>NC_134530.1:175847990-177097990 GCF_050624435.1 Tenrec ecaudatus
AGGAGGCAGCCAGAAGTCCACTTGCCCTTCGCAGTCGTTAAGCATGAAGTCAGGGAGCATGCGTGCTGCTCCTCAGTGTGTTCAGTTGTGTGGGTGCAGCCAACTAGGTGGAGTGTTGGATTAACCAGGGATATGTTTTAGCCTTAGGAATAATTGGCGTACTGAAACTTTCAGATCCCAGCTGTGTCATGCGCTATGACAGTTAGGAATAAGGAGAGGGTGATGTGGCAAATGGAAAATAACATTTACTGGAGTCCAATCCTGTATTTCAGGAATGTTGAATCTTTTGAAATTATTGCAACAAAATTGGGAAGTAGATCTTTTCCCCCATATTGCATCAAAGAAAGTGAAGCTTAGAGAAATTAAATGATTTATCCCAAGATAACACAGCTAGAAAGATAAAGGACATGGATATGAGGGTACTACAACAGAGAGTTCGTATGGCCTTTGGGGGAAAATATTGCCTTCGGCGTTCAGGCTGTGGCCAGGACAGCTGGCCAGACACCAGGACAAAGCTTTCTGCCATCAAAGACCCAGGTGGCAGACACAGTCACCAGTTTGGCAGGGAGTACATGGCGCCACCACTCACAAAACCACTCATTTGCTCCTATAAAGCAGTCATCACCTAGCTGGATGCCAAGAAAATCAATCATGACTAAACTCCCAATTTGGTTTGATTCAGTGACCACGTGTAGACATGGTCATAATGTTTGGTTATCATTCTTCAAAATAATCATCTGCAAGTCTGCAGGCACTGTGGGCCTGAGCAGACCCCTGATTTTTTGTGTGAATCTGACAGAAGAGAACGTTTAGTCTTACGAATGGGTTGCTTAGTTCATTGGTGACCTCTAATTCCAACAGAGGTTTTGATAACCTCCGAAATCTGGAAGAGACTTTATAGATAATTGTACCCAGCCTACTCAGTTTACAAACATAACACTCTCGATAGTGTGTAACATGGAGGCGTCTATTCTAGCATTTTATCCTGTCTTTGGATATTAACTTCTTATTGAGAACGCACATGGGAGAACTTGTTCTCAAGTGTGTGTGTGTGTGTGTGTGTGTGTGTGTGTTAATCTGAACTACTTGTTCCCTATTCTCTCCATATATGGACACTTCGCAGATAATGTGTGCTCTATAATTGTTCATTAATGTGAAGCAGGCTGGCCAAAGGGAAAGCAGCCTTGGCACTCAGAAAAATCATCAGAAGAATTCCACATGCCTGGCAGCCCTGCCCTAAGACTACTGCTCTATATCCCTACATAGAGACAGAATGGCAGAAAGTGAGGACAGGTGGAACGTTTCATGGGCAAGGAAAGGACGGTGGGGAGTAATTTCCAGGTCACTGTATCTGTAATAATTCTACAGAAACCCAAACCCAAGTCAGCTACAGGATCTACTGTGATTAATTCTGTAAGAAGGCTATTGTTGATGATTAAGGGAGAGGTATCCAGGTGGGTAAGTTCAGAGAAAATTACCTTGATTTGACTAGGCATTTTCAATCAATCCCCTCCACGAGGAAAACAGTATTAAAATGGAAGTTCAACAATGATTTGAAGACATAGAATTATGCATCAAAAACCAAAAGCAACTGCCATTGAGCTCATTCTGAGGGTGATCCTGTCTCTAGTTGCTGAGGCCATGACCCATTATACGAGCAGCAGCTCATCACTACTCACCTTTGACCTGTTTTTCATCTATTATTTTTCAAGATGATGGAGATAAAAATATAGATACACTTATTCTTAGGTTAAAGTCTAATATGAAAGTAAATAAATTAACATAAATTATCCCACTACAAATCTATATATGGCAAAGGTCATAGAAGCAGAGCAAACCCAAAGGTGAAGTAACTCGGGGGGCCATACATGGTTTATCTAAGATGACTTTGACAGTGGCTCCTCCAGAGAGTATTACTACTTCTCTAATAGAGATAAGGGCTTGGGAGGTCAAATGGTTTAAGTGCCTTGTGTAGTGAGTATGGAGGAACAGAACATGAAGAATTGACTCTTAAAGAAAGAGAGACCTAAACTGATGGACAGTTGTAGTTGTGAAAACGCTGGTGGTGAGAGAGAGAATGCTGAGTGATGACAGATACGGTTGATCTGCGCTATGGCCTGGAGGTGGACGTTTCAAGTGGGCTGGTGACAACTACTCTTGGTGAAAGGGACACAGGAACCATAAGGTGAGGCGGTCAAGTGGGTATTCAACATAGACATTGAAGTTAGCTAGGCTCTGAGGTAGACCCTTCTGTTTGACAAGTAAAAATGACCTCTGGCGGACTGTCAGCAGTGAAGACAAGGATAGAGAGAAAACTGACCCACCCTCAGTATTGTGGGCATCAAACACCTGATTACAGCCAGAGCACAACCAGATTTAACCAGTGCGATTATTTATGGTTCATTAAAATAATTCCATGAGACTGCTATTACTGGTTTATCAGCAAAGCAGGAATGAGGGCACCATGTGGGGGCTGTGTCGAGTAGATTGTTTGGGAGGACCTAATTCTGCATGGATACTGTTGTCACGGCTTCGGCATTGCTCTTTGGTCACATGAGAGATTCATCTTACATTGATGCTGGCACTTTTTGATGTTATTTTATTTATTGTGTCATTGCATTGGTTTCAAACTTTATTTTTCATCTGATTTGTTATTTGTCGTATTGTTACTGATTTGTCTGTTTTTATTTGACCAGTGACAGTCTTGTGAAATTCTCTTCAGCATTAGTATAGACTTTTGCATATGACTAATGATCAGTAAATGTTTGTTGAAAGACTGTTTAAGCTGAATGATGAATCATGATCAATATTATCAGATGTCCTGTGGGGGAAGAGAGGAGCATGCTGTGGGAATAATTTTGCTCAGCAAAAGTTTTGTGGGCAAAAGGGGAAAGGACTGAGATATAGACTTCACAATGACTCAGATATGGAGGAAGAATATTGGCTGTGGGGTCAAAGACCTAAGTTCAAATAATAGCTCTCTGTTTACCAGCTAAATAATCTTGGGCTACAATACAGAAGAGACAGGGGAAAGCTATTTTATTGCAGGAAAAAGGCACAGAGAAGGAAGGGCGAATGCCAATAGTACCAACCCGATGGTCTCAATTATTATGAGAAAAAATAAGTCGGAGATTTTTTCTTATTGATATGATATTTTATTTTCTAAAATATATGTGATGGAAGTTTCTCTGGTATTGGGGAAATTAAAATAGGTAGAATCTAAAATTATCTAACATAACAGAAAAATCAGCAAGAGATTTCTAGATGTCTCAATAAAGTTTTGTAATCTCCCTCAAATTCTTACAGCATTATAATATTCAGACCAAATCGTACATATAAAAAAAGTATTTTGCAAACTGTTATTTGCCATGCAAAAATCATTTGAAAGACAGACCAGCACAGGGAAAAGCATAAGTGAACTCAGAAGACTTGGGAAAAATTAATAGCTCTATCACTTACTAATTATGTGATATTCAGCAAGTTATATAAACTGAGAATTTCAGTTTTAGGGTTAGCAGCAATACTCAGCTCCTAGATTGTTTAAAATAATCAATAGAAATAATAAGCATGAAGATTCTGTGATGATATGCTGATGACCATTTTAATACCGATTTTTGTAGAGATGGTTTTTCATTTCTTTGACACAGGCATGAGTGAGAAAACTATAAAAGTGCAGAATATATGATACCATTTTTGTGCTTGCATGTCAGCATGATACAGATTTCTATATCTGGATATTAATTCAGTCAGTTGTAGTTCATGTGATTGAGAGATAACATACCATCTCATTGAACCTCAAGTTTTTCGCCTGAAAAGTAGGAATTGTTATTGTTAGTTGCTGTCAAGTTGATCCTAATTCATGGTCACCATGTATGTAGAGTAAACTTGCTCTTTGTAAGGTTCAAACCTGGAACTTTCCACAGGCGGATTGTCAGGCTTGTCTCCAAAGAAGCATCTGGATGGGCCAGAACTGGGAACCTTCTGCCTAGTATCTGAATGCTTAACCATTTGCACTGCTTGAGTCACCTGAAATTGGAATAAAATGTTAAAGTCCATATAAGCTTTATACTTTTCCTCTCAAGAATCAGAATAATAGTATAAAATATTTGGAATAAAGTAAAAGTTCAACAAAGATGACTGCTATGGTCACTATTATAATTTAATTGCATCGTCATCTTCATTTTTATCACTCTTTGCATTGTTTCCCTTTATGAAATGGTCAACCAGGAAGTGGTCCAGAAAAAGACCTGTTACCAGTCAGGAGTATGGGTAGAAGTGCTGCTTTTCTTACAAAGCTCTCGATATATTAAGAGGGAGCTTAGGAAATGTAGGTTTGTCCATTTCTTCACTAGGCTATTAAAGTCCTTATAAAATTTTCGGACTTGATTTTTTGTTTTCGGGGCCAAAAAGACTGGGCAGGGGGTGGAGGGAGAGGGTGGGGAGGCAATAAGGATCAAAGTTTGGGCAGTACAAAAGTAAGCTTGCTTCATTAAGTAAAAGAGTGCAATGATCATGGCAGAAATTAATTCAGAAAACTCAAAGTCAATGCTTATTTCCATAAATTACTCAAAATTTGATTTACTTATTTGAAGTCACTGCATAGAAGGTGCTAAATAAATAGGAACTATCATTTTCACGGTCTTAATGACTGTTACTTAAGTGTTTGAACACTGAACAGTATTCAGAGAGTAAGCAATTTAATAAACTAGCAATTGCTCATGCAAGGGCAATTACCCCATTTTGGTTTAATTATTAATGTGGATTTTTTTTATATTCCCAACTTTAGCAAGCAATCTTATTGTAATGGAAAAGTACAAAATGCTACACACTATGATGGTACAAAATGACTATTTTATTAATATTACAGAGCATCTACGAGTATTTAGCTAATCATATCTCTTGGGGTTCTGAAATTCTCTTTCTTTAACCATCAGGAAAAGCAGAGTTAGGAAAGGCAATTCTACACTGGCTGAACACTGCACTTAAGGAGCACTGGATACTCTATGATCGTATACTTTTCTTTGGGGAATCTAAGATAATTTTTGAAGCCTCGCCATGAGAGGGAATTTGTGCAAGGAAAAAAAAAATGTTCCTGGACCACTAAATGAAAGACCAAACTCTGAAGAATCACAGTTGTGGGAAAATTGGAATAAATCTGAAGGTTAGAGCAGGAGGTAGGAAAGAGACTCAAAAGCAAAGTCATCCTTGAAATCAGAATAGAGTAGTAAGGCCCTCTGTCCTGGATGCCATGTTAGCGCCAGCAGAAACCTTCAGGAGCGCAGCACTGCAGCCAGCCTCCCACCACGGCTGCTTATGATGGAACCTCCCACTCCTGGTCATCCAGTCCGAGCCAGAAGTCTGAGCCTCCTGAGTCATGTATTTGTTTAACTGCAAATGACATATTATCTATTGGACTCTCGGTAAGTCTTCGCCTCTGCTTTCTAGAACTCCTACGCTATCCAACCAACTCACTCAAATGACCCAACTGTATTCCATGCTCTTCACAGAAGTGAATTTATTGACCAATAACAGTATCATATGGTTCTTTTTCTATCAACTCTCTTGTTCTGCTATCACTACACAATGGTCCAACAGCATCGTGAACTACAGTTTTTGTTCCACTACTTTCTTTTTTTTTTTTAATTGCTAAACAAAAGTGTTTACTTTTTTCTTTTTTTTAATTCTTTTTTTTATTTAATTAATTTATCTATTTTAACAATTTATTGGGGCTGATACAATTCTTTTCACAGTTCATACATATACATACATCAATTGTATAAAGCACATCTGTACAGTCTTTGCCCTAATCATTTTTTCTCTTTTCTTCTTTTACATTTTATTAGGGACTCAAACAACTCTTACCACAATCCATACATATACAATCCACTACTTTCTTACTACCTACCAACTCCCTTCAGATTCTCTTCCCTTCTTATCCTACAAAGACTCCATGGTTCATCATAATAAAAATAAAAAGAATACTATAAGTGAAACGTATTGACCAGTTATATGGTCCAATTACTTAACACGAATTAACCTATTCAATACTCAAAATAACCATAGGATGTAGTAGGGCTTATTATTTCTGTCTTTCAGAAGATGAAATTGAAGTACGCAAATGCTAAATAATGTGTCCACAGCACAAATCTAATGAAATGGCAGAACCTTCTAGCAGACATCACATTCTTTGAAGTGTGATATTCCCCAATCATTTACATAAAGTGTCCACTCCCTTTTCCCAGAGTAACACCAAGGGGTGTCTTGGAGGCTAGCTAAAGAATTTTTATTTAACAACCTTTCTGACTTCAGTTCATCCACAATGTCTATGTTTCTATTTCTACTGTTCTAATCAGTAATACTATGCCTAATCCAAACATTAGTGCAATCAAGTTAATTCTGCTTCAAAGTTATCCCATAGGGCAGGACAAAAGACAGCATGATACAGACAGTTCTATGTATAGATATTAATTCAGCCATTTATAGTTTGTGTGATTTAGGGGTAACATATCATCTCATTGAACCTCCATAGGGTTTCCTAAACTGTAAGTCTTTACAGAAGCCGATGACTTGATCTTTCTTCAGTGGCGCAGTTAACTGGGTCAAGCATCCAAGTCTAAGCCCTTCTTAAATAGACATGTTGGAGCTGCTACTACTTACATCTATCCTGATCACATCTTTGAAAAACAACTAAAATAAATTAAAATGGCCACCTTCATTATGCTATATACAAGAAAGTTAGAACTAATAGAGAAAAGTCACTTAAGTGGGCTGGAATTTTTCACATTAAATTATGCTCTCCAATTTAAGTAGACTGTCAATACAGCCTGGAAAATCTCCCCCATGCTTTCTGATGTCCATGAGGCCTATTTCTTTCCTTTTCCTTTATCTCCTCTTCTCATAACTCATTCCTCTTCTTCCTCCTGGTATTCATTCTCGGATGACCTCAATACATTCGATATTTAGAACTCTCCTTCAGAAACTTCTGATGGCCCTATCACTACATCTACAACTCATCCACAGATAAGTTTCTCTTTTCTTTACTTATACCTGTTATACTAGGAGGGTCTTTCTGCTTATCAAAAGCTTGCTGTGGTTTGACTTTCTAGAGAACAAAACCAGTGACACTTATATATGCATATATGAAAGAAATTTATAACCAAGAAACTGGCCCGCATAGAAGTAGAATTACCTAAGTCCTGGCAGATCCCAAGTCTAAGGGTCAGATGTTAAGTTAGAGGCTTCTCTGAAGTTGAGTAACTTCAGGACTATAGAACACAACGTCAGCCAGAAGACCTGCGGCTGGTGACTGAGAAGCAAATGAATCTAAGGTCAGCAAGTCAAATGGCAAACTAATGATGGCTCCTGGAATTGGCAAGCAATAAGGCAGGCCATTGGCTCAAATCCAAAGAACCAGTGGCTGATGAGCCAACAGAAAGAAAGCTTTTAACCTCAGTGTCTTTATATAAGAAGTATGCCATACCCCCAAGAAACCTTCTGTTCCATAACTTCAGGGCTGTTGCAGTCCAACCTAATCTTTTTACGACTGATTGGCTGTTCACAACAGATCCCGTTATTGCATTGTGTTAAGTCCCCTCATGGGGATTACCAGGTCTTAACTGGGAAACCACTGAGAATCCTGACCCAATCAAGTTGACACAAAACCTAACATTTACACTCAACCTTCCACATGGTTTCTAAATATTTTTCTTATCTTCTCAAGCATCTCACATTTCTCATTTTGCTTCATAAAATTCTTCCTCTTCAATAGAATGGATCAATAGAGACAGAAAGTCTCTCTTTTCTCACATCATAAAATGAATCAACTAGGTATATCACTTCTTCACCCCTCTTCACTGACAACGTTTCCAGTGGAGTTGTCTATCTCCTTTGTCTGCTTCCTCATTTGCCGATAGCTCCTCAAACCCTTTTCCTCTGGCTGTTTCTCATATCATGCCTCAAATCTGTTGATTGTCAAGGTTACCACAGACTGAACCCGACAGTATTTCTCCTTTATCTTGTTTTCTCCCTTTCTTCAATTGGGCTAAACTCATTCTTTTAAGACACATCATGTGAAGGCTGCTGTCTCATTTTGGTTTGCCTCTGAAAGCTTAAAACTATGAGCACTGATACTGCACCCATTATTTTCCTCACCCCTTTCTAAATAATCTAGCAGAGTTTGTTCATTCACATAATTTTAAATATCATCACTATCTTGACAGTTCCCCAATTGTAGTCTCAGCCAATGCTCCTTTTCTGAGTTATCTTATATAACTAATGGTCTGTTTGACATTTCTCCTTGAGACCTCATGGTTACCTAAACTTTAACATATTCCGATGTGAATTATGCAGTCTCCTCATCCTTCACTCCTCGTTTTCTCTCAATCACTTTAAGTTTCATGCATAAAAGTATAAACTAGCTTTTTTGCTCAAGATAAATTTAGGGTCATTTTGATATAGCCTTCTTTATAAGTGCAAATTTTAATATATCATCAAGTACTATCAGGTTTTTCCTTTTAAAATATGTCTAGAATCTACCCACTTCTCCTTCTCCATTGCTCTTTATTAAACTATCATCTTCTACCTAGACTTCTACTTCCTATTAAAATTCCATCTTCTACCTAGACTTCTACCTTCTATTAAACTACCATCTTCTACCACTAAAGCAGCTTCTTTATGGCTCATAGATTCCACTCTCATCGTCCTAAATCAATGTCCACACAGTAGACAAATAAACATAAAATCATATTTATCATTAACAAAAAGTTATTTTTATCAATACAAATCTATATATGAACAAAACCCCTGTTTCTTACAAGTTATATATGACATGGCTTCTGCTCAATTGCCTATTCTCATTCAAGATCTCTGCCCCTCAACAAATACCCTTCAGTTCTTTTCACTTCCTTGAACACAGACCATTTCCTCCCATGTCTGCAACCATCATTTTCCCTGAAGTGGTTTTCTCTACATATTACATTCCCTCCTACCTCCACAATTATCCTTCTCTCTGTCAGAAATAGTTTTCTCTACTCTTCACACTTGACTAAATCCTTAGCACTCTTTGGATCTCTACGTAAAATTCCCTTAAATGCCAAGCAAATTTTCCACCTTATGAACCTAGGTTTTTGCCTTTCCTTCAAGGCTCCACCAAGGTGATTCTATGGTGTAACCATCTCCTTTATAGGTCTTACTGCAGTATGTAAATATATGTGACCTTTTTGCTTCCTTACTTATTATTAGAGTCTACCACCCCAAAACCCTCATAAAACAGTCCATCAATAAATATTATTGGATTCTAGGAGCCAGACACATAGCAGGCACCCAATAAATATAATCCTGCTGATTAAAAGTATATATTTATTTTCAAGTTATTTAAGTTGTCCGGATCTCAGTTGACTAATATTTAAACTTGGTAAAGTGATCATTATCTATGGTGGAATAGTCATCAATTTATATAAGATAATAGTGGACAGTCTTATAAATTAAGGTCACTTCCAGATTATAACACAGAAAGGAGTAAATGAAGTTTTAAAACGATTGCTTTAATGAGTCAAAAGGAATAAACCAAAATTCCGAGTCTGAAGCAGATAGAATTGGTGGACAGATCCCTGAAGAGGAGGGAATGACATACATGTGTGATATCCCACACAGACACCAAACAAAACAAAAGAACCGTGTCTTGCATTGAGTGGATTAAGAGCCCTAGTATTCCTGTGGGACGGAGAAGAGCACTACATGGTGTTTTAAAGGATACAGATCTTTACTGTAGGAGAGTGCTTCATCTCTCTCACACCAGGAACTAGAGGGTTTGAACTGGAGGGCTTGGGTAGCAGTGAGCACTTCACTTCTGCATCACCATGGCTTCTTTTGCACACCCCTCCTAAAATCTGGTAGAGGCCACCTTGAGTCCATAGCTGAATTCTAAATTGTGTGTGTATACGACAAAACTCCATAAAACAAGAAAGATAACAACAATAGGCTAGGCATAGGTTGACATTTTTCTTATCACACAATGTTGGGAAATATTTGAGAGCTAATCAGATAAAGTGGACAGATCTCAATGAATACCTGACGTATTTGGAACATCTCTCTCAAGTATCCTATCTCAGTTGTAGATCTCAACGAACTCTAAGTAAAGACTACTTGAGACTCACCGTAACAAAACTTGAAAAGGAGTAAGAAAAAAGTTTTAAAAGTACTAGGCTAAGTGTAACAAGTCTCCAAGAGTTGGAATTGATTTCATAGCAGTGAGCTTTTGGTCTAACTGCTTGGTAAAATAAATGTAAAGTACCTTAAGTAAAATATCAAAATCTGAACCTAAAGAATATACCATTATACTGTCCATATTCCAATAGAAAAATAAATTCAATACACACAAATAAGCAGGAAAATGTGACTCATAAATAGGAGAGAAATTAGTCCATAGAAATGACAGAGAGAGATTTTAAAATAGCTATCATAAAAATGCTCAAAGATTTGTGAGAAAACATGAATCCATGGAGGAAAAAATAGAAGCTATAAAAAAGAACAAAGGCAATTTTAGAGCTGAAATCCTTAGTATGTAAATAAAAATACAGTAGGGAATGGGAAATTAAAGACATAATAATGGAAGATTTTCAAACTGAAACCAGAACCGAAGAGGACTGAACAAAGACACTGTGAACTCTAGGGTTAAATGAAGGCATCTATGATAAGTGTTCCTGAAATCTAAAGGAAATGTGAGGAAAAATAGAATGCTTACAAATGCAAAGTAAATTATGAACCTAGAGAAGCAATATACTCTATGGACACCAAGCAGAATAAATATAAATAAAATCACATTAAGACATGTCATCATTAAACTACTTAAAATCAGGAATAAAAAGAAAATCTTAAAACAGAAAAATAGTGTGCACTCTATATGGGGTAGCAAAAGTAAGAAGGATTACTGAATTTTTATGGGAACCTCTCTAGATGTCAATAGAATGACACTTTTAAAGTTCTGAAAGACAAAAATAAAAATTAAAAAAATATCAAACTGCAGTTTTATATCCACTTTTTTGCATATTCTTCAAAATGAAAGAAAATAAAGACATTGGCAGGCAAATCAATCTTAGAATTATCACTTTACACCAGCACTACAAGAAATATTAGGAGGCAAAGGGCATACCTAGAGGCCTAAATATAGACATGTACATATGTAAATATATTTATGATTATGGGGAAATAGACCTGTGTGCACATATTTATAGGTTCAGTAGTAGGGTAGCAGGTGGACATTGGGCCTCCTCACACACATTCCCTCAATACAAGAGCACCTTGCTCAGCTAAATGATCATTCCATGATACCCACCTTCCAGACATTATCGCTGAAGACAAATGTGTGCATAAGCAAACGTGGTGAAGAAAGCTGATCAAAAGATATAGCGTCTGGGGTCTTAAAGGCTTGAAGGCAAACAAGCGGCCATCTAGCTCAGAAGCAACATAGCCCACAGAGAAGCACACAAGCCTGTGTGATCACGAGGTGTTGAAGGGATCAGGTAGCAGACACCAAAGAACAAATACCATCATTTTGTGATCACCTTCCCCACATGAACATCGAAGACGAATGTGTGCATAAGTAAGTGTGGTGAAGAAGGCTGATGGTGCCCGGCTATCGAGAGATATAGCATCTGGGGTCTTAAAGGCTTGAAAGTAAACAAGCAGCCATCTAGCCCAGAAGCAACAAAGCCCACATGGAATCAGCACACCAACATATGTGATCATGAAGGATAGAGGGGACCAGATTTCAAGCAACAAAAGTGAGGGGGCGGGGAAATCATATCATCGTGAATGAGGGGAGTGTGTGATGGGGACCCAATGCCCATCTGTAGACAACTGGACATCCAGTGCAGAGGGGTAGTGGGGAGGATATGAATCACTCAGGGTGAAGTGTAGCAACAATGAAACTCACAACCTTCCTCTAGTTCTTAAATGCTGCCTGCTCCCCCCCCCAATATCATGATCCCAATTCTACTTTGCAAACCTGGTTAGACCAGAGGATGCACAGCGGTACAGATGAGAACTGGAAACACAGGGAATGCAGGACAGATGAACCCCTCAGGACCACTGGTGAGAGTGGCCGTACCAGGAGGAATGGGGAGTAGAAAAGGGGAACCGACCACAAGGATCTACATATAACCTCCTTCTTGGGGGGATGGGCAACAGAAAAGTGGGTGAAGGGAGACATTGGACAATGAAAGATATGACAAAACAACAATAATTTATAAATTATCAAGGGTTCATGAGGGAGGGGGGAGTGTGGAGGGAGTGGGAGGGGAAAAAGGAAAATGAGGAGCTGATCCCAGGAATCCATGCAGAAAGCGAGTTTGGAGAATGATGAGGGTAACGAATGTATAAGTGTGCTTAACACAATTGATTTATGTGTGGATTGTGATAAGAGTTGTATGAGCCCCAATAAAATGATTTTTTTTAAAGGATAGTCTTCAGGCTGAAATAAAATGATGCCAAATACTTGCCTAGTACTCATCTGCGTGAAGCAATCACTAAAGACATGTGTGCCTATAGCAGAGTGTAGTAAAGAAATCAGATAATGCCTGCCATCATGAAAAATAGCATCTGGTTCAAAACAAGCAGCCATCTAAGGGAGGAGTCAGCTAAGTCCACAGGGAAGAAGCGCACCAATTGATGTGGTCCAAGTATTGCCAATAATAAAAATTCAAACTTGGAAGAGTGAATGGTACAAGTAGCTAAATTCTAAACACTGGGTTATCAGAAAGCTACGGGTGATAGCGGTAGCCCACATACCATCCACAGGATCCTACGTGGATTAAATCCCCAGTAATTCCCCAATGCACACTGACTAGAAATGTCGACAGCCCAAATATCAGCCCCCCCAAAAAATTGTAAAGTGAATTTTATCAGCTGTACTTAGGCTAGATTATAACATCTTTTTTGAAATCTTATCATTCTTTTTTTAAAAAATAATTTTATTGGGGACTCGTACAATTCTTATCACAATCCATACATGCATCCATTGTGTCAAACACATATGTACATTTGTTGCCATCATCTTCCTCAAAACATTTGTACTCCACTAGAGCCCCTAATATTGGCTGCTCATTTTCCCCTTCCCTCCCCACTTCCCCCTACCTCAGAAATCCTGCATAATTCATCAATTATTATTTTGTCATATTTTATACTGTCTGTTGTTTCCCCACGCCTTTTTCTCTGCTGTCCATCCTCCAGGGAGGAGGATATATGTATTCTTTTTTTTAAATATAGTACAAGTCATTACCCAACAGCAATTTATTGAGTGCCAACTGGTACCATGCTCTATGCCAAGTACTAAGGCTACGAGAGATCACCAGGGTCCAGGGTCCCTGCCTCCCCACTTTCCTTGGCTGTATATGTAGATTCTTATAATCAGTTCCCTCTTTCTACCCCACATTCCCTTCACCTTCCAGGCATCGCCACTCTCACCATTGGTCCTGAAGGAGTCATCCGCCCTGGATTCCCTGTGTTTCCAGTTGCTATCTGTACCAGTGTACATTCTGTGGTATAGCCAGGTTTGTAAGGTAGATTGTGGATCATGATAGTGGGGAAGAGGAAGCATTTAGGAACTAGAGGAAAGTTATATGTTTCATCGTTGCTACCCTGCACCTTGACTGGCTCATCTCCTCCCCACAACCCTTCAGTAAGGGGGTGTCCAGTTGCCTACCGATCAGCTTCGAGTCTCCACTCTGCACTCACCCACATTTACAATGATATGATTTTTTGTTCTTTGATGCTTGATACCTGATCCCATCAGTATATAACATCTTGTGACTTGATCTCTGTCTCTCTCTCGACCATTTGTAAACTTATTCTAAATTTTTAATATTCTCTGCTTTCTTTTTACTTATTTTATGTGATCTTTGCTACCGTGTCCCTGTTTGTTGTTTGCTCTTTTGGGTAAGTTTCTCTGTAATGTAGAAAGTTCTCAATTTCTGTAAAAGGAGCCCTGGTGGTGTAGTCGTAGCTACGAATGGTAGACGTGGTAATGTGATCTCTAAGGTTCAAAACCACAAATGGTGCCTCAGGAGAAAACAAGATTTCCTACTCCAGAAAAGAGTTGCAGTCTCAGAAACTCACAGGGACAATTCTACCCTGTCTTATCAGGTTGCTATGAGTCAGCATGAACTCGATGGCAGTGAATTTGGTTTGGGGTTTGGGTCCCAGGAGGTGAAGATGAACGAAGTTTCAAATGTCCACTTTCCTTTCAGCATTTAATAGAAAAAGTACATCAAAAAGTAAAATTCTGTACATACAAAAAAGACAAGAAAAGGCTATTCATAAACAAGGAGAAAGTTCTTCATGTGGATACAGATGGCTCAAACGACAATCTCAAGTAACTTAGAGAGTGATGGTTCAGTGCCAGCATCTCGTATTTCATGCAGGAGACCCAGGCTTGATTCGTGGCCAATGCGTAGTAACCACCAGCCTCCTGTGAGTGGAGGCTATGGGGCTGTTAGTGTGCTGAGCAGGTCTTAGCAGAGCTTACAGGTTAAGAGGGGAAAAGAGGAAAGGCTTAGAAATCCTCTAAAACCCCTTGTGGATCAGAATGAGCTGACTCACAGTCAATTATGAGGCTGGTGCAGGATCAGACATGGTTTTGTCCATTTTTCATGAGTTTCCATATGTTAGGGATGCACTTGACAACATTTCACAGCAACAAAAATCGAACCACTTAAACTATTGAACATTATAGACCATTTCTCCATCATTGGCAGAATCTACATTATGCTCAAATGCACATAAGATATCCATCAAGATAAACCACATGACATATTATAAAATAAAATTCAATGATTGTCAACCTCCAATCATGAAGAGTGGCTTTTCTGCTTTAATGGAATTAAATTAGAAATCACTTTAAAATATACCTTTAAAATCTCCAAATATTTAGAAATTTAAAACACACCTTAATAATCTATGGTTTTAAAAGAAAATCATCAGAATTTTTTAATTATTTGAGAGTTAAAAAAAGTAAAGCACAATATATCAAAATTTATGGACTAGACCTAAAATAATGCCTAGGGGAACAATCATCATTTTAAATGCAAATATTAGGGGGTGGGAGATCACTATAATAATCTGAATTTCCATCTAAAGAAGTAAGAAAAAAGAAGAGTAAGTTTAACCCAAAGTAACTAGAAAGTAGAAAAACGAAGAAAAATGTTCAAATTAATGCAATGGACAAGAGACAAGCAAAAGAGAGGGGGAAATCAATGAAAAATGTTCTTTTTGAAACCGTGAAATCTATGGGCCTCATTATCACACTCATATTGTGTCCAAAGCCCGCACTAGTCACTGCCATCTAGCCAGTTAAGATGCCTGGCAAATTTGTGTGTCAGAGTACCACTAGGCTCTCTAGAATTTCCAACGGCTGTGATCGATTACAGAAGCCCTAGCAATGTAGTGGTTATGTGGTGGGCCACAATCCACAGTTCGAAGCCACCAGCAGTTCATAAACAGGCAGAGTCTTGGGAAACCACAGAGGATGTTTGTGAGAGGAGCTTTGTCGGCGGCCATGTAGAGTGGTGTTGGAATGCGAATAGAAAGACTACAGCTCAAACCCACCAGCCAGTCCACGGAATAAAGATGTGGCTCCTGCTCTCGTAAAGATTGACAGCCTGGGAACCGCTTTATTGGGTCACTATATGAGTCAGAATTAACCCTGTGACAGTGGCTTCAGTGATCTTGCAGAAATCTGTTACGAGGCCTTTCTTCCAAAGGGGCCTCACGATGATCATTTTGTGTGATCAGCAACCCTGGCGTTAGTCAGCCGGTACTGAGTCACCGTTTGTTCGACTCAGGGACACGCGCTGTGTGCCAGCTTCCTACTTTATGCTTCTGCATGCTGGCCTTCATTATGTCTGACTACTGCGCCTTTAAAATAGGCGTTACTTTGCTTATATTTGCTTTGGAAATCAAGAGATTTCCTCTTTTTTTTAAAATGAAGACTTTACAGGACATAAAGCAGACTGGGGAATTTCTGCAATGGTCATATATTTAAAGCTTGCTCATGTGTCTGATCATTGTCTAGAGTTATGCCTTATTGTGGTCCTCTGTGAACTGCTACCTGATCATTAATATTGGTGGCAAAATTGTTTTGGGCTCTGCTCGATAGCATTACCTCTTTTCCTATTGATGTGTCTTGCTGAAATCTATGGGCCCTACTTCTTCATGCTAAATGGCTCTATAAAAATTGAATTTTCCATGAAAATATTCCAAGGAGTGTGAAAATCAAAGAAGCATTAAGATTGAAGGCATTACTGAAGGATTTGGTATCATAAAACGCCAGACAATAGACGAGAGGATTGTAAGATCTTCAATCAACTCAAATGCTTTCGGAATCATCTCAGCTGGTGTCAGAAGATCCAATCAATGTGTATAGAAATTGGTTCAGGTGTTGAGATCCAACACTCCGTGGCTGGTCATGCAAAATACCTAGGCTTTTTATATTATCACATCACATTTCCAAATGCACTGGTAAACATTTTAGAATTGCAATTCCGATCATATTTTCATACCTAGTAATTAAGCATCAAGAGATTTTTTTCAAAGTATCACCCAATCGATTTCATAATTTTAAAACAGCTGAGTTTAATTTGAAGACAATAAAGTTTCTACCAAAGGGGGATACCTTATTGTAGTAATGACAAGATAAAAACACACAATAGACTTTTTATTGTTCTGGAGTTTTGAAGATTTCTCGTTTTTTCAAACCACAGTTACAACTAGATAGGCGAAGAGCTTTATCTAAAGGTATTCTTGATTGCTGCATTTTCTCTCTCTGCTTAAAAGGCAAGACAAAATAGACATTAACTTCAAATCGGAAGCAGGTCACTCCATCGGCCATTGATCCCACTACGCATGCGAGGAGGGGTTTGTTCTTCCTCTTCTCCTTGAACTCATCCCAGAGTCAGGCAGACGCCTCTGCAATTCTGATTTTTGTTTGGCTTGGTAACTCTTCTGTGATCCATTTACATTTTCTAGACTAGTGGTCCACCAAAATAGAGTGGGGTTACGAATTTCCTATAATTTCTATTTTTCTTTTACCATTTTTTTTAAAAAGGACTCTTTTCTGCCTCTTTTCAAAGTCTGGGCTTGAATTCAGACTAAAAATCTAAAAATATCTTCTCCCCCCTTTGTCTCTGCTGTTGCCATGAGTTGTTAGGACTTGGGTCCGATTCAGGAGGACCTTACGTAGCAAAATGTTGTCTAATCTGCACCATCCCCACAATTCGTTGTTGGTATATTCACATGCACTGCATCAAATAATGCCAACTGACTGCATTGGAGGGTTTTCTTTCTTTTCACCGGAGCTCCATTTTACCAAACATGATGTTTTTGCCTAGCGATTGGTCTTTCCTGATAACGTTTCTTAAGTAGGTATGATGAAGAGTCACCATTCTAACTTAGAAGGGGCATTCCAAGTCTGACCGTTCCCCATAATGATTCCATCGCCTAATTTTAAGCACCGGTCCACGATGTTCTTCCTAGTACGTCTTGGTCCGGAAGCTCCACTGAGACCTGTCCACCATGACGGACTCCACTGGCAATTAAAAGGCTTAGGAGCTTGCGTCAACATAGCAATAAGCAAGTACAACAAATCGGCAGGCAGGTAATTACATTTCTCTCATGTCCTGATTTTCACATTTCTGAGGAAAACCTCTTCCACGCATTGCCCTTTCTATCTCCCTTCTGTGCTTATCTTCCCTCTACCTTCTCTCCAGATATCAGAGAGGATGGCTTATCACTCTGCAGAAAGGAGAAATACTTGAAGACATCTTTTCTTTTCTTTTTTAATTCATAAACAATTTTATTGAGACACAATCCAAATATCATACAATTCAACAGTTCCCTCTATCATGAAGCACTGTGCAAACATTACCACAATCAATCTTTAGAACCCTTTCTGTGTTCTTATCCTCCTCCTTATAGCTCTCATTCCCCCGAATGTCCCCTGTAGTAAGTGAAGGAACCATTAATACAGTCACTGTCTCTATGGATTTGCCCATCTGAAATTTCCCTTACCGAAACATACAAAACAAAGAGTCAAAAAAGGTAACACCAGTAAAAAAATAAAATAGAGAAACTCCCCAGTTGGAAAGAAAACATAAAATATTAAAAACTAGAACACTTTACGAACCATTTCCCTCTTTGCCATCATATTAGACTTGCTAATTCTCTTTCTGTTTGGCATTTGAATAAACAGGGTTTTAATGTACAATAGGCTCTATTTTGTGGAAAGCTATTATGATTAAAAGCAAGATTTCTCAAGGTCTCTGTTGTTTCACAGGCTCTATACAATACAATACTTTGATTTTTATTTAATCATTTTATTAAGGGCTCATACAACTCTTATCACAATCCATATGTACATCAATTGTGTAAAGCACATATGTATATTCATTGCCCTCATCATGCTCAAAACATTTGCTCTCAACTTAAGCCCCTGGTATCAGGTCCAGTGACAGGAGACATCAGACAGGGCAAGATATGACAACATAATAATTTATAAATTATCAAGGGTTCATGAGGGAGGAGGGAGCGGGGAGAGAGGGGAAAAATGAAGAAATATTCTTAATCAACATGTAAGAAATGATTATCATGTTGGTGAACTTGGGGAGTGTATGGCATTCAAAAACCTTCTTCCCTGTCCCTCAAAATGAGCCTGGCTTTCAGCGACGTCATCTTTGCTCTGCTCCCTGTTCCTCAGTGGTTAGCTCACCGGTACCTAGAGGGACAGACTCACTCCTTGTTTGCTCGGTCTGTGGCTGGAGTAGGTAATTGACCAAGAGGAGGAAGGCATAACAGCACTTACCAAACCAGCCTACCCACTGAAAGAGCCAGCACTGCAATCTCTTGCTTCTTGTCTGTTTTTAATGGTTTCGAAACCATCACAGACTGGTAAGTGATTAGCATACCAACTCCACCCTTTTCCTCTTGTCTGTCTCTTTTTGTCTTGCTCTTAATTAATGCTGTGTGGCATAATATGCCCTAGCTTTCTTTGTATGAAAGAAGTTGCTCCAAGCTTAATCATGGTTATATCAAGAATTTAAAATGGCCCCTTAATAAGAATGCTCTGACCTTTTTCCATTTCCGTACATGACATAAAGAACATAGTGTGGGTGTTGCGTGATGCCTAGCATATACTAAGCACAAAATAATTATTTGTTGAAAGTATGTCAACCACAACAATATTTTTAATAACATGGTCGCCATAGAACAGCTTATGAAGTTCCCCTTGGATATTTTCAACCAAGACTTTCCTGACTTTTTCAAAGTTAGTTTTAAGAGTTTTCAAGGATTGCCCATGTGAATTTGATATTTGGTTAGGAGAAAAAGTTGCATATGTTTTAACTTCCTATCACATCACAGATCAGCCCCAATCAACATGGAGGATATTCATATTGATGCAATCTCTCACACATTGGGGAAAATCATTTTGAGGGTTTTTACCCCCAAATCATGCATTCATGTCCTGTCCAGCTACCATCAAGTCGACGGATGCACAACACCCCCGTTATGGTCACACTCCCACTGGGCCTCCCAGGGTCACGTGGCTCATTAAGCAGAAGTCAGTCAGTCCAGCCTTTCTGCTGACACAACGCCAGGTGGACTCAAACCTCCAACCTTTTGCACTATTCGGTGACTCTTATTCAGTCATGAATTGGACCTTCAGTGAATTTCTTAAACAAGGCTTCATACTTGAAAATACGAAGGGATGTCATAATTCCATGGGGAAAGAGTCATTATCATTTCATTTTACTTTTCCACTAGCTATTTTTTTTAATTTTTTAAATTGTGAATTGGGCAAGACTTGCAGAATGAGTAAGTTTACATAATTCATGCACATTTTGCTTCATCGCAGCATTTGCAATCCACATAAGTACTTAGTCTACTTCCACTCTGTGTTTTCTGTTTATATTCCCCTGTTGGTCCTAATCTTTTGGAACTTTCCCCCTGGGTAATTGCTACCCTTTTTTATCTCAAATGGCTGATTATCCTAAATGATACATACTTCTCTAATGTTATTGCTCCCCTTAAATACCTGTTTATTGTTTGGCTGAAGATTAAGCCATTTCAGACCCAAGGGTGACTAAGAGCCATCATCTTGGGGCTTGCACATTAAATATCATTCCATATTATTCTCCCACTCTACCTAGGCCCTTCAGAGTCCCTGGTAGTGGTAGCCAGGTATCATCTAGTACTTCTGTACTCAGAGGCAAGGAGATTGATCTTCACACGGCCAATTAGTGCATTGAACCAATCATTGCACCTTACATGGTTTGCTTATGAGTTTTTGAGATGCCAGCTTCTCCTAAGCAAAGTGAATGTAGACACTCCATCGTTTTGATGGACTATGTTTTTCCAATTGACAATGCACAACAAGAATGAGGTCCAACCCTGGGTCTCTACTCAAGCACTCCCTCAATGCATGAATACTTTCTTTTATTAAATTTGCACTCTATGATGCTCACTCTCCAGACACAACCGCTGAAGCCAAAGTGGGTGAACAAGTAAATGTGGTGAAGAAAGCTGATGGTGCCTGGCTATCAAAAGAGATAGTGACTGGGGTCTTAAAGGCTTGAAGATAAGCAAGCGGCCATCTAGCTCAGAAGCAACAAAGCCCACATGGAAGAACACACCAACCTGTGTGATCGCGTGGTCCCGAAGGGATCAGTTATCAGGCATCAAAGAACAAAAAATCATATCATTGGTTGCACACCTCCATGATAGGATCACCGAAGACAAATAGGTGCATAAGCAAATGTGGTGAAGAAAGCTGATGGTGCCCGGCTATCAAAAGAGATAGTGTCTGGGGTCTTAAAGGCTTGAAGGTGAACAAGCGGCCATCTAGCTCAGAAGCAATAAAGCCCACATGGAAGAAGCACAGCAGCCAATGTGATCACAAGGTGCCAAAGGGACCAGGTATAAGGCATCATGAAAAAAAAAAGAATATAGATAGATAGATAGTTATACATATACACCATAGTGAATGAAGGGGGAAGTGCAGAGTGGAGACCCAAGGTCCAAATGTCGGCCACTGGAGATCCCCTCATAGAGGGGTTTAGGAGAGGAGATGGGTCAGTCAGGGTGCGATGTAGTACCGATGAAGAACACAGCTTTCCCCCAGATCCTGGATGCTTCCTCCCCCCAACTACCATGATCCGAATTCTACCTTGCAGGACTGGATAGGGCAGAGGTTGTACACTGGTGCATATGTGAGTTGGAGACACAGGGAATCCAGGGTGGATGATACCTTCAGGACCAGGGGTGTGAGGGGTGATGCTGGGAGAGTGGAGGGTGAGTGGGTTAGAAAGGGGGAACTGATTACAAGCATCCACATGTGACCTCCTCCCTGGGAGATGGACAGCAGAGAAGGGGGGGAAGAGAGTCTCCGGATAGGGCAAGATATGACAAAATAACAATCTATAAATTATCAAGGACTCATGAGGGAGGGGGGAGAGGGGAGCGAGGGGAAAAAAAGAGGACCTGATGCAAAGGGCTTAAGTGGCGAGCAAATGCTTTGAAAATGATTAGGGCAAAGAATGTACAGATGTGCTTTATACAATTGATGTATGTATATGTATGGATTGTGATAAGAGTTGTATGAGCCTCTAATAAAATGTAAAAAAAGAAAATGATTAGGGAAAAGAATGTACAGATGTGCTTTATACAATTGATGTATGTGTATGTATAGATTGTGATAAGAGTTGTATGAGCCACTAAAAATGTTTTTTAAAAAAAGAATGAGGTTCAAATAAATTAATGGAGAGAAGAAAAAACATTGGAAGGAGTGCAAGAGCTAAAGGCAACAGGGGTCAATACTGTTTTAGACACAATCCTGCCATAACAGTGATCTCTAAGGGGATGCTGGGATAGACACACAGGGTGAACAGGTATGAAAAGTAAATAAATACTCCTTTGCAAGGAGTCCTGGTGTATGTAGTGGGTTAGAGGTTGGGCTGATAACTGCAAGGTCAGTTTTCAGTTTTAGCTACCTTGCTGCAAATATAGAACACGTTTAGGAAAGAGTATTTCAGCCAATGTTTTGGAGAGAGGTAGTGTTTAAGATTTTATATTTTGTGACAGGGTAGATCATTGAAATACAGCGTGGGAGTGCTACCACTTATCTTGGTTAAGCATTTCTTTCTCATCCCCCATGAACAGAGCCCCATATATAATTATACTGTTCTCAGGTCCCCAGGTGGATCAGGGACCTATTCTCTCAGGTTGTCTGGACATAGGGATGTTCCTGCCCATCAGCGGTCAGTGCTGGATGAACAAGCAGGAAATGAAGTCTTCTCAGATATGATGTCTAATCAACCAAGGTCCCATACTAGCAGGGGTTGCTGGAAAGGATGGAGGTGGCATGACCAGCCTGGAAATCTGGCCTCAGAATGCATTAGTGAATGAAAAGTGAGAAGGCTTTGTTCACTGTTGATGAGGTTTATGATCTATAAAACACGGGGAGAAAATGGAAAGGAAAAGCAGCTAGCCCTCAGTGCCTGGCATTTGGTGGTATTTCCATTCATACTTCCTAACCTTCAAAAAATTATTTCTTAAACACCTCCCAGCATTATGCCCTGTCTTGGTAGTAAAAACCTGAGAAAGAATGCATGTGCACCAAAACGATGTTCCTCAGATATGTTAAACCCACGAAAGCCCTCCTGAAACACTGCAGTCACTCCCTTTCCACTGCTACAGAGTCCATTCTGAATCATAGCTACAGTCAACATGGCTGCCAAGCCTGGAAATCTTTGTGGAAGCAGGTAGTCTCATCTTTCTACCTAGGAGCAGCTGGTGGCTTTTACCAGCCAGCCTTGCAGTTACCAGTCCAACACTTAACCAACAGCACCCCCAGGACTCCTTATCATTCAAGATATGAAACAATTCATAGATGTCATGTGAACCATTGGGTCCCAGAGAGACCTCCTAATCGCCAACATGGCTGCTCTAGAATCGAGTCAGCGTGACAATAGAGTATTTCACAGAACATGTGTAATAGGAGTTCGCCTATAATAGGACAGAAAAGATTTGCCAAGCAAATTACTGGTGGAAACAAGGGAAATGTTAGCCTAGTTAAGAATGAGGAGCTTTAGAAAGAGCATTTGCATTCAAACAAAGGCTATGCTAATTATAACTGAATCTTATCCACCTGTTAAAGCAGTTACAAGAATTTCCAACAGAGAAACTTCTGCCCCCTTTTCCCTGCTAGCAACGTTACTCTAAGTACCTCTGATTAATAAGAGCATATATATGTATGAGTTTATATGCATAGACTTATATATGTATAAATTAATGCTTCAAGTCCTCCTGTCAGCACCAATGTTGGGATCGCTCCTTAGATTTTGCATTTTGTAATCCACATACATATTCTACAGGGCTATGAAGCCAGCCAGCGCCCACTGCTTCTCTCTCCATCTGCTGCCACTCCGAGTTACCAGCCCCAGTGAGCGGTCACTGTCCCTCTTATAGAAAGCCTGAGCGTCTCATAGATTCTCCCTTACAACAAACCTTGTCTGCTGTGTTCTACCCTTGATTAGCTCTGGAATTAGCTTCCTCCTCTCTCCACTCCAAGTGCTTTCTCACACAAATTCTTTACATGAATTTCATCAGGCCCCTTCCTGTTTTGGTCTTCAGTCTCTGCTGGCTTCAATCCACAATTCTCAAGTCTCTGCTGTAGAGTGAAATTTCTAAAATGCAAATCAAATCATCATCCTTTCAAAGATTCTCTTTGACATAGTGGGTTACTTTTTAAACTAGTAACTGCAAGGCCTTGGGTTCAAACCCACCAGTTACTCTGCAGGAGAGAGATGAGACTATGCTCCCATAAAGAGTAAGAGCTTTGGAAACCCTGAATAGAATTTCTATGAACAAAATCAACTTGATGGCAGTTGGTGTGGTTGTGGGGCTTCCTGAAAAAGGTGGGGAAGTAAAAGGGTAAAGGAGCAGAGTAGACTACATTTCTGGTTATCAGCATGGAAAGACTTCCAAACTGGATTTCATTCCCTGGAAAAAATGCAACATGCAAAATTGTACAAAACAATTCCTATTTAAAATGGGAAATACATGAACACAAAATTATACATATTTTTAAGATGCATTGACAAAAACTGAACTGTGATCTTCCAAATGGAAGGTCAGAATTCTACACTTGAATCATGAATGTCCCTGAGAAGTATGGTACTAGAGCAAAATCTAGCACAATAGGAATACACATTCACACAAATACATATAGCTTATGTAAAGGTATTTAAAAAACAAAAACAGAAAAAGGTTTTGCTCAGAGAAACTTTCAGAATATGCATGTTGCCCATTAGGTGAGCATCAGCAACTTGCTCTGAGTTAGTGCACCCAGTGACATCACATGGGAAGGGTCTCTCTGGTCACAGTGAATTTTTTCACAAAAGCAGTTTCTCTTGAACCTCGTTTTCCTGATAGCCAATTTAAGAGAACAGCGTGCAGCTGTGTAATTTTGTTCCCTTCTTGGGAAAAAATGCCACAGAAACTGTTGTGATGTTGACCACACATTACAAGGACAGAGCGATGGGAAAAACTTAAATAGACAAGTGTTTTTCTCACAGCAAAAAATGTGAAATGTCGATTGATGACAAACCTTATTCTGGACATCCATCCACTTACTGAATGGACCAAAATTTCGACAAAATCTGTGTGCTTATGCTCAAAGACTGAAGAAGGACTATTGAAGAGATGGGGAAGTTTTCTGGACCCTTCTGGAGCTTGGTTCAGTGAATTTTAACAGAATTTTTGGAATGAGAAGGGGCACTTAGAAATCTGTGCCGTGGGTTCTGACTGACCAGAAAAAAAGAACATCAAGTGGAAACAACCGTGCTTTGAAAGGGCAGCGCCAAAGCGACCAAGACTGTGTTTTCCAAGGTCGTTACTGGTGATGTAACCTGGTGCTATGCTTACAAAGCCGAAAGCAAACATCCATCAAGCCAGTGGAAGACGCCATCGTCACCTTGCCCAAAGCAAACGTATCAAGTGAAATCAAAGATCTAGACTATGCTCATTTGTTTGCTTATTTTTTGCTGTGAGGAGGATCATGTATTTGGAGTTCATTCTACCAGGTCATACTGTTAATCAAATTTTCTATTTAGAGATCCTGAAAAGATTGCATAACAATGTGAGCAAAAAAAAAAAGACCTGATTTATGGCAGATGGGGACCAAGTTTTGCCACTGTGACAATGCACCTACTCACTCAGGCATCTCGGTTTGCCAGTTTGGGGCAAAAACCAGTCAGCCTCTCTTGCCCCACTCCCCTTTCCTGACCTCACTCTTGTGTGACTTCTTTTTGTTTCTGTGAATGAAGAGGGACGTGAAAGGACAGCGATTTGATGGCGTAGAAGAGGTAAAGAAGAAAAAAACAAGGGAAGTGCTGTCAGCCATCCAGTTTGAAAAATGTTTCCAAGTCCCCCCCCCACCCCCAATGCTCTGTAGACAACTGGACATCCATTCCAGAGGGGTAGTGGGGACGAGATGAGTCACTCAGGATTCAGTGTAGCAACAATGAAACTCACAACCTTCCTGTAGTTCTTAAACACTTCCTCCCCTCCAACTATCATGATCCCAATTCTACCTTGTAAACCTGGTTAGACCAGAGGGTGCACAGCGGTACAAATGGGAACTGGAAACACAGGGAATCTAGGATAGTTGAACCCCTCAGGACCAGCGGTGAGAGTGGAGATACCGGGAGGGAAGTGGGGTACAAAGGGGAAACCGATGACAAGGATCTACATATAACCTCCTCTCTGGGGCATAGGCAACGGAAAAGTGGGTGAAGGGAGATGCCGGGCACTATAAGATAAGATAAAATAATAATTTATGAATTATTAAGGGCTCATGAGGGAGGGGGGAGCGGGGAGGGAGGGGGAGGAGAAAAAGGAAAAAGAGGAGCTGATTCCAGGAACCGAAGCGGAAAGCGAAATTTGAGAATGATGAGGGCAACAAATGTGTAAGTGTGCTTTACTCAATTGATGTATGTATGGATTGTGATAAGAGTTGTATGAGCCCCAATAAAATGATTTAAAAGAAAAATGTTTCCAAGAATGGAATCACAGATTTGACAAATGTATTAAGTAAAATGGAGAATAATTTGAAGGTGATAAGTTTGTTTTGTAAAAAATTAAGTACTGGGGAGGGGGTTAACCCCTTGTGTGTGTATGGGGGGGTAGTTGTGTGGTTAGCTGCTATGTAATGGCTTCTGAGACATAGCAACCTTATGCACAACACAACAAACCTACCAGGTCATATGACATCCTCACAATTGTTTCAGTGGTTTAGGCCATTGTTGCAGCTGCTGTGTTGACCCATCTCCTGAGGACCTTCCACTTTTTCAACGCCCCTCTGCTTCACCAGACATGCTGGCCTTCTCCAGGACTAGTCTCTAATGACAACACATATGAAGTTGATAAGACAAAATCTCGCCATCCAACCCTCTAAAGAGCACTCTGGCCGTACTTCTTCCAAGAGAGATCTGTTTGCCCTTTTAGCAGTCCATGGTACTTTGAATATTCTTCTCCACTAACACAATTCAAATGCATCAAGTCTTTTTTTATCTTATTTATTCAATGTTCAACTTTCACATGAATCTGAAGCTATTGAAAATACCACAGCTTGGACCAGGCACACTTTAGTCTTCAAAATAACATCCTTGTTTTTCAATACTCTAAAGAAGACTTGTGCAGCAGATTCACCTAATACAACCCATCTTTGGATCTTTGGACTGCTGCTTCCATGGGTATTGGATCCAAGCAAGACAAAATCATGACAACTTCAAACTGGCTACACTTATCACTCAGTTACCTATCGGTCCAGTTGTGAGGATTTGGGTCTTCTTTACATTGAGTCATAATTGATAGAGGATGCTGTAATCCTTGATCTTCATTCACAAGAGCTTCAAGTCCTCCTCTCTTTCAGTACCAACTTTGTGTCATCTGCATATCGTAGCCTCCCTCCAAATCTGTGGTCACACTCTTCATATAATGCAGCTTTTCTGATGATTTGTTCAGCATATAGATTAAACAAGTATGGTGAGAGGACACAACCCTAATGCACACCTTTCCTGTTTTTAAACCATGCAGTATTCCCTTGGTCTGTTCAAACAACTGCCTCTTGATCCATATACAAGTTCCATAGGAGCACGATGAAATGCTCTAGAATTCCTATTCTTCCTAAGGTTATCCATCATCTGTTCTGATGCACAGAGACGAATGCATTGGTCTAGTCAATAAAATACAAGCAAACATCTGTCTGGTATTCTCTGCTTAAGTCAAGATCCATCTGACACAGCAATGATAGCCTTTGCTCCACATCCTCTTCTGAATATATCCTGAATCTCTGGCAGTTCCTCGTCAATGTACTGCTGTGACCAGTGTTGGATGATCTTCAGAAACAAATGATTGGCATGTGATATTGTTCAATAGTGCGAGCATTCTATTGGGTCACCTTCCTTTAGAAGGGGTATAAATATGGGTCTCTTCCAGTGAGTTGGCCAAGAAAGTGTCTTCCGAATTTCCTAGCATAGACAAGAGAGTGCCTCTAGTGATTGATCAGCTTATTGAAAGATTTCAACTGGTGCCTTGTCGCTGGCTAATGCTTTCACAATAGCTTGAACTTCTTTCAGCGCCATTGTTTCTTGTTCAGATGTTGCCTTTTGAAGTGGTGGAATGTCGATTAGCTCTTTTTGGCTCTGGGTAGTCTTCATTTTCTCTTGATTTTTCCAGCATTAATCAATATTTTTCCTATAGAATCTTTCAAGATTTCAACTACAGGCTCAAATTTTTTCTTGATTTATTTTGGTGTAAGATATGCTGAATTTGTTCCGTTTTGGTTTTCCAATTCTAAGTTTTTTCACTTTTTATTTTAATATTTGGTATTGTCTTCTGGAGTAGCCCTTTGAAATTTTATATTAGGGTCTTTGAACTCATCATTTCTTCCATTTGTTTAGCTACTTTATGATTAAGAGCAAGATTCAAGGTCTCTTCTGATATCTGCTTTAACCTTTTATTTTTTTCCTGTTTTTCTCATTACCTTCTGGTTTCTTCATGAATGATGAGCTTAATATCCTCCCACAGCTTATCATGTCTTCTGTCATTAGTGTTCAATGCCTCAAATTTGTTCTTAAGATGTTCTTGAAATTCAGGTGGATTGGACCCAAGATAGTTTTTGTCTCTTGTGGATTTCTTTTAAACTTCTTCAAATGTATCCTGAACTTACCTATGAACAATTGATGTTCTTTTCCACAGTCTGTGCCCCGTCTGGTATTAGCTGCTGATCTTAAGCTTCTCCATTGTCTGTTCCCACAGACACAGTCCATTTGATTTCTGTGCATTCCATCAGGGGAAGGCCCTGTGTATAGTCACCTTTCATGTTGGAAAAAGCTACTTACTATGAACAAGGCATTGGTTGCAATGTCTTTCCATTTCCAGCTTCCTTTCTATCACTAAGTCCATATTCTCCACCTTCTGTTCCTCTTTGTCTACAACTTTTGCATTCCAAACACCAATAGTCATCAATTCTTCTGGAATGCACATACGATCAATTTCAGACCAAAGACATTGGTAGAATTCTTCAATTTCTTCATCATTAGTTATTGTGGTTGATGAATAAATTTGAGTAATATTGTATTTTCTTTAAGGTGGATAGATATAATTCTATCACAGATAATATTATACTTTACAATTGATTTTGAAACATCCTTTTTGACAATGAATATCATACCTTTCCTTTTACTATGTTATTTCCAACATACTAAATCATATGATTTTTCTGATTAAAAATAGCCAATACCAGTCCACTTCAGCTCACTAATGCCTAGGATATCAATCTTAGATGTGTTCCATTTCATTTTTTAAAACTTCCAATTTTCTGAGACTCATACTCCACAAATTCCAAGTTCTGATCTTTGGCAGATTTATGCAGCTGTTTCTCATTGCCTTGAGTTGTGCTCCATCAGCAAATGAAGACCCCCAAAGGCTCCAGTCCCACAGGCTTTCCCCGACTCACATCACCATGGTCCACTTACTCGGAGACATCAGCTCCTCCACATCTCATTTCCGGTGTCCTCTCTCCCACGGGGTCCACCCTTCGGTACTAACTCTAACAATGTCCTTCTTCCATCCATTACATATCAGTCTCTGATAATATTGCCAAGCTACGCAGAAGGTTTTCAGTATCTCCTTCCTCCAAGTTGGGGTGGGGGTCAAGTCCTTCTTCACTGTCGTTTCTTAGTCAGGAAGCTTCCCTGTAACCTGTTCACTTTGGGTGACCCAGGTGCCATTTGAAATACCAGTGACATAGCTTCACGTATCCCAGCAACAACCAGGCCACCACAATACAACAAATGGACAGACAAATGATGGATATATATTCATATATATACATAATATAATGAAATAATATAATAACTCCAGAAAGTTACCCAAGGAAGAAATAAGAATCATTACCTATAATATTTGTGCATTTTTCACTGTATTTCTTTTTTTAATTCTTTAACCACATGAATCATGTATTCAAATAAGTAAGTACATTTATTTTTTAAATAATGCATGAACGTGGCATAAAAACCCCTTCTTCATGCAGGCCCCACCTAATCTCTAGCCTCACAACTTCCCATTCCATCTCAACAGCCATTCACACATCCCCACTTGGAAATGGGAACTGAACTTCTTAGTGAGTTCTCTTCTTCTCTTATCTGGTCTTATCAGTCTAAATATTGTTCTGTGTAGCAATTTATCTTGCTTAATATCCTTACTGCCTGTCCTCTCTACTATTCCTCCACCCTTCCGTTAAATGTCTGACTTCTTCAAGGACTGTTCTTATTAAAAGGAATATTCAACATGCCTAGATTTTATGATAGTACCACACAGCTCTGGCACATTGGGGATTCAATGTAGTGTTTCACTTTCTTGTTCATAAGGTGGCTATGGTCTGAACCCACTCAAAGACACCTAACAACAACAATATGGAAGATCAGGGAGCAGTTCTGGATAATGTATCTTACACTCAGCCACCACTCATCTGTCATTGGCTGCTTAGGTGTTGCTGCTTCCAGAGTAGGTTGGACTAGGAAAAAGAGCCAATGAAAGTTCTGTGAATCACGAGGGTCTGATTTACAACAGATCATTGGCAAGAGCCAGGCGACTTTTCTTTCCATTGTGGACGAGGTCACCATGGGCAAGGTTCTGACTCAGAGCAACTAGCAACAATAGCACCCATCCTGTTCATTGACGCTTCCCTTGATCGCCCCAGTTACACACAGTTGAGCAGCAGCTCCTAGTCATGCAAGCTGCTCGTCCTCAAAAAAATATTTTCTTCCCATAATAATCAATGATGTTATAACATTTAATCATGTTGTTGGATTTTTTCATCATCTAGTACCTCCAATATTACTGTATGTGAGATAATTTAATTGAGGACTATTTCTCTTCATTACAATATCTACTGCCATCCAGCCGATTCCAAATTATAGTGACCCTAGGTAGGGTCCACAGACTGAATCTTTGTGGAGCAGACAGTACTAACAATAGTAATAAAGACGACCCACCCGAACCCCCTGCCATCGAGCTCATACTGACACAGAGTGACTGTGGGACAGGGTAGAACTGCCCCTTTGTCGTTTCCAATACTCCTCCTCCTTACAGAGTAAAAAGTTCTGTCTTCTCCTGTGGAGTGGCTGGTGATTTCAAACTGCTGACCTTGCAGCTAGCTTCCCAACGAGTAACCACGGTATTTATTTAGCACTTTCTAAACCTTAAGGCAAGAGGTGTTGGTGACACAAGTGGTTAAGTGTTTGACTGCTAAACCAAGGTTAGTGGTTTGAACCAACCAGCCACACTATGGCAGTGTGTTTCTAGAAAAATCGACAGCTTTGAAAAACCTGTACAGGAGCTCTACTCTGGCTGCTAGAGTTATTATGAGTCAGAATCAAAAGCAATGAACTTTTGGTCTAGGGTAGCATTTTCCAAATGGAATTTTCTATGTGCTGGGAATATTCTAATTTGTGCTAGCCAATATGGTGACACCAGTCACATGTGCTTGCTGAACAATTGAAATGTGGCAAATGGGAAGGAGTAATTAAATGTTTAATTTTATCTAATTTTAATAATTTAGATCTGAATAGTCACATGTGGTTAGTGACACATGTAGTTAGTGACAGTGCAACTCTGGGTCTGAGATGCGCTCATTTTATACATTCTCTCATTTAATCCTTTGGGATGGATTTTACTGCTATCTCCATCGCACAGGCTCAAAAATCTGAAATTTAAAGAATACAAATAATTTCCCTACAACTGAAAAATTATGGTGAATTTGGGTTTAAAACTAGTGTTATCGATGCTTTTGAAATTTGATATGCACATGAAAAATAGTCATTAATTGCAGGGTCAAAATTTTCTTCTTGCTATGCTCAGGTGTGTAAATATGATATCCATTTTTAAATTATTTTAAATGTTATATTAAAAGATATTGTACATATAGTAAAATGTACACCGCATAGTTTTATACTTGAATGTGCTTTCATAAATGCATAAACTCAGATAATCTGCACCCTACCCAAAGAAGAATCTTTTCTTCAACATTCCAATACATTTCTTCTTGCCCCTTTCTGATCAATCCCAATGACACATGTCCCTGCCCTCCCTCCTGCCTACCAGGCAACCCCTCATCAGCAGTCTTTCACTATCCATTAATTACTCTACCTGTTCCAGAATTTAATATAAAGGGGGTCATTCAGTAAGTATGTCTGCTTTAGTGTCGAGCTTTTTCCATTCAGTATGTTTTAAAAGTTCACCCATGTTCTTTAGATAGATAGATAACCTATTTCTGTGCATTACTGAGTAACAGTCAACTGGGCTGAATCATAGTCATGGATGTGAGGACGGTGCAAGAGGAGGTGATTCCTCACTCTGTTGCCTGCGTGATTTGGAACCAAGTCCAGAGCACTGAATCATTGCACTTCATGGGACTTGCTAAATTCCCTCATGTGTGGATGGACATCAAAGGAGCCTGGGTGGTGTCATGATTATTTGTAAGGGACAATCTTTGTGGGAGGCTATTTGAAACTACTGGTGGCTCCGCAGGAGAAAAATGGAGCTTTCTGCTCCCTTAAACAATTACAACCTTGGAAACCCACAGAGGGATAGCTGTGAGTCGGTATCAACTCGATGACAGTGAGGTGTGTGTGTGTGTGTGTGTGTGTGTTTAATTGATGGACAACTATATTATCACTATTTTGCAGCTATTGTGAAAAAGTAAGTCTAAATATTATGAGGCAAGTCTTTGTGGATATGTTTTCCTTTATCTTTGATAAGTGCCTAAGTATTCATTGTTAATAAATATCTGAGCCTTAGGGTATACATATGTTTATATGAAACTACCAATCTAATTGTCCCTTTCTGTAGTTTAACAATGTATGATAATTATAGTTGTTCCATCTATTTATCAATATTGCTTTCTTTGGTCTTTGTAATTTCTTTTTTTTTCTAATCATTTTATTGGGAAATCATACAACTCATAACAGTTCATACATACATCAATTGTATGAAGTACATTTGTTACCCTCATCATTCTCAAAACATTTGCTCTCCACTTAAGGCCCTGGCATCAGCTCCTTATTTTTCTCCCTCCGTCCCCACTCTCCTCTCCCTCATGAACCCTTGATAATTTATAAATTTTTATTTTGTCATACTTACACTGTCCAACATCTTCCTTCACCTACTTTTCTGTTGTCCGTCCCCCAGGGAGAAAGTTATATGTAGATCCTTATAATCGGTCCCTCTTTCTACCCCACCCTCCCTCAACCATCCCAGTATCCCCACAATCACTACTGGTCCTGAAGGGATCATCTTTACTGGATTCCCTGTGTTTCCAGTTCCTATGTGTACCAGTGTACATCTGCTTGTCTAGCCAGATTTGTGAGGTAGATTCGGGATCATGATAGTGGGGGGAAGAAGCATTTAGGAACTAGAGGAAATTTGTGTGCTTCATCATTGCTACACTGCATCCTGACTGGCTCATCTCCTCTCCACGTCCCTTCCTTAAGGGGATATCCAGTGGCCAACAAATGGGTTTTGGGTCTCAACTCTGCACTCCCCCTCATTCACAATAATATGATTTTTGTTACTTGATGCCTGATAACTGATCCCTTCAGCACTTCGTGATCACACAGGCTGGTGTGCTTCTTCCATGTGGGTTTTGTTGCTTCTGAGCTAGGTGGCTGCTTGTTTTACCTTCAAGCCTTTAAGACCCCAGACACTATATCTTTTGATAACCGGGCACCATCAGCTTTCTTTGCCACATTGACCTTTGTAATGTCATGTGTTAAGAAGTGTATATTTGAATATTTGAATATTTCCAATAGCTAAAAGTGCTGAGCCTTTTTCACTTGCATATAGGTCATTTGAAACAGACATTCCTGAAGTACCTTTTGCTCAAAGTTTATTGCTATCTGCATCTTTTTATTGTTTGCCAGGGGACCTTTACGCATTCTGGGTCAAGTCTTTAGTCACTGCATGAATTGGGAGTATTCACCCCTAATTCTTTTTATCTATTGATATTCTAGACAATGTTTTCTGATAAGAATACTGAAGATTATTATTCATTTAGGAATTATCAGATTTTCCTTTTTATTGTCATTTGCAGCAGATTTGTACAATGCAGTATGTTATTTGATATCTAGATTTCTGCTTCCATGAGTGTTGATTTCTATCCAAGTAAAATGAAATCCTTGATAAAATGACTATTTTCCCCACTTATTATGGTTGTTTTTCTATTGGTCTATGTGTAAGGATTTCCATTTTATTTATCATGAGGAATAATCCACACCGAAGGCTACAGTCTTTGGTTTTCATTAGTACATGTTTCCAATCATCTTCACTTTCAGCAAGAAAGGTGACTTCATCTGTATATTGCAGATTATTAAAGAGCCTACCTCCAATCCTAATGTCATGTTCTTCTTTATATGTGCAGCTTCTCCGATTATTTGCTTACTGTACAGATTGAATAATTATGGTGGGAATATGTATTCCTTTCCTGATTTTAGCCCATGTACTATCCCAATTCTGTCTTCAAACAACTGTTTCTTGGTCTATATACAAGTTACTCATGAGCACAATTAAGTATGCTAAATTCCCATTCTTCCCAGTGTTATCCGTACTTTGTTATTATCCATATCATGAGTTACCTTCATATGCTCAATGAAGCACAGGTAAATATATTTCTGATATTCTCTGCTTTTATCCAAGATCTGATATCAGCAATGACATCATTCATCCCACATCCTTTTCTGAATCCAACTTAAATACCCAGTTAATGTACTGTTGGAACAATTTTTAGCAAAAATTTTAGCAAATTTTTATTTGTATGTGGTATTAATGATATTATCCAATACCTGCTACCTTCAGTAGGATCACCTTGTTTACAATGGACACAACTACACAAATAAGGACCTTCCCAATTGAGTTGGTTATGTAGCTATCTTCCCAGTTTCTTAGTATAGGCAAGTCAGTGCATCCAGTATTTACTGAAACATTTTATGAAAACAGTTCAATAGATATTGTATTACTTTCTAGAATTTTGTTTTTCATCAATGTCTTTAGTGCTGCTTGGACTTCTTTCTTTGATACCCAAACTTCTTAATCGTATGTCAACTCTTGAAATGGTTTTATGTTGAACAATTCTTTCTTTGTACAGAGACTCTGTGTATTTCTTCATCTTCTTTGAGACTTCCTAAGTCATTAAAATGTTTCTCAATAGAATCCTTTAATAGAAAAACTCAAGCCATGAATTTTCTTTTTGGTTCTTTTAGCTTGAGATATGCTGAGTGTATTCTTCCCTTCTAATTTTCTAACTCTAGGTCATTGTGCATTTCATTATAATGACACTTTACTTTGGGTTCTCCAGCACCTTCAGAAATCTTCTGTTCAGCCCCTTTCATTCATCATTTTTACAATCACCTTAGCTACTACATATTCAAGAATAAATTTCAGAGTTTTGTCTAATACTACAAGACATCCCTGGGGAGAAGCCACATGGACTTACCCTGGTGCAGCCCTGGGTGCTGGAGCAGCCGTGTTTACATTGCCATTGGATTAAAAGACTTTCTTCTCATTGACCTCTTTCATTCTGTGTCATTGTATGTGTTTTGTGAATTTGAGGAGGACTTTATAGATCGGTGTTGGACATATGGACTAAGTCGGACTTATGACCTTGGGCTGGGCTGGGTTGGGATGCTTTCTGAATGTACACTTACCCTATATCTAAAACTCTTATACATATATGACTTCCTGTGGATTTGTGTCTCTAGTCCACCCACACAGTTTCCCTGCTGGAATCTTGGCTGATGCAATGGGAGGTGTAGAGAGATGGTGTTGGTGAACAAAATGGAAAGGAAAGAGCCAGGACTCTAAATAATAAAAATGAGAAGCATAGGAAAAACAAAGGGTAAAACACAGCTATTCACAATAAAGAGAAATGTGAGAAAAATAAGAAACAAAAAGAAGTGAAATCAAAATAGAATAAGGGCAAAACAGATGAGATGACAAAAGGGAGAAAGGAAGCTAGATCCGTGGAAATAGAACAAACAGAATAGAAATCATGAGAAAGCTAACACAGTTAAAATGTTAACTCACATACCAAAAGAAAATGTTTAAGTATTGTTACATGGGAACCAATTTGCCCTGTAAACTTTCACCTAGAACACATTTTTAAATGATAGTAGCATAAGGACAGTGTCTAATTCACTTACTATGACCCTTCCAGCCATAGTTATTGAAACTCCCACCAAATAACTGAGACTATGCAAACGTGGGTGCTTCTGGCCCACAAAGGGAATTAAAAGGCTTGCTAATTTTGGAAATAAGGCACGTGACACCATTGTGGCCAAGGAACCATGCCAATAAGGTGTATGAAATCCTAAGGTGAGGATTGATTATTCAGTTTTGTAATCCCAGAGGCATCCCAGAGGCAGAAAGGGGGAAGATAAATTGTTAGGTTCAAAAAATGATAATCTGGTATGCAAGCCCCCACTTAATTCACAACAAAACATGAAAAGAAAGGAAGAAGAGCCAGGAGTGAAACACATCCTTTGACCGTACGATTCCTGTGCGAACCTCCTCGCTCCAGGACACAGAGTGGCATGACACCGGCGATGGTGAGACGTAATGGCAGAAGAACCAAGAGAATAGCAAGAGATGGCCCAGTGGTATTCTTGGACCATGGAGTGGGAAAGTGGACTGCCTTTGGGCAGGAGAATTGTTGGCTGCATGGGGTGCCTTAGAGTACATATTGGCAGGGCTTTTAAACATTGTGCCCAAGTATGGCAGGAACCTGGCTAAGGATCCAAGGGACTGAAGACAAAGAGCAGTTTGTCTTGCACTGCTGAGTGGAGAAGGTTCAGATTGCACATTTCCGATCCTGAATGCTAACCTGATACTTTTCTGGTTAAAGTCATAAACTCTGAGTATTTTCTCTGGGTTCTATCTATGTGACCTTCCCAGGGATTACTGAAACCAGCTGAGAAGTACAGAATGCCACGGTAGGGGTGGTTAGTGTCAGGACTGGTAAAAAGATTGGAGGGTGTAGGTATGTTCTACCTTCTCCATATAGGGATAAGCCTTGTGTATATGATGCTGATGATTGTGATTGTCCTCCTTACCCCTTGTGAGGTCAGAAGGGGTCAGACAATTTCCCGCGCTATTGATTCCACAGGGATAGAAAATACTAATGTGGAGTGGGTGAAAGAAAAGGGGATGGGAAGAAAAGAACAAATGATCAGAGGCGTTGATACTCGAGATATTAAGCTAAGAGCTCTTTGGAAGCAACTCCTTTCACTCTCCAGCAGGACACATTTTAGGAATCACCCCCATTTTGTAAACGGGGAAAGTGAAGTTCAGAGAGAGACAGAGAAAACAGAGGGGAGGAAAAGACTAGGCACAAGAAATACTGTAAAAGGTAGATCACATCTCGCCCCATTAATCGAATCAAAGTAATTTTTAAAAGGTGAGCCATGATGCACTTTGATAAGATTTTCTTCCTAAAGTAAAACAAGTAAAGTAGAGACATAAACCAAATAAGAAAAAAAAGCTCACTGTCATCAATTCGATGTGGACTTCCAGCTACTCTATCGGGCCGAGCAGAACTGCCTACTGTGAGTTTCTGAGACTGTTTATGGGAAGAGAAAGCCCTGTCTCCCTCATGCAGAGCCGCTGGTGGCTTTGAACTGCTTACCTTGCTGATTGCCACCCAATTTGTGACCACTGCGCTGCCAGCTGAGACATATGGAATTGTTGTTGGAGACACCAGCGATAAATCATGACTTTGCCAAAGGTAAGGGATTGTTCTGGTGTTAAAATTTATTAGAACAGGAACCATAAAGTTTTCTCATTTAAGGCACGGAGTCACCCATAACAGTCTCTGAAAGAATCAGAATCAAAGTTCAGTGTTGTCCGCAGGCCTTGTGTAGCTGGTTGCAGATGAAGTGGTACAAGTCATGATTGAAAGCTATATAAGAAGTAATAATGGGTCTCTTCCTTCATGCCGTTCATTCTATCACTTTACCGAATTATTTTTGAGTTCATCATCTATTTCCTCGCTTTTGGGAGGGGCATGGTTTACCAAACTCCGTGTCTTTTGAGGTTGCATGAAGAAGACCATGGGGTGAGAGCTTTCAATGCTTCTTCTAAATTTAAATGAGCCCTTCGACTTGGAAGCATTATTAATCTCACCATTGCCATCATCATCCATATTGTGATCTTTTTGAATCTCTTTCAAATAAGATTTGACAGCGACTTTGTCAAAAATTACTCTAAAACAACGATTACAATAGAAGAAGGCAGGGTAACTAAATTAATGAAAATAGAACAATCAGAATGTAAATATTGAAAGTGGTCATGGATTGCGAAGAATATATGTCACTGAGAACTTTGTGTAGAAATTGTTGTCTATTTTGCTGTGTAAACTTCACTGAAAACACAATAAAGTACTATCATTTTTTTAAAAAGTAAGGCAGTCATTTTGACTAGCCTTTAGTAGATCCAGAAGAGTGTTGAAGAGGTAACAAAGAGCTAGAGAAACCAAGGGGTGAGGCTTGGAGATTGCATCAGAATTTCTCTTACACCAATTCCCTTTGGCCACAGAGGAGAGCTGGTTACACTGGAGAAGAATGCATGCATGTTCAGGTTAGGAACTCATGTCTGGGCCTTGGAAAGCGCCCTGTCCAATACACTGTCAGCCACACCCAGGACATCCTGCTCAGGATGACTGGACTTGAGACCAAGCATGAAAATAATAATGTGCATAAAGCAGGGAATGCTTGAAAAATCACTGATCAACCAGGAAGCCCAGATCCCTGTCTTGGCTTGGGAAATAACCCTGAATGATTCCCTTACATTTATCATCTTAATCTTCATACCCATGCGTTTTATAGGGTCAAAATGCTGTGTTGTGGGTGGGGGATCCAGATCTAATCTAGCTAGAGAAGTAGTGAAGGGTATAGGATTTGTTTAATGTAACTTCTTTCCCATAGGTCAACATTAGAGCCCCCTGCCCATACTTTATAGGTTTCAACATAATAGATAAAAATTAGAATTTGGTTGCTCAAGGGAAAAAATCATATTTAAAAACATATTGTATTGGAGATTCTCAAAGGTTACTTATAGTTTTAAATGTCTATGAAATGTAAGTGAATTATAGTCAATTCTTCATTTTTATCCTAAGAGAAGCCATACATTAACTTAAATCATACAAAACAATATTCAATTATTCATGTATAGTTTGATTAATTAATTATTTCACGCATATTTTATTGAATACCACATTGAACTAAGGAGGGGGAAATGAATTAAAAACCTCCCATTACCCTGAGCTCTTAGAGTCCTAGAGGTCGGACAAGCCATAATAATATGTGATGGATGCTATGACACAGGTTAGTGAAAAGGGCTGCAGGAATACCAAGGTTAGAAATCCATTCATTCTACTCAAGGGTTTTGAAAATGCATTATATTATTGTAAAAGTACAAAAAAGCATTCTTTCTATAAAGAATATACCTGCAGGCTTGCATTTTGTTTGGGATCATATTCAAATTATGTCTTCACTTTCTGAGCAGAAAGGAGCAATCTTGGGGTAGGCTGGATAAAAGGTTAGGCTATCAGAGTTGGAAAATGTGCCACAGATAATTCACAAATGGAATAGCATCCACATATGGCAATCCAGTGAGGCCTATATATTGCTTTACTGTCAAGCTGAAGAAAATCTTATGAAGACTGTCCAAATATATCCTTTCAAGTACCCAATCAGTGCATTACTTTAATATAAAAAATAAGTATAATGGGGAAAGACCTGTTTTCCAGGTGCCTAAATCATTGCATCGTGTTCTTCTCTAACTATGAAAGAGGTTTCCGTTCACTCTCAGACACATATTTCACTTGGCTTGTTGACAGTTATGAAGGACACGAAGTATTTCACCCTCTCGTGTCTAATCAAATGCACAGGCAGAGGTGCCAGCAATTAACTTAAAATTTTGGCAACAGTGCTGCCCCATGCCTACTTTAACAATAGGTCCACAGTGTCTGACCCCATCAATGATGTCTTCTCTTTGCTCCTTATTTCCTCAGCTAGCCTCTGCTCCCTTGGTTTCCTCACGGGTTTGCAGCTTTGCACCCCTCGTTGCCAATTTTTGAAAGCATGGCCCTTTACGCAATTTCTGAGACACAGTGGTATTTTCTAGCAGTGAAGACATAAATGTGTGCAAAGTTTTGCCTCCTTGTCAACATTTATCACTGGGGGGGGGTCTTAACTCATGGGGATTGTTGGTTTTCCCCTGCAAAAATCAAGTTTTATAAAATTCAGAATGTATATATCTATGTGGTTAACTGTTTTTGTTGCTAGTTGTCACCCGGTCAGTTCCTATTCATAGTGACACTATGCACAACCCAAAAAAACACTGCCCAGTCCTGTGCCTCCTCCCAATTTTTTTGTTTATGCTTGAGCGCATTACTGGAGCCACTATGTCAATCCCTCTTGTCCAGACCTTCCTCGTTCTCTGGCCCTCCCCGATATCAAGCATGATGTCGTTCTCCAGGGACTAGGCTTTCCTGACAATATATCCAATGTAAGTCTCACCATCTTTGCCTCTAAGGAGCATTCTGACTGTACTTCTTCCAAGACAGATTTATTTTGTTGTTTTGGTAGTCTGTGGTATTTTCAGTATTTTCAGGACTATAATTCAAACACATTGATTCTTCTTGCATCTTCCTTACTCACTGTTCAACTTTCACATGCTTATGAGGTGATGTCAATATTATGGATTAGATCGGGTGCATTGTGGTCTTCAAAGGAACAGCCTTGCTTATTGATATTTTAATGAAGTCTTGTGTAGTAGATCTACCTCATAAAATGAATCTTTTGATGTCCTGACTGCTGCTTCCATGAGAATTGATTGTAGAGCCAAGCAAGACAAAATCTCGACCATGTGAATCGTGTCTCCATTATTATGACGTTATCTATTGGTCAAGTGATGAGGATTTTAGGTCTTCCTTAGAATGGGTTGTAATCCTTGCTGAAGGCTGCAACCTTTGGATCTTCATCAGAAAGTATTTTAAGTCGTCCTCACTTTGAGCAAGGTTATGCCATCTACATATTGCAGGTTGCTAATATGCCTTCCTCCAATCCTGAACGCAACAATCTTCTTCATATAAGCCAGCTTCACTAGGTATCTACTAAGCATACACATTGATTAAGTATGGTGAGAGGACACAACATTGGCACATTTTTTTCCTTGCTTATAAACCATGCAGTGTCCCTTGTTCTGTTGGAACAGATGCCTCTTAGTCCATACACAAGTTCCACAAGAGCACAATGGAATTTTCTGGAATTCACATTCTTCTTAAAATTATCCATAGTTTATTATTATTCCCATAGTGGGATGGCTTTGCATAATCAATAAAACACAAATAAATTCTTTCTAGCATTCTGTGCTTTGAGTCAAGATCCTTCTGACATCAGCAGTGATGTATCCCTTGTTCCACATCCTCTTCTCATTCTCAATCCAACCTGAACTTCTGGCAGCTTCCTGTCAATGTACTGCTGCAACTATAGTTGAATGCGCTTCAGAAAAATTGCATGTGATATTGTTCTATAACTTGAGCTCTCTCCTGGGTCAGCTTACTTTGAGATGGGTACAAATATAGACCTCCTCCAGTCAGTTGGCCAAGTAGCTGTCTTAAAAAAATTCTTGGCATAGACTAGCGAGAATTTACAGGACTTCACAGTGTGTTGAAACATTTAAATCAGTATTCCATTAATTCCTGGATCTTTATGCCTAGTATTTTCAGTGAAGCCTCAACCTCTCCCTTTAGGACCATTGGGTCTTGTTCATATGCTGCTTCTTGAAACAGTGGAATGTCCTCTAGTTCTTTGGGTGCAGTGACTCTGTGTATTCTTTCCATCTTCTTTTTAGGCTGCCTGCCTCGTCCAATATTTTTCCCATACAGTCTTTCAATACTGCAATTCAAGGACTGAGCTTTTCTTTTGTTCTTTCAGTTTAAGATATCCTGAGAATTTTCTTCCTTTTTGATTTCCTAACTCTAGGACTTCACAAATTTCATAATAATTTACTTTGTCTTCTTAAGCTGCCCTTTGAAAATATATACTTGGCTCTTTTGCTTCATCATTTCTTCCATTTGCTTTAGCTACTCTATGGTTAAAACAAGTTTCAGAGTCTCTTCTGAAATCCACTTTAATCTTTTCTTTCTTTCTATATATCCATAGATAGCATTAATGGTTTAACTAATGTTAATGAAAATTCAAACAGGATCCATTAAATGCAAAGAAATTTGACCCAGCTCACATGTTATTGAAAGTGCTATATTCACATTTGTGCTTTTATTACTAATTAAAAACCTCATCATTTTCAAACTTGGGATATCATTTTGGTGAAATTGAAAGTGATCACCTCGAATGTATCAAGTTCCCTACATTCTGCATCAGTTATCCGATTTCTATGATTACGTTCGTTAACTCCGATTCATCTTTAAATACTCATCTTAAATGCAATTTATTCCACGAATATACTCACCAAGCCACCTCATACATACTTCTCCCTTTTATAAACCAAGAATGCGCAGAATTTTTACTTTTAATTTTGCATTCAAAATATACCATGTCTTAAGGTAAAACATTCTGCGTGGTTTTCTTCCCTTCACAATGAAATAAGCACTTATTTTCCTCAGGTGATGCTAATTATCTCACATCTTTAGTTTCTTGGTGCCACGCACAGTAGCAGCCACTTGTTCATTGTCCAATCATGCACTGATTCAGCAGATAGGGGGTGAACAATTTCCATATGGCAGACACTGTTCTGGGCACAAGGAGTACAAGCTGTCTCCCCAAGTAACATAGTGAGTGAAGCAAACAAGCATCTATGTAATTAGAATACTCGTGATAGATGTGTAAGAAACAAAGCATGTGGCAGCACATAGGAAAGTCCCCCAGACTAGATTTGAGTCATTGGAAAATACCCCAAGTAAAAGAAAAATCAGAAGCCTGGAGAAGACATAGAAATCTAAGTCTAGTATAAACACAGGACATCTGAAAAACATGTGATAGGCAAAACAGAATCAACCCAGAAAGAAAAAGGTGGAACAACAGGAACAGATAAATAAATGAAATGTCATGTTTTCTCCAACTTTGAACACAACATATAAAAAAGTGTGTGCAATTTTAAGTGCTTTGTACAATGAGTTTCTGGAAAAGTACTCTACAAACAACACAAACTAATTACTAAATAATGAATTGAAAATCTCATTGGAGAGAAATAAAAGATGATTTGCTACCTGAGGCAGCTTACTTTATACAGTGAGCTAAATGTCTTTATTTCCAGGGATGAGTGTATTTTACTCACCAGGATAAGACTTGATTACACCTTTCCTCCCTAGGGCCATGAAGGCTGGGTAATTCTTTGATGGTTGTGTTCATCTTGAGCTAAATAACTGTATCTGTGTTGGAGGGACAAGGTAGGAAGTGGGAGACAAGTAAGATAGTATAAATGATAATTAATTGAATTATTTTATTTATTGTCCAGGGGCCAGATATCTCATTTTCAGAAATACACCAAATAGAAAGCAGTGTTTGCTGGCCGTCGTTCTATTCTACCAAGAGATAAGATGAGAATCTAAAACCAAAGCAAATTCACGGCCATCAAGTCAATTCAGACTCATGGCAACCCTTGAGGACACTGTAGAACTGCCTCTGCGGACTTCATAAACAGGCACTCATGGGAGTAGAAAGCCACAGCTTTCTTCCAGGGAGCAGCTGGGAGTTTTGGATTGCTGACCTTGAGGTTAGCAGCCCACTGTGTAATCACTAAGCCACCAGGGCTCCTGACTACTAAAACTAGAGTAGGGAATCTCGATACAATCTTTTACCCTCCTAAAAACCTGAACGGCAGGCACTATTTTTATTTGCTTTAGAAAGTAACCAATAAATGCTTGATAAATAAGCGAATGCATGCCCCACCTTGAAATTACTCCAGGAAAAATTCATCATACAATAATAAGAGCCACTGAACAAATGCCATATGCCAGGTACCTAGTCAATCTCATAAACCTCGTAAACCACCAACCCAAAGCCACTTGTCAAAACTGGAAAACCAGACACACTTCTATGGAGCCGATTCTGGCTCTTAGTCCCTAAAAAACAGCATTGACCTAGTCCTGGGAGTTATGGAGGTGGCACGTCTTTACAGAAGTAGATGTTCTCACCTCTCTCCTGAGAAGCAACTGGTAGGTTTGGGCCCTCCAAAAGGTAACCCTATGCGCCACCAATTCTCCTTCTGTTGTCCCTTCCAGCAAAGACAAACAGCCATACAAATATAAGCCACCATAGTACATAGCACAGATTAAATGATTTCCATATAATCTAGTGAATAATTGTTGATGTCCCTAGAGCTAGTTCATTAAAGAAATTCTTACAAGATGAAAGAGAAATCCATGTTGTTTCATTTTAAAACAGAGATGCTGACATTTTTAATAATGTCTTTCAATATTAGGAGAGAATCAATTGTCACTGAATTGTACATCTAGAAATGGCTGGATCGCTGTGTGTTTTGCTATCGATACTCCCCCAAACAACAAATTAATTACCATATATACTCGAATATAAGCTGACCCGTATAAGCCGAGGTACCTAATTATTACCTGGGAAACCAAAAAAACTGATTGACTCGCGTATAAACCTAGGGTGGGAAATGCAGAAGCTATGGGTGAGTTTCAATAATTAAAACAAATGAAAATAAAATTACTAAAACTTGAGACATCAGTGGGGTAATGTATTTAAATATATTTAAACAATACTTTGAAAAAGAACTTTCATGGTAATGGCCTCCCCCCTCCTTCCCCCACGCCCATGTTAGCCCAGAGGAGCGGGTGGAGTCATGCAGGCAAGGGATGCAGGATGTGAATTAACACAGAGACCAGAGGGGAAAGATGGAGCGCAGCCACAGACACATCCTTACCACTTCAGCTGCTGGCGTAAGTGAATCACTATGGTTGCTTCTGTGAATTGGAGTGTACACATCATAGGACGGCTCTGATTGGTTAGATGTGAGTAAACAAACATCCAAAGCCCTGCAGTGTCAACGGGGCTTTGAATGAACAGTGGAGAAATGGCAATCGCCCAGGAGATAACGGGCACTCGTCCTGTTACCTTGGGGGGGGGGGGCAGCAAGATGTTACACCTCACTGGGGTACCACTGACCTGTGTATAAGCCGAACATTCAGCACATTTTTTGTGTTGAAAAACTCGGCTTATACACGAGTATATATGGTAAGTGAAATGTATATGTAGTAACTCCCTTTCTCCACTTCAGGAACCTACAGCCAAATGGAAGAGGAATGTGGCGGGAGGTGGGGAGAAGCTGAACCTTACCTCTTTTTGCCTGAGCACTAACAGAGTTTGGACAAATTCAATGGATTTGATCAATGAATCTAACAAAATAATTTGAGACTTTATGGCTTATTGATCAAGGAACTATGCCTGAGAGGTACCCATCCATCACCTTTGAGGCCAGAGAACGCCCAGAGAAAACATTGCTTTTGCCACAAATCACAGTCACCCTTCTGAATTCAAAATTTCAATGGTTCTACTACCATGACAGACTCAGCAAGTCCTTGCCAGGCAATATTTCTTCTTCAGGGGGAGAAATGCGTAGCTTAATGATAGGAGATATGATGAGCTAGAAACCAGGGGTGTAGTATGATATACTCTAGACTCGGCTAATCATCCGTACGACCTTGTGAGAGAAGTATTGAAATCCCTGTTCTACAGATAAACAAATGAGGTTGAGAGCAGGTTAATGGGCCACTAGGAACATGCAGTAAGTGTGAGAGGACAGGCTTCATTCCAGAATTTTCAAGTGTCTGTGCCTTTCTTTTCCTTAAGCCAACTCAGTGAACTTAGTAGGAAATTGTTCCATAGGAAAGCACTGTCAGAACATATCTATACTAAGCAATCACGGTTTCTGGATAAAATAATGTATCTCAACCCTTCAGGAATTCATTTCTTAAAAGGAAAAGGAAAAAATATATTGAGCTGTTCCATGATGCCAACATTCCTCTAAACAATGGGATACAAAGGTGAACATTTATAGACCAAGGCCTTGACCTCGTGGAGCTTCTCTTCTGGTGTAAAACGCAGAAAATACACAGCAAATTATAATAATTTGTGTTTATTTATATTTTGGGGTATAACAAGTTTTTCAAGATTCAGTAAGGCATAAAGCAAAAGTCATTTTTCCCGTAATCATTTAGCTTTAAAAAATATGCTATCCTAAATATTTATTTCCGAGCCATTGATATATCAAGGGCATGGAGCATAGCTTTTTACACAATTTCAAGGTATTATCAAATAGTCTCATATCTAGGTATTTTAAAGTCAAATCTAAGTTAATATCAAAATATCAATCTCTCATTATGTAAAGTTTGCCCTCTCCCCCAAGGGACTCCTAAGAAAGCAACAGAAAAAAGAATGAATGGACATGGTTAGTGTCTCCCCTGCATCTTTCCGTCTTATGACCCATCAGGTTGTTGCCTCTGATGGCTCCAGAGCTGGGGAGGACTCTGAGATGGCAGAACCTGGATCTTCGTCTTGTGAGTCATGTTGCAAGTGCTTGGAAGATATCCTCTTAATGAATAACTCTCTCAGAAGCATTTCCTAGTAATAGTTTTGCTCCCAATTAGGCCACCCATACACCTACACCTTCACCTCCTAATGAACACCATTGCTGTGGAAGTTAACACTAAACTTCCAGTCTTTCCACTGCTACCTTCTCCAGGCAGGAAACCCTTTGGGTGAGATTCACCTCAAGAAGATTAAGTTCTGCGTACATCTATGAGTTATCCTTGGTCCGCTGAAAAAGATGAACATCTTCGTCCTGCCGTGAGGTGAGGCTTTCTCTGCTCATGGATTCTGCTGCTCACTCTGCCTTCAGAGTGGCCCCAGCCAGCATCCTACCTGTGGGTTTCTACAGGCAGGAATTTAGCACCAACCCTTGCATCCACCACTTCCTACACCCAAATTCCAAGGATACACATCAAATTTGCTTTATTTTCTTCCTGTTGACCATTTATTGGTTTATGTTAATGTTAATGTTAATGAGTAGGTGCCCCTTCCAAAAAGAAGGAAAAGTTAACATGGAGCCTATTCGCTGATACATCTTTTAATACGAATACTTACAGCCAATCTCACTCTCCTCAATTATCTTACTTACTCTATACAAATCCTTGAGATGACTGGATGTTAATTTATTTAGCTTTTCGCTCACAAGTTATATATAGAAGGTCTAGCACTTTTCTTTAGAATATGTAAGTAATTAACACGTTTGCGTCCATCTTTCCAGCCTCAAGTAAAACAGAGACATGAAAGGTTCCACAGTGCATTCTACTCAAACGCAATACAAGTTTACTTAGCAATCAGTGCCATGAAGACTAAAGCAAACGAAATGTTAGATGAGCACGTTGCAGAGACTAGGCACATGTGATTTTGAGGAAGACCTCTTTGAAAAGAGGATGACACGCATGAATCTAAATAAAATTGACAGATGAGGCCAAAGAAACAACAAATGTGCTAGCCCTGCAGTAAGAGGGATAAAAGTGTTCACACAATACCAAGAAGGTCAATGTAGATAAAGAAAAACAATGGAAGAAGTGCCCCATGGAATTTATAATGAATTTCATGAGTCTTCTCTCTTAGATATGATTCTCAGTTGATGGCTGTCTATTGAACTAACAGTTGTTCCCTAGTTTTGTGTAACCAAATATAATTCCTTCTTGTGATGTAATCAAACCATTTGTTGAAAGGAAAGTCTCCTTGAGGGTGTGGTCTGCCTCCAAAATATGAGTGCATATTTTGGCAGAACTGAATCGCTCATTTGACACTGTACATTGCCCATTGTCTAACCTATAAGCCTGGGGACCTAAGCTTGTAGAGCCTGTGCCCTGCTCCCTGGCCTATAGACTTTGAATCTGCTCACCCAACAAAGTAAGTCATTGACAAATACAACTTTTTCATGACATCTAATATAGAAGAGCATAAATAAGAATGAATTGAGTACACATAAAAAGGCAGAGTTTTTCTCACTGGTTTCCTCCTCTGGAGAACACAAACTGAGACAGTAAGTTGACGTAAATCCTATAAGGTCTTCTAAGTGATACTAATGCACTTAGGTTGAATTCTAAGAATGATAGAAGTCATTCAAAGATATATAGCACAGAAGTACTAAGTTTGTATTTTTGTGCTTCAGTGATCATTCTGGGTGCTGTGTGAATGATAATCCTATCATCAATGGTGGAGCTGGAATAGTCTATATTTGCTGGAATCGTCAGCTTGGTGTCAGTTTCCCATGATGATGGCAGTTTGGTAGGAAGGCTTTCCTTCTGAGCTTCCCAAGTGACTGACCCAGCACCCGCAGCCTGATGATGCCTCCTTAAGGGTGTGGTATATTTAGCAAGCCACAAGGAGTGTTCTCTCTCTCCCTCTCTCCCCTTGTTTTGCTGGTGTGGATTTTACCACAGCCACTGCCATCTAGAGCTGCTCCCATCTGAGGCCGTGCCCATTTGCTGTCCACAGCTGCCACCTGCCACACTGCCACGGTCACAAATGCCACTGCCTCACAGGCTTGCTGCTCGTGGCACTTCGGCTCCACGTATGACCACACAAGTGAACCTGGCTGGATAGCTTCTCTGGCTCTGTGAACCATACTCCTGATATAAGTTCATTTCCTGATGTAATTGTGTGTGTGCGCGCATGCGCACATCCTGGTTTTGCTTGTTTCTCTAGAAAAGCAAGCCTAATCCAACCAACATTGGGTGTGGTTCCAGAGAAACTAAATCGTAAAGCTGACCCTTCTCCATTGTTTCTCAAAAATGGATGACTGCGATCTCAAGGGTGTAGAAGTAGTGGCTGCTGGGCTTGGATTCAGATCCCTTACCTTGCGGGGCCAATAAGTGATGATCGAGACTACCATATTCTTACTATTTTAATGCCTCCCTTGCTTTATTATAAAACGTATTAATCTGATAGGTTCTGCCATTTTAAGTGAATCTTATTGAAAGTTTTCCCTATCACCACCCCCCATTGTTTGTGTAAATAGTGTCCACTCGCTTAATAATTTAATTTCTACAAGTCAAAAATTCATATGCTGGGTTTTAGCTGGCCTATACTTGTGTAATTTCTTTTTCTGAACTGTGTTTTCAATTCTAAACCATTGACTAAGTTATTGATACTATCAATAAAATTACCTTATGCCACTGGGAAATAATTGATAATGATCTATAGCATAAAATGACAATGATGTCTCTAATGTGAGCTAGAATCATATATAAAACACGGTCCCGAAGGGATCAGTTATCAGGCATCAAAGAACAAAAAATCATATCATTGGCTGCCCACCTCCATGATACCATCGCCGAGGACAAACGGGTGCATAAGCAAATGTGGCGAAGAAAGCTGATGGTGGCCAGCTATCAAAAGAGATAGTGTCTGGGGTCTTAAAGGCTTGAAGGTGAACAAGCAGCCATCTAGCTCAGAAGCAACAAAGCCCACATGGAAGAAGCACACCGGCCAGTGTGATCACGAGGTGCAAAAGGGATTAGGTATAAGGCATCATTAAAAAAAAATCTTACCATAGTGAATGAAAGGGGAAGTGCAGAGTGGAGACCCAAGGCCAATTTGTCGGCAACTGGAGATGCCCTCACAGAGGGATCTAGGGGAGGAGATGAGTCAGTCAAGGTGTGATGTAGCACTGACGAAGAATACAGCTTTCCCCCAGATCCTAAATGCTTCCTCCCCACCCCAACTACCATAATCTGAATTCTACCTTGCAAGTCTGGCTAGACCAGAAGATGTACACTGGTACAGATAGAAACTGGAAACACAGGGAATCCAGGGTGGATGATCCTTTCAGGACCAGGGGTGTGAGGGGCAATACTGGGAGAGTAGAGGGTGAGTGAGTTGGAAAGGGGGAACCGATTACAAGGATCTACATGTGACCTCCTCCCTGGGGGATGGACAAAAGAAAAGGGGGTGAAGAGAGATGCCAGATAGGGCAAGATATGACAAAATAATAATCTATAAATTATCAAGGGTTCTTGAGGGAGGGGGGAGTGGGGAGGGTGGGAAAAAAAAAGAGGACCTGATGCAAAGGGCTTAAGTGGAGAGCAAATGCTTTGAAAATGATTAGGGCAAAGAATGTACAGATGTGCTTTATACAATTGATGTATGTATATGTATGGATTGTGATAAGAGTTGTATGAGCCCCTAATAAAATGTTTTTTTTTAATTGCTAGCAGTCAAGAAACTAAAAAAAATATTTTATTAAAATGAGTTTTGAAATTATTAAAAATAAAAATGCTTTAAAACATTTGTTCCACAACTTAAAAAAAGATAGATACATGAATAGACTTTGAAATCACACTTCTAGCCTCAATCTAAGAATGATTAATTTGCATAACATGGCCCTGCATGAAAAGATCACTGAAGATATAGGTGCTAAAGTAAAGTGTGATGAAGAAATCAGATGGTGCCCAGCTATCAGAAAGAATAGTGCCTAGAGTATTAAAGGTTTGTCTTCAAACAAGCAGTCATTTAAATAAGGCATCAGTGAGGTACACATGGATGAAACACAGCATCCTGTGCTTCAAAGGATTGTAAATATTATGGGTGTACCCCCCAAAATGGAATTTTTTCAAAGCTATGTATTTAAATTTTTTATAAAACAACCTTATTGCCTTCAGAGTACTTTCTATTACACTTAAAGCATTAGTCTAATCTGTGATTCCATTCTTGGAAACATTTTTCAAACTCATTTGTTTGGATGGCTGACAGAACCTCCTCATTTTTTTTTTTTGCTTCACCGCATCTATGTTGTCAAATCACTGTCCTTTCATGTACTTCGTCATTTGCAGAAACAAAGAAAAGACACAGGCAGCGAAGTCAGGTGAGTAAGGTGTGTGGGGCAAGAGAAGCATGCTGGTTTTTGCCCAAAACTTGTGCACTGAGATGGCTGAGTGAACAGCTGCATTGTAGTAGTAGCAAAACCATTCCCCCATCCCAGGCCTTTTTGTCACACAATATTACACCATCTTTTCAGAAGCTCTAAATAGAAAGTTTGATTAACAGTCTGACCTGGTGGAATGAACTCCAAATGTACTATCCCCCACACATCAAAAAAACAAATGAGCATAGTCTCGATTTTGATTTCACTTGATGCGCTTTCTTTGGGCAAGGTGACCATGATGTCTTCCACTGGCTTAATTAATGTTTGCTTTCAGAATTATAAGAATAGCACCATGCTCCATCACCAGTAATGACATTGTAATAAAAGCCCATGTTTCTTCAGAGCTGTTTTTTCAAAGCATGGTATGTTTCCACAACAGTTTCTGCATCATTTTTTCCAAGCATGAAACAAAATTTCACATCTGCATGCAAAGCTCCACCCAGTAGAGTTTTTTCCCCATGTTTGGGGGGGTATTCCCTCGTATAATGCAAATCTAATAGAGGGAATGGTAGCACAGCTTAAATTCTGAACACTTGGCTTGCCAAAGGCTGTGGACTACAGTGGAAGCCCAAGTCCATTCTCAGGGTCCAAATATAGATTAAGCCTCAAATGAGTCCCCTCTGATCACAGATCAGGCATGTGAACAGCCTTTCTATCATGAAGAGTGGATTTGAAAGTGAACTATTGCAGATCTGTCTAGGTTAAAATTTAACAATTTATCCTGTAATTTCACTTTGACTCAGTTTTTAAATATTTGTTTTACTTTTAATGTTTTCTTTCTTTTTGACAGCCTTTTCTGCTTTATTCTGTTGTTGTCACGTTTTTATTTAATGTCTTTTTTATGTGTGTACTTCTATGCCTATGAAATTCAGGTTAGTTAAATCTATAGAGACTAACTAACTGGATTAATAGTTTTGGGGGAGTATGGCAGAGGGGGTTGGATGGAGGTGACGTAGGAGCTAATAACAATGTGAACAAGAAAGAAGAAAGTGTTCTGAAATGGATTGTGGTGATGGTTGTACAACTCTTCTTGACATGATTGAAATATTGAATTGTATATGTGCATTATGTGCCAATAAAAATGTTTTAAATAAATAGGTTTATTCTCAAGTTTGATTAGACCTAAAGGTGCTGAGAATGTTCCTCTGCCTCTGCTAGTGCAGATAAATATGCTACTAATAGTAAAATAGTCAACACTACTCATGGCATGAGATGGAAAACTAACATCTGTAACATCACCACCAATACATGAAGTGTTAGTGACAAGTGAGGATATGGATTATTGTGTGTTTGATATTTTGTCAGGATGAGAATTTCTAGGCCACTGGTTGGCTTGTACTCCTTACAATAGACAACATGATAAAGGAAATAAGTGAGCTCAGAACTTCACATGTGTGGTTCAAGAGCTGCACAAAAGATCTCAAAATTTCTGCTTGTGGCACACACACAGTAAAAAGTCTTCTCTACTTTAGTAACAGAGTTGATATTGCTGAAAACAAAATCCAGAGTCATTATATGTATAGCTGAATTAAAACACAAGTTGAATTTTCAACCTAAAATAGTGTCTGATATTAAAGTAAGGGTACTTATTAAGAAAAAATGGCACCCTGAAACATGAGATGGGGATATATGGGATGATAATCAGGAAGATGAGCACATTGGACCCCTAATTCCATTTAAGTCTTTCAATCAATAACCTCACCATTCCCACCTAAAGAGATTAAGTCAATATCAGTAAAAACAACCCACATTTGAAGAGACTAGCCCAACTATGAATGCTGAGATGCCATGTGGAGCTACACATAAAGCATTTCCGGGGAAAGATGCCTAACAGCGTATGGCTGAAGGACCCCAGGAAGCACCGTCACCACCTATTTTTTTTTCTTCTAGGCCTATAAATAGAATTAAGTCCTAAAGAATTACTAAAGGTGTGGTGCAAATGGTGACTGAAGAAGTGCACTATACTCATAAATAACTTCTGGAGTTTTCTAATACAGACACAAACCGGGAGCATATGCACAGGAATGGTTACTAAGGATGTGGGATACTGGTGCAAGGAAAGATAAGATTGAATCAGTCTGAGTTTGTTGATATGGGCCCATGAAGCACAGATTCTTCATTCAATGTTTCAGCTTGAGAAGTCAAGAAAATAGCTAATGGTTTATTTGATTTGGTTGTAGTACATGAAAACATTATGACCAGTACATGGATGACCAACATTAATTCAACTTGAAGTATCTGATATTCTGTAGAAGAGGCTTAGGGAAATTGATACATGAGAATGGATTTATCAGAATAACTCATAGACCCGCACAGGAAGTTCCGCAAGGACCCACCTTTTACCAAAACAATAAGGAATACATTTGTGAAGGGAGTCCCATCAACTGTGAAGACTCCCGTGATTGCTATGTTATGTATATTAGGTTTGACAGTGGGAAGGACTCTAATTTAATTAAGGTATTTACCACCATGAGATAGTAGGGGACAAGTGGCAGCACTTAATCAAGAGAGTAAGGTGGACATGGTTACCATAATGGACAGCAGAATCTTAGTGGTTATCAGAATAGCCTGCCTCATATGAACTCATGACATTGGCTTACCCTAGGAATGAAATAGATGGGAATTCTACTACATATTCACTTGACCTATGCAAGTGGAAGAATTCTAAACCAGTTGGACAGTAGTCTAACTACTAGGATAGAGGTTCATGACCCCTAAATCAATTCCCACAGGTGAACCAGCTTAGAGATCCACAATCCCTTGAATCAGCAGTTCAAAACCTCTTTGTGGATCAAATGACCCTTTTACAGGGGTCGCCCAATTCATCACAGTTGCAAGATTACAGTTATGAAGTAGCAACTAAAATAATTTTATGGTTGGGAAGGTCACCACAACATGAGGAACTGTATTAAAGGGCCATGGCATTAGGAAAGTTGAGAACTCCTGCCTTAAATGAAGGGGAGGGGTAGGCTAGGTCTATTGAAGAAGGAGTCTGCCATATGGTCAAATGTTTTATACTATTAGTTTTGCTCCCAGCCTTCCCTAAACAGGTCTGCAGCTTTTTACAAGAGTGTGTGTTATTTGGGAAAAGGAAATAGTCAGACTTTTCAGAGAGCACTAGAAAAAGATGAGGCTTTCTACACCTGCAAACAGTTACAATTTCAGAAACCCACAAGGATAGTTCTACTCTGTCCTATATGGTCACTATGAGTCAGAATCAACTCAATGTTAGTGAGTTTGGCTTTACATTTTTCAGGGATTAGTGGACACTGGCTCAGAATGGGTACTCATTCTGTGACACTCCAGATGTTTTGAAGGCCCTCCTGTCAGAGTGCACTTGCATGCAGGGGGCGAAGGGCTCAGATTACACGGATTAGTTTCACTATCAAGGACTTGAAGGATACAAGGGTGCTGGTTCTCATCATATCACCCTTTAACTCCACTATTTGGCCTGTGCAAAAACAACAACAACAAAAAGCAGATGGATCTTGAAGAATATTAGCTGATTACCAAAAACTTACCAGGTAGACACTCTAATTGCAGCTGTTCTTCCATATGTGGCTTCAGTATTTAAGAAAAGTAATACTGTTCCTGATACCTGATATGCAGCTACTGATCTGATCATGGCCTTTTTCTCAATGCCAGTTTCAAAGAACAACCAGAAGCAGTTTGTATTCAGCCAGCAATAGCAACAATACACTTTTATAACTCTCCCTCAGAGTTATGTCAATTCTCCAGCACTGTGCATAATTGAGTCACCAAAGACACAGATCATTTTCCTTTTCACAAAAAGTTATGGTAGTCCATTACTTTTGTTAGCTAGTCAGAAATTGCCAAGGGCAGAAGAGGTGACATACGGAAGAAAACTAGATGGAATCTTAAACACAAAAGAGAAGTCGAGACATGCTTTCACACAAACCCTGCCAGCACAAAGGAAGGTGAAGGGAAGAATAAAACACATCTCATTATAAATGGAAGAGACCTGAGATATTAGGAATGATTAAATGGCCTGGGGAAGAAAGGCAGAAAAATCCCACAATGACTCAAATAGACCTTGAGTTATGGATTTGAGACAAGAGGACAGTATGAAGTCTGGGGTGCTGGAATACCAGAGTATAGATACCTTTAAAAAAAAGGTAGACTACCTAAGAGTCCTTTGGATTTCTTTTCCAATCTGTCTTCCTTTAATAAGCTTATTCTTTCTGTTCAAACATTTTATCTGGCTCATGTCTGAATTTTGTCCTGTGTCTGAAATCTTTGTTGCTACTGGGGTATGCACAGAGGAGTGGAAAGTTTTGAAATTCTGGGCCTTTTCCCAGTAATATGTTGATGACATTATGCTGATTGGCCCCAGTAAAGAAATATCAATGACCCTGTACCTATCTATAAAACATTTCCATGTTAAAGGGTGGAAAATTAAACTGACAAAAACCAGTGAAATTTCTAGGGGCCCAGTGAAGTGAGGCATGTCCAAGTATTCCTATCAAAGTGTGAATAAGTTATTACATCTGGCCCCTCGCACAACTAAAAATGAGGCACAATGCCTTCTGGGCCTCTTTGGGTTTTGGAGGCAACATAACCCTCATTTGGCTGTGCTACACCAGCCTATTTATCAAGTGACCTGAAAAGCTGCCAGCTTTGAGTGGAACCCAGAACAAGATAAATCTCTTCAACAGTCTTGGATTGCTATACAAGCCATTCTGCCACTTGGGCCTGACCCAATGGTGCTTGAAGTGGCATGGCTAATAGAGCTGCAGCTTGGAGTCTTTGGTTAGCCCCCATTGGTGAATCACAGCACAGACCGTTAGGACTTTGGAGCAAATCTCTCCCATTCTCTGAAAGCAACTACGACCCTTTCCAGAAACAGCTTTTAGCTGGTTACTGGGCATTACTGGAAAATGAATATGTCACTATAGATCACCAACTCACCACCTGAACTGGGTGTTGTCTGACCCACAGAGTCATAAAGTTGGACATTCACAGAAACACTCCATTATTACATAGAAATGGAATATACAACATTGAATTGGAAAAAGACATAAGATACAAGTAACTGAATGATAAAGTGACCCAAATACCTGTGATGTCCAATCCTGTCATAGTATCATTCTTCTCCTAGTCTGTACCTATGACCTCATGTGAATTTCTTTGTTTGTTTTTAATCATTTTATTAGGGGCTCCTACAACTCTTCTCACAATCCATATATATATCAATTGTGCAAAGTACATTTGTGCATTCACTGGCCTCATCATTCTCAAAACATCATTTTCTCTCCACCTAAGCCCCTGTAATCTGCTACTCGTTTTTCCCCTCCCTTCCCCTCCCTTCTCCCTCATGAACCTTTGATAATTTACAAATTATTATTTTTTCATATCTTTCCCTGTCCGACATCTCCCCTCACCCACTTTTCTGTTGTCCGTCCCCCAGGGAGAAGGTCACATGTAATCGGTTCCCCCTTTCCAACCCACTCTCCCTCCACCCTCCCAGTATCGCCACTCACACCACTGGTACTGAAGGGACCATGCCCCTGGATTCCCTGTGTTTCCAGTTCCTATGTGTACCAGTGTACATCCTCTGGTCTGACCAGATTTGTAAGATAGAATTGGGATCATGATAGTGGGGTTTGGTGGGGGGGGAAACATTTAGGAACTCGAGGAAAGTTGTATGTTTTATCATTGCTAAATCGCACCCTGATTGGCTAGTCTCCTCCCCAAGACCCTTCTGTAAGGGGATGTCCAGTGGCCTACAAATGGGCTTTGGGTCTCAACTCTGCACTCCCCCTCCCCTACCATTTCACAATGATATGATTTTGTTGTTGTTGTTCTGATGATGCCTGATAACTGATCCCTTCGACACGTCGTGATCGCACAGGCTGGTGTGCTCCTTCCACGAGGGCTCTGTTGCTTCTGAGCTAGATGGCCGCTTGTTTACCTTCAAGCTTTTAAAACCCCATATGGTATACCTTTTGATAGCTGGACACCATCAGCTTTCTTCACCACATTTGTTTATGCATCGGCTTTGTCTTCAGCAATTGTGTCGGGAAGGGGAGCATCATAGAATGCCAATTTAATAGAAAAAAAGTATTCTTGTATCGAGGGAGTAATTAAGTGGAGGCCTAATGTCCTTCTGTTAACTTAATACTAAACCTATAAATATATGCACATAGATCTATTTCCCCATCCTCATATATAAATATATTTACATATGAACATGCCTTTATTTAGACCTCTATAAATGTCCTTTGCCTACTAGCACTTTCCTCTATTTCCTTTTACTTTCCACTTGTCCCACTAGCATGCTCAGTCTTTATTTGAGTTTCAGAAATTCCTCTTGGTTACATTATCCTGAATCATGCCCTACTAGGCCTCCTACACACTCCTCACCACCGATTTGGATTACTTGTTGTTCATGGGTATGTTAACACCACTATTTTCCCCCCACCTATCCCTCTCCCATATACTCCCAGAACTGTCGGTCCCTTTGTTTTTTCCTCCAGATTGTTCATCCAACCTATCTTATTTAGACAGAACTGCCTGCAGAGATAATAAGATGCACAAAAACAAAACAGAGAAAAATCAAGCAACAATATACAACAAGAGAACAACGACAACAAACCAATGACAAAACACAACAAGAAAGAAAAGCTTGTAGTTAGTTCAAGAACTATTTGTTGGCCTTTAGGAGTGTATTCCAGTCCAGTCTGTTGGACACCAAGCTCTGGCCTTAACGTCCACCTTCAGCATTCCCTGGGACCTGGCCGCTCCATTCCCTTGCTGTTCTGTTGCAGACCCTTAGTGTTTTGCATCAGTGTGGAGGGATCAGATCGGGCGCAATTCCCACACTGTGTCTCCAGTGTTGTCCCCTGTAGGACGATGGGTCAGTGAAGGACATCTTGTCTCATAGTGGGGCTGGTCATGTGGTCCTCTCTGTGGACTGGCTGCTCTGAGCAGGAACATCATCCTCTAAGCCTGGTGGGCCAGGATGTACGCCAGCCTCTCCTCCTCTCCCTTCATCTGCTCTCTTGTGCTCCAATCAGATATGTCTCTCTCCCAGAGCTGCAGATACAGTGCTGTCCTCTGGAATAAATTCTTCTGGGGTGCGGTACAGGTGTCCACGTAGTTGGAATTGGGGCCGGACCCTCAGACTCCTCCACTGATTCCTAGTCCATGCTGACATATTGCATTCACATATTGGAGCACTGGGTTGAAATATGGCCCTCTTTCCCTGTGGAGATATAAACAATACCCTCCCCTTGGGTGGGTTAGTGCCCTGTGCCCCACTACCCATTTCTTTTTTATTATTTTTTTCCTTTCCCCACCTCCTTTATTGTTGGCTACCTTATGTATCCCTGTATTTGGTCTGATCCCTGCCATACTGCCTGGTCCTCACTCCAGGAATGTTTGTATACAGTAGCTTTTTCCCTATGCCCCTTTTGCATTTTTTTTTAAAAAGCTTACCTCAGCGGACTCATGTTGTACTTGTCCTTTTGTGCTTGTCTTACTTCACTTAGCATGATTTCCTCCAGTTCTTCCCATGCAGCAATGTGCTTCATACATTCATCACTGCTTTATAGCGATGCATAGTACGTCATTGCATGTATGTACCACAGCTTTTTAATACACTCATCAGTTGATGGAAATTTTGGTTATTTCCAACCCCTTGCGATTGTGAACTGTGCCACAATGAACATTGGAGCACAGATGTCTGACCGTGGTTTGTTTCCTGCCTCTTCTGGGTATATGCCCAGTAGGGGGGTTGCTGGGTTGTATGGTAACTCTATTTTCATCTGTTTTAGATATCGCCAGATTGATTTCTATAGTGGCTGTACATTCTTACAGGTCCACCAGTATTGGATGAGAGTTCCTGTCTCCCCAATGCCCCTCCAACACTTGTTGCTTTCTGATTTTTTGAATTGGGCTATCTTTGAAGGTGTTAGGTGGCACCTCATTGTTGTTTTAATTTACATTTCTCTTATGGCTAAAGATCTGGAACACTTTCTCATATGCTTATTGCCATTCAGATTTCTGCCCCTGTAAAACTTCTGTTCAGGTCCTTTGCCCACCTCCTCAGTGGGCCATTAGTTTTTTTTCTTTTTTCTTTTTGTAAGCTAGCAGAGTATTGTAGAGTTTAGTAATAAGGCCTTTGTCTGATCGGTCATTGCTAAAGATGTTTTCCAGTCCATAGACCCTCTTATTACTCTCTTAGTGAACTCTTTCTATATACATTGGTGTTTTATCTTCAATATATCTCATTTGTCAATTTGTGCCTCCTCTGTGTTTGTGTCCTTCCCTATTTCTGATAGATGTATTCCCTGTGCCAAAGTTCTCAAGTTGGTCCCAATTCCCTCATTGATGGCCCTAATAATCTGGGATTTATCTTCAAGGTCTGTGATCCAACCTTGAGTTTATTCTTGTACATGGAGAGAGATAAGGGTCTTGTTTAATTTTTCTGCAGGTAAATATCCATTTTGTCCAGCACCGCTTGTTAAAGAGGACATGTGCTTCCCACTGGATATTTTTAGGGCTCTTATCAAAGATCAGTTTTCTGTATGCTGATAATATTACTTCTAGGTTTTCAGATCTTTTCCATTGGTCTGAGTATCTGTCATTGTACCAAAACGATGCGATTTTGACAACTGTGGCTGTATAGTATATACTAAAGTCAGGTAAAGCAAACACTCCCACTCTGTCCTTCTTGAGGAGTTCTCTGCTAATTCTGGGCTTCTTCCCTCTCCATATGAAGTTGGTAATCAGTTTTTCCATTTCTTTGAAGTATGATTAGGATAATTGTATTGGGATGGCATTAAACTTATATAGTGCCTTCAGCAGAACTGACATCTTTAATATATTGAGTCTTCCAATCCACGAGCATGAGATATTCTCCCATTTGTTGAGGTCACTCTGGGTTTCTTGTAATAGTGTTCTGTAGTTTTCACCATATAGATCTTTTGTTCTTTTAGATAAGCATATCTGTAGATATTTCAATTTGTGTTTGGCTATCATGAAGGGAACCACCTTTTTGATCTCCTCTTCTTTGGTCTTACCCAATGTATGTAGCAGTCCAATGGACTTCTGCTTGTTGATCATGTATCCTGCCATTCTGCTAAACTCCTCTATTGCTTCCAGTATTCCCCTTGTGTAGCTCTTGGGATTTCCCATATATAAAATCATATCAATGCAAATAACAATAGTTTCACCTCTTCCTTCCCCAGATGAATACCTTTGATGTATTTCCTTTACCTTATGCTGTTAGCTAAAACCTCCAGCATAAGAGTGGGGACAAGGAGCATCCTTATCTGGTCCCCTTTTTCAGTGGGATTGTGCTAGTCTTTTCTCCATTGACTACCTTGTTGGCTGTTGGTTTTTCGTATATAGCATGTATTGTCTTGTGGAACTTTCCTTCCATTCCTATCTTCTCAAGTGTCTTAAACAGGAATTGGTGTTGGATGTTGTCAAATGCTTTTTCTGCATCTATCAATATTATCTTGTGGTTCTTATAGTTTTTCATGTCATTGTGGCATATGATACTAAGGGTCTTTCATATGTTGAACCATCCTGCATCCCTGGTATTAATCCCACTTGAAAAGAATGCGAATATTTTGAATTTGAATGAAAAGCTCTGTAAATATCTATCAGGTCAAATTGTCTAATTGTAGTGTTTAGATCGCTACCCTCCTTGTTGAGTTTCTTTCTGTGTGATCTATCTTTCTCAGAGAGTGGTGTATTGAAGACACCCACTATACTTGTTGAGGCTGTGATTTCTTTTTTCACCTTCTAGAGTGTTTGGTTGACATTCAGCGTGTCTCTCATTTGGGGAATATATGTTTACAATGCTTTGTGGTCCTTTGTCTACCATTCCCTTGAGCATTATATAATGTCCCTCCTTATCTCTTTTTGCGGTTTGTACTTTGAGGTACATTTTATCTGAGATTAGGATTACAACCCCTGCTTTATATGAATTGCTGTTTGCTTGGTATACCTTTATCCAGCCTTTGATTCTCGGCCTATTTTTGTCTTTAGACTTGAGATGTGTCTCCTGTAGGCATCAGATTGCTGGGTTGTGTTGTCTAAGCCAGTCTACTAGCCACAGTCTTTTAATGCCTGAGTTCAGGCCATTGATGTTCAGGGTTGTTATCTCAATCTGCACACTCTGTGATATCATCTTATGACTTTTGTGTTGGATCTTTTCCTAGCTTCCTTTTTATTAATGTGTTGTGTGTGTGTGTGTGTGTGTGTGTGTGTGTGTGTATCATTCTTGAATTCTTTCCATCCTTAAGCAAATGCGATCTTGGGGTCTGTGTTCTCTTTATTTCCCTCTGGGTAAGGTTGTTCTGTGTGTCAGTCTCTTATTTATGCTTGGTGAGTATTGTTCTTCTGAACATACTGGGTCGGCAAGGAACTTTTGTTCTGCTGGGTTTCTTCTAACATATTCTTTGAGTTTTTCCTTGTCTGGGAAGACTCTTACTTCTTCATCTATCTTGATTGATAATTTGGCTGGGTAGAGTATTCTTGGGTTTGCATTGTTTTCCTTCAATTTTGGAAACCCTCCATAGTTTCTGCTGATAGGTCTGAGCATATTCTTATTTGGGAACCTTTATATGTGATTGTGAGTTTTTCCCTAGCTGCTCTCATGATTTTCTCCTTTTCCTCAAAGTTGCATGGTTTAACTCTTATGTGCCTTGATGACTTCTTCTTGAGATTCCGTGTAGCTGGTGTTCTTTTGGCCTCCTCAATGGTTGCCTGGTTTTCGGTCATTAAGTTGGGGTAGTTTTCCTCCAAGAATTCTCTTACTATTGTTGCAGATGACTTCTTTGTTGTGACTTCCTCTTAATCCAGTAATTCTAATCTTGTTCCTCTTCATAGCATCAGACATAGCTCTTAGGTTTCCTTCAGCTTCTTTGATGATCTTATTAGATTGTTGTTCGCATTTGTTAAAGTCTGCTTGGCTGTCCTCCAAATCACCGGTGTGGTTCTCTGCTTCCTCCAATTGATTCTTGAAGTCCATATGTCTGCTTCTGGTTTTTGTTATCTCGTTCCTAAGGTCTTGTATTTCCCTTTGGTGTATTGACTTTCCCTCCTCTGTCATTTTCATCCCTTTTCTGTATTGTTTCCCTCATGTCCTGTATGACTCCAAGAAGCATTCTGGAAATTTCTTTCTGTGGCAACTTAATGTCTGCTTCTTCTATGCATGTCGTTATGTTCAGGATATCTTCTGCCAATGCCTTTAGTTTCTCCTGTTTTTTCTTTGAGGTCGTTGGGTCTGATAGGTGTTTGTGTTGACTTGTTTTAGAGGAGCCAAGTTTCATTTTCCAGGGAGTCAAAGAGCACAGGCTCTCTCTGGGAGACTTGTAGGAATGCTTCATCGAACTGCCTACAGCTAATTTCATGATGTAATTAAACTAACACTTTATCCTCTTGTGGCTTCCTTCTTGGGGGAGTGCCCCATAAAGTTGGTGAGTTGCCTGCTTTGGTATTGTGGAGGATGGGCAGAGGTTGCTGCAGCAGCTTGGAGCATTGATGAGTATTGACTGAGCTGCCTTAGGCTTTGTGAGGCACTAAGGTAGGTGGAAGTAAATTCCCTCAGTCACGTGGGGTAACAGAAGAAAAACAGGAGCTCCCCGAGCCACACAAGTGATTTGGCTGGATAGTCAGGGACTGAGAAAGATCGTGATTGCAAAATTGGTGACAAGGAGATGTGGAAGAGAGATATATGGATAGAACTCTCTGAATGGGCCAAAGAAGTGAAGACACTTGTGTATCATTTGAATGCTCATCAAATGGTTACTTCTGTAAAGGATGATTTTAACAATTAAGTGGATAGGGTGATATGCAATGTGGAAACTAGTTATCCTCTCCCTCTTTCCCCAGTCACTCTTGTAATTTTCCATTGGGTCCATGAACCATGTAGCAAGAGTGGAGATTCTGTATGGACTTAGAAACATGGACTTCCACTCACCAAGACCAACTTGATTATGGTAACTGTTGAGAGCCCAGTCTGCCAACAGCAGAAACCAACATTTCATCCAAGATATGGGGCCACCCTTGGAGGAGATCAACCAATCACCTGGTGGCAAGTCATTTACATAGGATCACTTACCTCATGAAGAGTGCAGTATTTTGTTCTTCCTGGAATACACAATTGCCCTGAATAAGGATTTGCCTTCCCTATAAGCACTGCCCAAGCTATCACTTTCATTCTTACAGAATGCCTTATCCACAGGCATGGTATCCCACACAGCATTACCTTAGATCATAAGACTCACTCCATAACAAACGAAATGTATCAATGGGCTAAAGTTCATGAAATTCACTGGTCTTACCAAGTTCCCTACCATCCGGAAGCAGACGATTCGACAAAATAAAGGAATAATCTTCTAAAGACACAATAGTGGTTTAAGCTAAGTGGCACCACCTTGCAGGGTTAGGACAATATTCTCTAGGAATCTGTGTATGCTCTAAGCCAGCAGCCAATATAGGGTGCTGTTTTTCCAGTAGCAAGGATTCACAAGTCTAGAAACAAAGGTTGGAATGTAAGTGACACCACTCACTATTATTCTTATTAACTCACTTGCAACATTTTTGCTTTCTGTCCTGGTTATCATGTGGTCTTCATGTCTAGAAGTATTGGTTCCAAAGGGAAGAATACTCTCTTCTGGTGATACAGCACAGATTTTTTTTTAACTAGCAGTTAAGAATGCCTCTAGGCCAAAATGGGTGCATAAGTAAATGTGGTGAAGAAAGTTGATCGTTCCCAGTTATTGAAAGATATAGCACCTGGGTCTTAAAGGCTTGAAGATAAACAAGCAGCCATCTAGCTGAGAAGCAACATTGCCCACATTGAAGATGCACACCAGCCTTTGTGATCGTGAGATGATGATAGGATCAGGTACCAGGCATCTAAGACCCAGAATAAAATCATACCTAAGGGAAATGGGGGATAAGCATGGAGTGGAGACCCAATTACCATCTGTAGACAATTGGACATCCCCCTACAGAGGGGTCACAGGGAAGTAATAAGCCAGCCAGGGTGCAATATAGCACCAATGAAACACACAATTTTCTCTAGTTCCCTGGTGGATCCTTCACCCCACTATCATGACCTCAATTCTATCTTACAAATCGGATCTGACCAGAACATGCACACTGCTACAGACAAGAAACACAAGGAATCCAGGATAGATAAGCCTCCCAGTGCAAACAATGAGAGGAGAGATACCAGGACGATTAGGAGAGGGTGTGGAGAGAAAGGATAAACCTATAACCCCCTCTTAGGGGGATGAACAACTGGATAAGTGAGTGAGGGGTGACAGAGGATGATGTAAGATATGAAAATAATAATCTATTACTTATCGAGGGTTCATAGAGAGGGTGGGGAAGGGAGGGGGAAAATGGGGAGCTGATAACAGGGCCTAAAGGGGGAAGAAAATGCTTTGAAAATGATGATGGCAGAATATGTTCAAATATGCTTGATATATTGGAGGGATGTATGGATTGTGATAAGAGATGTAAGAGCTCCAAATAAAAGTATTTAATTTAAAAAAAAGAAAATGAGAGTGCCAGTAACAAAGTATACAAGAATTTTTTTAATGTTCTAAAACTGATTGTGATCATTGCACAACCATTTGTAATATACTTAAACTATTAAGTTGTATGACACGAAGCATATGTCAAGTCAACAGCAAATAAAATAAATATTTTTTAAAAGAAAGAAATCATATTCTAAAAACAGAAAATAAAAATGAATGCCTCCAGGCCATTTGGAGATTCTTCTGACTCTGAATCAACAGACAAAAAAGGATGTTACTCATCAATTGGTGTGGTGTGATTGATCCTAATTATCAGGAGGAAATTGGACTGGTGATACATGATAGAGGTAAAGAAGATTATGTCTGGAATACTGAAGATTCCTTAGGTCATCTCTTAGTGTTACCATGATAAAAGTAAATCATAAAAGTAAAAGTAAATGGTAAACTACATTAATCCAATTATGGCATGACTACTAAGTGCCTAGGTTCTTCAGGAATGAAAGTTTGGGTCACACCCCCAGGAAAAGACTCAAGACCAGCTGAGGTACTTGTTAAAGGCAAAGGGAATACAGTATCAGTGGTGGGAAAAGGTAGTTTTAAGGACTAGCTATGACTACGTGACCAGATGCAGAAACTAGGAATTTAATTGTTATAGATGTGTCCTTTTTGTGTGTATGCATCAAATATTTCTATTTTGTTCACTTATAAACTAGAAGATGTAAATGGGGTCATTAGATACTTGGTTGTATGTGTATGCTTGTTAGTTGTATGTCAGGTGCAAATATGTCTTTATTATTGTCTTTGCTTAGAGATTGTGTGTGGTTTAGGGACATGTGTACAAGTGCCAAATTGACAAAGGTGGTCTCTGTTTGTCAGTTTGGTGGCGTTTCCCCTGGATGATTGTTGCTTGGCAGTGAGGCTTTCCTTCTGAGGTCACCAGCTGCCTAGTCCAGCATTATAGTCTGATGATACTTCCTTGGGAGTTTGGTATGCTTGACTATAAATAAAGGCCCTGAAGGTGTTCTCTCTCTCTCTCTCTCTCTCTCTCTCTCTCTCTCTCTCTCTCTCTCTCTCTCTCTCTCTCTCTCGTGCTAGCATGGATTTTATCACAATCCATAGCTATCTCTGTTCACAGCTGTACCCATTCACTATCCACATTTCCACCAATCCAAGCCTGCCACCATACACAGACACCATTACTTGCCACGTTTGCATTGCTACAGCTTCCACGGCCACCCACCGTTACCCTGCTCCTTAGCTCTTCAACCCAGCATCTGAACCACAGACGTGAGTCAGACTAGCTAGTTTCCCTGGCTCTATGAGCCACAATCTTGACATAAATTCCATTCTAATGTAAATTTATCCCTCTATGTGTGTGTGTGTGTGTGTGTATCTCCTGGTTTTGCTTCCCTAAAAATTTCAGTTTAACACACATGTAAACTATGTTGGTGATCTGGTTAGAGCATTATGCTTGATGCATAGTTTCCATTTAGGTATAAAATTTGTATACACAAAGCAAGGGAGTATCAACAAAAGACACAAAGTAAGATTCAGTGTTCCTCTAATTACTATCTAGAGCAATATGTGGAAATTGAGGCTACAAATGGGGAGGAATGTATTCAAGATAGCAGAAGTAGTTCAACTCAATTCAGCCAAGAAAATAAATGTTTTCAAGGAAAGATTTAAATGCTAAATTTATTTAAGGAAAAAGCCACAAAAGAAGGATTTGTATACTTTGTTGCTACATAACAAATTATCCCAAATTTGGTAATATAAAAAAAAGGCAAAAGCATGTTATCGTCTCTGATGGGTCTTTTCTCATTATGTTCTACTCACTCTGGGGCTTGTATGTTACTGCGATGCTGGACGTTTTGCCACTAGTACTTCAAATACCAACAATATCATCTGTGGGTGACAGATCTCAGCAGCATCCCCAGACTAAGATAGACTAGGAAAAAACTGACAATCTTCTTAAAAACATGAGCCGGTGGAACCCAATGCAGCAGCGGAATGTTGTTTGATAACATGCCAGATGCAAAGCCCCTCAGCTTGAAATTACCCAAAACATGAGTAGGGAAGTACTCAGACCTGCTCAAAGCACAGCCAACCTTAATTAGGAGAATGGAGCAAGGTTTTTAGGAACCTCGCAACACAAAACGAGAACAAATAGCTGCAAACATCCACTGATAATCAGAGTATGGAATGCATGGAGCATGAATCTAGAAATTTTAAAGTCATCAAAAATTAAACGGAACACATAAAGATCTGTATCCTGGGCGTTATTGAATTAAAATGGACTCATATTGGTCATTTTGGACCATATAAACAGGTAGTCAATATGCCAGAAATTAGCCATTAAAAAGAAATGTCTTTCCACTCGTTGTTTAAAAGAACTTTTCAAAACTACCCTGAAATACAGCGTTAATGCTGTCAATGTTGTTACATGCCATCAAATTTGAATGTATAATAAAGCAAACACGCCCAGTTCTTCATCATCCGCTTAAGTGTTGTTGTGTTGGAGCTCATTGTTACAATAACTGCGTCAATCCATCTCCACAAGGATTTTCTTCTTTTTCTCTGATCCTCTATTTTATCAAGCTTGATGTCCTTCTCCAGGAATTGATTTCTCCTGGTAACATCTCGGAGTACATGAAATAGGCTCCTCATCCTTGCTTCAAAGAAGCATTCTTGCTGTATGTCTTCCCAAACGGATTTGCTTGTTTTTTCTGGCAGTCCATGGTACTTTTAATATTCTTCACCAGCACAAAAATTCAAAGGCATCAATTCTTCTTATGAAGTGATGGAAACTACTAGATGATGGCTTGGATTAGGTGCAGTTTAGTGTCATCCTTCCTCCAAGTGCCGTCCTTCCTCCAACACTTCAAGGGGCCGTGTGCCACAGATTTACCCAAAGAACTTAATTTTTTTATTGCTGCTTCCATGAACTCTGATTGGGGTTGCAAGTAAAATGGAATCCTTAAAAATAGCAAGTTATGGTCAAAAAGCAATGTTCTGCAAATCAACAGATAGGAACTAGAGTGGCTGAAAGCACTGATGCAACACTCAGAGCTTTCATTCATCTGTGCGTCTCAATTTGTAAAATAGCTCGCTACCTCGCCATCTGACTGGAAGAAATTCATATCTATTCCAACTCCAAACAAAGGTGACCCAAGAGAAAACTGATGTTATCAGACATTGCTACTACAGGCAAATAAAATGTTGCTGAAGATAATTTTTAAATGGTTACAACAATTAGTCAACAGGGAACTTCCAGAAGTTCACACCAGCTTTAGAAGCAGATAGATGGAATGAGATACCATTACTGACATCAGATGGATGTTGGCTGAACGAAGAAAATAATAGAACTATATTTACTTGTGTTATATTGACTATGCAAAGGTCTATGGATCATAAAAAATTAGGGATAATATTGTGATGACTAGGAATTCCAGAAAATTTAAAATGTTCGTGTAGAATCTGTACATAGACCAAGAGACAGTTCTTCAAAGCGAACAAGGGGATATTGAAAGGTCTAAAGTCAGGAGAGGTTTATATTCAGGTTACACCCTTGGAGCATATTTATTCAATCTTCGTGTTGAACAAAAAATCTGAGAAGCTGGATATATGAAGAATGAAGCAAAATTATCGGAGAAGACTCCCTTGACAACTTTCTATATGTGGTTAATACAACGTTTCTTGCTGAAAGCAAAAAGGACTTGAAGCACTTACTGATGAGGAGCCAAGACTACAGTTTGGGTTACATCTGGACATAAAGAAAATAACCTCATAAAGGCCCTAATTAAAAAATATCTTGGAAAAGAGGGAGAAAGACTAAATTTGCCAAAGATTTAAGTGTAATTGGATCCACAACTGACACTCACGGAATCAAGAAACCAAACAATGCTTTGCATTGGTAAATCTGCTACACAAGACCTCTTCGAAGCATTTTAAAGCCAAAAGGTGTCACTTTGAAAACTACGATGTCCCTGACTCAGCCATGGTGTCTTCAATTGGCACACAGGCATGTGAAATTCGAGACAACGAATAAGGAAGACTTGATGAGAATTGATGCCGTTGGGTTATGGTATTGTCAAAGGATATTGAATAGATCATGGAGAGCCAAAAGAAAAAAAAAAACAAAACCATGTTAGAATGCCGCCATAAAATGCTCCTTAGAAGCAAGGATGGCAACATTTTGCTTCATGTATTTTGGGCAGGTTCTAAAGGGGGACTAGTCCCTGGAGAATAATGTCATGCTTGGTAAAGTTAAAGGTCACTCAAAAAGAGAAAGAACTTCAATAAGATGGATTGGCACAGTTAGTCAGCAACAATAGGCGGATACAAGGTTATAGTAGTTTATCATTGAATTTAAGGAGGACACATGGTCAAGTAGGGTTTTGTTATTGTTCTGTTGTGCAAAAGGTCACTATGTGTCAGTGCCAACGCTAGCACCTAAAAACAACAATGACAAATATTTCTGTGGGTCCAGATCTCAAAAGAGGTTCCGCTTGGTTTACGCTCAGGGTCACTCCTCAGGTGATTTCAGTGTTATGTGGAAGAGTGGGAGGCTGCCTGTAGACAGGTGTCTAACAAGGGGCTGTCCAGGTATCTCTTGTCATGCGGTCATGCCATTTCTGCGTCATTGCTCAGTCTATTCTAGTTTGGATTCCTAATGTTATAGTGGCCTCAGGGCAGGTTAATTACCTACTTGTGGCCTATGATTCGAATAAAAATGTTCCAGCCAGCTTTTGTTAGGCACTGTCCACCTGGTTCCTGCGTATAGTGTCCCTGTGTACAGCAAAGCAAAGCACCGCCCCGTCCTGCACCATCCTCACTCACAATTGCTCTTACGTTTGAGCCCGTTCCTGCAGTCATTTTGTCAATCCATGTCATGGAGAGCCTTCTGTTTTTTCACAGTCCCGCCACCTTACCAAGAATACTACTCCAGGGACGACTATCTCCTGATAATATGGCCGAAGCACATGATGACGGACGAAGTCTCCCCACCCTTGTCTGTAAGGGAGCATTGTGACGATACTTCTTCCCATATAGATCTGCTTGTTCTCCTGGCAGTCCGTGGTACTTTCAGTGTTCTGTGCCAGCGCCATAGTTCAATACAGCAATGCTTCTTCCTCCTCATTCAGGGTCCAACTTCCACACGCACGGGAGGCAACTGAAAATACCATGGCTTGGGTCAGGTATGCCTTAATCCACAAAGTAACCCCTGTGCTTTTCAGCACTTTTAAGAGGGCTGTGCAGTCATTTCTCTCAATGCAATGCATTGTTTGATCTCTGGACTACTGTTTCTGGCTAACTAGATGGAAGTTATATCACATTTACCATGCCCTATTGGTCATACGTGAGACACAGTCCCTCCCATAATCCAGAGGGAGGAATATCAAATGGAGGGGGAGGGGAGGCAAGCTCACATGGTATTGTATAATCATGGTGCAGTTAAAATTGGAAAATAAAAATTTTAAATCATTCCAATAAAGGACAGAGAAAAATATTTTTTGGTAATCTGAATTATTTAGTTGTACACTCAAAATAAAATACAATGAGCTAAGATCAAGATTCTTATTGAGCACAAAACTGGAACAAAAGTGAGAGCCACTTATAATCAGTACCTACACTAACATAAATATATCTGTGTGTATGCACATGCATGTGCACACATATGTAAAGAACCCTCTGAACAAAACTGTATCGCTATCCAATCTAACGAGTAACATTTACTCACGGCTACTATAGCAATTGATGAGTGTGCTCTACTGCTTTGATGTACTTTCGTGTATCCTCGGAGAGCTTCCTCTGACCTACTGGAGGTTTGCTGATGGTTGTCCTCTCAGCTCAGGGCAAAGTAATTTCTTTGGAATCATGCTGTCATCCATCCTCCTCACATGAAGATCCTGAAGAAGTGGAGTTGCAAAGTGCATGGTTTTGCTGGTGTACTGGCTGGGCTCCAGCTTCTTTCTCTTAGTGACCTTGTTCTGCCATCTGATGGTAAATATAGAATGTACGGGCCAGGGTGGCAACTCCGGAGTCCCAGATAAATTCTAATTCTTCCCGTCTCGCCATCTATCACCATCTGCTTCTCTCTCTATTTCATAGTGCGTGTTTCCAGTTACTTCATCCTGCCACAGGCTAATCCATCTTTTATAGTGGGATACCAAGCTTAATAATATTGCAACGATGAATGTTACAGAAAAATATCAACTCACCAGGATTCATCTAGATATGACATTCAGTAAACCAGAGATGGGAGGATTGAAGGGAAAACTAAGCAAACCAGAGATAGAAAATTTATGTAAGTCTTCAAAAAATAAAAAGGAAAATTTCCAGGATTTCTGCAGAACACACATACTCAGATTTCCCCTTCTCCCATAGTGCATCGAGCTGGTTCCTACCCATAGTGACACAGAATGAAATACTGCTCAGTCCTTGCTCACAATTGTTCTTATACTTGAACCCATTGTTGCAGCCACCGTGTCAATCCATCTTATCCAGGGCCTTCCCCTTCTCTCCACGTCCAGCCTACAGAAGGTCCCTCAAGGACAAAAGCACTAGAACTGCCATTGCAATGGCTCCGACCTTTCCTCGCGAAAGCTATGGGATTCATGCCTGTCAGTGTGGCATTACTCAAACCTTTTGAGGCAGAGGTATGGTGGGAGTGTATGATCGTTAGGTTTGTTTGTGCCAACGTGACGCCTGCAAGAGATATGGGTGGAGTCTAGCCTGTCAGTTAGGTCACAGCCTGATGGTACCTCCTGGTGAGTGTGGTCTTCTCATAAGGAGAATCCTGGGAACTTCCTCTCTCTCTCTCTCTCTCTCTCTCTCTCTCTCTCTCTCTCTCTCTCTCTCTCTCTCTCTCTCTCTCTCTCTTTCTCTCTCTCTCTCTCTCTCTGCCTTCACCTTCTCCTCTTGAAGAGGTGCTGGAGCCATGCTAGTAACTAACAAGCGTCCTATGATGCTTCCACAGTCATTGGATCACCCAGATTTGCACACATCTACCTGTGATCTTCCTGCATTCTGCATCATTGCATGTGGCTGTGTGAGTCTGAAGAAAGATTTATGGGCTAGTATCAGACTTATGGAGTAGTATTGGACTTACAGACTTGGTATGAGCTTGACTGGGATGTTTTCTTGATATACAGTTACTTCTAAATATAAAGCTCTTCCTTATACATATATGAGAGTCACTGAATTTGTTTCTCTAGTCTACCAGGCCTAACACAGAGGACATGGCTAACAGAGCTGCTAGTATTCCTGCCTAAGAAATAGTGTCATGGGAATTTGCTCACCTGGTGGAGGTCACCTGGATTTCCTCTTTCTTCGGCTCTCCGTAACATGTTGGAAAAGATTTCTAGTTTGCTATTTTAGAGATAAAGAAACTAAAATTTGTCTCAGAGTTTAACCCATTTTCTCAAGTTGCATGGCTATTAAATAAGTTAAGCTTTGGAAGAGGACTTTTCATAAAAATGCCTTGATTTTCATCCTAGCAAATATCATGTTTTGAAATTTTAATTTGGAGTAAACCTTAAGCAGATTAAAATCTGAGCATGCAAGTCGGTTCAATCTATGGCTTACCCTCCCCTTCTTAAGGAACAAAGTTCCTATCACCTCCTTGAAACATCCGAATCCAGACTTGAGGCAAACAATTTTTCTTTTGTTGACCCCATTATTGACGATGTGATGTCATAAAACCCCCACTGAACTGGAGGAGGAAAGGCGAGCGTTCCTCACTCTTACACCAATGCGCTGTGATTTTGAATGAACCACATACCTCCCTGGTAGTGTTTTTTGGAAATGAAACAAAGGAGTTGGTTTCCATACTTGCGAGGCCTTGAATAGTTTTACACAGCAACCGCAGTCAAGCTTCATTGCAGCCAATAGAAATTATTCAAACCAGGGGCTGCACATTGGGAGGTTAACCACTAGGTCAGTAGTTTGCAACCACCAGCCACTCTTCGGGAGAAAGATGTGGCTTTCTACTTCTAGAAAATTAGAGCCGCAAAAACCCTTTGGGAAAATTCTACCCTGTCCTTCAGGGTGACTCTGAGTCAGGATAGAGTTGAAGGCAGTGCGTTTTAGAGTTTAGTAACCTTAGACAAGGGGCTGTGAACTCTCAGTTGTGACCTGGAGGTATTGGTCCACTGTGCTAAAGTCTAAAAGGTCACTACAATGATGCGTATTACCCAAATGGGTGTAAGACAGAAAGCAAAATACATTTGGCATTTGCCTGCTGTGCTACCCTCTGAAATTCAGTGCCTTTTAATCTGCTCCCCTCTAGAAACAGACTGAGGAATTAGAAGCACTCTAGATAGGCAAGTATTAATGGTAGAAAACTTGGAAAATGGTGAGCATTTGAGGACAGTCTCAAAAGATTTAAATTACACTACAATTATGAGAAAGTAATTATTTATTATTAATAACTCATATAACATTATTTAATTTAGTTATACATACATAGACTTAATCTTAATTATTTCCAACATTTCACATTTACAACACTAGTACAAAATCTACTACCTGAAAATTTATGGAGTGCGCCTGGCAGTAAGGTACATTCAGATGGGAGACAAGGGAAATTCTGGCTGTGTTTGGTAAAGATATATGTCAACTTGGCCAATCCATGGCTCTCAGAGGTTTGGCAGTCATGGGATGATATGAGTTGCTAGTTGTGTGATGATGGAGGTACCCTCCCTTTTGTAATCTGATGGTGTCCTCTTTCATTTTGGCAAAACCCTGATTTTCAAATAATGGCCCTGTGTTTGGAAACTAGCTGTGTTGATAAGTGAGGAATGGGTTCATTTAAGAACTTGAATTAAATAAATTAAAATTTTGTTTCCTGACTCATTTCATAGAACATCATGCTCAAACTGATCAGGTAGCCAGTATGAATAGCTAGTTCCTCATTAGTGTGGATTTTGAATGATCTAACAGATTGACAAAGCATGTTCTTTTTGTTCACATTGAAGTTATTTCAGATGCAGTCCATTTAGATCCAAGTATGATCATTCATGGGAAATTGTATTTCAACCACAAGTACATATTCATACAAAAAGTTAACAACTTGTTGTTTTATTCACCCTATAACTATATTATGATCATAAAAATTTATCTTACATTATCTCATAAATTAACCACCTTCCTATGCTGCCTTTTTCAATTGTTCACTATAATCCAAAATATTTGCAATTATAGAATTATGACCACATAAATAATGACTAAATTACTAATGCCTTTACCTACATTTTAAAAATAATTTCATCAATTATTTCTCAAAGCAACGCAAACTAGCATTGATTGAATAATTTACAAGTAATTTGTCTTGTCTAAAAAATTACTTTGTTGTTTGGAAAAAATATTTGAGAGAGCATGACAAGATGTTAGAGATTATAGGCTTAATAATAAAGGCATTCTGTATTTTCTAAGAAAAAATAGCTTACCTATGTGATAGTAATGTTATTTGTCAACTGGTTATGCCATAATCCTCCATGGGCTGGTAACCACTACTATGTATCACCTCTTATTTTGTGATTTAATGTGAGCAGTGGATCCTTTGGGTGTGGCCTGAGTCGATGTTATAAACAAGTATTCTGGCAAAGTTTCCTCTGTCAGTCCTGCTTCCATCTCTGACCTTCTGTTCATGGGACATGAGATGTTTTCAGTCTGTTATCTGACTTGTAAATTCTAGATTTTCCATTTTCTGCAACCAGATAAGTCAGCAGCCTGATGCCTTATCTATAGTTTTTAGGTTGGTTATCATGTTCTTGAAATAAATGTATCTCTCTCTATATATATACACCATACACACACACACACACACACACACACACACACACACACACACCACTGATTTTTTTTCCATCTAGAGAACTCGATCTTAAACACACTTTATTAACCAAAACAAAAAAAAATTCACTGCCATTGGGTCAATTATAACCCTTGGAAACCCTTTCCGACAGAGTAGAACTGCTCCTGTGGGTTTCCAGGACTGGCAATCTTAACAAGAATAGAAAACTTCGTCTTTCTCCAGCAAAGCAGCTGGTAATTTGAACCGCTGACCTTCAGATTAGCAGCCCAGTCAGAACCCACTACACCATTAGGGGTTCTTATTCACAGAGATGGGAAATATTACTTATTAACGTTTTAAATGATAGTAAAGGCTAAACTTTGTTTATTATTTTTAAAGATTATCACGTAGGGCATTCATTGTTAAAGGGATTGGAGAAATTGCCTAATCTTTATTAAACATTTACTGTGTACAAATGCTTTACATAGTTATTTACTTTAAAAATAAAAACATTTAATAGATTTAATTATGTCTAATTTACTGATGAATAAAGCAAAACTCAAAAGCATTTTAAATTTTGTTTCCCATCATAGCCAATAATTTACTGGCATCCGATACCACTACTAAACCAGGACTGAGAAGCCTCTGATTCCAAAGCCCATGTTATATCACTCCATGTACTTATTTACTCAAAAAGGCAACTATTAGAACAAGGGGTTATATTGTATACATTTAAATACATAATTATATAATCTAATATCTATTGCTTCGTATAATTAGAGGGGCTTATATTTTATGATTGAAATAATGGAGTGGACCACTGTCTCACCTCCTCTAACTTCGCAAGACTTGGGGGTGGGAATCCAGTTACATATCACAAGGTTCACTTCCATGAAACAGAGATCAGACACCCCTTCACGCTCAAACCTCATCACATTATTCTGACACCAATCGTCCATTGCATGGCAATCTACTTCTGTGCTGGGTTCAATAATTTATTATTGAATAAATTAACAGATTACAATTCAGGATCAAAAATGTTATGCATAAAGTTATTGCTTGCAGTACTTTTTGTCAGCCATACTGACAGGCACACCTCTCCTTGGTCATCAGCCTCTCAGTCACACCAGCTTCTTGGCTTCAGGCATGTGTTGCACAACTCCTTTAGCACTGATCCTTGTTCAAAGGGTACACCACTCTGCAAGTCAGTCTCCTACCTGATGGTCCTTATTATCACTATTCCCTCGGGCCAGCATTCCCCCCCACTTCAGTGCTATGGCCTCTGGCGCCTCTGATGCCGTTGCCTCTACATCCAAGAATCTTGTCGTCCAGAAGACACATTCCTTTTGTGACTCTTTTATCTTTATGGTCAGAAAACCCTCATTCTTGCTTTTGAAGTGACTCAATTTACATTCAGCAGAATGGCAAAAGTGACCGATCCTCGAGTTATAGCTTATACGTTATTTGCATGCTTCTACCTAGTAATCTGCAAAAATTATGGCTACAGTAATTTAACTGTGCCACAATGGTGTCTCACTGTTTTGGAAGGTTTTTTTTGTATGGATTATGTAATTTAATATTTGTAAAATCTAACAAACTCTAAAATATAGTCTATTCTAAAAATGTAAAATCATTAAAACAGATTTTTATATATTCACTGGCAACTGGTTTATATTGTTATTAAAATAATTTCATGCAAGTGTAATAAAACAGACACATTCATTATTGCAATAATAGGTCTATCACATTTGAATTTGAAATCAAGTTGGATGACCATGTTTTTCTGTCATAGTTAGAACACGTGGGTGGATAAAACAGGACATTATCATTCCAATCATATTCTAAAACTTTAAAGTTTTAAAACATAAATTTAATACTGTCACAGTTTTTATGACAATGATTCCTTACTGTCAAACACATCAATGCTTATGTGTTCCTGTTGATGCTATAAATAATTTATTATTTTTAAAATTTTTTCTTCAGATGGAATTTGATTATGATGGGGTTTAATTATCACTTAATCTATACTCTCCTGATGACTATGTTTATTTATTTTTTAAAATATCATTTTATTAGGGGCTAATACAACTCTCATCACAATCCATACACACATCAATTGTGTAAAGCACATTTGTACATTCATTGCCCTCATCATTCTCAAACCATTTGCTCTCCACTTAAGCCCCTGGCATCAGCTCCTCATTTATTCCCCTCCCTCCCTGCTCGCTCCTCATCATGAACCTTTGATAATTTATAAATTATTATTTGGTCATATCTTACACTGTAGATTTGTTTGCAATGACTGAGTTATTCTAGCTTTAATCTAGTTAGCTTTTGACACTTCTTGTCAAACTTTGCATTAACTTTGAAAATACCTTAGTTACTGGTATCAGAAGATGCTCCAAGTTCATTTTTAACCTTTCCTGCCCAACTCTTGGAAACAAACATTTTTGAAGAGTGAAAATTCCTTTTATTGTGAAATAGTAGTTAGAGTTAACAGACTCCGTGTTAGAGGTACTCATTGTTACTGGAAGTTCAGTGGCATTGCAAAAAGTAAATTGGATTTTTTTCTTATATTGTTAGATTTCTTTTTATAAATTATTATTAATTGGCAGTTAATACATATATTTTATCATTCTGTTGTTAAGTCATGTCAAGCAGAATTGTACAATTGCAACCACAATCCATTTCCAAACATTCTTTTTCTTCCTTCCTGGACCCCTGGACATCATTGTCCTTTTACCCATCCCCTACCAACACCACCAGTGTAACACCCAAACCCAAATTCTATTTGGTATCCCTATAGATCCATCAACAGATTTTATATAACTACTTGTTTTCTTATATAGTGTAGCATTTACTGCAATCCTTAAGGTCAACAGTTCAAAACTATCAGCTGTTCTTCAGGAGATATAGGGCTTTCCACTCCTATAAAAATTACAGTCTCAGAAACTCACAGGGATACTTCTACCCTGTTTTATAGGGTTGCTATGAATTGGCATGACTCCATGGCAGTGAGTTTGGTTATCCAGTTTTATTTCACCTTGCCCTGAAAATCCTGAGATTTTGGGTGTGGGTTTTGTTTTCAAATTAACAATGCCAACATTATTACTATATGGGGATTTAAATTTTAATATTTATTTTTCCTGAAATATATCCAACTAGAAATTTACAATAAAATTAGTATGCATCTGAAATTTTTTCTCTTAATATAGTTAAACCACAAGCTTAATAAACCTAGTTAGTATATTTCATTTTTATTTCAGTTATAAGGCATTGCTTTACTTCTTATTTTGATTTAATTTTGTAAAAATATTTGCAGGATTCAAAAATTCATGCAACCAATTTTCTGCATCCCTAAACACACTCTATATCCATGCCCACTGTATATATATATGTATGTATATATATATATGTATGTATAGAGGCAGCATCAGTCCTCTTCACTACTGTTACTTATGCACCCATTTTGTCTTCAGCAATTATGTCAGGAAGGTGAGCATCACAGAATGTCAGATAATTGGAATAAAATGTTCCTGTGTTGAGGGAGAACATCATCGAGGCCCAATGTCCATCGGCTACCTTAATTCTTAACATATAGATATAAGTACATAGATCTGTTCCCCTCTCATTATATATAAATATATTTACATCTGAACATGCCTGTAATTAGACCTCTATAAATGTCCTTTGCCTCCTAGTTCTTTCCTCTATTTCCTTTTACTTTCCTCTTGTCCCACTAGCATGCTTGGCCTTCATTCAGGTTTAGTAATTCCTCGCTGTTACATTGCCCTTGATTAAGTTCCACTAGTCACCCTACACCCTTCTCTTCATTGATTTTAGTTCACTGTTGTTCCCTTGTCCCTAGGTTGGTTGACACACACCCCCTTCCTTTCTCCCACCTCCCCTTCTCCCATGTCCCCCCGGAACCATCGGTCCCATTGTTTTCATCTCTGAATTGTTTATCCCACCTATCTTATCTGGATAGAAAACCCACCTATCTTATCTGGATAGACAAGCAAAGACATTAATAAACACAAAAACCAGGCAAAGCCAAATAGAACAACAATGGAAGAAAAACAACAACAAAAGACAAAATAACAACAACAAAAAGAAAGCCAATGACAAAAAAGGAAATGCTCATAAATAGTCCAAGTCTGTCTTTTGACCTTTAGGAGTGTTTTCCAGTCCAGTCTGATGGGGTGCTACACTCTGTCCCCTACATCTACTTTTGATATTCCCATGAGATTTCATCACTTTTCTCCTCTTGCTGCTCAAAAAAATAATTTACTTTATGCATACTTCAGTACATCCAATTTTCTTTACATAACAATATATCTAACCTACAGATCACTTCATACCAAACCAAAATCAAACCACTAGCATCAATTGGATTTGAACTAGTAGTGACCTTTTAACTTAGGATGGCACTGCTTCTTTGGGTTCCCATGACTGTACGAGGGGGTAGCTCACACACACACAGAGGGGAAAAAGCAGACTAAAGCTCTATTGGGTGGAGCTTTTGTTGTGTGCACTTTTCACTAGGTGAGCGTCTACTGACTCGCTCTGAGTTAGTGCCCCAGTGGCATCCCCTGGGAAGGTTATTTCTGATCACAGTGAATTTTTTCATAGAAGCTATTTTGCTCAAACCTCATTTTTTGTTATGGCCAATGTAAGAGAACAGCATGCATCTGTGAAATTTTGCTTCCTGCTTGGGAAAAATGTCACAGAAATTGTTGTGCTGTTGAACACAGCTTACAAAGACACCGCTATGGGAAAATTCAAGCGTATGAGTGTTTTCTCATTCCACAAAAGGTGAAATGTTGATTGATGACAAATCCTGAATGGACCAAAATGTCAGCAAAATTTGTGCACTTGTGCTCAAAGGCCAAAGATGGACCATTGAAGAAACTAGGAAGTTATCTGGACCATCTTGGAGCTTGATTCAGTGAATTTTAAAAGATTTGGGACTGAGAGGGTAGCTTCAAAATTTTTGCCTCAGGTTCTGACTCACCAGGGAAAAAAACCTCAAGTGGAAAGATGCTATGCTTTGAAAGAACAGATCTGAAGCAACCCAGACTTTTTTTCCCCAAGGTTATTACTGGTGACAAGACAAGGTGCTATTGTTTTCTACCATGAAAGCAAACTTCAATCAAGCCAGTGGAAGATGCCATCATCACCTCACCAAAAACAAAGCTCAACAAGTTCAATGAAAGATCAAGGTGATGCTCACTTGTTGTTTTTATGTGAGGGGGATAATGCATTTGGAGTTCATTCCACCAGGTCAGACAGTTAATCGAGATTTCTATTTAGAGGTTCTGAAAAGTTTATGTAACAATGTGTAACCAAAAGAGGCCTGACTTGTGGCAGATGGGGGGGGGGGGCAGGGCCTCTGGTTTAGCCACCATGACAGTGCACCTGCTCACACAGCTCTCTCTTTGCATCAGGATTTGGCAAAAAATGGAATGTCTCTCTTGTCTTACACACCTTACTCACTTGACCTTACTCATGCAACCTCTTTTTGTTTCCGTGAATGAAGAAGGACATGAAAGGACAGCAGTTTGACGACACAGAAGAGGTGAATTAAAAACAAGGGAGATGCTGCCAGCCATCCAAACAGAAGAGTTTGAAAAATGTTTCCAAGAATGGGATGGCAGATTTGACAAATATATTAAGTGTAATGCAGAGAGTACTTTGAAGTTAATAAGGTTGTTTTGTAAAAAAAATTTAAATACATAGCTTGGAAAAAATATTCTGGTTTTGGGGAGCACTCCCTTGTAAATCTCTAAAGGTGCAGAAAGCTTCATATTTTTTCCAAGGACTAGTAGGTGGGTTTGAACTGCTGATTTTACAATTATCTCTTCAAGGAGTAACCCACTATGCCGCCAAGATCCATAGATCACGTTTCATAACAGTACGTAAATATATTCATTGTTCCTTTTTAGAAATACACACTCATTTATTGTGTAGAGGTATGTTTACTCCATGAGTTTCAATTAAATAGGCATTTGAGAGGCAGTCAAGGTTTTGGTGCACAAGGTTGCAATGGATTACCTTGTTTCATTTGCCTCCATATTTTTGTCAGTGTATCTTTGGCATCATCTTCTTGCATTGGGATTTCTGTTTCAAAAGATATATATGTGGTTGTCATAGATTTTGCCAAATTATCCTCCATAAGAATTGCACTACTTTTTATCTTTTCACAATAGCTGGGGGAATCCTCATTTTCTGAAAGCTGAATAATAGATTATTCGGGCATTGTTCATCTAAAAGATTAGAATTGATATTTCAGTGTAGTTGTGTTATAAGTCTCTTATAAGTGTGTTTGAACATAGTTTAATGTATTGAGATTTGTTTTTATTTAGTTTTTATTGATATTTTAATATTAGTCTTTAATATATTCAGGATTCTGACTTTTTACCCTGAAAACTCTTAATATAGATCTTCTGTTAATTTTTCTTGATTTTTCTTTTTGGCAAACATTTTTATTGCAGCAATTTCCATAATAGCAAAGAAGTGGAAACACCAAAAAATCTGCATTATAGAGGAATGGATAAACAAACACTGGTGCATCCATAAAATGGAATATTAATTTTTAACAGTTTTATTGATTGGCACTTCATCCACCTATCACACAATTAAATAGCTCAATCATGTCTAGAAGAGTTGTACAATCATTACTACAATCAATTTTAGAACATATCCTGTTTTTTCACCCCATGGTAAAATTGCTTTAAAAATGAATTGTGTAATCACCACTGGTTCTAGTGTTCCCTCTCCCCTCCCACATACATTGTTTGCTCCCCCACCTAGCCCCAACCTCCCTCTCTCCCACCCTCACCCTCACCTTGCCTATACACCCTTGTATTTGTTTTTTAATCATTTTATTGGGGCTCATACAACTCTTATCACAATCCATACATACAGCCATTGTCTCAAGCACATTTGTACATATGTTACCATCATTGTTTTCAAAGAATTTTCTTTCTACTTGAGCCCTTGTTATCAGATCCTCACTTTTCTCCCTCCCTTCACCTCCCTCCCTCCCTCATGAACCATTGGTAATCTACAAATTATTATTACTTTTACATGTCTTGCACTGTCCAATGTCGACCCCCACCCCCTTGTCTGTTGTCCATCCCCCTGGGAGGGGGTTATAGTAGGTCATTGTAATCAGTTCCCCCTTTCTCCTTCCACCTTCCCCTTCCCCTCCTGGTATGGCTACTTTTTATGTTTTTGTTTTTCTATTGCAATTTAATTTGCAAATATCTTCTGTTTCTCATTTTTGTTTTTATTTAACTTAAAGTCCTTATTGCCATGTAAATTTTGTGTCTTTTTTAGAATTATTGTTTGCTTATTTATGTTTTCAAAGTTACTAATCCATATCTGAATTCCTCTAGATAGTGAAAAATAAAAAATTAATTAAATAAATAAAATTTAAAAACAGAACATTTCCTCTACAGGTTATAAGGACATTTTTACATGTTCTTCCAATAATTCTATGCTTTACTTTTCATATTATAATTATTTTTAAATTTACCTTTCAGTACATATTGAGTAATAAAGCAATTTTGTCATTTCTATGTACCTTTCTGAGTAATCCTGGTGGTGCAGTGGTTAAAGCACTTGAAATTTAAGCAAATATCTGTTTAAACCCAATACCAGCTCCACAGAAGAAAGGTGTCTGCCACAAAGATTCACAGATTTGAAAACACAATGTAACAGCTCTACTCTGTCTTTGAAATCACATTGGATTACAAACCAGAATATCGACAGTTCAAACTCAGCAGTTGCTCATTCAGAAAAAGATGAGGCTTTCTGGTCTCTTAAAGAATTACAACCTCAGAAATCCTATAAAAGGTTGTGGGAAGTCTGAAGCAACTCCATAACACTAGGAAAAATAACTTGGAAAGGACTCAATGGCAGTGAGTTACATGGCTTTCCAGTTCATATTTTTAATCGTATGTCTAACCATGTTATTGTACATCACAAATCATAATAAGTTAGATAACTATAGAACTCTAAACTTAGAATCATTTCCTCAGAGTGGAGACCCAAAGCCCATTTGTAGGCCATTGGACATCCCCTTGTAGAGGGGTCTCGGGCAGGAAATGAACCAGACAGGGTGCGATGTAGCAACGATAAAAAATACAACTTTCCTCTAATTTCTAAATGCTTCCTCCCCCCGCACTATCATGAATTAAATTCTATCTTGCAAGTCTGGCTAGACCAGAGGATGTACACTGGTAGAGATAGGAACCAGAAACACAGGGAATCGAGGGTGGATGATCCCTTCAGGATCAGTAGTGTGAGTGGCGATACTGGGAGGGTAGAGGGAGGGTGGATTGGAAAGGGGGAACCAATTGCAAGGATCTACATGTGGTATCCTCCCTGGGGGATGGACAACAGAAAAGTGGGTGAAGGGAGACATTGGTCAGGGCAACACATGACAAAATAATAATTTATAAATTATCAATGTCTCATGAGGAAGGGGAGAGCGGGGAGGGAGGGGGGGAAATGAGGACCTGATGCCAGGGGCTTAAGTGGAGAGCCAATAGGTCTCTTTTATTAAACCATGCCTTACTGAGTCCTTGTAACTGTCCTTGCATTACTTCTTCGACTGCGCAGGCCATCAATTTCCTCTTTCTAGAAATATCATTAGTTTGTGTTGCTCTGATGCCCTCAGTTTGTTTTGGCTTCATTACTTAAATTGTACTTCCTACCAGATGGTTTGAAACAAGTGCTGTCAACAGGAACAGGTAACAAGCATCAGAAGACTCTTAGCAATCAAACAAAATCATACGGTTAAGAATGAAGGGGATAGGAGCAGAGACCAAAAGCCCATCTGCAGACAATGGAACACACCCCACAGAGGGGTCACATGGAAGGGATGAGTCAACCAGGGTGCAGTAAAGCACTGATGAAACACACAATAGTCCTCTGGTTCTGTGAAGCTTTTTCACGCCCCATCGCCATGACACCAGTGATGCCTCTCACTTTGGATAAGACCAGAGCACGTACACAGCCACAGATAAGAGATAAGAGCTCTGGACAGACGCAACCCAGGAACAGGAATAGGAAGAGAGATACCAGATGGGAAGGGAGAAGGGAGGAAAGAAGGGGAAACTGATCGACACAAAACTACACACACCCCTCCAGGGGAAAGAATAACAGAAACCATGGGGGCAGGGAGTCAGCGGTTGGTGTGAGACATAGAAATAGTAATTTATAATCTAGCAAGGGGTCACGAAGGTGGGGAAGGGAGAAGGGAGTGGGGAAGGGGAGCTGGGACCAAGGGCTCAAGAGAAAGTAACTGTCTAGAAAATAATGATAGCAACATATGTACAAATATGCCTGATACAATTGATGTATGGATTGTAAGAAGCAGTGTAAGAGCTCTCAATGAAATGATTTTTAAGTTCTCTACTTATTCTATGAAAATGTTTCGTTCTGGTATCATCAAACCATCTCGTTGAAGGCCTTCCTCTTTCTCTCTGACCCTCTACTTTGACAAGCATCATTTCCTCTCCTGATTTCTTCTGATAACATGTCCATAGTTGGTGAGATAAAATCTCCCCATCTTCAGTTCTAAGGAATATTCTGGTTGGGTTTCATCGAAGACAGATTTGTTTTCCTGGCTGCTACGTGGGTTATCAGTGGCCAATCTCTCAGCTTAGCCTTCTTCCTACTTTGTTCTTAGTCTGGAAGCTCTGATGAAACCTGTCCACCTTGGGCGACCCTGATGGGATTTACAATGCCACTTGTATAGCTTCCAGCATCGCAGCAACATGAAAGTCATCAAGGATGGCAAACTGACAAGGGGGCGAGGGGGTGATTGATTCTAGCCGTCTTCAAATTCTTTCTCCCACAAGTTTGGATCCAAAGCAAATGCTCAAGTGATTGAACAATCTTAACTAATTGGTTACAGATCAATAGAGAAATAAAAATGGAAAGCAGGAACGAGGAATGAAGGAGACGTAGTTTAGAGTTAAGAAAAAACATAGTTCAGGGACTATCATCCAGACATTTAATGTGCGAAAATTGTTGTCAAATTGTTAAAAAAATCTTTAAAATTTCGAACACATCCCCCCCCACCTCCAAAAAAAAATCATCACTATTCTTGGCCCCAAAAAGTACAACTCCTGGCAGACAGTGTGCGAACTCTGGCTGTTTTCTCATCTTTTCTCCCCCACCAGGCACTTTCCTGGATGGGAAGAATTGTGACAGGGAGAAGGAAGTGTGTGCGAGTATCCAACTCCCCCTGTGCCCAGTAGGGCATTTAACTACTGCTCTCCTGCCAGCATAGGGAGACTAGTACCCACTGAGACAGCCCAACAGTGCTGCACTGAACACGGAGTTGGACAGAGTCCCTAAGTTGATGACCTTTTGAAAGAGATGTGCTCCCAAGCTGCCAGCAGACACTGCCAGGCTGGCTGAAAGGAGCTTTTGCTGGTTTCCTAGGTTTCTGGCAGACACTCTTAAAGAAGGTTACATGTGGTTTGTGCTGAAATGGTAATAAATTAAATTATAGCTCTGGACTAGTTATCTACCATATAATGGTAGATTGTTCTACTTTTTGAAAGAAAAAAAAAGAGGCTCAGTACTTTGTGAGTTGACTTTGGTTTCTGAGCTGCTGTCCTGGAAATGTTTAAAGAATATGTTCTGTTTTCATCTGAAAATCTGCTTACTTTGCAAACAGAGCTTTTCTAACAGTGGCATAATGTTTCTTACCTGTGGTGTGCCACTCACTTTTAAATTACAGCCGATACAACTTCTTTCTTCTCAAGTGTCCTTGTCACTATCCTAGTGCAAGTTCTCATTACCGCCAGCTTTCTGCAACAGCCTCCTATCTGCCCGCAACTGTGACCTCCTCCCTGATCCAAACCTTGGTCTATCAACTTCCAGTTGATGCTCCCTTCATTACCCAACACTGCACTTCCTCTGACCTTTCTGAACTGCTCATCTGTTGTCATAAAGGGGGAGCTGCACCTCCGAGTTAGCCATTTGTCATCCACGTATACTCCTCTCCTCTCCAGGAATCTCTTTCTCCTCCTGCCGGTCCCACTGATGGCAAAAACCACAAGCTCACTGTGCATATGCTTGCAGACCCAGAACGTGTCCAGTATCGGGAACAGAGTAAGGACTCAATGTCATTAAAGAAACGAACCTTAGTTTTACAGGAGCAATAATTCCTAGGAAAAAGGATTGTTTCTTGAATAGCCAAGAGGCCTGAAATAACAAACACAAACCCACTGCCACCAATCCTAACTCATAGCAGCCCTTGTAGGGTTTCTGAGACTGTAATGCTTATGGGAGTAGACAGCTTCGTTTCTCTCCAGCTACCTGCAATACAGCGGCAAGGACTGACCGGATCAACTCCGAGGAGCTTTTGTTTTCTTTTGGATGTTTTTTGTGTGCAAGGTGAATGTGATTAAACGATACAAAGCAAGGTAGTCTATGATACTGGCGCAACAGGTCTGATGAAACAGTGGACTATTTGAAGCAGCGTCCTTTGTAAGAGGAGTGAGAGGTTGCAGTGATTTATGGACTTAAAGACAGAAGCAGGAGACCTTGACATCGAAGTATAAACACGTATTTGTGCTTGCTGTGTGCTGTCAAGTCAATTCCAATGCATAGGACGAAGGAGAACCATACTATATGGTTTTCGTAGACTGTGGTACATTGGATAAAGCAACTTAGCTACTGAACACCAAGGTTGGCATTTGACCCCGCTCCATGGGACAAAGGTGTGGCAGTCTGCTTCCATAAGAATGCATGCCTTTGGAAATCTAGGGGTAGTTCTATGCTGTGTTAGTCTGGGTACTTTTGAGAAACAAATTCATAGAAACTCATGTATAAGAGAGAGTTTTTATAAAGGTTTTTATAAAGGTTAAGTGTACATCAAAAAAACATCTCAACACAGTACTGCCCAAGCCCACAAGTCCAACATTAACCCATTAAGCCATATGTCCAACATCAACCCACAAATCCTCCATCTCACAAAACACACGCAATGATGCTGACTGTAGGAGGAAAGCTAAATCAGTGAACATGCAAGTATCCCAACGCTGGCAGGAGTCTCTCCACACGGCTGCTCCAGCACCCAGAGTTGCATCGGTGTAGGTCCATGTGGCTTCTCCTCAGGGATGTCTTGCAGGAAGTGAGCATTGATGGCTAATGCAGGTAACTGGTTAAGGCAGCTGCACCCTGTTCCGACCATCATAAAGCAAGAGACCCGAGAATTGGAAAGGTGAGGCTCACTGAGCCATTTATCCCTCTGCCCTTCAATTAACCCCACAAGTGTTTATGGGCCAGGTTGGCACAATTAACTAACTACTTCAATTACTGTGACCACTTTGAATCAGAATCAACTTGATATAGTGGTGGTTTTGTTGGCGGTGGTGTTTGCTGTTGTTGGTAATCTTTACATAAGCTGATTTTCAGGTTTTTTCCTCCCATAGAGCCATGGAGTAGTTTCAAATCACTGACCCTTTGCTTGTTAATCAAACCTTAACCATTGTGTTACCAGAGCTCCTAAGCAGGAATATTAAGAAAACATAAAACCAAATCTATTTCCTTTGAATTGATTCTAATTCATTATAAAGTAGAGCTGCCCTATTATGGTCTTCAAACTTTACAAAAGTAGACGGACACATCTTTCTCCCACAGAACAGCTGGTCAATTAGAATCGACCAGGGATCCCAGAAGTGAAGGGGTGAGAAGACTTCAAAATGTTCGTGGAAATAATGAATAAAATGATAAAAACAAAATTTTATTTCTCATTATAAGCACAACCACGGTCAAGTCTCTTTTGTAAACGATAATACCAATCATTTACTCCATTCCCAAAGAACTAAGAATCCTGGGAATTTAACCATGTCAAAGCATTCTTGTTCACATTACTAGTTGAAGACAAATAGACGCCCTTGAAATATTTTGTAAGATTATGAAAGAAAAAGAGGGGAGAGGAGTAAAATATGGACTATAAATTGCTTTCCCATAGAAATTGTCCTTGTTTGATGAGAAGAATGAGCATAGACATTGTCACAATGGAGGACACTTTGATTTAGTGAACCTGGGTGTTTTTCTAAAATAAATTCCTCAAAATACTCCCATAAGAAGTAGACATCGTCATTCTTTTCCCTTCAGAGTCAACAAGGAAAATGCTGTATTCCCCCAAACTGTTGCCATGACTTTACCTTGAACCAATCTTTTAATTGGACTACTTCCACATTGTGAGAGCCATTGCTTTGCAAGAGCTTTGTCTTCTGTATCATACTGGTAAAGCTATGTTTCATCTCCTTTTACAATTCTTTCAAGAAATATTTCAAGATCTCAACCCCACTTGTTCAAAATTTCTGTGGAAAACTTTACTCTTGTCTTCCACTGATCTAGGCCAAGCAGATTTGATACTCAACAAGGGGCTGATTTGCTCAAATTTAACTTTTCAGTCAGCATTGTGTAAGCTGAATCAATTGTGATATCTATGGTGTTAGCTGTTGTTTTTTGCTTGCTGTTAGTAGTTTATCCTCTTCAATTAGGACATGAACAAAATTAATTGTGTCCTCAGAAAAATGACGTGGAGGGTTTGCTGCTTTGGACTTCGTCTTCAACATCATCATGTTCATTCTAAGATGAATTATCCATTTGTAAACTATTGGTTTCTTTGGGCCATGGTCCTCATCATCTTTTGTAAAGTATGGATTTCACCATTCTTCCACCCAAGGCTTCACCATAAAATTGTGTTTTATTTTACTTCGATGTTAGCAGAATTCATTTTGCTCTGATAGGGGTCCTTCTTAGCTCCCCCAACTAGAGCCCATTCAGACATGTTATAAGTTAGTATAAGTTTATTTTGATGCAAAATTTTAGTTCGTGCATATTTTTCTTCTTAATGTGCATTTGCATCAAGTTTTTGAATACCTCTTGTACAAAATCCACAGCCATCAAGTAAATTGCAACATAAAGAGACTATACATGACCGAGTAGAATTTCACCACAAGGTTTCCAAAGCTGTAAGTCTCTACAGAAGCAGACTGCCACATCTTTTCCAGTGACTCCAATGGTGCTTTAAACTAGCATCCTTTCAATTAACAATCGAGCTCCTCAATTGTGGTGTCACCAAAGCTCCACAAAAGTGAAAACAGTGGGTGTAAAATGAGAAATCTGAATAGAAAAGAGCCTGGGATCAGCCTGAGACTAAAAGGCGGAGAAGGAAGGAACAGGCGAAGTAAAGAGTAAGAAATAGCCAGGAATAGGGACTAGACTTGTGGTGAAGGTCAAGCAATTGCGAATTACCAAGATCAATGGCAACATTGGTAGCATGGGAGGAAATCTGTGCTGCAAGTCACATGTCAATGCTTTCATGAAACAGTTGCTGATATTGCTTGGTGGCACATCTTGAGAAGAGAATTATTTTTGCATGAAGGTAACCAAGCAAACTCACCACCACTGAGTCCATTAAAATTCTTAGCATCTTTACAGGCAGGGTAGACCTGCCCTTGTGAGTTTCTCAGACTGTTTATCAGAGTAGAAAACCTCGTCTTTCTGCCACAGAGTGCCAGGTGGTTTTGATTTACTGACTTTTTAGCTAGCAACCCAAAAAGTACATGAAAGTAAAGGAGTCAAACATTTCCCCTCCTTGGTAAGTGGGAACCGATACTGGGTATAAGCTGGCAGGGTTTGTGCACAACTGAAAAACCCACTTCCATGGCGTCTCTTCCACCTCCTGGCCATCCCAGAGGAAAGTGAAAGAGTGGAGCTTTCCCTATTGGAGTTTTGGCCACTGGATTTTAGATACAGATTACCAGGTATTTCTTTCCAATTGCTGGTAGGTGGACTTGAATCACCAACCTTTTGGTTAGCAGCTGAGTGGGTTAACCACTTGCTCCAAACCAGGGACTCCACACACATGAGAGATGAGAAAATCCAAATACAAACCAGTAGACTGTTAAGCACAGACTGAGCTGTTAGGGACTCTTGTAAGACAGGTAACATTAAAGAGCTTCAATGAACTGCTTCTTTCTGTTCCTTTAGTATGACTTTTTCATTCAGAATGTACATAGGTTTTGGGTTCTGTAGAACAACCTTACATGTTAGCAGATGCTAACACATGCTCCGTCGTTTGATGTTGGGGATACGGAAAGGCTCGCTGTCTATATCATGATGGATCGAGATGCCTCTAAGAGACCCAGCTGAGGATTAAGAAAGTCAAATTAAAGTGATTTCTCTAAAGAATAAACAGCATTGTACCTTCTCCTGAGAAAGGATGCAAAATGAAATATGATGACAGCATTCTTAAGAAGGAAAAAACAGGCTACTGGATAATTTGTGGATGATAAAGTGACCATCCAAAGTGGTGGAGAAAGAATGGTGATGAAGGTAGACAGAAGGTTCCAAAAATAACCTTCACTTGCCACTCATAATGTCACTAATGTTTACATTGCTGACTTTTCTTCTCACATTTTGCACACCAAGCATGTCTCACTTGATGACTACAGAGAGCCTCTGGGACCACAGGAACATATTAAGCAAAGAACAAATGAAAAGGCTAAGAAGTGTAAATAAGGCATTTGCTGCATAGCTTCAACCATAACTCAAAATCTGAATTCCACGTACCAAGTTAACTGTCTGTTTTCAGATTGCCCATTTATTCCTTTGTTGGGAATGATCAAGAATGAAGTGGCCTTTCCCCATCCATTTCCATTTTCTTCTCTGGCTTCCTCTTGGATATGTCTCCATCTTTTTCTGCTTCAGTTTATAACTCTGTTTTTCTGACTTCTAACTAACAAAATTATACACAATTAAACAATGCATTTTGATTAATCTGAACAATACTATACACTTAACCTGGTATAACCACCACCATAATTAAGATAGAGAACATTTGGTCACCTAAATCAAACCCCAGACAATCAAGTCAACTTCACTCCACTCACTGATATGCTTTCTGCTGATATACATTAGAATTGTCTTTCCTAGATTTTCCTATAACTGAAATTATATAGTCTGTGCCCACTTATATCTGCCATCTTAGAATCATGATAATGAATTTTTGTTTCTTCCATGTTGTTGCATGTATAAAGTCTAGCCCCTTTATTGCTCAATAGTATCCCTTGTATGCATACCTGTGGTATATGGTAACGTTCTGAGAAACACCCCACTAGTTTCAACAAGTCCACCACTCTACTCCCCAAGGCACAGGGTGAGAGTTCCTGTTATTCCATGTTGGCCACTTTTTAAAAACTCAATTATCAACAATGTGCTATCCTTTCTAGTTATTTTATTTATCTTATCATGGATTTATTTGCTTCTCTACTTTTGTAATATGTTTGCTGAAAATATTTGCCAATATATATTGGGTTGTTTATTTTTTCATTACAAAGTGATGATATTTCTTTTTGTATTCTGGAGCCAAGTCCTTTGCTGTACATATCTATACACACGTGTGTACACATCTGTGTGTCTGCTCTCCCAGTCTGTAGATTGCTTTTAATGTACGTGGTGCAGTGAAATTATTTATTTTCAGCTTTTCTATCCATGTCTTTGTAACTCCCACAAAAGGATTGGGTGTAAACTTGTAAAAAGGTTGTATGAAACACTAATAGATCGGATTCATCAATTTTGCCATTCCTCAGTGTGTAAGAGTGAGCCATCTCAGAAGCAGAAAGAAAACAATCCCGTGGCCCTCAAGAAAAACTAGCTACCACGGAAAGTGTGCTAGACCCTTACCTGAAGTAACAAGCTAGCTCAACAGACACACAAGATGTGTTGGCACTGAGACCAGGAGACAAAATGGCAGGCCTCCAGGTGCACAGAACAAGGGAAGATGCAGCTAAGAGGCTGAGGAACAGAGACATGCCTACCAGCATGGCTAAGAAGGGGGCTGCTCACCAAAGAACTGCATCCTCTGCACTTTGTAACTAACCTCCCTAATCAGTCCCACAATCGTGAGTGCTGTCTGATCGTTCCTTGTGACTACTTCAACAAGTCATCTACTCCAGCAGCAGAGAAGGAGAGAGAGTGTCATGGTTGGTGCCAGAATAAAGAAGGGTGGAGGATGAAGGTATGTCTGATGGCTGTTTGGTGGCAATTGGCTTTGGGATGCGGCCCATCTGGATCCTCTTGTGGCCCTAATACTATTTCTTCTTTTTCTATAAGGTGTTTTTCAAAGACAGATAGGTAAATACTTGGCTGTGGTTGACTCAACAAAATTTTAAAATAATGTTAATAACTTTTAAAGCTATAAAATCTCAAATAGCACTGGCTTGCATACATCTGTGCTTCCAGTTTCAGAATAAAAATCCCAAATTTTTTAGCATCGGTTATTTTCTTTGAGGTTGTCTCTGTTTAACGTTTTTGTACAGAAAAAATATGTTTTTTAAACATATTTACTAGTAAATATAACTTTTTGATAAAGTTAACCCTACAACGCCGTGCACAACGTTTTCCTAACATTTAATTAAAACACGTCTGGTACAGAAATTATGAAGCTTTTGGAGCCGACGACCATGTCAACGAAATCTCACACTTTACTAGTACAAATGCATACTGCTAGTCACGTATTTTAGCGGCAAAATGCTTGAATAGCGTCTCTTGTTTTGACCAATTGTGCGTTTGAGGATAAGTGATCGTTGGCATTCAGTACATTTAACGATAATTTTCAATCTAGTGAAGTTGTAGTGTTGATATTTTTTGTATATGTTCATAAAGCTGTAGTTTTTATATCAAAGGTGTTATATTCATTAAAAACATTATATTTATTATATATTTTCTCTTTTTCAAAGAGTAACGACTTTGTTACATTCATCTTTTGAATCGTCGGTGACAAAAATTACCACAGCATGGATTGCGATTTGTTTTATGGAAAACGGCAAATTTATGACCGAGATGGGAGTAGTACAGACTCAGACAAGGAACCAGATGCTAATATGGATGAAATTGGTAAATAAAATGTGTATTATATTCAAATTTTTTTTATTTTACTATATAAAATTTTAATTATATTGCTATTCAAACCATTTTGATAACAATATTTATTTTTCCCATAATAGGAAGTGATTATACACCTGATTATTTTGATTTGGATGAATCAGAGGATCTCGTAGTTAGTAAGGATAATACTAGTGAAGATGAGTTAGAAACTTCAGTTGTTGAAGTTGAAGAATCAATTCCAATAACTACAAGTTCAAAGCCATCTACATCAAGAAATCAAAGAATTCTTCTTTGCCGGAACATTTCTGGAGATGGTACAGCTAGACTTATGCCTGAATGGTTAGGACAAATAGATTCTTCTGGGGTAGTAAAACGTCCTGTTGAATATTTTAGACATTTTTTCTCAAAGGATATCATTACTCATATTGTCAACCAATCAAATCTTTATGCAATCCAGCAAAATCCCAATAAACCTTTTGTACTGAGTAGCCAGTAATTTGAACAATTTTGGGGTACACTGCTTGATTTGATAGACTCGGTAATTGCACTGTACAGAATTCACATCAGATTGAAAAAAATATTATCACAAATCATTTTTTCATTTTATAGATGTGACTGTTGTGAACTCTTGGCTACTTTATCGTAGAGACTGTGAGAGCCTTCAGTTACAAAAAATAAAAATCCAAAGTCTGCATGAGTTCAAAATGAGCATCGCCAAAGCTCTTCTTCTTGAAGGAAAGAGTAATAGACCAACAAAAAGAGGCAGACCTTCTACTAGCTTTACTAATGTTGACTTTTCTAACAAAAAGAGAGGAGGTCCTGCCACCAAAAGTATTCCTGGAAGAGATACCCGTTTGGATGGTCTTCACCATTACCCTGTGGTTACACACAGAGGAAGATGCAAAAATGTAAATTGCAAGAGTGTACCAGTATTTTTCTGCAGCAAATACAAAGTTCATCTTTGTATCACAAGAGAAAAAAATCATTTTGTTCAATTTCACACTAACTAAAATTATAAACAAATAACTTTTGTATTATGTTTTATAAATAAAATAATTTTTCAGTTTTCATTTAATAATAAAATAAGATGAAAAATATTATAGAAATGAAGGGGCATTTTTAATTTTTGTATTATAAATCCATGGACAAATGTGACAATTTGGTTACATTTAAAAACATTGCAAATTTTATATTTTTAAATATATTTCGGTTGTTTTATATATATTGACTATGAAAGCAAAGAATAAAAACAAAAAAAATTTTTCTTCCTGAAATTAAAAATTCAGGTGTTATAAGGTTAAACAATGCAATAGTACAATTAGAGTGCAAAGTTTGATTTAGTCCACATTAATTCTACTTAGAAGACAGTTTTTAAAGTGTGTATCTTTAACTCCAGGGGTCAGAACACTTTTCCTAAAAATGTTCAGATAGTAAAATATCTTAGGCTTTAAGAATCTAATTATTCCTATTGTTCAATTCTATCATTGTGTCAAAACAGCCATTTGCAATGCAGAAATAAATGTGCGTTGTGTTCCAATAAAACTTTATTTTACAAAATAAGTGATGAGCTGCATTTGGCCTGGGGGCTGTTCTTTCCTAAAAGCTGCTGTCGTATAAACACACAAAACATATGCACATGCTCGCCTGCATGTAGTTACATGCTTGTACTCACATTCACCCACATGCACTACAGCAAAACAGTGATAGTGAGGACAACAGACTGGATGGGTTTTGCAAATCATGTCCCTAAGAACGACCTTTCTACCACCCTGCAAAATTCATCCAACTCTAGCCTACTGATGCAAAATTTCCGTTTAAACTGCCATCATTTAAATTTATAGTGAAACAATTTCTGTTGTAAGGTCACAAACTGCAATCTTAACTCTGATCGACTTTCACATAAATCCATGCCAGTCATCACAAGGGAAACTTGGCCGATCAATTCAAACCTACTACTGTCATCAGAAACGCAATTCTAGATGCAAGGGGGAAAGAAAAGCAGGAGCAATGTTCTTTGGCTGAAAACCCACCCAGAACTTGTAAAAAAAAACTTACATCAAGATAATAAATTCATGCTATTAGAATGAACTTATACATTTGCAAATAAATTACTCCAAAATGCTGTTTTTAAGACCCAATGATCTATCTTTGATTCATCTTGATACATCATCATATCTATCGGCATGTAATTAGTGCCCTGTAATCACAGTTTGATTAATGTATTCTCTACTCGCACTTGTGCTCAAAACTCATGGGGCAAATGACTGAGTGGTCATAATCCAAATGCAATCATCGTCCACTCCAAACTGGCTCCTCATCCTGAGAGTCTCCATTTTGTTGTTCTGCTGCATTTCTTTCCATCAACTAGGACAAATCTTAGCCTTGCCCAGGAGCGTCCAAGAATCAAGTAAGGTTAGACCTTATTTGGGGATACTCAACTCAAAACTCACTGCCATCAAGTTGATTTTGACTCTGCAACCCTACGGGACAGGGCAGAACTGCCCCCTGTGGATTTCCAGGGCTGTAACTGTGGGACAAGACTACTGGAGCTAGTTCATGCATTCCATTGTGTTGTTGTTTTTTTTAAACCCTGGTTTGGACCCACTGCCTATTTTTTTCTTCTTATAAAACCATAAGAAAAAAAAAACTCACTGCCATCAAGTAGATTCCAACTCATAGTAAGGCTATAGGGCAGAACAGAACCGCCTCTGTGGGCTTCCTTTAACCCTCTACAGGAGTAGGAAGCCTTGTCTTTCTCTCACAGAGTAGCTGGTGGTTTTGAACTCCTGTCCCTGTCATTAGCAATAAACACCACATTATAAGTGCCAGGCACTAGGCTTGTTTGATATTTTCTAAGGTTTATCTCTTTTGAGCCTCAAAACCTGTGCTCGTTGCTGGTCTGACCCCAATTTCAAATGAGGAAACCAAGACCCAGAGAGGTTTTCCCTATACTGACAACTTAACTATGCTGACACTAGTCATTACAGCCAAGATGGTAACTCAATAATCTACACTTCTATGACCGCAATTTGCAGCTTCGTAGAAGGCATATATAAAAACTAAGCAATAAAGTATGTTCATAAATTAACTGTCTACAAAGAACAATGGAGGTAAAATAGAGCCACGGAGCTTACACGGCTAGACTTGAGGAAAAGGCTTTAGATTAATTGATCTATAAGACAAACCAAACTCACAAAACAAGCCAAAGTGACTCAGAACTGAGTCCATTCTGGCTCATAGCAGCCCTTTAGGAGAGAGAACTGCCTCTTTAAACTTCCAAGACCTTTTAAATCTTTATGGGAGCAGAAAATCTGTTCTTTCTCCTGAAGAGTGGCTGGTGGCTTCCAATTGCCGACCTTGTGATTAGGAGTCCAACGCATAGGTCACTATGTCAACGGGGGGTACGTATACAAATAGATAGATGCGTGTTTGTCTATATATGTGTGAGCACACATGCACACACGCACGTGCATGCACACACACACACACACAGGAAACCACCAGCAGCATCTTGGGAGAAAGACGAGGCGTTCTACTCCAGGACAGAGTAGAAGGGCCCCTGTATGTAGTGTGGATGTGTGAGCAGGTGTAGACATAGTAGATAGAGAGTCTAAACTGACTTCATGGCAGTGAGATTTTTGCTTTATCTAATACGCATCTATATTTATCTATACATATATCTTTATCCAGTGGTGGGATTCAAATAATTTAACAACTGGTCTGCTGCCTAATGGCCATTTTAAGTGTAAAAAAGTATAAACCGAAAAGTAGTTTATTATTTCAACATGATATCACAACACCTGTTGCAACAATGAATGTTAAAAAGAGCAGAGTGTTAATTTCTGATTTCCACATTGAGCAACTACCTAGCAGACACCTTAGAAAGAATCCTGATTACAAATGCCATTTTAATGACCGATTTACCAAACTCATAAAAATTACGTATCCCTTCTGCCAAACTGGTGTAAGCTGGCTGGCTCCCCCACTGTCTTTCTCTGTCTGTGAGGATTGCGAGCCCTGGTCACAGCGAGTCCTGCACTGAGCTGCTGGCTGCATGATCCGCCGACAGATAACGCCACCCACTCCATGCAAGAAAGATGAGACCTTATAGGCCCATAAAGATGTGCAGTCTCAGAAACTCACGGGGGCAATGCTGCTCTTGTCCTGTAGGGTCACTGGGAGACAGAATTGATGTGATGGTAGTGAATCTGGTTTGGGTTTTTGTTCTCCCACATCTAGATATAGTTTCCATGTACATATTGACGTCAAGGGCAACATTCAACTTAGCTTTTGCCCTGGGATATATGTGGAGCACTCCGGCACGTGGAATGGGTAGTAAGAAGTAAAGATTCAATGAAATGAGTAGGGTCTAAATATCACAGGGGGAAAAGACAGGGCACTGGAAGTTGGCCGATGTAGAATCTCCTTTTAGGAGAGGCCTTCTGTGTCATTAAAACTGGGTCTCGGGGAGCCAGTCAGGGGCGACATAGCCATGATGAAACACACAACTTTCTTCCAGTTCCTAAATGCTTCCTCCCCCCCACTATCATGATCCCAATTCTACCTTATATATCCGGCTAGACCAGAGGATGTACAGATAGGAACAGGAAACACAGGGAATCCAGAACGGATGATCTCTTCAGGACCAGTGGTGAGAGAGGCGATACCGGGAGGGTAGAGGGAGGGTGGGGTTGACAAGGGGAACCCATTACAAGTCTCTATATAAAATCTCCTCCCTAGAAGATGGACAACAGAAAAGTGGGTGAAGGGAGACATCAGACAGGGCAAGATATGACAAAATAATAATTTATAAATTATCAAGGGTTCATGAGGGAGGAGATAAAATGAGGAGCTGATGCCAGGGGCTTAGGTAGAGAGCACATGTTTTGAGAATGATGAGGGAAGTGAATGAACAAATGTGCTTTACACAATTGATGTATGTATGAATTGTGATAGAGTTGTATGATACAAATGATTTTTTTTTAAACTGGGTCTCTGATATAATACCAACAAGTGACTGCCCTTGAGTCAATTCTGACTTGCCACCAAAAAAACCTCCTCTTCCTCCCACAGAGCAGCTGGTGAGGTTTAACTGCTGACTTCATGGCTAGCAGACCAACACCTCACCCACTGCACCACCAGGGCTCCTTCCGGCAATGCGCTCTCGGTGACGAACTCCTACAGATGTCCATTATGTCGACAGGAAAAAGAGTAAATTATGTAGTGGGAAGATCTACCTAGCCAGTGTGGTCTAGCTTTCTATTTCAACCACTACTGGCCAAAATTGAATGAAGTGCATAACAGAAGTCGGGAGACCCCAAACAGGGAACGATGTGGTTCTCCAAGACCAGTGTGCAAGTGGAAATCACGTGGCAATGCTCCAAATCGGATTTTAGCCTGTTTCATCCAGATCCTCCGAGACGTTCCTTAAGAAGCCTCTTCCACCTGCAGTGGCACCTTCTGTCACATCCTGCACGCGTTTGTCACCAAAATGTTTTGGCAGAAGCATCATCTTTAGGTTTTGACATAATCCCGAAGAGAGACTTTTTCAATTATTACTAATGGAACATTACGCTCCTTTTTGGGAACTTCTGCATGAATAAAAAGGGTCATTAATGACATCTACTCTCAGCCCGGAAATCATTAGTCAGTGCTTTGTGCCAGCTTTTTTTTTTTTTAAGCACCTGGTAATTTCCCACTCCCCCACTGCCTCTCCACCTCAAATAGCAAGATATTGAGTAAAGTCGGTGGTATTGATTCTCTGCAGGCGAATGCTATTATTCCCCATGGGTTTGCTTCCCATGTTGCATAAGAATACCTCACATGCTCACAGCACTTTTCACTGTGGGTTTTACCGGTTTTATGATCCTTTCTGACACCATGGAGAAGGAAATGCTTTAGTGACAAATCTTAGGTTCATTTTCAAGTGTGAGAGTTGACTACAGTGATTGAAATTGTGCGCTGAAAGGGCAGACCCACCGAATGTATCTGGCAGAACAATTGTCAACCAATACTTATGTCTACTGAGTGGTCAATACAAAAATCAAGCCAGACAAAAATAAAAGGCAACGTTTTAAAGGCTTGATTAAATTATTCACAAGGTAATTCCCGCCATTGAGCCCATCCTGAAGTCCTCATTCAAAGCAGAAAACTCAAGAAAAGAGGTGAACAGAGGAAAAAATTCAATCCAGCTATTGCACTCCCTTCAAGGAGCTTTTCCAGGTGACAGCCACCTACCATCTTCTTGAGTCAGAAAGTAGTCGTGCAGTCACGCCTGGTTGGAGAAGAAGCTGGGGAAACGAAGCTTTTTAGTTGGGGATTTGGGTAATCTCAACTAAATTGAGATTCCATTATTAAAGACAAGTACAGGTTATTGCGCAGGCAACCTGCTTCCCTGCCACAATTGAATTGCTGTGTTCATTTGCTAAATCTGCCTTGTCAAATAGCCACAAATTCAAATGACTAAAAACAACAGAAATTCATTCCCCCACTGATCTGGAGGCTAGAAGTTTGAAATCAGCAGGGCCATACTCTTCCTTAGGGCATGGATGAGACTGAGTGTCACAGCTTTCATTTAGCTTACAGTATCACTAGTTAGTAATCCTGACTCCTCCCTGGTTTGCAGATGAATCACTCCATTCTTTGCCTCTATCATTACATGATGTTCTCCTGGTGTTTTTATATCTCAGTCTTATAATAATGTCAAGCTACGGGTTTAGGTAAGTTGTGGGATTCAAATAATTTAGCAACCAGTTCACTGCCCCAACGACTCTGAAAGTAGGAAAAAACAAAATGCTGAAAGGAAGTTTATTATTTCATACAGTTAATAAATAAGAACAATAAAAGAGGTACAAAAACTAGCTTATAAGAGCTTTAAAATATTAATACCTGACAAAAAACAATACAACCTATTCAAGAAAGCTCCATATTGCTCCTTGAGTTGGTGACGTCACTTGCAGTGCTCTTCGCTTTGATGAGTCTCGTCGGTGCTCTAATGCGTCCTGACCCTTCTCTTCGCTGTGGAAGTAGGATCCCATTCCTTTATAAGTAGGCCAATTAGACCATAGGTACTGTGTTTGATATATTAGGCAACTTCTCTTCTCTGAACATATTATGTTGATCTTTGAAAAATCCCTTTCCACTTCTGCTGAACTTAATAGCAATTGCTCTGATAATTTTTTAGCTCTTTGAACATTTTCAGGAATTGTATAATTATAATATCTTATGAGAATTTAGGGCTTAACACAAAATAGGAAGTAATGACAGCTGATTAAAAGTGCCATTTTAACAACTGGTTTGTTGAACTGAACAAAAAATTAGGTATAGGTTCTGCCCAACCAGTGTGAACTGGCTGAATCCCACCAACGACCCAATATAACATCACCTTAACTTGATGACAGGCTATTCCAAAAATAAAACCACATTCACAATTTAGGATTTTAGCACTTTTTCGAAAAACACCATTCAACCCCCAAGAGCCCATCCTCTGGTTCCCAAAGTTGATGCCCTTTCTATGTGCAAAATAAATCCTCTTTGTCCCAACACCTTCAAACTTCTTAGGCCATTTCAGCATCTACTCTAAAACCAAAATCCCATCTAAATTAAATCAATTCAGGAAGTCTCAATGTCACCTTCTAAATCAAATATGGGTAAGAGTATAATTATGAATCATCATTTAAAATATGAATTCCTATTCATCACATTTTAATTACTGATTTTACATAATTCAATTATAGATAGTTGATCATTTTCTTTGGCTAAATGTACTCAACAAACATTCCTTGAGCACCTAATCTAGGCACTGTACTATGATAAGCGCTAACGATGCAAAAGTAAATAAAATGAAACTTCCTACATTTTCCTTAAATGTAGGGAGTCACCGGGAAAAATCAACTGCCTGTTAATCTGAGTAGATTAATAATACAATGTGATAATGTTAATATATATGTTAGTATAGTAATATGTAACATATATGTACATAGACATACACAACAGGGTAAATCAAAAAGTATGATTTCAAACTCATAGAAACCTTCATTAATTCAAAACATCAAAGTGAAGCTTTTGTTTCTCAACATGTTCTCCATCCAGGTATCTACATTTCTGAATGTATTTTCATCAATATCTTCATCGCTCCAAACTTTCCCTAATACTGATGCCTCAGGCGGCTATGCACTAAACTACTGATCTAAAGGCCAGTGGTTCAAACCTATGGCTGTCTGCTTTTGGAAATATGTATCATCTCAGAAACCCCAAGGGGAAGTTCTACTCTGATTTATAGGATCACTGTAAGTGAGAATCAATTCAATGGTAGTGAATTTGGGATTTTAACCACTCCCTGAAAAATATACCTGCACTTTGATATTCATACCATGTCAAAATGGCAGTTTTGGCACCCTTGAGGAACTCAGAATGCTTTCCCTTGAAAATGTTCTTGGACGCACAGTGACCGTGTGCACATTTCCCGAGGCTGTGAACCTTTACAGGAGCAGATGGGCTCATCCGTCTCCCAAGGAATGGCTCCTAGGTTTGACTCATCATCCTGTCACTAGTAGTTCAATGACTGCTTGACAGAGCCACCATGATCCTTTTATATTTACACACTGCACACAGCCTTCAAAAAGTTTGTGGGAACATGGAATTAAAAGATAACAAATTTTTCAATAAACTTTTTGCAGTCTCCTTATATCTGTTTGTGCATGAAACAATGTAGCTTATTCCTTATGGGATCTTCTACGAGTAGCAAAGGAGTTGTAAGAAGATGTAAGGTAGAGTACAACCCCCAAACTCAGATCCCGGCCGTGATGCCACCCCAAGGAGGTATCTGCCAGGGTGTGGGCCATTTGCTAGGTACGTGGATGTTGTGCAAGGTGTGCTTGCTTTTGGCTGGGTCTAGATCCTGCATCTGACTCATCAACCTCTGGTTCTTTGGACTTGAGGCATCTGTCCTGCCAACCTTGATTTCTTTGCCTCTCCCGTCACAAGCCTGATCTTTGAAATTTGGGTTCACCTGCCTCTGCAGTCACCAACTTGTGATGTCCCTACCAGTCTTGGTTTCATCCCCCGCAAAGTTACTCATGTCAAAAGAAGCCTCCAACTGAACAGCTGACCCACAGGCTTGGTATCTACCTGGATTCAGACTAGATTGGTCCACTTCTACATCTTAGCCATTGGCCTGATAGAAATTCACATGTATATCACTGGTTTTGCTTCTCTAGAAAACCCTACTTAAGACATATTCATAAATTCACTAACTTATTTAGTCTACCATTGTTTCAGGGAAAAGCATTAGTTATCACCACTTCTCCTCCAGCAGTTAAAAAATTTGTACTATAATCCATAACTCGGGATAAAGTATAAATACCTGCTTTGGCAGCTCTCTGGATGATTTCAGCAGCTCCCACTTTGGCATCACCTGCTTGGGAAATACTGAAAATTCTTCTTCTTACATGACAGTGAATGGAACTTAATAGATCTGCTTCCCATAGAATCTATTGAGAAACTGAAAAAATAAAAAAGCATGCAATGTTTCTGGAATTGACTAAGAATACGAAGGAGTTAATCTGCTATACGAAAGAGTTTGTAAAATACTGGCATTGTGACATAGTTTGGGACTTGGTCTGCCAATATTGAGTTTGTTAAGAGAGACAGCCCCTACCTTAAAGTAAAAATTCCATTTAAACATGCTAATTATTCTAGACCTGGGCCTGTTGTTAGAACTGTTAATTATTTAAAGATACTCTATGTGTTAGGTTTGTTTGCCAAGAGAAACACAACACATAGATATGGCAAAGCACAAAACAATGACACTTCCATACATATAAAAGGAACTTTATATTAAGAAGTAACTTAGTATCAAGAAAGCATCCCAGCCCAGTGCAACCCAAATCCATGGGTGCTATGCTAGCTAGAGCTCTCTTCAGACTCTCAAAGCGACAGGCCGACGATACAGAAATATGAAGCGGGATGCCAGGAGTTCATAGGCCAGCAGGTGCTGAGACCCATGGATCCAAGATTGGTGGAAACATGGCATGCGCAGACAGCTAAAAGGTTGGCTCCCAGGGTCACATGGGGACACCCCTGGAGGCAGACACAGAGTACCAGACAAGAGGAAAGGGAAAGCCCAGAGAGGAAGTAGAATTGCTCGCTGTCTCTCTTATAAAAGTGCCACATACTCAATGAGGAATCATCAAGCTGTGATCTGATTGAAGGATTAGACTCCAACCCTTTAATTTCATACAAGTTCAAGTTCACACAAGATCTAACTACCACTCGCTAATTCAGGAAAAGGGAAGCAGGGAAATTTAGAAGAGCATGGAGGCTGAAATTCTGATGGCTAATAATCCTTGGAGAAATGTAAACTGTTTTCCAGGGAACCTTGCTTCCTTTTGTCCTATGGTTTGCAAGTCCTGGGATCATTGTGAAATCTCTGAAGAACCTCCGAGGACTATTGCAAAGTCCGTTTTTCATCACATGGTTTAAAGTATATAACTTGCTGGAATTTGACTGAAGTTTTGAAGCAGTTCAGAGGTAGCAAACCCAACAATTTCCTTCTGACAATGCTTATAGAAATTAACTTTAGAGTTTTTCTGGTCAAACTGGTCACTGTCTTTAACTGTGCTGTGATGGGCTGTCCTGGACCACTGGTCAGCTGGCAACAGAGGGAGGTCTAGCTTTCAGAAGAATAGCAAAAATCTGTTTTAATTTTCTCACCTCTATCAATTCAGAAAGATAGCAACAACTACAGAGTGCTACAGCCAAGAATGTACAGTTCACTCTGCCCTGAGCCCCCAATCAGAGAGTCATCACCACTGAGGGTGAGAACATCAGCTTTGTTCATCCTGCCCTGGGCTGCCTGCTGTTGGGGCTAAATTCTGGGCCAAAGAAGCTGTGAGACAATCGCTCTCCTTCCAATTAGCCCCACGTTTTGTGGAATGACGACTTTATCACCCAGTAGCATTGCTGAAAATACTGTTATCTCAGTTACCCTTGTCCAAGTTCAAGATCTAGATTTTCACACAAAATAGGCAAGTCTGAAAGACCTGAGGTATTTGCCTTACCTTACTTAACACATAGCAGCAGAAGGAAACACTGCCGTGTCCTGTGCCACCCTCATAATCGTTCCTGGGTAATGTCCCCACTGTGTCATTCCATCTCTTCCCTTTTTACACTCCCCTCCCACTTTACCAAGCATGATATCTTTCTCCAGGGACTGGTCTCTCTGACAACATGCTTAAAATATGTAAGATCAAGTCTTGCCGTCCTTGCCTCTAAGGCAGTGGTTCTCAACCTCCCTCGTGATGTGGTGATCCCCCTAACCATAAAATTATTTTTGTTGATACTTCATCATGTAACTTTGCTACTGTTATGAACTGGGCAACCCCTGTGAAAGGTTCATTCGACTTCCAAAGGGGCTGCAACCCATAGGTTGAGAACCTCAGTGTTAAGGAGCTTGCTGGTCTTACTTCTGCCACTACAAACCAGTTTGTCCTTTTAGCAGTCCATGGCACTTTCAATATTCTCCAGCACCACAGTTCAAGTGCATCCATTCTTCCACGGTCTTTCTTATCCAATGTCCAGCTGTCACATGTATATGATGCGAGGGAGAAAACCCTGGTTTGAGTCAGGTGCACCTTGGTCCTCAAAGTAGCATCCTTCTTCTTCAATACTTTAAGGAGGCCTCACGGAGCAGATTAATCCTACTGTAAGACATCTTTTGATCTCCTGCCTGCTGGTTCCATGAGAATTGATTGTGGATCCAAGCAAGACAAAAATCCCTGACAAATTCAAACTTTTCTCCATTTATCACGCTATTATCTATTGGCCTACTTGTGAGGACTGGTGTTACATGGAGATGCAATCCATTATGAAGGATACTATCCTTGATCTTTATCAGCAAGTGCTTTAATTCCTCCCCACTGTCTGCAAGCAAGTCATCTGCAAACCAGATTGTTAATAAGGCTTCCTCCAATCCTGATGTCACATTCTTCTTCATACAACCAATTTCTCTGATGATTTGCTCAGCATGAATATTGAACAATTACGGTGAGAGGATACAACTCTGATACACATCTTTCCTGATTTAAAACCATGCAATATTCCCTCCAACAGAGATCTCAAAACTGTTTCCATCCAATAGAGATATTATAAGCTGTTCTTAAATAGATATACTGCACTTGAAACTAAGTGTTTAGAAGCCTAAGTCTAAGAGTGTTCTGAGAAATAGTGAAGGTAGTATTGAAAGACACTGCGGATGAGATTAGTAAATTCACTGAAGATATGGGTAAACTGTAAGACTGGTTAGTTTGCCACAGAGAAACTGAGAGACAATTAGGAGGAACTCTCTTAGGGACAGAAAACCTTGGAGACAATTTCTTCAAAAGAGCTTGAATCTCATAGGATCAGTCCCTGAAGCAATTTACACCCTGGGGCCTTCTTGGAACAATTGAGCAGAACAATCAGTAACAATTAGTGGATTTAACACCTGGGTCTGTTGGGGAGAGAGTTGAGAAGAGCCTTGCCCAGGCTGAAGATGAAGCAGTTCAGAATTAAGGCACTTCATACTACCAGGGGAAAAGACCTTCTCCACAATAGTCCACCCAGTCACTATATGAAGAATAAATAAACCGTTCATACACACAAACAGCAATAACAATAGTGCAAAAGGGTCAGTACCCAAAATTATGCCAATATGTGTATTTCCTAAAAAATATGATGAGGCATGCAAAATAAATGAATAAAATAATACATAACTTGCACATTAACAATACATGTCTAAGCCCCTCTCAGAAGGGCCACATGGAAAGGATGATAAATCCAGGGTGTGGTACGGCACTGATGAATCACAAAATTATCCACTAGTTCTTTAATCTTTCCTCCCCTTACTGTCAAGGCTATTATTTGTTTGCCTCATTAATCATGTTAGATTTGGCTGTGTTCATTTGCATATTTACTACTGTTCAGTACCTGAAAGTCAAGATAGCTAACACTGCAGAAACAGTAACAGGAGTAATGGTTCCCTGAAGGTGTGGGAAGAGAGAAGGGGAGGGGGCGATGGGGAGCTGATAGCATTTATGGCTGCATGACTCCACTGGCTGTGCTTAAACAACAGCATTATATGTGAATGGATATGCTGAATTGTGTAAGATATGTCAATAAAACTATTACTTAAAAATACATGTCGATCAATAATGAATACCACGTTCTGAAGTGAGAGGAGTACCGGTTTATTATGTGTTAAGGGCCATGTCAGCTTGGTTAGGCCATGATTCTCAGTAGTTTGTATTTAATTATATACTTTGGCAGTTATGAAATGATGATTATATAATTATATATTTATCTTTCATTTTGTAATATAATGTAATCATACTCCATTTCTTTAAAATACGAGATTTCACATAATGACCTGGTCTTTGACATCTAACCAGGTTGAAAAGTGGGAAATGGGAATAATTGAAATTAAAATTTCAATAGTAGTGTGCGCAAAGAAATTTTAATGGCAGAAGAAATAAGGTATAACAATAAAAATTACACAATATGAAGAATAAAATGGAGGAAATAAACAGAAACTCAGAGTAACGTGGGTGACGAAATGCATGGGGCCACTCTGACCTCCCCTGACTACACACGAGGGGAGGAAAATTCAGTTCCACATCAGCACAAGGCCAAGGTTTCCTAGAGGGAAACTTCCTATTATAAGTGAATGTTGTGGAAAAACTTATTGTATTTTCTTGCATCTGTCTTGTCCTATGTCCTATAACCTTTGGTTCTTTTCACTTGAGGCAACAGCCTGGGGTATTTTCTGCCAATTCTGAAGGCAGTCCGACATACCTCCACCATCCATCCTTCTTTACATTCTTCTAACACCAACGATCCCTTCCAAGACACTCACTGTTCTCTGCGGGTTCCATGATCCAAGGCAATGGTCATGAGGAATTCACAGAGAACCCAAATATGGGATTTATAATGGTAGCTAACAGTTACAAAGTGTTAGGGATACAGTTCTTTTGTCCACACTAACTCTTCTAAGATGTGCTTGCAGGCACATTCTCTCAGCCACTCAGTCCTGCTTGTGGCCTCTGTCCTGCTCAGGCAGGTTACACAGCTACTTTAGTGCTGATAAATGCCAAAGGGCATTGCACTTTGCAAGCCTGCTTCTGCTTCAAGGCACTGAATTTTACTTGTCCTTTAAGCCAGAAAGTTTGCTGCTTTCCCTCACAAAACTCAGTGCTGATACATTATGAAGACTGCAGACAAGGTAATGTGTACACACACACACTGAATTGTTGAATCGAAAATCAATTTATTCTGTAAACTTTCACTCAACTCACTATAAAAAAGAGTTTTACATGGCAGCTGTTCTTTCAAAGGTATCAATGCAAGATGAATTGTGAATGGATTAAGTAACAGCAAAAGGCAGAAATTGTTAGAATGCATTTAAAAATAAGAGTCTACAAGAAAAAAATTGTAAGGAATTCGCTAAAAGAAGTGTAATCAAATTGAGGGAAATTTGCAAAATCAATATGCAAAATTCAATTTTGTTGCTATACACCCACAAGGAACAATTTAAAAGGTAAATTAAGAAATTAATTCCATTTATACTATTATGAAAAAGCATAAAATATTTGGATTACTTTTAACAAAAGATGCATAGTTCATTGTATAAAAATGCAAAATATTATTGAAATAAATTAAATAGGTTCTAAATAAATGAAAAAGCATCCCATGTTCATGGATCAGAACATTTTATATTATTAAAATGGCTGTGATAGTTAATACTGTCAACTTGGCTGCACCGGGATTCTCAGTGGTTTGACAGTTCAGAACTAGTAATACCCCATAAATATAATTTAACCATGTCAAGGATTGTTTCTGTTTTGAGCAGCCAATCTACTATAAAAAAGATTAAAGTAGGATGCAACACACTCATATCACAGCCCCGATCTAATCCATTAGAAAATATTTCCTAGGGAGGAACTTCCAATATAAATGGATACTATGAGAAAGCTTACTTGGTTTTTCTTGCATCTACTTTGTTTGCTGACCTCTAGTTCTTTGGAATTGATGCAATAGCCTGGCATATTTTCTGCCAATCATGAGAATTGTCATCAGTCTGCCTTTTTATCTGCCAACTTTTAATCCATTTTCATCTGGAGCCAAAAGTCTGTTGTTTGACCTTAGAATATTGGGATTCTCAGTCTCTGTAGCTACTCATGTCAAGAGAAGCCCTCCAGACTGTCATCTGGCCTGTGAGTTTGGAACTTGTTTGCCTCTACAACTGTGTGAGCCCTGATACTGGAGTGGTTATGTTTTGGGTTGCAATGCATGATCAACAGTTTGAAAATGCCAGCAGCTCCAAGGGAGAAAGATAGGGCTTTCTGTGCTCATAAACAATTACAGTCTTGGAAACTCACAGGGATTAGCTATGAGTCAGCATTGACTTGATGGCAGTTAGTTTGGTTTGAAACCTGTGTATACACTTACATACATATGCATAGTGGTGTGGTGTGTTATATGAATCCATCGGTCACTCCACGGGAGAAAGATGAGGCTATCTGCTCTCATATAGAAACCCAAAGGAGATTACGGTTAAGGTTAGGGCTAGGGCTAGGGCTAGGGCTAGAGCTAGGGTAAAGAATAAAAAGAAAAAGAGAGAGAAGAAAAAAAAGAAACTCAAAGGAGCATTTCTACTCTCTCCCATATTGCTGTAAGTTGAAAATGATTTGTTGGCAGTGAGTTTTATATATATACAAGTTTTACTGTTTTTTTCTCTGGGTTCTCTGATAGAATGGCAATGATTTGAACTGATCTACAGATCTCATCACTTCCTAATCAAAATTCCAGGTTATCTCTTGAGTCACTGGTAAAGTTAAACCTAAAATATGGAAGTTTTAGTGGTCTAGTTTTGTCACACAAACCATATACACACACAATCTTAAAAAAATAGAGTTGTAGCATTCATACTTATACAAAGCGATAGTATCGATACAATATTCAATACAATATTCAATACAATGTATTAGCATATAATAGATATGTATAGGTCAACTGAATAAAATTTAGGATTCATCAGTAAATTACACACATCCTTGATAAATTAATTTTTGACAAGTCTACCAAGATCATTCATTGGACAAAAGAAGAATCTTTTTTTAAAAAAGGTGCTGAGACAATGGGGTATTTACATGTTAAAGAATGAACTTGGCTCCTTGCCTCACACCATGTATAAAAAAATGAACTTAAAATAAGTCAAAGATTTAAGTATAAAGCCTAAATTATAAGACTATTAGAAAAAAATCAACACTTAGATTTGCTGATAAATTCTTAGACATAATACCCAAAGCATGAATTAAAACAAAAACAAAAAACTAAATGTGTAAGTTTGGGTAGACTAGAAAAACAAATTCATAGACATGCATATGTGTATAGGAAAAAAACGTTATATAAAGTTTAATTGTACATTAAGAAAACATCCCAGCCCAGGTCAGATCAAGTCCATAAGTCCAATACTAGCCCAAATGTCCAGTACCAGTCTATAAATTCCTCTTCAGACTCACACAACACATGCAATGATGCCAAGTGCAAGAAGAACACACGCCAGTGGGTTGAAAGTCTTAAAGTCTTGTGGATCCAGTGACAGCGGAAGCATCTTAGTGCTGGTGTGGGTCTCCACGTGGTTCCTCCAGCTCCAAGACTCTGACTGCTGTCAGCACAGTTCCATGTGGTTTGTCAACAGCAATGTATCACAGTGCGTGAGTGTGTGTCCCTGTGTCCCACCTCCAGTTAGCTATTTATCTCCATAGTGCCTCCGGGGTCAGTGAGCTTTGACCAGATTGACAGGCTAAACTCCGCCCCTTCACTCTCCCCGCCCCCTTCACTCGTAATAGTCTCAAATTGAAAACAGATTATGGATTATGTAACTACCACAGACCACCCCTTGTCAACGTGACACTTTCACACAACTCTTTAGCCAAATGTAATTTTCAAACAACAATAAAATCATATCTGTACCTAACAGGATAAAACTAAAAGACATACCATTTTTTAAAATGTGTCACCCTCATTTAAATATCACATTCAAAAGTGAACAAGAGATATTCTCTACTTATGTGAACACCTACACCTAAATCCTATCATCCTGTGAATATATTCTAGCACCTGTGAAAGTTTGTAAGCCAGCCACTTCATGCCTTTATCCGCCCAGTCTTAGGTATCCAATTTCTATACTGCCCACTTGCATCAACCCAGTGCTCTGAAGAGACAATCATATTCTTTGATGTGAAGAATCTTCATCCCAGTCAGAACCTTGCGAAGTCCGCATCCATAAGCAAAGTTAAATCAGGACAGGCCATCCATAAAGTCAGCGGTTACATGTACCAGCTCAGAGGCTCATATATCTTCTCTTATCTGGTCAGGTTCTGGTCAACTCAATGTAAGCAGCCTCACTTAGCCTCACCAGGGTGCCCATTGGCTGCCTTGCCTTTAGACCACGGGACCTGTCACAAATTCTCAATAACTCTAGCCCCTTTGGGCTAGGTCCTTAACTTCAGACCAGTCAAGCCACTCTCGTCTTCTCCTCTTGTCCCTGTGAACCAGGTGCATGGGTGCCAGTGACCAGACTCTTTATTGCTGTGTTTCTCTCACTTCCACCAACAAGTGGATCCAGGTGGTGACCTAGCAAGTATTTCTGCCTGCTCACAAGCTCTCTTTAACAGTCAGTCCACGAGAGGGGAGTTTCTTCATGGTTTCAGATTTTTTTCCCACCTTCAAGCACAAACCACTAGTTCAAAATTTTAAAAACCCAAAAAGCTTCTTCTTTTATTCATCAATCTGTCAACAGCCCCTTTGGCAAGTCTCTTCACCTTCAAATGTCCTGAGCACTCAAGAATTATTTTTTCAGAGCCTTCTTTGCAAGCGTGTCCTAAACCCATTTAAATATCTAATTTTAATGGCTAAAGGCAAGTGGTCTTACAATCTATTTTCATACTTCTCAATAATCACTTCTATGAATCATTATATCAACATATATAATAAGCATAAGAAATCAAAATAAACAAAGGAGAATTAGAACCTAAACTCAATTCTTAAAACAGTAAAATTCAATCCTTTTCTATTTTATCTTAATCTTAATCTGAACTATTCTACTGATACAAAATATGACATTAGGCCTGTAACTGCATCAAGTCAGACCCATGCTTTCTGTCAGTCTTTTTCACTATGTAGCATTGTCTCTGAGAAATTCAACAGGCAGTTTCTATCCCTGAACTCAAAATATATATTAACTTCATTCATTTTCCCAATTTCAACCAGGAATAACTGAAAGCAACAACCAAACAAAATAATCAAAACTTTTAACTTCTCATATTATTTCCAGAAAACAACCCAGTGTACCACATGAATCTATCTGACCTCCAGCTAGCCAAAACAGGTAAACTACCATGAGGCAGAGATCAAACAAACATCCACTCCCCATCTTCATGATTTATTTCTCTAGTACCCCACTCCAAATATACCATAATGTATTAATATAGGTAGACTAGAGAAACAAATTCATAGACAGTCATGTATGTATAGGAAAGAGCTTTATATGAAGAGTAATTATACATTAAGAAAACATCCCAGGCCAGTCCAGATCAAGTCCTTAAGTCCAAATGTCCAGTACCAAAATGTAAATTCCTTTTCAGACACATGCAACCCATGCAATCATGCTGAGTACAGGAAGAACACAGGCCAGTAGGCAGAAAGTCTTGTGGATTCAGTGACAGTGGAAGCATCTTAGTGCTGGCATGGGTCTCCATGTGGCTCCTCCAGCTCCATGACTCTGACTGTCATCAGCATAGGTCCACATGGCTTGTCAACAGAATTGTCTCACAGGGAGTGAGTGTGTCCTGCCTCCAGCAAGCTATTTATCTCCTTAGCTCCTCCAAATGAGGGCATCAAGCTGAGATCTACTTGACAGGCTAAACTCCACCCCTTTGCTCTTAATAGTCTCAAGTGGACAGCAGATTATATAACTACCACAATGAAAAATAGCTAACATGTACTTCATCAAAATTTGTACAACAAAATGTTGTAATTGAAGAAGACAACCAAGTAAATGAAAAAACATGAAAATTGGAAGACAATATTTGCAAAAGATAAATCTAGTAAGAGGATTATGCCTATATGACATAAACTCACCTACAATTGAACAATAAAGTGATTAAAAATAATCCACTTTAAAAATGGATAGATTGGTTTCCTCAGCTGCCCTACTACATCACATATTGAGTGGTTTTAAAACATAGAAATTTATTTTTCTCATTGTCCTAGAGACAAGAATGATAAATTACGTAGATTTCTCTGAGGTTTCCCAGGGCCTTCTGAAGCCTTCAAGGGTAATCCTCTCGGAGTTCTTATAGCTTCTGGGAGACCTAGATCTTCCTTGACTTGAATTTTCAAATGGCTACACTTTAGCTGCTGGTCTCAATGTCTCTTCTCCACTTTTATAAGGTAAACATTCTTACTGAATTAGGACCCATCCTACTCCAGTTATAATCTCATAGTATTTTAACTGAGAACAACTTCAAAGACCCTATTTCAAAACAAAGCCACATTAACAGGTACAGCATTATGATTTCAACATATCTTTTTAGCACCTGAAGTCTAGCCTGAGGACAAGTTGAACTTTCTGAGGAATCAGAATTAGGATTAGTACAAAGCTGGTTCTTATGAGGTGTAGGTCAGATACACCTCCACTCTGCAACGTTCTCACCATTATAATACCAACCATTCCCCCTATGGCACGCTACTCTCTTATGAGTTCGAATGTTAGATAAATCATTTGCAATGGCCAAAAAAACCATAAAGACGCTATTCACAATTATGCAGCTTATTAGAGATGTAAAAGGGTACTGCTCAGGATTAGGATCAACTTGGAAGTAACCGGAGAAACTTGAGACCTGGATCAGGAAGCATAAGGGTGAGGTTTGGAAAGGCTCCGTTAGCGTTGAGAGCACCTGCTTCTAATATTTGGTGCAGGTCAGCTTCCAGTCTGGACAGATATTTCAGCAGTCAGGCCCTTCTCCTACAAGTGCATTCCCCCGCAGACATGCACACCCTCTTTTAGCCATGAACACTCCTCCTAGTTTCCAGACCCTCTGCCATGGGGCTTTCCACTGCCAACAACCCAGCTCCTAGGAAGGATGAGTAGCAGTTTGCTCGGTTGTTCTGGTAACAGCTTTGTGCTATCCCCATTGGCTCTGTCACAGGGCCCCTTTGTGTCTTTTAGCTCTAACTCGGTGGCAGGCACCTTAGGATTTTCACCACCTTCAGTGTTAGATCCCTCAGCCCTCATTGCAGTCCTTTTAGGAACTGTTTTTGCCTCCTCTCTCTATTTACCCTCCTCTCTCTATTTACCCTCCTCTCTCTCTCTCTCAGAAACTCTGTGGGCCTGGCTGCTTAAATAAGGAAGCTCCTTGTCAAGTTCAAGTCATAGCCCTCCCACCCACACACAAGCCAGTAGGGACACAAATGGACCAAGCACTTTGGGTAAATATTCAAGCCATTATTTGCACGACATTTAAATCAACTCTGCAAGGTGCATAAACTATACCAATCACAGGGCAGCCTGAAGCCCAAGGCCAGACGAAAAGTATCAAACCATCACATTGTAGATAGCTTATGTAGGGAGTGTTAACCAACTTGGTACATAGTAACAGATCCTCTGGTATCTCAGAACTCTGATGTACTGCTGGGGAAAATGTCAAATAGTGCAACCACTTTGGAAAAGTTTGGCAGTTCCTCAAATGATTAAGCAAAGAAGTACAATGAAACACAGCAATTCCACTCATAGATATCTTCCAGAGGAAAATGAAATCATAAGACCATACAAAATGTGCATTGGAATGATTTTCAAAAACCAAAAGGTAGAAAGGACAAAGAAATTATCTACCAACTGATGAATGGATGAACAAGGGTTGATATATGAAATTCAATGAAAATTTCTGGTGTTGTTAGTTGCTATTAACTCTACTCTGATTCATAGTCATCTTAAGTACAAGAGAACCAAAAGTAGCTCAATCCCATACCCTCTTCAAGATTGCTTAATATTTGAGCCCACTGTTTTGACCACGGTTTCAATCTGTCCCATGGAGGACTTCTCTTACCTTCGCCGACCTGCCAATTTAGCAAGCACAATGTGACTTACTAGCAATTTGTCTTTCTCAAAGTCTAAAAGTAAGTGAGCCTAAGTCTCATCAACTTTGCTTTTAAGGAACATTTAGGATATATATTGTTCCTAGGACAGATTTGTTCATTCTTCTGCCAATCGTAATATATGCAATATTCTTAACCACCATTTTCAACAATTCTTTTTCTGTCTTCATTTGTCATTGCCTAACTTGTATGCACGTGAGGTGGTTGAAAAGATCATGACTAACACTAGGACCTGCTGTCATATTCATACTGCATTTTGTCTTATTGATATCTTCAACACCATAATAGCTGTAACATTATAGACCCAAGCTTTAGAGCTGCTTGCACTGCAGCCTGCATCTACCTGAGTCCTTACCAAGATAGGCCCCACTGAAATCTGGCATTCTTCTTTATCACAAGATATACTAAGCAGACGATGTTCACAGGTATGAAGGAATGTGTTGTCTCCAAAGCACAAAAAGGTCCTCACGTTGTTTGACTTCCTACTTTGTGTTAAGTATCCAAGATGCAGCAATTGCCCTTTACTTTGAGGAGGATACACCAGCACACCACTGACTGGACCCCTTAAAATGCCACAGAACTGACAGATCTTTAAAGCTTCATACTATTTATTTCCCATTCCCTCGAGTACATGTGTCTTATCAACCCCTTAAATATACTAACAACCTCTTGTTCATTCTGTCTGAACAGCATGAAATATGTTATGGACTGCATCAGTCTAATGTTTTGCAGTATATCCTGACAGTCTAGATATCTTTGGGCAATATTATGACAGAGTACATGAGATTTAACATAGTCCTAAGGCAAAACTCTAAAATATTTTGGTTTTTTCCATGTGATTTCACTGTTTTGATGCTCTTTAAAAAAAAAAAGAAAGAAAGAAAATATGGGGGAAAGGCATTTACCAAATCAATGGCCATATAGTATGCACCAAAGCTTTTATTAACCTTCCCAACCAGTGATAATACATCTGGAATAATATCTAAGATCAGGGCTACTACTTGACTAACCTTGTGGTAGTCTATTGTAACTTTCTTGGATGCATGCATTTTCTTCAGGGATACACTGACAAATCAAGTGAGTATAGAATGGAAATTGCCACCTATGTGTCCTTCAGATCTTCAGTGGCAGCACTAACCTCCACCATTCTTCGTTCCCAACCTGGAACCTTTACTTCCCCATCTGTGCTTGTGGTGAGAAGCTGTTTCTGAAGTTTCTACTTGACTTTTCCACTATGATAATTTTTAACCCATAAGCTCAAGACCCGGTGTAATCATTACTCTAACTGTTAAAATATATCAGTGGCAATTATACACTCAGAGATCATAGAATGAGTTTGTGACCACAGTGGTCCATTGTAGACACGAGGTTAGCCAAGACTCCATTTATGACCTAGCTACCGTAGCCTGCACACTAATAGACGACAGTGATGACATTTTGGATCTCTCAATATCAATGTCCCTGCAGATACGCTATTCAACAGTCCTCAACATGTCTGAGGATTTGACTTTTCTAAAGTACAGACACCTGAGCCAGGGACTATACATTGCTTTGGAGATAAGCAAATTCTTGGGGTGGAGTTTCAGGGTCCTTTGCCTTAAAGACTCAGTCATCTCTTCAGTCTCAGATCTGAAAATAGATTCCAGTTCAGGAGGGGAATGAGAGACTGTGACTTTTCATTAGGACAACAGTCTTCAGCCTGTTATTGCATCATGCTTTCTTTTCAGCTCATTTAGAAATTGTTGAAAGCAAACTTATTTCTTGCCCTTGATTTTGCCCTGAGTTGTTCTATGCACTGTTTCCACAACTTTCTTTCAGGTGTTCCCTTCATCCTTGTGTCACTGTGGGCATTGTGGCCCCTAGTTTCTAGCAGTTAAGCACAGCCATCTATTCAGATGGTTGAGCACAGCCATCTTGCCTATATTCAGAGCCCTATCATTATAATTAATATTTTATATATATATATATATATATATATATATATATATATATATATACATGCATGCCTTCTGTACAAAAATTGCTGGAAATTTGTCATTGAGATGTTTGGAGGTGCTGGTGTCATCACCAGCAGCTCAGTCGTGATGAGCTTGGTGAGCAGTGCGACGCTTCTGTGAAAGAGTCATTGGGTGGGTCTTCCAGCTGCATGTAACACAACGACTGCAGCACCTTGATTTCCCTCAATCTCTTTGTTCATCTTTCAGGACAATTCCAGTCTTCTGGGTCACCATAGGAAGCAAAAGTTCATTACAAAAAGAGGAAAGAAAGAAAATGCCAAGGTGGATGTCAGAATAGACTCTGGAGGTAAGGGAAATGGAAGAAATGATGAAGTCCAAGAAGTGAACACAGAGGCTGAACTCAAGAAAACTAAGTTAAATATTAAAATGAAATGTAAAACCACTTAGAGTTCAAAAACCAAAAAGGATGAATATCCTCAGTGTAACTGAAGGAATGAAAGAAAAAAGTTAACCCTCAGGCTACATTTTGAAAGACTCTATGGGCAAAATATTGAATGTGCAGGAAGCACACACACAAAAAAAAAACTTGTCACCTGATTCCCCTCTGATGCATGTTGGGCCAGATCTGGTTTTCAACGTTTTCTGTGGGGTTTTGTTTGGTGTGTGTGTGTGTGTGTGTGTGTGTGTGTGTGTGTGTGTGTGTGTGTGTGTTTCATTTGGGGATTTATCTCTGATGTATTTTGCAGGTGGGGTAACCCTCTTGAATTTTTGTGATGTGTTTCCTGTTCTTTAGCATATGAAACCCAGGATTGTTGAACCTATAGAAACAACAAGGAGAATAAGGTTCCTGGGCGGGAGGGGGGGGGGCGAATATAGGATCAGAGGGGGTAAAGGGGAGGTGACATCAAGGAGTTTCAAGCAGGAAGCGAGTATTTTGAAACTGACTGTGGCAGTTCTGTAATACTGCCTGATGTGCTTGAACAATGGAATAATATGGTATTTCTATTAGCCCCCAATAAAAACGGTTTTGGGGAAAAAAGAAAATGAAAGAAGATATAGAATCCCAGAATCTTAATGAACTAGTCAATATTCAACCATATCAAAAACTAGCATATGATCCACAACCAGTGATGCTGAAGGAAGACATTCAAGCTGCACTGAAAGCATTAGACGGAACAGGACGACAGGGATCAGCAGAGTACTCACGGAAGTGTTTCCGCACACTGACAAAGCACTGGAAGCTTCACTTGGCTTTGTCAGGAAATTTGGAAGACTGCTACTTGGTCAATTGACTGGAAGAAATCCCATTCCAGAGAAAGATGATCCAATAGAGTGCTCAAATTATAGAACTGTGTCACTGATAGCACAGGCAAAGTCAAATCTTCTGAAGATCGTCAACAATGGTTGCACCAATACATCAACAGGGACCTACGGAAGTTTGGGCCTAATTCAGATGAGGGATAGCATTTCTGATGTCAGATGGATCTTTGCTGAAAGCCAAAGATACCAGAAAGATGTTTATTTAAATTACGAATCACCTTGAGAAGAATGGGAATTCCGGAACAATTCATTGTGCTCCTGTGGAACTCGTACATGGATCGAGAGGCAGTAGTATGAAATCAAGAAATATGTGAGTCAGGGCTGTGTCCTATCACTGTCCTTATTCAATCTGTATGTGGAGCAAATCATCAGAGTAGCTGGGTTCTGTAAAGAAGAATGTGGCATCAGGATTGCAGGGAGTCTTATTAACAACCTGCGATATGCAGATAACACAACCTTGCTTGCTGAAAATGTGGAGGACTTGAGGCACTTGCTGATGAAAATCGAGGATTGCAAGCTTTGGTATGGATTGTAATTCAGTTTAAACAATAAAACCAAAAATTCTCACAGCTGGACCAATAGGTAACATCATGATAAATAGAGAAAAGATTGTGGTTCAAGGATTTTGTCTTGTTTCATCTCATAGCCGATGCTCACAAGTGTAGCAGCTAAGAGATTAAATGACACATTACAATGGGTAAATATGCTGCACAAGACCACTTTAAATTGTTGAAAAGCAAAGAGGTAACTTTGGAGATTAAGGTGCATCTGTCCCAAGCCCTGGTGTTTTCAATTGTCCTATACACATGTGAAATAGGGACTATGAATAAGGAAACACAATGCTGGCAAGGAATGTTGAAAGGTCCAGGGACTGCTGAAAGCACAAACACATCCATCTTGGAAGAAGTACAGGCAGAATGGTCTTTCGAGGCAAGGACGGCGAGACGTCCGTCATGTTGTCAGGAGAGAGCATTCCCGAGAGAAGGAGACCATGTTTGGGAAAGTAGAGGGACAGCCCAACGGAGGCAGGTCTCAGACAAGATGGATGGACACGGTGGCTGCAACAAGGGGCTCACACATAAGAACAACCATGAGGATGGTGCAGGGCAGGCAGTGTTCTGTTCAGTTGTCACATTATGAGTCAGAACCAACCATACAGCACCTCGCAAAAACACGGTCACATTGAGTCAGAATCTATTCCATGGCAGTCAGTTGAAGCTTTGGTTCTGAATTGCCCATCATTTTCTCCATGCTTTGGAGCGCCACTCTCAAGCATTTTGCCTTTCCCCTGCATCCTTGTCGGGTATCAAATCCCATGTCCTAGGAGAATGTCCCCCAGTGAAAGAATTCTTGCTTATCCATTCTGGCCCTTTGATCAAGGACCTTCAATATCCAGTCCCAAGTGTATTCTCCAATCTCCTCTCACAATATGCTGTCTAATCTTTGCAACTGCTTTGAGATGTAATCTTCTTCCTCACTCAACTGGCTCAGCTTTTCTCACACTGAGTCATGCTGATAGCGAATGCCAGCTATTGGCCTGGAACCCAGGAATGGAGATAGGTAGGGTTAGTTCCTCAAAAGCCAGCCGATTGCCTTGCAGAAGAACACTCTGTATAATAGCTCTCCCATGGAGAAAATGTCACTTTTAGTCCAGAGAATTAAAGCAATTCTACAAGAGGCAAAAACCTTCAAAGACATCCTCTCAGATAGCTCCAACATATCCCAGCAGTTCAAGAATTCCCAACCAAAGCCCTGACCTTAACACAACAGACATGTTTTAGCTAAGCATTTTAAATCCTCTGGAGCTCTATAACATTAACTATCAGATCCTGGGTTTGCTCCTGCAACTAGATTCGATAAGGACCTCTTTGTAAGCCACAGGTAGCCTTCAGCAGCGTTCACGCTTGTGGCCCCTTTCAGGATAAGCATCAGTAAAGCATTTAGCAACCATGCTGTCATATTAGCCTGGGGCCATTCTTTCCTTTCATCTTATTCGAAATGGTCTTTCTCACCAGCTACAAGTCAGCATCCACTGGAGACTGGATGGCAGTGAGTTTGCTATTTCTTTAATGTAATATAACCCCCCCCCTCCCATATCACCACTTGGCTTCTTGGAACACTTCCAATACTAGTTGTGTCCATTTAGGCCCTCCAAGAAGCAGATGCAAAGACCCAGTTAGATGTCCAAGAGATTTATTGGGGTAAGTGCCAAAAAGGAAAAGGCGGGGAAGAGACTACAGACACTAGGCAAGTCCAGCCCTATCAAAGAGAGGTGGAGAAAGACGTGGATGAGAACAGCCTCAGATGGCAGAGACCTTTTCCCAAAATCTTGGTCAGACTGATGGAGAGTTGTCCAATAGAGAAAATTCCGTCAGGATTGAATGGTTCCTTTCTGGTTTGTCCCCGTTACTTCCAACTCTAATGGATCCTATGGAGTGGAACAGCAACTGGAAGAGGTCAGTTAGATAGGCGTCTACACTGGGATCTTTTGAAAAGAAGCCTGAGCAGGGTATTGATTATCAAGGTCTCCAAAAAGTATACCTTAAACCTGAACGATCAGTTGCTAAGACCTTGTCAGCTTTATACCAAACTCATGTTACTGACACAGAATTTCAAAAGTCAGTACTAGATTGATAAAAAAAAGAAACTGTATAAAACAGCTCACACTGAGTTAGATCTGACCTCCTCTGGCCTCCCTCTGGCCACGAGGTCGGACATGCCTCCAAAGTCCGACCTTCTTTACTACTCTGACACCAACCATTCCTCCCAGGGCACGCTACTTCCACATTGGGTTCAATAATTCATTGCCGTTGGCACGCAGAATTCACAGGCAAAGCTCACTGTTCTGGGGGGTTATTAGGAAAGTTCACGGGATAGTACAAATCAGGATCAGTAAACAGGATACGGTCCTTAGTTTCAGTAATGCCTCTCCTCAGCCAGCAACCACATCTCTCTCCAGCCCTCAGTTTCTCAGCCATGTGGTCCCCTAGCCTCTGCCTCTATAGACCAGGAAGTGTGTCAATTACTCTCACAGTCTCATCGTCGTGGCCCTGATCCTCTGTTCTGTCTCATAGTTTCTTGGCCACAGTCTCTGATCCCATAGTCACAGTCTTTGCTGCCTCTGGTCTCAGCTTCTGTCACATCAGAGACCGGAGTGCTCTTCTGATGGTCCTGCGATTTCTCTTTCTGTCCAAGACGGCTCTTATTCACAAAGAAATGGCAAACACCTGCTTTACAGAGGGCCGTGGATGACAGTGGAAGCCCACAGTCCATTTGCAGGGTCCGCACATGGATTGAGCCTCCAGTGAATCCATTCCCTCTGACCACAGTCGAGGGCTGTGAATGGTCATGATATCTGCAAATCATGGCAGATGTAGTTAGGTTAAATGTAACATCTTATTATTTGATCTCCCTTGTGATACATTTGTTTTATCATTTAATTAGCCTGGTGATACATTTTAAAGTCATTTCAGATTTTGATATTTTCTGTTTCCAGTTCAATTATGGTGATGTTTATATAACTCTTCTTAATATGATTGAACTATGGCAATGTATGGCATGAGAATTATGCCAATAAAACTATTAAAATGGGGGGAAATTCAATATACTAACATATTCCCAAGCACTATTTGGGATTCAAGTGCCAAAAATGTAACTCAACTAATTAAATATTACCAAAACAGTTTAACTGAAAATAGAAGTCTAGAGACACAGCTGGTTTCAGACAGGTAAATTCATTGATGATGACTCACCAGTGTCCTCTCTCTTTCACACACACACACACACACACACACACACACACACACACACACACACACCCTCTTCCTTCTCTTCCGCATAAACTTAAGGCATATTTTCCACAGGTAAAGAGGACATACTTGAATATGTCTTGACTACTTGCTGCTCATCATTCCAGTGAAGCAATAACGTCTCTCTTCCAAGAGTCCCCGCTGAGTCCTCAGAAGACATCTAATAGGATGAGCTCGGACACTATGCCGCTATCTCAACCAATCACAGTGGCTAAGAGATGGAGTACTCGGTAAATCCTGCCCGGGTCACCTGTGCATCCCTTGATGGAGATGAGCCTGAAACAGAAGGAGGCCACCCTGAGGGGACCGCATAGATCCACTATGTGGGAAGCTCATTGAAGAAGAGCTAAGAAAATGGGGACAGGGGTTCATCAATACACTAGTGTATTTAGTAACATTAAACTTCCTATCATTGAATTAATCATTACAGGACAAGAAAAAGTGTCCCTTCCAGGGAGCCTAGTGGCCACTTGGGCTTCTAACCACAACACCCAGTCCTTAGGAGAAAGACTGAGCTTTCTACTCACGTAGAGAGTGACAGTCTTGGAAATTCATCGGGGACATTCTACCCTGTCCTGCCCGGTCACTGTGAGTCAGAATTGTCTCGATATTGGTGAGGAAGGGAAACATGTTTAACGCACACAGTTGTATAACAAACCTTTAGATTACAACATAAGTTAGCAAGGCCAAATATAGGATTTGAGGTTCTGGATACTGCAGAATCCAAAGAACTCAGCAGAAGCTGAAGAACTCAGAGAAGCCTCCAAAAGGAGATCTAAATGGAATGGCCACTCGCTTAAAGATTAAAAATAGCAATAGGAAGTCAGAGTATCCATTACTCAGACAGGACGATTTCAGAAGAAAACACAATTGAAGTTCTTGAGAATACAGTTTGCAGTCATATAACATCAGTTATAACATCAGTTTGTCTCTGTAGCTTTCAATTTACTTCCTTTAGGAACTTTAGTAATATTTTCAAAAACAACAATGGTAAAACTAGCTAACATTTATTAACTGCCTATCGTATACATAGAACATTTTACACTTTGCATAGATTTACTTATGAAATATCTACAGCAACTCTGAGAGATAGACACGCTTTTTGCCTGTATTTATGAATGAGCATAATCATAACCTGAAATTAAGTACTTGCCAAGGTCATGGAAATGGCAATAAGTGAGGTTGTGACTCAAGCCCGAAGAGGCTAATTAGAAAGGCTCCCCTGTTGACTACTATTCCATAAAACAATTCTAAGCCTCACTGATACTTGTAAAACAGAAATAAAACACGGTATTTACTTCAGGTGTTACATATGAATCAAATAATACTGTGACACGTGGTAAATATTCAATAAATGATCATATTTGCTGTTTGTGAAAGAGCTACAGGGTATTTCATTGTGATGGGGAAAAACAAAGACGTTGGATGTATAAGATCTAGTTGTATAGAGCTATTCATTACTAGATTTCTTTATTTTGAACAATCCATTTAACTTCTCAGAACTTCGCTTCCTTTTATCAGTAAAGTTGGAATTTTAACAATGAAGTAGTTATCTAGTGGTGCTATAATAGAAATTCCACAAAGGGATGGATTTAACAAACAAATTCATTTTCTTAATTAATTTTAGGAGGCTAGACATTCAAATTCAGGATGCCAGCCTCATGGGAATGCTTTCGATCTGTCAGCTCTGGAGTAAGCTTCCTGTTCTTTTTATTATTTTTATTTTTTTATTTGATTTGATTATTTTTATAAGCTTCCTGTTCTTTAGTATCACTGAAGACATGCCTACATAATCTTATCCTATTAACATTAATCAAAATGATCCATTGCCAAATATATTATAGCTAGAGGGATTATGGTATACAATGCATCTTTCGGGGAGACACGATTAAACTCATAACAATCAGCAATAGGGGGAGATCGTTTGCTCATGCTCATTGGTGCAGCATTCACCACCATAAAGCTTAAGACAGAACTATGTAAACTTCATGAACACATGAAATAGTATTGTGACTGTACAAAGAGTTTATATATTCTTGCTTTTATCTTATGCAGTGGCTCTCATCCTGTGTGGGAAATAGTGACAAGTTCAGTGTACTGAACTCATCGCTCTGCTTCCACTCAAGAACTGCACATCCCGGGATGCCTTCCAACTTAGACCATTTGGAAAATGGCAAGAACTGAGATTGCATATCTCCTACATTTTTCTTTTGACCCAGATTGATATAAAAATACTCTCCCTTTTGAGTATATATATTTCTGAATGGTTAGTGCGGTTTGTCGCAAGATTTGAAGGGGCTGAGTAGGAGGTCAGAGCAATACCTAGTTTTAGGATCTTGGAGCAGGAAAAGAAGGATCCAAGCCTCGTTTCTTTCCATCGTCTATGGGGATATTATGACGTAAGAAAGTGTTTGATGTTTTATCTGGCATGGCGGTGGGAGTTGTGACACTGATTGGGGAACTGACCCTATTGAATATTTGGGATGTAAACCAAAGCTAAACTCACTGCCAAGGAATTGTTATCAACTCTGTGGGTTTCTGAGGCTACAACTATTCACTGGAGAAGAAGCCCTCGTCTGTCTCCTGCAGTGATTGGAATTGCTGGTCTTGCAGTTAGCAAACCAATGTGTAATCACATACTAATCCTAAAAAAAAATGGTCTGTCACTTACCTGGCATTCATGCTTAACTAAATAACTTGTGTTTTCATTTGCTAAATATGGCAACCCAGTACACACCGAGAAAATCTACAATGCAGGCTTATTCACTAAAGAAACTGCCATGCTCAACACTATCTTCTGAGTCATGAGGATAACAGAACAACAGTCGTGCACCCACATCTCCAACACACTCACTCATAATTGGACCAGAGATTGGTGCCTGAGGTAAAAACTGTCATTGAGTGTCTGGCCAGCAGTGATATCTTGGACCAGAATGAGAACTCTGCCTACCTTGCCACTTTTGAATGGTAAAATAAACCAATAGGATTATCTTCTATCCTTGGGACTTTTCAAAGGAAACACATATTCCACATTGAGTAGCAAACACTTGAATCTCAGAGCCACCATTTGTTCTGTAATGGATGAATCACATTCAAATTCCAGGAAACTTGACTGTAGTGTTCAACAGATGGCTTTCTGGGTTGGCTTATTAACCTGCTTAGTACCTCTCTGTTTTATAAAACCTGAAAGAGCATTATACCCACCTTTATCCTACAAGTATGTTTCAACACATTCACTCTAGGCCGAGGGGAGTTTGAAGGTTCCTTCAACTTCTCTATCAGTGGGGATGGGGATGAAGATGGGGAAGGGGATGGGGATGGTGGTAGGTGTCTTGGTGATGAAAATCATAGTAGTAGTGATGATGGTGGGGAAGCAGTAACAGTACTGTGGTGGTGTTTCTGTGGGTTATATTGGTGTTATTCATAGTGATAGTGGAGTAAGGGCCATAATGATGCTAATAGCACTAATTTGGGCACTACCCCCTGCTAATTGATTAAAGACCAGGTCGAAGTGAAGAAAACATTTCTTTATTTTTCAGGGGATGTTAGGGACTTTTCTACTCTGGTCTTTATATAGGTTCTAGATCCATTACTAGTAGAAGAATTATCAAAAGGAGTTGAGGTTCAAGGCACAGAGTTAATCAAATCACCTTGAAAGAAGGATGGAATGATATACTATATTGATGCATGAGTGAAACAAACCACTCACGACAATTACACTATTTCTAATTTAGGAAATAAAATTTCTTTTGGCCTAGCATATCACTACAAAATCTTGTTATTGACCAAGACATTACCCCATGTACCCAGGGATGCAGACATGATGCATCAGGTATTTGTACACATCGTACCACAGTTTACTAGAGTTGGTCATAGTGTGCGCATACTCGCTGACAGGGCTCTTTGTACCCAGGGATCTTCCGGGGTTACTGGGCATCCAGGAATGCCCTTGTGTGGCAATTTTATCCTTGCCTCTCAGTCTTATCTGAATTGAGGTAGAACCAATTAAATTTTTCCAAGAGCTGATTTCCAACAGATATTGGGACAGGTAGGACAACACTCTTCCTGGATTTGACACCAAAGAAATGTCATCCATGTGTCAGCTGCAACCTGGTGGCAGGGAAGATCATGGCCCCCAGCATGGCATCCGCATTTCTCTTAATGACCTCACTGTTCTGTGACGGGGAGGGTGACAGCCCAGAGCCCTGTGGAACTCAGGGCCTTAAGGGCAAAAGAGCCGTTACTCTTGTCAGGGAGGAATGACTTCAGCCATGTTAGGCCTGAGGCCATGTCGTTAGCTGCCTTAGTTTGCTATATCTGGCTCACTTAACTGCCTCTGCAATGCACACTTTTATTCCATATACTCTTTGCAAAGAAATATAGATGGCTGCAATCCACATAAACACCGAGAAGCTTGTAATTGCATTCTGTTCCATAACCAGCATGACTATGGAGTAGAGGAAAAGGAAGTTCAGGAAAACATTATAAACTTATACTCACATCCCCAAACCACCCGTTCTCACCCATAATGTCACAGCACATGAATAAATCATGACTGGTTATCAAGTTGAATGAAAGTAGTTTGTTACTAAAAATAAAGCATGAACATTTGCATATCATTTACTGTGGGTTTTTTTTTCACAGAGTGCCCATATAAGTAATGCCAGCACATAGAGACTAGGCAAAAATGACAATATTATGTTAAAAAGCTCATCCATAGGAGACCCATGCATACTCCACAAGTGTCTCATGACATTTCCAGAAGCAAATTTCGGCCTCATTTGCCCTCATTCCATAGTCTACTCAAAAAAACAACAACAACAACAACATAATTTTAATCATGTTTATATAAAACAAGGTATGGTAGTGATGTGGGTTAGGTGCTGGGCTGCTAATTGCAAGGTTGGCAGTTCAAAGCCACCATTTCCTCTGTGGGAGAAAGATGAGGTTATCTACCATAGAGATTTATATACTGTCTTTAAAATCTCTGTGTAGGGTCATTCATAATAGGAATCAACGTGATAGTAGTGAGTTTGAGTTTTAGTAAGCCATATTCAAGAAGTCATGGATCAAGTTTGATATTCAGAAATAAATGATTGAAATTGTGTATTTACTCTGGGGCTGGTCATGGCCAGGCCTTGGGTCCAGGTAAATAAATTATCAATGACAAGGCAGAGAGAACTGTGCCCAGGGCTGCCACAGTTCAAGCACAGGTTTGTCCCAGGGTGGGTGAGACCATTTTGCAATTACTTCCAGGATCCAATATGGTGGCTTCACATGAAGGCAGACAGTAGGACAGTGCCGTGTGACCGTTCATGGCCCTGGGATGTCAGTAAGACTCATCTGGCCAAGTGAGGGACCCACAGCCCATCTGTGCTCACATCTCTCAAGCTTGGCCCTCAGCATCTGTGAGGGAAGAAAACTCGTGGCCTTTCCAACCACTATCTTCAAAAGGGTCTGGGGTGCTCAAACCCTTTGCACTGTCTGGCTGCGGCCAGCGCCTCCAGCCAGGGCACTTTTCAGGGCATAAAAAGTGATTCTAGCTGCATGGAAGAAAGCAGTTTGCAGAAAAAGGAAGGAATCCTGCCAAGAGAAGAGCTGCTTTCGAAACTTGAGAGAGGCTGGTCAGGGTGATGCTGAGGACCAACCCTCCACAGCAACTTCCACCAAGACAAAGGCTTAGCATATAGTCCACTGGACAAAAAAGGAAGTGAAATAAAAGACATCAAAATATAAACAAAACTGGTAAAGCACGCTTTTGAAAAATAAGGTGAGGAGGTGGTACAGTATGCCAAAATGTATAGTGTAAAATAAAACACTTAACAAAGCTAAAAGTGGCTTAGAAGTTACGCTAGTCATAGTACCATCCCTCCTCACTTTCCTTCTTCTAAGGAATCCTGAGCTGGATAGAGAGAAACCGAGTTAAGGATGTAATCTGAAAGTGAATTGCATATAACCAGTTGCCTATTGTCACTGGTATAATTTATATAAAAGGTAAGTGCCTTCTCATGTTGTCCATAGGTAACTATTACCATTTAAAATATCTCAGGGCAAAGAAAGTGAGATCCAATATCCTGATTTACCTAGATATACAATCTTCTGTTTATAGATGGAAAATGTTCCAAGAAGGTGGTGTTAACTCTGATGTTTGGATCTCAGAAGATAGTTGTTGTTGTTGTCGTTGGTTTTTTTAATAGACCAGTTTTATACTCACACCATAGAGACAATTCTGACTTATAGCAATGCTATGTTATACAAGAGGCTAATTTCCAGCTCCAATTTAAATATATCCCAGATTGTAATAGATAAACAATGGAAATCTGAGGGTCAAAATGAGGTACCAAGGCAGACTGGAAATAGAACAAAGAAACACTGCTTTGATTCCCATCAAATGAATACAAGTTTCCTATGTCAGCCTAACCAGGGAACTATCTGTTACATATGTAATGAGAAGAACTATTTTATCCTATAGCAATTGACCGGAGTTATACTGGGTTGTCTAGAGAAGCAAAACCAGTGCCATACATCTATGTATATAAAAAACTTGATATTAAGAATAATTTTATATGAAGCAAACATCCCAGTACAGTCCAATTCAAGTCCATGGGTCTGATGCTAGATGGAGCCCTCTTCAGACTCAAGCAGCTGCAGGCCTATGAAGCAGAATCTGAAAGCAGAAAGATGGCAGGTTGTGGGTGCAGAATCCCATGCATCCAAGATTGGTGGGAACATGGCAGCTCCCAGGGTTTGCCGCCCACATGGGACTGCTGGAAGCAGACATAGAACACAAGCAAAGAAGGAGGGGACAAGCAAGAACCAAAGAGAAAGAGATCCCCAGGGCCTCTCTTAGGCAAAAGGCTATGCCATTCCCCCTGCCCCAAGGAGCCATCACCAAGCTTCCACCTGATCAGCAGGATGGATTCCACCCCTGCCTCCACACAAGTACCATTAAGTTGATGTAAAATCTAACCACCTCAATACCCTAACATTTCTTCTCAAGAAAATAGACTCACAAAAATATATAAATATATACAGAAGAAAATGTATATGTATCTTAACTTTTGCTACAAACATATTCATGAATGCAGTGCACCATAAAAGCAACAGAATTATGAAAACTTCTAATACATAACAAAAGTACCTTGAGGAAACCAGTCACTGGGCTTAGAGGCTCAGGACCATTGTCTCAGGGGACACCCAGGTGAACTGGCATAGCACACTTCACAAAGATCATGTTCCCTACCCTAATTTGGTAAATAGTGAGCAGGTTCTTAAAAGCTTTTAACAAGCTTCTAAGATGCAACTATTGGCCTCCATCCATTCAGAGAGAAGAATAGCAAAGAAAATCAAAAGACACAGGGAACCAATTAGTCCAGTGGAGCAATGCTCTGCGTACACACAAAACCTGAGACCAGAAGAACTAGATGATGCCCCACAACCACTACCAACTGCTCTGAAAAGGATAGTCTGAGAGATTTTAGAATAAACTAGGAGAAAAATGTAGAACAGAACTCAAAATCAGAAAAGAAACCTGGCTTACTGGTCAGATAGAGACTGATGGGACCAGTCACCCTTCAGGTCCGGAACTAAACTCGCCTCTGAATTGGAATAATCAGCCATTTAAAATCAAAAGAGCATCATTTACCTAATGAAAAACTCAGAGGGTCAATAAAAAAGGAGAAATGGAAACAGAAAATGCCGGGAAGGAAATGGAATAAACAATAGTGCATTGTAGGGGGTTGCAGTGGATGAGTTGAATCAGAATGTGTACGAATTGTTGAAGGTAAAATTATTGTCTGCTCTATGAACCTGTGTATCCCCTCCACCCCACACTTCCATCGAGTCAATGCCAACTTATACCTAATTCACAATTTAAAAACTTTAAAATCATAAAAAGAAAATAAGAAAAATTGAATGCCTGAAAGTGTGTCCTCCTTAAGCAAGAAATGTGACAAGGAGCTCCTAACGAATACTGTGACCTGTCTGATGAGTAGGAGCTGAAGTGAGAGAGGCTGCGTCCGTCCCTAGGAAGAGGGCGATGGCCAGGTTTCCAGAAAGAAGTGGGTGTGGAAGGCAGTGTGGTAGGGTCAAAACGGGGGAGAGGAAGACAAGCAGGACACAGTTTGAGTGATTACTACAAGCTCTGTCACCAGTGTTTTCCACAGCAGCAGAGTCCCCCACGCTAAGCAGGTTTCAGCAGAGCTTTCAGACTAAGAACTGACATAGGAAGAAGGCAGGGTTGTCCACTTCTGAGTGGTTACCCCCTGGAGAACTTATGAATAGCAGCGAGGTACTATCAAATATAGTGCCAAAAGATGAGCCCTAAAGATTGGAAGGTGCTAAAAATATACCTGGAGAAGAGCTGCCACCTCAAAGTCGAGTCAACCTGAATGACATGGCTGCAGTAAGCTATCTGGGACCTTCATTTGCTGATGATGCGTGACTCAAGATGAGAAAAGGCAGCTGCAAGCAGACATTGATAGTGAGAACATGAAATTAACAACCAAAGCGAAACCCAGCAGGGCTCTTTCCTAGTAATGGAAAGTTGTCAAAAATGAAACGAAGGAGCTGAGACCAAAGGCTCAGTAGAAAGTAAATGTCTAGAAAATAATGATGGCAACATATGTACAAATATGCTTGATACAATTGATGTATGGATTGTTATAAGAGCTGTAAGAGCCCCCAATATAATAATCGTTAAATTTTTAAAAATGAAATGAATACACATATATCGTGATATCCTAGGGAACAGTGGGCTGAAATGGATAGGTATTGACCATTTTGAGTCAATGCAATCACATGGCTGGGGATGCATATTCAAGCGGAATGATATAGAACTCACCTTCAAAAAGAACACTTCAAGATCTGTCTTGAAATATAATGCTGTCTGTGATAGGATATATATTCACGTGCAAGGAAGTCCAGTTACGACGACTGGTATTCAAATATATATATCAACCACTAAACTAATGATGAAGAACTTGATGATCTCTATAAACTTCTTTAGTCTGGAACTGATCAAACATGCAATCACGAAGCATTAATAATTTATGATAATTGGAATTTGAAAGTTGGAAATAAAAAGTAAGGATCAATAGTTGGAAAATATGGCCTTAGTGATAGAGATGATGCAGAAGAATGTATGATTGGATTTTGAAAGATCAATACCTTTTTCATTGAAAACACCTTTTTCCACAACATAAATGGCTACTATAAATACAGACATCACTATATGGAGCATACAGCAATTAAATTGATTATATCTATGAGATGATACGATGGTGAAGCTCACTATCATCAGCCAAAACAAGGCCAAGGGCTGACTGTGGAACAGACCAACAATGTTCATATGCAAGTTCAAGTGGCAGCTAAAGAGAATTAAAACAAGTCCACAAGACCCAAAATATCAACCTTGAGCATATATCATCTAAACTTAGAGACCACTTCAAGAAAAATTTGACAAAATGAATACTAATAATCAAGGATCAGATGAGATGTGAGATGATATCAAGCAAAAAAAAAAAGCAAAAGGTCATTAAAAAGAGAGAAAAAGAAGAAAACAAAATGGGTATCCGTGGAAACTGTGAAACTTACTCTTGAATCTAGAATAGCAAAAATAAATGGAGGAAATTACTTTGTGAAAAAGCTTAGCAGAAATTTCAAAAAGCAGTTTAAGAAGACAAAATAAGGCATTTTAATGAAATATAAAGATTAGGTATTCAAAAATCAAAAGAGTAGAACACATTCAGCATATTCCTTGAGGAAAAAAACCCCTTACATTTCAATGTTGAAGTATTCGATGAGCAAAATATTGAATAATACAAAAAGTATCAAAAGAAGATGGATGGAATACAAAGAGGCCCTCGGTCAACTGACGGAAAGAATTCCATTGCTGTGCGCATTCTGAAGAAAAGTAGCTCTACAGAGTGAGGAAACTATCTAGCAATATCATTGATACCACATACAAGTAAAATTTTGCCAAGGATAATTCAAAAACAGTTGCAACAGTACATTAAAAATGAGCTGCCATAAACTCAAGCTGGAAATGGATGTGGCATGAGAGAGAACATTACTGATGCCGGATGGGTCTTGGCTGAAAGTAGAGAAAGTACAGAGAGATGCATATTTGTGTGTTATTGTCTATGCAAATGCATTCGACTGTGCGGACCAGCACAGATCATGGACAACATTGAGGAGAATGAGAATTCCAGAATACTGCATAGTGCTCAAGAAGAACCTGCACACAGACCAAGAGGCAGCCAATGGGACAGAACCAGAGGCTACTGCATGTTTAAAATCAGGAAAGGTGTCAGGGTTGTATTATTTCACCATACTTATGGTGTATGTTGGATAAATAATCAGATAATCTAGACTATATTAAGAAGAATGGGGCATCTGAATTGAAAGATTCATGCTTTGCAATATGGATATGACACAATCTTGCCTGCTGACAGTGAAGAGGATTTGAAGCACTTACTGATGAAAATCTAAGACTACAGCCCTCAGTATGGATTACAACTCAATGTAAGTAAAAGAAAACTTTTCACAACTGATAGATAACATCATTCTAAGTGAAGGAAACATGGACTTTGTCAAGGATTTAATTTGCCTTAGATCCACCATAAACACTCAAGGAAAGAGTAGTCAGCTATCAAATAACATCTTGCATTTGGCAAATCTGCTGTACAGCATTTTTTTTAACATTTTAATAGGGGCTCCTACAACTCTTATCACAATCCATTCATATACATACATCAATTGTATAAAGCACATCTGTACATTCTTTGTCCTGATCATTTTCTAAGCATTTGCTCTCCACTTAAGCCCTTTGCATCAGGTCCTCTTTTTTTCCCCCTCCCTCCCTGCTCCTCCCTCCCTGCTCCCCCCTCCCTCATGAGCCCTTGAAAATTTATAAATTATTATTTTGTCATATATTGACCTATCCGGTGTCTCCCTTCACCCCCTTTTTTGTTGTCCGTCCCCCAGGGAGGAGGTCAGAGGTAGATCCTTGTAATCGGTTCCCCCTTTCCAACCCACCCACCCTCTACTCTCCCAGTATCGCCCCTCACAGTCCTGGTCCTGAAGGTATCATCCACCCTGGATTCCCTGTGCCTCCGGCTCCTATATGCACCAGTGTACAACCTCTGCTCTATCCAGACTTGCAAGGTAGAATTCGGATCATAGAAGTGGGGAGGGGGGGGGGGGAGAGGAAGCATTTAGTAACTGGAGCAAAGCTGTATTCTTCATCGATGCTACATCACACCATGACTGACTCATCTCCTCCCCTATACCCCTCTGTGAGGGTATCTCCAGTGGCCGACAAATGGGCTTGGGTCTCCACTCTGCACTTCCCTCTTCATTCACTATGGTAAGATTTTTTTTTATGATGCCTTATACCTGATCCCTTCAACACCTCGTGATCACACAGGCTGTTGTGCTTCTTCCATATGGGCTTTGTTGCTTCTGAGCTAGATGGCCGCTTATTCACTTTCAAGCCTTTAAGACCCCAGACACTATCTCTTTTGATAGCTGGGCACCATCAGCTTTCTTCTTCACATTTGTTTATGCACCCATTTGTCCTCGGCGATCGTGTCATAGAGGTGTGCCCCCAACGATATGAGTTTTTGTTCTTTGATGCCTGATAGCTGATCCCTTCAGAACCACGTGATCACACAGACTGGTGTGGTTCTTCCATGTGGGCTTTGTTGCTTCTGAGCAAGATGGCCGCTTGTTTATCTTCAAGCCTTTAAGACCCCAGACACTCTCTCTTTTGATAGCCAGGCACCATCAGCTTTCTTCACCACACTTACTTATTCACCCGCTTTGGGTTCACCAGTTGTGTCGGGTGGGTGAGCATCATAGAATGCCAATTTAATAGAAGAAAGTATTCATGCATTGAGGGAGTGCTTGAGTAGAGGCCCAAGGTCCTTCCGCCACCTTAATACTAAACCTATAAATATAAGCACATAGATCTATTTCCCCATCCTCATATATATTTGCATGTACATGTCTTTGTCTAGACCTCTATAAAATTTTTAAAGTGTTTAAGAGGAATGATATATCTCTGAGGACTATAGTGGGCCCTATACACAAGTAAAAGCTAGACAATTAATACTGAAAAAAATTGATGCATTGAATTATAATTTTGGTAAAGAATACTGAAAGTACCATATACTGTCAAAAGAACAAACAAATCTGTATGGGGGGAAGTAGAACCAGAATAATCCTTAAGAGCAAGGATGACTAGATTTCATCTCACAAACTCTGGCTAGATTATCAGGACCGTCCAGTCTTTGGAAAAGGACCTTGTACTTCATAAAGTAGAGTTAGTGTAAAAGATAAAGCGTCTCAGGAAATAGGCTGACACAGTGGCTGTGACAAGAACCTCAAACATAACATCAATCTGATGCTGCTGCTCAGGACTGGACAGTACCTGATATAAGTCAGAGCCAACTCTTTGACACCGAAAACCAATTCTTCCCTCAAAGAAGTACGGGTTCTTTGGATGACACCAGGTCAAAAAGAAATTTGGGGCATTCTCAAGGGACTCCAATTGTGTTCTTTTGAAGTGTTCTTTGGGTTAGGAGGAAACAGAGTTCTGATAGAGTAATACCAGACTTCTAAAGTTAAAAAATGAAAATGCTTGTAGAACATGTGCAGTTACGCTTAATGAATGGCATTGTAATGACTGAAAATATTCCTCAGCACAGCTCTTCTTTTTCTCAACAATGAGCTTTCATGTCCCTAAGACGTCTACCTAGGACGGTCCCTCTGTGTCCTTCAAGAACATCTATCAGGATTGCCCCTTTGAAATTCTGAACATGTCACCAGAACTTCCTGAGCTCACTTCTCCACCTTGAATCGGACTGCCCCAGCAGATCCCCTTAGAAGCCCCTGTTTTGATTGGATCGTTTGATCTCTGGATCGTATTGACAAGCCCAAGGTTCATCCCCAGTTGAGATTTGTTCCATAGAACACTCTTCACAAACCTTGATCTTGCTTCCAAGATGAATGGAAAGATCAGATATTTGAACTGACTGAAGTTGGTGCAGCACTTTGGCATGCATGAGCCAAAAGCTGGCCAAGGCCAAGATGTTTACCTAAAATTGAAAATGGTAAACTAATGTGAGATATAGCCTTCAATATCTGGTGCATCAAGAGTAATTCTAATGGAAGGATTACCTGTATAGGATGCCATTCCGAGCTTGAAATAATCTGGAATAAAGGCAAGAGATAAAGGCAATGTATGTACATTACATAGTTTGCCAAAGTTCATCCAACAAATTAGCTAGAACTGAAACAGAACTTATGAATTTTGATTACAAAGAGCATGACCTTCCTAATGCCTATCAAAAATCAAGGGCTAATACTTTTTTCACCCTCAAATAAAGATGAACCTAGAACTTCAAGGAGACATGAGGCTATTGTACATTATGGAATTAATTCAGCTTTTTCTATCACTCTCTATCATCTAGGACTATTAAATAGTCCTACGCCTGGTTTGGTTTCAGAAATAAACTCATGTCAAATATGAAAACCTTGAGCAAACAATTTTCCTGTGCATTACAAATGGATAATACAGGCTGTTAACAAATCTTAGTTATTTGGGTCCATTCTTACAATTTAACCAAAGTCATGTTTTAGGGCTAGCAAGTGAATGGATAATGTTCAAAACTCTCATGAACTTTTTGAATACTCAGCCACAATGCTGTGTATACTGTATGATGTTCATTAGATAGTTGGTGGGAAAGAGATGAATGAATAAAAGTTGTTTCATAAAGGGTAAGTTCACACTGTTTGTTACTCAATAAAATGTCCTCTTCCAAAATCGCTGTAAGTTCTTTAATCCACAGCGTTGAGTGTCCCTGAACTTATCAATACAGTTCTATAATCTACATCGTCTTCTTGATTTTTTGTTAAAACGGTAATTCTTTTCCAGAGTAATTCATTACCTGAGCGAAGGTGGGAACCTTAGGAGATGGAGGGTCCAGTTTGGGCTAGGCTATTTGGCTACCTGACGTTGGGCAAGCATTGTGCTCCTCTAAGCCTGGATTTCCTCCAGTGTAAAAGAAACAAAGTGCTTTGGAGCGAGCTTCTGTACGCTTCACAATGCTGCCTGCAAAGGCCAAGCATTCATTTCTAATTCAGTCATTTCTACCCGTCCCCTGCCTGGATAAAAGTGGCTACTGGGCCTGAACTCTTCCCTCCCTTCTCAACAATTACCGTACCCTGTTTGGACTCAAAATGCTTGCCTTGGCAGAAAATTCTTTAAGGCCACTTCTGTTTCACAGCACAGATGGAGACACCAGGGCCACAGAATGTATGTGTCTCTTCTCTACCACACTGGAGACTCGCTCTGGACTGGAAGCATCTTCTGCAAGAGGCCTGGGAAGTAAGCCATCCCTTCATGTCTCTGGTGAGTCTCCCTCCCTGAGGTCACTGGAGCACACCTGCTGGGACAGGGGGTAATCGCCACAGAATCAAAATCAGAAGCTGCCTTTGCCTCATGCGGCATAGAGACACGTGCAAAGAGAGTTGTGGCAGAGGAGCTAAAGGGGAAAAATCATAAAAGGAGAGGAAAACACAGAAAGTACTAACAGGGGAATACAAAAGACTTAATGGAGCAATGATTTAAAACTATGTGCCTTTATAAGGGAGGCAGATTGAAATTCCACAGAGCTTCAATTTTCCTCTAAAATGCTTGCGATTTCAGAGACTCCCTGGGGTACCTGCTCCCTCTGGAGAACCCCTAGCAGGATGGGAGTTCTGCCCCACCCGCTGCAGAGGAGATGATTTTTTGCACAGAGACAGCCCAGGACATCCCTACACTAATCTGAAGAAAACATGGAGGCATTCTTCAGCAAAGAGCGGGCTTAGCCAGAGAACCATGAACAAGCTCAGAGAAAGGCTTCTAAGCTTCACATGTGCCTGAAGTTTCACCTTCCGTGGTGGTTGTCAAGGCAACAGAGATAAGGAAGAACCAGCAGACAAGTGGCATCAGCCTTGCTGGCTGTCTCCACCTCTACCTGCCACCTGCAGGAACACACAGTGCCCTCTCTTGTCCTGCAGCAGCAGCACAGATGCAGGGAGAGAACACAGACATATATCGTTTTCTATATATGAGACCTGGTCAGAGACTTACTAAGAATTTGGGACCCTCTAAGAGTTTCAGAAAGAGCCCTGGTAGTGTACTGAGTTATGCATTGCGCTGCTAACAGCAAGGTCAGCAGTTCAAAACTACCAGGCACTCCAAGGGAGAAAGGTGAGGCGTTCTACACCTGTAAAGATTTACAGCACAGGAATCGTGGCAGGGAAGTTCTACTCTGACCTATAGAGTCACTAAGAGTCAAAATTGACAGATCAGCAGTGAGTTTGAAGGGTTGTTTTTTGTTTTGTTTTAAGAGTTTCATAGGAGGCCTGGTGACTCAGTGTTTAAGGCAGTCTGCTGCTAAATGGAATATCGACAGTTTGTAGCCACCAGCAACTGCAGAGGGAGACAAAGGTAGGAGTCTGCTGCTATAAAGATTTACAGCCTTGGGAATTCTATGGGGCAGTTTTAATATGTCCTACAGGGCACTATGAGTTGGAACTGGTTCCATTACAATGGGGTTCTTTTTCTTTCTTTAATGAGTGAGTCTTTCAAGTGTAAACCCTTACACTGCAATCTGTTTGACTCTGATTGATAAGGGACCATGTATAAGGTTTCTGAGAGGATCAACCTTTACTCCACCTTTCAGCCTCCTTGTTCTCCATCAGAGTGCTTGCTGAGCTTGAAGCAGTAAGCAGCCTATTACTTACCCCCAAGTGACACCAGATGTCAAGCTTCCAAAAGCTTGGTCTCTTTCATCAGAGTCTGCCAATCTAGGATTGTCCTTGATGAACAAAAGCTAAGAAATGTCAGGAAATAATGTCACCCTCTTTCCCCCATAAAGAGAGATGTATGATTCTAAGTGTTTCCTTCATCCTAATTGAGGAGCCTAAAGATGAACCATAGTAAAATGGACCTCAAGAGCTCCAAGTCACAAAGAAAACCAACACCACCCAGATCGGCATGTTGGCATGGAAACATGCTCAAATTGTGGTTTGTTCCCAAGATGCTGGTACATGGATCAAAGGCAGTTGTTTGAACAGAACAACAGAATGTTCCATGGTTTAAAATGTATAAAATGGTGGGAATCATGATTGTCTCCTCTCACTATACTTATTCAATCTAGATGCTGAAGAAATAATCAAGACGGTGAATTATACGAAGAGGAATGTGGCATTAGGATTGGAAGACGGATTACTAACAACTTGTGATATGCAGATGACACAACCTCACTTGCTCAAAGTGAGAAGGACTTGAAGCATTTACTGGTGAAATCAAGCCAGCCGTCGGATGGGTGACAATGCAATGTAAAGAAAACAACAATCCTCACAACTGCACCAATAGGTACCATCATGATCAGTGGAGAAGAGACTGAAGTTGTCAGAGATTTGGTCCTCCTTGGCTCTACAGTCAAAGCTCATGGAAGCAGCAGTTAAGAGACAAATTGCATTAAGTAAATAAACTGCACAGGATCTCCTTTTAAAGTGTTGGAAAGCAAGGATGCTACTGTTAGGACTAAAATATGCTTGAATCACGCCAAGATATTTTCAATAGCCTCATCTGCATAGGAAAGCAGGGCACTGAATAAGGAAGACGAAGGAAAAATCAAAGAAAACTAAGAAAGACCCGAAGGGGGTGGGAGACATTTGAACTATGGATTTGGGTAACAATGTTGAAAGCAGCATTCATGAACTGCCAAAAGAACAAACAAATTTGTCGTGGAAGAAGTACAGCCAGACTGCTCCTGAGAGGCAAGAATGACAAGACTTCATCGCATGTACTTTGGACAAATTGTCAGGCGAGACCAGTCCCTGCAGAAGGCCAGCATGCTTCCTAAAGTGGAAGAGCAGCAAACCAGAGGAAGATCTTTGACGAACTGGATTGACACATGGCTGCACGGATGGGAAGCACAGCTGTGGGATGGCACAGGACTAGGTGTCGTGCATCCGGTTGCTGTGAGTTGGAATTCACTGCGTGGCACCTAACAACAACTTCTGCTTGAGAAATAGATTGTCTCTTGACTCAGAAAGTGTAATTTCTGTGTTTACTTTGAATGTGCTCAGTTACAAGTCATCAATGGTACTTACCAGAACATGGTTATTCAGACCCCAGCAAGGTAACTCAGAAGAAAACGTGCCTCTGAAAGGTTAGCAGCGGTTCTCAACCTGTGGGTTGCGACCCCTTTGGAGATCGAACAACCCTTTCACAGGGGTCTCCCAATTCATAACAGTGGCAAAATGACAGTTATGAAGTAACAATGAAAAAAGTTTATAGTTTGGGGGGGTCACCACAACATGAGGAACTGTATTAAAGGGTCGAGGCATTAGGAAGGTTGAGAACCACTGGGCTAGAGACTTGAACACTGTGTGGATTCTCTGTGACCTGAAATGACAACTCATCTGGTGTGTGTGTGTGTTTAGTTATGACCACAGTATACATTCTACTTATCCTTCTAAAAAGTTATAGATACTTTATAATAAATGAAATGTTAGAAACTGCTGATGTGCTTGCTATGAGTCAACGTACCTAATCCAATCATTTAATTGGGAATTCCACAAAAATGTATAATGAATGATTTGCCCTGTATTTCTTCTCACTCTCTATGTTTCAAGCCTTTGTATTGTGAATTAGGTCAAGGTTTAGAGAGCAGGTATCTATTCAGTGCTATTGCTTCATTTCACTCATCATCGCCCTGTGCTTCCTATTTCCATTCCTCTTTCTTTGTTAATCCTTTGAATTTGGGGTAAATAATGTCCCTTTTACCTTATATGGTTAATTACTCTAACACAAGTGTGAGTTCAGTTCCCAATTTGATTGGTCACTAAGGGTCACAGTCTTGTGTGTACGGTAATCTCTATCCAACAAGTAAGTCTGGTCTTTTATAATTTTGAGTTCTTTTCCACATTTTCTTCCCACTCTACTGAAGATCCTCTATGGTGATCCCTTTCAGAGCACTCGATAGTGACAGCGGGACACCATCTATTTCTTGCGTTCTCAGGGTTAGGTAGGCTGACGTCCACATGCTCCATTGGTCCATTGAACTAAATGTTTCCATATGTCTTTCCATTGTCATCACTCTTCTTCCTTCCAGACAAGGAGAGACCAATAGTTGCATCTTACATAAATGTTTTTTTAATTTTTATTGAGAGTTAATATAAATATCATACCATCCCATAGTTCACCCATGTCAAGCAGAATTGCTATCATAATGAGTTGCTAAACATTCTTTTCTTCCTGCACTCCTTGGCATTGTCTCCCTTTCACCAACGCCCCACCACTGTAACCAACCACCCCCAACCAACCATCCCATGAAACCCTCATTCTACTTGCTGTCCCTATAGGTTCATCAATCCTGGGTTTCATATGCCAAAACACAGAAAAACGTATAGCACAACTTCAAAAGGGTGACTTCCAATGACACAGCCTCTGAGATAGAACAAACAAAACAAAAATAGAGAAAATGTTGAAAACCAGGTCAGGTCCAGCATGCATCAGAGTGGAGATCAACTGACAAAGTGTTAACTGTTCAAGTCAGATTTATCCTTTTGATCGTCTATACTCGTCTCTCCAATGCACTCTGTTTAGTAACTACTTTCCTCCCACCCATCAATTGTGGACAGAGGGAGTTCACTGGAGGCTTATTTTCTATGTAGATCCCATAAATGAATCTGGGGCTCCCATTGTCGTCCATAGCTTTCTGGAAACCGGATTCTCACAATTTAGGTTCTGATATTATTCCCTCCTTCAACTTCAGATTATACAAGAAGGCATCAAAAAATTGGAATTTCGCTGGGTAGAGCGGATCTTTTATTGTATGCATTCTCCCACTGGGTGAGTATCAAGCAACTTGCTCTGAGGTAGTGCACCCAGTGGCATTGGCTAGGAAGGTTCTCTCTGGTCACAGTGATTTTTTTTTTTAAAGCAGTTTTGCTCAAACCTCGTTTTTTTTGTGATGGCCGATTTAAGAGAACAGCGTGTGGCTGTGAAATTTTGTTTCCTGCTTGGGAAAAATGTCTCAGAAACTGTTGTGATGTTAAACACAACTTGCAAGGACAGCTCTATGGGGAAAACTCAAGTGTACGAGTGTTTTTCTCATTTAAAAAAAGTTGAAATATCAATTGATGACAAACCTTGTTCTGGACATCTGTCAACTTCCCGAACAGATGAAAATGTTGACTTGCAGTGCATTTGGAGTTTGTCCCACCAGTTCAGACTGTTAATCAGGCTTTCTATTTAGAGGTTCTGTTAAGATAGTGTAATGGTGTGATAGTGTGCAACAAAAAAGGCCTGATTTGTACCAAATGAGAGACTGGTGTTGCCACCATGACATTGCACCTGCTCATGCAGTCATCTCAGTTCACCAGTTTCTGGCCAAAAAACCAGCATCCCTCTCTTGCTCCATGCACCTTACTCACCTGTCAAAACTCCGTGCAACTTCTTTTTATTTCCAAAAATGAAGAGAAACGTGAAAGGACAGTGAATTGACAATGAAGAAGAAGTGAAGAAAAAATGATGGAAGTGTTGACAGCCATCCAAACAGATGAGTTTGAAAAATGTTTCCAAGAATGGAATTTCAGATTTGATAAATGTGTTAAGTGTAGTGGAAAGTGCTTTGAAGGTGATAGGGTTGTTTTGCTTTTAAAAATTAAATATATAGCTTTGAGGGTTTTTTTAATTTGGGGGGGGGTTACCCCTTGTATGATTTACATTGTCTTGATGACTGATGATGGTTTGCTTCTTCCCTGTGGACTTAGTTGACATCTCACTTAGATGACTATTTGTTAAGACAAGCCTCTAAGACCCCAGATCCTATTTTATCTGCTAGCTTGGCACCACCTAATTTCTTCATCACATTTTGAGATAGCTGCTTTAAATACTTCTTTTTAAAAGACTTATAAGATCTAAGTGTCAATTGTATTCTGCACATTAATGTGTTACTTTTATCCTCACTAGACTGGAACCTCTCAAAGAGCCAGGACAATGTCTAATTCATCGTTGGGCATAGGCTTCACATGGTTTCCTGCATATGTTATTCATTTAATTCATTTAACAAATATTGCAATAGCACATTCTAAGTGCAGTGGATACATAATAAATAAGATAGATAAAATCCCTGTTTCCATGACATTGACTTTTTAGTGAGGAGGAACAATAGCCAAAAATATATACTAATAACCTATTGTCATGGAGTGACTGTGACCACCAAAGATATCTGCCAATCTAGTAGGACCATAATTATCTGGTTTGATAATGATGTAACCTGATGTGCTAAGCCAATCATTGTAAAAGGATTAAGGGTAAATTGAAAAACCCTTACTCAGGTCACCACATTGATAAAATTCATGGGAAATTTCCCTGATGTGTGACTTGCAATAACTTTTATCTTGGAAGAAGTAAAAAAAGAGAGAAGAGGGCAGAATTTAGAAGGACCGACTCCCACCAATAAAGTAGAGCTGAATGAAGAGTGTCTTTGGTATTATGGTCCCTCAACTGAGAGCCTCCTAGGCCCATGGAAAGCTGTATGCCAAGACTGTAGAGATCTCCAAGGAGTGCTGAACCTGTGGATACTGAAAGGAGACAAGGACCTTTGCCCAGAGCCAACTGAGAAAGGACAGCTTCCCCTAGAACTGGTACCCTGAGTTTGGGCTTCTAGCCTCCTAAATTACAAGAGAACTTATTTTTGTTTGTTAAAGCCATCCATTTGTAGGATTTCGATTATAGAAGCATGACACAATTAAGGTACCTGTGATAAGCATTAAGATAGAAATAAACAACAAAAAAAGAAAAGATATAAAAAGGTACATTTTGTTGTTGTTTTTTTAATATAAAGATCATTTTATTGGGGGCTCCTACAGCTCTTATAACAATCCATACATCAAATGTATCGAGCATATTTGTACATATGTTGCCATCATTATCTTCTAAACAGTTTCTTTCTATTGAGCCCTTGGTATCAGGTCCTCTTTTTTTCCCTCCCTTCCCATCCCCCCTCATGACCCCTTGGTAAATTATTATTATTTTCATATCTTACACTGACCACTGTCACTCTTCCCCCACAGTTTCTGCTGTCCGCCCCCCTGGAGGCAGGGTGGGGTTTATGTGTCCATCATTAGGATCAGTTCCCTCAGTTCCCCATTTGTGTTAGACAGGGTTCTCTAGAAAAACAAAACCAGGACACTTATGAATAGATAGATAGATAGATAGATAGACCATAAGAAATAAACAGCTAATGAGTCCTCAGAGCAGTACAAATGGCTCAGTTCAACTCACTTCCATGAGACAGCTAATATACTGTCAATCCTTCAACTCATGAGGGCTGCTGGATGCAAGTCAAGGAAGCAGACAGCTGACTCTTCTGTAGAGCAATACAGGTAGTCTGGCCACAGGCAACAAACAGCAGGACAGGTCACCAACAGTCAGCCAGATGACAGGATCTGACAGTCCCCAATTCAAGTGATGTATACACCAGCAGTGTTGCAAAGCAGGTCTTGAAGGAACCTCAAACTATAGTGACATAATCCATGGGTTGGGTGTCCCACTGGTAGTGTAGCTTGCAAGGTGAGGCAGAGAACTAGCTAAGGTAGCCACACATTAGGCTTATCATCAGAGAGCAAGAGACAGAAAGGTGAGGCTCACTGAGCCATTTATCTCTTTTCCCATCAATTAAACTGCAACCTTATTAATCCCACATATGTTTATTGGCCAGGTTGGCACAATAAGCCTACCTATCACACCCTTCTTCCCCTCTTCTTCCCACCTTTCTCATATCCTTCTGGTATCGCTAATCCCATTCCAATTACTGGATTCCATGTGTCAGGAGCTTTGATCTCTTACATGTACCTGTGCAAATGCTCCAGTCTAGCCAGAAGTGAAAGGCAGTACTGGGGCCATGATAATGGGAGGTGAGGAAGCCTCAAGGAACCAGAGTAATACTGTGTGTTTTATCAGCGCTTTACAGTGCCTTGGCTGACTCATCCCTTATTGTAACCTTTCTGTGAGGGGATGTCCCATTGTCTACAGATGGGTTTTAGGTCTCTGCCCCATCCTCCATGTTCTCAACAATATGGTTTTGTTTGTTTGTTTGCTGTTTTGGGTCTTCTGATGCCTTTTACCCGGTGTCATCAACACCTCATGATGGCAAAGGGTGGTGTGCTTCTTCTATGTGGGCTGTCGATTCTCTGCTAGATGGCAGTTTGTTTATATTCAAGTGTTTAATATCCCAGATGCTATATCTTTTGATATCCAGGCACCATTGCTTTCTTCACCATATTTGCTTATGCACCCATTTTGTGTTCAGTGATTGTGAAGGGAGGGTGAGAATCAAAGATTTCATTTGTTAGAACAAAGTGTTCTTACATTGAGGGAGGGTATGAGCAGAGGGCCAAAATCTTTCTATTACCTCAGTATATTGCCATATACATATGTACCTAGCCAATCCACTATTTTTATGAATTAATATACTTACATATGTACACACTTGTTTATACTTCTATCCATCGCTTTGCTTCCTAGATTGTTCCTTTGTTGCCTTTTACCTTCCTCCTGCCCCACCATGAAGCTCTTCTGCCTCTTAGTAATTCCTCCGAACTAGATTGCAGTTGTTTCATCACCCCCAGGATCTTTATGACCTCCTTGTTGTTGATTTTAATTGCCTAGTTGTTCCCCTGTCTATAGCATTGTTTCCTATCTACTAGCATCCTCCAAGTCTCTCTGGACCATAGGTCTCATTGCTTTCTCCTCGAGCTTGCTTCTCATGCCTAACTTTTATAAGTAGGCAAACCAGGAATAACAAAAACTAAGCACTGAAGGGCTGGCCTCAATCCCAACTACATGGACACCTGCCCCTCCCCCAAGAAGAGTTTATTTCAGAGGACAGTACTGAAGCTGCAGCTCAGAGAATGAGACATGTCTGATCAGAGCACACGGGAACAAATGAAGGGGGAGGAAGAGAGAGTAGAGCACAACTTGGCCCAACAAGTCTTGAGGATGATATTTCTACTCAGAGCAACCAATCCACAGGGAATACTATATGGCAAGCCCCCCATGAGATATGACATCCCTCACTGACCTATAACCCTACAAGGGACAATACTGGAGACACAATGTGCAAATTGAACCCAATTTGATCCCACCATAGAAAGGCAAAACACTAAGGGTGTGCAACAGAACAGCAAGGGGAATAGAGCAACAAAGTCCCCAGGGAATACCAAAAATATACTTAGGGGCCAGGGCTTGGTGCCCCAACAGACTCAACCGGAAAACATTTATGAAGGCCAACAAACAGTCCTTGAACTAACTATAGGCTTTTCTTGTTGTTGTTGTTTTGTCATTGGCTTTTTGTTGCTGATGTTTTGTTTTCTTTTGCTGCTTTGTTTTGCTCTGTATTGTTTTTGTGCATATTATTATCTCCACAGGTTTGTCTAAATAAGAGAGGCTGATTGAACAATCTGGAGGAGAAAACAATGGGACAGACGGTTTGGCGGGGGCATGGAAGAAGGGGTGGGAGGGAAGTGGTGTTAACAAACCCAGCGGCAAGGGAACAACAAGCGATCCAAATTGGTGGTGAGGAGGGTGTAGGAGGCCTGGTAGGGCGTGATCAAGGGTAATGTAACCGACAGGAATTACTGAAATCCAAATGAAGGCTGAGCATGATAGTGGGATAAGAGGGAAGTTAAAGGAAATAGAGGAAAGAACTAGGAGTCAAAGGACATTTATAGAGGCCTAAATACAGGCATGTACACATGTAGTTATATTTATATATGAGGATGGGGAAACACATATATATGCATATATTTATAGGTTTAGTATTAAGGTAGCAGACGGACATTGGGCCTCCACTCAAGTACTGCCTCAAAGCAAGAATACTATATTCTATTAAACTGGCATTCCATGATGCTCACCTTCCTGACACGATCAATGAAGACAAATGGGTGCATAAGCAAATGTGGTGAACAAAGCTGATGGTGCCCAACTATAAAAAGACATAGCATTTGGGGCAAGGGTCCTCAAACTTTTTTAACAGGGGGCCAGTTCACTGTCCCTCAGACCTGTTTGAGGGCCAGACTATAGTTTAAAAAAAACTATGAACAAATTCCTATGCACACTACACATATCTTATTTTGAAGTAAAAAAAATGTGGCAAAAATACCCAGTGGGCAAGATAAATGTCCTCAGCGAGCCGCATGTGACCCATGGGCCATAGTTTGAGAATGCCTGATCTGGGGTCTTAAGAATTGAAGGTAAACAAGCAGCCATCTAGCTCAAAAGCAACAAAGCCCACATGGAAGGGGGAACTGATTATAAGGACCCATATATAACCTCCTCCCTGGGGTATGGACAAAATAAAAATGGGTGAAGGGAGATGCCGGACAGTCTAAGATATGAAGAAATAATAATAATTTATAAATTATCAAGGATTCATGAGGGAGGGGGAAGGGGGTACGGTGAGTGAGGGGAAAATGAGCACATACCAAGGGCTCAAGCATAAAGCAAATATTTTGAGCATGATGATAGCCACAAATGTACAAATGTGCTCGACACAATGGATGTATGTATGGATTATTGTATGGGCCCACAATAAAATGTTTTTTTTTCTTTAAGAGACCTAACAAAAAGAAAAAGTAAAAAAATAAACAAACATAATTCCAGGTCTGTCGGATGACCTTTATGACAACCTCCCCACTGGTCCTGGGGATTCCCAAGAGCTGCCACGCCTAGCCAGAAGTCTATTTGGGGGGCTCCTCAGGGGCTTAGTATCTTGGTTTTGCTTCCACTGCTGATCTGATATGTTCCGTCCTTGGTTCTCCACACTGTTGGGGGGTACAGAATGGACAACCCCCCTGACCGTATGCCCCATCCCCAGTATTGTCCTCTGTCACAGTATGCTCCAATGAGGGGACAACAGGTCGTGAGCTGTTGTCCGCCCTACAGTCCTCTCTGTGCCTTAGCAGCTCCATGCAGGGACATTGTCCTCGGAGTTTGGGGTGCCAATATGGAGTCTGGACCGTCCGTTCTCTTTTTCCTTCTTGATTTGCAACCTGAAGGTTTAGTGTTGCTCTCTGCAGCACATATTTGTAGAGAGGGGTCAGTTTGGCTCTGAATAGGGCCAGCCCTGAAGCCCAATCATGTCATGCATTGCTCCATGTGCTTTGATTACCTTCAAGGTTTGGTGCACCGTGATGGGGTCCGCATGCACACTCCCAATTCTTTGGCGACATAGATACATCCATCATCTGCTGCCCCCACCCCCTCTTTCCATCCCTCCCCCTTTCTCTCTTTCCCCTTCTTTGTGTTGTAATAACATGGATCTCCTTGGGTTTGGTCTGACCCCCACCTGATTGCCTGTACCTCAACCCTGTATTGTGTGAGATAAGTGGATTTTCTTCTATACCTACTGTACTGATTATACTTACCTCAAGGGAATCATGCAGTAGTTGTCCTTTTGTGGTTGGCTAACTTCGCTTAGCATAATTTCGTCTAACTCTTCCCATGAAATGATGTGCTGCATGCAATCATCAGTGCTTTTTAGTTATGTGCCAGAGTTTTCTTTTCTTTTTTTAAATTATTTTATTGTGGGCTTATACAACTCCTATCACAATCCATGCATACATACATTGTGTCGAGCACATTTGCACATTTGTGGCTATCGTCATGCTCAAAATATTAGCTTTCTACTTGAGCCCTTGGTATCAGCTCCTCATTTTTTCACCTCCCTCATGAATCCTTGATAAGTTAAAAATTATTATTATTTCTTCATGTATTACACTGTCTGGTTTACTCACTTTTCAGTTGTCCATGCTCCAGGGAGGAGGTTATATGTAGATCCTTGTCATTGGTTGCCCCTTTCCACCCCACCCTCCCTTCACCCTCCCAGTATCACCACTCTCAGCACTGGTCCTGAAGGGATCATCTGCCCTGGATTCCCTGTGTTTCCAGTTCCTATCTGTACCAGTGTACATCCTCTGGTCTAGCTAGATTTGTAAGGTAGAATTGGGATCATGATAGTGGGGGAGGGAGTGGGGGAGGAAGCATTTCTGAACTAGAGGAAAGTTGTATTTTACATCATTGCTACAATACACCTTGCCTGGCTCATATCCTCCCCGTGACTCTTCTGTAAGGGGATGTCCAATTGCCTACAGTTGGGTCTTAGGTCCCCAATATGCACTCCCCCTCATTCACAATGATTTGATTTTTAGTTCTTTGATGCCTGATAACTGATCCCTTTGACACCTCATGATCGCACAGGCTGGTGGTCTCCTTCCATGTGGGCTTTGTTGCTGGCCGCTTGTTTGTCTTCATGCCTTTAAGACCCCAGATGCTATATCTTTTGATAGCTGGACACTATCAGTTTTCTTCACCACTTTTGCTTATGCACCCATTTGTCTTCAGTTATCATATTGGGAAGATGAACACACAGTGGTATGATTTTTTTGTTCTTTGATGTCTGATACCTGATCTTTTCAACACGCAGTGATCACACAGGGTGGTGTGCTTCTTCCATGAGGGCTTTGTTGCTTCTGAACTAGATGGCCGCTAGTTTATCTGCAAACCTTTAAGCCCCCAGATACTATATCTTTTGATAGCCATGTGCCAGAGTTTTCTAATCCACTTACCTATCAATGGAAATTTCAGTTGTTTCCAGTACTTTGTGATTGTGAATTGCACCACAATAAATATTGCACAGATGATGGGTCATGGCTTATTTCTTAACTCTTCTGGGTATATGCCCAGTAGAGGTGTAGCTGGGTCATAAAGTATATCAGTTTTGATATGCTTTAAATATTGCCAGATCACTTTCCACAGAGGTTGTATATATCTACACAAGCACCAGCAGTGAAGAAGAGTTTCTATCTCACGACACCCCCTCCAACATTTGGTGCTCTTTGATTTTCTGATATGAGCTATCATCAAGGATGTCAGATGGTATCTCATGATAGTTTTGAATTGCCTTTCTCTAAGTGCTAATGATTGGTCAGGAACATTTTCTCATATTTATTGGCCATTTGGATATCCTCCCTAATGAAAATTCTTTGCAGGTCTTTTGCCCACTTTCTACGGGGCTTAACTGTTTCCCTCTTTTTGCAGGCTATGAGGGTATTGTAGATTTTAGTAATAAGCCCTTTGTCTGTTGTGTCATTGTTAAAAATCCTCTCCCAGTCTGTGTATTCTCTTGTTATCCTCTTGGTGAATTCTTTCAACCCACACAGGTGTTTTATCCTTCGTATAGCTCACATTTTATTGGGGGCTGGGAAGACTCATATCACAATCCATCCATCCATCCATCCATCCATCCATCCATCCATCCATCCATCCATCCATCCATCCATCCATCGTGTTAAGAACATTTGTACATATGCTGCCATTATCATTCTCAAAACATTTGCTTTCTACTTGAGCCCTTGCTATCAGCTCCTCATTTTTCCCTTCCCTCCCCTCTCCCCCTCCTCCATGAACCCTTGATAATTTATAAATTATTATTATTTTGTCATATCTTACACCATCCAACATCTCGTTCACCCACTTCTCCACTGTCTGTCCCCCAGGGAGGAGGTTATATGTACATCCTTGTAATATGTTCCTACTTTCTCCCTCACCTTTCCTCCACCCTCCTGGTATAACCACTGGTATCCTGGTCCTGAGGGGTTCATCTGTCCTGGATTCCCTGAGTTTCCAGTTGCTATCTGTACCTGTGTACATCCTCCAGTCCAGCTTTATTTGTAAGGTAGAATTGGGATCATAACAGTGGGGGGAGGAAGCATTCAAGAACTAGAGGAAAACTGTATGTTTCATCATTGCTACACTGTACCCTGACTGGCTCGTCTCCTCCCACAGCCCTTTTGCAAGGGGATATCCAATTTTCCACAGATAGGCCCTGCATCCCCACTGCACACTCCCCCTCATTCCCAAATCTATGATTGCGTGTGTGTGTGTGTGTGTTCTTTGATACCTGATACCTGATCCCTTTGACGCCTTGTGATCTCATAGCCTAGTGTGCTTCTTCCATGTGGGCTTTGTTGTTTCTAAGTTAGATGGCCCCTTGTTTATCTTCCAGTCTATAGGAACCCAGATTCTATATCTTTTGACCATCAGCTTTTTTGACCATCAGGCACCATCAGCTTTTCTCACCGCATTTGCTTAATCACCTACTTTGTCTTCAGCGATTGTGTCAGTATAGGCTGGTGTGCTTTTTCCATGTGGACTTTGTTGTTTCTTAGCTATATGGCTGCCTGTTTATCTTCAAGCCCTTAAGACCCCAGATGCTATATCTTTTGATAGCTGGGCACTATCAGCTTTCTTCACCACTTTTGCTTATGCACTGCTTTGCCCTCAGCAATTGAGTTGGGACAGGCAGGTGTGTTTCTTCCATGTGGGTTTTGTTGTTTCTCAGCTAGATGGCCGCTTTTTTTATCTTCAGGCTTTTAAGACTTCAGATGCTATAGCTTTTTGTAGCCAGGCACCATCATCTTTCTTACCATATTTGCTTGTGCACCCATTGTCTTCAGTGATCATGCCAGGAAGCTGAGCATCTCAGATTGGGTGTTGGCCATTTTGAATCAGAAAATTACATGGTTCAATATGCTTGGAATGACAAAATAAAGAAGAATAACTTTGCATTCATCATCAAAAGGGACAATTCAAGATCTATATTGTAGTATAATGCTGCCTGTGATAGGAAAATATCTCTCTGAATACAAGGAAATACAATCAGTGAAACTATTATTCAAATATATGAGCCCACCATAAATCCTATTGCTGAAGGAACTGATGAACTTCATAGATATCTTCACTTGGAAATTGATCTCACATGCTATCAAGATGCAGTGATAATAATCGGTGATTGAAATGCAAAAATTGCTATTAAAGAGGACAGAATAGTTTTAAACTATGGTATTGGTGATATAAATGCAGCTGGAGCTCACATGATAGAATTTTGAAAGTTCAACAACTTTGTCCTTTCAAATGCCTTTTTCAACAAAACAAAAGGCAACTACACTCATGGACTTCTCCAGATGGAATACACAGAAGTCAAATTGACTACATCAGTGGGAACAGACAATGGAGATGTTCGATATCAGCATTAAAACAAAACAAGATGTTGACTGTGGGATAGACCATCAATTGCTCATATATAAGTTCAGGTTGAAGCTGAAGAAAATTAGATCAAGTCCACAAGAATCAAATATTACCTTGAGTCTAGAACATCACGAGTAAACATTTGATGCACTGGACACTATGACAGAAAACCAAGTGAGCTGTGGGAGGACATCAAGAACATTATTCATGAAGAAAGCAAAAGGTCATTCAACAGACAAAAAAGAAAGAAAATCTCAAAATGGATGTCAGAAGAGACTTTGGAGTTTGCTTTTAATTATAGTATAGCTAAGATACATGGGAGAAATGATGAAGTCAAAAAGCTGAACAGAAATTTTCAAAAGGCAGCTTGAGAAGACAAAATAAAATATTCAAACAAAATTCAAATGTCTATAGTTATAGAACCAAAAAGAAAGACCATGCTTAGCAGATATTAAATTGAAAGAACCTAAGAAACAAAATCAAGTCTTGAATTGCAATATTGAAATATTCCTTGGGCAAAATATTAAATGATGCAAGAAGCATCGATAGAAAATGAAAATCATACACAGAGTCACTGTATCTAAAAGAACTAGTCAGCATAAACCAGAGATAATATATGAGCAAAAGATAATATATGAGCAAAAACCAATGCTATTGAAGGAAGAAACAAAAACAAAACTTCAGAAATTGATTAAATATAAAGTGAAATCTTTCAACAAGCTGATGAAACACTGAACATTGACTTGTCTATGTAAAGAAATTCGGAAGACAGCTACTAGACCAATTAACTGAAAGAAATTCATATTTGTAACCATTCCAAAGAAAAGTGATCCAGCAGAGTTCTCAAACTATTTAACAATATCATTGATATCGCATATAAGTAAAATTTTGCTGAAAATCTTCCAGCAGCAGTATTTGGACAGGGAGCTGCCAGAGGTTCAGGCCAGCTTCTGAAAAGTATATTGAATAAGGGATATCATTGCTGGTATCAGCTAGATCTTGGCTGAGAGGAGAATACCAGAAAGATGTTTGCTTGTGTTTTATGGACTATGCTAAGGCATTCAACTGTGTGGATTATAACAAATTATGGAGAGTCTTGAGAAGAATGAGAATTCCAGAAATTCTCATTACGCCTATGTGGAACCTGTACGTGGATCAAGAGGCAGTCTGAGAACAGTATATATCAATTCTGTGGTTTACAATCAGGAAATGTGTGCATCAGGGTGGTATCCTCTCACCATGCTTAATCTGTATGCTGAACATATCAACAGAGAAGCTGAATTATAAGAAGAGTTATCAGCATCAGAATTGAAGAAAGGCTTATTAGCAACCTGTGATGTGCAGATGGCACTATCTTGCTTGCAGTGAGAAGGACTTGAAGCATTTGCTGATGAAGTTCAAGAATTGTAGACTTCAGTATAAATTAAAACTCAGTGTAAAGAAAACAAAAATCCTCACACCTGGACCAATGTAGAGCACCATAATAAACAGGGGAAAGTTTAAAGTTACCAAGGATTTCATCTTGCTTAGATTCACAATCAATGCTCATGGAAGCTGTAATCAAGAGCTCAAGCGACATATATTATATTAGGTAAATTGGCTGCAGAAAACTTCTTTAAAGTGTTTGTGTTAGTCTGGGTAGACTAGAGAAACAAATTCATAGACACTGAAAGGTGTATAAGAAAGAATTTTATATAGGAGCAATTGAATATTGAGAAAACAGCTCAGCCTAGTCCAGATTATAAATCCAGTATTAGCCCATATCCAATACCAATTTATAAAATCCCCTTCAGACTCATGAAACACCTGCAATGACGCTGAATGCAGGAAGATCTGAGGCCAGTGGGTGGGAAGTCGTGTGGATCTGGTGGAGTTGTAACCATCTCAGTGCTAGTAGGGGGCTCCACGTGACTTCTCTAACTCAAGGCACTAGGGTAGCTCCATGTGTCTTGTCAGCTGCCTTTTCTCCCAAGGAGTGAGCGTGTGTCCTGCACCAATAAGCTATTTGTCTCCTTAGTGCCTCCAAATGAGGTCATCAAGCTGTGATGTGATTGACAGGTTAAGCTTCACCCCTTCAGTCTTAATCCTCAAATTGACCAGATTATGTAACTACCACAGTGTTGAAAAGGAAGGATTTTACTTTGAGGATGAGGACTAAGGTGTGCCTGATCCAAGCCATGATATTTTCCATCGCCTCATATGCATCTGAAAGTTGAACATCGAATAAGGGAGACTGAAGGGAAATGGGTGCATTTGAACTATAGTGTTGGCAAAGAAAGTACACCCAGCATGCTACTTAGATGCAAGCATGGTGAAATTTTGCCATACATATTTTACACATGTTATCAGGAGATACCAGTCCCTGGAAGAAGACATCATGCTTGGTAAAATGGAGGGGCAGTGGAAAGCCAAACGGTCCCTAGATGAGATGGATTGACACAGTGACGGAAACAATGGGCTCAAAAATAGCAACAATTGTGAGCACAGAACGTCACTTGGAGTGTGCCTTGTGTTAGACGTAGGGTAGCTATGAGATGTAATTGCCTGGACAGCACTAACAGCTACAGGTAGAACATAAGAAACTTGCTTCATCTAGAACTAAAATCAAAAAAGTTTGACTTGCAATCTTCCTGCAACATATAACTATTTTATGTCAGGCCCCATGCCAAGAACTGTGCAGTGGAAAGAGGCAGCCTGGGGTGGTAGAATGATTAGAAGTTCTATAGTCAGACATACCTGGATTGAAACCTAGTTACACTGCTTATTCACTCTAAGAACATAGGAAGATGGCTTACTATCCGTAAGTTTGGCTGCTTGCTCATTTCCATAATGAAGGTGAAGACAACTTTTTGGTTTGTTTTACACACCTGTTGGAATGATTAGGAAATATATAGGTTATATATATTCCAATGCAGATGGTGCAAGACATAGAAAGCAAACAGATTTTCTTGTTCTCCCCTTGCACCATGTAGTGAAGGTTAGTAAGCAAATTTATGTGTATGATAGTAGGTATTCATGGTTTTGTCTATATGGTCTATAAGAGCTACTCAAAAGGGATAAGAAAGGACAAAATGGAGATTATTTTTCTCTTTCACAGCCTCTGTATAACACACGGGCACCTACTTAACTGGTGCTACCCTTTCTAGTCCCCCCAAATTTCCAATGTGGACTTTTAATCTAGCCTTCCCTGATAGCTAAGCTTTAGTATAATAACATGACAGAGTTTCCCCAAGAGATATCATGGATTGTCTTCATTATCCCATCCAATTCTTACAACAATTTTATAGGATAAGACTAATTATTCCTTGGGATATTAACAGTGTTCACTGTTAACTGGTCCACCTTGAAACGTTGAGATAAAATTATTCAACTCCTTGAAATTAGGCACAGTCATATTACTGCTGTTGTTGTGATGCTATTGTCACGTGCCATGGAGTTGATTCCAACTCATAGAGACCCTTTGCACAACATAACAAAACCTTGTCCATCCGCACAAGTGTCCCTACGCTTGAGCCCTTTGTTGCAGCCACTGTGTCCATACATCTCATTGAGGCCCGTCCTCTCTTGTTTTTCTCCTATTTTACCAATCTTATGCAGGGATTGGTCTCTCCTAACAACATGTCCAAAGAAAGTAAGAACAAGCCTTGCCATCCTGGTCTCTAAAGACCATTCGGGCCCTGCTTCTTCCAAGACAGAGGTGTTTGTCTTTTCAGCAGTCAGTGGTGCTTCCAATATTCTTCCCCAGCACAATTCAAATGCCTCAATCCTTCCTTAGTCTTCCTTATTCAATGTCCAACTTTTCTATGCATACAAGGCTATTAAAAAAAAACATGGCTTGGATCAGGAGCATCTTAGTCCTCAAAGAAACATCCTTGCTTTTCCGTACTCTGAAAGGGCCTGGTGTAGAAGATTTCCCTCGTGCAACACATCCTTTGACCTCTTGGTGCTGCTTCCATGAGCACTGATTGTGGATCCACTCAAGACAAAATCCTGACAACTTCAGTCTTGTTTCCTTTTACTAGGGTGTTATCTATTGGTCTGGTTGTGAGGATTTTTGTTTTCCTTACATTGAGTTGTAATCTACACTGAAGGCTGCAATCCCTGATCTTCAGAGCAAGCAAGGTTGTGTTATCTGTATATCAATCCACATTCTTCCTTATAAAATCCAGCTTCTCTGATTGAATAGGTAAGGTGAGAGTATACAATGCTGACACATATCGCTCCTTGTCCCTGATTGTAAACCATGGAGTATCCTTCTGTTCTGTTTGCACAACTGCCTCTTGATCCATACATAAGCACCACACGAGGCAAAAGAGCCCTGGTGGCATAGTGGTTATGCACTGGGCTTCTAACCACAACGTCGTCAGTTCAAAATGACAGATCTCTCTCTCTCTCTCTCTCTCTCTCTCTTTGTTATATTACTAAACTCTACCAAAACTATTCTCACTGCTGTCAAGAAATTCTGACTCATGGACACCCTACAGAACAGAATAAGCTGTTCCATGAAAGTGAGTTTAACTGAGCCTTTTATCCTGCTGTGTGGACTAGTTAGCTGATATATTCCTTCCAGCTGAATATATATATATATATATATATATATATTAGTTACATAATCTGGTGCCAACTTGAGGCTATTAAGAGTGAAGGAGTAGAGTGTCAATCAGGTCACTGTTTGATGACCTCATTTGGAGGTGTTATGGTGACAAATAGCTTGCTATAGGTGGGACACACAGACTCTTTGCTAGGTATTCCTGATAACAAGACACATGGAGTTATACTAGAGCCCTGGAGCTGGAGGACCCACATGGAAACCCACGTCAGCACTGAGATGCTTACAATGGCACCAGATCCACAAGATTTCCCGCTGTCTAGGAATCTTCCTGCCTTCAGCGTCATTACACGTATTGTGTGAGCCTGAAGAGGAATTTATAGATTGGTATCATACATATGGGCTAATATTGGACTTATGGACTTGATCTAGACTGGACTCGGATATTTTGTCAATATACAATTGCTCTTGTATATAAATCTTTTTCTTAAACACATGTGAGTGTCGGTGAATTTGTTTCCATAGTCAACCCAGATTAACACAATATATATTATCATAAGTGTCCTGGTTTTGTTTCTTTAGTGAGCACTGCCTAACACATAAGAGTATCAAGTAAATGAGATCCTTTTATTCCTTCTCTGTTTGGCAATAAGAATAAATAGTGACAGGAAATGAATGAAGATAAAAATATCAACTTCATAAAAAGTTGAAATGGAGAACATGATTTATTCAATAATAACAATGGACTCCTTAATATTTTATCCAAGAATTAAACATATCCATCAAATGACAGGAAGGTAGACAACTTCAGTCCTCCTCTTCTCCACCTGCAGGCAAAAATTATCCCAGGAAGACCACTCCATCCTGAGAGAGCCAACCAGAATTCATCCACTCAGTGACAATGAGCAAAGAAAGATTAATCCATTTTCCCCGCCTCCATATCAGGTGGTCATTTTCCCTGTCAAAATGTCCTGATGTGTTCAAGCAAATAATTTTCTCTCTTCTGCCTCAGTTTTTCCTCTATCAAAGCAGGAAATTGATTCAATGAACTCTTATATCCCTCTGGCTCTATGAATCTAAGTAATGTTCAATCATAAAACTAGGAGAAACAATTTATTTGTCGACAATAATAGAAAAGTTCATCAAATTACTACCAAAATGTTTACCGAGTACCGATAGAGTGCAAAATACTCTTTGGTTACTGCAGTGAGACATGCACGGCACCAGGGATGTTTCTACGGAGCACTGCAGACTCTATAGAAGCAGAGGTGAAGCAAATTATTTGATCTGCAGCAGGCGAGAAGGCCAGGTCATGCACTAGTCCTAAAAAGGAAAGTGCCAAGCCTAGAACACAGCCTATTGGAACAAACCTGAGAGAAAATTATTTCAAAATCTCTTTGATTTATGGCCTACCATATGATATTGAGACATTATTTATGATCAATATATGTGCCTGCTGGCTTCCCACTGGTGCCATTTGTGCTGCTTGCACAGTAGGGGGGTGGTCAGCCACTCCAACAGACATACTATCTGTGTTCTGTTGGAGCTGGCAATAAAATCAGATGTAACCATCTAGCTCCCTGTCTGAAAATGGCACTGGTTATTCAATTCCTTGGGGATGACCTAGAGACATGGGCTTGCAAGAAGGCAGGTTGGTAGAAAGAAAACAGAACCACAGTAAGCTTCACTCTAAAAGAATAATTTGAAATTTCTGAAACTATCTTATTATAATTCTCATTGTTTAAAGAATTTATTCAAAATAGCATCAGGTCACATGGACACATACAATAAAACTTCCTCAATGCATTTATCTTTATGTGCTACAAAGGAAATGCCAATGAAGATAAATATCAGTCCAGATTGTTTGGGGAGTTTTGTTTGTTTGTTTAATTTATTGGGCATTCATCAGTTTTACATTCAATGATTCCTACATATTTTGCCTCAACCTATACAATGCATGTACTGCGCAATCTCCTCATTGTGTCATCATTCATTTCACTGCCTCACTGGGTTTCTTGCTTCATTCCTCCTCCTTCTCCAATCTGCCACATTTGTCCTTGGGTACATGCTGTGCTTTTGGTCTTGAATGGCTGATTATTCTGACCCTTGAGTGATTTCAGTTACAGGTTGGAAGGGTGACTAAAGGCCAGTCTTAAGTCTCCCAACTCATTAAAAAAAAACCCCAGCATATTTATAAAGTTTTGCAGGACAACTGCAAAGGCTTATTGTCTGGATGATACAGACCAATAGTTGAAGATCATAATGGTGTGGAAGGGTTTCCCGAAATACATAACCTTACAAAAGACATAGAGGTCAAGGGAAAATGTCACAAGAACGTGGCTGGCAGTAGATCAATATAGCATAGCTACTGTTGGGACTCCTAGATCAGGGCCATGGCTGGTACACATGCATAATGTACGACAGAGGAGTTTAAAATATCGGACCAGCAACCTCCCCGAAAGGAGTCAGGGCAACCCCAAGAGAGTGATCTCCATCACTGACATACCAATTGAGATGGTTAGTTTATTGAACCAGCCTAGCCGATAAACAGAAGTGGGGTTAATTGAAGGGCGGAGAGATATATGGCTCGGTCAGCCTCACCTTTCTTGTTTCTCGCTCTTTGATCATCGGACCAGTGTGTGGCTGCCTTGCTTTTTCTGTGCCTCGATTTACAGACTACACTACCTGTGGGACACCTAGCCTGTGGACTGTGTCACGGTAAGTTGAGGTCCCTTTAAGACCACATGATTGGAATTTACATCTCTTGAGCTGGGGACTGACGGTTGGTGACCTGGCTCACAGTTGGTGACCTGCTTTGCTGTTTGCTGCCTGTGTTGGGATAGCCTGGCTTTATAGTTAGAATCAGCTAGAGCTTTATAGTTAGAATCAGCTAGAGTTGGGTGAGCAGTAATAAGAAGGTCTTGGTTCCAAGTGCACACGTGGGATGGTCGCAAGTTGGCCCGCTGGCCTCTGTGAAAACTGTGAGGACTGCTTGCTGGTGCTATGTGAGGCCACAGTGGGTCCTGGATTCTGGTTCTGGTGGAGGAGGTCTGTACCCTGGTGCCATAGAGATTCATTCCCTAGCCTGCTTGCTAGCACTATGTTAGCTGAACACAGATCTGGAAACTGCTACCATGGAGGTCTGTTCTCAAGCTTGATCTCTGATGCAACAGAGAGCCCCAAAATCATGGTTGGCCAGAAGGCAAGGGGTGCGGCAAAATTGCTGGGAAACTCAGACATGAGTTGGTTCCCTCCGCCTGTCTCCCTTCTTGGTCCCTCAACCTTAAGGAGACGGCGATGTTGATTCACTGCTGGGAGAAGTAAGGCTGGCTTTTCCTTTCTCCATGTCAATTTTTTCCTATTGTTGTACAGTAGGATAATTATGCACATGTTCATCTAGCTTGCCCTGAAAGGCCCAGATTGGTTTGTAATAAATAATTATCACATATCTGATCATATAAGAAATATAAAATGCTTTACTTTTATAAAATATAAGACAATTTATTTTGATAAATTTTAAACTATTTTATTTGCATACATAAAACATTATATTTACATAAAATAAGAACCTTCTTGTCCTCTAGGAGCTCCCTCTTTTTTTTAAATCACTTTATTGGGGGTTCATACAGCTCTTATCACAATCCATTCATACATGCATTTTGTCAAGCACATCTGTACATTTGTTGTCATCATCATAATTTTCTAAACATTTTCTTTCTACTTAAGCCCTTGATATCAGCTCATTTCCCCTCCCTTCCCTACCCCCCTCCTTCACAAACCCTTGATAATTAATTTTTTTAAAAAAATTTTTTATGTCTTGCCCTGACTGATGTCTCCCTTCAACCACTTTTCTGTTGTCCGTCCTCCTGGGAGGGGATTATATGTAGATCATTGTGGTTGGTTTCCCCTTGCTCCCCCGACCCTACCCTTACCCTCTTCATATCACTACTCTCATTATTGGTCCTGAGGGGTTTATCTCTCCTGGATGCCCTGTGTTGCAGGGAACCTGTACCCGTGTACGTGATCTGGTCTAGCTGGATTTGTAAGGCAGAATTGGGGTCATGATTGGGGTAGGAGGGCAAGTAAGCATTAAGGAACTAGAGGAAAGTTGTATGTTTCAACAGTGCTATACTGCACCCTGACTGGCTTGTCTCTTCCTTGTGACCCTTCTGTAAGGGGATATCCAATTGTCTAGAGATGGGCTTTGGGTCTCCACTCTGCACTCCCACTCATTTACATTGATATGATTTTTTGTTCTTGGTCTTTGATGCCTGATACCTGATTCCATCGACACCTCACAATCACACAGGCTGGTGTGGTTCTTCCATGTTGACTTTGTTGTTATTGGGAATAGGAAAAGAAAGCCATTCTCTCCTAAAAATTTACAATCAAGTCACATTCTATCCAATCCAATGAAGATCATCTTACCCCAGGTCTTTGAACACATTTTTCTTTGCTTGTGTCATTACTGTATATACACTCACCATTTCCTTTAAAATATAAATATTATTGCCATCATCACATGCAGCCCATTACTACATTTCTTGTCCTGAACTTCTTGTAAATATCAGCATGAATGTTAATTTTTGCAGAACTTGGTCCAGTTTTTCTAGAATCACAGAGCTGTGTACTTCCTCTAGCATAAGACTCATCACCCTTGACTAGAATTAATTGTTTAGCCTTATATTTTGTCAGCTACAATGTAGGTCCTTGTTTGTCTTGGTCACACAACTCCAGCATATTTGTCATCTTTGTCATCTGACAGGTTTTAAACCAGATATAGTCTTTATCTTCTAGAAATGGTCTTGGTTACTCATGCTCTTGGGGGGATGACCCTGATATATCATTTTGTGTGGAGCAGGGAGATTTTGTGGATTTCTAGTGACTAGTATAATTTTAACAAATAAATAATAGATGATAATGCATGTATACATATATACATAAAAGATACCAGCTGTCAAGTTGATTCCAACTCAAAGATATGCTATAGAGGGTTTCCACAGCTGTAAATCTTTATGAGAGCAAACAGCTCATCTTTCACTAGCAGAGCAATTGGTGGGTTTGAACCACCAACCTTGAAAATAATAGCCAAATGCCTAATCCATAGTGTCACCAGGGATCCTAGATAAATAGATAGATAATGGATATCTTCAAGTTAACTGTGACTCCTATGTACAACAGAACAAAACACTGTAGTCATCATCATCTTCATGACCACCAATATATTTCAGTCCATTGTTGTGGCTATTTTGCCAATCCATCTCACCTAGGGTCTCCTTTACCCTCAATGGCCAACTACTTCACCAAACACAATGTCCTCCTCCAGGAATTGATTCTCCCTGATGATATGCACCAAGCATGTGAATCAGGCAATGCCCTGTGTGATTCATAAGGTTTCCTGTGGATAATGTTTGATACTAGATTGTTAGTCTCTTTTTCATAGCTAGTCTTAGTTTAGAATTTCCACTGAAATCTATTACAACTGACACTACTAGTATTTGAAATAGTGATAGGATAGCTTCCAGAACCACAGGAGCACACAAGCCACCACAGCATAACAAATCAACAGATAGGTGATGGTGTAAGCAAGCAGGAAGTGTTAAATAAATACTTATGGAAGAATAAACAAATGAATAAATGGAGTCATTACAGTAAAAATCAACTGCATATTACATAAATTACTATAAATGCAATGGCTTCCAGCTCATGAAAACTGAAAATCAGACCCAATGCAGCCATTGATGCAAAGGTCAGTTAAGTATCTGTCTTTTGGAAACAAGGGAGCTGATCACTTTATGTACCTTGGATACTATTTCTTGAAAGAACTTCTAATATATATATTTTTTCATTTCCTCACAATGAACATTTAAATTCATTCCTGAGTGTACATCACTAGCTCAATGCAACATCTTAACTCCCCCCTTCCTCCCAACACAAGCTTTCTTTAGAATATGTGCTGCAAGGGCATCATGCTTGGTCAAGCAGAAAGGCAGTGAAAAAGAGGACGACTCTTGAAGAGATGGACTGGAATAGTGGCTGAAACAATGGGCTCAAACATAAGAACAAACGCAAGGATGGTGTAAAAGCACCTAAAACACCACTGTGGTCATACCTAATCTGATGTCAATTTGAGGATTAAGAGTGTAGGGGTGGAGTCTAGGCTGCCAATCTGGAGATAGCCACTGAGACTTCTGTGGGCATGGCCTTCTCCTGAGAATTATGCGAAATCTGGTACTTCCTCCTTGGAGGCAGAAGACACCCCTCTCTCTCTCTCTGCCACTCCTGAGAGACATTGCAGAAGACAAGCCATATGGACACAAGCAGACCTTGGAAGCCAGAGAACCCACAGAGAGACCCCTGCCCGCGCTGAGATGCTTACAGTGCCACTGGACCTGAAGAATTACTATTCACTGGCTTATGATCATCCTGCATTTGGCTTCATTGCATGTGTTTCATGAGTCTGAAGAGGACTTTATAGATTGGTATTGAATATATGGGCTAGTATCAGGCTTATGACCTTGGACTGGACTGGGTTCGGATGTTTTCTTAATGTACAAATTGCTCTTGTATATAAATTTCTTTCTTATACACGTGTGTGTCCATGGTTTTGTTTCTGCAGTCTACTCGTACTAATACAACCGCCATAGTGTGAAGACATAAATTCTTCTTCTGTCTTCTATTTTAGTATCCAATTTTGCACACATATGAAGTAATTAAAGAAACTATGGCTTCATGCAGGTACCTGGGTAAGGAACAGGACCAAGGGACTGTTCTTAGCAAATACCTACAAACAACTCTTCATGGTTGTAGTTATGAGAAGGAGGCAGTGGCCATTGCTCAGTGGGTCATGCTCTTCAGTTAAGTGTTTGGATCTGTGGAGCCTGTACTCCCTTTGCAATTTCTTACTCTATTGACTCTGGATGGGTTTCTAACAATGTGATAACTTGTTGTTGGTTCTCAGAACTCCTTCTTTACCCACATTATTAATTCCACAAGTATGTGTTGAATGCCAGCCTCTGGGGACCAAAGGTGAACACAGCACACATGGCTACTACCTTAATAAAATTCAAAATTTAGTCTGTGAAATAGTCCATAAAATAAGTTTTGCATAATAATTTAAGAATTTTGAGCTTTGTTCTCCGGGATATCTAGGTCAAATAGCATAACACAGTCCATAAAGACAATAGTCTAAATCCTACTATGATAAAGAGTGATTGAGGTCTGAAAAGCTTCAAAGTGGCCATCTAAGACTTGTCTAACTCATCCAGAACAAAGAAGAGTGAAAGCAAATCTCATGAAACAATTAGTCAAAAGGACTAATGGACTACATGAATCACAGCCTCCACTACCCTGAGAAGACCATAAGAACTTGAGGGTCCTGGCTATCTGATAGGGATCACAATGGGAAATCCTGAACACAGTGGACGAAATATCAAAATTGTAAAGACAAGGCTTATGAGTCTGATAGAGACTGGACATAACAATCAGCCAAGTGCGACCAAAAGGCACAAAGAACGTTAGTTTCCCATCATTCAAACCATTTTTACACATGTCCTGCTGCCAAAGTTCAGGATGAAGGGGGAGAAAAGAGGGACAAACAGAACCCAGAAAAAAAGTGGAAAGGGTGCTGTTAATTGAGGAGCTTGCAGCTCACATCAGAAAGTAAAATGTGTGTAGATATTTGAATCAGATTTTCTTTATAAACTTTCACCCAAATCACCATAAAAAATTTCAGTAAAATTATAGATTGTGGTAAATACCTGGGAAAAAAGGGTATATATTTTGAGAGCAAGAAATGAAAGAGTTTTAAATTAAGGGATTGTAAAAAGATTTTAAGAAGCCAGAATCCTAGAAGGTGAATGAATTTAACTAGAAAAAAGGCAAAGAGCAATATGTTCCAAGTGAGGTAAGAACTTACATATGAGGAAATGAAGGGGACATATGAGGGCAGGGAAAGAGGGCATCAGTAGGGCTTGGAGTGAGAGTAAGGGGGTCCAGGGGGCAAGGAAGAAATAACTAGAGGTCTGATTTCACAACACGTGGTAGACCACTTGAATAGGGTTTCTGCACTAAAAACTGTAAGTAGTGCGTTGAAGTCCTCTTTTGTTTTTTAATTTTATTAAGCCTACATATATTTTTTTAATTAAAAGATCGTCTTATTGGGGGCTCTTTCAGCCCTTAAAACAATCCATACATCGATTGTATCAAGTATATTTATGCATGTTGCCATCATTATTTTTAAAACATTTACTTTCTATTGAGCCCTTTGTATCAGCTCCTCTTTTTTCCCTCCCTTCCCCCACCTCGTGACCCCTATCTCCCTTCCCTGACCACTATCTCCCTTCCCCCACTGACCACTATCTCCCTTCCCCCACGATTTTGGTTGTTTGTCCCCCAGGTTGTCGTGGGGGGTGGGGGCGGTGACTATGTGTTGATGGGTGCAATCGGTTCCCTCGTCCTCCCCATCTTCCCCCTCCCCTCCTGGCATCACTACTCCCATTCCTGTTCGTGGATTCCGTGTGTTGTGCACTCTTATCTCTTATCTGTGCCTGTGGACATGCTCCGGTCTAGGCCGCAGTGCAAGGCATGACTGCTGTAGCTGCTTCGGGAGCAGAGATTGCAGGAGGCGAGTGAGTACAAGAAGTTCCGTGGGGAGGTTGCCGTTGTTGGAGAGACGTTTGTGACTGTGTCTAGGGCGGATACCAGAGGAGCAAAAGGAAGTGAATTAACCGAGACTATAACTGAAGATGAAATTGGCAGGTCCCTCGGATCCCCTTTCTCCATTGAGCTCCACTGAGCTGCGGGGTTTGCTCCAGCAGAACATGCTGACATTCAGACGGACTTCGCCTCAGTTCAGATCAGCCGGTCAGACTGTCGACTAAGCAGCCCAGCTCCGAGTCTGCTGCAGTCTGGTTATTTTGGTCAAATGGACGTGGCCTTAATAACTGTCTCCATTCTATCTATAGGCTCAGTGTCAAATCTGGTGTACGTTGGACTAGATTTTTTCACCTCCCTCAGCTCTGTGGGGGAAGTTTCTCTCCCCAAGAGCTCCGTGGACAGAAAAAACTAGCCAAACATGTATAAAATTGCATGTAAAAGGGTAGCAGGAGTTCTTAGAAGGAGAATTTTATGGCGTGTATCCGAATGGATTAGTGAATCTCTCCTCATGAGCAGGGGACTTGGCTGAGATGCTGAAGCTAGCAAATTGCCTGCTTTATGCAGGCACCCTGTCCATTTCAAAATGTTTTCTATGGATTTTTCCCACGTCATCTATTAATTACCTAATTACATCGTCTAATTATGGGATTCTTCATGTATTTACACTGATTACGTAATTGGGTGCAATTACACTAATTAGGTTAATGATACCCGATAACAGACTACAAATTGCTTTAAAGGGACATTGGGAAGGCTGGTAGGGCCAAAAGCCCTTTGGAGGTAGGTCAGGCTCAGTCTAACAATAGCTCAGGGCTTCTCTCTCTTGTCCTCAATCTGACGTTCCAGATTCATTCTAGAGAATAGTGGGGAGGAATTAATAAATCCGTGTGGCATAGGACAAGGAGACCCTGAATAAAGCTATTTTATAGACCTGGTCTGCGTTGATCACAAGACACCTCCAGTTTAGTGGGCAGATACATGACTCCCAAGATGTGCATGTCCTAATCCCCAGAGCCTATGAATGTATTTTGTTGAACGGCAAGAGGGATCTTGACAATGAGAGTAAAGGAACAGTGAGATGGAAAGATTATCCTGGACCATTGTGCTAGGCCTTATTTTATCACATGAGCCCTTAAAAATGGGGAAATTTTCCAGGCTGGTTCAGAGAGATGACACAATAAAATACACAAGAGTGCCGGCAGAGTGGGCCACCACAGAAAAGGATCCAACACCTTCTGTGGCACAGGGCCCGTGTGAAAGGACAGGAAAGAAAACTCTAGAAGCCAATGGTGAGCCCCAGGGGACAATCACCAGGAAAATGGACTGTTCGTTTGTAAAGGGGAGTAGAGAAGAGAGGTACCAGGTAATTGTGTGATCAACGGAGAATTTTCTTTTAGGTTTTTTTTTTTCAGAGATGTTTACCTGGGGTTCTTGAACTGAACTGAGAATCTCCTGGACCCAGAAACAAAAGCTGCACTTTGTGAGATGGCAAGGACCAGGAGGCCTGTCTGAGATGGCTCCGGTGGGCATCCTGTAGTACAGTGTCTGCAGTGGGGTTGCCAGTCCAGGGAGTGAGAATACAGAATGGTGCCTTAGGGCAAGTCCCGACTCCAGCAAGTCCCAACTAGTGTCCTGTGCCTGCCGGCCCATGCAAAGTCCAGCGGCCTGGTGTGCCTGTGTAAACGGCTCCATGACAAGAGTGAAAATGGAGGGGAGGAGATCATGGAAATACTTCATGTGCATCTAAATTCACCACCTCCTTCTTCCTTTCACCCCTACTAAACCTTGAAAGCCATAAAACAAACAAACAAAAAACTCTATGCAAAACCAGGAAGTCATTTGCAAAACAAGACATCCTTGGGGAGATGGCAACCTTATTAATAGTTTAGACTTGTCTGCGGGAACATCTGCTTTAATGGGACAGCTGTGTGTCGCATTTAACAGGATGACCTAGGCTTCGTCTCAGAGAATAGAATGCATTTATTTTCCCTTTGTGTTTTTCAATCCTTTCTTCTACGCAATTAGTCAGTTGAAAGTGCAATCATTCTGCTGGGTCCTGAAGCAGGAGATCAATAGCTGATGGGCAATGCTATGTGCAGAATCCCAGGTAGCGGCCACAGCTAATGAAGCCGAGGCTGAGTGATTTCACCAGTGTCTGAGCTCTGACGCCAGGAAGAAGCACAGGAATGCCACCCAAGGACCATTCTGTCTGAGAGGGGAAGAGGCCAGCTCCCCACGGAAATAGAGGTGCCTTTAGAAGCAGGAGTGGGGGGCGGTTCATGGACACCATATAAACAGGAGAGAACTGGCGTCTAAGGCAGAGACTTCAGCTGTCCTGATACTTGAAAACTGAAAGGTGCATGAAGATAACAGCTAAATCTCTAGCCATTCAATTCTGTCATCTGTTCATTCATTTATTCATTCAGTGATTATCTACTGGATACCTACTATGTGTCAAACAGTTTGTTGTATACTGAGAATATAAAGACAAACATGAAGTAGGAAGGACTTGCTCCCACGAAGTAAAGATGCCAGTGGGTCACATGGAAAGAAATTGAGATGGATAATTACAAGACATTATGTTATACCTAATGACAGATATGTACAATAATCAATCCTAAACAGATTTGACCAATGTGATACATTATTTGTTTGGGGTTTTTGTTTTGTTTTGACTGCTGTGTCCTTGGATGTTGATTGTGGATGCAAGGAAAAATAAATCCTTGACAACTTCAATCTTTTCTCCATTTATGATTTTGTTATCTATTGGTTGAGTTATTGAGATTTTGTGTCTTGAATGTTGCAGTATACGCTATCTTGAAGGTTTTAGACTTTGATTTTCATCAGTAAATGCTTCAACTCTTCTTCCTCTCAGCAAGCAAGGTTATGTCATGTGCATATCTCAGGTTGTTCATCCTTCAATCATGATGCTATATTATTCTCCACATAGTCCAGATCATGGATTATTTACATAAAGTTTGAATAAGTATGGTGAAAAGATACACTCTGATGCACGCCTTTCTCACTCTCAACTTATTTTAAAATGTAATTGACAACAGTTATCTCATACTATTTAATATAATATTCTCTTAACTCTTCGTTATTTAATAAAACATTCTCTTAATTTGGCTTTCACAGCATATTTCCCTTTCTTCCTTCTACTTTGTAGGCTTTTTCCCTTTTCAGGCTCTTTCACTAGCTCCTCCCCTCTTCCTGAGTGCTAAATATTGGGATGCTCCAATAATCCGTTAGCTCCAGCACTAACCCAATAGCACCACCAGGGCTCTGGTGTCTAAAATTCGTGATGTCCTTCACCTCCAAAGATATTCCTTCCAAAGTTTTCCCCTCTCGGTAAATGGCATCAAGTAGCTCAGACCATCACCCACAGAGTCCTCATTAATTTCCCATTTTCTTTCTTGTGACCCACATATAATCCATCAGCAAGTACTCTTGGTTTTATCTTCAAAATATTTGCCAGAATGAACCCTTTCTCATTATCAACCGTGCTACCATCTCACTCCAAACTGCCACTGTCCTTCACGTGGATGATCACAATAGCTTTCAAACCTGTCTTTCTTCCACCTTTGTTCCTGCTGCTTCATATCCACCACTTGACCAAACCCTTCTGTGGGCTCAAAATCACACAAAGAAGAATGTACTAAGTTCTTGCTATGGCCCTCACGTCCTCCCTGGCACATCCTCCCTGGCTGAAACTCTAAATCGACCCACCCCCACCCAAGGATTCTCTTTCTTAGGCTTCTGCAATCTGGCCTTGGATCTCCTGGCCCTTAATGAAATGCTCGGCAATCTCAAGGCCTTCGCCCTTGCTGCTCCATTTACTTGGAATGTGTTCCCTCTTAAAATAGCATGGCTTACTCTCTTCCTTTACTGAGGACCCTGCTCAAGTGTCATCCCTTTAAAGAGGCCTCTTCTAGACACCTTAGCTAAGTTCATCTCCCACCCTGCTATTCTTTTCTTCAAAGCAAATTGCCTGACAATATAGCATAGATCTGTTTGTGTCTTTCTTTCCCTCCCCAACTAGAATGCCATTCCCCATTGTGTCCCCAGAACCTGTAATAGTGCCTGGTATGGAGTGGCGTGCGGCAACTCTTCCCTGTGATTACATGTTCCCACACTTTACAGATAGAGAGACTCAGACCAGGGAGAGTTATACAAGTTTTGAGTTACAACAATGAAAACAAAACTCAAGACTACCCAGCCAGGACCATTTACATAAGGTCCGGTATTGAAAAGAAAGAGCCTCCCTCAGTTCATTAGTTGGAAATGTTGACCATGGAGCAACTCGGAGCAAAAGTCAGACATAGATGGAGCAACAAAGACATCAAGTCTCCTTTTGCTTCTGTCAGCCTTCCTCTACTCAAGAAAGCACTCAAAATATCAAATATAGGAGCGGGCTTGTCTACTAAGATGGATTGTTTTCACCATTCTGATCAAATGATAAGTGATCTGTCCAGGACCTAAAGATTAGGAAAAGTGGACAGTCTCGAGAGCAATTTAGTAGATGATGAAGATGTATTACTTTCCAAGGATTATGGTAGTGAAATATCACGACTGGGTGGCTGATAAGAACAGAACCATCTCCGGAGGGAGCAAAGGTGCTAACCTAAAGTTAGGAAGTTCAAGTTCACCCTGGAGAGAAAGGCCTGGCAATCAACTTCTGAGGGAAAAAAATCTGCCATTGAAAGCCTTGTGGGACACAGTCCTGCTTTGACACATATGGGTTCGCTATGCATCAAGGTCAAAGAGACAGCCACTGGATAAGACCAGAATTACATTGCTTCCCAATTGTTGAAAGCTTAAAAGTTCTAAATCAGGTGTCTCCCCACATCTTTCTCCTCTTTTATAAAGACACCACTCATATTACATCAGGACTCACCTTATTCTATTTCCGAACAAGGTCATGGACAATGACATAAGGGCTGCCACGTATCTTTTGGGGGAGCACAATTCATTGCATCAAAAACGTCTTTTAAGAGGAACTGATATTTTACCACTCTCTTAGCCAAAACACATGGGTTCCCAAGTGTCTTGAACCCCTCTCAAGCAACCCGAGAGGAATATAAATTATTGCACTTTCCAGGAAACATCAAGGAAGTCTTTTTGAAGGAATGGCTAATACGAAGTTAAAAACCTAAGCCTCACATACATTGGACATGTTCTCAGGAGAGACCCGTCCCTGGAGAAGGACCTCATGTTTAGTAAAAAGCAGGGCCAACACAGAAGAGGAAGCGATGGATTGCCATGGTGACTACAATTGCGAGGCCCGCACGGGAGTACATGCTGTTTGTTCTGTTGTGCATGGGGTTGCCAATGAGTCAGAACTGGCTTGACAGCACCTAACAACAACATCAAGGATTCTGAGGTCAATTGTGCCTCTTCTTTTTGCCCCATCTCTTGGACTCTGTTTGCTCACACCTAACAGTTATATTTTATGTGATATTGACAGGCCCCAGGAGCGCTGATGATACAGTGGTTAAACTTCTCAACTGATCGGTCAGTTAAAACTCACCAGCCACTCCAGAGGAGAAAGATGTGCTAGTTTGCTTCCCTAGAGATTTACAACTTGGGAACCCCGAATGGCAGACTTACTTTCTACTATGGGAAACATAGCAATAGCTTTGGATTTTTGCGTGTTTGACTGATCATGCCCCACTGCATGACTTGCTCATCACATTGCACTTTTAGTGGGAGAAAAACAAACTGGGCGGTGATGAGACTGAGGACCAGGCCATTCATAAGCAATAACTGAGGGCTCAGAAAATGTTTACCTGAAGGAAACTCAGAAAAAAGAAAGTGTCAAGCCTTTATATATGTTGTTTAATATATTTCTGAAAGTAATCACGTAAGGAAAAAGTTAAGACCTTCATTTTAGAGATGAGAAAATTCAGGCACAGAGAGGTTCATAGCTTGTCATAGAGTTAGAATTAATAAGTAAGGAAGCTAGAATTCAAGGTCTAAGCGTCCCAACTTCAAAACTGTTTCTTCTAATACAACACACCATTGTTTCATAATAGTTTAAAGAGTCGATATAATGTTTCTTGATTTTTCTCCTACCTCCTTTTGAGCCTTGTTAGCACCTGGGTTTCTGGCCTTCACACTTTGCCATCTTATCTTCCAGATCAGGTTGTCTCTTACCACCGTTGTGGTGTCAGGGCCATATGTTAACCAACGGTGCCACTGAGCTCCTCTGACACCTTCATGGCCTCAAGATTAGTGATTCTGACCACGGCCTGACGGAACTGTTGGCATACCATGGTTAAGCACGCCATTGCTCAGTTGCATCTGTTAGGTGGAGTGTGAGGGCAATTCCAATGAAGAGTCTTGAGGGTAAACTGGTTAATGTTAGGCCTCATTGAGTTTACCCTCAACAGGTGCTACTCTAAAGCCTCCTAGTTTCCCTCCCCATGCTCAGTCCACTAGGCTGAGAGTTAGGCATTTATCATACATAATTTTAAAAATAAGCTGGTTATTTTGAAATCCTGAAACTATCCATGAAGAATCCCTAGTGGTGCAGTAGTTAAGAGTTTGCCTGCTGGGTGAAAGGTCAGCAGATGAAACACAATAGCACCTTCATGAGAGGAATCTGTGGAAGAGAGTTTCTATAAAAATTACCAGCCTAGTTCCGGGAAGGTGGTGACGGAGTGACACATACCAGAGGGACTCCACAGAATCCAGTGCAGGAAAATTGTTTAAAGGGAAATTCAACGCTGCTGGATCGCAGGAGGAGCATCATAAAGAAAAGTCTGTCTAAATAAGATAGGCTGGATGAACTATCTGGAGGAAAAACAAGGGGACTGACAGTTCCGGGGGGACTTGGGATAGGGGAAGGGTGGGGGGGGGTAAGGAAGTGGTGTTAACAAACCCAGGGACAAGGGAACAACATGGGATCCAAATTGGTGGTGAGATGGGAGTGGCAGGCCTGGTAGGGAATGATCAAGGGTAAAGTAACGTAATGAAGAGGTATAGCTGTAACCCAGGTGGGGGCGGAGCATGATAGTGGAGCAGGAGGAAAGTCAAGGGAAATAGAGGCAAAGGGCATTTATAGAGGTCTAGACAAAGACATGTGCATGCAAATATATATATATATATGGAAATAGATCTATGTGCCTATGTTTATAGGTTTAGTACTAAGGTGGTGGAAGGATATTGGTCCTCTACTCAAGAACTCCCCCAATACATGAATACTTTCTTCTATTAAATTGGATTCTATGATGCTCACCCTCCTGACACAACCGCTGAAGCCAAAGCGGGTGAACAAGCCAATGTGGTGAAGAAAGCTGATGGTGCCCGGCTATCAAAAGAGATAGCGTCTGGGGTCTTAAAGTCTTGAAAATAAACAAGCGGCCATCTAGTTCAGAAGCAACAAAGCCCACATGGAAGAACACACCAGCCCATGTGATCACGTGGTTCAGAAGGGATCAGTTATCAGGCATCAAAGAAAAAAAATCGTATCATTGAGGGCACACCTCCATGATACGATTGCTGAGGACAAACGGGTGCATAAGCAAATGTGGCGAAGAAAGCTGAGGGTGCCCGGCTATCAAAAGAGATAGCATCTGGGGTCTTAAAGGCTTGAAGGTAAACAAGTGGCCATCTAGCTCAGAAGCAACAAAACCCACATGGAAGAAGCACACCAGCCTGTGCAATCACGAGGTGTCAAAGGGATCAGGTATAAGGCATCAGCATTAAAAAAAAATCTTACCATAGTGAATGAAGGAGGAAGTGCAGAATGGAGACCCAAAGCCTATTTGTCGGCCACTGGAGATCCCCTCACAGAGGGGTCTAGAGGAGGAAATGAGTCTGTCAGGTTGCGATGTAGCACCAATGAACAATACAGCTTTCCTCCAGTTCCTAAATGCTTCCCCCCTGCCCACTACCATGATCCGAATTCTACCTTGCAAGTCTGGATAGAGTAGAGGTTGTACACTGGTGCAGATTGGAGCTGGAGGCACAGGGAATCCAGGGTGGATGATACCTTCAGGACCAGGGCTGTGAGGGGACACTAGGTTGGTAGAAGGTGAGTGGGTTGGAAAGAGGGATCGGATTACAAGGAGGATCTACATGTGACCTCCTCCCTGGGGGGCAGACAACAGAAAAGGGGGTGAAGAGAGACGCCGGATAGGGCAAGATATGACAAAATAATAATTTGTAAATTATCAAGGGCTTATGAGGAAAGGGGGAGTGGGGAGGGAGGGGAAAAAAGAGGACTTGATGAAAAGGGCTTAAGTGGAGAGCAAATGCTTTGAAAATTATTAGGGTAAAGCATGTACAGATGTGCTTTATGCAATTGATGTATGTATGGATTGTGATAACAGTTGTATGAGTCCCTAATAAAATGTTTTAAAAAAACAAAAGCAAAAAAATACATTTATATACTTCAAAAGAAACATACAGCTTTCCTTTAGTTCCTGAATGTTTCCTCCCTCCCCACCCTCCCCCTCCCACCCCCACTATCATGATCCCAATTCTACCTTACAAATCCGACTAGACCAGATGATGTATACTGGTACAGATAGGAACTGGGAACACAGGGAATCCGGGACAGATGATCCCTTTAGGACCAGTGCTGAGAGTAGTAATACCGGGAGGGTAGAGGGAGAGTGAGTTGGAAAGGGGTAACTGATCACAAGGATCTACATATAATCTCTCCCTGGGGGGTAGACAACAGAAAATTGGGTGAAGAGAGATAGATGTTGAACAGGGCAAGATATGACAAAATAATAATTTATAAATTATCAAGGGTTCATGAAGGAGGGAGAGTAGGGAGGAAGGGGAAAATGAGGAGCTGATGCCAGGGGCTTAAGTGGAGAGCAAATGTTTTGAGAAGGATGAGGGCAATGAATGTACAAATGTGCTTTACACAATTGATGTATGTATGGATTGTGATAAGAGTTGTATGAGTCTCTAATAAAATGATTTAAAGGGGAAAAAATTGCCAGCCTATGGGACAGTTCTACTCTGTCCAACAGGGTTACAACGGGTTAGGTCAATAACACCATTCTTTTTGTTATGTTTTATTTTGAAGCCATAGATATGTTAGATGACCATACCTATCGATTCAATGGTAGATATATCTGTATCGTTATTGCCACTTCAGAGACCGTGGATGAGGGTGACAAATCCAGGTCAAGAGGTAGACTTTGATCATAAATAGAAATAAAAGTTTCCTAGTGCTACCAAAGAAGTATAGGAGGCCAGTTTCAACTTCACATCCAATTTAAGCTCACATCCAAATTCAATTCCTATCAAAATCTTAAACAAATGTATCTCTATTTGGGGGTATTATCAATTTTGACCTCTGCATTGACACTGAAAATTTTGGGGGGAAGAATTCAAGTTTGGCCTATCAATTAAGTGAACCCAGAAATCTAGGTCGTCAAAATTAGATTAGCAAGCAGTAACCAGAATATAAAGAAACTGTTAGACATCTCAGGGTAGAGATATACCTCGATCCTTGACTCTGCATGAGAAAGAATTGACTGAAAACCTGGTTTGTGATCCAAGTGAGTTTTATGAGAGTCAGAAGAAGTTTCAGGTTTACACAAGCACCCGCAGGACCCCTCACCCCATGCAGTCTCCCTAGAAGCTGCTCGGAAGTCACCAGGTCGGCTCCGGGCCCGCCTTTTCAGTTATTCCACAGGGAGGCCTGGTGGATGACCCTGGTCAACCCCATTGGCTGAATTGAATTTACCTGGCCTAGGTGGGCCTATCCAGGTATAGCACCCACACAAGTGTACCTCCCCTTCCTGGCGGGAAACCTGAGCCTCTGAGCTTTGTACCACTCCTTCATGGGCCTGTAGCTCAGACCTCTGAGCATGTGTAATGGACGCCCCAGTCCCTAGCTAAACTACCTAACAAAACCATGTGGAGTAATTGGTAATTATTGCAATTTGGATTAAAAATAATTCTTCACTTCCACCAATCTCTGGATGACATATTGAGGATGAAAAAAATTGAACTTCATGAACCTTCCTTTGACTTGACCATGGATCATCCCAGCATCTCCCCAGGCAGCTCTTTGTTACTATTATTTCCATAGAGCAGAGGGAGGGAATGAGGTATCTTTGGTAGGATGCCTAACTCACAGTGGTACAGCAAATTGAGGCAAAATAAGAATGAGCATTGCAGTTATCTAGTCCATGGTTATGAACCAATCTGCCAAATGATGCAAGACACCATTAACTGAATGCTTATTCACATACACGGTACATTTGCTAGGTGCTCAATTAATTTCATGGTGTGAGTGCAAAGAAAACACAAAACAACGATAACTTATGCGATGATCCACTCAAGTTTGCCACACGGATGTTTCCGAAATGGCATACACAGGAAGTTTCCTTTCCTGAGAACAGGATTGGGGTGTCCGTCAATCCAAAAAGATCCCTCTCCTGCTCATTAAGCAACATGTATGTGGGCGATCTGTTTCCTGGCATGTTAAACATTGCTTACTTCTCCCGACATTTCAGCAAAATAGAAAGAACTCTGCTAACTATCAGCAAAACAACCAAACTTTTAAAACAGGTATTTAAGCTTACTAACTTCTTTTCTTTCCTTTTCATGGTTAATTTGGTTTCCTGGTCTCTGTTTTAATGACTGCCTTAAATTGCTATTGCTGTTGTTGTTAGTTGCATGTCAACTCTGACTCCTGACAATCCCATGTACAACACAAGGAAACATGACCTGGTCTTATGCCGTCATGCGCATCTCCAGTATGCTCAGGTCCATTACTGCAGTTCCTCTGTACTCAGTACCTTCCAGAGGAGCGGCTGAAGATCTTCCAGTGGAAGAGGTGGCAGTGTTCTGTTGTTTCCCAAAGGGTTTGCATGGATGACTTTTCCAAAGTACATTGCCAAGTCTTTCTCCCGAGTCTGACTTAGTCTGGAAGCTCTATGAGATATGTCTACCTTGAGCATGAGGAGGGCAATGAATACACAAGTGCACTGAACACAGTGGATGGATGGATGAATTGTGGTAAGAGTTGTACGCCCCCCCAATAAAATGATTAAAAAAAGAAAGAAGGAAATATGTCTCGTATGGATGACCTTGGTTGTATTTAAATATTGCCTCAATAAAAGTGACTTGACACAATGGATGGATGGATGGATGGATCGTGATAAGAATTGTACGAGTCCCTAATAAAATGATTTTTTTAAGTGACTTCGCTTTCAGCATCACAGCAACATCCAGTCACCACAGTACAACCAACTAGAACAATCTGCTCATTACTATCAGTTATGGGGGTGCGGTGGGGAATGGATGATGTTTTCAAGGAACAGACAATAGTAGATCCTGTGTAGATTTCTCCTTAGTGCTGACACAAGCCAGATGCCCATAAATACCCTTTGGCTCTAACAATGGGTTTGATGGCCATCCAATGACATTCTTTAAACAAACACTTTGAAAATTCCCATTTTCAACTATTGGGCTGTTACCTGCCAGAGTATTGTATTAAATCCTCTTTAGACAGGACAAGTGATTCCTTGCCATTTCTACCTACAAGGTGGATTATGGTAATTTCTTCAGTCAGACTTAGAGATGTGGCTGAAAAGCAATCATCCCTGAGGAGCACATTGTTGTGCTTTGTGAAAGAGCGATCATCAAAACCTGGGGGGGGGGGGGGGGCAGGAAGAGATGAGGAAATAAAAGTTCTGAGAACCGCTGGGGAAGGTACCTGCCTATTTTTCATGGACCAGAAGTCTGAAATCTACCTACGAATCACCTGTTTCTTCCTGGATGTTTTATAATGACAACTCCTTATCAGGCTCACTTGTAGGCCACATAATAGCAATATAATACCAGCAACAAACACAAAACACTCGGCAGGTTTTGTTTGTGCTGGGATGTATGGGTGTTTGTTTATACGGGACTTTGTAGATTTATAATCAAGCTACATGCTATTAATTTATTTAGGAGATTTGGGGGTGAATATCATGCTAGGACAAATGAAAAACTGGGTGGGCAATTTAAGAATGTCAATGATGGCGGGAGATGGTTTGCATTGTCAGTCACCATTTTGCTGGCATTTTGCTTCCTTCTGAAGCCTGTTTCATGAATGTTTGTTTGTTGTTGTCCTTGTTGTTGTTGTTAGGTGCCATTGAGTCCGTTCCGACTCATAGCAGCCCTGCGTAAAATGGAACAAAACACCACCCCACCCTACACCATCCCCACCATTGAGCTTATATATTTGAGCACCTTGTTGCAGCCACTGAGTCAGTGTACCTCGCTGACGGCCTTCCTCTTTTTGGCTGTCCCTCCGCTCTACCAAGCAAGATACAAAGGACATGAGATAAAGTCTCACCACCTTTGCCTCTCCGGAGACGTCTGGCTGCACTGCTTCCAAGAAAGATCTTGTGACAGTTCGTGGAACTTTCAATATTCTTCACCAACACCATCAGTCAGATGTATTGTCTTCTCTCCCGTCTTCCTTATTCAATGTCCACATATTCACATGAACGTGAGCTTATTGAAAATGGCATGGCTTGAGTCAGACACACCTTAGTCCTCCAAAACACCTCCTTGCTTTTCAACATTTTAAAGAGGTCTTGTGCAGCTGAATGCAATGCGTCTTTTGCTCTTTTGGTTGATGCTTGCATGAGCATCGATTGTAGACCTTGGCAAGACAAAATCCTCGACAACTTCAATCTTTTTCCCATTTATCATGATGCTGCCCATTGGTTCAGTTGTGAGGGCTTTTGTTTTCTTTGCAGTGAGTTGTTATCCACACTGAAGGCTGCAATCCGAGATCTTCCCTAGTGAGTGCTGCCAGCCCTCCTCACTTTGAGCAAGCAAGGTTGTGTCGGCTGCGCATCACAGGTTGTTACTAAAGAGGCCTGATACCGTTTGGCTACAAGTTGGGCTACTAGCTGCCAGCTGCTCAACCCCCCAGCTGCTCTGAAGTGGAAAGAGCAGTGTTTCTAATCCCATAAAGAGGTGCAAGCTTGGAAACCCCTAGGGACAGTTCTACCCTGCCCTGAAAATTGGTGTCACGGCCATGAGTTTAGGGTGGGTTTTGTTGTTGTTATTTAATAAGTTTATTTAATGGGTATGTATAGCTTTTATGGGGCCCCTGGATGGTACAAATGGTTAAGCACTCAGCTACTTAACCCAAAGTTTGGAGGTTGGAGTCCAGTCAGAACAGTCTCTGGAGGGCAACTCTACCTAACACATATGTGGTCACCGGTGTGTGTGTGTGTGTATGTGTGTGTGTGTGTGTGTGTGTGTGTGCACGCATGCGTGTGTGTGTGTTATAAGAAAGTCATAGTGATTTCAGAAATATTTCTCCATCCAGGATCCTCCCTGCTGGATCTGTGCTTCAGGCTTGTCCTTCCGGAAAATGGGGAGGAATGTACAGGGTACGGCATCCCTGATGAAGGGCAGAGTGAACGCAGGCACTGATGGCTGCCATCCACACAGAGTCAATCTATTTTTAATCAGACAGCTGGGATGTGAAGAGTCTAAGATTCTGATTCTATTTGTGGAAACGTACACCATCAGAGAGGAAGAGTGTATGACACGTGCCTGCCTTACTCCTGTGCCTGTCCCAACAGTCCAGGGACTAGCTGGCACAGTAGGTCTCCAGCCCAAGTCCCGAGGTCTTCTCAGGAATTCCTTTCTCTAACCTTGAGAAACTCTCTCTCAGAGCCTTAGCTGGGCACAGTGACCTAACGCACAGGTGGGGGGGGGGGGGCAGGCTGTGAGGAATATCTGAGGTAACGTACCTGGCAACCCTTTGCAAAACCACAAAGTAGAGTTAGATGTAAGAATTGGGGGAAAGATATTTATACTTATCATACAGAAAAGTCCTTTTTTATGAGAATTCTTAGCCTTCTGTAATAAATTGAATTAACCATATAGCTAAGTACAATTTCTCGGACTGTGGGGTTGTGCTCTATTTTGTGTTCTGATGTGACTACCATCAGTGTTGTGGTGTGTTGTAAATCCAAACTTGCATATGTTCATGAGGCAGGTCTACTGTGTGTTGAGACACAACTTTACTCCGACCACAGCCTTACTCGAGTTGCACCTCGCTGGAGTAACACCTTTTGTCTTACACATGATCAAAGGAGAGAGAAGGGTCTTCACTAGCTCCAAGAAATAAAAGTTGAGAGCAAAGCTCTGTCTGTGGATCTAGAGTCACTGCACTGAGAACCTTCTAGACCATGAGTAAGATGAAGGCCAAGATGCATCAAGAATGCCAGGCCCACGGAGGGTGAAAGGAGACAAGGAACTTCCCCTAGAATGAACACAGAGACAATCTTCCTCTAGAGTTGGCACAGGAGCGCTGATGCTGCACAAGGATAGGCTTTGGGCTGTTCGCGGTTTGCACCGACCAGCTGCTCTACAGGAGAAAGATGCGGCAGTCTGCTTCTGTGGACATTTACAGCCTTGGAAACCCTTGGAGCAGTTCAACTCTGTCCTATTGGGTCAGAACCAACTTGCTGGCAATGGGTAGGGCTGGTGCCCTGAATATGGACTTCTAGCCTCCTAAACTATGAGATCATACCTTTCTGTTTATTAAACGACATCTGATTGATTGTTTTCAACATTTTAATATTGTAATTTGGTGGGGGGTTACATTTTAGACCATTGACTTTACATTTATCAGCTCAAACCACTAATCAAACCCTCCACCCACTTCCTTTATTTGATTTTGTTTTCTTTTTTTGCTTCCTCTGAGATTCAGTCAATTAAAATGGACATGAGGGGTCAAAGAAACATACAAAAACATGGTTAGCAACAAATCAATACATCATAGTTACAGGTGGGATTCCTGAAGTGAGATTGTGGCCATGATTGGGACACATAAATTATGTTAGAAAGAAGAGCTTACAATATTGATCTTGGTACTTTCCCAAAGCAGTCAGGGCATGACTTATGACTATACAAACCCCAGTAGAGTGAGATCTGTGTTAGGCAGGGTTCTCTAGAGAAACAAAACCAGGATACTTATTTTAGATATTATAAACATCTTTCCCCCAATCCTTACATTTAACTCTACTTTGTGGTTTTCAGGGGGTTGCCAGGTGTGTGTGTGTGTGTGTGTGTGTGTGTACAGTGAGAAGGAATATAACAGCTAATTAGTCCACACAGCACTACAGAGGGTCCAGTTCAATGGAACTTCCATGGAACAGTTAATATACTGGAAGTTTTTCAATTCACACGGCTTGCTGGGACCAAGGTCAAGGAAGCAGACAATAGAATCCTCCCTCAGGCAAGGCAAGCACCAAACAGCGGGGAGTCACCAACAGTCAGTAGCTCAGGAGCTTAGCAAAGCAGACCTAGATAGCATAGCAATTGCAAAAAATGCAAGATGACAGGATCCGTTAGCTTTAAGCTCAAGTGTGTACGCACCAGCAGCATGGCCAAGCAGGTCTCAAAAGAGCCTCAAGCTCTAGCAACACAATTCATGGGGTATCCTGGCCCACAGGTAGTGTAGCTCACAAGTTAAGGCAGAGAACTAGCTAAAACAGTAGGACTCTGCAGCACACTCCGATCACCAGAGAGCAAGAGAGACAGGGAGTGGGCCTTGCAGAGCCATTTATCTCTTTACCCTTCAATCAATCCATTACCTGATTAATCCCACATGTTCCCATTGACCGGGTTGGCACAATAAACCTAACTATCACAATATCCATTAAGAACATACACATGTAAGCCACTAAGGGAGATTGCCCTTCCCCGGGTCGATCAGGGGTGTGGAGAAAATCTACTTCCCAATGTAATCTGTCTGAAGACAAGACTATTCATATGCCTGGTCAATGGTCATAGGAAATTCAACAGAAGCTTAATCAATATGGGTACTCTGCAAATGGATCTTAGGTTTTCAAGCTAGGTGCTCAGAATTTAAACTATAATAGTATTCCCTCCTCTAATCATCGCTTTTATTATTAACAATCCTTGGATCACACAGACTGGTGTGTGCCTTCCATGTGGACTTAACTGACACCTCACTCAGATGAGTGTTTGCATCAAAACAAGACTTTAAAACTCCAGACTCTATTTTTTCTAGTAGGAAGGGACTGTGTGACTTCTTCATCACACTTTTTTTATAGCATACATATATCTTCAATGATCCCTTCAAGAGGACAAGTATCGAGCAGAGCCACAACCTAAAAATGAATAGTTAGGGAAAAGTCACCCACTTGTGATACTTCTGTAATAGCAGCACTAGCTGCCCTCCATCCGTAATTTATACATAGCCATCCCTGAAAGTTCTTCCATCTGCCTTAGTCTCAATTGTACCTGTGGCATTTGCCAAACTGAGGATCAAGCCTCGCCAATATGTCAAGGACCAGAGAGGGCACATGCATTCCTTTTGTTTGTCTGCTTTGGCTCATCCTGGTGTGTTTGTCTCCTTTGAGTCGGAGTCAGTCTTCTTTGGAGGTGAGCTAATAGCCCAAACAGCAGCAAAGCTTGCTCACTGGGAACTCACGGAGGTGCTGTAGAATCAAGACTGTGTCCACTCACAAGAGAAGAAATGGTTGAGACCCTGACCCACTGGGAAACCTTCCAACACAGCTAATAGCTTCCAATCTCTGGACTTGGCCTGCATTTTCAATCACAGTTTATCCTTTCACAGTTCTAACAACTACACCTCACGAACAACCACTACCCACTTTCATTCTTGCGGGACACGCTATCTTTCATAGACCCACAAAGCCAGGTGAATGAATCCAAGGGAAACAGTTATTTGCATAGAGCCCCAACATCAAGGCCCTGAGTAGAAGTTACTGTGTCAGCTTTTTCTCTGTGTGGGCTGAGAAACAAGTTGCAGGTCCTTGTTTTTCTATTTGTAAATTGAGAGAACCACCTATGAAGTCCTTAAGGGAAGGCATGCTGCTAATACGAAGCATTTTTATTATTGCATCATCGAAGATCATGTTATCCCTTTTTTTTCTTCCATAATGTCTCACACACACACACACACACACACAAAATAAGGCTATTCGCTAGATTAGATGCCACTATTGGTGACAGGTTAGGAAAAGAAGCTGGGTTTGATGCAGGCTGACAGCTTCGTAAATTTGGTTTCTAATTTTCTATATTTATTTCTTTTAAAGTAAAGAGGGAGAAGGGGAATACTCAGAGCCACGAAATCATTAAAACCAATTCCCTTCCTAGGCCTGGCCCTCCCTTTCCCTGAGTATGTGTGTGAAACAATCTTTGCGGCTACAGAGCCATCAGAAGGTATCGATCCAGATGTGGAAATTGGTATTGACTGCTGCTGCTGCTCTGTGCACGTCCCTGGCTTTTAAAGACACAGTGTATAGGTGATTTCACTTTGCACATGACATAACTCCAGAGACATTTGCTGAAACTAAATAATATAAATTAAAAATCCGGTTTTGTATCTTGCTCTCCCTATAAAAACCAAATGGGATATCAAAATGCTTCCCAGCAGCTGGAGACAAATATGAAATCAAAGTCCCTTTCCAAGTCAGAGAAAGGACAATTTGCTTGTACTTTGATTTCATCTTGACCACTAGCAAATGTCTAAGTATAGCCCAACACTGTTGAAATCCTTAGAGGAGCCAAAAGCTTAGTAGGAAATGCAGTCTGTTTATGAGAGAGGCTGTCCTCGTTTTCTATTCCTACCCTACAAACTTACCCCAGACTTAGTAGCTGAAAACAACGAACGTGTAGGATCTCACCATTGTGTCCGAAGTCCTGTACAGATTTCCCTGGACTACATCAACGTGTGGACAGTCTCTGCTCCTTTCTGGAGGCTCTACAGGAGAATCTGTTTGTTTCTCACTCAGGCTGTTGGCAGAATTCAATTCCTTGTGAATGTAGGACTGACATCCCAACAGTGGCTGTCGGGAGGAGGCTAGAATTCCCTAGCTCAAAGCCTTAGTTCTCCATCTCCTTTGCCAGCAAGAACAAGATAAGTCCTTGTGTCTCAGGTGTCCTTTCTTGGACCCACTCCTCTGCCTTCTTCCTCTGGTACTTCCCCACCCCCACCCCCCAACATATCATGCAATTTAATCGCTCAATCATATGAAGAAAGGTTATGTTATCATCACACACAACCCATTTCAGAACATTTTTTTCTCGTGCTCATTCTTGCTAGTCCCCAATCTCCCTTGCCATGACCCTCGGTAATCATTAAGCCGCTTATGGTCTCTATAAATTTACCTTTCCTGTATTCGATATACAGAAAAAGCATACCCCCTCGAAAAATGACAAAACAGAAAAATCTAAAAGAAAACAGAAAATATTAAAACTGAAACACTTTAAAATGGGTCAAAAGAGAGATCACATGATAAGACGTTATATTTTAAACTAAATCCATCTGCCATCGTGGACTTTACAATGTTTTCTGCCTGATAAAAAGGCTATTTGCATCCTTTGGTTATGATTCGAGGGGTTCACTGGAGATTTGATCCATGTGGGGACCATGCACGTGGATTTTAGATTTCCACTGTCATCCGTAGCCCTCTGCAAATGAAGGCTCAGAAGTTAAGCTCTGATACTATTCCTTCCTTCAGATATGGGTTTGTTGTTTACAATTCTTGGATCACACAGACTGCTGAGTTTCTCCCTTATGGACTCAGTTGACACCCCCTTAGATTGTTATTTGTTTGATGACAAACCTTTAAGACCCCACACACTATTCTTTTCTGATAGCCAGACACACCTAGCTTCTTCACCACACTTTGCTGTCACCATATTCTCAGTGATCTCTTCATGGGGTGGGTATAGAACAGGGCCATGTCATAAAAACTACTTTTTCAAAGATTGGGGATAAAATTAAGGGTGAGTCCCAAGTCCACTCATACAGCTCTAGTTTATATTTGTCTCTGGTTCATGTTAGATCCATCATCATCCTATATAATCCAGGGTGAATGTGCCACATGAAGAGCCTTGGATAAATACAACCAGAATGCTCCTTAGAAGCAAGAATTATAAGACGTCAACTTACTTTCTTTGGGCATGTCATCAGGAAAGCCCAGTTCCCAGAAATGGAGAGCATGTTTGGCCATGTAGAGGGTTAGTGAAAATGAGGCAACCCTCAATGACTTGGAATAACCAATAGCCACACAATAGATTCAAACATATCAACTGTGGTAGTTACAGAATCACTTGTCAACTTGGAGGGTTTTAAGAGTGAATGGGTAGAGTTTAGACTGTCAATCAGGTTGCAGCTTGATGACCTCATCTGGAGGCATGATGGAGATAAATAGTTCACTGAAGGCGGGACACACTCTCACCACTTCAGCTTCCTGCTGACAAGCCACAAGGAGCCACACTGATGGCAGCCAGAGCCTGGAGATGCATCCACCACCATTGGATCCACAAAACTTTGCACCCACTGGCCTGTGATCTTCCTGAATTCTGCATCGTTGCATGTAACTATGTGAATCTGAATGGTGATTTATAGACTAGTATCAGACTTATGGGCCAATTTCAGATTTATAGACTTGATCTGGACTGGACTAGGATGTTTTCTTAATATACAATTAACTCTTCGATAGAAAGCTCTTTCTTATACACACGTGAATGGTCATGAATTTGTTTCTCTAGTCAGCCCAGACTAACACAACAACAATCATGAAGATGACACATGACTGGACATATTTTCATTCTGTTTTACCTGAGGTCACCATGAGTTAAAACAAGCTCAATGGGAACCCACATAAGCAGCAAGCATTAATCAAATCTGCAAAATTCCCTTTGTTGCATAAGGTAACATGGTCACAGTCTCTAAAGATGAAAACCCTGAGCAGGTCTTGGAGGTGGGGAGCATCATTCTGCCTCCCACTGTCATTGTAATTCTCTACTACTCTCCATCTATTTCCAGAGGACATAGCAGAAATTTTAAAAACAAACTGGCATGTGATGTTCAATAACGCACAACTATGTCTCTTCTGAATTGTATGTGAGCCTGTTCACAATGGATGCGCATTTATATGATGGAGAAATCTCTCTGTCCACTTTTAATACCCTGCTGTAATATCAAACCTGTCTCTTTAAAGGCTAAACTGCTCACTTATTGAATAACTCCTTCCTATGGTTATTAGCTCAGGAGTCCAGGTGTCCTCGTGGTTAAGTGCTTGACTGCTAACAGAAAGGTCTGTGGTTCGAACCTACCAGCGGCTTCACAGGAGAAAGATGAGGCAGTCTGCTTCTGTGAAGATTTACAACCTTGGAAACCCCTCGGGGGCGATTCCACTCTGTCTTAAAAGGTCTCTGTGTGTTGGAATCAACTCACTGACAATGGGTATATCCAATAGTTCGTATGCTAGCTAGAATTCTTGAGAAACCTCTATGAACAAAACACGGCTTGGATTCCCAAGAAACTCACCAGTCTAGAACAGAGAGAAACATGAGGAACGTAATTACAATAAAGCAGGAACCCTTGCTGCCATTATAAGCCGTTGTTGAATGTAGACTGGGATTCAAAGCAAGCCCGTTTGTGTCTGAGAACTATGAGTCATAGGGTTTTCAGTGATTTTCTTTGGAAGTAGATTGCCAGGCCTTTCTTCGGATGCACCTGAAGTTGTGAGCATGTTAGCCTTCATAGCGCTTAAAGATAATGCTGCTGTACTGGTCTCTAGAAGAGAGTTGAAGAGCTCAGCTACCTTCTGAGCACCTCCCTCGGCTGGAGATGCATCAGTCCTCCTTTATAGGTTGCTAAGGTACCATTAAAAACCCGGTCGTCTGTTGCTTACCCTGATGGTGGCAGATGAGAGCACGGTGCTAAGTGTCAGAACATCTTGAGTATTGCTCCCCACAACATGTTATTCAGCCTATGCAGAGGTTGTTCACTTGCCTATATATTTTTGGACATCCCTAAAACATTTCTCACTATTTTACTTGAGGTGGCCATGGTGTGTAGCTTCTATTCCACTGTAAACCCAACTCGGAGCCGGTTTGAGTTACTGCTTATGCCTACAGACACTCATCATGTGCTCTCAGCCCATGTCAGGGTGAAGGGCCCCTTGACTGAGAGTCCTCTGTCAGCCTGAATGGCTAATTGAGACCTCCCATGTGTTGAGCTGGTGCAGATGGCCATGAATGCCACACTGTTAGATGAGCAGAGAAGGGAGGCATCATGAATATTTAATCAGATAAAAGTAAATATTAATGAAACAATTGCATCTTTAAATGGTTAAATTACTTTCCATGCTCCAGTCTATTTTCATTTTCCATGCTACACACACACACACACACACACAGAGCCCTAATGGCCTTTTCATCCAAATCTATGATTTCCAATTCAGTCTTTTTGATGTGAGAATTCCCCTTACAGTGAAAAAAAAACCCAAGTCTCTTCTGAATTCATTCCTGACATGGCAAAAGCACGAATCGGCCCTGAAATGCAGAGTGTACAACTCCTGGAGTTCCAATGACACGCCTGAGCCTCGTCTACTCTGATTTCATGGCACAAAGCCAAGCATGCCACCGGGAGGCAGGAAACCTGGACTTGAGCTCTTGTGTGGTAATTGCTTTATTCTGCATGAACTCATTCTAACTCCCCCAAAACAAGAGCAAAGCTTAATCTTGCGGTATTAATGACCACATCATTTACTCCTTTGCTATCACCTGGTCAACTGCCTCGGTGGCCTGGATGTAGCCTGCTCTTATTGCCGCCTTCCACCTAGTCCTCAACGGGACAACCGGAGTGGTTGCTTCTTATTGCACTATGATCTCTTTGGGTGTTTCCTGGTCTCTTGACATTTTGGGAAGTTTATCCTGCCGAAATTATGATCCTTGGGCTTGTTTTGTATGTTGTTCAATGTCTTTTATTTCCTATCATAGACTTTTGTCTCCTGCCTTCAGTTCTTCTCACTCTTTTTTTTTTTTGCTTTAATTCTGTTATCTATTTTTCAATGACTGGATTTCATATATCCCCTTTTGTACTTCTCTTCTTAGATTATTAAGTCAAATGGAATGAACTTCCTGTCCAACTGCTTAAAGTCACTAAATTATTCCAGAATCCCATCCTGCTTCAGCATGTATAGGCTCTCCTGTCTCCAACAATCCTTACTAGCCCACTGTCTTCCCCTACCCTTTAGTGCATTGCTTCTTTTTTTTTTTTTACATTTTATTAGGGGCTCATACACTCTTATCACAATCCATACATATACATACATCAATTGTATAAAGCACATCCGTACATTCTTTGCCCTAATCATTTTCAAAGCATTTGCTCTCCACTTAAGACCTTTGCATCAGGTCCTCTTTTTTTTTCTTTTTTCCCCCTCCCTCCCCGCTCACCCCCTCCTTCATGAGCCCTTGATATTTTGTAGATTGTTATTTTGTCATATCTTGCCCTATCCGGAGTCTCCCTTCCCCCCCCTTTCTCTGCCGTCCATCTCCCAGCTTCTTTTTAAATCTAATTTCCCAATTTTCTTTTCATGATCAAGTGACATAATGGTCTTCTGTTCATTTCCTCTAACTGTTAACCACACCCCGTCCTCTGGCAATGATAGAACAATTGGACCATAGAAGAAAAGAACCCTTTCCCCAGGCAAATGCATTCTATTTTAAGGGTAATGATTAGTAAATCCTGGAAATTTCTCTGCTAACATCTACTTATCCAGATTCCATAATCAGATCTTATAGGTCATCCAAATTTTTAATAAATCTTGGCATTGAAATTGTGTGTATATCCCTATTGAATACACATATTTGTATAAACCAGGGGAAAGTTCAGAGGAGGGATGGGAAAGGAAAACAGAGAAGTGGGATAAGTGATGATTCACTGTAGGGATTGCAATCAATGAGGTGAAACAAAACCTTACAAATCCGGATAGACCAGAGGATGTACACTGGTACAGATAGGAACTGGAAACACAGGGAATCTAGGACAGGCGAACCCCTCAGAACCAGTGGTGAGAGTGACTACACCGGAAGGGTGGAAGGAAGGTGGGGTAGAAAGGAGGAACTGATCACAAGGATCTACATATAACCCCCTCCCTGGGGGACGGACAACAGAAAAGTGGGTGAAATGAAAGGAGACATCAGACAGTGTAAGACATGACATAATAATTTATAAATTTTCAAGGATTTGTGAGGGAGAGGGCACAGGGAAGAAGGGGAAAAATGAGGAGCTGATACCAAGGGCTCAAGTAGAAAGCTAATGTTTTGAGAATGATGATGGCAACAAATGTACAAATGTGCTTGACACATGGATGGGTGTATGGATTGTGATGAGAGTTGTATGAGCCTACAATAAGGACAAAGTGGGTGCATAAGCAAAAGTTGTGAAGAAAGCTGATGGTGCCCGGCTATCAAATGATATGGCATCTGGGGTCTTAAAGGCTTGAAGATAATCAGGTGGCCATCTAGCTAAGAAACAACAAAGCCCACGTGGAAGAAGCACACCAGCCTACCCCGACACGAACATTGAAGACAAAGTGGGTGCATAGACAAATGCGGTGAAAAAAGCTGATAGTGCCCAGTTGTCAAAATGTATAGAATCTGGAGTCCCATAGGCTGGAAGATAAATAAGGGGCCATCTAACTGAGAAACAACAAAGCCCACATGGAAAATGCACACCAGCCTGTGAGATGACAAGGTGTCAAAGGGATCAGGTATCAGGCATCAAAGACCAAAATTAAAAAATTAAAAAATCATAGCATTGTGAATGAAGAGGAGTGCAGAATGGGGACCCAAAGCCCATCTGGAGGAAATTGGACATCCCCTTGCAGAAGGGTTGTGGGGAGGTGATGAGCCAATCAGAGTGCAGTGTACCAATGATGAAACATACAATTTTCCTCGAGTTCTTAAATGCTTCCTGCCCTCCTCTATCATGATCCCACTTCTACCTTACATATCCAGCTGGACTGGAGGATGTATACTGGTACAGATAGGAACTGGAAGTACAGGGAATCCAGGACAGATGAACCCATCAGGATCAGTGGTGAGAGTGGCAATATTGGGAGGGTGGAGGGAAGGTGAGGGAGAAAGGGGAAACAGATGACAAGGTCTACATATAACCTCCTCCCTGGAGGATGGACAGCGGAGAACTGGGTGAGGAAGACATCGGATGGTGTAAGATATGATAAAATAATAATTATTTCTAAATTATCAAGGGTTCAGTGGGAGGGGGAGCAGGGAGGAAGAGGAAAAATGAGGAGCTGATACCAAGGGCTCAAGTAGAAAGCAGGTGTCTTAAGAATGATGATGGCAATATATGTACGAATGTGCTGGACACAAATGATGTATGTACATATTGTGAAAAGAATTGTATGAGCTCCTAATAAAATGATTTTCAAATAAATAAATAAAATATTTTAAAATAAAGTGCACTAATTATTTAATTAAAAACTGATATTCTTGGTAAACCTTCACCCAATTCATAATAAGAAGCTAAAATAACATGTGTACACATACATATTTCTATACACATATAGATCTATATACGTGCATCATAAAATCTTACTCCCATTTGAACCCTGGTGAGCAATCTGAAAATGAAACGCTGTGGCAGAGATCCATATATCTAGGAGTAGCATTTTAAAAGGGGAAAGAAGATGAGGACAAACCCTAACCTGCTCTCCAGCTTTGTACGAGAAGCACACCCCTGGCCACAGCATCCCGCCGTCAGCGCTTGCTCCCCTCATGGCCATCTCTATGCACATGCCTGCGCCTCTGCCAGAGCAGCCGCGAGAAAAATAAGAACTCATGACTGCGATAACTAGTAGCTAGCATGCTAACTAGTTGCTTGACACTGCGCAAGCCACTTAATGTTTCTCGGCCTCACGCTCTTCATCTGAAAAATACAAAAGGATTAGATGAAAGCCATAGAATAGGTTTGTTTGCTTTTAATTGTTTAAGCTTAGAAACTTTCTTCAACCTTTTACATGGCCGTTTTTGATCAAACAGAAAAGGTAAAACTGCTAGGGTGGAGAGCAGACAGCACCATGTGCTTGACAAGCTTCTTGCTTTGCCTAACGACCCCCCCCCCCCTCCGGAGCTCCCAAGCCACTGCAAGGGAACTTCTGGATTCCTCTGAGCGAATTGGACCAAAACTACTAGATCAGACAAAATCGAATGTCAGTTTTGACAGTGAACATTTCTACAAAAATAATGAAGCTTGGCAATAATAATAGGTCCCTAAGGTGAGGCAAATGGCTAACGCACACTCAGCTACTAACCCAAAGGTTGGAAATTCAAGGTCATGCAGAGGTGCCTCCGAAGAAAGAACAGCTCTTGAACACCCTGTGGAGCAGGGGTCTACCCTGACATACAGCAGGTCACCATGGCTCGATGGCAATTGGTTAACTTTTTAGGCATAGCATGTACATATTGTAGACATATTCATGTTTTTATTGTAGGGTGTGTGCAGCTAACAGAAAACATTTGCCATTTCAATGTGTTCACATTCAAAGTTCTGTGCCATTCCTTCCATACATCACGTTGCATAAACAAGACCATTATTCATTTCCAAATTTTTTTCATCACCCTTAATGGAAGTTCAGGAGCCCTGATGTCAAAGTGGGTTACAAGGTGGGCTGCCATGCAGAAGGTCAGTGGTTCTAGACCAACAAGCACCTCCTCAAGAGAATGAAGAGGCTTCTGAGGAATTGACTCCATGCTGTGTGTCTGCTTTATTTTTTTAATAGTTTTGTTAGCACATAATCCATATATCATAAAATTTAATCATTTAATTATATCCAGAAGAGTTGTACAATCACTTCCTTCCTGCTTGTACTCATTATTATTAGCTCCCCGTTTTCCCTCCAACCTCCCCTGCCACACCCCCAAGAAACCATTAACCCAGTTATTCTCTCTATGGATCCCCCATCCTGGATGTCATATGCTAAAAAGCATACAAAGACAAAAAGCAGAGAAACAAAACAACCTAATAACAGTAATACAATAAATAATAACAATAAGAAGAAAGAGAAAAACCACAATTGGAAAGAAAGTTCTAAAAACTAGTCTCTAACAACAATAAACACAATAAATAATAATAAAATAAGAACAATAAAATAGAGAAAACCAATTGAAAAGAAACAGGAAGCACTAGTTCAATACGGGCAAAAAGGGAGATGAAATGGTAAGGTATTCAATGTTAACCTAACACCTTCTGCCAGAATCCCTTCTCCAATGCACTAGTGTTTGCTTTTCATGGATGCTCAGTGCCCTCTAGCAATGACCTCCTCCTTCCCCTCCTCTTGTCCCTGATAACCACTCAACTGTGGTCTCTACCTAGATCCTTCGTATAAAACCTACTTCACTTTTTCGTAGGGAATACTGGCAAATTATTTCTCAGCTAACATGGTCTCAGAGTTGCTTCTTTGGTTCTGGCTGATCTTCACGCAGTGGCGCCGTCCTCTCCCCTGCGCGCCGCATTGCTTCTCTCTCACTCTTCCTTTCGGCCCGCGCCGCATCACCGCTCAGCGTCCGCAAGGGCCGAGTGTCAGCTGCTTTTCTATCGCCTACATGTCTCTCACACGGTCATTTGACTGTAATGGGGAAATTGCGTTTGATCGACATTGCAGGGAGAAAGCTGCTTGATTAAATGAACTCTGGGACCCAACTTTTATAATCAAGTGCTTTCTTCTTTTTCGTTCTCGCAGGAGAATACTGAGAGTGGTCGCTCTTGAAGCAGGTGCGTGTTCGTTGTGGATGCAAGAAAGCAGCAGTCGGGTGCTTTGCGATGGCGTGCCAGTGTCGCCGGCACTAGGGGGGCAGTGAACTGAGATCCACAGTGTCGTTCTCCCCTTTTCTTCCCTGGAAAGATCGCTGGCTTGAATGAATAGAATCATTTATTTCTGTATCTTATACAGGATCTACCGGGCTTTACACAATGCATTGCAATAATCAATGAAACATAGTACCTGTGTTTAAAGAGATCCCAATCCACAGGCAAGCCACATAAATAGCTAATTACTGCGAGGCAGCATGAGTTAAATACAGTTTGAATAAACGTACTCGGGAGCGAGCATAGAGAAATCAGTTGATTTTTTTCTAAAAGAAAGAAAGTAGGACCCAGGGAAGGGCCACACGGGAGGTAACATTAGAGTTTACCGAGAAGGAAACATCTCCCCGGCCTGCTTCAAGCGGCGGAGCATCACCCCCGAAGACAGGGCGTCGGAAAAGAAGCCGCTGTGGGTACGACCGAGCCGCGTGGTCTGAGCACCGGTTAGGTAACCCGTGGGTATGGACCGTGAGCTGAGAATGCTAAGGTCAGATTCTGAAAATACATCTGATCTTCTGCTCTATTTGGAATAAAGGTTTTTCATTTAAGTCATGCGGATGAAAATCAGACCTGTGTTTTGGAAAGATCATCCTGACTACATTGGAGGTGAGGTTGTGTGTGTGTGCGGGGGCGGGGGGGGGGGGCTGGGGGGACGGGGAAGGGTTGGGGACAGGGTAGGACGGTTTGTGGTTCAGAGAATAAGAATCAAAACGAAACGCATTGAGTCTCTTATTCTGACGCGTGGTGTCCTTGCGGGGTCTAGAGGGCCTGAGTGCTCCAGCGTTTTCTCCGCTGTCGTCTTTGTGGAAAGCAAATCCGCAGGGCTTTCTTTTGTTACACTGATGGGCGCGCGTTTGAACCACCAAACCTTAGATTAGTGGTCAAGCACAGACCACTGGCTCCACTTTGGGAACTGTCTGGGGAATCATTTGATTTTATTTCAATAGTTGCATGTAAGAGATTTCAATACACATATAGACTTAATAATACCAGTCACTCCATCTGGAAAAGATTTCACTTTGCTACAGTTTTGGACACCCTGTAAGATAGCTCTGCTCTGTCCTCCAGAGTCACTATGAGTCAGAATCAACTTGATAGCAGCTGGTTGGGGGGGGGGGGTTGTTTGGTAACACATGGATGGAAACAATGGTAGAGCTGTGGTCGAATTCTTAATTTCTGTGAAGAAAACCCGGGTTCAATTCCTGGCCAATGTACTTCATGCTGGTATGACGCTGAACGGTATTGGGAAGCGTTTCCAGACTAGGACAAATGAGGGAGAAAAGGCCTGGTGATCTCCTTCTGAAAATCTGCCAATGAGAAGTCTGTGGATTTCAATGACCTACCGGCAGCCAATTACAGAGATGGCACAGGACCCACTAGCATCGTCTTCCATTGCTCACAGATGCCTCATTGGCTGATTTGATGGCAACTCAAAGCAACAGCTACGTATTAGAGCTAAAAAGAAGAGAATGGGGTCCAAGAAATTCTAGTGCTCTCTCACTGGATAACCTGGTAGATAGCCATAGCACTAGAAATATGGAATTGAGATGGGACCAGCAATTTATAATAGACATCTTTGAGGCATGAAGTGGAGTGAATTTAGGAAAAATAAAGAATGTGTCTTTGAACATATTGATTTATAAATGCCTTTAATAAGTTTAGATTGAAATGTGCAGAAGTCCCTGTCCAAGTCTTATTGGCTATGTCAAGCAATCTCAAAGGATATTAAGTTTATCAGGAAGAAAGCATTCTCTGGTAATGGTTAGTTCCTGTACAGCCACCTGGGGATTCAGAGCTTGGTAGACTGGACTAAGGTTCAGGAAAGAAATCATGCTGTAGTTCTCCGCATCTTAGAATAGGATTGTGATGAATGCATATGAACAGAGTTAAAGTAGGAATCGGGGCTGTAAATAGGAAATCAGAGCATTGCTCTATGGGTGAGAGGAAGGGGTAGAGGCAGGGCAAGGACCAAGGGATACAATGATAAATTAATTCTATTTTGCTTGAAAACTGAATAAGATAACAAAATAAGTAAGGAACCAGCACATGCCTAATAAGTACTGTCAAAAATGGCCTCTTAAATATGCTGATGTAGACTTCAAAAAAAGACACGCTACAACTATTTTTTTAAGCAAAAGGGAAGAAATTTATTGGAGCCCATACGGGAAACCCTATGGGGCCCAGCATACCCTACTGTGTTGGCATGCCCAGCAACGGGTCATGCCATTCACTGTGCCCCAATGCTACAACCATTATGTCATTTTTATTAAGGAATTATTTGTAGTTCCTTTTAACCAGAAAGTTGGTTTACGTAATTTCACATAGGAGTCTTCCATTAAGTCATCCATTCGTCATAGGAACTTAAGTCCTAAAGGTAATGTATTGGATTCCCACACGAACACCTAATGTGTTCCCCCCATCATGTCCTCACTATTGCCAACTCTTCCCACCTTGTTTGTTGTCATACTTGTCATTTTCCACACACAAGAGGTATGTTTTACAATATTTGCTCAAAAGCAAATAAGTATGTTTAGAAAATAAATTCATAGAGAAAGTTCAGACTGGTGCTTCTTAGATCGCTCTTCCCTTCTCCTACTGTTTGTTTACCCTTCCCTCCCTTAACCTTTACCCAAGGTCCCTTTTCCTGTGTCCTGTCAAGTAGAAAATCACTCTTAACACAGCCTTTCGGAGACAGAAACTGACATGAAGTTGACTGAAACTTCTCACATCCCAGTGATAAAAAGAATATTAAGAAACATTTTCCTGATGTACAAGAAGTTCGATTTTATTATGCAAACTATGTTTCTGAAGGTCAGACCGCTATAATCTCTTCTTTTGAAGATCTCCCACAAAAATGGCACTTTTTAAAATGAAGTCCCAGCAACAAAATAGACACAGCTTAGTTATAAAAATGTATTCATTAAAAAGAACACATTATTCAATTGTAACGTGAATATGTGTTGTTATTGTGCATCTAGATACTATTTATCCATAGACTCTCTGCTTTTGAAAGAGCCGGACGACATCAGCTTTATGTGGTGCATACACTGTTCTCAGGGAGATCTGCAACGGCATTTTTCAGATCAAATAAGAAATATTTCTCCAGGGTAGGACCAAACACATTGCTACAAAATTATAGAAACCTTTATTAAACAAAAATATCGAAATGTGAAATTATTGTTGCTAGACATGGCGTCCCCCAAGGTCTGTGCACTTGTGATGGCGGGTCCGTGCACTTGTGATGGCGGGTCCATCTCTCCAGATGCTCCAGCAAAGATCTTGGTGCTTCCTTCCTTCCACACTGCTCTCACATGGCAGCTGTGGCATCCTGGGGGTGGGGGTGGGGAGCTGAAGTCCAGTTCCTCTTTGAGGTGAGAAACAAACTAACAAAAGCCTGAATGCTCAGATCCAGGGCTGCAGGGTAAATGTGAAAAAGTTTTCCAACAAAATCCTCACAGGCCAGCCCTTGCTGCCCTTGAAGAATGAGCAGTGCGTCGCAGTGATGGGAAATGTTTCCTGGAAGCAACTTTACTGGACTTTTTCTTAGCAATACAGTTTTTCATTGTCTTAAAACTTCTTCATCATAGCCCATCCTTCAGGAACATCTTTTAAGATCATCCCTGTGGAATCCCAAAACATAGTTGCCTTAACCTTCTGAGCTGAACTTTTTGTTTTGAATTTAACCTGCCCAGTAGTTCCTCTTAGAGATCACTGTTTTGATCGAACCTTTTGTGAAAGGACCTATTGAAACTAAGCCAAGTGCATGATTGAGAGGACTTGTCTGCAGCCTCCACTGATGGAATAGCCATGCTGAAATGCATTTACTTGGAATAAATACACGCTTGTGTCGACGGGAGCCCTAGTGGCAATATGTTTTGACTTCCCTTATATCTTATTCACAGGTATTAATTCCTTTTTCTCACTGAAAAATTGGCTGCAAATTTAAACTTTTGCTCTTCAAATTTACTTAAATGTTTTTCTTTCAAAATTCTTTCTTTTTTAAATATCCAAATGTCACTGTAGTTTGCCAAAATTCTGTTGCATTCAGACTAGTAAGAAAAAGGGAGCTAGATCCACTGAGCTATAATTTTCATAGAATAAAAGGAAATTAAGGATCTAAATCTACCAAAGTAAAAATAAACCTATATGCAAATTTCAGTTAAAACAAACAAGCAAATTTACAAGTGGCCCAAGAATGAGGGAATGAACAATGACAAAGGCTGTGTTCTACCATATACACTTTCGTGAGACGAACCAGGAAAGAGAGGAAAACGAAGTAAAAGTCCTGCCAGGGCTTAGTGTGTGTCTCAGTTTTAGACCTTCTTTGGACCTCAGACTAGTATTTTGGTTTCATTTGTCATTTTTTAAAATTCACTTACTAATGAACACTAAGAAAATTTACGTTTGGGTTAACAAGAGACAAATGCAGAATGAGATCCTTTATAAATGTGTTTAGGAATATCCAACTCCCCTAAAAATATTACTTTATTTATTCTGCATTATATGTATGCGTATATATGTATGTATCATTTATTATACGCATAACAAATGTTTATCATAAGCCCATGTCCTTCAGGAAAATCTTTTAAGATTATACCTGTGGAATCCCACGGTGCAGTTGCCCTAATTTACCCTAACATGTGTATATACGTACATATTAATTTATATATACGTATATACAGATGCATAAAACATAAGAACCTGGGCTCAAGCTATATATTTAAATGGCTTAAAGTTCAAGATATGGTTGATTAGATTATATAAGTAAATAGAAAGGCAAGTTACGTTATAGTGCTGTATTGTCTTGACAGCACAATAGAGGCCAGACAAGTGTAGACTGTGGTTTCATTAAGGCTCGCCACAGACATCTGGGTGTGTTATTGATCACCGTTCTCCCCTTTGGGAGACAGGGAACAGGTGCACAGATGTCATGTGGCATTTCAAGTCTCTATCAGTCTCTCCCTATCTCACCCAGCCATCCAGGACCCAAAGAGAATAAATGCTTGGAACTACTTCTTCCCTCCCTTTTCTCTTTTATAAAAATGTTCATTCCCTTTTTTATTAAATACTAATTCCTCTATGTCCACTACTGAGAAAAATCAAGAGTTTTCTGATGCTTAAATTACTTTTAGGAGACCAATCTCATGGCCAAAAAGCAAACAAATCAGTGAGCAGATTTCAATGCAGTTATTTTCGTGGTGCCTTATCATGGAGTTAGCATATTATTCCAAGAATAATTGATAACTATTGATGACATTGATAACTATTCCTTATCTCCTTGGTTATGGGCTTACTGGCAACACAAGAAAAAATATAATAGGTAAACTTATGAAATCATCCAAAACTCACCAGATGAACCAAACAATAGGAAAGCAATGCTGTGTCTACACACACGCACACAAATACCAGATCCAAAGATGATCAAGTTTTGCTGGCTTCCTTCAGAAACATTGGCTAGCAGACTTATTCAATATTTTGTGTATGGAAAAGTATCTGTTTGATGACTGAAAATAGAAAAGTTACCTACAAGGAGTTTAATTTTCACATGCAATAATAAGTCAAACAGTATTGCTAATAGGGTTCCGGTTATTATATATGTACAGGGTATTCCAAACAAAACTTATTTAAACATGTCTCTAGGTTATAGACAAGTTTTCTCAGTAATACGCTTGTCTTGGACTCATCAGAGTGCCTTCCAAAAGAGGTCCAATCAAAACAGCAGTTTCCAAGGAGCTATGCTCTCTTAACTGAAAGGCCACGCTCTCCAGTCGATTGCGACTCATAGTGACGCTGTAGGACAGGGCAGAACTGCCTGTGGTTTCTGTGGCTGTCACTCTTTACAAGACAAAAAGGCCTCGTCTTTTAACTTCAAGACAGAGAAGCCAACCTCAAGAGGATGAGGAGACTGAGGGGGTAAGCTAGCTACATTTCCCCAATTTATCAAGTGGTGATCTTGGTAGGTTTTCTCAAAGGACATGGTATGATCACAGGGGATTGATATGAACAGGTTTTAGTCAAAGTGAAAACTGCATTAGTGAGGAAAAAGTCAGCAAAGTTAAGGCAAGCAATGTTTTCCCATCACAACAGTGCACCTGTTCATTTCTCAACCGTAACATGGACTGTCCTGTGAGAATTCTGTTGGAAAATCTGACCTGTTGCACCCTACAGCACTGATGTGGATGCTTAGTCCTTCTGTTTGTTTCCCAGACTCCAAGAACATTTCAATAGGTCAGGATTTCTGTACTTCAAGGATGCACAAATGTCATTTTTGCAGTGTGATCAACTGAAGAATGCAGAACTCTTTGGGAAATGGACAGAGAGATGGAAATATTGTCTTCCAAAACTTACAGCCCTAGATGGAGGATCTGTTTAGGAATAATAGCATCACATTTTAATATTTTGTTCAACATAGGTTTCTATGGCTTGTAGAAATACTTTTATTACTCACCTTCATAGATGTATCATATGCCCTGGTAAAAGAACTAGAATGTTATATAGCCTTAGTATTTGACAAATATGGTGTGTTGAGGGTATTTATTAGCATGAATAATAGATTTCACAGTAGTAGATAATCAAAAGCTGAAATTAAAGAAGAGATTATTATTTGAATTAGCATTAACGAAGAGCAACATATTGGCATAGCATGAGAATAAAAATAAAGTGCAAATGTGGAACATATAATTGGTGATAAGCTAAAGGGAAAAATGACAGGGAAGCAGGCAGATTGGCTGGGGAGTCCATTTAATGGTTGCATGATGCATGAGAGCCACTGCACTGGTTCAACAAACGGTAACAAGAGACTAACATAGTAGAAGTGGGATGGAGAGAAGGCAGCTATGAGACATGTTATGGGTGTAAATTGACAAGATGGAAATCTAATTGGGTTTAGGAGGTAAGAGATAGGAAGGTATCAAAGATGACTGGGAATTTTAGAATTTGAGAGAGGAGAGCATATCTATCCTATATTATTTGTCACCTAGGAAAACCCCTGGAATTTATTGGATACAATTCTAGTGTTACAAAGATGGGATGTGAGCTCCAGAGAATTTAGATAATGGACTGAACGTCACAGAGCCATTGTTAATAGTGGTAGACTAGAATCTCAGCCTTCGGACTTTCAATGGTGTCATACATTTGTAAAGATTGGCGAAAGCATTGAGAGACATCACCCCCCCCCCCACACACACACACACCCAGGGGGACAAACAACAGAAACGTGGGTGAAGGGAGACAGTGGTCAGTGGAAGATATGAAAAGAATAATAATTTATCACTGGGACACGAAGCGTGGGAGGGTGGGAGAAGGAGGGACAAAAGAAGAGCTGATACCAAGGGCTCAAATAGAAAGTAAATGTTTACAAAATGATGATAACAACATACGTACAAATATACTCAAGACAAGTGATGTATGTATTGTTATAAAAGATGTTAGGGTCCCCAATTAAATGAACTATTAAAAGAGAGAGAGAGACATAATCAATCGAAGGGCAGAGCACATTTGATAACAAAAATAAAAATGTGAATAAAGACAATAATAATCAAAGATTTCACATATATTCTTACACAAACTAACGCTACAGAAATCAGTTGTCATCTGATCAATTTCAACTCATGGTGACCTAGGCCCACATTTTATACAATTTTAAAGAAACAGCTGTAACAAATGGCCTGACCCCTAGACTTTTAACATTTTCTCCTGTCCCTCCAGTTTACTGACTATAAAAACTGTGCGCTCGCATGCTGCTTACAACATCAATTTAGAAAGGGGAGCGGGTAGGGTGTGATGGAGGCATGTGGAAAGGTTAGGATGTGATGGAGGCAAAGAGGGAATGGGGCATGAATTGTGTTAGAATGGAAGTGAAACCAGTAAGGGTGTAGACACGGAAAATGTGAAAGACAAGACACAAGTGAAGTCACAAAGATGAGAATAGGCATGGCATGGCAATTGTCCAGATCTAGAGTTGACAGGACTAAGGACAGAAGAGGCAATTTTTGCACAAAGTTAACCTTTCCCCTATATCGACAGCCTCTCTCCCGCCGGCCCCCATGCTTGTCATCAGCATTTAATATGCTCAAATCTCCTATTTAAAAACAAAAGCAAAAACACAGCACTGTCTTACTCTAACCACAAGTTAAAAACTATAGACAATCTCTTGCCTCCCTTTCATGGCCACATATCTTAAAAGAATATTCTGCACTCACTGTCTCCATCTTCTTTAATGTGTTTGCTTTTCAAACAATACCAGTTCGACTTCTATACTCACCACTCTATGGAAAGTGCTCTCATGAAAGTCCAAAATGAGCTCCCAAATGGGGAAATGTCAGCCTTCTATTGATCACCCTTGCTCAAAAGGCCTTGTTTCCTTGGTCCAGGAACGAGACGCTCCCACACTTGGGCTTATTCTTCCTTTCTGTCCTCTCAGTAAAACACCCTGAGATGCCTGGTGGTGGCTGTTTTCCTCAAGTCTTGGCACTCAGTCTTTCTGCTCTCAGCAGTCTCATCCACATAGTGAGTCTCTGTACAGGGATGGCCCTCAACTCCACCCTGATTACTCTCTCACGCACAAGACCTGTGAAGCCAATCAAATCCTGGCATGGCCTCTGGAACATCTCCAAATGTATGCCCTGGAGCTGGCTGACATTGGCTCACAACTCCCAAAGATTGTGCCTTTCCCTTCGCTTAGGTTTAATTCTACTGGTAGGATGAAATCACCCATGATAGAAATATTTTCAACTTGGAAATTGGCAAATGGTACACATCCAAGGGATTTTTTTTTTCTTCCTTGAGAGTCTGCTGTTAAGTATTCACCAACCACAAAGATTCTATAGTAATCCTGAGTTGATGCTTAACTACTGACCAAAAGGTTAGTGGTTGGAGTCCACCCAGAGGCACCCAGAAGAAAGGCCTCATTATCTCCGGCTGAAAATTCAGCATTTATTTATTTTATCCCCATGGAGCACATTTCTACATGGATGCACATGGAGTCATGTAACCCCAAAATTCACTGCCACCGAGTCCATTCTGACTCACAATGATCCTATAGGACAGAGTAGAACTGCCTCTATGGGTTTCCGAGACTGGGACTCTTTTCTTTCTTTCTTTCTTACTCTCTCTCTCTCTCTCTCTCTCTCTCTCTCTCTCTCTCTCTCTCTCTCTCTCTCTCTCTCTCTCTCTCTCTCTCCCTCTCTCTCTCTCTCTCTCTCTATTTTTCTTTTTTTCTTTCTTTCGAATGGAGATGCAGTCTCTGGGAACGAAGGAGCACCTGTTCTCCTTTTTGTAGGTGCTGAAGCACTCCTTGAAGTCCTGGTAGGTCTCAAAGCAGCTGCCCAGCTCCATGGCCATCCCCTCTGCCCACACCAGGGGCTCAAGCTGACACCGGAGTTCAGAAGTCACCCTGAGGGTCACAGGCTAGCCTAGGTCCCTTTGAGGTTGGGCCCCACTGGCGGGAATGAAGTGTGGGAAGAGCCTAAGAGACAGAGGGAGTTAGAGGGTAGAGGGGCATCTCAAGATGGTAACTCTTTAGGGGAATACAATGCCTCATCTTTTTCGTGTGGATCTTTCTGTGCTGATCTTTCAATTAGCAGCCAAACATATAACCTAATACACCACCAAGATTCCTCGCTGGGTTTTGATGAGTCGAACTCAAGAGCAACTTGTAATGGGTTGTAATGGTTCAGTAACTGTCTTAAAAGGCAAAAGAGAAAGAAAAAACTCGCTGCCATGATGTCCATTCTGCAACCCTTTGGGACACGGTAGAGCTGCTTTTGTGGGTTTCTGAGACTGTAGCTTTTTTCCCCTCTTACTTTTATTGGCGGGTCTGACATCTCTTGTCACAATCCGTACATTCGTTATATGTGTCAAGCACATTTACACATATGCCACCATCATCATTTTCAAAGCATCCTCTTCCCACTTGAGATCCTGATATCAGCTCCCATTTCTTCCTTCTCCCTCCCCTCCCCTCCCTTTCTCACAAACCCTTGAAAAGTTATAGATTACTATTTTTATATCTTATATCATCCTCCGTCACCCCTCACCCACTTTTTGGCAGGGAGTTATAGGTTGAACTTTGTGATCAATTCCCCCTTCCTCCCCCAACCATTCCCCAATTTTCCTGATATCTCTACTCTCCTTGTTGGCCCTGAGGGGTTTATCTATGCTGGATTCCCTATGTTGCGGGCTCTTTTCTGTGTGCATGTTTCGGAGACCATAGCTGTTAATGACACTAGAAACCTTATCTTTCTCTAGAGGAGTGATTGGTGGTTCTGAACTGCTAACCTTGTGGTGTTGCAGCCCATTCAATATCCGGCCGTTTAGGATTAAATTCATACTGTCCGCACTAAGTGTGAGCTGGGTCTCATGTTGTGTGATCCTGGTACAGGTTGCCATGAGAAGAAGTCCAGTCACTCCACTCCTTAATCCCATCACCAATGCTTTTGGGCATCATGGCTCAATGTTTCTCACTGTTTCTCGATTCTGTCCATCTCTGCCTTGCCATCACTCACTTTTACTGCTTCTGCCTACGACAAGATTTCCCCACTTTCCCTTCATCTAATTGACTGTCGCTCATCCATCAAACTAACTTCAAAGTAACTCCTTCAAGGAACTTTCAGTGACCCCTCAGGTTACACCAAACATCTCAATTACCTTTTCAATGAACAATAAATAAATAAATAAACACTTTACAACATGTAACAAAAGTGAGCCATTCAAACCACGTGTGCGTTAGTAACATTTGTTGTGTTGTTAGGGGCCATCGAGTCAGATCTGACCCATAGCGACCCCATGTGGAACAAAACGAAAATGTGGCCCGATCCTGTGCCATCCTCACAATTGTTCTTCTGTTGGAGACCATTGTTGCAGCCACTATGTCAATCCATCTTGTTGAGGGCTCTCCTCTCTTTCACTGCCTCTCCACTTTGCCAGACATGATGTCCTTCTCCAGGGACTCGTGACAACATACCAAGCCTCTAAGGAGCATTCTTACTGGACTTCTTCCAAGACAGATCTGTTTTTCCTTTTGTAAGTCCATGGTACATTCAATATCCAGTATATCAATATTAGAAGTGCCGAGTACTAACAGCCCCCATCCAAATAACTGGTAATGTTCCTGACTATTTATTATTCCTACTACAGGATTACTTAGCATAACCCAACTAGAGATAGATTGACATATGACAATTCAAGAACGTGTTCCTCCTTCAAATCCAGCCATGTCCCTTTTAGAGACACACTCCTTGGAGTGTGGAATGTGAAACCTAGAAAGATTCTGGGAGAATTTGACAGAGATACCCCAAAGTCAGGGACACCTTTGTGCTGGATAAGGGTGGCATCCCTCACTGACTGCAGATATTTCCAAGGAGAATGTGTTAGAATCCAAGCTAGCACGTCGCTGTCAGACACTTTGTTTGGATGTATGTAAGAACTAATTCTAGTAAGAACAAAAGTTATAATAACATATTTTCATACTTAACATTCTTGGAAGTGTGATGATCGCCAAAAATACATTTAATCTTCACAACTAGTACTTATTACCATCATTCTAATTTTACAGATGAAGACAAATGCATAAAGAGGTTAAATGAATAGCTCAAAGTCACACCTTTTCCTCCACAATTCCACAAACCCAGGTGGGGTGAGACTTTGAAACAGGCGTGCGAGCTGCGGAGCAGGCACGCTTGATCAACACACTAACTATAGGCAGGGGTGGGGCTCACGTGATTTAACAACCAGTACGCCGCCCTAATAACCATTTAAAGTAGTTTTTTCAAGCAAATGATATATCAAAAGGTGTATATTATTTCACACAATTACTACTTAAATAAGAACAGTGAAAGAGATGCACAAAATGGGGTTATATCATAAGAGTTTTAAAATATTAATGAAAAAATATTGAATAATTCCTGAAATAAAACAATAAAACTGTTGTTTAGGATATTTCTATATTGCTTCTTAATTGGTGTCTTCGCTTGCAATCTTCTTTGCTTCTATCCAAACATCATCGGCTGTGTGGTTTAGCGTTACCCATATTTCCACTGTCGGAGTAGGACCCTGTTCCTCTAGAGTCGGGCCAGTTAGGCAACAGTCACTGTGTTTGATATATTAGAAGCAGGTAGGCGGCTTCTCTTCTTTGGATAGATTATGTTCAGCTTTGAAAAACACCTTTCCACGTCTACTGAACTTACAGCAGTTGTTCTGACGATAGTTTGAATTATTGGAACACTTTTGGGAATTGTATAATTCACTCATCCTATCTCCTGGGAATTTGGGGAGTAACACAAAGCTGAAACAAGTAACCTCTGGTGTCAGCCTCTGGTTGTCATGCACTTCCCCCTTTACGTGATATGTTTGTTTACTGAAGTAACAAACATAAGGGAATCAAAATGTAGTACTTCACCAAACGTATAAAGGGTTTTATGAAATGAATATATAAATGTGACAAGCATCCAAAAAAACACACTGCCTTCTAGTTGATGCCGACTCATAATGACCCTACAGGACAGAGTAGAATTCCCCCTGTGGGTTTGTGAGATTATAACTCTCTGGCAATAGCTAGCGCTGTGTGCCACTCCCCTCGAGTGGTTAGTGGTTTTGAACCATTGACTTGGTAGGTTGCAGCCCAATGTGTAACCACTATCCTACCAGGTCTCCCTATTACAGGCAGAGTTCTGTCTGATTTATTATACCCATGGATGAAATGAATATTATTACAGGTGCTTAGAATACACTGTTTGTTGGGCAGATGAATCTTAAAAAAAAGAGTAAACAATATAAATTTGTGATTTCCATATTGGGCAGCTGCTTAGCCACCCTCTTTGGAAAGAATCCTGATTACAAGTGCATTTCAACCACCTGTGAACCAAAGTCAGCAAAAATTAGGTATCTGCTCTGCCCAGCTGGTGCGAACTGGCTGAATCTCACCACTAACGCTAGGTTCTTTTTCTCTGTTTAAAGGTTTCTACTTGAGTAAAGAGGTACAGTCTCAGAGATCCACGGGGTCAGTTCTGCCCTTTCCTATAGGGTATCTGTGAGTTAGAATTGACTCAATGGCAGTAAGTTTGGGGTTTTTTTGAACAAGAGCTGGGATTTGTTAGAAACTAGCAAGGGTAAAGCCTAGTGTCATCTGATCCAGTTTCGTTTTTGAGGAGGAAAGCAGTGGTCTTTCTATCCTACAACTTCTGCCTTCTATAAAGCCTTATTAGCTGTCACAGAGGGGCGTGCGAGCCAGTTTGGTTGAGTGTTATCATTCCCGTGGTTTTTTTCTTTCTCTTTCCCATATCCCATTCCCTCCAGCCCTGCTGTTGGAGCCAGCTATTTGTATGCATTTAACTAAAATACTCAGAGGCATAGGGGGAAATATGGATATAATAACCACAGGCTGCCAAACTTAAAGAGACAGGGGAATGGGGTCAATCGATGCCCTGAGTAGACAAGGAGCACCTTCTCTGATACTCAGGGCAGTCCACAGCCAGGATACACAAGATGCTAGCAGCCTCTTCCTTAGTTGGCTCACTGTAGAAGTGAACTGCATGTGTGGATGACGTACTCATGGAGGGGTGAAAAGAAGCACATTCTTACGGGTGTTTAAAGGGTCAGGGGGTCCTGGTGGTGGCATGGTTAAAACACTGAGCTGAGGGTTGGGACCTACTGGCTGCTCCATGGGAAAAAGACGTGGCAGGAAGCTTCTGTAAAGATTCTACCCTTGCTCCTGGATGCTTCCTCCCCCCAACTACCATGATCCGAATTCTACCTTGCAGGGCTGGATAGGACAGAGGCTGTACACTGGTACATATGAGGGTTGGAGGTACAGGGAATCCAGGGTGGATGATACCTTCAGGACCAAGGGTGTGAGGGATGATGCTGGGAGAGTGGAGGGTGAGTGGGTTGGAAAGGGGGAACTGATTACAAGGATCCACATGTGACCTCTTCCCTGGGAGAGGGACAGCAGAGAAGGGGGGAAGGGAGACTCCGGATAGGGCAAGATATGACAAAATAACGAGGTATAAATTACCAAGGGCATATGAGGGAGGGGGGAAAGGGGAGGGAGGGGGGGGGAAAGAGGACCTGATGCAAGGGGCTTAAGTGGAGAGCAAATGCCTTGAGAATGATTGGGGCAGGGAATGTATGGATGTGCTTTATACAATTGATGTATGTATATGTATGGATTGTGGTAAGAGTTGTTTGAGTCCCTAATAAAATGTAAAAGAAGAAAAGAGAAAAAAATGATTAGGGCAAAGACTGTACAGATGTGCTTTATACAATTGATGTATGTATATGTATGAACTGTGAAAAGAATTGTATCAGCCCCAATAAATTGTTAAAAAAAATAAAAAAATAAAGTGCTGGGAAAAAAAAGATTCTACCCTTGGACACGCTATGCACAGTTCTAGCCTACTCCGTGCTTTAGGGGTGCTAGGAGTCGGAGTTGGCTCAATGGCCATGGGCTCGGTTTGGGGGCAGGGCAGTTTGAGAGTCTCTGCTTTCCTGGTGTATTTTAAGGTCTGACTGGCTGTCTTCAGTCTTCTTTTCCTTTGCAGGCCTGTGTGTGTTTTGAAGACAAAGATGTTTGTTCTGCTTTATAGAATTGCTCAACATTTAAAAGTACAAAAGAGACGTTTAAAAATGTAACTGCAATTGAAATGGCTGGAGAGCAGAAGTGAGCAGAAATGGCTAGTATAGGCATGCTCTCAAGCTTTGAGCACGATGTTCAATCAGAAGCACTCACTGCAGTTAACAGAAGCACTATTTACAGAAGCAAAATGTAAGAGGCACACACCCATGTTGGTAGCTGGCACAGCATTCTCTCTCTCTCTCTCTCTCTCTCTCTCTCTCTCTCTCTCTCTCTCTCTCTCTCTCTGACACACACACACAGACACACAGACCAGCTCTTTTTAAGAACTCATTTTTGATCAAAGTTCATGAATTCGGTTAGAGTGGACTTTATTTAACAGTTCTAAATTCATTTAAAATGTACACACCTGTGTGCATGCATACCTCATCAGAGTTACATGCGAAGTAAGTGCATCAGAAGCCCTGCTAAATAGTCTCAGTCTCACATACACGAGACAGGCTCATAGATTCAGCACCAAGGTCATGGTGGTCATCTTAAATATGTCTTTTAGGAAATTTCCGGAAGGATCTGCTTGCTATGAACGTGCTCATCCACTCTGGAGCCATCAAGTCCATTTTCGACTCATAGCGACCCCAGGTGACAGAGTAGAAGCAAATGGTCAGGTCTTCCTCCCAGGAAGTCACTGGATGGATTTGAACCACTAGCCATTTGGTTAGCAGCCAAGTACTTAAAGATGGCTTCTCCAGGAATCCTTCACCCTAGAACATTAAGAAATGAATGGCTTTCCGAATCTAGGCCTAGAGGTCGCAACTATTCCTAGAATTCCACTTTCTTTCATGTCATGCGTCCCTTGTGTGGGAAGTGACATCACCTGCGCCTCATGTCTCATCCACCTGCTCCCCAGGAAGAGAGCTTGGCCTTCCTTGTCACTCTATGTGTTTGTTATGAGGAAGATGGATGCAGGCACCATCCCCCTTTCCTTCCCGTGTTTCCTCTGTCTACCCTCCCTTCTCTGCCTTGGGCTTTGTCAGTTCCTTTCTCTCTACACTGCATCTCTTTTAGTTCCAAAAATAGATCATTCAATTTAGGAAGAACAATTAACTGGAAAGGAAAAAAAAATCTTAGTATGGAGAGGCATTTCAGCTTCTCTATCAGGCATGAAGTAATTGGAAACGCCACGGCAGTGCCTTCACCCCAGATTCTGCTCCATTCTGCAGACTGAGCTTCAGGAAATTCCTGGTCTCAGAAAGGCCGGGCTCAGTTCCTACATGTCCACAGCACTTTGGTTGTCAGCTCCAAGCATGTCACAGGATAATGAGACACAGGAAGGCTGTACTGCTGTGATTTCATTAGTGTTTGTACTAGATTTTCTCCATAAAGCAAACTTGGATGTTCTCAGTGATTTCTTACCCACTAGATACTTATTATCTTCTCAAAGCACAGGACTGTCCCCTGAAACCTAATTATATCTGACTCCATCTGGTAAGTCCTGGGGGAGCTTAGTGCAGCATCGCAGTCATCTCAAGGCGGTGTTCCTCAAAGTGTGAGCCTGAGAAACACCTGAATCAGAATCACCTGGGATCTTAGTTAAAAAGGCAGTCTCAACCCACTTCTGAAACATGATATTCAGGTAGTTCCAATGGGACAGTAACATGTGAGAAAAGAATTCCCACCTTCCTTTTGGAAGACCTAGGCTCCTGGCCAATGTTTCTCATGCACTGCTATGATGTAGGATGGGTTTCAGCAGAGCTTCTAGGTTAAGACAAACGAGAAAGACAGATCTGACAATCTACTTCTAAAAGTCATCCAATACAAATGCAATGTTCATACTGAATTGGGAATGGGGTTACCAGGAACAGGAGCAGACTTGGTGACAGCTATCAACACAACGTTTGAGAACTATGGTTCGGGTTCCGCATAAAGAGCTATCCCAATTCTACCTACAAATCTGGCTGTAGCAGAAGACATTCACTGGTACAGATAGGAACTGGAAACACAGGGAATCCAGGACAGACAAACCCTTGAGGACCAGTGCTGAGCGTGGCAATACTGGGAGGGTAGAGGGGAGGTGGGATAGAAAGAGGGAACTGATCACAAGGATCTACATATAACCCCCTCCCTGGGGGACGGACAACAGAGAAGTGGGTGAAAGGAGACATTAGACAGTGTAAGATGTGACAAAATAATAATAATTTATAAATTATCAAGAGTTCATTAGGCAGGGAGGGTGGGGAGGGAGGGGGGAAATGAGGAGCTGATATCCAGGGCTCAAGTAGAAAGCAAATGCTTTGAGAAAGATGAAGACAAATGTACAAATCTGCTTGACACAATGGATGGATGGATGGATGGATGGATGGATGGATGGATGGATGGATTGTAATAAGAACTGTATGAGCCCCAATAAGATGAGTTAAATTTTAAAAAAAGAAAGAAAGAGAAAAAGAGAGATTCTAGCTAATGTAAACAGTTACCTCTGAAACTTTCAGGGACAGTTCGACCCTGTTCCCCGGGGTCGCTGTATGCAGGCATTGACTGGATGACAGTGAATGTCAAAAAGTTAAAGGCCCTCTCAGGCAGTGGCTCCCAAGCAGGGCTCATTTTGTTTCTCTGCACATCAGGCAACACCTGACGATATTTTTTGCTGTTGTCATACCTGGAGGCTGGGAGTCAAGGCTCCTCACTTCTAGAAGACCCAGAGGCCAGAGATGTGCTAAACTCCCTACAGTGCAGAGACAGCTCTCCACAACAAAGAATTATTTAGCCCCAAACAGAACCAAGGTTGGTTGAAAAATCCTGCTCTGATTCTAACCCGAAGTTCTCAATACCTATGCAGAAATCCAGTTGTGTGAACCTTTTTTTTTTCAAAATATGAATAATTAAATAAGTTTAGTTGTTTTTGATGAGTAATTAAAAGTTTTTAATTGGGGGTTCCTACAGCTCTTAGCACAATTCATCCATCCATCCATTGTGTCAAGCTTATTTGTATATATGTTGCCAGCATCATTCTCAAAACATTTCTTTCTACATAAACTCTTGGTATCAGCTCTTCATTTTCCCCCTCCCTTTCCCACCCTCCCTCACTCATTAACCCTTGATAATTTATAACTTATTATTATATTTTCATGTATGATGTCTCCCTTCATCAACTTTCCTGTTGTCCATCTGCCTGGGGGGTGTTACCTTTAGATAATTGTATTAGGTTCCCCCATTCTCCTCCCACCTTCACCCTCCCTTACTGGTATTAACTACTCTCATTATTGGTCCTTAGGGGTTTATCTTTCCTGGATGCCCTATGTTTCCAGTTCTCATCTGTACCTTTGTACATGCTCGGGTCTAGAGGGATTTGTAAGATAGAATTGGGACATGATAGTGCATGGGGGAGGAAGCATTAAAGAAATAGAGTAAAGGTGTATGTTTCATCAGTTCTATACTGCACCCTGACTGGCTTGTCTCTTTCTTCTGACCCTTCTGTAAAGGAATGCACAATTGTCTACAGGTGGGTTTTGAGTCTCCATTCCGCACTCCCCTTATCCACATTGATATGATTTTTGGTTCTGGGTCTTTGATACCTGATATTTGCTCCCATTGACACCTCATGATTACACAGTCTGGTGTACTTCTTCCACGTGGATTTTGTTGCTTCCCAGCTAGATGACAGCTTGTTTATCTTCAAGTCTTTAAGACCCCAGATGCTATATCTTTTGATAGCTGGCACCATCAGCTTTCTTCACCACATTTTCCTATGCACCCATTTTGCCTTCAGCCATCATGTCAGGAAGGTGAGCATCATGGAATGCCAGGTTATTAGAACAAAGTGTTCTTGCATTGAGTACTTGAGCTGACCCATAGATTTTTAACTGAATGAGATAGGACAGAATTGAATAAGAAAGGATGCACCAGAGTCTATTGCATTTAGTACTATAGGTATGATTTCATGAATTATTCAATGGAGATACATGTATAAACTTAATTATTGTGGATTATACAAGGTGACTTCAAAAGGTTTATGGAAGAAATGGAATTAAAAAATAATGGAATTTCCACAAACTTTTTGAAGCTCCTCATAAATGAGAAGTTGTTAACGGCATTCCTTTTAAAAATTAAAAATAGCACACATCCCAAAAGCACATTAACCATGAAGGTATTGCTTGATGAATTATTGTATTCATTGTATAATTATAAGGTAAACATTGCTTTAATATTACCCAGGACAACAAATGGAAATCACCTAGAAAACCAGGAGCCACTGTGTACCTCTTAATAACTAGACTTCCCTTTAGCTGCAGGGGAGCAAACCCCACTGCCACCGAGTCCAGTATCGGAGTTCATCAGCCGGACCTTGGGTTTCTGAAACTTTGTAGATCTTTACAGAAGCAGACTGCCTCGTTTTTCTCCCATGCAAAGCTGGTGGGTTTGACCACAAGCCAAGGCTTACCCAACGTTACCACCAGTCTGCTCCAGGACCTGTAGACACCACAGCTAACCATTTCCATAATGTTATGGTCATTGTTATCCTTGGTTTTCTGTTCTTTTTTGGTTTTGTTTTCTAGTTTGTATCTATGTAGTTTAAAAGTTCATTTAAATGGAATTCTATTATATCTAATTTATATTTTCAACATTTACTTTTATGACATCCATTCATATTGTATGTAGCCATGGTTCATTAATTCTTATGACAATATAATATTCCAATGTATAACTATACCAATATTTATATCCATTCAAGTTTTGGCACTATGATAAACGATGCTCATGTGAACATTCTTAAGAATCTGCTGGTCGACATGTGTATGCCCAATGTTGGGAATACTGAAAAGAGGAATTTCCCCCTGAAACTATGGCCCTTGGTCACAAAAATAGCTTATTATGTAAATTAGTTTATATTTACGTCCTGTTAAAAGGTAAAGAAAGTCCATTTGTATTTTCCTTCCTCGACAATGTTTTACCGCATTGGTACTTTGAACAGTCATATATTTTAGGATTATCTTGTTAAACCCCTCAAAAAATTCTTAGGGTTTTGGTTGGGATTACCTGGCTGTATACATCAAATAATAGACCTATTAGCCCAGGAGCATGGTATGAGTCTCTACTGTGTTATGCCTAAATTCCCTTTCATAATCATGTTTAGTATGAGGGTCCCACACAGCAGATCTGCTGGCACACTGCTGAAGAGCTCAACCACAACCCAAAGTTCAGCGGGACCACGCCAGGTCTCCACGTGCAAGAACAGGCCTCAGGATATGGTGCTCAATCACTGAGTCAGATTGGACCCAATGGCATACAACAAAGGCATCTCTCACATATTTGGATGGATTTATTCATAATTACTTGATACTTTATGACAATATGAATAATACTGCTAATTTTTGTTTCTGTGTGATTATAGAAATAAATTTTATTCTTATTAACCAAGTATTCACTAATTCTCTATAAATTCTAATACATTATCTATGAATTTTTGGAATTGTCTACATATATATATCATCAATGAATGTACACTGGTGCAGATAGGAGCTGGAGGCACAGGGAATTCAGGGTGGATGATACTTTCAGGACCAGGGGTGTGAGGGGTGATACTGGGAGGGTAGAGGGAGAGTGGGTTTGAAATAGGGAACCAATTACAAGGATCTACATGTGACCTCCTCCCTGGGGGACGGACAACAGAAAAGGGGGTAAAAGGAGACGTCGGAAAGGGCAAGATATGACAAAATAATAATTTATAAATTATCAAGGGCTTTTGAGGGAGGAGGCGCAGGGAGGGAGGGGGAAAAAGGACTTGATGCAAAGGGCTAAGTGGAGAGCAAATGCTTTGAAAATGATGAGGGTACAGAATGTACAGATGTGCTTTATACAATTGATGTATGTATGGATTGTGATAAGAGTTGTACGATCCCCTAATAAAATGTTTTAAAAATAAATAAAGGAAACGATTAAAAAGAATAATAGTTTTATTTCTGACAGTAGTTTATTTCTGACACAAAGGATCTAATACTTAAATCTGTTTTGTCTCTTTGTGGGCACGGCACAGTTAGGAACTTCAGCATGAGGTGTGATGTAACTCTATCAGTCACCTTTTCTTGTTCCAGAGAGCAAAAGAAAGTTTTCAACACCCAAGTGAATTCCTAAATGTTTGTAATAAATGGAATTAAAAGACGATGGAAAATTTCCATGAATTTTTGAAGCCCTCTCAAATAACTATAAAGAATCATGTTGACTGTAGTCTTCTTAAATAGATCATCCATATCAGATTATGAGTGATTCGTTGTGTTCTTTGCTTATAAAAAGGTTTTATCATGACTGAATCTTGGATTGAAGTATAGGCTTTAACTGTGTCTACTAAAATGATACTGTTATTTTCTTCTTAATTCTATTAACATGTAAAATTAAATTGATTGATATTTTCACGTTACAGCAACCTTGTATTAATTAGATAAAGAGCTCAGTCAATATGGATACCTTTTAAACATATATTGAAGGATTTGGTTTACTAGGAGCATATTTTGTACAGGATTTCTGTATCTATGTTCATGACAGACAAAAGTATATACTTTTTCTATTAAATCTTGTCTCTGTTCACTATTGGTATCGAGGTTATACGACTGTAACATAAAGGGGGATGTGTTCTCTTTTTTTAGTCATTTGCGGAAGTGTAAAACTTACATTATTGGTATATTTGTTCTTTAAATGTTATGTGGGATTTTGACAGTGGAATGATGTAGGTCAGAAGGTTCTTTTGTGGAAATTTTTAACTTATAGATCAAATTTCTTTAAGGGCTATAGACCTGCATATGTTTTCAATTTCTTTGTGTTGCCATTTTGGTAAACTCAATGGTACCAGAAACTTTCCATTTTGTTGTTGTAAAATTTTTTCATAGCAACCTCTTAGTATCAGTACTCAAAGGATCCCTGTTAGAGGAATGGTTAAAAATTCAGCTGCTGATCAAGCCTACCGGACACTGGACAGGAGAAAATACCTGGCGATCTGCTTCCATAAGGACTTCCGCGTAAGAGACCCTGTGGAGCAGGTCTGCTCTCTCTCATAGAGTCGTTAGGAGTCAGAGCCAGTTTAACAGTACCTAACAGCAACAATATATCAATACCATTTTTATGCCTAACAATTATTTTTTTTCTATTTAATTTGATAGATTTCTAAGCATTTCATCATATATATATTAAGAATGACTGAGTAGCTATTTGAAAAAGTAAGTTAAAATCTATATCTCAAACATATAACAAAAGAAAAAATGCCACAAGAAATAATGGAAGCATTTGATTTATAATCCCCTTGTGATTATAAATCACAAGGAGTAGTTTTTAAACTTCTCTGTCCTGAAATGGAATATGAATACTTTAGATGATAAAAATAAAAATGTTTTGCATGACAAAAAAGAAAGTCATTGTGTGTAATTTTAATGGCACATTGGAAAACATTTATTAATCCGATTTCAAAAGACTAAATGTTCAAAAATAGGAAACTTTCTAACATTGTGGTACCGTGAATTTACTCGATATGACTTGTCTAGTCATAGTCTTTTATAACTTCCACCAAATCACTGGATGGAATCATCTGAGTAGGGTGCATGAAACTCCCACAAGGAAGTTGGTCAACTTTGCCATCCCACTATGTATAAAATGAGCCATCTCAGAAAGAGGAATGGAGTCTCTCGCCACCATCATGAACGAAGAACCAGTAGTAGAATGCATCCTTCACACTCGAATATTCCTCTTTGATGTAGGACACAGAGTTGTGACATTGAGAAGCAGCAGCAAAGTGCTAAAAAGCATCAACGGCAGCAGGACCGGAGCACAGGATAGAACAGTAAGCTTCCCAGTCCGCAGAGCTAGGTTTGCTGGCCCATGGAGCTAGAGCCTTCTGTTTGAGGTTGGAGGTGCAGTGGTGTGCCCTTTGAGCATCTATCGGCAGTGTTAAAGGAGCTCTGTAACATTTCCCCAAGCAGGGCAAAGACCATGGCTTAGTTGGCTGTGCAATGGAGAACAAGATAGAGAACTGCCTGTGGGTATTTTGGAGGAGAGTCACTCCTAAACCAGAGAACTGTACCCTGAGCATTTCTAAGTCTGAGTTGTAATCAGTCAGCTTCCTTAATGAATCCCATTTTTGTGAATAGAGTCTGTGATTACTTTAAGGCGATACCCAAAACTAACGTGGAATTTTTTTTCAAAGCTTTGTATTAATTTTTTTTTAATTTAAAACAACGTTATCACTTTTAATGTTCTCTCCATTACACTTAATACATTTGTCAACTCTGCCATTCCATTCTTGGAAACATTTTTCAAACTCATCTCTTTGGATAGCCAGATGGCCGACAGCAACTCTTTAGTTGTTTTGTTTTGTTTTTTTCTCACCTCTTCAACTTCGTCAAATCGCTGCCCTTTCATGTCCCTCTTCATTTGCGGAAACAAAAAGAAGTCTCCTGGAGCGAGGTCAGGTGAGTAAGGTGTGTGGGGCAAGAGAGACATGCCGTTTTTTGTTTGTTTTATTTGCCAAAACCTGGCCCACTGAGATGACTTTGTGAGCAGGTGCATTGTCGTGGTGAAAAACCACCATGTCTGCCACAAATCAGACCTTTTTGTCACACACTGTTACTCAGTCTTTCAGAACCTCTAAATAGAAAGCTTGATTAGCAGTCTGACATGGTGGAATGAATTCCTACTGCACTATGGGTTGACATTGTTCATTCTGGAAGTTGATAGACGGGCAGAACGAAGTTTGTTATCAATCGTCATTTCACTTTCTTGAAACAAGAAAACCACTTGTAATGTACACTTGAGTATTTTCCCACAATGCTGTCCTTGTAAGCTGTGTTCAACATCACAACGGCAAACACAAGTTCACAGCTGCATTCTGTCCTCTTAAATCGGCCATCACCAAAAACAAAGTTTGAGCCAAACTGCTCTTATGAAAACATTCCCTGGGACCAGAGAGAACCTTCTCTGGATGCACTAACTCAGAGCAAGTTGCGTGATGCTCACCTGGTTGGAACAAATAGGTACTGTGAGAGCTCCACCCTGTCCAGTGCAATTCTGAGGTTTCAGGGCCACCTTTCGTATGTGGCCATTGCCATGAAGTGTCCAACCAGCTAACGAGAAGACAGTGCTCTCCAAAGAACAGCTGGACTCGGAATGGGTAAAGAAGGTCAAAAGGCAGAGACATGCCTGGCCGCCCTACCGAGGTCTCATGCTGATGGTGACTTTCCTCCTTCCTCTTTGTGAAATCAGAAGAGACCAGGTTCTGCTTCCACACCATTCTTACACAAACCAATAATAAAAAAAATTTTTAACGACTCTACTGCCAATGAGTCAGGTAGTGATCCTATAGGACAGAGTAGTGCTGTCCCTTTGGGTTCCTGACATAGTAACTGTTCATGGGACTAGAAGGCCTTATCTTTAACCCGCAGAGCAGCTGGCAGTTTCCAAGGACCTAGCAGTACAGCTCACAGCCAACTCTGTCAGCAGGCCTCCAGCAACTTCGCCAACTCACAGCAGCCCTCTTGTATAGGGTTTCCTTAAGGGAGCAGAGAGCCTCATCTTTCTCCCATGAAGCAACTGGTGAGTTTGAACTGCTGGCCTTAAGGTTGGCAGCCCAATGCCTACCCAACAGTACCACCAGGGTCCCCTAGACTAACCAATATCAATCCAAAAGAAAATAAGCAAAGGACAGTAATGGGCAGTTCAATCAAAAGGACTTAGATCTATGATATGATACTCAGCACATTAAGACCATATTGAGATGTCATTTTATTTACCCCATCAATGTGACAAGATCAGAAAAATTGCTACATTATTGATTTGGTGAGAAGAGAAAAGGAACTTCCAAACATTGATAGTGGAAATAAAACTTGATCCAACATCCATTGAGGACAATATAATTACATCTATTTAAATTATATACATATTTTAATCTAATAAGTCCAAATTTGTAATTGGTTCTATAAGCACTCTTGTATATACACAAAATGATGTATTCATTTGATTTAAAAAATTAAGGAAAGAATTGTATTATCTTTCTATTTCATTTTCCCAAAATCTTTTTGAAGCCCCTCAAGTATGTATTTTAAATGTGTATTTTACATATATAATTATTTTATATATGTGCACAGTATTTGTTCACTCTTTATTTCATGGCTATATAATGTCTCATTTTCATAATAAACTAAACTAATTTAACGAGTCACTGCTCAATGGGTATTTGGGCTATGTTTAATTTCTTATTATAACAAACAATGTTGCAGGAAATACCTTACTTGCACATCCTTCTGCATAGGTATAAGCATGCTAGTAGTATATTAGAAAAAGTTCAGAACAGAGTTATAGAATAATGTATAAAAGAAGCAGTGAAAGATACATACTTTGTTAATATAGTAAAAATAATATAAATATATAAATGAAAAACTCTTAAGATTTTGTTTTGGTGAAGGGTAATATTTGGTGGCAAAAGAATAGGAGTGAGGAGAAAGATGTTTTCACTACATACTATCTTCTAGCGCTATCATAGTTAAGCACATCATTATTTCTGTTTAAATAAATAACAAGTGATTTAAATAGTTACTTTTAAAGGTTTCTTGCTTGTTTGGTTTTTTTGTTGTTGTTGTTTTGTTCCTTTGCCCATGACCACTTACTTTAACTATGTATTCTAATTTTCCGGTGGGAACAAGAATTTGGTTGTAACAAAGAAGAATCAATACATAAGAAAAGTTGAGCAATGTTTATGCATCTTCCTTAGCAATAAAGTTCGAGATGGCTCATATTGATTTTGCAGTTCCATATCCCAGAGTCCAATTAATAGAAAAGTATAGGCCCAAACTACTGTTCATACAAACATGTTTCACTACATACTGTTAAGTAGACCAGAGGTTAGCAAACATATTCGATTATGATTCACAGTGAGAAATATATTCTGTGACCTCATCTAGTGCCATACACAACAGAAATAAAAATTTCATTAAAAAAAGAAATAAAAATTAAGACTTATTCCAACATTTTTTCATTTTGTACTTTTCAACTTTTTTAGAAATGGTAATTACTACCTCATGTGCATGTGAAAGTTAAACACTGAACACAGACGATCAACCTGTACCCCTTGGACTTAAGACTGAAATTCCCTGATGGGAGAGGAAGCCAAAGATGGCCACCCAAGACTGTGGACATGGCGATCCTTGGCCTTTGGTTGGGACCCCTGGCTTGGTGGGTGTCCAATTAAAGGGCATCCAGAGCCACCACATATTGAGCGTCTCAATGCTTCCTTTGCATTGATATGTCAGGTATTCATCTGCTAGGCAAAGATCTGCCTTTGTAAGAAATGTTACAGTGAATTTTACCTTAGCACCAGCCCCCAAGCTCATTTTAAATAGAGCTCAATCAATTAAGAAATCAATCTGTATAAAGACAACAGCCCATGAATTGCAGTTCACAGCTGGACTATACTCCCATAAACTCCTCATATCAACAGTTCCTTAAATTCTATGACATTGGATAAATTATTGATATCAATGCAATTACTTTATACCTCAAGAGGATTATTGACAATGTTTATCTTTTTTGTTTGTTTTATTTGAGTTTTTTCCATTTCAATTTTTGTTGGTTTGTTACTGTTTTCTTTGGCTTTTGTTCATGTTGAAATTGATTTTGTTTTTATCAAAATATTATTATCTCCAAAGTAAAGCAGAGTTGACCATGGACCAGTAGGTGGACACTGGGCTTCCACTTAATTCTAGCACCAACCCATGAACATTCTTATAACATATCCCTGCTCCCTACTCACCTTCATGAAATGATCACTGAAGACAAAGGTGCTACAGGAAAGTGTGGTGAAGAAAGCAGATGGTGCCCAACTATCAACTGGAATAGTGTCTGGGGTCTTAAAGGCGTGTATTCAAACAAGCAGCTATCTAAGTGAGGAGTCAACTAAGTTCCCATCAAAGAAGCACACCAGCCTGTGAAATCCTAAAATGATGAGAAGAAAATCCAGATATGATGCAGGGAATGGTATCAGAGTTTAAACTGTGAACATCCAATTTGTAGAAAGTTATGGAGGAGAGTAGGAGGCCAGAATCCATCTGCAGAGTACCTCGTCACAGTAAGCTTCTGGCAGATCCCTGCGGCCATGGAAAGCTTTCCTAACAGACAGAGACTATTGTAAACTTGATTACGGTGGATCGAATTATGCTGTAATATGATATTCAGTCAGTTGACTTTCCTCTTGACCCAACCTGAATTTGCTCCAGGCTTAATTATTTCTCCTTTGTTCCAGAGCAGAAATTTCTTCTCCGGTTTTTAAAAATATTGTTGGTATTCTTTTCTTTCTTGCTCTTTGTTTTTATCTTTGTGTGATTATCATTTGCTTCCTTCTGTTTCATTTTGTTTTTACTTTTTCTGTTAGGTTTTCCGATTTATGAAGCACAGGAGTGGATTCACAGAGGCAAGAACTAATGTGATGGTTTATCAGAGAAAGTGGGGAGAATTTGGGGAGTAAAACAATGAATGTGGGAGAGGGCGGAAGCACTAAAACTGATTGTAATTCTGTATATACAACTCTTTTTAAAGGTGAGTTAACTATGGAAGGGTTTTGTGAATTTCGTATTAAGGAAACTATTTTTAAAAACGAACCAGAGTTGCCATGATTACGCGATGGTGAAGAAGGAAGAGTATTTGCTTAGGGAGGCATTGAGTGTATGTTAATGGTGGTGGAATAATCTGGAAAAGGATATCAATGATGGTGACACGACAGAGTATAATCATGGCACTGAATTATACATGTAGAAGCTGTTGAACTAGAGAAAGTTTTGTTGTGTATATGTTTGCCACCATTAAAAATGACACCAATAACGAGTGTTACGAAGAAGAAAATGTTCTAAAATTGACTGTGGTGATGATTGTACAACTCTTCTTGATATGATTAAACAATTTAACTGTATGATATGTAGAAGTGTCAATAAAACTAAAACAATTTTAAATGTAATATATGAATATTCTTATGCTGGAACAAAGGCATAACAGATATTAAATAATATATGTCAGGAAATTTAAAAAGAAAATTTTAAAACTTTGATGCATTTGAATTATGATACTGGTGAAGAATATTGAAAGAACCAAGACAAACCTGTCTTGGGATAAATGCGGCCAAAATCGTCCTGAAGGTGAGGATGAGGAGACTTCATCTCCTATACTTTGGACATGTTCTTAGGAGAGAATGGTTCCTGGAGAAGACATCAGGCTTGATAATATAGTGGTGCTGCTAAAAAGAGGAAGACCTTTGACAAGATGAATTGACAGTGGCTTCAACTATGGGCTCAAACATAAGAATAGCTGTGAAGAATGGCTCAGGACCAGGCAGTGTCTCATTCCATTATATGAGGGGGTACCGCACCAAAACAATGAACAGCCCCACTCGTCAGAGCTTTCATAGTACCTGCTTTTCCTACTAGGTGAGCATCAAATAACTCACTCTGAGTTAGTGCACCCAGTGGCATCCCCTGAGAAGGTTCTGTCTAGTCACAGTGAATTTGTTGGTGAAAGCAGTTTCACTCAAACCTCATATATTTGATGGCCAATTTAAGAGAGCAACATGTGGCTGTGAAATTGTGTTTCCCCCTTGGGAAAATTGCTGCAGAAACCATTGTGATGTTGAACACAGCTTACAAGACAGCGCTATGGGAAAACTCGAGAGTACAAAAAATTAAGCTTTCGTCACCAAAAAGGTTTGATGATAAACTTTGTTTTGGAAGTCTGTCAACTTTCTGAACAGATGAAAAGGTTGACAAAATGCATGTACTTGGGCTTGAAGATCGACAATGGACCATTGAAGAGATGGGGAAGCTTTGTGGACCATCTTGGAACAGAGTTCAGTATATGTTAATGGAAGATTTGGGAATGAGAAGGGTTACTGCAAAATGTGTGCCCCAAGCTCTGACTGACCAGGAAAAGGCGTGTTCAGTGGAAATATGCCATGTTTGAAAAAACTGCTCTGAAGCCACCCAGACTTTTTCCCCACGGTCATTAATGGTGATGAAACATGGTACTATTCTTAAGACCTCGAAAGCAAATATCAGTCAAGTCTGTGGAAGATGCCATGTCACCTAGCCCCCAAAAAGCATATCAAGTGAAATGAAAGATCAAGAGAATGCTCATTTGTTTTTTTTTTTCATATGAGGGGGATAATGTATTTGGAGTTTGTTCTACCAAGTCAGACTGTTAATCAAGCTTTCTATTTAGAGGTTCTGAGAAGATAGCTTAAAAGTGTGCAATAAAAAAGGCCTGATATGTGGGAGATGGGGACTGGTTTTTCCACCACACAATACACCTGCTCACACAGCCATTTTAGTGCACCAGTTTTGGGCAAAAAACAGCATGCCTCTTTTGCTCGACACACCTCACTCACTTGACCTCACTTGATATGATCCCTTTTTGCTTCCGTGAATTCAGAAGACCATGAGAGAACAGTGATTTCATGATGTAGAAGAGGTGAGGAAAAAATGAGGGAGGTACTGTCAGCCATCCAAACAGATGAGTTTGAAAAATGTTTCCAAGAATGGGTTTGCAGATTTGACAAATGTATTAATTGTAATGAAGAGTACTTTGAAGGTGATACGATTGTTTTTGTAAAAAAAAAAAAATAATTAAATACAAAGCTTTGAAAAAGATTTTTCAGTTTTGGGGGGGGTACCCTCTGGTACTCTATCTACTGTGGCTGTAAGTCAGAACCAACCCCATAACAATGGATATTAGAAGCCCTGATGTCGTAGTGGGTCATGCATCTGTGTGGTAACCAAAAAGGAGCAATTCAAAGCCACCAGCTTCTCTGAGTGAGAAAGATAGAGTTTTTCACTCGCACAAAGAGTTACAATTGGGAGATGGACAGCAGAGAAGAGGGCAGAGGGAGACATCGGATAGTGTAACACAGGACAAAATAACAATAATCTATGAATTATGAAGTGTTCATGAGGGAAGGGAAGGGGGGAAATGAGCAGCCAATATTAAGGGCTCAAGCAGAAGGCAAATATTTTGAGAATGATGATGGCAATAAATGTACATATGTGCTTGAAACAATATGTGTCTGTATGGATTGTGATAAAAATTATATGAGTCCCCAATAAATGATTTTTTAAAGAGTTACAATCTCAGAAACCCACAGGGGCAGTTTTACCCTGTCTCTTGACTATGAGTAAGAATCAATTCTGAGTGAGTGAGGGAGTGAGTGAGTGAGTGAGTGAGTGGATATTTGAAAAATACTGTGAAAAAAACAAAACAAAAACCTCACAATTTTCACCACTAAGAATCGTAGCATGGACTCTCGGTGACATTGTGGTTAGGTGTTGGACAGCTAATTAGAGAATTGGCAGTTCAAACCCATTAGCTACTCCAGAGGAAAAGATGAGGTGACTTGCTCCTGTAAAAATGTAATACATAAACCCCATATATATATATATAGAGAGAGAGAGAGAGCCCCCGTGAGCCAGGATTGATTCAATGGCAATGATTAGACATGGAGGGCGTGCTTTGGGGGATACTTTAGCCCCACCATAATTTCCATCCCCACATATTTTTTCAGCCAATCCAAATAAACACACATCTGTCTTAGAAACCTAAGTTTGTTATATGAATTCAGTTTCAAGACAAGATCTGAAGACTTCTTTCGACTCCTTAAAATACTTAGCTCCACATCCTGCATGGACATTCTGGAGCTAGGTCAGGGACAGTTCTGTCTGTCTACAGGGTGACTGTGAGTCACCATTACTCTATGGCAGTGAGTTGCTTGTTTTAGTTTTTTTGTTTAGGAAACCATACTCCTCTCTCACTCTCAGGGGATTACATGGGAGAGGATATAAGCAAACAATGAAAAGAGAATTGGAGAAGAAACAAATGCAAATGAGGCCATGCCACATATATTGGGGAAGGAAAAAAAATGCTTGAATAAGTGTTATCTTTCCCAGGGTTCAAGTTCATCTTATCTGTTAAATGTAGCTAGATGGAGTGAAGAAGAGTCAGTGCAGGCTAATAAAAGGCAAGCCCAATTTTCAGTGCAGGAGATAGAAAGGAAGATAAGAAAACACTATTTCTAAAGATAGGATTCAAAGGTATGGTTAGTAGGGCAGTGTTATTTAAAATTCTGTAGAAGGAGTCATTTGTAGATCTGTGGAATGGTCTTGTCCAGTATGGGCTTCAGTAGCAACACGTGACTCCTCACATTTATATTCATTCAAATTAAACAAAAGTTGAAACTCAGTTCTTGCGTTTTATCACCCACATTTCATCTGCTCAGCAGTCCCATATGGCTGTGGCTAGGGGCTGCTTTCCTGGGCATTGTGGAATATTTCCATCATCACAGAAGGTGTTGTAGGACAGATCCTACATATAGACTCATCTCCTAGCCACTAGGGCCAGATTACAGCATGGGTTCACTTTAGCAGAAGATGGACTTAAAGACACTAGTGATATGGATAGGAGTGATGATCTTTCTGAGAGGAAAATTAAGGAGTTCTGAATGTGAAGACCACAACTTCCTCCCCTATCTAACTTCTGGAATGCTAACACAAAGTTTGCATGACCCAGGTAGAACCCTCGAGGGTGCTTTGGAAACGGAGATTAGATTTTTAATCAGGAGGAAAAAATAGTTATTCAGGGTTCTCAAGAAGAGTATGTTAGTCAAATCATTTTATTGGGGGCTCATACAACTCTTAACACAATCCATACATATGTCAATTGTTTAAAGCACACTTGTACATTCCTTGCCTTCATCATTTGCAAAACATTTGCTCTCCACTTAAGACACTGGCATCAGCTCCTCATTTTCCCCCTCCCAACCCACCCCTCTCCCTCATAAACCCATTATTTTGTCATATCTTACACTGTCCGAAGTCACTCTTCACCCATTTTCTGTTGTCCATTTCCCAAGGAGGAGGTGATATGTATATCCCTGTAATTGGTTCCCCCTTTCCACACCACCCTCCCTCCACCTTCTTGGTATCGCCACTCTCATTACTAGTCCTGAAGTGATCATCTGTCCTGGATTCCCTGTGTTTCCAGTTCCTATCTGTACCAGTGTACATCCACTGAGGACATTTGTCTGGCCCGCCGGGTGTTTTTTCCCCATTTTGCTTTTCACTTCAAAATACGATATGTGTAGTATGCATAGGAATTTTTTCATAGTTTTTTTAACTATAGTCTGGCACTCCAACGAGTCTGAGGGACAGTGAAGTGGCCCCCTGTTTAAAAAGTTTGAGGACCCCTGGTCTAGGGTCTTAAAGCTTCAAAAGTAAACAAGCATCCATCTAGTTCAGAAGCAATAAAGCCCACATTGAAGAAGCACATCAGCCTGTGTGATCACAAGGTGTCAAAGGGATTAGTTACCAGGCATCAAAGAACAAAAAATCATACATTGTGAATGAGGGAGAGTGCAGAGGGGACCCAAAGCCCATCTGTAGGCAACCGGACATTCCCTACGGAAGGGCCTCAGGAAGGAGACAAGCCAGTAGAGGTGCAGGGTAACAATGATGAAGCATACAAATCTCCACATACAGTTTTCAATCAACCTCTCAGTGCCATGAATGACAACAAAATAATGCAAACAACAATAAATGAAAACAAAAAGACCAAGGCCCCAACCAATAAAGAACAACACCAAGCAGAGACCAAGGCAAAGGAGGGCTTGCTAGGAGACGTTATGGTTACTGGTAAATGCCTTCGAACTCATGGCCATCCCACATACAATAGACCAGTGGTTCTCTACCCTCCTATTGCCGCGACCCTTTAACACAGTTCCTCATGTGGTAATGACCCCCAACCATAAAATTATTTTCATTGCTACTTCATAATTGTCATTTTGCTACTGTGATGAATCGGGCGACCCCTGTGAAAGGTTTGTTTGAACCCCATAGGGGTCGTGACCCACAGGTTGAGAACCACTGCAATAGAAGGATCCACTGCTGGGTCCTGTGGCATCCTCACAATTGTTAGGTTTATGCAGCTACTGTGTCAATCCAGGAGACTCTAAATGGATAAAAAAGGTGGTAAATCGATAATGATGGTGATGAGTATAATTAATGCCAGTAAATTGTACCTGTGAGAAATGTTGAAATGAAAAATATTTTGTTACATACATATTTACCACAATGAAAAAGAAAGGAAATAGAATGGACTGAAACCTGAGTGGCATTCACAGATAAAAATGGTGTTGACCAGAGGCCAAATGGCTATCTGAGGGACTTTCAAAAATATTTTGGAAATATGGACTTAAAAGATAATGAAATTTGTGAAGCCCTTCCTATCAACTCTGAAACCAAGAAACTAGGCCATGCATCAGTGGTAAAAAGAAGAAGCTGAACCTGAAAGGCCAGATTAAATCAGGGACCTAGGAGAGATCCTAAAAATATATCTCTCCCATCTAAACTCTGCCATTAAGTCCATTCCTACTCATAGCAACCCTATAGGACAGAGTAAAACTGACCCTGTGGGTTTCTGAGACTGTAACCTTTTTACTGGAAAGCCTCACCTTTCCCCCGTGAAACAGCTGGTAGAGTTGAACGGTTGATTTTGCAGCTAGCAACCCAAATAGTAACCTCCTATACCTCCAGGATTCCAACCCATAAATCCTTACTGAAATACCAAATCACAGCCAATTCTCTGTGAAGGAAAATATCCTCAGTGTCAGACTCCAAGGCTTTTCCATAATTTAAGATCAATCATGACCTCAAAAAAATATCAAGTGGAGAAGATGGGCAAAGGACCTGAACAGAATTTTCACAGGAGCAAAAATCCGAATGGCCAATAAACATATGAGGAAATGTTCCCGGTCTTTAGCCATAAGAGAAAAGCAAATTAAAACAGCAATGAGGTACCACCTAACACCCTCAAAGATAGCCCAATTCAAAAAATCAGAAAGCAACAAGTGTTGGAGTGGCTGTGGGGAGACAGGAACTCTCATCCACTGCTGGTGGGTCTGTAAGTATGTACAGCCACTATGGAAATCAATCTGGCGATACATAAAACAGACGGAAATAGAGTTACCATATGACCCAGCAATCCCCCTACTGGGCATATACCCAGAAGAGGCAAGAAACAAACAAAGGCCAGACATCTGTGCTCCAATGTTCATCATGGCACAGTTCACAATTGCAAGGAGTTGGAAACAATCCAAATTTCCATCAACTGACGAGTGGATTAAAAAACTGTGGAACATACATACAGTGGAGTACTACGTATCGCTAAAAAGCAGTGTTGAACACATGAAACATACTGCTGCATGGGAAGAATTGGAGGAAATTATGCTAAGTGAAGTAAGCCAAGCACAGACAAGTACAACATGAGTCCACGGAGGTAAGTTTTTAAAAAACTATGCAACGGAGAGGAAATGAGCCAGTCAGGGTGCAGTGTAGCAATGATGAAATATACAATTTTCTTCTAGTTCTTGAATGCTTCATCCCCTCCTCCCCCCACTATCATGATCCCAATTCCACCTTATAAATCTGGCTGGACCGGAGGATGTGCACTGGCACAGATAGGAACTGTAAATACAGGGAATCCAGGATAGATGAAGCCCTTAGGAGCAGTGGTGAGAGTGGCGATACCAGGAGGGTGGAGGGAAGGTGAGGGAGAAAGGGAGAACAGATCACAAGGATCTACATATAACCTCCTCCCTGGGGGATAAAGGCAGAGAAGTGGGTGAAGGGAGACGTTGGATGGTGTAACATATGACAAAATAATAATAATTTATAAATTGCCAAGGGTTCATGGAGGAGGGGGAGCTGGGAGGGAAGGGAAGGGAAAAAATGAGGAGCTGATACCAAGGACTCAAGTAGAAAGTAAATATTTTGAGGATGATGATGGCAACATATGTACAAATGTGCTTAACACAATGGAGGGATGTATGGATTGTGATAAGAGTTGTACGAGCCTCCAATAAAATTATTATTTTTTAAATGCAAAAGGGGCATAGGGTAAAAGCTATTGTATACAAACATTCCCGGGGTAAGGACCAGGTAGTATGGCAGGGGCCAGACCAAATCCAGGGATACATATGGTAGCCAACTAAAAAGGAGGGTGGGGAGGGGAAAATAAAAGAAGAGAAATGCATAGCAGGGACTCAGGGCACTAACACCGCAAGGGGAGGGTATTGTTTGTATCTCCACAGGGAAAGAAATATCAGACTTCAAGCCAGTGCCCCAAGATGTGAATGCACCATGCTGGCATGGAGTAGGGAACCAGTGGAGAGGTCTGAGGGGCCAGCCCCAATCCCCACTATGAGGACACCTGCCCCTTCCCCCAGAAGAATTTATTTCAGAGGACAGCACTGAATCTGCAGCTCAGGGAGAGGGGCATGTCTGATCACAGCACACGGGAGCAGATGAAGGGGGAGGAAGGGAGAGTGGGGCACATCCTGGCCCACCAAGCCTTGATGACAAGATTCCTGCTCAAAGCAGCCAATCCACAGAGAAGACCATATGGCTGGCCCCACTATGAGACATGACATCCCTCACTGACCCGTAGCCCTACAGGGGGCAACACTGGAGACAAGTGTGGAAATTCCGCCTGATCTGATCCCTCCACACTGAGGCAAAACACTAAAGGTATGCAACAGAACAGCAAGGAGAACAGAGTTACGAAGTCCCCAGGGAATACCAAGAATAGATTTGTAGCCAGGGCGTGGTGCCCCATCAGACTCAACCGGAAAACACTCCTAAAGGCTAACAAACAGTCCTGGAACTAACGACAAGCTTTTCTTTCTTGTTTGTTGTTTGTTGTTGTTGTTTTGGTCATTGGCTTTTTGGTGTTGTTGTTTTGTTTTCTTTTGTTGCTTGGTTTTGCTCTGTCTTGTTTTTGTGCATGTTATTATTTCCGTAGGTCTATCTAAATAAGATAGTCTGGATGAACAATCTGGAGGAGAAAACAACAGGACCGACAGTTCCAGGGGACATGGGAGAGGGGAAGGTGGGGATGGGGGGGGGGGAGAGAAGTGGTGCTAACAAACCCAGAGATAAGGGAACAACAAGTGATCCAAATCTGTGGTGAGGAGGGTATAGGAGGCCTTATAGGGCATGACCAAGGGTAATGTAACTGAGAGGATTTATAGAAACCCAAATGAGGGCTGAGCATGATAGTGGGACAAGAGGAAAGTAAAAGGAAATAGAGGAAAGAGCTAGGAGGCAAAGGGCATTTATAGGGGTCTAAATAAAGGCATGTACATATTCAAATATATTTACATATGAGGATGTGGAAATAGAACTATGTGCATATATGTATAGGTTTAGTATTAAGATAGCAGATGGACATTGTGCCTCCACTCAAGTACTCCCTCAGTGCAAAACACTTTGTTCTATTAAACTGGCATTCCATTATGCTCATCTTCCTGACACAATCACTGAAGACAAAGTGGGTGCATAAGCAAATGTGGTGAAGAAGACTGATGGTGCCTGACTATCAAAAGATAGAGTGTCTGGGGTCTTGAAGGCTTGAAGGTAAACAAGCAGCCATCTGGCTGAGGAGCAACATAGCCCACATGGAATAAGCACAGTGGCCTGTGTGATCACACGGTGTCGAAGGGGTCAGGTGTCAGGAATCATCAGAACAAAAAATCATATCATTGTGAATGGAGGGGAGAGAGGAGTGTAGACCCAAAACCCACATGTAGGCAATTGGACAACCCCTTACAGAAGGTTCGCACGGAAGAGAAGAGCCCGTCAGGGGGCAATGTAGCAACAATGAAACATACAACTTTCCTCTAGTTCTTAAATGCTTCCCCCACGCCCCTACTATCATGATCCCGTGTCTGTCTTACAAATCTGGCTACACCAGAGGATGTACACTGGTACAGATAGGATTGGAAACACGAGGAATCCAGGGCAGATGAACCCTTCAGGATCAGTGGTGTGAGTGGCGATACTGGGAGGGTGGCGGGAGGTTGGGGTAGAAAAGGGGAACCGATGACAAGGATCTATATATAACCTCCTCCCCATGGGAAAGACAACCCAAAAGTGGGTGAAGGGAGACATTGGACAGTGTAAGATATGACAAAATAATAATTTATAGATTTTCAAGGTTTCATGAAGGAGGGGGGAGTTAGGAGGGAGGGGGAAAATGAGGAACTGATACCAGCGGCTTAAGTGGAGAACAAATGTTTTGAGAATTATGAGATCAATGAATGTACAAATGGGCTTTACAAAATTGACATATGTATGGATTGTGAAAAGAGTTGTAAAGAGTTGTGCCCCTAGTAAAATGATTTTTTTTTAAATCAAATGTACAAGGACACAGATTAACATGAGTAAGATTTAATATGAACTACAAGAATTATGAGGACTTCAAAAGTCTAGATACTAGAATTATCCAAGTCAGAATAAAACTTTTATACTAAACTTTTAAATCAAAATTAGTGTAAGTGGAATACAAGAAATGAAGAGTCTTTTTATTTTAAATAAGACTACTCAAAATATTTGGCTATTTTGAAGAAAAATAAAATACTCCCTTTTTATACAAATAATTCATGTTATATATTTGACATACTGTACAATCCAGCATATTATTTCCATAAACACCATATTTATATTTTTTACATGATAGTTATTTCAGTTTCAGTTTTTAACTGTCCAGCAGGTTTAACATAAACTCTGCGTTTGGGTACCTATTTATGCAGAGGTTTGACTCCCATCAGCATCTCTACAATCCATCCTCTGGTTTCTGTAGCAGCCCTTCTCTTAACAAGATGTCTTCCCTGCTCTGTAAACCACCTTCTCAAATGTGGAAAGAATGCTTTTGTTTGTTTGTTTGTTTGTTTCAGAAACACTCATTTCCAGGGCATCCAGCTCAAGGCCAGGATATGGGTGACTCTGTGCCCTCAAGGCTGAAGAAGCCACTCAGTCAGGCAAGGACAGTGTGTTGTAGCTACAGATGTTCTCTCCCATCATCTGGAGGGCTGGCCACGGTGACTGGGCTGATGGAGAGTATGTCAGAACTTCTTTTACAGAATTTTATCATTTCTACCCAGGAATTGTGGAAAATATAGATTTTTTTAAATAGAATTTTTTTAAATGGCTGAAATTTATAATTCCATGAATGAATTAAATAATTTAATTAGATATAGCTGAAGAGAGAATTAGTAAAATAGAAAACACACATTTTGGTAAATTACTGAAATTGTAACAAGATACAAATAGATTGAAACTATGAATGACAGGTTAATTCTCCTAAAGAAATTTTGCACAACAGAAATTCTGAAAACCTATTCCGTCACCTCAGGTTGGAGCTCCCGGACTTGCCTACTAGAGATCTCAAATCCCTCCAACATTTCAGGGAACATAGAGGTCACCATTTTGATTGTCTTTGAGATTGTCCTCATGGCTGTCGGAAGAGAGTCTCTGTCTTACCGAGATCAAAGAAAATTTGCATGACACATGGAGCAACCAGGCTGCAAGAACGTTTGCGATGATGTCTTTTTACTCTTCTCCTATGTGCACCTCTAGACGTTCAAGATTGCCTTGGTTGCGGCACCTTCAGTGATCAACATGGTCTATGCCATTCATAAATCTGCCAACGTGGAGCATGGTGAAGCGGACAAGACGGCAGCTTGGAGGAGACCCCTGGCAATATGTTGGACTTGCTTGAAGGCACCGAAGAGGACCAGGAAGAGGATCCAGTGATGTGTCCAGAATTAGAAAGCAAAATACGTAATAAATGGCAGGACTAACCTTAAGCCAACAATGTTGGTCCACCATAGATTTGAGAACGATCAGTTTCCTGAAATTATGTGCTACAGTTTTTGTCAAGGACTGTGTTTGAGGGGAGTTTTCTGATAGACAGCAATATTTTCTGTATGGCTTCCCAGTCCACCCATTTTATGTGTACAGCAGACTTTCTTGCCCACGTAAGATAGACTACTTTGGGGTCTTAAAAGCTTGATGGTAAACAACCAGCCATCTAGCTCAGAAGCAAACAAGGCCACATGGAAGAAGCACACCAGCCTGTTGATCACGTGATGTCAAAGGGATCAGGTGTCAGGCATCAAAGAAGACAAAAATCATATCATTGTGTGCTCACCTTCCCAATATGATCACTGAAGACAAATGGGTGCGTAAGCAAATGTGGTGGAGAAAGTTGATGGTGCACCTGGGGTCTTAAAGGCTTGAAGGTAAAGAAGCGGCCATCTAGCTGAGAATCAACAAAGCCCACAGAGAAGAAATAGACCAGCCTGTGTGATCACAAGATGTTGAAGGGATTAGGTATCAGGCAACAAAGGAAAAAAATCATATCAATGTGAATGAGGGGTAGTGCAGATTGGGGACCCAAAGGGCATCTGTGGGCAACTGGACATCCTTTTACAGAAGGGTCACGGGGAGGAGATGAGTCAGTCAGGGTGTAGTATAGTAACGAGGAAACATATAGCTTTCCTCTAATTCTCAAATGCTTCCTTCCCGCCCCACTATCATGATCCCTATTCTACCTTATACATCTGGCTAGACCAGAGGATGTACACTGGTACAAATAGGAACTGGAAACAGGGAATCCAGGACAGATAAAGCCCTCAGGACCAGTGGCAAGAGTGGCAATACCAGCAGGATGGAGCATAGGTGACATATAAAGGGGGGACTGATTACAAGGATATACATATAACCTCCTCCCTGGGGGATGGACAACAGGAAAATGGGTGAAGGGAGACGTCACACAGTGCAAGATATGACAAAATAATAATGTATAAACTATCAAGGGTTTTTGAGGGAGGGGGGAGCAGGGAGGGAGGGAAAAAATGGAGAAGCCAATACCAAGGGCTCAAGTAGAAAGCAAACGTTTTGAGAATGATGATGGCAACAAATGTGCAAATATGCATGACACAATGGATGCATGTATGGATTATGAGAAGCATTGCACAGCCCCCAATAAAATGATAAAAAAAATACCAATTAAATAAAAAAGATAGACTGCTTTATTTTTAGACCTACTGAGAAGACTATCTTCCTTCTGATAATATACGGTGTTACAGGCCTTTGTTTATTAGTTAACATGTGGGGTGTGCTTCCTTTTCTGAAACAGAAAATCCAAAACCACTTCTTATTTTTATCCTTGAGAATTGACCTTGATGAGCCTTGTTCTAGAGTGAAAAAAAGGGACACACTTTAGTTCTTTTGTTCATAACGAAGGCTCCAATATAAAGAGAATGGTGCAGTGATGAAGTGCTCAACTGCTCACTGAAAAGTTGCTAGTTTGAACCTACCCACTATGGTAGAAAGCTGGTTGGCAGTCTCCTTCCAGAGTAGAGCTTTCTTAATCACCAGAGGCAGTCTGACCCTGTCCATAGGGTCACTGTAAGTCTGAATTGACTAGATGGCAGTAGATTTGGTTTGGGTTTAGAAGAAGAGGGTATAAGAGGGGCACGTTTGCATGAGGGTCAGCCAAAGGTTGTGTGTATTTGTGTATGCCTACCATTTAGACGTCACTCCTGGTTGGCTCAAACAGAAATCATTCAATTTTAAAAATAATGGCAAGTCGTTTCCCTTACCTATTTTTCTACTGAATGTCGCCTACTTGATCAGTAGAGATTTGCTTTCACCTGCCTGATAACTTAGGAAAGTGTCATATAAAATCACTCCTAAATCTCAACTAATTGAGGTAGTTATTATTGATTTAAGAAAGATAGTTGCTATTAACTTACATATTTGATATTGATGATATAAAATGCAATGCACTGAAGAGCAGCATAAGACTCTCCGTCATGTTATTATCATGACTTTGTCTATTAAACAATTTTATGCTGCCTTAAAATTTGTTGAAATCCAAAGTGCCAATTCAGGAATATAAAGCTTATTGATTTACAAAGTAAAGCGAAGATTTGAGACAATTAGTTGCATAATTGAATCCTACCAGCTCTTGGTTTTAACTCTTCTGATACAGCTATTTAAAAACGCTAACTTTCTCCTAAGAATTTGGGAGCTAGAAGGGATCTTAGATGTCTTTATAGGTCAACCCCTTTCTGCTGTATGCATCGCTCTCAAAATAATTGCCTGCAAAAATGATTCACTCTGTATGTGAAGCCATACACTCAGATTAATGTTAATTAGAAGAAATAAATAAAAAGAAAAGGGGGAAAATCTGCAGTGTGACCTCTTCCGTCTCTTTTCTTCTTTCTTGGCTATATTGAGTTTTCATGTGCCAGTCACCAAGCACTGAAGTTATCCTCACGGCACTCACAGATCACTGGCAGATACTTAACCATAAGCAAAGAGTTGCGTGAACAGCATGCAGGGGGCCCTCAGGAATTAATAATTCATTTTGCCTGGGCAAGTCAAAAAGGACTAAGCAGCGAAGACATTTGAATTGAATTGCACCAGTGAAAGGAGACACAGTGACTTTTCTGGTAGAGCATATCCTGGTTCAAAGAGGTGAGAGAGTGTACGGCACACCTGTGGAGCAGTAGCTCAGTCCGCAAGCAATACGAGGAAATAAGGCTGGAGATAAAGCCCGAGATCAACGGCAACAGGGCTGGGTCTGTGTGGCCTGTAGCCACTGGGCTCTGCTGTGCACCTTGTACCTTGGGCTAGGACTTTGGCACCGTCGTAATTGTGCTACTGAAAATCGTTTCTGCATTTTGACCGCAGATTATAAATATCTGACTTGCTCTATTTGGACTGTTTGTTATACTGTCCACCTCAGTTTACCAGAATTGATCTAGTCTCCCAAGCACAGCCTGCTCTAAGTCTAAGTCCCAAGCACAGGCGGATCTAAGACCTCCCAAAGGGGTCACTCAACCCACAGGTGGAAAACTGCTGATCTAAGGGAACTCTGGAGAGGGATAACAATCATGATTATTCAACATGAAGAGGATAAACACAGCACTATAATCGATTATACACGTAGAAGTTGTTGAATTGGTGAATGTTTTGCTGCGTATATATTTGCCACAATTGAAAAAAAAGCTACACGAGTAACTATGAGTATGGGTAAACAAACGAAAGTGTAGGGGGAAAAAAACCTCTAGGGCCGCAGTTCTCAAACTGTGGGTCACGACCCCTTTGGGGGTGGAATGACCCTTTCACAGGGGTCGCTCAGTTCATAACTAGCAAAATGACAGTTATGAAGTAGCAACGAAAATAATTTGATGGTGTGGGGTAACCGAAACATGAGGAACTGTGTGAAAGGGTCACGGCATGAGGAAGGTTGAGAACCACTCTTCTGGGGAGAAGTCTCCTCCAGCTTCTTGTAGCCCCAGTGATTCATTCCTGGGGGGCTGTAGAAATCCAGTCTCTCCCCGATCTTCATCTGCTATCATTTCTTTGTGTCTCTGCGTTTCCGTATCTCTTCCTCTTAGGACACCAGTCATGATGTATGTGGGGTCCTTCCCACTCCAGTTATGATCCTAATTTGAAACAAGGTAACCTTCTGAGGTTCTGGGAAAGACATGACTTTGCAGGAAGGTGGGTACTAAGGAACTCCATGAAAACGCGGTTTCAGATAAAACTATTAGAGAGCACACATAAAGCACATACTGTGAGGCTCCTTGTATTGATTTTGCTTTGTCTGTTATTTTGTGTATGGTCAATCAAATCTAAATAATCCTTACTATTGGTAGAGATGTTACGGTAGATAGAGCATAAACTTTGGAATTGTATCAGTAAGTGGCTATACCATTTATTCAGTCAGGTCAAAAATAAAGATGCGATTTCTGATTTCTTCATTTCTGGATATCTCCAGAATTATCATGAATTTGATCATCTATCCATATGTGTGCTCACACCATACTTGTTCAATCGGTATAGTGAGAAAAGCATGAGAGAAAGTGGATTATATGAAGAAGAATGTGGCATTAGGATTGGAGAAAGGCTTATTGACAACCTGTGATATGCAGATGACCCAACCTTGCTTACTGAGGACTCATAGCACTTCCTGATGAACATCAAGAATTGCAGCCTTCAGCATGGATTAAAAACCAGTGTAAAGAAGACAAAAATATTTACATCTAGACCAATAGGTAACATCATGATAACTGAGAATGGTTTGAAGTTGTCAAGGAGTTTGTCTTTCATGGATCCAAAATTAATGTTCATGGGAGCAGCAATCAAGAGATCAAAGGACACATTGCATTTGATAAATCTGCTGCACATACTTCTTTAGAATATTAAAAAGGAAAGGTGTTACTTTAAGGACTAAGGTGTGCCTGACTCAAGCCACTGTATCTTCAATTGCCTCATGTGAGGAGGCTTGATACAGGGGTCCTCAAATTTTTTAAACAGGGAGCCAATTCACTGTCCCTCGGACTCCTTGGAGGCACGAACTGTAGTTTTTGTTGTTTTTTTTTTAAGTATGAGCTAACTCCTATGCACAATGTACTTATCTTATTTTGAAGTAAAAAAATAAGTGGGGCAAAAATAGCCGGCGAGCCAGATAAATGTCCTCAGTGGGCAGCATGTAGCTGGCGGGCTGTAGTTTGAGGATGCCTGGATGGTTATGTGTTGGGCTGCGATCTGTGATGTTGGCAGTTCGAAACCACAAACCTGCTCTATGGGAAAAAGATGGGTCTTTCTACTCTAGTAAACAGTCTCAAAAACTCAAAGGAGGCAATTCTACCCTGTCCCATATAGCTGCTATAAGTTGGCATCAACTCTATGCCAGTGTGTTTAGTTTTGATCATATACATATAAAAGTTGGACCTTGAATAAGATGAAGAATAGGTGCATTTGATTTGTGGTGGTGCTGAAGAATATAGAAAGTATCTTGGACTGCCAAAAGGACAAACAAATCTGTCTTGGCAGAAGTATGGCCAGAGAGCTTCTAAGAGGCAGGGATGGTGAGATATTGTCATCTATGGTTTGGACATGTTGCCAGGGGAAATCAGTCCATGTAGAAGGACATCATGCTTGGTAAAGTAGACAAAAAACCAAACTCACGGCCTTGGAGTGGATGCTGACTCATAGGGACCTATTAAGACAGGGTAGAACTGACCATGTGGATCTCTCCTGAGGAGCAGCTGGTGGTTTTGAAGTGCCGACCTTTCCAATCGCAGCCCAAAGGATAACCACTGTGTCACTCAAGCTCCTTGGTAGAGGGGTAAAGAGGAAGGCTTCCAGGGAGATGGACTGACACAGTGGCTGCAGCAGTGATCTCAAGCAAAGGAACAAAAACGAGCATGGCACAGGGTCCGGCAGGGTTCGCTCCGTTATGCATAGAGTGACTAGGAGTTGGAGCAACAGCATCTAAATGCAGCGCTGTTGGATTTGCCTGTGGTTTCCTCACTTCTGGATTCTGATCTTACGAAAGTCCCCAAGCATCCTTCCTGTTTCCACTCCTCTCCGCACACCTGGCGCCCACTCTGTGCCTTAAGGTGAGCAACAGGTTAAGACAAAAGTCAGATGACTTTTAAAACTCTAAGTGCATTGTGTTTGAAGCCCAATGCAGGGTTAAATGATAAGATTTACTTGATTATTCAAGGCTAGTAGATATAATCTTTTTTAAACCTTAAAATTCCTTGAGATTTGGATCAACCATACACTCCATTCAAGGAAAACTGTAAAATAGTAAATACTATCAAATTTGGTATGTGACTTTTAAGAGTTCATAAATCTTCTAAAGTTCACTCATGTTTAGACTCTGCCTGCATTACTGCTTAAAAGCCACATGCAAGGAAGGGTGATGTTTTAGTTTCTAAGGGATGCTGTAACAAAATACCATAAATTGGATGACAAGAACAACATGGTATCATTTCACAGTTCTGCGGGCAAAAAGCAAGGGAAGGAGGAAGGGAGAGAGGAAGAGAAGAAGGAAGAAGAACCACATGCCATTGAGTGGAATCTGACTCATGGAGACCCCATGTGTGTCAGAGGAGAACTTTGCTCCAGGCAGTTTCTAATGACTGATTCTTCAGAAGTAGAGTCCCAGGCTTTCCTTTGGAGTGCCTCTGGGTGGACTTGAACCCATCTATAAGCTAGCATGTAAGCATACTGCTTGTAGTAGACCCAGGGTCATGTGTCTAGAAGCTAAGTGGCCAAACTCAGGATGTCAACTGTGCTGCTTCTTAGGCTTTGAAGGAGAATCAATTCCATGTCCCTTCTCTAGCTTCTAGTGATGGCCAGCACTCCATGGTGTTCCATGGCCTATAGGGCAACTTCTTCCATCGTGTCATGCCCACATTCTCTCTTTGTCTCTGTTCCCACGTGTATTGGGTTAGGACCTGCTCTACCACAGTGTGACCTCATGTTACTTGAGTTGTTGGCATCATCAAATACCCTGTTTTCCAACAAGTTCACCTTCACAGGTATCACAGGTATCACCTTCACAAGGGTACTTCAACATATCTTTTGGGGGCTACAATGAGGTTCTGCTTAATGAGGCAAGAAAAACAGCATCAACTGGAGGGGTTTCAGATCTCTGTGAGCAGAGAGATGAGAGGGTTGGACAACAGCAAAGAAAGCAAGAGTGGAAACATCAAAGAAATGGAAAAGAGGATAGCTGAAAGAGACAAAAATCCTTGGACATTAATAGATGCCATTCATTCATCATCTTAGATGCGTTGGTTGGTTATAAGGATTGATTCTGCCTCTCTTGGGAAGTAGAGGACTTACAGAAACTTAGAATCCAATTAAAATACAAACATGAAAATGCACAGCAGAATTTCTGCTTAGATGATATAACATCATGGGGTAGTGAATGTACTTTTGTGAGAATGCTACGGAAAGCCATTCCTTTGCGATCAGTTTGTTTTTGGGGGAATGGAGAAGGTTCTTGTACATTCACTTAGTACTCCCTCTTTGTCCTAAAGAACATGAAGATATATACTAGTTGCCTGTTCATGGGGTTTGAAAAAAATAGGATAACTGAGACAGTTCACATTAGTTGACAAGTACATTTCTAGTTGACCAGATTTTTATAATAATTTCTGTCTTTGCAAGATAAATTAGTGGGTTTCAGTTATTAGTCAGAAGAACTATAAAGTGGGTACTTGATCTATTAATTCTTTTAGCTTGTATTTTTAAAACGGCTATAAAAACTCATACACTGATGAGATGTGGAAAGTACAAAAAGTATTATCCATTCCTTGTTACAACTTCGAAAACAGAAATTTTATGTGGAAGTTTTTCCTCAAACTCCACTTTTATGCATTTCTAAATATAAAATCAGGAAGCTTGCTGGCTTTAACATTTCACAAAATTAAGAAAGTTAAGATAAAAAACAAACACAAAAAACCACCAAAGGTTAAAGAAAAAGAGAGAGAGAGAGAGAGAGAGAGAGCTAGGATCTTCTTCTCTGAAGGTATCTTTCAATTCCATTCTTTGTATGAACTATTTGAATCCTCATCATCTTGACATTTCAGCTTACGGCCATTGAGTGAATGTCTACTCACAGTCACTCTATGGGGCAGAATGAAACTGCTCGTGGGCTTCTGGACTGTAAATCTTGACTGGAACAGCTGCACATTTTAAACTGCAGACCTTGTAGCTAGCAGCCCAACTTGAGCCCACCAAAAACCCAACCAACCCAAGCTCACGGTCATTGAGTCCCTTTGGATTCGTGGCGACCCTCTTGGGCAGAGCAGAGTGGCCCCGTGAGGGTCCTGAGACTGTAACATTTTATGGGCGAAGAAAGTCTCATCTCTTCCCCACGGATTGGCTGATGTTTTCTAACTGGAGCATAAAAGAAGATACTAGCTTTTTTTAAAAACCTTTGGTAGGTTTTTGTTTTTGTGGCAGTTATGTAATTGTCCAGTTGAGAGGATTAAGAGTGAAGGGGTGGAGTCTAGTCTGTCAATGGAATCATAGCCAATGAGGCTTCTGTGTGGACCTGGCCTTCTCCTGAGAATTCTGGGAAAACTGGGGTTTCCTCCTTGGAGGTGGGAATCTCTCTTGTCACACTCTGAGAAAGATAGCAGCTGACAAGCCACATGGACCCACCCTGAGACAGAGACCCCTGCCAGCACTGAGATGTTTCCAATAACACTGGATCCAAAGATTTTCTACCCACTGGCCAGTGATCTTCTACATTCGGCGTCATTACATGCGCTTTATGAGTCTGAAGAGGACTTTATAGATTGATATTGGACATATGGGCTAATATTGGACTTAATCTGAACTGGACTGGAATGTTTTCTCAATGTTCAATTGCTCTTGTATATAAATCTTTTTCTTATACACATATGTGTGTCCATGGACTTGTTTCTCTAGTCTACCCAGACTAACACAGTTTTAATCTTGACTTCCTTAATTTTGTGTATTGTATTAAAAATAAGAGCATTTTCATACACATAGTTTGCCAATTAATACATCTAGGATCCTTGGTTTCTTCGCCTGAAAAATTGAGATTATAAACTCACAGGGACGCTAATTTAAATCAGAGCGTAGGGAACACAACCAGCTCTCAGAGATTGTACCCACCACTGTAATTGTTATTCTGTTAATACACCACATCCTTCCCATCCACATTAAACCCATTACTGAATTTGACTGACTCGACCTTGGAAACGGTCCTCACTGCGCTCTCCTTTCCTTTATCCTGCCACTCTCTGAACTCAGGGGCATTCCATCTCCCTTCTCAACCATGCTGTGCTGAGTAACCAACCACACAGTTCACCTGACAACATGCTTTTCTGCCCCCAGGTTTAAAAGAAACCGACAGTGGCTTTCCATTGCCCACCAAATAAGCACAGTCAGTTGGTTCAGGTTCTCGCAATAAGACCTTTCTGGTATCATTGCTATTTTCCCTCAACAGTGTTTCTTCTGTCCCAGTGGTTAACTCTGCCCTCCAGATCCAACTTCTCCTTCAGACCTGCCTCAAAGCCTGCTTCCAACCATCCTAATGGAACTGGCTCTTCTCTAATCCGTTCTGAAGAGCCTGGTAGTGCTGTCATATAAGAGCTGGCCTGCTAATCTTAAAGTTATGGGGTCAGACCCACCAACCACTCCTTGGAAAAAAGTTTAGTTGCCTGTTCCAGTAAAGACTTACAGCATCAGAAACCCTGTATAGAGTCTGTGTGAAGGTGCGTTTAGATGTTGAAAAGCAAAGTTCTTACTTTGAGGACTAGAGTGCGCCTGACCCAAGTCATTTTCAATCATCTCCTATGTGTGTGAAAGTTGAACACTGAATAAGGAAGACCGAAGAAGTGATACATTTGAATTATGGTTCTGGTGACGAACATTGAAAATATCACGGACTGCCAAAAGAGCCAATAAATCTGTCTGGGGTGAAGTACAAACAGAAAGTTCTTCAGAGGGAAGGATGGAGAGATTTTGTCTCATGTTCATTGGACATGTTATCGGGAAAGACCATGCCCTGGAGAAGGACATCATGCTTGATAAAGTAGAGGGGCAACAAAAAAGAGGAAGATCCTCAAGATGGCCTGATACCATGACCGCAACAACAGTGGGCTGAGACAGAAGACCCAGGATGAGGATGGCGCAGAACTGGGCAGTGAGTCATTCTTCTGGACATAGGGTTGCTGTTGGTCAGAATCACCTTGATGGCAACTACCACCAACAGGAGTTGAAATGGATTTGACAGCCGTGTATTGGATTTCCGTTTGGGCTGTTCTAGGGTTTCTAGACCATACTATTACTTCTTTGTTTTTTCCCCTAATCATTTTCTTTTTTTCTCTCCTCTATTCTTTTTTTACATTTTATTAGGGGCTCATACAACTCTTATCACAATCCATACATATACATACATCAATTGTATAAAGCACATCTGCACATTCCCTGCCCCGGTCATTCTCAAACCATTTGCTCTCCACTTAAGCCCTTTGCATTAGGTCCTCTTTTTTTCCCCCTCCCTCCCTGCTCCCCCCTCCCTCATGTGCCCTTGGTAATTTATACATTGTTATTTTGTCATATCTTGCCCTATCCGGAGTCTCCCTTCCCCCCCTTCTCTGCCGTCCATCTCCCAGAGAGGAGGTCACATGTGGATCCTTGTAATCAGTTCCCCCTTTCCAACCCACTCACCCTACACTCTCCCAGCATCGCCCCTCACACCCTTGGTCCTGAAAGCATCGTCCACCCTGGATTCCCTGTGCCTCCAGCCCCCATATGTACCAGTGTACAACCTCTGCCCTATCCAGCCCTGCAAGGTAGAATTCCGATCATGGTAGTTGAGGGGAGGAAGCATCCAGGATCTGGGAGAAAGTTGTGTTCTTCATCGGTACTACCTTGCACCCTGACTTACACATCTCCTCTCCTAAACCCCTCTATGAGGGGATCTCCAGTGGCCGACACTTGGGCCTTGGGTCTCCACTCTGCACTTCCCCCTTCATTCAATATGGTATACACACACACACACACACACACACACACACATATATTTTGCATGATGCCTTATACCTGGTCCCTTTGGCACCTCGTGATCGCACTGGCTGGTGTGCTTCTTCCATGTGGGCTTTTTTGCTTCTGAGCTAGATGGCTGCTTGTTCACCTTCAAGCCTTTAAGACCCCAGATGCTATCTCTTTTGATAGCCGGGCACCATCAGCTTTCTTCACCACATTTGCTTATGCACCCATTTGTCTTCAGCGATCCCATCATGGAGGTGTGCAGTTAATGGTATGATTTTTTGTTCTTTGATGCCTGATAACTGATCCCTTTGGGACCACTTGATCACACAGGCTGCTGTGTTCTTCCATGTGGACTTTGTTGCTTCTGAGCTAGATGGCCGCTTGTTTATCTTCAAGCCTTTAAGACCCCAGTCACTATCTATAAAAACCAACAAACAAAAGCCCCCTCACTGCCATTGAGTCGATTCAGACTTATCATGATTCTAGAGAACTATAGAATATAACTGCCCCAGTGAGTATCCAAGACTGTAAATTTTCTGGGAATAGAAAGACTCATCTCTCTTCTGGGGAGCGGCTCGTTGTTTCACACTACTGACGTTATGGTTAGTAGCCACACTTGTAACCCACTACACCACCAGGATTCCTACCACTTCTGTACGTTTTCTGTAGTATTTTCCATTAAAATTACTAAAGAACCTTCAGGACCAGGGGTGTGAGGGGCGGTGCTGGGAGAGTAGAGGGTGAGTGGGTTGGAAAGTGGGAACCGATTACAAGGATCTACATGTGAACTCCTCCCTGGGGGACAGACAACAGAAAAGGGGGTGAAGGGAGACACCGGATAGGGCAAGACATGACAAAATAATAATTTATAAATTATCAAGGGCTCATGAGGGAGGGGAGAGCGGAGAGGGGCGGGGGAAAAGAGGACCTGATGCAAAGGGCTTAAGTGGAGAGCAAATGCTTTGAAAATGATTAGGGCAAAGAATGTGCAGATGTGCTTTATACAATTGATGTATGTATATGTATGGATTGTAATAAGAGTCATATGAACCCCTAATTTTTAAAAAAAGTTTAAAAAAATTACTAAAGAACCAAGGAAATTCAGCACTTAGGTTGAAGCAGGGTGCAGCTGCCGTAGCTGGTTCCCTGCTTCAGCTGGCAAGGTTCACTTACTGTAAGACATCCCTGAGGAGAAGCCATATGGACCTACCCTGATGCCGCCATGGGTGCTGGAGCAACTGTGTAGAGACTCCTGCCTGTGCTGAGATGCTTACATGTTCACTTATTTGGCTTTCCTCCTGCAGTCAGCATCATTGCGTGTGTTTTGTGCAATGGAGGAGGACTTTGTGGATTGGTATCAGACAGGGTTTCACGTTGGACTTGTGGGCTTGGGCAGCACTGGGTTGGGATGTTTTCTTGATGCTCACTTAACCTTTATATAAAATCCTTTCTTATACATATAAGTCTCTGTGGATTTGTTTCTCTAAAGTACCCAGACTAACACACACACGTATTCAAAAATTGCTCATTATTATTGGTTTTATATTTTTATGCACTTTCTATTTCTTTACTAAAACGCTCCTTCTTACCCCTTGGTGGGGTAATAGGTTACATGTTGGGTAGTTTACCTCAAGGTTTGCATTTCAGAACCACTTGCCGATCTGTGGGAGAAAGATGATACTTTCTACTCTGTAATCCTGGTGGCTTAGTGCTTATGTGTTATTCCTTAGATCAGTAGTTCCATACCACTGGCTGCTTTGGGGAAGAAAAACTGGAAAAATGTCTTGGAAACTCAGAGGGTGTGTTCTACCCTTTCCTTTAGGTTCACTATGAATCCACATTGACTCGATGGCCTTACGTCTTGTTTTGTTTTGAAAAGCGACCCAGTCTCAGAAACCCAAAAGGGGCCGTTCTCCCTGCCTTATAGGGTCGCTATAAATTAGAAGGGACTCTGGCAGTGAATTTTGTTTGGGGCTTATCCTTTGAGCTTCTGTTAGGCTTGTACTTAGAATCACACACCGGCTGGCACACTGATGCATTATCGTCTCTGGGTTGATTTTGTTTTATGCCCTAAGATGTGATAACTTCCTCTGCCATAAGTGAGATGCTAACTCACATATCATATGTTGGTTGAAGATGTAGTTTAGTGCCCAACTTTTGATGAGTGTTGATAAAACAAACAGGTTACAAGTTAGAGTGCATATGTGAATAAAACAGTTGTTAATAATAGGACACTGTCATTACAACGGATACTCACGATTGCACGTCCTCATACAAAAAAGCGCCATGTAGCTTCAGAACTGCTTTCATACGTGCTCCTTATCTTGCCAAACTTGTTTTGCTTAATGATTGAGAAGGAGGTTGGATTAATGAAAAGAATAACATTTCATAGTACCTGATAGGACTAGCCCCATTTTACAGGTTGGGATGTTGCGGTTTGCAGTGGGTCAAGCATTTCCTTTGGGGATACTGCCATCCAGGGAAAGGGCTGGTTACACAGGAGTAGGATATTGTCTAATTCAAAATATGCCGGGCTTTTCCTAAGCCACTGACTGGTCTGCTATGTTTTCTCAAACAGACACTATGATGTGTCACCAGCCAGATCGCCTCTCTTGCCTGTGTTGTGTAATAAAACAATTAGAAGCAAATTCTGCCACACCCTCGAGTATAGAAGGACTTCAGCTGAGGGTTTATTACTACCTTTTTATACTGATTCCATTTAATTCTTGTTTTTCTTTATTCCTTATCGGCTACTTTCAAGTTGGGTCATCGTGTTTAAATATGTGTCCTCGGAGTCCTTGGGTAATCCAAGTGGTTAAGTGGCCTTTCTACTTATAACAGAAAGGTTGGTCTTGCCAGCACACCCAAAGGTGGCCCCACAGACTTGGGCAGTTCGCCACATGAGGTCGTCCTGAGTCAAACTCAGCAGCAGCGGGTTTGGGAAGCTCTTTAGGTCTCTTCTCAAACAAAACAAAACATACATAACTAATATTTGCACTCCTTGTGCTTCCATTAGTTTGAAGCAGGGTCTATAGCAGAAACCCCATTGTTTTTGAAGAGGAGCACACTTGTGTTTGAATTCTACTTCCCATACTTACTAATTGTGGGAACATGGACACGTTATTTAACCTTCCTGAATTCCTTCTCTGTAAAATGGAAATAATACACCATAACTCACAGAGATGTCTTGGGGATTAAATAAGCTAATGCATGTAAATTACTTAGTGCATAGTAGGCGTTCAATAAATGTCAGTCCTCTTCTCCCAGTTAATAATGCTTATTACACTATATTAAAAACGAGAACCAGACTGTGATAATGCATTTCTTTATTAAGTATTTAAGCCAAATAACTAATTTCCCCCAGGGGGAAGGGAAAGAAATGCTGAATTGGTTTCATTTGGCGAACTTATTTCTTAATCTTTTCTTCGGCATTATTTAGTTCCATAGTCCATAATTAGTTTTTATACAATGGAAATGTCACCGCTCAGTATTCCTTTTAACTTTACTTTGATAGTGGTTTCTCATCTATTATTATTTCTGATACTTACTAGCAGTCACTAATTATCGATGCGCTTTCAGAACTATTTCGTGCTGACAAAACTTTTGCTTTCCACCATTTCCCTGAGTTCCAAGGCTTTCAAAGACTCGAGTTTTAAGTGGGCAAAGTTACCGCAGAATAAAACTGGGGCAATTCCAACTCGACTGTGTGCTTTCGTGTTAATGTTTGTAGGTTTGCATTTTAAGTGAAGTCACGTTTTCCTCAAGGACAGAACTTGAGAGAGACAAGGAAAACGAAGTGGAAATGACAAATCCTACTGAAACTGTGGTACCCTTGTACCTTTAAGGACTGGAGACTTGGTATTAGCTCAGCCTCCTTCCCGGCCCACCTCTGAACTCTGATTGACAGGGCGCCGGGTGAGGAGGAGCTGAAGGAGGCTGAAGAGGAGGCACCGGGAGGAAAGTAGGGGGAGGAGGGGCCCTTTTTTCTCTGATGGCCAATCAGGGGAGGGGGGCGTGGTCCTAGACGCCCTCCTCCTTCCTTCTCCCCCCCCCCTCGCCTCCTGGCTTCCCCGCCCCCTCCCCCTTCCCGATGCCCCCTCCTCTCTCCTCCTTCTCGTCCTCCTCCTTCTCCTCCTCCTCCTCCTCCTCCTCCTCTCAGGCTGTGGTTTTTCTGTCTATGTTTCCAGAGTCCTGTGCCTGAGCTAAACAAAAGCAGGAGGCTGCCGGGGCTGCCGGAGTTTGCAGAGACGCGGCGGAGAAGCGAGCCTGTGCTCTGCCTGCCGCCGCGGCTGGGGGAGAGCTGGCTTTGGCAACAGCCCACCCCCTTTGAGATCACTCTGGCCCGGAGTGGGGGTGGGGGGCAGCGGGGGGTGGGGGGGAAAGTTTGCATTGCAATCCCCCTGCCTTCCTCTCCTTTCTCCCGATCCATGCATATTTGCCAAAGGATTAAGCCACAGATTTAAGCGCCGGGAGCCCATTTCTGCCTTGCCAAGGACACCGGACTGAAAAACCAAAAGCCAGCTCTGATTTCTTTTCGCCAAGTGGGAAGGTGGTTTATTTTTCTTGCTTTTTGGAGTCAACACCCTTCCCCACCAAGCCCTTATCCCCACCCTCACCCCGCAACCCCTTCACGCCCCCCTCCCCTTCCCCACTCCCCATCCTCCCACCATCCTCTAAAGAGGCAAAGGGATTTTTTCCCCCTCCTTTTGGCGTTCTTTTTTCCCTCTTCCCTGTTTATCCTGAAAAGGATTCGAAGACAGCTCGAAGGATAAAAAGCCTTGGTGCTTCCCAGCAGCCGCGCCGAGGAGCAGAAGAGGAAGAGCCGGGGCTGCCTTTGCCTTGGGAGATGGACGAGCAGCCCAGGCTGATGCATTCCCATGCTGGGGTCGGGATGGCCGGACACCCCGGCCTGTCCCAGCACTTGCAGGATGGGGCCGGAGGGACCGAGGGGGAGGGCGGGAGGAAGCAGGACATTGGAGACATTTTACAGCAAATTATGACCATCACAGACCAGAGTTTGGATGAGGCGCAGGCCAGGTGAGATGGAGGCTTTTCTTTTCCTTTCTTGGGGTTTTTTGTTTTTCTGCCTCTCGCAGGAGGAAACAATGGGAACGGAATCACCACAGCGCTTTCTTTTAAAATGTTATTTCTTCTCCCTTTTTGGCGAGCAACTACATGGCGGAGGAGTAAAATTTAAAGGAGCGTTGCTATCGAAAGTGTAATCGTCCTTGCCGTAATGTGGCTGTGTACATTAATTCTATATACATATCTATGTCTATGTGTGTCTGTGTGTAGTGTGCCCGTGTGTGTGTGAAAATAGAGATATATATATATATATATATATATCCACAATCACACTGGGAGAGACGGCGAAAATGCTGCCAACTGATCCAAAAGCGGCCCTCGCACTTTTTACTGCTTTAAAAAGTGTCGAGAGCAGGATTGTCAAGTTGTGAACAGCACCCCATGCCTCCTCTTCGAGGGACCTCATTTTCTTACAAAATGAATGGTCCCAAGAACTCTTTTAGTGGCCACTTTTAGTGGACTCCTTGCCTACCTGATTCAGCGACGTGTGATTTTTCTCCCTTGATGGGGCACTCCGAAATTAATTTGTATCTTTTTCCTTGTAGCTTTCTCTCTCCCTAAAAAAAGAGAAAGAAAACAACAACAACAACCACAACCAGGGCACGTCTTTGTCACTCCCCGTCAGCATATTTTGCATTCATTCAATTCTGTACCCACTCCCCCCAAAGAAGAAAATGTATTTTTGCTTTTAGGCAGGTTTGTTAGTTTTAAGAGACTCAGATGTTTAGTTTAACTTTATTGTCTCTCAATTGGAGTCGGCTTACTAACCATTAGGTGACACAGACAGCTATGTATGGTCCTTTAAAAGGGGGTGGGGGACAAAAATCCAGCAGCATGCTTCTTATTCCATGCTTCCTTCAGGACCATTTAGAATGCAACTACATAGAAATGAAAGCGTGTGTGAATTTTATGTCGTTCAATATGGTAGGTCATGAAGATCTTCATTAAGGAAACATTATAAAGAAGCAGTGTGGCTTCCCAACTTAACCCTGGACCGGATCTATGGTTCTGCACTGTAGGATTATATAAAAATATACTCTTTCAAAGTAAAACCTAGGTTAAGTAGCAGCCCACTAACATTTTACCTGGAGCCTGCTCTGCAAAATATATATATATATATATATATGTCTCTGCAGTTAGCCAGCTTTGTTAAATCTGAGAAGTATTTCTTTCAAATCTTTTGAACATGTGCACACAATCCCATATACCACAAATGACTTATTTAGCTGGAGAAGATGCATTATGTGCATCTGTGTCTAGGGGAAAAAGGAATTTCAGTTGAGAAAATGAGAAGCAGCGAAAAGAAATCGTGAATGTTGTGAATTACAGCCCTAGTTTAGCTGCGAGCACATGCAACATGTAAACTGAAAAGTACGCGGCTTGCGTGTGCTTGACAACTTGGAAATATTTGAAGACTAGAACTGTTCTAATTTTTGTTTTTGATGTGGGAAAGTTTTTACTCGGTAGGCTTCTTGAGTTGTATTATCTGACAGAAAAGCTAAGAGATAGGCTCAGTAAGTAGATTTCCCATTGACAACACTCTTTTGAATTGGAAAGATTTCTCTAGTGTATTGTTTCAGAAAACTAGACTCAGACATACCAATAAACCGGCTTCGTAACAAGTTTGTAAAGTAGAAAGGGCCTGTGGGAATGGACAGACGCCACTTTTCTGATGTCAGGTCCCTCTCAGCTTCTGTGACCCAAAGCCAGCCCCAGCTTTTGGTGGAATCCCTTTTCAATGCTGATAGGGACCAGGAACAGTTTTAGAATAGAGGATGTTTTTCCTGTTCTTCCTCTCTAACCCCGGTTGTATGCTGTGGAACTGTAGTATTTCTATAAAGCCCCCTGGGAATTGTTATTAGCCCTTGGGCCTATGGACAAGAATAACATTAATTGAAGCTATTTTTAAAGAGGTAGAAAGAAGTCTTTGGTGTGCTAAAGAGGGTTCCCTCTCCCTTTCTCTCACCCCACACTGGGAACTGACCAGATGACCACCGGCTTTCCTTTGGGTTAAACAATGTAACTCTGCTCAACAAATAGTATGCTTTTTTTTTTAACTATCCCAGTAACACCTTAGTTTACCAAGTGGACAACTCATATTTTAGACACAATGTATACATTCATTTGTATACTCTTGAATGTTGAGCTTGCTACTCCATTGCTGTGTAGCACATAGAGCATGCTTCTGGTTTCTGTTCTTCCTGAAAATATGCCTATTTCTTAATTTTCAAAGGCATTAAAAAGACTCGCACGTTTTTTATGTGCAGGGCTTCCCTTTATCTTCGCATATTAGTGTTTGCTAATGAACAGAATTCCCCTAACTAATAGCTGATATGATCAGCATCTTGTTTCCAAAACAATCTCCTTCTGCTAAGTGATTCTACATAGTGAAATAAAGGGAGAGCTATTGTTTTCTTCCTGGAGTGCATTCTGAATACAAACACACACCCAAGAACTAGGTAAATCACTAACCTAAATGGCAGCATTGTATTTATTCCCCCCCCCCAAAAAAATGGGTGCAAGTTTCTAATTGTAAATAATTGAATTTCAACACCTGCAAATAAGCGAAGTGTGCACAAGAGGCATAATGTGAACATAGACGAATGAATTTATTCCCCATATGGGTATGTTTGCCCCTGGCAATGCATTTCCATACTCTTTAACTTGGGGACTGAAAATTTTATAAATTGACAGTTCTACTCAGAAGACCTTTCAAGCATCTTGTGTTTATGAGAATACAGGGGCATCTGCAGAATGAATTTGAACACATGGATGAATTAAATTTGAACACACACACACACACACAGACTGAGAGGCAGACAGCTCCTAGGTTGGTATGGTTTGCATAGATTAAAGAAAACTGTTAAACCGGTGCCTTTGGCTTTGCTGTATCCATTTCATTGAATAGGATTATTGGTTTAGAATTCCTTGTTGATTAAACCACTTAAACAAACAAACAAATAAAAACCAACAAACAAAACTCAGCCTGAAGGAGCCTAATGTAGGTTAGTTCTGTTCTATAGTTAAATCCCTGCTGCTCTCTGCTGCTAATTAACATGATTTCTTTTTTCTATGGCAAGACTCTGTGCTAAGTCATAAAATAATTGAAGCATGCCACAAGAGTTATGCTGGACATATAATTTTGGCTAAATGTCTGCATTTTTCTTTGCCTGTGTATTATCAGCAGTTTAATCTTGAAAGTCCACCTAAGCTATCGTGTTGTTGTTTCTTTCTTTCAGAAAACATGCTTTAAACTGCCACAGAATGAAGCCTGCCTTGTTTAATGTGTTGTGTGAAATCAAAGAAAAAACAGGTAGGAATGAGATTCCAACATTTAAGCATTTTCTTTGGCCAATTGCATCACTTAAAAACCAGCAGTTGCTAACTCATTATTATTAAAATCTCAGGATAAATGCACTATCAAAATGGAGCATATTATCCCAATAGGATACCCTAATCCTGCTTCCTTTAAAAGGAAGCATCAAGTTTCTTTGACAGTTATCCAGCATTCCTGGTTTATTCTTCTTAACTATTGCTACCCTATTTGAAATTGGGACGGAAAAGGAGATTCTGAAGGAATTTACAAAAACGGAGTCCTTGGGAGCAACGTGTAGGCCACTCACTCTCCTGAAAGACTGTATTTTGCTCCTTATTGAAAACCGCGACTTGTTTTGGAGTTGACCATGGGAGGCCGGATTGTTTGAAGTTTCCTTTCCTTTCTCCCCTCCTTGTAATCACACAAAGCCACAGACCGACCTTCCCAGGCGAGCGTGTTATCAACTACCTTCGTGGAAAGCGCTGCCTACAACCTTAGGTTCTCAGTATTTGGAGGTGCCCTGTGATTTTCTAGCAGGAAGGCGGCTTGCCTCGAGCAGTGTACGCCACGAGACCACTCGTTCTATTGTTTTCCTACTTTCTAGACCTTGTATCATGGACTAACACACTTATAACACGTCCCACGAGGGCATTTAAATTTTAAAGCAACAATTAAAAAATAGCACTCATCAATCAGAGGTGTTCTTGAACAACAGATGCTCGGGGAAGGACATTTAGCAACATCCTCTTGTTTGTTTATTTCCAGCCTTCATTTTACAGAGTGGGGATGGCTCTCCCTGCTAAGAAGAATGGGTGGGGAGGCAATCTGATAACGGGGCGCACACGAGGGGCAGGAGGTGGTGATATAAAAGCAGGAGCTGCCGCTGGGCTCTGTCCCGCTCGCTTCTGAGTGGTGCAAAGTACCTGACATCCCATTTCTTTCGTTCTTTTTTACAACAAGGAGGGTAACGGTCAATAATTCATCTCTAAAGCATAGAAGCAAGGGCATGACATGAATGAAAGTGGCAATAAATATAATTGCATGTCCAGTTGATCTACATTGATAGTTACACGTAAAGCAAAACAAAACAGAAACAGGCGGGTGGTGTTGGCGGGCATGCAGGGTGGCATTTTATTTGAGAGCTGGCTGTGGGTCACCTTAACACAAAAAAGGGAAGAAATCAATAGTTTCTAGATGTGACCATAGATTGGGTATGCAATTACGTGGGCCTTGACATATAGATGTATAATTAGTAAATCTCTCTTCTGTGGAATGCTACGTGGGCTGTGGATACAGCATCCCAGACAAAGCCACCTGAGCGGTGGTGTGGCGACCTCTCAGACCTCCAGGCTGCATTGCCTGAGCCTAACCTCATTGATGCCGAGCTGTGAATTGTTATTTTAGCGGGGAGGCACCTTTTTAAAGAGATTTATGGGTTGTGTAGATACACATATCCGAGGAGCCCTTTCAGTTGGTCACACTTCTTAGTTTGTTTGTTTTGTTTTCTTTCCTCTCAGCCCAGAGCAGGAAACCTAAGTGTGCTCCTATTTCCCCCCACCCTCTTCTCACCATCTCTCTTCCTTCTCGTTTTTTTTTTTTTCCTTTTTTGATCTCTGGTGCTTACTTACTTTGTGAATTTGGTTTGTTGCGATTTGCTTCCAAATGAGTATCAGTTCTTGCTGATATGGATTCATAAAAATGGTGAATCAAAATATAAAGGCAGAGGTGATCACCCAGGCAAATGAGTCGGCTTTTGAGGGCAGTGTATCAGATTTTTTTTTCTTTTTTACTGAAAGGAAGCCGGCTAGGCCACGTAACTGTGCACGGTGGCCCAGGTGCACCATCCCAAGCTCCTCATTAAAACCTCTGGAGGCGGTAGATCAAAGAGGGTTGCTGTGACAGGCATCCTGCTCAGGTGTGGGTTACGGGTTGGCGCGGTGTTCACACTGGCTGAAGTATGGTGATAGGAAGGGGGTGGGGGGGCCAAGAGAGCCTTTGGTCAGAATCATGTTCTGAAGGTGCACGTTAGGTAACATTTTCTCTTTCAAAATTTTTTGACAACATTTCATGTGTTTGCATTTAAAAATAATCTAAATCGGATATCGTATGCTGGCTCTAAAATAACATATTTTTAAAAAGTGTTTATCAAGTAATATAAATGAAAGCTGAATCAATGCCCCTGTGTGCAGAGGCACACACGTGCATTGTGCGTGCGCGCACACACACACACACGCAGTTTTGGATTGACGGTACACCAGGGTGAAAGTTGGAGGGGACATCCTAACCCACTACCCACTGCCCAGCCAATTCCAGAAAAAATAAGAGGGCCTCGCCCCCCCCCCCCCTTCTTTTTTCACTTTGTGTGTTGGAGGAGCAAGGGCACGAAGAAGCCTCCTTGGAACTCTGGGCGCTCTGTAGGAACTCTGTTCAGGGTGGGAGCTCACTGTGGGGTGTGTGTGGAAAAGAATTCCCTGAATTCTAGCACCCTCACTTCGTCACAACTCCCCGTTCTACATGCCAGCGTTTGAGGGGTCGAAGACTCACAACGGTGCCTCGTTAAAGTTGCTGGGGTGTTTTCCTTTAGATTGCAGAGCTCCTGAAAAGATTGCTGGAAAGATCGGTTCACCCACATGCCTTCATTGTTTGGGGACTTGAAGTCCTTTTCATGTGATGGGCATTCCTGACCGGGTGCAGGCACTGTGCAGGTTACTTGACTTGAGGTGGGCTTTGTTTGTTTGTTTGTTTTCTGACCCAGAGCTCACTACTTTCGCCTCAGCCTAGGTCATGATAAAAGGCAGGCAGGACTCTTGGAGGAACATAATGAGGTTGATGTGTTGCTTTTGCGATTTTCTTTCCCCCTTTTCTCTTTGGTTGATGATTTTTTTGGTGGGAAGACCCAGAAGGAAATAGGCAAACCAGTTAAGATTGTCCTACCGACCGTTTGGAACTTTAAAGTGTCATAGGCTCACACACCATGCAAAGTAGGCAGTGTCATCTAAATTACAGTTGATTGATAAGCGTTTAAGTCGGAAATCACTGGGGATAATGGGGCAAAAAAGGGGGGGAAATGAACAGAAGAACCCATGTGTTTTTTGCTTCTGAATGTGAGTAGGTTTTATTTTGATACTTTATTGCTTTTTAAATAAGTCTCAGCCTCCCCGCACCCCCAATGGGAACAAAATGTTTAAGCAGCAAATCTCAAACAGCAACACGAGAATTCTTCTCCAAACCTACAACTAAGTGCATCTCAGATGTGACTTTTGTCTACTTGCTCATTTTGGGCACACAGAAACTCAATAAAGGGTTTTTGAACACTTACTGCTACATTTTCTTTGTATTTATTTATTTAAAACAAACAGAAAAGGAAACCTTCCTAGTCTCTGACCGTAGAGTCATAGGTTGAGTTTCATGTGTGTGTTCATGTGGGTTGAAGAGGGAAAAGTCAAGCATAAATGCATTCCTGAAAAGCACTTTGAATTAATTTTTTAACCTGTATGTCATGATCACACAGTTTAAAAAAAACAGGTAAAGACAAAAAAAATTGAGTTCCATTTTCTAAGAATATTTATAGGTAGCAACCAATAGCTGTAATTGTTTGAGTAATTTTTAATTTTAGAATCTAATAGCTATTTAGGGTGCTTTGTAGCCCGTTTTCCTCTGCACTGAAGTTAACTCAAATCAAATCATTGGAGGAGGTTAAAAAATTATTTTTTGCTCCCCAAACATCCTTTTGTTCTCTCTCTTTCCCTTTCTCTCTGTGTTCAATTAACACCCCCATCACAGAACTATAGTGCTTCTTTTTTTTAAGTCTACTACTGTATTTCACTTTTGACACCCTCCCTTATTATTCTCTCCTGCCACATCTTTTTAATATAGCAATTATGTTATGGGACTTCCACTCCTCCCTGCCCCCCTTAAAGCCTTAACATAATAATCTGTGTTTGAGTTTGTGGGGTGTGTGTGTGTGTGTGTGTGTGTAAGTGTAAGCAGGTGGGGATAGGAGCCGAGCGTGCCAGGAGGCTGTGTAATGCAAGGAATTGCTCTGAGGGATTGGGCCTTGAGTACAGAACAGGAGTGAAATAACTGGATCATGGAGAGACACTCTGCTCAGATATTTTTTTTTTAGGGTTGAGGTGACCAGAGATACTTTTCACAGAAACTTACTTCCAGCAGGAAAAGAGGGGGTGAGGGAAACACCCACTTTCTCTTGCTGATGAGAGAATTCCAAGTATGTTGTCTTTTACATTTCTGTTTTCATGTTTGTTTATTTGTTGGCTAGTGAATGAGGAGGTGCAAATGAAGGGAAGCTACCAGCCAGTTCTACCTGAACACATCACACGCAGCACAATGTGTGAAGGCAAAAGTCATGTGATTAGCCGCACGTTCTTTATTGTAATCTGGATACAAGCTAGGGATTTACAATAATGATTCTCTGAGTGACACTGTACCAGATGAGTTTACAGCAAGCGAGAGGCGCCCCTTCTCTCTCTTCCGTATAATCTGGTTTCAAAGACAGGTTTAGAAAAACTCTGGCATTTGAGATGTAGGGAGGAGAGTGCAAAGAATAGTTTGAATGTAGCTAACAGAAATAGAGGAATGGGGGGCAGAGAGGCACACAGAGGGCAGTGATGTATCTGTGGTGGTTGGAAATGAGAAAGTTTTTAGTAAAACTGAGGAAAATGGGAAAGGATTTGTAGGAGGAAAAACCAAGAACGAAACTTCAATTTAAGTTGCTGTGGGGAGCTGGGTGCTTTGGGAGTAAGGGTGCCTGTTCAAGTTGGGGGGCAGGCTGATTGACTCTGGGCAGAAAGGGAGCAGTACTTGTGAGATGTTGAACTCGTTGCTGGGGCCTGTGCTTTCTACCTGGCGTTTGCCCATGCTTTCTGGTGATCTCCATAAACTTTTTGTTGTTAGTAAAATCATAAAAATACCACAGACAAATGAAAGCCTAGCTATTGAACAATTTCGATTTGAAAGCATTTAATTTTGAATTTAACTTTTTTTGTAACCCATGGGACATATAAATCCCACTTGGATTTTCCACCTCAGGAGTTTCTTGGGAAGCTTTTATCCCATGAATTATGTGCGTTGGTGTCAGGAAAGGGGCTTGTGTCTCATTGGAGACACATTGCTGTCTTGAGAGGTTGTGCATCTTGGAGGAATGAATGAGTAGTTTTAAGACTTTTCTCTCTGGGCTTTACAATGAAATGAGACTTAAAAGTATATTCGCTGTCCTTTGTGTGTTAATGAGAGGGTGTGCTGTTCAGCATTAGTAATACTCAAGGGAATAATTTTCTACTGCCCATGTCATCTGTGCAAACCACCACGGTCCATTGGGACATATATGTCCCACATGATATTGCTCAAAATTCTTCAAACTTAACAAGATATTGAAAATGCTCAATGATTCCACATGCATTAATTTCACAAGAAAGCATGATGTCTGCAAAATCTCACAAACAATAATTTGGTCACAAAAGCCTGGCTTCTTTGAGATGTGTGTTATTCTTAATTTGGTTTTTATACCTCTTTCGCTTGATGCTATTTTCTGTTGCACTTGGTGAAGTATATCTAAATGTACTTTTATTGATTTTCTTCCATTAGAGAATAGGAGGTTGTTTTTTTTTCACCTCAAAGCATGTATATGACAAAGGCAGCGGCCTAGGTTCTGTTACTAGGACCATTCCTAATTCATGTTCTTATAACCCTGAAAACACCTTGACCATTTGAATTGTCCTGTCAGCCTGAGTTCCAACCCCAATCCACTGCCATGCAGTAGACTCTGACTCCCAGTGACCCTACAGAACGTAGTAGAAATGCCTCTTAGGGGGTTTTGGACTGTACATCTTTCCTAGAGCAGACAGCCTCATCTTTTCCCTTTGGAGCAGTTGGTGGTTTTGAACGGCCAACCTTGTGTTAGAGTTTTGGAGAATTGGTATAGTCTGTTTAAGAAATGAGGGGGTAGAGAGGGTAGTCACGTGCCTTAATCCATGACTCTACTAGGGCTCCGTTCAGTCTAGGTTAGAATTATAATGCCACCCCTCTATGTCACTAAGTTGCTGTGGTGAAGTTTAAGGAGTGCAGAAATTGATAAATAAAATTAAGTGGAGGTTTAATGTGCTGTTTGCAGAGTGCTTTGAGCTTCCTTTGAGTAAACCATGTAATATGGGGTGTTTTGTGTCTGTGCTGTAATAAATAAGCCACTGTCTTTTTAATGATGCTTTACCCCAGAATTCATGTTTTTCCAGAAAAACACATCCCCCCTGCTTTATAATTAAGTGCTGGGAATATGAGTTTCCGTGCGTTGGGACTGACTCTATATGGCACCCAGCAGCCACGATGAAGTCAAGGGGGTAGTTGGTATCTTCCCATGAGGAGAGTGCTCTGGCCGCATTTTGCCCCATCTGCCTCCCTGAGACAGCACTTTGCAGTACATGGCAGAGTAATTCCCAGGAGGGAGGAAACAAGTACAGCCGTAGACTGTCATAAGATAATAAAACCTACCTCCTTTGATGGCAGAATAAGGTCAGTAGTGACTTACCAGAAGGTCTGACCTCTCACAGCTCTCTTTTAATTTCAATTATCAATGGAAATCAAGATGGAAATGGGTGGAAAAATGCATTCTTTTTGGTGTAAGCCACTGCTGCAACCATGTAGTCCACTGAAACGTGTGCCAGTGTGTGGTTCCTGGGGCGGGTGCACTGTACCCTGTGCCAGCTCTGGATCGGCCACCAAGAAGTGTAATACCACGGGCTAGTTACTCAAATCATTGTAGGAGAAGGTATAACAGTGGTTGTAAAGGAAATGGTCCTTGGCAGCACCTCTGCTGCTGCTTAGCTGTGTGACTTTATTCAAGTTGCTAAACTTCTCTGTTGCCTCATTTTCCTCATGCTTGTAATGGAGCTGATCCCAAGGGCTCAAGCAGAAAGCAAATGTTTTGAGAATGATGATGGCAACAAATGTACAAATGTGCTTGACGCAATAGATGTGTGTATGCATTGTGAAAAGAGTTGTACGAGCCCCCAACACAATGATTTAAAAATAAATAAATAATGGTAACTGAGAGTTTCTGTAAGGATTAAAGGAGGTAATACATATAAATTTCAGTACCTGGTCATACTTATACACAGACAATCCTGTTAGCTTTTATTATTTCTGGCCCTGTTTTCCTATCTGAAAATGAGAGGCGTGTACCACATGGTCCCTAAAGGGACAGCCAATCCCCCAAATCTGTGATTGTATGCCGAAAAGACACCCAAGTTACTGAATTTAAGATTTGCTTTCTTTTGTTTCTCTTGCCGTTGTTCTCATTTGAGAGTTCTCTAGACCCTGGCTCCAAGGCGGGACTGGCTCTGCCAGAAGAAGAGCAGACAGTGAGCTGGAGCAGAGACAGTCTAAGTTGCCCACAAAACAGACAGCGACTTTAAAATGTTTGAAGTACATGCAATGTGATGGTGTTTTCTAAGCATCAGCAACTGGAGAAGTGGAGATGTCGCGTAATCCTAGTTGAAAGCATTTTCTCTCTGAAAACACCTAGATGCATACATTTCACTCTGTGTTTTAGAGCAGTAAGAATAAAAGGAACTGAATTTAGTGTAATTGGACTTTTTCTATCTTCCGAATATATTCCTTATTTAGGAAGACAAGTATTTTTGTTTTAAGGACAGCATCAATGTATGTTTACTCCCTTTTTATAGTTTTATTGAGATATATATCATGCCCCATAAAGTTCACCCATTCAAGAAATGTATTTCCAAAGTTACACAATTATCACCACAATTTTAGAACACATTCAAAGGGAAACCCAAGACTTAGTGTGACCTAAGCCTATTTCCCCCCTTCATCTGGCCCCTGGCACCTGCTGATGTCCTTTTTTATATTTGCCTATTCTGGACATTGCACCTGAAAGAATCATGTAATCTGTAGTATATCTGTGTAAACTCACAGGGACAGTTCTATCCTGTCCTACGGGGTCACTGTGAGTTGGCATAGACATCGGGTTTGGGTTTTTGCGGCTGAGTATGTTTCGTTGTATGGATATACCACAGTGCATGTGTCCATTCGGCTTGTTTCTACGTTATGGCTATTGTAAATAATGCTGCTGTGAACAGTTCCACACAGGTGTTTGTATGAACATGTTTTCATTTTTCTTGACTAGATACCCTAGGAGTGAGATTTCTGGATAGTATGATCAATCGCTATATATTCCATTTAAGAAGCAGCCAAACTTTTCCTAGTAGCTTCAGTAAGGATGTTCTTAAGCCGTCCTGACAGTAGGTTGTGCCTTCATAATTCCCAATACCTATTTCCACCTCTTTATTCACTTAATGACTTTCCTTTTTCTCCACGTATAGGGCTCTAATATATATATATATATATATATAACCTTACTTTCTGTGGTCACTAGTGACTTTAAGAAGTATGCTTATAAGAGTTGTATGAGCCTCCATTAAAATGATTTTTAAAAAAAGAAGTATGCTTGGTCAAAGGAATGAATAATGACTTTCTAATGTTAGAATTTCAGTTGCCAGGTTCCTCGACAGGAAGACATTTTGGGAAAAAAAGATTACAAATTTTTAGAAGAGCAATTTCATATACCGTATATACTCCAGTATAAGCCAACCTGAATATCAGCCGAGGCACCTAATTTTACCACAAAAACTGCATTAAAAGTGTGCTGAAAAACTCGGCTTATACCTGAGTATATATAGTAATTATGCATGGACATTGGCTCAAGCTAACCTAGGTTCAAACCTTACCATATTGCACGACCTAGCTAAACCTTTTGACTGGACAGCACTTCAGTATCCACACATTAGGTCATTGAAAATACCTACTGTGTTTGTTTGCTTGAAGAATTAAAAGACAATCATTCAAAACACATAAGTCAGTGAGTTTGCCCAATAAATGGCAACCACTGTTGTTTTTCTGAAACCACACTGAAGAATGCTACCTCCTTTCCCCCACCCCTTATCAATTTGCTGTCTGCTTATGTTAGGTTTTCTCCCTGTTTTACCAGAGTTTTGGGGGTCCTCTAAGTGCTCCTATGCTAAACAGTTAACTAACTACATGAAAGAAAAAAAAAAACGGTCTTGGGCAAAGGTCACATTGCAGGTATCCCCTACACTCCTATATCCCACCAAACTAGAGATTCCTAAAAAATCATGCTCTTCCCTGAACACATATGTTATTTTAAATGTTACATTTTAAAATACCTTAGTGTTCCCACTGCAAGGAAAAAGTACCAGGTGAAATTTGTTTTTATAGTATAGGCTATGTAACCTAGTATGTCAACATGATCATTTCAACATGTAACCAACATAAAATCATATTGAGATATTTTACATTCTTTTTTGTTTGGTTTTTGTACCAAGTCTCTGAAAATTCATCGTGGATTTTATATTTACACATCTCAGCCTCAATATGGACTAGTTGCCCCGCATGTTCACATGTGGCTGGTGTCTACCAAGTTGAACATCCCAAACAATGGATATTCTGGTATAAATCTTTGTTTGATTCCCCCCAACCCCCACCCCCCTTTTTGGGGTCATGTTTTCACAGTCTGAAGAGGATATGTGGCTACTCCTGACTTGGACTTGGTCTAGTGCTTCTGTGTAAGTTGAAAATGTTTCCTGGTGGATAGTTAAAAAATAAAGCATTTCTAAGGAGGATTGGTGGCACAGTGGGCTATAGCCAGTTGGAAACAGTGGTTCAAACCTACCAGCAGCCCCATGGGAGAAAGATGAGGCTGTTTGCTCCTATAAAGATTTAAAGCCTTAGAAAGTCAAAGGGACAGTCTACTTGGTCTCATGTAGAGTTGCCCTAAGTTGAGAATCAACTCAAAGGGAGTGAACTGGGAGTTAGAAGGCATCTCTTAAGGGATCCTGGTGGCACACTGAACTAGGTGTGGGACTGCCAAGCCCCATGGTCCAAACGTAACCAATGACAACGGGGGAGAAAGATGAGGCTATCTATGTACTCTTGTAAAGGTATAGTCTAGGAAACCTTGAAGAGCATTTCTCCCATCTATAGGTTTGTTGGTGCCCGGGTGTGTCATGCACTAGACTGCTAACAGCGTCGTCAGCAGTTTGAAACCACCAGCTACTCCATAGGAGAAAGATGGGCCTTCCTACTCTCACAAAGAGTTACAGTCGCGGAAGCTACCTGGTTCTATAAGGTTGCTATGGGCTGGCATCCACTTGATTGTGGTGAATTTGGTTTTGGTATGGTAAGACTGATAGGAGACAGAATCTGTCTTTGATTTGTTGGTCTTAAAGTTGGGTTTTGGTTTGGAAGGCATCTCTTAAGGAGTCCTGATGGTTGCAATGGGTTAAGTGCTTGGCTCTTAACTGAAGGGTCAGAGGTTCAAATCCATCAGCTGCTCGCTCCATTGGGAAAAGAATTGGCCATCTTGAAGATTTCAGCCTGGGAAGCCCTGTGGGACAATTCTGTTCATCCAAAGAGGGCCCCTATGATTTGGAATAAACAAGACTACCAGGCTTCTCTTCTGGCAGAACCATGCTATTACATCCTCCTGAAGTTGCTGCTGGGAGCCGGGATAGGAGGGCTCCCACCATCTCCTGCCCCTCTTCATTTCTTTCTTTCCCTGACTCATCATCTTAACCTTAACAACATTGGAACTATTGCCTGAAATAGAATTAGTGGGTGGATGCGGCCTCCTTGTCTTATCCCGCGAGAGACAATGGAACGATTGCAGGTGTTATCGATAAAGTTTGCTGGACATGGAGATAGGGGCCCCAAGGTTTAACCGCTTGGCCTCAATCTTCCCCATCTGTGGAATGGATGGCTCTTGACAGCCACTAATCTGACCCCACATTCCAGGATCAAGTATTCCAAGATCCTTGCTGCCAGTGCCATGGCTCATAGGAGGGAAGGCAGGTGGAACATTTACAAAGGAAAATTCTTTTTCCATTATGGCCGTTCTAATTTATCCTGTGAGTCTTCCTATCTTCTAGCTGGTCATGTAAAACTGGTTATGGCAGTCTTGAAGATAGATCCATCAATCACGTTGAATTGGAGAAGGCAAAAAGAAAGCAAAATGAATCAGGGACTGTTTTTGTTCCTTTTAATTGAAGTGTTCAACATCACATTGAGGCCAGTTGGAGTTCAGTTGTCATGTAATCCACCACACGCACCGGTGCTTGCCTGAAACCAAATGTTTCATTGCTGTGTCTTTGGGCCCATTGGACTCTGGACTAGAAATCGCTTTTGGAAAATGCAGAGGTTAGAGTAGCAGGATCGAAAGTGCTGGCTGCCTTTGTGAGTGCCTAGGGAGTAGCTGAGAAGTTAAGAAAATTTGGGTTGCTTGCTTGGTAACATTTGCCTCTGCTCAAATATCGACCTAGTCTCTGTGTCTCACCTCCCTGTCAGCGGATTTCTGGAAACTTAAAAGACGGGAGGATATTTCGGAAAGAAGTCTAAGTTTCCCTAAGAAAGTGGGAAAAGGACTTGTGGTAGAAAAGTTATTTGTCTTGTGCATCAAGCCAGGGTTGAGTCTGCCAGTAGATCAAAGGAATACATTTACCTAATGGCCTTTGCTGGTGGGTTATGTGTCTTGGGGTGGGGGTGGGGGTGGTCTCCAGTCGTTTATTTCTTCTGAGGGGGTTTAGGTGATGTGAGACCCCCGCCCCCCCCCCAGTGTTGTCACTATAAGAAAATTCTCCTTATAATGACCATTGTTAATAGAATTGAAACTTTGGGTTTATCTTTTGCCCTGAACAAAGTCTCCCAGCCACCCTAATGGACGAGGCCAGCCTACACGCATTCTGAAAGCCCTCTGTGGCTTGCTCGGTGTGGACGTTAATTCCTCGCTACGGAATTAGCATGCAAAGGCTCTCGGCCCTACACCCGGCTCACATTAATAACCATTTAAAAACAAAGCGCCAGCCACCCAGCGCAGCCTTTCTTTGTGTGGCTCCCTGAACTGGGTGCCTGTAATCCCTAACCCCTCCTGAGGGAGAGCCTGGGTGGGTGCCGGTGGGTGGTGGGGCAGGACGCAGTACCCCGCATAAAGGCTGGCAGGGCGAGCTTGTCGCGTGAGGAATACATTAAGGCGGCTTGGTCGCGAGGCCAATTAAGGGGGAGAGGGGGCGGCGGTGGGGGGAGAGCTTCATAAAAAAGATGAGCGCCTGATCGCGACGACTCGGTGGAGAAGTGAAACCGGAGTCGGCTGGATGGAGTTTGGAAGTGGGTGCATCGCACAATTGAAACTTTTGCAACTAAAACCAAACCAAAATAAATACTCCCACCCCACCAAAAAAACAAAATAAAACCCCCAACCCACCCCCGTTAAAGAACAGTGGCGCGAGCCACATGGTGTGCTGCTAAGAAGGGAGACCCCTTTCAGACAGCGTAATGCCACCGGGTACCGGGCCGGGTCTGGCCGCTGGATCCCGCATAATTAGCCGGGGCTGCCACGAAGCTGCCCCCAAAGCTGTTGGCTTCTCCACCGACCCGCCAGCTGCAACCGGCCTCTACCCGGGCGGGGGCAGAGGGACCTGGGCGAGCGTGGCTCGAACCCTCGGCGCTGGCCGCGCGCAGCCGGAGTGGGCTTGGCAGTTCCCCATCACATCCTTTCTCTTTTCCTCCTGTAGCTGGACACCCCAGTCCGGCACTGGCGTTCCGTGCTGGCCCAGCGGGAACCTCTCTGCCTGTCCGAGGCTCACCCTCCCCCCAAATCCCCCCAGATCCCCTACCGCCAAGCTGCCCCTGTCTTCTCTCCCAGAGATTGCGAAGGAGAGGACCCGGCCTTAGTCTAGGGGGAAAACACGCGCTCGGGAGCCATGATTCCTTTATTAAAAAATAAATAGTAAAGAGCAGCCGTGGGTAGGAGCTGGCCCAGGGTCTGGGGCGCGGGAAGCAGGGCCCGCGCGCGCGGTTCCCCCGGCGAAATGGAAGTGGCCGCGGTGGCGGCGGCGGCGGCGGTTTGGCTTACAAAAGTGAAATTCAGAAGGCAGCGCGCGCGAGCACGTGGGGCTGTGTGTGTTCACACGCACGCACGTGAATTTCCAGCTCCTTTCTCTGCCGTCCCCGGCGTTCTCCTCTCGCCGACAACTATGCCTTGCAGTTGTTGCTTCTTGGCATAGAAATGAACCAAATAATAGAACCCGAAGTTCCTGGAGGCAGGCCCCTCCCGCCGCCCTTCTCTTTCTCTCCGCTCCTACAGTGAGCGCGTCATTGTCCCCTGGGGAGATTTTTAACCCAGAGAACCTTGACGTACTTTAAACAGCACTGACATTTGTTTTCCTTAAGCTTGGTCTGATTTCTTTAACAGTTGAAGGAAGGTTTGGGGCCTTCGAACATACCTCGTTTCTTATATGGCAGGAATGTCGAAAAGGGGCCTTACTTTGCCTTAATTTTGGAAAGTGCCTTTTGCAAAAAATGCAACCTTGATCTTGGTAGTTTACGCCCTCGCACCCATCCCCTGCGTTGCCTCCCCGCCCCATGTTAGGCCGCCACCACCAGGCCAGGAAGGGGCTGTCATCGTGATCATGCTGAAGCCGCATTACTTTATTTTTCTTCGTGGAATTTGACTCCAGTGAACATGTGCTTGATGTGTGATTGTTATTCTTCAGTGCGTTCTTAAAGTCTTCCTATTACTCCTCTGCTACAGCTTCCAAGGGCAAGCACCAGGTCTTCCCCTCCAGGAAGTTCTGTTGACTATGGGAGAACTGCAAGCCAAGAGGTTGAAGTCCCGCATTACTTCGAAAATCTGTGAATTAATTCCCCCTATACATTTCCACCACCCGGGTCCCTGATGTACTTGCAGATGGTCGCCAGGGCCCCTTATTAATTTCACAGGATGCGATTTTTTCACCCTAGTAACTCTGGGGGAGAGCATGGAAGGGTTGGGAAGTAGGTTGAGAGTTCACTCATTCCTTCTGACTGCTACAGATGTTGTAGCTAAAATATAAGGGTAGCAGCAACAATATGAGCAGCGGTGGTGATAACAATGTCCAAGGAAAATAATTGCTTCCCTCTGCTTCTGATTTGGACAGCCCACCGTCCGCTCATTTGCTGTGCAGACTCCATCCTGTAGTGTTTGAAGCCGGGATGTCTTGGTAACCACAGCTGTGGATTGACTTCCCAGAGGTTCACACAGGTGCTAAAAGAGGGAAACAGTATCTCCCTGGTGGCTTCTATTTGGGCATGAGTGTGCAAAGATTGGTTGTCGTGTATAGATCCCCCAGAATATTGCCTCGCCTCACTTATAATGTCACTTTGGATGGTTGCCCTTTAGAATGGGGGTGGGGTGGGGTGTTATGGAAGCTTAATTGTTTTTAGATAAATTTCTCCAAATATTTTTGAACACCATCTGTTCGGGAGATGTTGGGAAAACCTCCTATGCACCGCTGGTTGAATAGTGAAAAGTTAAAAATGAATTTCTGTCTTTGTTGGCTATTTTTTTTCCTCTCTCTCCCAACATGTTAGACATTTTGGTTTCAGACCTTCTGCAGGCTAGGACGGGATGGCAGAGGCCATATTCAGTGTTTGTCCACGCGTTGCTTTAGTGGCTGCTTTGCAGCTCCTTCTGGGTCTCTCAGCATTCTGAAAGAGGCCAAAGCATATTCAAAGGTGTGTAGCTAGCCCTTATCCTCCTTCTGAGGATTATGACATGGGCAGCTGCTTGGCTCCCAGCGCCATGGGTCCCTGACAGTGTTCCTCTGGGCTGGGATGCAGAGTGTGGTTGTAAAGGTTACCCTTGATCAGAACCAAGGTTCATTGCCACCCTGGATGAGTGTGTGTAGAAACCAGCTTTCTCTGGTCCAAAGCTCTCTGGCTTTTGCCACAGCCAGAGCAATGCGCTGTTGACGCCCTTGCATGCGTGGCCATCTTCCCTTTCCCCGCGCGTGGCAATCCCTTTCTTTTCCCTCCTGCCTTTCCTCCTTAACTCTCTTTTGTTCCCACCTTTTCCTCTGGTGGGACCTCTCTTCTTGTAGCCCCCTTCCCCCAATTGCTATTTGCCAAACTTGTGACCTGAGACCACTTGGCATTTCCAGGGATGGCTGGAATTTACCACTCACTGAATAGGCATTCTGTGACATTTGCTCACCTGGGCAGCTTAAGCTACATGGTCTGTGTTAGAGGAGTGTTGAGAGGAAGGGTGAAATTTACCTCTGTGCTCCAGGGTTCCTGCTAGCAGGGAGACAAACAATGATGCTTTTGAGATGCAGAAATTAGTTTTTACCATGGGGTCCATATTACATATAGATGCATGTTTATGTTTGTATCGGTACACACATGTATTATGTATTTAATGCATGCATGCAGACCATTGGTACATGACCTGTCATTCTTGTCATTATTTTAACAAATTAAATGTTCTTGGTTAGCTTCATCTCTCATTCATAGCTACATTCTTCCCCCCCCTCCCTGTCTCCTGCTGGTAGGAGATGGTGGGTGATGGGGCCGCTCTTCCAGACCTTGGGCCACAGCAAGGGTTATGATGGCTAGAATGGTCTTTCCTCCTGGCCCTTCTGGTAAGGAGGTAGCTGCCTGTCTCTTTCGATCAAACTGGTCTAGGAGCTCATTCAGTGCAGTTTCTGGGACAGGACAGTGGTGAAGGTTTCTCCAGTTCTTGGAAGACACAGACGGTTAGTCTGTCTGTCCTGGATATCGGTCTAGGAAGGGAAACAGAAAGTGTTGGTGGTTAAACAGTTACTTTATCCTGGCATTTACCCTGCTCAAGTGATTTGAAGGGAAGTGAGCTCTGGGCCCCACACTGGGCAAAGAGAAGGTGGTTGCTCATCATAGAATGTAGCCAAATGGAAACTATGGGCAGGGGTGCTTCCACCCACTTCCCACTGGAGCCGGGAATGCTTTGGCCCATAGGCGGTGATAGTACATGCACACAAAGCACTCCCTGTACGCACAGGTCCTATTATTATTACCTTACTTTATTAAGATCAGGAGACTGAGACACAGAGAGCATTTAATTAACTTACCCAACGTCACCAAGCTAATGAGAGCCTGAGTTGAGACAGGCTTGATTCAGGAACGTTTTACTTAGTGTAGATCTTTCTATGAAAATAATTCTCAATGAGTGACAGCCCTTCACATTATGATTCTTCCAAGAAAATCCTGTGGAATCCAACTTGCATGTCTAAATAACAATTGGGTTGGCTCCACTCCTGCCTGGTCCCCTTTCTCAAAGAACAGAAACTGTTTTCTCCTGTCTGTGCTCAGCAATAAACCATACGGTAAACAGGATGCAGCCAGAATCTCTCCTTGGGCTTGCCTTCTGATTTTCATGAAATCCCTGCCTACTTTCTTTTTGACTCCACCTCATTTCCCAGGTCTCTTTTGTCAGGTGGCTTGATGTGGCCTGCTCCTTTTCTATCACCTTTTGGCCCTCTCTCAAAAGCTGGGGATTTGACGGGAACATGGAGATTCCTGCCTTTCTGGTCTTGCAGTCCCTTCTGTCCCACGGCCATGTGTGATCACACTTCAGGCACTGCCTACTCCAATGTTACTGAAGAGTGCAGATGGAAACTTCTCTTGAAGAGACCCAAAGTGTCCCCTCTCCAGTGAGAGGATGATTTTGTCCGTAGGACGCTTGGTCCAGCTCATTTGACGTGGGTGGGCTCCGTTTCGAGGAGAGAACATCAGCACTCTCCCCTCACCCCCCTTCGGAGTAGTGGCCCAGAGACCCACCTGGCTACAGGTGATGCCCTTGCCTAGTCACATTTGCTGGGTATGCTCCTTTCGTATCACTCCAGGTGTTCGCAGTGGAAGGTAAGAATGAAAAAAGTAAGCAAAAACAAAACCAAGACGGGATGTCACAGGAAGATTTGTAAAACAGAAGGTTCTATGGGAGAAATTCCCCTCTATTCATTCTACCCTAGCTCAACAGCTGTTTTCAGCACCCCCCACCTCCGAGTTTATACTTTCTTACTGTCATTTTCCTTATGGCTGTATACATTTTCTATTTCTTGAGGATGATTACATACCCAGGGATGAAATCCTCTCTTATTTACCAACAGAACCTATTATTCATCTTACGTATTAATTTAATGCTCATCACCTTCCAAAGAGGTGTTCAAGCAGCTTAGCCTAAGGTACAAGGATGCATAGAAATGCATCACGTAAATGAGAAAAGCAGACAAGGAAATTCAGATACAGCAAAAAGGATAAATGCAAGGGACTGTTAGTAGGTAGAAATACATGCACATGATATTTTCTCATGGTCTTTCCAACCCTTTTCTAGGTAGGAAATAGCTGCTACCTGTATCTTCAGATCAGATGTAGGGACTTGCTTGGTTTAGACGTCTATAGGTTGGCTACATATTTGACTGTGCTTCCTCATAGCAAAGGCAAAGAGGGAAAGAAGATCATTTTCAAATTTCAAAGCATTTTTAACATTTAAATTAAGGTCTTTGTGAGATGCAGGCCCTCCTCTCTTCTTGGATACTAGCTCATGTAAGACATTTCTTTTATAGCCCTCATAATTAGATACTAAGTATTATGCTGGACAATATCCTTAAGACCATGATATACAAAGTATTAATAATGTCTCTCTTTACTATACCCCTGAAAACATAAGCTCACCCTAGAACACACCGAATTTTATAACCACTAGATCCACTTCCTTCATTAGACTGAGTTTCAGGGACACAGGCATCAGGATTTAAATTCCCAGCACACAGTAGATAGTGAAAAAAAATTTTTTTGAATTGAAATGCTTTTATTGCTTCTCCACAAAGGGGGAAATTAATTTTTTCATTAACCTTTATTGAGTACTTAGTAATCTTGAGTCTAGAAATAAGTCCAAGGTTTCTAGAGTTTGTGGTCTTTGGGTAATAAATACAGCCTACTGGGCACACTCACAGCGAACTTATAGGACACAGTGGAACTGCCCCTGTGCGTTTCCAAGATTGTAATTCTTTACAGGCGTAGAAAGCCTGGTCTTTCTCCCTCGGAGCGGTTGGTGGTTTCAAACTTCAGACTTTGCAGATCGCAGCCAGAAGCAGCCACCGTACACCACCATGGCTCCTCTGAGTTGGTATTGACTTCAAGCAGTGAGTTTGACTTTTGAGTTTGAATGGACCTACCAGGTTTAAGCTTGCTAAGTGCTCTAGAAGAGGGGTGTGAACATCCTATCTTTTGTGAGAGGAGGTGGAAGATCATTTAAAATACCATTATCTCATTGCAGGTAGCTTCTCCTTTTGGCAGTTGGATCCTTAAGCCAGCAGGGGAGGGAAAAGTAGAAGAGTGTCTGAGAATTTCTTGAGAGAGGTGATTGCTTGCAGATTTCCTTTTTGGTTTTTTAATTATTTTTCAGGGGAGAGGGATGGCCCTGCTCCTTGACTAACTAGCTCAACCTCCCTAACCCCCAGGTATGTGGGGCAAGAGGGATGGAGACTCCCTCCTTTGGTCTCCGAGCTTAATGTGGTCTTAGCTGAGAAATCGAGGAAACCCGGTGATGTAGTTGGTGACCCATTTAGCTGCTAACTGCAATATCTGTGGTTAAAACCTACCAGCTGCTCCACAGAAGAAAGATGAGACTAGTAATTCTCATACAGGTTTACAGCCCCAGAAACTCAAAGGGGCTTCTCCTGTATCCTGTCGGGTGGCTCTGAGACACATCAACTCAATGACGGTGAATTAGGACTTTTTTCTCTCTTCTTTCTTTTAGTTGAGAAATGCCATAGTTCCATTTTCGGAGCAGCAGAGTTGAAGCCACACACAACGATTTCTGTAGGACGCTTCCTAAAATGTACTTGGGAAGAGTGGAAGAAGTAAATGATGCCATGCCTACTAGCTTTTGACCTTGTCTATTTCATTTTAGACATTCATTACTAAATCGACCAGAGACTTTTTTTATTTCCTTGTTCTCCTTTCTTTCCTTCCCCGCTTCTAGTTAAAAAGCATTTACTAATGACTTTGCTAGACATGGTGAGAGGTGCAAAAATAGGGCCCTGGCTTAAAATTGCTCACCAGGGGATGGAAAAGAGGCCATCAGGGAGGTTGGATCCCTGGTGGCATAGAGGGTTCCACATTGGGCTGCTGACCACGAGGTCAAGGGTTTGAAGCCAACAGTTACACTGCAGGAGAAAAATGAGGCTTCCTAGTTGCATTAAAAATAAAGATACGTTACAGTCTCAGAAACCCACAGGGGCAGTTCTACTCCATCCTATAGAATCAGTATGAATCCGAATCAACAGGATAGCAGTGAGTTTGAGCAAGGAGACATGGAAAGGGAACTGGAGTGTACAATATAGTGCTGAATTCAAAGTATGGCCATTAAAGAAGTCAACATCTGTTTGGTTTTTTTTTTACCTTCCCCCCACCCCCACCCCCACCAAGATCCTAACTTTCCCCTTCCAGATGTTAAACTTTTAAAGGTCATCCTTTGCTTGCTTTTGCATACATAGTCCAGCGCTTGGTTATGGCCATTATACTCCATACTCCATTGTTGAAGGAAGGAAGGAAGAAGTCACAGGTAATCTACTTAGGACTTATTTATAATATTTTCCAACTGAACCCCTTGAGAAAGTGTCTTCAAAATTCTGACTACCTGCAGGTAGGTATTAGCTTTCATGCCTAAAAGATGAACCTGTGTGTCAAAGAATGGAGGAAGCAGGGCAGAAATGCAGCTTAGCTCTGCCTGGGCACGCCAATCACTGCTCCATGCCCAGAGCTCAGCAAAAGACGCTTATGGTTTCAATCAACCTGCTTGGGAGTCGGGGAGCGCTTTTGAAAGGCTCCTTCGATTCAGGTTCTCTGAGTTATGATGTAGGACTTTGTGGTTATCAAGACTGAGAGCGGTATGCAGGGACAGCAAGGGGGTGTATGCAGGCGGGGACACCTGAGAACCGTGTAAAGACAAGCGATAATCAGGTTTAGGAAGCCGGCTAGACACAGCCTCCAGTGGGAGCGGCAGTGGTGGGAGGGGCAGCCGCTCCTTAGCTCATCACTCCGGGCTCAGGTTCCAGCACCTCCCTGATCCTCATCCACAAATTGGCCTGTCTCTTCCTATCTGCTGAGCCTCCCCTTGGCTCTCTCCTGTTTCTCCTAAAAGTTAAAACTTCCATCTGCTCGAGGTGAGGTTTTTACCCAGCTTCCTTGCCATCAAGGCGGTGTCAGTGCTCGGGAAGGAGTCTTCCTACAGGGAGAACGACCGCCACCAAACAAGGCTGGAAAGAAGACAGAACCTGGAGCCTGGCCATTTATCTCCCCCTTCTCCCGCCTTATGGTGGGATGGCAGAAGGGGCTGTAGAAGCTGAGACAGGGGAGGGACAGAGGAGGAGGCTCAGGTACACACACACACACACACACACACACACACACACACACACACACACCCCACAGTTTCCCCCACCTCCTTCCCACATGACCCAGTGTAACTTCAACCTCTCCCTGGGGAGAAGTAAAGGAAACATTGCCCCTGCCTTTCCGCTGAGTCCCCTCCTCCCTCAGAGCAAATTCCTAGTCCGAGTCTGTGGTATCTCAAACTTGGCTGTCACTTTTCAGGGTCATTCCCTGGGGACACCCTTCCCCCATCCCTGTTCACTTCAGATGTTTCTGCGTGAAGAGTTGAAGGCAGAAGCACGGCTTCCCCGATATATCTCTCTCCTCATCAGCTCCATTCCGTGGAGGGTCCTGAACGTGCTTTGCTGGCTCTGCCTTCTCCTGGGGGGTCTTAGGTACGGAATCTCTGCTGGCTTTGAGGAGGGCAGGCCTGGGGACTCGCACATTTCAATAAAAAGCGGCCTGCTGCCGTTGAAGTGCTGAAGATGGAGTTGTTGGGAGACCACTGGGGCTCCACCTTGGACTTCGCTGTGACTCCCGCGCTGCTTTCTTCCCCTGTAGAATCAGGACGGTGCCTTCACACCACACTGTGCTGACCGCTTCGTACGCAAGCTCTTCTAGGTTGTTGACGCTCTCATCTCCACGGGGCACGGTGGCAGATAAGGACAGCGTGTGCCGAGTGGAGATGCCATTAGCAATTTGGCTGTAGCATGTTTTATTTACGGCCCCATGCTCGCTCATGTGTAGTTCTCTCCTGAATAAGGACCCCTTTCTTTCACGTGATGAATGGCAGAATCCATTTTCAATTTACAGTCTCACTTCTTCTCTGTAACATCCATTCCCAATGCAGTTCATCGTTCACGTAAATATTCAGCACATGGCTTCGTACCTGGGTTACTATGTAAAAAGGGAGAGGGGAGTGACTGGGACAGCTGGCAGGCAGACACACATGCGCACAGAGACGATCTGGGCTGTGCTCACACCCTCTGAGAAGAGGGCATTTGTTACTTTGTGGAAAGTACCGTCAATATGGGGGAGCTCTCGCAGTCTTGCTGGTGGATGCACACCCCAAACCCGATAGAAAAATATGCCCAACGTCCACGTCTAAGCGAATCATCTCCTATGGCTCACATGCACATTGGTAAAGTTATTGCCCTACTGTGGTCAAAGAGACAGGCGTGAGAAGAGCATCTGTAGAAGATGCATGTTCATCTCGGGCAGTGTTGGTTGAGAGCAGCAGTTCTCAACCCATGGGCCACGACCCCTTTGGGGGTCGAATGACCCTTTCACAGGGGTCACCCGATTCATTACAGTAGCAAAAGGACAGTTATGAGGCAGCAACAACAATAATTTTATGGTTGGGGGGTCAGCACAGCATAGGCAACTGTATGAAAGGGTCGCAGCATTAGGAAGGTTGAGAACCAGAGGCCTGGAGGAATCCATCCCTTTTGTGAGAACAAATGTCCTCCTGTGTAAGCCCCCCAAGAGGTGTTCAAAGAAGGTGCATTTTGCTCCCTTCATTTCCAGGGCAAACCGAGGCCTGTTTGGAGAGCAGCGTTCTCACCAAGCTGGGGACCAATTCCTGTCTTTCTCTAGCCCCTTTGACTGGATAGGTAAGCAGGGACCCATTTCCCCATCTGTGGCAATGACGGCACTCCTGATGGGGCCCAGGCCACCTTCAGGGTGGTGGTGACTCTCCATTGAGATACGAGTATAAAATGCTTGGCACATTGCAAACATGGTGCAACGCTGAAGATTTCTGTTGTAACCTCTACTGTCACAGCTGCTTGCGACATCGAAGCAAGAGAAAGATGTCACAGATTGGCGGGCATGTGGAGGACTGATTTAGAGCATGGCATGGATTTAGAAATCTTGTTGAACACAGAATTGGTGGGGCATGCAGTGAATATGGAGCCGCCGATCCCAGGAGAGTTGAACACAGAGGTGTGATTGAGAGTTGGATGATGGGGAGAGCTAGAAGACAGCAGTCGCGGTGGCGCAGGGAGCACAGCGGCAATCGCGCACCAGGGCTTTGTACAGAGCATGCGGCCCGGGTGTGAGACCTCAGAAGAATCTGAGTCCTTGGGATGGAGCATGTGGCAAGGTGCTATGAGGCATGCTCAGCAAACAATAACAAGCCCACCCGGGAGGGTCAGCAGCATAAGCACATTTTGTTTGGGTGTGCCCCTTCCTACCTATTTGGTAGCCCCTGGTTTCAAGGTGTACTGTGACTTTTACTTCGCATGGATGCGTTCTTGAAAAGTGTGTTCGTCTGACTTTGGTAATTTGTATCCTATATTCAAGAGCCGCGGCAGAGTGGTGGTTATGCATTGGGCTGTTAACCACTAGGTTGGCAGTTCAAAACCACAAGTCGAACAGGGGCAGTCCTACCATGTCCTATAGGGTCACCTATGAGTCCATATCGACTCAAGGGCAGCGATGTGGAGTTTGCTTCGTATTCTACATTTACGTGCCTTACTTAGCTGCATGGAGGAAATGTGGGGGCAGCGATGTGGAGTTTGCTTCGTATTCTACGTTTATCGTACCTTACTTAGCTGCGTGGAGGAAATGCGGGGGATGACGAGAATAACAGGCCCGTGGTGACGGCAGAAGGCATTTGGTGTTCGTTGCCATCTGGTTGCTTGTGAATCATGGCACCCCTTGTGTTGCCCGGTAGAACCGTACCGTGGGTTTTCTCGGTTGTCATCTTACATGGAAGCAAATGACCAGGCCTTTCTGCCAGCCTGTGACTGGGTGGGTTTGAACTGCCACCTTCAACATCAGCAGTCGGACATGAGTTGCTTACTGCGTTCGGGGGCTCGGCTGCCTGGTCTCTGAAGAGAAGGGGTGAGATGGGAGTGATGAATAGGTCCTTTCCAGGGCTGGGCTTCCAGCACTGCCTTTGTAGAGTGAAGAGCCCTTTTTGTCGTGTGTATACTCACCCTGCAGCTTAATCTGCCTTTTTGTGTTACTTGTTGTTCTCTGCATGTCCGATTTTCTTAGCCGAGGACATCCTGCACACATATTCAGTGTGTGGAGTTGATTCTCCCATTCAAAGGAATGCCGAGTGAGAGGGTTTTCAATGCCCCCTTTCACTTCCTACCCCCCAGTTTCCCAGAAGGCCACTTCATTGGCTGATCCGCCTTTCATCAGCCTCTCTCCTTCACACCATGCTTTCTTTCGGGAAGGTGCCGCTGACTCTGGGCTGGGCTCACGCTGCCCCAGGGAACGGGCCTGGGTTCCACTCCAGCCCAGGGCTGTTCCCAGGAGAGGAAGCAGAGGGACCAGGTGCCAGATGTTGTCGTTCGTCACTGTCGTCCCTTCCCATCTTCTCCCACTGCAGTCCCCAAAGCAAGGGCTGCTGAGAAGCAGCCGGAGAGGGTGAACGAGCCCCCGAGGCCTCGCCTGCACTCACCCCGTTGGGATGCACATCCGGCTTCTCTGTGTTCGGCATGGACAATCAGACTGAGGCACAGAGTTGAGGCCAGAGCCACAGTGACTGCCTGATTGCGGGTGGGCGCAAGATGATTGAATGAGAAGGGGATCCCCAGCACTGGGAGCTGGAAAAGCCTCGCGTCCAGATGTGGTCAGAGAGATTCACGGAAGGAAGCAAAGACCATCTGATGCGCAAGAGACCCACGCCTGTGGCGCGCAGTAGAGAAATCAATCGTCCTGGCGGGGGGTGGGGGGGTGGGAGGCGTGTTAGCTGGATTGGACGAGCATTAGCGTTAGCAGTGGCTCCAACTGTATGTAATGGGGTGCTTTCAGCTGCAGCTCCCCTCCTTGGGGAGGGGAGGAGGGCAGTCACCCAGGAACTGTGGTCAGTGGGACAGAGGAGGAAAGTGGAATGCTGAGAGGCAGGACAATAGGGTTCCAGGGTGTGAAGTCGGCTCCAGTGACGTGTGCTCCCATGCACCCCGCGGGCCTGCCTTTAGTTTGGACGTTCAGAAAGCAATCAGTTGGCGCTCTCTCTTCCCATCCATCCCTGGTGCCTCTGCGTTCCTTTTGCTCTCTGCAAGTCAACTGTGGCTTTATTAGGAATTCCCTTTGCTTAAGGGGGAAGGAAAAAAATCAGAGAGAAAGAGAGACAGACAGACTGGAGGGGGAAGAAACAAAACTAGCTCTTGGCCGGTCGCCCACAGCGTGGGCCCAACAGCCTTCTCGGAGGGTAGCTGTGACCTTCTGTTTTCTTAAGCAATTCCCCCCTTGCCCCCCCTATTTTTTTTCTTAAGGGGGCCAAGGGAGGCTGCTTCTACCCTCTTACGGACCCCCCTCCTTCTCTCTGTTCTTTAAAGACAATCTCGCTCCCTTTCTTTTCTTTGCTTTTTTTTCCCTTTGAGGCTGGAGCCCAGAGAGGGAATGTCTCCTTGCCGGCCTCTTCTCTCCTCCCCCAGCCCCCTCCCTGAGGAAGAGTTCATCCAAAGTTCGCATCCAGACGCTGAACAAAGTGGCTCAGACCTTTTCCTGACTCCTCACCCTTTGTCCTCATCACTCAGTGACAGACAGGAATCAAATGCTGAGGACCCAGCCAGCAGAGGGGCAGTGGGGGAAGGGGGGGGGCAGAAAAGGTCCCAGTCCCTCCCTGCCTCCTCAACAACCAACTGCCCCCCCCTCCCCCGGGAAGGGAGGGAGAAGGGTGGGGGGCCCCCAGAAAGGAGTTTTGTTTAAGTTTCCCCAGGCACACACTGAGCATTCCCAAGTGGCCTGCAGACGGCTTCATCTGGATTCTGTTTGAGCCTCAGGGAGTGCGGGGTGGTCAGTAAGGAGAGGGGGCGGCTTGTGGGGAGAGAGGAGACTGCTGAACCAACAGGATCTGGGGCGCACCCCCCCTTCCCCTGAGTCGCAGACAGGCCCCCAGTCTGAGCCTGCTGTGAGGGAGCGAGGTCTCTGGGAGTTAAGGGTTCCCCTTTCAGAGGTGGATTACACTTTTGAGGACACCAGAGGACCATAGAGCAAATTACTTCTTCCAGAGTGCTAAATGATCCCCGGGTGCCCCGAAAGAGCCCGTTTACCTCCGAAAGGTGAGTTGTTTATTGCCAGAGAGTAGAAGATTGGCTGGAATGCAGGCTCATCCATCCTCTCACATCCCCGCGAGGTGGAGGTGATATTATCCACCTGTCACCACTCGGGAAGGGGCCTGACAAATACCTCTCGGGGTCCTCTCCCCAAGACTGAAGTGCAAGTGGAGGTGGAGGTGACGTGACTTTCCCAAGGTCTTGTGTGAACCAGAGAGGCGCTGGGTTTCGACTCCTGTTGCAGTCTTCTTGTGCTTCGGAGATGAGACCTCCGGGGACTCTCAGTTCGGCCACCCTGGGTATTGGAGTGTGCACGATTAACCCTCGGGCTGCCTCTACCCGAAAGGGGACTGATTTGAAAGTGTGGCCATCTACTGCCACAAACCCAGCCCTTTAAAACTTGATGGTGCAAGTGAGTTCCCTAGTGTGACCCACGTAGGGGGTGCTGTGAGGGGACAGGCCTGGTGGCAGTTGGGTTGCTGTCACTGCAGGGACGGCTGCACAAAGCCTCCCAGAGAAAGTCTGGCCGGGTGGAGGGGGCGGGAGGACTGTGTCTCACCCAGTTCTGCGTGGGAAGAAGGACCCTTTCAGGCTTGTTGGGAATTCCCCCAGGGACTACCAAAGAGAGTTCTTCCTGCCAACCTGCTGTTTCCTTTTTGTGTTCGGGTGGGCTGGGCTCCCTCCCCAACCCTGACTGCCGGCCTGACCCACTGCTGCCCACAGTTCCCTGTCCTCCCAGCCCCTCCCTGTGCCTCAGAGGTCACTGTGCCGAGCGCAAGTAAATAGGAAGTGACTAATGGGGCCGAAATTCGTGAAACCAGACCTAGCCCACTACTTTCAGGAAGGTAAATTGCAAGGTGCTGGGGTGTGTGTGTGTCCCTTTATGGGGAGAACAATAGTGTGAACTTACTCACTTGGATCACTGGCCTTTTTCTCTCCCTGGGCAGCAAAGCCCAGTGACCTGGATGGCTGGTTACAGGAAAGCTTAGGTTCTTAAGAGGAGTGATACCACCAGTTGGAATGCCAGGGTTCTGTTTCTCCTTCTGCCTGCAGATTTACTGAATCCACTAGAAACCAAATGAAGACTGTGTTTACACGTATATATGCTCTGGAAGGATCGTCTTAGTCAACAAGCAAACCTCGAGTGTGGGATTACACTTCTAATTGGTATCGAACATTTATGTCCGTCCCTGTATATAGCATTTCATAGGCATTATTAAATTTTATCCCTTTAAGTATCCCGAGGTAGGATTTAGGATTATTTAGAAGCTGAGACAGCGACAAGAGTGAGTGATGGACTCCTTTGTGTTGGGCCAGTTAGTGAAGAATCCTGTGCATCATTATGGAAGTACAGCACATTTCCAATGCGATTCCTTTCTTTCTTTCTTCCCGAAGAGCTCTAGAGAGCTTTGCAAGAACGGAACTGTTATTCCTCAGGGCAGGCATCCTCTAACTACGGCCTACGGGCCAAGGACATTTGTCCGGCCCGCTGGGTGTTTTAGCCCCGTTTGTTTTTTACCTCAAAATAAGATATGTGCAGTGGGCATAGGACTTTGTTCATAGTTGGGTTTTTTTGTTTTGTTTTTAAACTATAGTCTGGCCTTCCAACGGGTCTGAAGGACAGTGAACAGGCCCCGTGTTTGAAAGGTTTGAGGACCCCTGCCTTAGGGCTTTGTAGAAGGTGGACTTGCAGTCAGTTGAGGCTGAGTTGAATGAGAGCCTGAACCTTTTCACACTTGGGAAGGAGGGGCTTTCTAACTAGCTTCACAAGTGGTGTTCTTGGGAATCTGTATCCTGCTTAAGAGAATAAACTTTTCAAAAATTTAGCAGCAGCATTTGCATATAATAAATGTTTTAATTACTAATGATCCTTGCCGATTAATTAAAAAGTATGTCTGTCATGGCACTGCTTTCTTGGCAGCGATTTTATTGACAAGAGTTTATGTGCACATTTAAATAACTCAGTGACATGTCTTTTAAATGTTTTTCAACTCTGGCTTTCTATGGGGGAACATCCTGTTAGCAGCAAACTTGCTTAGATTTTGTGAGTCTTCCATGCTGCACCCTAAACAAGTCACCAGCTTGGTAGCAGTGGGGACCTCCTAGCCCAGTGCCCCGGCATTTCCCTGCCCTCGGTGTTTCTCCTGTGCTTTTAAAGGCAATGGCAAAGTGGGGGGCTTTTTGTGAACAGGGGTGCTGTGCTGCCGCAGTTAGAGGCAGTCTAGACTTCCCACCTCCCCTGTGGCACTTTTGGCAAGTTGACAGGTATAATTGATGAGTTATTCTAAGAATGTGATCCCTGAGTAACTCTAGAGTGGAGTGACTATGTTTCTGAGTAGTTAATATGACTGGGGGGTGGGGTGGGGTAACAACAGAGGAAGAGGAAGGGGGGCTGGAAGACTGGAGGGAGGAGGGGAGGGAGAAGGGTCTTTGTTCATGCAAAGTTTTGTTCTAGGTCTGAGAGGATGGTGGCAGGAACCTTGGACTGCAAGATCCCCTAATGCAGCGGTTCTCAACCTGTAGGTCGTGACACCGTTGGGGATCAAATGACCCTTTCACAGGGGTCGCCTGATTCATAACAGTAGTGAAATTACAGTTGTGAAGTAGCAACGGAAATAATTTTATATCGGGGGGGTTACCACAAAGTGAGGCACTGTATTGAAGGGTCATAGGATTAGGAAGGTTGAGAACCACTGATCTGCTGGCTTGTGGTTTTGCAAAGAGAAGATCCACGGGGGTTTTCTAGTTCCTTCCAGTGTGTGTCCTGCGGAACACAGCAGAAGATACCCAGCTCGAGCTTGTCAACTTCCACACTGGCCATTTCACTTGAGTCTGTGCCAATTCACCAAGCAACCTCCATTGCACCAGAGTTGCCTGGCTTATCCGACTGTCCAAAATTACTATCGTGCCCAGCTGGTCCTTTAGTTCTCACGGATCTGCAAGGGGAATGGTTTGAAGACAAAGGAAAAGAGATGTTGAGATGTTTCTCATGGTCGTCGAGGGTGAGCCGTGTTTAATGAGACGGGAACGAGCAAGAGAGGCATTTGGGCAGGGTCTAGCCTAACTTTGGAAGATGAATGGGAATGGCCTTGCTGGCATTGGCTTGGCATCTCCACACAACTAATGCGAAGCAGTACAGGATCTCCGGCCTCTAAATCTCTGGGCATCCTCTTAATAGATCTTGAGGACCTTCCCCCGTCCTGCCTCTTAGTGGAATCCCCTCTGCTGACTGTAACTACTCTCTTGGCTTGGGGATGAGGAAGAAGACTACCCTCTGAGTTGTTCTCAGGAGCACTCAGTTAGTACAGGTTCCTGCCTCCCACTGCCCACACCAGGAGCTGGACCTTTCACAACGAGTGTAGGACCCTGTCCTAGGATCTTTTCCAAAAAACCAACCTATCTATTTATAGATCATGGCACAATTATGGGATTGGATTTTGAGGGTGGTGGGTTAGCTGTGGCAGTAATTCTATTTTTCAAATGTTAGGTGGACCCCAGATTCCAGGACTACCTGAGGAAGATTAAGTTAGTGTCCCCCAAAACTTAGAAACACTCCACCGGCCCCATACAATCTTTCCTCGGATGAAATAAACAGTTGGGCACACTTGAGTTTGAATTGAATTGGGTTGAATTGATTGGTTACCAGCTTCCTGGTCCAGAGCAAGTAGTCTCTGAACTTGTTTTTGTCTCATCTGTAAAAATGTGCGTATTTGACCTACATGTAAAAGTTGTTGGGAGTTCTAAAAAAAAATAATGGATAGATACAGTGTCGTGGGAAAATAATTGCCGATTTTCTTCTCTCCTTCCTAGCTTCAGTGAGGTCGAAAACACCCCACCATGCGCTTCCTGTAAAGTGTAGGGTACTCACTCGGTGCTCTGGAGACCAGGGTGCTTTTTACACCCAAGCATGTACTTATGTGATTATCTTGGTTTCTCCCTGGAGCCTGCATGACTGTTCAGGGTCTCTCTTTGCTCCCCAGAGGTTCAGCTCCTGATTCTCCCAGGGTTCATTCGTGCCTGTAAGCTTGGCAACTTCAAGGTTAGGCTGATGGATTCTTCCTGTGGGAGGCATTACACTTTTCCCACTACCCTTCCTGTATGCCTGTCAGTCCATGTTGCTGTTTCTTTGCAGGGCCTCCTGGGAAGTAATAGCATAGTGTGATAATTATAATAACTTAATTTGTATGGCACTTTGCTAATTTCAAGCCACATCCCTATTTCATTTCACTTCAGAGGGGAAATTAAAGAACCCCTCGCTTCTCCCTGTTCTTGTTTTGCTGCCGAGGCAGAGTTGGCGATTTTCTGGCTGAGAGGGTGGTCCTGTCATCTAGTGGAATGTAGGGGGAGCATCCAGGTGGAGGGAATGGTTGGCAATACCACAGCTTTGTAAACAGGTGGCACAATATGCATATGTGGAAATAATGGCATTGCAGAGGAACTTGGTGTGGGGGACATAGAGATAATTTTCCACTGTGTTTCCAAGTTTGTTGTCCAATGAACCACACGTCCCTCTTTCCAGATAAGGAACTTGAGACCCTCTAACAAAGACAAGGCTTGCGTCCTTGCGAAGGTCACCGAGAAGCATAGTGCCTTACAGCTGCAGGAGGCACTTTCAGATCTTCTCATCTGGCGCTGAGAAACAGAAAGATATTCTCACTTTAAATAGAAAATGATGTCTATTTTAGTAGCCATATTAAAAAAAAGAAGTTAAAAGAAACAGGTGACATTAGTTTCAATAAAGCAGTCCATTATGTGTCAAGTGTTATTTCAGCATTTCATAAAAATAGCCATTATTGATGAGATGAGCTATTTTATATTCATTTTTTTTGGGGGGGGGTGGTTTGTGGGAAATACTGAGTTTTACATTGCATCTGAATTTGAGCCAGCCACATTTCAAATACGTAATCACCATAACTAGCTAGGGAGCACCTTGTTGGTCAGCGGAGACTAGTCGATCCTTTACATTTTACTGATCAGGAGACTGAGGGGCAGGACACGATGAACTAATAAATGGCAAGCATGAAGCCAGTCTCTCTTCAGAGTCCTATTCACTGTATGCCACCTTTACTCAACTGTCATCAACTAAAGAACATACTTTTTTTGGCTCCTAATTTTGCATCATAACCCCTTTCATGCTCTATAGTGTGGGCTTCGGAAAAGGTACCTTCTGTTCCCAAGTTCAGAGACTTCGATGCTCTTCCCCAAAGTCATACTGTGGTCTTACCAAATACTGTGCAGAACGTTCTGCTTCCTAGCCATTGTGTTGCTGTATGTGTGGGAAGTAGAAATCGGTTCCCTTTACAAACTTCCCTTCAGAGAATAGAACATTGCTGCTTTGAACTTTCCTTACATTCCCATGGGACCTTGGACATAACCCCCCCACCCCACCCCCCTAAATCCTTGGAAACTGTGAGCAGAACCCTTGGCAGAGGGCTCTGGAGAGCTAAGTGGGCAATATTCAGCGATGGTTCCCCAGAGGCACGCTAGCTGCAAGCAACTGAGGAAGACATGACTAATGACTCCCGAAACTAAGACTGAGCCGTCTTCATGGAAAACGGGGTCACCTACCTGTCTGGAGGATGAATCCAGGAGCCTTTTATTCAAAAGAGAAGTTTTTCTTGTTGTTAGATGCCATCAAATTGATTCCAACTCAGAGACCTTATGTACAAGATAATCTGTCCCTGTGCCATCCTCATGCGCGGACCTATCGTTAAAGCCATTGTGTCAGTCCATCTCATTGACACGCTCTCTTTAAGTCGATCCTCTGCTTCACCAAGCATGAGGTCTTTCCACAGGGACTGGCCCTTCTTGATCCCATGTTTAAAGTGCAAGATGCAGAGACACACGATTCTGGTTTGTATATTGTCCAAGATAGGATTTGTTTGTTCTAGTAATCCATGGCATATTAAATGTTCTAAAACAATACCATAATTCAATGACACAAATTCTTAGATGTTCCTCATGTATTGTCCAACTTCCACAGGCATATGAACAATTGAAAATACGCGACTTGCTCAGGTGTCCTTTAGTTCTCAAAGCGCCATCTTCCCTTGTTTTCCAGCAGAGTTGCCCAAGACAGCATGTAGGTTGATTTCCGGACTCCTGCTTCCATGGGCATTGATTATTGATATCAGTCAAATGAAACCCTCGTCAACTTCAGTATTTTGGACCATGGGCTGTTGTTCTTTGACCTTATTCAGAAAGTGCTTGCGGTCCTCTTAGCTTTCACCAAGCAAAGCTGTGTCACCTGCATTTGCCAGCCTGTTAGTGAACCTTTCTCCAATCCCGATGGGGCATTCTCCTTCATATATCGACATGTCCAGTTTCTTGGATTGTTTGCTCAGCGCACAGACGGAATAAGTATGGGGAAAGGAGACCATCCTGAAGCACACCTTCTTGTTTTAAACCACTTGGCATTCCCTTGTTCTGTTCCAGTGACTCCCTCTCGGTCTGCGTACAGGTTCTGCAAGAGCACAATGAGATGTTCTGGAGTTTCTGTTCTTCTTTATGTAATTTATAATTCCTTTTGATCTCCAGTTTCATGACTTTGAGTCGTCAGTAAAACACAGGTAAACATCTTTTTGGTATTCTCTGCTTTCAGCCTAGATCTGTCTGACATCAGCAAGGAGAGGAGGAACGTTTATTAATCACTCGTTTTGGCGTGTTATGTGTGATCCATTTGCTCATTGTCACCACCCCGCTCCGCTTCCCTTGTAGCAGGTGATCATCAACCTGATAAGATGGTTGTATATTCACCGACTTCTAGAAACTGCCAGTGGGAGAGCGTGTTTACGGTGATGATGGTTATGGCTGTGATGATTGACAGCGGTTGTTCCAAACATCCTTTTTATCTGGTGTGTTAATCAGCAGCAATGTGAAAGGTGCTCTAAAGAGCACGGCATTAGACCCTCTCCTTCAGTATGGGCAAAGAAGAAGAAGACACATAGAAAGAGACACCTAGCCTGGGTTAGTGAGAAAACAAAGATTCCAAAGAAACACAGCTGTCAGAGAACTCCAAAGCCTGCACATTTGGGGGCACAGCTGGGCCCAGTGCTTTCCTTACCCTGGGCATGAACTAGGAAAACTGGGAAGGAAAATGTCCTAGTCACAGAAAGTTGTTTTCATAAAATCTCACTTTACGAGTGAGTTATAAGAGAAAACATGAGGGAAGCGTTGAATTTTTTTTGTTTGAATATGTGCATGTATTTTCCTTTATGAAGCTATGGAAGTATTTTGCCTTATTGAATAAGCGAATGTGGTAAGAGCCGTTTTCACAGTCCTGACCATGGTGGAGGAGGGTGTGGATGTGGGGAAATGAGCACTCGTTTGTGCAGCAGGGTTTCTGCTTCAGTCATTGGGATGTTCAGGACAGCGTGTAGCTTTCTAGCAGTAGTTGTCTCATAACAGTCAGGATAATAGGAATGACATCAGAGCCTTTAGGCAATTAAGGCATTATTTTTCCTCTATTCTACTCTAGTTTTCAATCCACACTGACCTTCAATCTATTTTTACCCTTTCTTTTTGGTTGCTTAATTTCTCTAGAACAGGGGTCCTCAAATTACGGCCCGCGGGCCACATGCGGCCCGCTGAGGACACTTATCCAGCCCGCTGGGTGTTTTTGCTGCCACTGCCTGCCCCGTTTAGCATCCAGTGTGCATAGGAATTTGCTCATAGTTTTCTTTTTAAACTATAGTCCGGCCCTCCCAATGGTCTGAGAGACAGTGAATGGGCCCCCAGTTAAAAAAGTTTGAGGACCCAGAATAAAGTATATCCTGGAGGGACCTGGGGTTCAGAGAGGGTGAGTGAATTGACCAAGGCCACAGAGCAAGTGGGTGGTACCACTTGGTGTGAGGTTGGGTCTCCTGACTTGAGTCAGTGACTTGTGTGTGGACAGTACCTTTCTTCTCCAGTGCTGTTCTTTGAAGGCCTGGGTGTTCATTGATGGAAGCAGACTCCTGATCCCAGGCTTTGTTTTGCTCTGCCTTAAACACATGCTTTTGACAAATGTTTTGAGAATGATGATGGCAACCAATGTACAAATGTGTACACATACACAATGGATGTATGTATGGATTGTGATAAGAGTTGTACGAACCCCCGATGAAATGATTAAAAATGTGTTTTTGAGAAAAAAGGTATTGCAGTTTAAAAGTTTGAAGACATGCTCATGATTTTAAGTTATATTGACTTCTTTTTGAGAATACCATGTATCTAGCTTTGGTGGGTTATATGGGTTTCTTTGGACCATTGGGAGGAAGAGCCCAGGTGGTACAGTGGTCATTTGCTTGACTACTAGCCTAAAGGTCAGCAGTTTGAAACCAGCAGGTACTCTGTGGGAGAAAGATGTGACGGCTTGCTTCCCTGAGGATTACAGCCTTGGCAATCCAATGAGGCAAGTCTACTCTGTCCTACAGTGTCGCTATGGGTCAGATCAGCTCGATGACAGTCCGTGATGAGGCCCCGTGGTGAAACAGTGAAGCACCCTGTTATGAACTGAAAGGCTGTTGACTTGAACCCACCCAGCAGTTCAGAGGGAGACAGAGCTAGTGATATGCTCCAGGGAAGGCTACAGTCTAGAAAACCTTCGGGGACATTCTGCTTCTCTGTCACATTTGATCACTGTGAGGCGACAGTGCCTGGATGCCACCCAGCAACCATAGCAACGTGGTCTTTCAGGTCCTTCTAGGAAGACTCTCCCTCTTCCCTTTTACTTTTAGAAAGTTCAGAGTTAGTGGCTGTCTCACCGAGAGGCCAGTCATCTCATCCAGTACAGGTGCATGATGATCACAAGGTGAGGCATTGGTGTCTGAAGACATGACCTAGTTCTTTGAAGAAGTGGGGCAATCTAGTGTTTTTGGAAGCATGATAATGAAATGGAGCTTTTTATTGTCTGCGGCAGCCTCAAGTGTCCTGGCCCAAGCGCCCCCTGAGGAGGTCCGTCTTGCCTATTGTGGATGTTTCCACGCAGCACGATTCTAAGTGGGTTCAAGTTGTTGCCTTGAAGGGAGACCTGTTGGACACTGTTCCTCCAGAAAGTCTATAAGTTTCTTCCAGTTTTCTGAACTACACCTTAAGAATGGAGGGTTTCAGGCTTGTGTTTGGGGCTTTGGGGCCATGTGAGTAAAGATGGTATCTTTGGGGGTGTTTGTAGATGCTAACTCTGGGTGTACAGAAAGCCCTGGGCTTGTCGGAAACTGGATTGTGGCCATACTTTTCTGAAAGGTCCCCGATGACTGGGTTTCCTTTTTCTCTTCATCTGGCTATTAGAATAAGAATTATTTTCGTATTCTCTGTCTTCTCTCTCTCTCTCTCTCTCTCTCTCTCTCTCTCTCTCTCTCTCTCTCTCTCTCTCTCTCTCTCTTTTGGTATCTCCCTTCCTGAGGGTGCTAGACACCTTAGCTATGATTTCACATACGTGGATGCAAAGGTACGTTGTGGAAAGACTATGGCATTACCTCCCATAGAGTTCTGGCTTTTGTATATCGGTCCATTTTGATTCTTACCAGTTACTCTTTGAAGGTGAGTTGGCTCAATTCACAGAGGAGCTTTCTAATGAGCAAACTCAGGTTCAAAGAGGGTCACTAACATGACCAATTTCTACCTTTGATTTTTAGCTGACTGACTAAAGCTCTCAGTATGCAGGCATACCTTGAAGAACTTCATCATGTTTGCTTTTGCCCCAGTTGCTTCTTAATCTTTTAGAGCAATAAGCTACACTCATTCCAACTTTACTCTGCCTCTATTTTTATCCTCTGTGACTTTTGGAAGGACTACCTGGGCAGCCAAGTTTTTCATGAAGAGCCTCACACCTAAAATAGCTTGACATTTCTTTAGTAGCATAGACTTACAGCACATTTCATTTATATGCTCATTATGATAAGAGTTCACCTTTAGAGAACCCACAGACTGGGGGAAAATTTGGGGGAATGATTTAGCAGATAAAGAGCTAATCTCAAAAATGTACCGAAAACTGTAACCCCGTGTTGGGAAGAAAAAGTAAACAATCCAATCAGAAAGTGGGGAGAAGGCATGAATTAGACCATTCACCCAGGATGGCTTCGGTGGGGGGGGGGGGCAGTAAACATGAAGAAATGATCCCTATCCCTGACCGTTAGGAAAATGCAAATGAAAACAACCATGAGATGTACCCACCTCACACTGGCACTGTATTAAAATTACAAAAACAAACCAACCCAGGAAATCACAAATACCGGAGAGGATAAGGAGCGATTGGAACTCTCATCCACTGCTGGCGGGACGGTGGAAACCTCAAAGCCCGTGAGAGCAGTATGGGCTCCTTCAAACAAAGAGAGACCCTTTAGGACAGGGTTTCCGAGGCTGGGAAAAGTTCAGGATGCAGACAGCCATATCTCTTTCCTGTGGAAGAGCTCCTGAGGCCCAAGTGCTGATGTTGGTCACCATCTAAGAGCTTAGCCAGGACCCCTTGGAGGTAGAGGGAGAGAGAGATTGCCCACTTTAAGGGGGCATGCCCCGCGGGATTCCATGGGTCTGCTGGAGCTTGGATGCCGGTGTGTCTGGCTGCCGCCCTTGCCCACAGACCACGTGGCATTTGTTCACACCTGATGTCATTTTCTCTACCCCCTGACTTCTGATTCTGTTTGCCAAGAGCAGTGTCCCTGTGATGGTCATTCTCTCTTCACACCTGCTTCCAGTGGATTGCTCGCCCCTCTGCTTGGCCATCTCCAACACTGCACAGACTTCGCTCTGTCGTAACTGGGGAAGTCTTAAGAGAGCCTGCATTGGACTCCACAGCCAACGACGACTCCTGGTCCACACTTCCGTCCATTTCATTTCCTTTCTCTTGCCAAATGTCGAACCACTGGGCAAATATTTCACTTTATATATTATGACTATGCATGTCAGGATTACATGTGGTAACACTTTAAATTAATATGTATTATATAAATTACCATATGGTCATACTATCAATTAATATGTATAAATTTACCATTTGACCATATGTCTCTTGTTGGCCTCTTCTTAAACCAGTTTGTTCCGGGGAAATGTTGATAGTTCACACCCAATCTTCTTTGCCTGTAGGAGAACTGTCTCCCCACGCCCGTAGGACGGACAGAAGCCAGGGATGTGGACAGCTGGGAATTGAGTTTAGATGCTTGACTGAGGATACTGAGTGGCAGATAGTGAGGACACTTGCCTGATCCACAATAGAAAGAGGGACGCTTAGAAAAGCTTAGACTGAATGGGTGACATCCTTCTAAGAACACACTTTGAAGGCTAGTAGGACTGGAAATGGCATAGAAACTCCTTTGGGCTTGCTACTTAAAGAGCAGGCTTGGTACAGCACCCATCTCCTGCTCCTGTCCCCCTCTTATAAAAAAGTTTCTATATTCTTAAAACAAATCAACAGAAGTTGAATCTCATGTGTGTGCGCAATACATAAGCAGTTTTTTCCCCAAAGCACATTGTAATTCACTTCTCAGCTGTCAGTTTGTGGAGTGTGTGTGTGTGTAGGGGGCTATGCGTGTGAAATGCTGAGCTCCAACCCAGCCTGGTGATCAGAGGTACCTCTCTCCATGCTGAACATCTAAAATTAAGGTGTTCTTCTTTCCGAAATCTCATGTTTGCTGTCTTTGGCTGACAAGTAGGAGTATAATTATGGGAAACATTAAATAGGATAGTTGAGTCAGGGCTGTCCTAAAAAAAATCCAAGATGTGCTGGCATCCAGGAAGGTGGGACTAAATTAATGAACATATTTAAGGACCGAAACAGCACTATCATTTCCCATGAAAGAGACATAATGCGGACCTACTGTTGCTTCCCCGTTGATGAAGGCTCCACTGTGCCAATTTTAAACAGCATTGCTTCAGTGGTTGAAGCACTCGGCCAGTAACCCGTGATTAGGGGTTCCGTTCCCTGGGGGCCTGTTAGTTTTGCGGGTTCCTGGCCACAACCTCCTCCCTCACGTGGCACAGCCTGTAGCCAGCTCATAAATGTTCCCCTCTGATCACACCATGGTTCCAGCTACTTAGAATAATCCATGCAGATCATTTCTGATGGATCAGCTGTTATATCATCCTCACACTTGAACAATGGGCATGCATTGAAAAAAAAAAAAAAGCAAAACCGGGTCCTCGGCCTTCAGAATATCAGAAGGGAGGAGAGCTTGTTTTGCACTGTTTGTTCTGGAAATGACCAGATGTCCCCAGTTTGGCTTTCTGGCTGACCTGTTCACCAACAGCCAACTTTATAGGGTCTGGTCTCAGAAGGAGGAACTCAGGTGGCACACTGGCTTACCCACAAGTTGTGTTGTTCCCTGGAAAGCTTGGCGATTTGAATCCACTAGCTGATCCGGGGGAGAAGGATGAGGCAGTCCATTTCTATAAAGATTTATCGCCTTAGAAGCCCTGTAGAGGAGATCTACTATGCCCTAAAGGGCCTCGGTAGACTTGAGCTTTTGCATTTTGGTCTCAGAAAACCTATATGATTGCAGTAAAACAAAGAGAAGAAAACGGTATCCTGAAATTAAAGTGGTTACCCAGGGATTCTCATTCATTCTCAGGCCAAGTGCATTATGAAGGGGAGGTTTCCGCACGTCATGTGACCCTGAGTGGCAGGGTTTGCAGCAGAAGCATGGGAGGGTCCCTCGCCCCCCCCCCCGTGTGTGTGTGTGTGTGTGTGTGTGTGTGTGAACGCCAGGGGTGGATGGGATTTTCTATGGTAGGAGGGTGTGCATCTTTGGGAATGGAACCTGGTACTCTATCTAGGTTTCCTATGGAGAACACATCCTGCCTCCCCCATCCCTGCCACCTCCTTCCCTTGTATTTCCAGGGCAGGCTAAGTGGTTTTAAACGCTGCAGTTGGGCTTCTGTGATGGGAGGCTAGACACATTTTTCATTAAGCATCTGAATGTGAGATCCCAGGCCTTCGGGGTGGACTTTCTATGGCCCAGTCTGGGGACACTTGAGAGCGTGATTGGAAGGGGACTTAGGAAGTCGCCATGCTTCTTCCTTCACATGGAGGGGTGGGTGTAGCTCACCCCATCCCAGATTCTGGCTGAGAGCAAAGACCAGCTTCCACTCAGCCAGGAGGGTGTTCTAGCTCTGCACCTCTGTGAATGTTAATCCGGTTAGGCAAAGCTGTTAGTTAAAAAGGTAATGCGTTTAGCTTCTTTCCCGATCTCCTTCAGCCTGCGGAGAGGGCAGTCCATGTCTTCTTCCCAGGGCTCTGCCTTTTGGCTGAGTTTGACTGTTCCTTGTGGCCTGGAGGAGCAAAGCTGCAGAACCAGTTTCCAGGTCCGGGTTAGTTTAAGCTCTCAGTAGGCCCAAAGAGGAACAAAGCTTCAGAGAGCACTTGCTCTGGTGACTACCAGAGGGCCCCACCTCCTGATTCACTTTCCCCACTGAGCTGAGTTTCAGTTTCAGAGCTTGGGGCAAGCTTCTGGGTTCCGCCTCATTCTCCTAAAATGTTCTCGTCTGCTTTTGGGGTTGAATTTGGTCACTAGCACTCAATTAATTAGATAGTATGTTAGTAGGGGTTCTTGTGATTTTTATTTTTAAATTGCTTGAAAAATTTGGCTGCATTGTTCACATTCAAAATACGGTATTGAAATTTACACTTGGTCAGATATTTTTAAACATCGATATTGCTTGAGAAGTTTGGCTTTACCATATCTTGAGCAATAGCAATGGCCACCCACTTAACACCCCCCACCCTGCTGCTCACCCCAGGTTCCATCCACACAGCTCCCAGCATCTGTGCCTGCACACGTACCTGGACCCCGACCCTCCATAACACAGACCAGCTCTGTGTCTGGGGCTGCTCCTTGACACCCTTCTTCTCCAAAATCTCCAAACAGACCACCCCCCCAAAGAGAGGAAAAGAAACAAAACAAAACAGCTAAAAGGTTTGCTGGCAACAAAAGGACTCTTGCCGTTGAGGGGAGCTCTCTAGACACCTTTCTGTCCTGAGCGGTCCCCAAAGGTACTTGTAGGATGCTTGCCCTTAAATGGTTCTAAATGAAGGGCCGAGTGTGGGGAGTGTAATGCGGGCGGTTGGGGAAGCCATTCCTCCCCCGCAGGCTGGCAGGCGTGCAGTTTGAGGAGCTGGCTCGCTAGAGGCCCAGTGAGTCCTCCAGTGTCAGGTTTCAGCTCCCCTTTCTTTCTTCTGCAGTTCTACCCGGCCCCCTCTGCTTTCTCATTCTTCATATCTTCCCTTCCTTCCTCCAGAATGCCTACCCCTACCCACCCTCCCTCTGGATTTTTATACAAGCGACCACAAGGCATAGAGTGGGGGTAACGAGGGCGGGCAAGCAGCAGTTCTTTCTTCTCCCTGTAGGACCCGGGGCCCCAAGGGTTTATTTATTTACTGTGCTCCTCCCTTGTGCTTGCTTTCTCCTGAAGCCAAGGTTGGAATTGCTGATGGCAAAAGAGCGGGGTTTTCAGGAACTGCCTGAGTTAGACAGAACGTGGAGAACTTTCAGCTCCTGCCCAGGCATTAACAATTAAAAATAGGGAAGAATAAAACAATGTTAGCTTTGCGGGACTGGCCGGGAATAGCTAGGGGACTTCCATAACCCAACCCATACTATAACCTCTGACTCCCGACAACCGCATGCCAGCCCTGACAGACTGCCACTGGAGTAAGGAAGGGGCTGTCTCACGTGAAGCAATATGCAATAGCATTATGTGATTTAGAGAAATATACATGGAAACCATCACACATTTTCAAAGAAGTCCTGTGTAAGTCAAGCAAACAAATGTTTTAAACCGCAGTATAGAAATGGTGCAAGGCGAGGTGGTTCTTAGATAACAAGCTTCTGACTCAGTTTAAGGCATGATGAACTTTCCCCCAAACCCATGGCTACTTGGGATATGGTGTATTGATGATCTAGCATGTGGAGAACACCCAAATACCATATACCCCGAGTGTATCCTATTGTCATCTGCTTTAAGTTTCAGCTGGTGTGCTGTGCAGTTTGGTAATAGGGCCTCATCTATGGAACAATAACCGATGCTTTAGAGGGCGTGTAAAGTGTGTACACACAGAGCTTGCTGGGAGAGCACACAGCTCTTTATGTCCATTGTTTGATCTAACTAAACCCCATTCCCATTCTGGAAACAAGGAAACTGGGGAGGACAGAGCCTATGTACCTTGTATGAGGCCATACTGCCTATTCACACTGCTCATGATATACCTTGGCGTGCCTGGGTGGTGCAGGTAGGTAATGTATTGGCTGCTCACGCAAAGGTTGATGGTTCAAGTCAGCTCAGAAGTGCCTCAAAAAAAGGTCTGATCGACTTCTGTAAAAAACAGCCACTGAAATCCCCACTGAGCCTAATTCTACTCTTGTCACACGTATGGTTGACTTGATGGCCGCTAGTATATATGTTTAATACTGCTACTTGCTCTGTGGTCTTGTTACTTTTAAATTTACAGCTTGGCTTCTTAGGACCCTTCTCTCCTGTTCACTCACTCGGCATATTGCGTACCTACTATGTTCCATAATGCCCAGCGACTCAGGTCAGCTCCAAGTAGTTGATGATCCAAGCTTGTCACAGGATCTCATGATTCAGCCTTAACAAATCAGGGGTGGGCCTGGGCCTTTCGTTCTGCCCCGTAAGCCATTGCTTTGGCTCTCTACTTATTACTGTGGTATCCGCGTGTAATAAATAACTTATCAAAATTGCCATCAAGGACTTGGCAGATGGAATGAACTGCTAGAGAAGCCTGCATTAAATTTTAATAGGACGGATTCTCAGTAATAAGCAGAAAATGCATCTTGGTGGAGCGCTGAGTCATTCTGTTGAGGCTCTCTCTAGGACCTGCCCCGATCCAGGGCTAACATTCTTCTTTTAGGAATTCCTGCACTTACAGGCACGATTTTATTTCGAATTTTTCACTTGGCTTAAGAGACAAAAGAACAACGAAAGCATGAATGAATGCACACACAAAGACAGGTGTGGAAAATAAAGAAGCGAAACAAACAAACAGTGGTCCCTTATCCTGTGGTGGTTGAGTGCCTTTTATGTGTCAAGCACTGCGTTTCGAACTCGACGTCTGTGATCATATCATGAACCCAGAACTGAAGGAGGTTGTACATTGGTGGGATCGTTCACATAGCTCATCAGTTAGAGCTTACCATCACCAATTTGATCTACTTGCTTTGGAGGTTAAACATGCTACTAATCGGTGGGCATATAGGTCTAATCCATCCAGAGACACCTTGGAAGACAAGCTCTGAATAGAGCAGTTCTACTCAGTAAGCAGGGGTCACCATGCCTGGAAATAGATTTACCAGCCCTGGCTTAGATAAGCCAGCAGTCCTAGCTCAGTGTACAGGCCTGTCCCCGCCTTACAAACTTCCGCTTTAGGGCCAGGGGTGCAGGGCCGTGGGGAGGAGCTATTTGCTCTTGAATGTTATGTAAATTTGCCCTCACTTTGAAGCAAGTGAACTACCTGACTTCTAGATGGCATCAAGCCAAGTGTGCAGCCAATTCTTTATTGTAATTGTTAAGGCCCTGAGCCCGGGCACTAAAACCAAACCCGGCCCACTGTCATCAGTTGCTTTCGAGTCACAGAGACACTTGAATATTTCCAAAACTAAATATTTATGGGAGCAGACAGCCTTGCCTTTTTCCCAAGGAGCGCCTGGTGGGTTAAATTTGACAAATTTTCGGCTAGCAGTCCAAAAGTAAGGCTTAAGAAAAGCGTATGCACTCACGGATTCTTAAAGAACGAATGACTTTCTTGGGTGGCCTGGGGCTCTGTGCATGAAATGCTGTGATGGGGAGTACGGAGAGCACCTTACCATCTTGATGGAGGGGAGGTGGTTATGGAAGTTTCTCTTGAAGAACTGACATCTAAGCAGAGATCTAAGGTAAATACACATATACAGGACCCCTCTGTCCCTCTCTATCCTCCCTCCCTCACCTGGTCAGCCTGCATGTCTATCCCGGCTTCAATCCACACGATTGCCGGATTGGGCCACTCACAATCACCAAGTCAATGTTGACTCATAGTGACCTCCCTGTGGGTTTCCAAGACTGTAGCTGTTAATGGGAGTAGAAAGCCCTGTCTTTCTCCTGAGGAGCTGCTGGTGGTTTTGAACTCCTGATCATGCAGATTGCAGTCCAATGCATAACCACTACACCACCCGGGCTCCCTTAGGGGATTGGATATGTAACAGTATTTGTCTCTGTTGCCTTTAATCCTTGCCAATCTCCCAGTGTCTTTTATTTTGGAGAAAATTGGCTTCTTTATCCTTTAAAATTCTACGGTGAAGCTTCCGGGATTGTGGGAGGGGTTAAGATGTCTGAGAGCAAATGAGGAAATCTTTTGGCTTAGGCAAGGCAGAATGGCCTTTAACCTTGGCAGGACTCCTCTGAAGGGGATCCCTTTGCTCCTCTGAAGGCGATCTCTTTGCTCCTATGAAGGGGATCCCTTTGCTCCTATGAAGGGGAGTCCCTGAGTGGGCAGAGGAACGCTGCTGACGATCCTTCCTCTTCGTTCAGAGGAGACAGAGTGCGTCCCCTTGATTCAGACCCCAGTGTTCAAAATGTCTGGTGATGGCAGCTCCTCCCCATAAGAAGCAACTGACCAAGCAGGTAAATAAAATCATTCTTAAAACAATAATAATAATGATAATAATACTTAAATAATTAAATTAATAATAATACTCAATAATAAGTATGTGTTGAGTATTTTCATATGTAGGGTGCTGGGTTAATATGCTCTGGATTGCTCAAGGAATTATCTAGCCAGTCTAAAAAGCAAGCATACTTTATAAAGACTTATAAAGGAAAGAGCCTCCATTCACGTACAGATTCCATCTCAGACTCTTCTTGAAAGCAGGTCAGATGGTGTCTCTTTATAGAAAGAGTTGGTTAACAATTAGTGTTTGCAGTTCATAAGGGTTCAAGATTGTATTTTTACTGCAGTGATTTCAGTCCAGGCATGTTTAGTAATTCGTTTCTCCCCTTCCGTTTTCATGGATGGGTCCCATTTTACTGTGGTGCCCTCTTTTATCTTACTTATATTAATGATGGTGGACACACATTACAAAGGGCTGGGGAACGGAGAAAAGAATTCTTTTTTTTAATCATTTTATTGGGGGTTCATACAACTCTTATCACAATCCACACCTACAACAATTGTATAAAGCACATGTCTACATTTGTTACCCTCAACATTCTCAAAACATTTGCTCTCCACATAAGCCCCTGGCCATCAGCTCCTCATTTTCCCCCTCCTCCCACTCCACCCTACCTCATGAACCCTTGGTAATTTATAAATTATTTTGTCGTATCTTGCCCTGTCCGATGTCTCCCTTCCCTTCACCCACTAGAAAATCATCCTTTGCAGTTAGGAGACACTGACAAGTTTTTCATTGTTTAAGAGTCAGAATTGGGTGTACTTAACACAACTTCCAGATTCCAGTCTACCCATCAATCGGACCTTGCAATGAATTTGTGATTGGTAATCGGATTTTGTATTGGCTTCGCATCTGGTTTTACCACTGAACTAGAAGCTCAGGGCAACAGGGACTGTTTTCTTGATAGAGTCTCAGCGCCTGGAATAGTCCTCACCACATATTAAGCGCTGTATATTTATTTATGGATAAGGCAACCAGTGAATGTTTGTGCAAGAACACAATCTGCTGTTTGCAGATTTTGTATAAAGCACAGTTTCTTATGTATGACTTTTTGGGCTCCGAGGGGTGCAAATGCTTGGCTCTCGACCTCAAACTGAAGAGTTGAAGGAAGGTGCTCATTGCCCTACCCAACTGTGCTGTGGAAGACAAGCCTGGAAATCTGCCTGTGTAAATGATATTATAACTTAGCAGACCCTATGGAGTTCAGGTCTGGTCTGTGCCATCGGGGATCAGAGGGCCACGTGGGTGGTTTTAGTGTATAGGTAACTTCCTTTTTTCATGAGCGAGAATAACTTCAGAATTTTGCAAGCGTATATCTGTACTGAGTAGGGCATAGCTGACCCCACTGTAAGGTATTAGTGAAGAATTCTAAAGTGACTTTGGAATGGGGTTTCTGGCTCCCGGGCCTGGAATCACTTTGGATATACTGGTCTAGGCCAGTGCTAGGCATAAGTAGATTGAGGTCAAATTATGGTAAACAATTTAATTTTGTAGGCATTGGGAGGCTACTAAAAATTAGAGGGCAGGGGAAGGGAAAGTGATTAGAGTTTTTAAAAGTCCAATTAATATTTCCGGGGAATTTTGACGACTGGAAGGAGGCTAGATTAAAGTAGTGGTGAGTTGAGAAAACAAATTGAACTAGGAGGTGAGAGGTGATCTGGGAAAGTGGGACACATACCCTAAAGGCATAGTTTTGAGGGTTGTGTAAGTCTGGGTGGACTAGAGAAACAAATCCAGAGAGATGCTCATATGTGTATACAAAAGAACTTTACATACAAGGGCAGTTGAATATTGAGAAAACATCCCAGCCCAGTCCATATGAAGTTCATAAGTCTGATATTACTCCATATGTCTGACACGAATCTATAAAGTACTCTTCAGACTCATGAAACACATGCAATGATGCAGAATGCAGGAAGATCACAGGCCAGTGGGTGGAAGGTCTTGTGGATCCAGTGGCGGCAGAAGCATCTCAGCGCTGGCAGGGGTCTCCATGTGGCTCCTCCCAGCACCAAGGGCTCTGGCTGCCATCAGTGTAGCTCTATGTGACTCGTAGAAAATCATGTCTCCCAGAGAGCCTGCATGTGTCCCGCCTCCAGCGAGTGATTTATCTCGTCAGTCCCTCCAAATGAGGCCATCAAGCTGTGGCCTGGTTGACAGGCTAAACTCCACCCCTTCACTTGTAAGTTTCAAATTGACAGCAGATTATATAACTACCACAAGGGTAAACAAACTATTTCTTCATGGGGAGGAGGGTGCTAGGGAGAGAGAAGTGTTAAGGTCTAGCTGGGAAAGGTGAGAAGAGAGTTAAGGAGCTGGGTGTTGAGTGGCCTGTTGGCTATTCAGGTGCAGCTGTCTAGGAGGCAGATGGAAATTTATGTCTGTCACTGACTCAAGAGGTCAGGGTTGGAGACATAAATTTGGATGTAATCAGCTCAAAATGGCAATTAAAGTCACAAGAGGGAATGCGATTGTTCAGAAAGTCTGTGCAGAATGGAAGAGGACACGGGGAGAATCCTGAGAATGCCCAAATAGTACAAGGTGGGTGTTGTTGGGAGCCGTCCAGTGGACAGCTCAGGCTCATGTGTGACAGGGTCCAGCGGCCGGTAGGGTTAGCCTGGCTGTAATCTGTCTAGAAGCCGCTCAGCAGCTCCTTCATCCATAGAGCAGCTGGACGTTTGACCCTCCAACTTTCCTGTGAGCAGTGCTGTACTTCGCCGCATGCCTCCCGGGCTCTGTACGAGGGTGTGCGAGGAGAGAGGAAGGAAAGGGTGATCCAAGAGGTAGGAGCGAAAGTGGAAGAGAAGTGTGAAAATCAAGGCACGTTTGAGAATTTATGGCTCACCCACACCATCAAATACCATGGTCATGCTCTTTTTGTTCCCTCTCTCAATGTCTTATATTGGAATTTATTCCATTTTTCTGTTTACTGTCTTTTTCCCATGAGGTTTCAAAACCCGGGAAAGCAGTGGCCGTGCCTTCTATCTTTGTGCCTAGGTCCGAAATGGCAAGTAGGTTTCATGTGCCAACGCTAAGAACTCTAGGCTTAGCAGGGTCTTCAGAGAAGAGTGCCTTGCTCCATTAGGCCTTTCTGATGTTGGTTCAGGATCGGGACTGGTGGCAACTTGCCACGTATTTTTCATCTCTGCATTAGGCACTCGTTCATTCATTATTCAACAAATATTTACTGAGCGCTCAGCAGGTGCCAAGTCCTGTGCCAGTTGCTCAGTAAATGTTTATTGAATAAATGCTGCATGGTTAAAGAGTCAATGGCCCTTCGTCAGGAGTGGGAAAGGGACCGGATAGGGACAAAGCCACCTTGGGGAGCCTAGCTGAGGTCAGCCTCAGTGCTGTGTACTTTATTCAGCCCTGTCCTCCAACTCTGGTCAGTACAATGACGCGGTTCACAGAATGGAGTCCGTAAGTGGTCAGCAAAAAGGTTGCAGGGTCAAGTCCTAGTAGAGGTGCTTCGGAAGAAAGGCATGGTAATCTACTCCCAAAAAAGTCAGCCATAAAAGACTCTAACAAGCAGTGGTTCCCAACCTTCTGAATGCCGCAACCCTTTCATACAGTTCCTCATGTGGTGGTGACCCCCAACCATAACATTATTTTCGTTGCTACTTCGTAACTGTCATTTTGCTGTTTTTATGAATCATAATGTAAATATCTGATAGGCAGGATGTATTTTAATTGTTACAAATTGAACATAACTAAGGCATGGTGATTAATCGCAAAAACAATATGTAATTATATATTGTGAAATATTTACTTCTAATGACAAATCAATGAAATTTTGTCTTGAAGCATGGTGTAACATGGGTAACGGTCTTCACACTGGGTGCATGTGTGCATGTATCTACATGTGGGTGGACCTGCCTGGAGACAGATAGAGTAGCAGTGTCTCAGTTCCTAAGACCATCGGAAATATGTGTTTTCTGATGGTTTTAGGTGACCCCTGTGAAAGGGTTGTGCGACGCCCAAAGGGGTCGGGACCCCACAAGTTGAGAACCATGGCTCTAGAGCTTCGTTCAACTCGGACATGCTTGGGGTGGGCAGGATTGGACTCCATGTCAACTGGTGACGGGGCAGAATGCCAGAGGCGAGTGATGTCAACTCTTCCCAGTTTGTCAGCTATGTAGCGTTTTAGAGCACGCTTGCATCTCACTGGGTCTTTGCCCTAATCCATTCAGAGAGGGGTCCCGTATTGTTATCTCTATTGGACAAGTGAGGTCACAGTGACATATAATTTGGGCAGTCCCCTGGTAAGGGTGATAGATAAGATCACTTCCTAACTTTCAGAAATTGTTTGTAAGTCAGACTGGGAGCGATTAGTTCTTGTTTAGCCTTCCTTTAGTATAAAAACCGGAGCCCTGGTGACGTATGGAGTTAAGCATTGAGTGGAAGATTTCACCAGCCCCTCCGTGGGGGAAAGACAAGACTTTCTACTTTTGTAGAGTTGAGTCTTGGAAACTTAGGGGGCAGTTCTGCCCGGTGTGGTAGGGTTCCTGTGTGTCAGAATGGACGTGACGACAGTGAGTTTGTTTTTGTTGGTATGAAATGAGGACCCTGTAGTACAGTGGTCAGATGCTTGACTACTTACTCAAAGGTCAGTCTTTCTAACATACCAGCTGCTCTGCAGGAGAAAGACGGGGTGGTAGCATCCATATACACCAACAGTTTTGGAAGCCCTGTGGGGCAGGTCTAGTCTGTCTAAGATCAGCCCTATGGGGTAGATCAGCCCTATGGGGTAGATCAGCCCTGTGGGGCAGGTCTAGTCTGTCTTAGATCAGTCCTATGGGGTAGGTCAGCCCTATGGGGTAGATCAGCCCCGTGGGGCAGGTCTAGTCTGTCTTAGATCAGCCCTATAGGGTAGGTCAGCGCTGTGGGGTAGGTCAGCCCTGTGGGGTAGGTCAGCCCTGTGGGGTAGGTCAGCCCTGTGGGGTAGGTCAGCCCTGTGGGGCAGGTCTAGTCTGTCTTAGATCAGCCCTATAGGGTAGGTCAGCGCTGTGGGGTAGGTCAGCCCTGTGGGGTAGGTCAGCCCTGTGGGGCAGGTCTAGTCTGTCTTAGAGGGTTACTGTTGTGTGAGAATGGACTCAACTGCAGTGGTTCGGTTTGGGCTTTGGTTTGGGGAGTACAAGAAAGAACTCGAAGCCTTTTCCGTGTTTTAAAAGTTGCATGAGCAGCACGCGAAGGTGATGGTGATGAAGCATTTGTTGCAAATAGAGGTTGGTTCAATTATTTCAAAGTGAGAGTAAATTTACATATCATGGAAGGGTAAGCAGGAGCTGTCCCTAAATTGGACATTCATAACTGGGGACTACCTGTATTCAAAGAGTTCACCAAAGTAGGCCTGGGCAAGGATTAGCACACAGTTCTTGGGGTTCTGCCACAGAGATGGAGATTTCTGATCAAGAAATATTCCTGAACCCATTCACACCTCTTTGCATCTGAAAGAGCCTGATTGACAGGCACTGTGGCTGAACCGCTGGGCTCAGAGTGTGAGGATGAAGCAGGCCTGGGCAGCCTTTCATTCTCTTATACCTCAGGTTGGGGGGACTGACTGCAGGGCACCTAACAAGAACCGCATCCTCTGGAACCCAGTGTGGACCAAAGGCAGCCTTCTGGGTGGTGGAAGGTCAGGAGAAGGCAGGGAAGACATGATTGGCTCCTAGAGACTTCTTGGACTCCTGATTCATGATTCTTCTGTGTCGCTAATTTTTGTTAAGTTTGAGAATTCCAGGAATCTTTCAGGAGTCGGGGAGACCGCTCTCTCCTGAAATATGAAACATCTGGGCTCGGTCTCCTTGGAGCGCACTGTCTGGGGCGAAATCTGGGGAAAAGAGTTGATATGAAACAGACATTGTTTCAAACAGTAAATCCCCCTTTGCTCATGAATGAGAGGATCAATTTGGGGCCAGAGGTGTGACACTTTGCAGGAGGCCTCTCTTCACACAAGAGTCCTGGTGGCATGAGGGTTCAAGTACTCAGCTGCCAACCAAAAGGTCGAGACTCCTTCAAGGGTGACAGCCTTGGAAACCCGGTGGCGCAGTTCTGCCCGGGTCCTATTGGGTCTTACCCTATGGGAGCTGGAGTCGACTCGAAGGCAGTGGGTTTGGTTTAGTTTCTTGCAGCCCTGACTTTTGTGCTGAACCCCACTCCTGCTCCCTGCCCACATGACCCCCCACGGTGATAATGTCTGAGCAGGAAACCAAGTTCCTGAGAGCACAGAGTTTAGGGGGGTGGTTGGACACGACCTCACCCCATCACCCCGCCACGCTTCCTTCAGCAAGCTAGACGGATGTATTTAAACTTGGGAAGGTCGACAGAGCAGATCAGAGTTTCACACGCAACAATTCACACCTTCCGATTGGACTCCTGCCACTGAGGCAACTTCATTTTCGTACGGGCACTTTCTCCCTGGTGACCGGAGACAGGAACACCCGAGGGGAGGGCTAGCGTGGCAGGACATGCCTAGAAATCTAAGAAATGTGTAGGCAAATCCCCCAGTGAACCGTTCTCGGGCCTTTGCTGCTTCCTTTGTCCCTCCCCTGTGAGGCATTCTCCACCGCTGGCGGCTCCTGTTCCCTCCCAGGCTCCTCGCCACCTTCTTGGGGGTGCAACGGAACCTCCTGGATTGCTGTACTCCCCCTAGAACGTTCCCAAAAGAGCTCTGGAAATGGGGAGGGGAGAAGGGAAAGCAGAGGAGTTTGGTGATGGAGAACATTTCTGTTTTGCTTGTCCTTGTATGCCCACGCCCAACCCAGTGACTGGTGTGCTGTAGGCCCCCTGATCGCGGATCTTTGTTGAAATGAAATAGGTCATAATTGGGCGACGTAGCAGTCTGTTGGGGCATCTTGGCAGAGAAAGGAGGCTTGTTGCGGGGTTGGGGGGTGTTCCAAACAAAGTCTCCTCAAGATCACAGACTCTCCAAGGCCTTAGCCTGTGACCCCACCGCGTTGGTGTCTGTCCTCTGAGGTCATCTGTCAAGGGTCCGGCCTTCCATGCTGCCGGTGCTGGTGCTGGTGCTGAGTTCTGTTAGGGTCTGTGCAGAGGGGATGGTTACCACCATGTTGGTTGGCTCCCCTGCATCCCCCACCCCCTCCCCCTCATCGCCATTTGCCATCCACCATAATGCAATGCTGGGGCCAATTGCAGTCTCTCTTGGAGCAAAGAGCTGCTTGAGGGACTGTGATTGTGAGGGAAATGTAAGCTCTGAGCTTGGAGGGTGGTCCCTGGGCCCCTCCCCTTCTCTTCTTTGAAGCAGGGAGGGGGCTGCTTCCAGGGCTCTGTGGGAAAGCTCTTTTGAAGGAACTAGCACTTGGGCCATGGGGCACCATTCCACTATAGTCCAGGAGGTCCCTGTTGTGTTGCTGAGCAAATGCAGTGGGGTTAGCATAAAAGCAGAGTTTAGCAACCCGGATCCCAGGGGTCTGTATGGGCTGCTTTCTTAATTGCTGGTGAATGAAGCCAGGAAGGGTTAGGGGGTGGGTGGGTGGATGGGTGGGGAGAGCTTTTGTAAGAGGTTAAGGTCCTGGTGGAGTGATGATAGGATTAGCCACGATTTGGAGGAAACAAGCAAGCAGAATACCAGGAGCCATATAAGTGATCAGATCTGTGCCATTGTCTGCCCTCTCTGTGGCTCCTCGAGGAGGCTCAGGCCCATTGCCCCTAATGACCACAGGGCTGGCATCTCCCCGACAGGGGGCCCCGAGGGGAGGGCAGGCTGGCATGGTGGACTCCCTGGGTGCCCCTGCCAAAAGTATTGTACATATTCTGCTAAGGATGGCACATTTGCATGCTCCTCTCTCCTCCAAGGCTGAGCAGGGAGGTCGGGGAAGAAAGAAAAGAGAAAATCAAATTAAATGTTTGACCAGGACAATGAATTCTGTCTCCAGCCAGGCTGGCTTCCATTTGTCTCGCTTTTTATTTTCTGAACTTTCTCTCACCATAAATCCTTTTCCCTCCCCTTTTGCCCATTAAAACGTTTTTAATCTTTGTGCCAACACTTTGTCCTCTGCCTGGTTGTGTGTGTGTGTGTGTGTGTGTGTGTCTCACACAGCACTGTGGCCCTCAGTCATATTCCGGCCCTTCCGGAATTTGAAGAGTTCTCCCTCGCCCCACTCCAGATTTTGGGATTTCTTGCTTTGTGGTGGGATATCCACTTGCCGGCCTTCTGGGTGTCTGTTTTTTCTCGCTAGCTTTGGGCCATGTTCTCCATTCTGCCTTTCAGATAAAATTCTTACCCTCCTGTACGCTCAATCATGGGGCCGCTGATCTCCCTTGGGTTTTCTGTTTAGAGAATTGAAGTTGACCCAGGGAGTGGAAATTGTTTCCAGGATGTTGCTATCCAATGCCTGTTCTCTGCTCTTAGGTCAGGGGAATAAAAGTCCCTTCGCTCATCCACTTTAGCTGGAGAAGGGAAGAGGGCGCCCTCAGGAAATGGGGGTACACTGTTTTTCCGCGGGGAGGCTGCCTGGTTTCTTCTGAGATAGGGAAGGCCTGGCTGCGCCTGTTCTCCCACTAACGTTGCCTCCAGCCCAAGGAGAGCTGACAGGGCCACAATGGCCCCCTTTCTTCTCCCAGGGCCAGTGTTTTGATAGTGTCAGGTTCCACCCAGCCTCCCCCTAGCCCATTTATAAACCTGACACGGGCAACATGATGTAATGTTATTTTTCATGATCTCAATGAGGGAATTTTTTGCCCCAGGTCAGAAGAATGCTAGTTGATTTTTGTTGAAATGAACCATGGCATGGTATAATAGATGGGCTGCTAGTCCAAGGAGGCGGGCAGGGGGCTGCCCTACTGAGTTGGTGGGGAGGAGTAAAGCTTTGTTTCCAACCAAAGTGGGCCCTTCCCACCTTTGAGTGTTAGGCGGTCTGTAACTGGTGGGAGCTGAGGCTCCTTAGAGCCACATTCCCCACTTTCTTTGCAGCCCTTTACCATTGTGGAACTGCCCAGGTGGTTGAACCTGAACTAGTGGTAACACAAAGAGGGAAGTGGGGCCCCTTGGGTTGTCACCTCTGGCAGCCCTGGTTTCTACTGGTGTGCTGGACAGTGCTGCTGGACTTGGCTTGGGGAGGGGAAAGGGAGGTTCCAGCGAGGGGACAGTTCCACTTGAACTACTCTCCGGGGCCTTTCCTAAATCCTGCAGCCCAGTCCCATATCTGTGTGTGTGCGCGTGTGCGCGTGCGCGTGCGTGTTTGCATCAGGCTCAAAACGCAAACTGTAAAGAGGTTCCAGTGAAAAGCTACCTGATGCCCGTGAGAGCATTATCTTTGATGCGCAGGGGAGGTAGAGAGCCAGAGGGGCTCCTGCATCAGATTCCATTGACTTAGTCCCTCTGTGTTTTGCAGAGCGATGCAGCATGGTGGTTATGGGCACTGGCAATGGAGTCTAGTTGGATTTTAAAATCCCGGCTCTGCCACTTACGGTGTGGTTGACTTTGGACCAGTTATTTGAACTCTCTCTGCCTCAGTTCGTAAGGATGGAGGATGGGGAGGGTAGCAGAGCTACCATGTAGTTAAAGGGGCAGATGAAATGAGTTCATGCACACAGAATGCTTGGAACACAGCAAAATGAACATTTATTCTTTCAAGTCCTTGCAGAGATATTTTTGCAAATTGCAAATATATTTGCTCTCCCTCTTTGTCTCCTTTTAAAAGGAACCTTCAAGGGCATAGTGGGTTCCATTGCCGGGCTGCTCACTGCAGGCTCAGTGGTTTGGACTCACCAGCTGCATTGTGGGAAGGAGATGTGGCAGTCTGCTTCTATAAAGATGGGCACCTTCAGAAACGATATGGTGTGGGTTTTTCCTGTTCTATAGGAGGAGTGCTGGTGGGATAGTGCTTCTACGTTTCGCTGCAGCCCCAAGGTCAGCAGCTTGAAACCACCAGCCAGTGCCACAGGAGAAAGAGGAAGCTTTCAGCTCCCAGACAGAGGCCCAGGCTCAGAAACCCACAGGGGCAGTTCTCACTTGCGCTCCAGGGTTGCTATGAGTCAAAAATGGAAATGAGTTTTATGTTTTCTGAGGGTCGTTTTGAGTAGGGATTGGCCTGATAGCAGGGGGGCTGCTTTCTTTTCAAACAAGTAATAGCATATTTTACACACTGTTCCAAATCTCGCTTTTAATGATTCTTACGATCATTTGCTTGTTCTTAGCGGTGTATGGTTTGTTGTTAGCTGCCATCTGGTTGGCTCAGACACATAGCGACCTTACGTACAACAGAACAAAACTCTGCCCAGCCCTGCCCCTTCTGCATAATCCAGCTTAGGTTTGAGGCCACCGTAGCCGCCACTGTGTACAGGGCCTTCCTCTGTTGGCTGTCCCTCTGCTTTAGCAAGCACGGTGTCCTCTTCCGGGCATCTTCTCTCCGGAGAGAGAGTGTCCAAAGTAGGTGAGATGAGGGCTCGTCATTCTTGCTTCTAAGGAAACTCCTGGCTGTACTTTTTCTAAGATTCACTTGTTTAGCCCCCCAAGTTCAATGGCTCACATTCAGACCTTATGTTCTAATTTTTGATTCATAAGGTTTTCTTATCCTATGCACAGGCCAGTCATCTGAGGCCATCAGAGTTTGACCAGAAGCCGCCACACGGGGCTGCCAGGGAAAGCATTTGAAACCAACCTCACTGAACTTGCCACCAGTCTCAGAGCAGGTCATGCCCTTTGCAGTCTCTAGGTCTTTGCACTTGTGCCTGGAATGTCCATGTCTCTCCCTGCTTCTAGAACCAGCTCCAATGTCAGCTCTGCCTGAAACCTGTTCTTGACTCCCCACCCCGGCTCCTCCCATGAACTCCTGCAGCGTTCTGCACAGTTCTCTGCCCAGCACATCGGGCTGTAGTTCTGATCTAGGTCTGTGTGGAAATGCCCCCTGCCTCTCCAAGCTCTTCAAGGAAGAGCACCAGCGGTTAGCACACTACCTGTGACAGGTGATGCCGATAGCATTCTTACCTACATTGAGTTTTGCCAAGTGGCGGAGGATGGGTCTCTTCACTTTTCTGTGTGTCTGTTTTCTCCGTGAAGTGAGGAATCAGCCAACACTTTTCTGAATTCTTCCATCGATAGCCCTCTTCGAAGCTCTATGCGTCTATTTCCCAAGTGACCAAAGGACAGCGTTTATGTATGGCCTGCGTGTGAACACTGATGGTCACAATGGTTCAGGGCTTGGCTGCTAACTGAAAGGTCGGCAGCTGGAACCCATCCAGTGTCTCTCTTACTGGAAGACCTGGAGACCGGCTTCAGGAATGATCACAGCCTGGAACACCATATGGGGCAGTTGTGTCTGTCACCTGGAGTCACTCTGAGTCAAACGACAGGACCAGTAACTAACAACTAAGCCAACACCCTGGATAAGGTTTCCAGCACTATAAATCCTTAGGGGATTTTCATCCACAATAGGTTCCATGGTCAGTATATAAAAATAAAGAATATATAAAGAAACGCGAGTCAGAACTTACTTCTTTTTCTTTTGTCAATAATCCATGGCAGTCCCTCAAAGTGGGTCATACTGCCCCTTGGAGACAGTGTAATGATCCAGGGGCTGCGAAAGCAGATGCCCACACTGTATCCCAAGATTGATCCTGGATTGTGGACTATAGCACAGAAGTTGTTCATTGCCAGGGGTTTGGTGAGTAATTTTTTTCTTTTTCTGGAAAGGGGCTGGTAGGCCACATATGTTTGGGAACTATGGTCTATGAGTTAGCTTGCCTCGATCGGCCACTTCTATGCTTACTTATGGCTGAACAATCTTTTAAATAATCACAGCACAAGTTTTAAAAGACAGGTTACTTACTTTTCCCCACTTCCAGTTTTCTCTGCACTGGTATAAATAATAATAATAATACATAACTATTATTTTACTAGAGAAATTGTTCTCTTCCTTTAGGCAAGGGCTCTTATAGTAGAATATTCTTGATTTTATACAAAGTCGAGTCTTCAAAGATGGACAATGTTCAAACTTGAGCCTTCTGACTTTTTGGTACCAAATTAACCTTTGGAGGGATTAATTTGTTTTGTTCGTTTCTCTCTCAACTTTACTAACAGCCAAGTGCTCATATCATTGACTGGATCGACAAGGTGGGGATGAGAAGCAGCTACTAAACATGGCCAAAGTAACCCGACCGACTTTCGTGTGTTTTTGGAGTTCTCCACAAGGACTCTGTTAGTTGGCACAGCATTTAATTGTGCCCACCACAGCTAAATAAAACCCAGGAGAGTTACAGACGATCTGTCATCGGTGGGGAGGAGCAAAGTGGAAGACAGCCCAGGAGGAGGGAGAGGCTACAGGCCTCTGTGAGACACCGTAATTCCCTACTGACTTGGGATTGGTCTTGCCCGGGCTTGATTCCCCTGCAGAGGTCCCAGAGTTACGAGCCGCGAGTTTGTGGGGCTGGAGAGGGTTATTGTGTTTGGAGACTGAGGTGCCTTCCAGGTGCTCACCGTAGAAATCCCTTCCGTGTGAGATCTCCTGCGATGCTGAATGGCAAACATGGCCATGTGGTGCCCGGTCACGTGAACCGCGGGGCAGGGCTGAGCAAGGCTGGCGAAGATGCGGTGGCTTGTCTCTGAAGCGGTTGGCATCGAAAGACTCCAGTTAACTTTCTCCTTTTGTCGCCTGGCTCCTCACTGCCATCCAGTCGATTCTAACTCACAGTGACCTTGTAGGACAGGGTAGAAAGAAGGACAGTTCTGAGGATGGCGCAGGACCGAGCACTCTTTCTCCTGTCCTACATGGGGTCATAATGAGCCGGAATCGCCCCAATGGCACCGCCAAACCACAACAGTCATAAACTTTCAAATGCCTGTTCATTAAACGCGGGGCTCAATCCGTCTTTGAGCAGCTCTAGATGGTCTTTTCTACGGCTACCAGAGCCCCGTCCAGGAGGCCCAGCGTTAACTGCCCCGCGCCCCTGTCTGCCTTTATTTCTGTTATCACTGGCTCCTGCTGCCTGCTCTGCTTATCCTCACCCTCACCTCTCACCTTTGCCTTTGTCCAGCCCCTGCCATCCCTGCTGGGAAACACTGTTTGTTTACTCATCTATGTTACAGTACCAGGGCTGGGCCAAATCAGAATACCTTGCAATTATTTAGCATTACATTGGGTGTATCTCCCTTGAGAAATATATTTCTGGGAGTAGACCAGTCAAAGGAGTTTCAGTTTGCTGAATCATATTTTATACTGACTCAAGTTGTTAGTTTAGAAATCTGTTCTCAAGGACAAAAACCTGACCAAGGCCAAACCACGCTCACATTGAAATTTTCAGCGAAGGTTTTAAGCGGCATATTTTCTGATAAATTACAAAGTAAAATCACTTCCTGGAACAGAAAGGAGGGGAAAAATTCTACAGTTATATTTCCTTGATGCTAACTGAGATGATGGAGTCCTTTGAAATGCAGTGGTAATCACCGGTCTTTATTGAGGCGTCTCATGTGCCGGGCATAGTGCTCAACCTACTGGCATAGATCCCTGTACGTAATCCTCATACATATCCCTCTGAGAAATGCAATGCATTTCTCCTGATTTGGGTACTGAGGTTCAAATAAGTTAAATAATTTGCTCAAGATCATAGTGCTGTGAAGTGGTGGAGCTGAGATTTGAACCAACGTGGCCCCCAGCTCCAGGGGCCATGTCATATTGCCTCCAGACTGTGTCTTTCCTGTCAGGACAAAATAGAATATTTTCATTTTAGGTAGTATTTTAAAAACATTCACGCTGATAAGCCAAAGTCCATTGGCCATGTACGGATACCTTTAAATTTTTATTTCCCTAAGCAATTATAAGTAAGGCCAATGTTGACAGCTAGTCAGCTCAACTTGGTTAGAGATAATGGGGCCACGGTGAAATGGTGCAAACCCTAGGTGAGTATATTAGGTAGGCTGAGTTTCACGATCACACACTTAACCTGTCACCTTGGTCTGTTGCCTCAGCTGTACCTGCACTTGATCCAAGATAAGGACAGGTGAGCTGAAACCGGTCGAGCAGCCTTCCAAGAATATGGATGGTGATTTAGTAATGTTGCTTCTTCTGTTTGCGACTAGACAGGATTGTCATTTAGTCACCCCGACCTCCATACCTTGTTGTGCTCTGGTTTGGTGTTTGTGGTGGGGAAAGGTGGTGTTGCCAAGATAGTTGGCGAAACAACTTAAAGAACTTTCATAACCAGAGGACTTTTCTGAGCCTCCAGGTGCCTTGTAAACCCTTGAGAGGGGTGCACTGCTTTCTCAGGATGCACTTGATCTGAGGACTTTCTCCTTGAGGGTGATCTTAGAAGCCAACTCTAAAATATGTTGTCTTAGAGCGCATTTGCTCTGTTTCTCGGTTTGTTTTAAAACTCTTTAACAGTACTCTCCTTCCACATCAGGGCGCAGTCAGTGAGAATGAAAGGGTCAGTTTCCGCTTCCCCAACCTTTGGTGTGTGTGGGTTTCTTTCAGCAGGTTGTAGCGTTGCTATTTGTATGCCTTTCCTCTAATTTTGTTCTTACTGGCCTGGTTCTGCCGCCACGGGAGAGTCAGCTGCTGGTGATAGCTTGTGCCTCCCATCATTGAAGTAGTAGGGACTAGAACCCAGGCCCCCAAGAAGCGCTCACTCATCTCTCTTTCCCACAGCCTGCGCTGCCTCCCAGTGGACAGAGCATTTCCAGAGAGCAGAGACCTACTCCACTCTTTTCTAGAAAGACTTTGCTTGGAGACTGAGCATTTCTTTGGTTTGCCATTGTTCTTCACTGCCAGATGGCATCCTCTCTCCTACTTGGGCTGACTGAAGAATCCCCCTCTCTGCTCTTAAACATAATAACAATTACGTATTTACAGACACCCCAACACATCAGGTTTGAAGAGCAGCTTCTCTAAAGGGAGAATAGAATAGCACATTGGAGCTACTCAGAAGGCCACCGGCCTTCTCTCAGGCTCTCACAGGGGGCCTTACATGGGAATGCTTAGACACACTTGAAGCTCATCAGTGTTGCCTTCGTCCTCCAGCGCTCACCGTCTCCTCTATTTCTGTTTAATTTTGTACAACTCCGGCCAACATTTTGGTGGTCTGATCGTTTTGGAAATAAGGAGCAGAAGATTAATTTTATTTTTCTTGGCAAAAAAAATCACCCCCCAGTGAAGAATAGCTGTGCTCTATTCCTCAGTAATATTTAGATGCTTCCCCTGAAGAATAATAGAGCTGCCAACGTTTGGTAGTTTCTTCCTTTTTTAAAAAACTAAGATCTGCTTCAGTAATCCTATCACTTGCCTGAAGAATTCATTATCATGAAATAAACACATTAGGAACCCCTTGGTCTTTTCCATCTCTGATATTTATGAAGTTTGGAGGTGCCAAGGCAGCCAATGAGGAATAGGCAATTCACAGCAAATCAATTAACTAGGTGTTAGTCCTCTTCAATTGCAAAATATAGGTGCCCTGATTAGCCCCATATGTGGACTTGCATGATTCTTCAGCCAGTTAGGAGCTAACTAATTATGAATATTGAAGTATAATGTTCTGGTTTTTAACATAAGGCACTTACCTTTTAATTAGCCATCAGTTGTTTTTAGTTCTTCTGCAACTCCATGGGGATTCAGAGGAAATAGAGAATCAGCCAGTCGGCAGAGAAAAGGGTAAAACGAGAGTGGATCATTACGTGGCAGTGGGGAAAGTTAGGGTTGGGAGAGAGGGAGAGAAGCAAAGGAAGGCGGTGGGGTGGGAGACAGAAAACCAGTTCTCGTCCCTCGTAGCACCAGTCACGCATGCCCCTTTGAAAGCACCTTTTAATCCCCTCCTCAGCTTGCAGGTAGGGCTTGTGTGCACTGTGGAGCCGACATCTTCCAGCTTGATCACAGATGTAACTCCTTCCTTCCCCGAACTTGGAGCCAAGCAGAGGGCAGGACGTTGGATACGCACTGCACCAACTTGGCAGGGAAAAAGAGACCGTTAAGGGAAGGCTAATTGAAGCTGGCCCAAACTGCACCCTGCTGGAGCTACTTACAATCTCTCTCAAGTAGGGACTTATTGAGTTGTTCAGTTCAGGGGTGTTGGTGCAGGGGTAGATGGGGAGCACTCAAGGGGAGGAAAATGACCTGGTGGACCAGCTGTTTGAGATGGTGGTGTGTGCGCTCTTAAACCCTCTGAACGGAGTAGCTTCCGCTAGCGAAGACCCTGTGCATCACAAAGGTCTGACGTGCCACTGATCGCGGGCGACCCAGGACCGGTGCCTGTGGAATCGGAGCAGACTTGCTTGCAGCCAACAGCAGCAGCAGCAGCTAGATCTTTGGCACACATCGGGAGCAAGGCACCATGTCTGGGCCATGTGCCCCTTATGTTCTGCCGAAAAGCTAGGCCCTTCGCCCCCCAAACACATGAACTTAGACACACATTTTCAAACTGTAATTCCAGGAACCCCTAAAAGGCCCGCCCGCCTGCATTCTCTATTTGGCCAGAGTAAAATAAGCTTACTTTTTAGATCCAGAGTTAGGCCCAGGGAGTTTTCTAGCACTCAGAACTTATTGTTAAAAACTCTGGTGAATTGTGGCTTTGGTTCCCCGCCCCTCCGCCCCCCGCCGCCTGCCCTCTAGTAACTTGTCCATCATTTCTCCCTTCCTGTTCCACGGTGATGGGGCCCTTTTGAAGGAACCTGTTTACCCCGGAGATGGGCTGTATTTGTTACAAAAACAGATACTAGCTGCTGAGTAGAATCAGACACAAGGCAACCCCCATGTGTGTCAGAGCAGTTGTGCCCATAGAGTTTCCAATGGGTACATTCTTTCTTTATTTCTAAGAAATACATCACCAGGCCTTTCTGACGTGTCTCTGCATAGAATCGAACCACCAGCATTTTGTTTAAGCACCGAGCTCAGAGGTGTGGGCGCCTTCCCCACACCAGCTTCCAGTGCTGCACAAGAAGAGGCCAGGAGAATGATCTCTATCCACGGTCAGATTTTACCGAGTCAGTTTGACTGATTCTGAATATGTCATCATTCTCACAGGGACATGGCTGCAGTTTGCTTCTGTTTTATTTATAAGGCAGAGCATTAAATAAATACTGTAAAAACCTAGGCAGAGTTTCCTAGACAAATATAAAATACTTGAAGGAAAAAAACCACCACCACCAACACCAACAACAAAATCCACACAGCAACAATTTGTATTTGGGCATGTTGAAAACACTCATTTGCATTTAAAATTCAAAATGCAAATCTATTAAAGCAGGGCTTGTATGTGCCTTTCTTTTGAGGTGGTATTTTGTTAACTGGATTCTAGCTGATCCTAATGACTGTATGCTTTAAACACCATCTAAATACATAACTTTAAAAATAGCCCTTTACAATTTAGACCACAATAAAACAAGCCCATGAGCCTGTTTGTGCAGATGTGATTTTCTCCCTTTTACCTCTCCACAGGCCCTGAAATGACCCAGGAGGCTAGTTCACAACTCTATCCCCATGGCCTGCAGCTGGGTCTGTGGCAGGGTAGGTGGTTCAGTGCTTGCTTGGAGCAAGCAGGTTAGGTTTGCCGATGGCAGGCAAAATGTCTTCCTTTCCACTCATCATTCCCATTTTAAGCAATCCTCCTCCTTGTTTCCCTGATCTGTTTGTATGTTGCTGGCCTCTTCTGTTATCCCCAGTGTGCAGAGAATGAAGTACCCAGAGCCTGCTATGAACACCTGCGTGGCTGGCAGGCACCTGGGAAAGAATTGCCAAAGCCTGCCTAGGGGAGAGTTATTAGGGACTGGGCTGTTTGTGATTGGACCTGCTTCAGGGTCTTAGCGGAGGTCGGTGGTTGGCAGTTCTGGACTGACACAGCTGTCCATTCCAGGAGCTACAAAGTCTTCTAGATTGACATAAGCATGAAAAATCTCGACGCCATCTTTTTGGGCATTATAAAGAATCCTTCACTTCTGTGTAATCAATGCTACCGATTTGTACCTGTGGGTTGAGTAAAGGTTTTGATGTGTGTATTCTCACACCAATAACAATAACAATAGTAAAGATTCATTCACACCCAGGTTGCACGCTTAGCCAGTGGGGTTTCTTCACAACTCCATTGAGGAAAAAAGGTGCCCGGACATAGTGAATCAAAAAGAGTTCTGTGGTTCTGGAATGCTGGAATTACACTCAGGATCCACAGAGAATTCCTCCTCATTCTGCCCAATAGTGTGGTAGAGTTAAATTCTACTGTTCTACTGGGACATTTTTTCAGAACATGAATTTTGGACCCGAATAAAAGGCCTCACCTTTCACACCAGACCCAGTCTATACTACCCACTGAGCCTCTCTGATTCCCTCTTCCTCTCCGCGAGCCCTGGCTGCATCATGGGACCGTTGACCCGTCATCTAGGGCATGCATTTGGTGTCAGTTGGTTGAGACAGTCCAGTACACATTTCCAGATAGACACCACTTAAGCTTATCCAACCTTTCTTTAATGGGGAAATGCCAAGTTGACTCTTGTCACCATTGCAGACCTGGAGGCACGATACCATCACTAGCTAGAAGGGAGCATCCCACTGCGAGGGCTGTGATCCTGTCCTCGGGGTTCTCTCTGATGCAGACAGTGGAGGAATCCTATTGTGATAGGTTCTTCTGCGGATTGCACTGCAGATTGCTTTGGGTGCTTCCAGGTCCTCTGCTTGATGTTTCAAGCCCTTGGAAGTGAACGTGGGGAGTGTTCTGCACTGATAGACTAGGAGAAATTTTGGGGCTCTTTGGTTCTTGACTGGCCTTTTTTGTTTAGTAGTGCTTGGAAGAGGTCTTTTGATTGTTTCTGAGGTTGCTCCCCCATGCCTTCAGCCTGTGAGCTCTTGGTTCACGTGGGCCAACCTCCGCCATATTCATGAAGAATCAGATGCTGGATTTGCACCTGCTGTCTTAACTCATCTCTCCCAACTCCTTCATATTGCCCACCCGTCATAATGCTTGTCAGTTGCCTAAACCAAATACTTTATTTTCTTCTTGTCCTGTGAATCCTAGCAGACACATTTAGAAACATTTCCATGAAATATGAAAGCCAGGCTCAACTGGCTGTTTGAAATGACAGTGCGCATCTGGCTCTTTGCCGGCACGGGCGCCCACCTTGCCGGACACACACTCACTACACGTCTACTTGGTTGTTGTTTTTAATGCCCTCATTGCTAACTCTTCTTTGCCTCTCACATGCATATACTCTCCGGAGGTCAGACCTGCCCCGTTACACACACGGTGATCACCACTAACACAGGGCGTGCAGCTAGATAGAGACGTCTAGCAGCTTGCTATTAAAGGGCCTGGCAAGGAAGAGAAAAATGTCGCCCTTAGGTAAGTGTAAGAGTATGTAAAGATGACGGGCCGGGGCTGCTGGGAGGAATGCACCCATGTGAGGTGAGTGGAATAGGGGACATGGACCAGGGTTGTACCTGTTCTTCCTTCTCTTCTTGTCTAGGACCTTTATAAAGCTTGCTCTGCTTAGGCGAATGGGGAGGCCTGCCAGGCTGTTCCCTCCCAACTGGGATGAATGTATTAGGTTCCTTCACCTCCCTGCCAAATTTGCTCCCTAAGTGCCCCTGGCAGTGACTGTCCCATGCTTTCTCCTGGGTGTGTTTTCCTGCTTCTGCCCCCCCCCCCCCTTCCTCCATCCCCCGTGTGCCTCTTCCCTCGTTGTGTGCCTTTGATGGCCTGTGTTGCTCTCCGTGTCTTTGTGGCTTGGCATGGGTGCCCGGATGGATGTTCCCCACTTCTCTGTGCGGCTTGGTTCCTGCCGAGCCTGCCTTGTGCCTTTCATTACCACGTTAACAAACTCGAGTCGTGCCTAACGAGGACGCCTCATACGTTATGCTAATGATCAAGAGACATGTTAATGATATTTTAGAAGCCTAATTAGTGGAATATATAACTATATGCAATTTGGTAATGGACTGTGACAACAAGTTCTTAAAAGGGGGCTTGACAAATCCAGTTGCATGTGGCCTGAGACAAACAGGAGCTGAGAATGGATGAGTGAGACCGAGGCAGGGAGATCCAGGGAGAAGGTGGGCACTGAGGTAAGGACCCTTGTGTCCACTTAGACGTGGGGGTCAGCCCTGATGCGCAGTGTTGTTTTGCTGTGCTTCCACTGGTCTAAAACGACCAGGCGATTGGTAGCTGGAGAATTATTTACTAATCTCTTTGAAGCAATTGCTACTGCTGCCATTGATCACACACATTTATCTCAGAAACGCTATTTTGATCATGTTATTGTCCAAAATGCCCTCACTTTCCTTTTGTAACCAGAATGCACACCCAGAAGAGAGGCTCTTGTGCCAAAGAGAGACTTTGTGCAATAAACCAACAACCAGGACCATGTAAACTGGGGCATCATCTGTATTGTGTCTATCAACATTTCGATAGCATTGGTAGGAGGAACACAAGGAGTGGGGTGTGTGAAATCAGTCAGCTGTTTGAATGTCATTTTCTCTCAGAGGGTTTGGTAGAGGTATAGATTTTTCCTGGGTGGGACTCTTCATCCCTGTACTCTAGCGGTGCCCAGTTTTCAGGCCATGGGGGCCTTGAGGTGGGCGGGAGACTGGAAGTTGTTGCAAAGGTTTGGTAAGTCGATGTCCATACCATACGTTTTGTTTGTAAACAGAATACGCTCTCCCTTTATCTCTCTCTCTCTCTCTCTCTCTCTCTCTCTCTCTCTCTCTCTCTCTCACACACACACACACACACACACACACACACACACACACACACACACACCCTGTGGTGTAGTGGTTACACTTTGGGCTGTGGCCAGCAGAGTGAGAAGCTGCTGGTAGTTTCAGGAGAAAGACTGGGCTGTCTACTACGGTAAACAGTTACAATTCAGAAATCCATCCGCAGGGGGTCCCTAGAAGTCAGTACTGACTTGAGGGCAGACAGTTTGGTTTTTGGTTATGTATGTATGTATGTGTGTATGTATATGTGTGTGTGTGTATGTTTAACATGACGATCAGAAGTTGTTGCTCAAAGAGTAACAAAAGTATGTTTGCACTATTGTGTTTCACCGTGGGCTCAAACTTTTAGAAACATGTATCCAGTATGAAGATGTCTCAGGTTTCAGGCTTTTCTTCTATCAGCAGCTACAGAGACAAATGTAGTGTTCTGTACATGTAGTTTATGGTCTCCAACACTCGTGTATCGGTACTGCCAATGCAGCGTATTTGTAAGTTTTTCTCGATGCTTCTACCCATCACCATTGTGAGGAACTTGGGAGAGTATAGACCTTTTCATTTGTTTCTGATTTGATTTCAGGTCAGGCACAGTTCAGACTGCCTTATGAATGGTTTGGTTCGAGGTTCCCTGTGTGATTTCTTTGAATTTAGCACAGGAAACTGAGCTTGGGGGCAGAGTATCATATTGTTGTTTTAGGCACCATCGACTCAGAGCCTGTGCACAGATAACAAAATACTGCCTGGTCCTACCATGTTTGAGCCCATTGCTGCAGCCAGCTGTGTCCATCTGTCTCATAGAGGGCTGACCTTCTGTTGCTGATCCTCTACTTCTCCAAGCATGCTCTTTTCCAGGGACTCGGCTCCCCTAATAACATGTCCAAAGGATGTGACGTCAAGGCTCATCATCCTTGCTTCTAAGGAGTATTCTTCTGACAGCCTACGGCCCACTTGAAACTCTTCACCGACACTATAGTTCAGAGGCATCAACTCATCCTCAGTTTTCCTGATTTGCTCTTTAGCTTCCTCATGCATTTGAGTTGACTGAAAATGCCCTGGCTTGGGTCAGGCACACCATTAGTCTTTCAGGTGACGTCTTTGTTTCATTCTTTGCATGCTCTTTCTTTGCCTTGTTCAATGTAGCCTTAAAGCACTGACTTAAAGTAGCCATAGATGTATGTATGTATGTATGTGTGTATATCTATCTATCTATCTATCTATCTATCTATCTATCTATCTATCTATCTATCTATCTAATCTATCTATATATCAGTCCACTTATTAAATTGTGCTCTCTTGACATGCCAGGCACATAGTCTTCCGAATTTTGACCCTGCCCATTGCCGTGTTCATGATAAATGCGTGCTGGGGAGGAAACTGCTCTTTAAAGGGCAGCAGTTGCTATCTTTCCAGAAATGGCCAAGGAGACTTACTGAGAAGCCCTTATTGAAGGCAGCAGGTTGAAAATGGAATGGGTGTTCTTCTCTGAGAAAGTTCTCTTTTCTTTCCTCCTGTTTCTCTCCTCTTCCCTGAGTTGAAATGTTGGAGGTTTCCAAGGATTCCAATCTGGAGGACCCGACTCACTAACTCACTCTGCTATATTAATTGCCATGTGACAGAGATTTGTTGGGGTTCCATCGGCTACCATTTTTTGAACTGTATTGCCAGATGACCGTAATCTTAATCTGGAAGCTCCGCTGAAACCTCTTCAGCATTCTAGTCACACGCAAGCCTCCACTGCAGAGGCCACAGGCGTGTTGAACGGGACCTGGATCTGGACCCAGGTTGCCTCGTTGGAAGGCACGCATTCCACCCTCCCCCACCACAACTCGCTCCATAGGACTCCTCCGCTCTAGCCTGCCACTTTCTAGCCTGCTTCCTCCGCCCTGCAGGGTGAACGTCCTAGTCCGCTTCTCCTTCTCTCTTTTTCTTCTACGTTTGTTTTGCTGAAGCAACCAAGGGGAATTTTGTGGGAACTCGGGAATCCGTTTATTACGTCTGATTTTTGTTTCTACTTAAAAAGGAGAATGCATTTTGGAGCGGGAGAGGGGAAGGGGAAGTTTATAAGTGACCCAGTGGAAAAAGCACATTCATTACCAGTGCTTTTCTCACTACGGCGTTTGAAGCTGGGAAAATTAGCAGCCTCTTTGAAGCCAGAAGATCTTTCATCTTTGTGCATGTGAGCGTGTGTTAATATTAAGTTGAAATTCTTTTTCTTGCCACTTATTTGTGTGTGTTTTTTTGTGGCTACTTATGAAATCATAATGAGATCTCTGATGGAATTGAAAAAATGAAAAATATAAACCACCTCACATGGATGATCCTATTCCCCCTCCTTCTGCCTTTCTGTAAAATCTGTTCTTCCTAAGAGGCCTTTGTCTCTGGATGAGAGACAACTGGAGAAGGCCAGGTGTCGAAAGGCCTCCCCCTTTTTGTTTGGGGAAGAGGGCACACAGTTTTGAGGTGCAGGGCGCTCTCCACAACTTCCACCCCCATGTCCAGCTATCTGTCCTGTACCCCTGCCATGCTGGCCCTGACTGTTGATTAAGTGACGATGTTATAGGATACGTGCTGGATTTGTTACAGGTGCATGGCTCCCTTCTTCCTGTTAACGGGAAACACTCTTGGTTTGGCGTGGTGTCTAATGGTGCACGCAGTGCTAGGCTGCTCTCTGAAAACATTAGAGGGTCGTGTGCACCCAGAAGCTCCTCAGACGGGAGGGCTGGTGATCCACTGTAGTAACACCTGTCATGGAAACCCTGTGGATTCTACCCAGACACACATGGCGTTACCCTAAGTTGGAATTGATTCCAACTGGCTTCTTTCTTTCTGTTTTTAAATCAGGGGACCGAGCATCTGTCTTGATTGGTAGGAGGAACAGGACCTGTCAGCACCTTAGGAAAGCTTTGTTGAGGACGGTGCAATGTCTTGGAGCAGGTTTTCCACCCCAGTGCCTCTGATTCCTCTCCCGGGACCCTGGGTCCCTGGGGGCTTTGGGAATTGCCCTTGACGGCAGCAGGTCTGCTGTCCAGCTTGGGTTTCCGCACAGGCATGGACTGGATGGTTCCCCTGGGAGAATGACTCAGACTTCCCTCCTTTGAGAAGTTTGTCTCTTTAGGGAAGGAGATGGCTCTGGCCTCACCCCACGAGAACAGTTCCAGCCTCGACCACTCTCAACTGCGGGGAAACTCTTCCATAAGCCAACATAAGCCTTTTCGGCTCTAGTGGTTTGTCCTAGGCCAGAGATGGGCAAGTGCTGGTTGTCCACGTTAATACTCCATAAAAGTGGGCCCCGGGGGACTCGGCGAGGTAAGACACCCTGATGCCTTTGTGTATGGCTGCCTTCTGAATGGTTCCTGCTCAGGTGTCCTGATGAGCCCTCATGCTCCGTTTCGGGTTTCGCTCCACATCACTCCCCTCTTCCCGCCATCTCACCATTACACGGTGCACTACAGCTGGGGAATCTTTACAGTTGGTGATTTTATATCATAGATCAAAGATCAAAGCAGAGGGATACACAGCAACCGTAAAATTAACTGCTTTTTCAATTTTACAATGCTTTCCGCGATAGAGAATCTTATAAATTTAATATTAATTAAACACTTAGCTTTTAACCTCCTCCTGCATCTACTTTTGGCTGGTGGTTGGGAAAAATTAATTGAGCATCTTAAATCTTGTGTTCCTAACGCCTTGACAGGAGGGGTTTCAAAACCACTTAGAACTCCAGCAAAATGCACTTGGAGCATTTGTCCTTCCACTCGCCTAATTGAACATGCTTTCTCTTTTCTTCCTTCCTTTAAGGGACAATGAGCTGCTTGCTTAAAAAATATATTAAAGGAAGTATATCGATAACTTATAGCCTCGTTTCACAGGCGGAGTCTTAACTCAGCCCCTTGGCACATTTAACACTTCACAAAATGGAAGCTGTTAACCCCCCATTATTCTAAACGCCCTATTGATTTTTGTGTGTGGGTGCAGCTGTGTGTTCTGATCATGTGTCACCTGCAGCCCGTGAGCTGGTGAGCTCTCAGTTCAACAAGTGTGGCTTTCCTGCTGTGGAAAAGACGCCTAGGGCTCAACAGGGCGCTGGTGAGCCCATGGAGAGGCCTTGAAGGTGATGGTGGGTCCCTGGAGAATGGACTCTCATTAGCACCAACAAGAGTGTCGCCCCCCATCCCCCCCCCACACACTATAGTAAGAGAAAGGAAGTCCTATTCCACATGAAGGAAGGGCCCTGTGGTGCTTTATTGTTTTTAAAAATCTATACAACACAGCAGCTGCCAACCTAACATTTTCTGATGGTATGATATCAATTCCATTAAACATGTTGTACAACTATAGCTAAACTTGCCCAATTTCTCCAAATTTCTGATTATAGTCCCGTGTGTCAGCATGCATGCGCGCGCGCGCGTGTGTGTGTGTGTGTGGTGGGGTGGGCAGGTCACACTCCCTGTATTGTCCATCTCCATCTGGATCTGAGAACTGCCTCAGTAGAAACCATAATTCCCAATATGCTGCCTTTCTAAAGTCCCCTTTCTCGGGAGAGCGGCAGCACTTTCTTCCACACTGGGAAGTACTTAGGGACACAGGCAGCATCAGCCTTCAGACCCTAGACATGGTGATGGTGGAAGTTCAAGTTCACCCAGTGGCGCCTTGCAAGAAAGGCCTGGCGAGCCACTCTCCCCAAACCTGATGTTGAAGGCACAATGGAGACAGTTCTACTCACACGCTTTGTCTTGTAGCATGTCCCACGAAATGCCTTGCAGTTCCGTGTTACTTCACTCTCAGAAACAAAAACAAAACAAGGAGGTGGGTGTCAGAGAAATCATTCTTCATAGTTCAAAAATCTCTTAAATGCTCCATTCCAAATGGCCTCTTGGAGGTTTGCTGTGAATTACTACGTCGTGTAGTCCTTGGCCGAGGCTGTAAATCAGCCTTACACTGGGACACCTGGAGTGCACGTGTGGGACCGGGAGGGATAGACGTGCTAAAGCACAGAAGGCCCCCATCTGCTGCACCGGCCTATGACGGTGCTCTCTCCTGGATCCTGACAGTCACCTTGACAATCCCTGGAGGCCGCCGGGAGCTTTTAATCCAACTGTGAAACCATAAATTAACAGTGGAGTCACCACTGGATCCGGGAACCCTCGCTCTGCACTTGCCGTCCCCGCACCTAGCAGCCAAGCTCTCCGAACCTTTTAAGAATGGAATTGATGGGACGCGGAGTTTGATGGCCGATAAATTAAGGATATTGGTAGATTTAACGGCTCCATTAGAAGGTGGTGCTTCCAAAATCAGGTGGACCATTTGCTTGCATGTTTTGTGAGTGTGTCTGTGGAGGTTTTTATACATGTTGCTCCCGGCCTCGCTATCTCTCCAGATATCTATGATATGTGGGGCACTATAAAATTTTTAGTGCCTTAGTTTGGACTGACCGCCTTATTACTCACGAGTGCACTATCCAGGTCGTCCTTAACAAGTGACAGTAAAGGCTTTACAGTACCCCTTACACCACCACATATTTTTGTCTAGGCCACATATTGTCTTTTTTCCTTTCTAAGTCTCCCTTTGCTCATGTCCCTCTCCAGTACCTTGGTTGCCGTGGCAACAGCTCCTTGGTTGCTGAGGGTGGAGCAGCAGAAAGACATCCTCACGCAGGATTCTTTAAGGCAGCGCTGGCTTGGAGACGGACCTCAGACACTCAGCTGGGGCCGGGACCGGGGTCCTTCCTCTGGCCATCTGTGTCCACTCTTTCCTCTTTCCTGCCTGAAGCTCTGTTTATGAGACTGCTTCTACATTAATCATCCCGCATGTGCCCATGGACCTGCCCTCTAAGGAATGTGAAGAAGCGGACACTCAAATAATTTAAAATTTGCAGAGTGGGCCAGGGGAGACACAGTTCATGTTACTCATTTGGAGTTGAATGTGGGGCCGTGAGTGGTTGGGTGTGTCACTCCTACTGCAGCCAGGAGGAAGGGGGAGTCAGGTGCTTCTTCCACACATAAAAGCCCTCGGGATCGCTCCTCTTAGACCCCCCTCTCTGAGACGCGGCGGGAGTTTAGAGACAGAATACCCACTTTCTGCGCAATAGACCCCGCGTAGCTTACTGGCCAGCGCCGGGGGCTAGGGGGGGATGTTGGTGTGTGGCGCTGTGCATCTGCCTGGGTTTTACAGTGCGCTAGGAGGGAAGGCCTGGTGAGCTATTTCCAAACATCAGCCAAAGAAAATCCTTAAAACGGCCCCTGCTGCCACTGAGCATGGGGGTGGCCCTGGAGTGGATGGATGGCACCCTCTCCTGTGGTTGGTTGTGGGGCCCTCATATGTCGGGGCCCCATTTGAGAGTCATCAAGAACAACACGTCTGGCTGTGGTTCTCTTTCAGCAGATGTTTGTCTCCTGGCCACGGGGAATGCCGGTGCTGAAGCAGAGCCGAAAGGGTCATGGAACTGAGCCCAGCGAACTCCCTCTCTTTATAGGGAACCCCAGGCCTTGTGACCTGAGATCGCACAGCCCCTTGGCGGTTCAGACGAGACGAAGGCTCATGCCTCCCAGTCCCTAGTGACATTTAACTTTGCCGTGACAAGGTGCTTCTTTCAGACAAATTATTCACGAGGTTATACGGGAAGGCTAATTTCCCATCCAGCCGCCTCAGCATGTCTGTAAACTGTGGGTGTAACCGTGGTGGAGAGCTCCCGTGGCACAGGTGGGAAAGGCTGTACCTCCCCAATTTCTCAATGCCTGTTCCCACAAGAAGGGTGACTTGCCAACTCCTTGAAAAAAGGTAGGAGTTTCTGTAATCTGTTATCTCATCTGCTGGAGGGCGGTTGCATAGATGACTCCGTGTATTTATGTATTTTATGGGGGTAATATTTTGACGGCTTCTTCTCTTGAAAGACAGTATGACTGAGCATGCCAAAAAAAATCACAGACGATATGAGAAATGCTATCAATAAAAGCAACTTTTCAGGTAGGTGCACGAAACAGCCCCTCACAGCCAGGGAGCACTGCTTCTAATGCCATGTTGCAAACTGGTGAGGAAGGCTTGTGCCTGTGAGTAGCAGGGGCTGGGGAGGGGTTCTCAGAAACCGACCTGGAAGAAGATCCTGTTTTTACTGGGGAGAAGAGCTACAGAGCTGAGAGCCTTCTGGCAGAGACACCAAAGAAGATGGTGGAATTCTTGAACGGCATGAAAAGAATTCAATAGCATTGTCTATGCTTTGCTCTGTGGTCCATCGGGTCGCTCTGAGTCGGAACCAACTCAATGGCGCCGAAGAACAGCCACAAAGCCTGAGGATGAAGTCTTTCCAAACTCCCGCTACTGCCACTGATTCCATTATGACTCACAGCGACCCTGCCGGATGGGGTAGCGCTCCCCCTGTGGGTCTTTGGAACCCTTAACTCTTTACGGAAGGAGAACGCTTTGTCTTTCTCCCACCGAGTAGCTGGTGGTGTCGAACTGTGTTTTGCATAGCCACTATGCCACGAGGCTCTTGTGAGATAAACTTTACGTCGATAGAAAATGTGACACACGTTGGACACACGTTTTAGACCTTCACCCGGGCTTCCCGCCTCTGGAGGCGGTGCGTGCTTACCGATTGGAGGCCTACGTTGCTCTCTTATGTAAGCTGACTTTCGCAGCTGGCACCTCGCTATGAGTTTATCCCTCAACCAAGAACCTCCATACTATTTCACACCAGGTGATAGGATCCGCCACCCCCAACCTAAATATTAGGGAGACGAGAAAGCTAGCACCCACTCAGATCTTACTAAACTGGTTGCTGGAGAGCTGACCTTGACTGGTGATGACCTCGTGTGTCAGAGGAGAACTGTGGGTCTTAGGGTTTTCCAGGGCTGAGTGTTGGGAAGCAGGTTGCCAGGGCTTAACTCCGAGACCCCTCAGGGTGGATTCCATCTTCTCACTTTTCTGTTATTGGTGAAACCGATGGATGAAACGAGAGAGCCTTATGTGAAGTACACAGAATGACCTTGGCGGGACTAATGATCCCCACTGGACAGATGAAGAAACTAAGCCCTGGAGATATTAAGGGACTTGCCCAATCTCATACAACTAGCAAGTGACAAGGCCCATGATTTCATTGTTCACTCGCTGTCCTCTGCATCACTAGGCAAGGACTCCCTTTGGGCTACCTTTGGATCTTTGCTTTGATGATGCGCTTCTTGCCACCCTCCCTCCACAGCGCCCGGTGAAGTCAGAAAGATGAGCTCTTGGCCTTGCCACACAAAAGCCTGAGAAAGGTACCTGTGTCAGGTGTGGCAGGCTTCCAGGTAGAATGATGTCACTGACAGAGCAGATTAGGAGATGCTTGAGTGAATTCCAGGGAGGGATAGAAGCTGTAGGGGGAAGGCATCACCTATCAACCTCGCAAACACACAGAGGCTTAGTCCTTTCCTTGCAGGCTAAAACACGTAACTGTTTTCTCATGATGATTGTGTGTGTGTGCGTGCGTGCGTGTGTGTGTGTGTGTTTCCTCCTCTCCCTAAGATACCTTTTAAAAGACACCACCTAGCTTTGAGTGCCAGATGAAAGATCTGGTTTAATAAAACAAACAGTTTCATAAACCTACTGGCAGGGAGGTTTCCCCCTCACCCGCCTCCATTATGTTCAAAGTGCTTTCTGAACTGACTTGCGTGTCTCTGGATGTAAAACGACATAGAAAAGCCAGAAAACAGAGCTCTCCGACTCAAGCTATAAAATTTGCGGGGAATTAGATAGGCGGGGGACCAAGGAATGAAAGCAAAAGGGGGAAGTACAAGGGACCCCTTTGCACCGGCCCTTTTACTGAGATAATGCGCCACCCATAAATAAGCCATCCGCATGGAGAGTGACAAGTCCACTTATTTAATTCATTATTTATTTTACTTATTGGAGAAGCCCGTGGCTGCTTAGCCTCTGGGCATATTTACAAGTGTTCGAGAAAAAAGACAGTTCCTGCCATTACTGTTTACAATCAACAATAGATAATATAGAAACAAGACATATTGGTGTTGCAGACAGACACATGCATCCAGATAATGCTTCAAGCAAGCAGGAGTAGCGCAATTAGCATGCACATGAAACCGGGACGATCCATCCGCTTGTGCTCCAAATGGAGGAGAGTGGTACAGATTCAAGGTGTCTGCCTCGCTTTAGGCCATCCTTGACCCCTTTGCCTCTTAAGGGAGAGCCGATGTGGCTGCTGCCAAGTAGCAGACTGGCGAGCAGTGTTGTGACTTGCTTGTTGCACAAGCTGGGTCTGGGCAACACTCAGTAACACCCCTCACCTTCATGGGCCATCAGCCATAGCGAGGCAAATTAGCGTGGTGGCATACAGCACAAATCACAGGCTGTTGTTAGCTTCCGTCTGACCCTTAGCGTCATTTCATCCGCGTCCTCGCCAGTTTAATGCGCTCTCCTCACACCGCCACCCCTCTCACTGGACAAATAGGAATGTCGTTATTGTTATCACCATGATCACTTGAGTCTGACCTTGTGCCCTCTGCCCTGACGTCTCCCGGGCCGTGGCTGGGCCAAGGCATTCCTAGCCCTCGCTGCACCTCATCGGCACAGCCTCCTGCAGTTGGCACAGCCTCCTGCAGTTGTGGTGACAAAGAAGGGAAGCATCGTTTTGTGCTCCTTGGTCTTCAACAGGCAACCCCCACCCCATGGAATTAAATTTCATCCTTTCAAGGAATTAGAATCTCAGATATTCTGATTTCAGGCAGAGTGTGAGGTCCGGGAAGTGAGAACTGGTATGCCTGCTGCCTAGCAAGCCGCTCTCCTACTGGACACGAGGGAGGGTAGAGCTCGTTAACCCACCAGTCCTTTCAGGGATTCCTGCCATGTCCTGGGTACAGAATGCCCACTGGGGGCTGGCCATTGCACACAACCTGTGCTCTGCATTTCCTCCTCATTCTATTGTGTGGCAACTAATTCCCCAGTCTACTTAAATGCAGTCTTTTATTGTGACACATGGCCTGGTTTGGGGTCCTCCTGTCGACTCCACTTTATGGTGAGCCTGCTTGTGCGGAGCGAAGATACTCACAGGGCTGCCAACCAAGCCTGGCATCCAAGGTGTGCCCCCTCTCTCACTGCCATCAAGTCCACTCTGGCAACCCTGTAGGATGGGGTGGAACTGCCCCTGGGGGGTTCTGAGACTCAAGCTCCTTACAGGAGTAGAAAGCTCCATTTTTCTCCCGAGGAACCCCTAGTGATTTTGAACCAACCTTTCAGTTGGCAGCTGAGTGCTTAACCACCGCACTCGCAGGCCCCTTGCTGAACCTCACCGTTGTTCATATTGTATTAAGAACTGGCACCACAAACTCAAGCGCGTTGGCTCGAGTCAATCCTGACTCACCAGAGTAGAACTTCCCCTGTGGGTTCCTAAGACTGTCAATCTTCTTGGTCAGTAAAATGCCTCATCTTTCTCTTGCACACCAGCAGGTGGGTTAGAACTGCTGACCTTGTGGTTAGCAGCCCAGTGTGTCACCCACGACACCCCCAGGGCCCCGATTAAGAACTGGAAACTCTCTGCCATCAAGTCAATGGTAACTCTTAGCGACCCTCCTGCGGTTTCTGAGACTAACTGTTTACGGGAGTAGAAAGCCCTGTCATTCTCTCTCATAACTGTTGGTGGTTTCCAACTGCCAACCGTGCAGATGGCGGCCTCTTTACAGGACCTTCGAATCTCCAGCCTCTTGTTTGATAGCTGGAACACTCAGAGCAGACACTGCCTCATTTATGCCATGTGATCAGTGGCATAACTGGGACTCGAACTGGATATCCAGTGGACTGTGGAAGGGTACAGCTCGCCGGGCGTACCCCATCATTTGGATTGCACTACTTGGCCATTTCCCTAAGGGTGTCTCCTTGTACGTGAGTGGAAGTACAGTTTGGCCAAGAGCTCCGGTTGTGGACTCGGACGTTCCTGGGTTGGAATCCCAGCTTCCTCTTTCACGGGCTAGTTGATTAGGACACATTCCACTTCCCTTCGCTTCAGTTTGCTCATTTCTGTGCCGGGTCCTCGAGTAGCCTCGGACGAGTAAAGGCGGTGTTTTCTTCACAGGTGTCCCGCTTGGCGTGGCTCTAGGTAGACCACTTGCAATAGCGCTCGGCCCATTTCAAGCCGCAGACGCTACAGTGCAGAGGGTTGTATTGCTGCTGCTCTTGGTGTCCCTCGCCCTCCAGCAGTGGTCGCGAGCCACCTCAGAGGTTACAGAATGGATCCTTTAGTTGAGTTGATCAAGCAGCGCCCTTGTGACGGCCCTTGAGCACGACCAGCCAGCTCTGCTCCAGCCTATCCACTAGTGGTGGGCGGGCAAGTCCCTAGTGTCAGCCAGCTCACCCCCACCCGTGCCACTCAGCCTCAGTGCCAGCTTTGTCTTCTGAGTCTCTACTAAATAAAACTCTGTCTTGCTCATCCAGCTCATGCCTTCCCCTGGGTTCCCAGAGCCTGTGATTATGGGGACCTGGGGGACTTGGGCAGAGGTTCCCTTAAGCACACCATGGTCAGGTGTCTCTCGTGCCATGATTGATGGCCCTCACCTGCTGAAGCTGCCCAAGATGATAGTTCTGGTGAAACACTGATAGAGGTAAGACTTGTAGGAAAGCTTCCAGCACCCCTGCTCTTTATCTCCGTGACCTTATTATTTCACGAAGGCCCAGAAGGCATTTTGCACTCCAGTCTCTGTTGGAATTGTTGGGACTGGACTGCCACACCGGCGCTTAAAAACCTACCCATTATTTTTGTTACACATCCCCGCCCCCCAAGCCACCACCCCATGGCCATTGGGTTCTGTTTCTGAATTATGAATGGTCAGCATTTAAATTTTCGACAGTATCTGATGGAGGACTGCCAGCTCCCAAGGCCCGTGTCTAATCCCTAGTCACTTGCCAAGCAAGACCTTCTCTGCGCACAGGTGTGCTTCTCCTGTAGCCTGATGATGGGGGGTCAGGAGACCCTTGGACACCACGCAGCCTTTGTCTCTGAAGGTTGCACTCAGTGGCAGGCAGCGTTCTTCGTAATGGTTTCCTAGCCCATAGGGACCCAGACAGGCCCAGGACCTTGGTGGGGCCGGGCCAGCTGCTGGAAGAGTCAAGGCACAGCTCTATACCGGTCTGTCTGATGGCCCCTACAGCCAGCGGTGGCAGGAGGTGGTGAGGCATGTCTTTACAAGTCCCAGCTGTGCATAGGCTTCATCTCCTAGGCTGCTAACACTCTGAGCCCCCTGTCCTTCATCCTAGAGGAGGCAAGAGATGCGGCTTAGAAGGTTGAAATGTGTGTGTCTATGGGTGGTGGGGGGCGGGGGGATAGGAGAGGGTGGGGGTGGGGAGAAAAGGAGGAACAACTGTAAAAATGTTAATTTATTAATCACTGAATATATAGCAGTTCATCTGAAATGCTGTTGCTATGCCAACACCCTGGGAGTTTATTTTCTTAATCCAAGAGAGGAGCTCTCAGTCCCCTGCTGTGCCATTTGAATTTGCTGCTGCCACCGCTGCCACCATGGTATCTGTTTTAAAAAGTGGGGGGCGGAGAGGGGGGCTGCTGGGGGAGGGGAGGGAGGGGCATTCGGGCCAAACCACCAAAGCAGTCACATGCAAAGCAGTAAGAGGCCTTTCTCAGTGCGACTTAGTAAAAATGACACAAATTAATATACTCTACTTAAACCAGACCAAGATTAATGATTCTCTTTCAGTGCAGCTTAGCCCAACTGTCACTCGACAGGCGTTTGTCGGACAAAATCAACACTAATCAACATTTATTCCTCTCTTGCCCTTGGGTCTGAGGAGCGCGCGCGCGGGCTCGGCTCGCTACGCTTTTCACCCTCCATCCAGCTCCGCCATACATCACCCTTCCTCCCGGTGCCGCTCCGCGTGCGCATCCGCGCGCGCAGCTATCAGGGTGCATTAGAGGCATGATAGATTTTCTGTTTTAATTTACATCTATTATATTACAACCTAACGGAGTCTGATTCAGTAGAGACCAGTGTCTTCTGCAGCCGCACTCCTTGGGAGGATTTCTGCATTAACTTATTAAGCTTCGTTAGGATGTGGCTTCAAATAGACTCCCCTCTCCCTTGCTCCCTCGCACGCTTTCTCTCTCTAGCTCGCTCTTCTTGTGCTCTCTCTCTCTCTCTCTCTCTCTGGCATGCTCAGTAAAGATGTCTGGGTGTACCGTATTCACAAGCACCGCTCATTTTCTGTACACTTGGCTTCCTGCGTTGGATCACATGAGCCTGGCCCGGTCGCTCCCTTACTTTCTGATTGGACTTTGATCAGCCAACAATGGGAGCTGGGAGCTCCCCCTTCCCAGACTGGCCAGGGTAAATGGGCCTTGACAAATCTAGTGGCCTGGAGTCAGTGGGCACCCCACCCCCCAGCCCCAGGCTGTGTGTCCTAGCCCCAGCATCATCCCTGCCCCTCCCCCTCCCCTGTAACCTCTCCCCCTCCCCCGCTACCTCTCCCCCTCCTTCCCTGGCACCAGTGCTTCCTTTTTCTTTTGATCCGAATTACCTCAAAGTTGAGGTTTAATTTGGGTTGGAATCCTGGTCAATGGAGATGGAGAAGAGAGAGAAGAAGGAACGGGTAAATGGAGACCAGCAAGGCTGGTGAAACGTGGCTGATGGAGGGAGGGTGTCCTGGCCTTTTTCTGTCTACATGGCGATCTTGAAAGTCTGAATTTCAGCAGGGTGGTGCATGAGCCAGCTTGTTAGGGTTACATGGCATACTTACAAATGTACCCAGTTTCCTTGTGGTAGAGGGCTTTTCCAGCGCCCGGCTGCTGTCGTGGTTATGCATTGGACTGCCGTATGTAAGGTCAGCAGTTCAAAACCACCACCTTTCTACTCCTGTAAAGAGTTACAGTCCCGGAAACTCACAGGGGCCGTTCTGCTTTGTCCTACTGGGTCGCTGTGAGATGAATTGACATCAACTTGATGGCAGCGAGTTAGAGTGCTTTTCCACCTCCTTGATGAGATTGGGTATTTGTTTTTTATTACCATCCCCCACCCCAAATCGAGTCAGAATGGACTTGATGGCAGTGGATTTAGACTGAGGGGCTGTTGGGTTGGTTTGTTGTTTTTTTTTTTTTTTTTTGACACAGCATTCCCCCTTGACTTTGGGTAGGATTAGGGTGCTCTATGACTCGGGATCAGTAAGCACATTAAACTGTGGGGAATCCCTGGCTGTGCATCTGAACAATGTTTGGAAGTCTGAGCCCATCCAGAGGTACCAGGAAAGAAAGGTCTAGGGATCTACTTGGGAAGCATCTGTCATTGGAAACCCAGTGGTGGGCCCACTTCTGCTCTGTCAAGGTCCCAGGTGAGCGGTGGTCCTCTGGGTGCCTGTTTGCTGCCTGCAGAGAAGAGCGCGAGGAGGAGAGAGCGTGCGCTGAGTCCTTTCATTCTGGGTGCTGTACTTGGGGACGCCCGGCTTTGTTACAGACCCAAGGAGATTGTGCCTTCTCCTCTAATTGACTGTAACACGAGGTCCCCTGGCCACTTAGCAGGCCTTGTTCTGTCCCCACCTCCCGGAGCAGTCAGTTCCACCCGGTGGGTGAGTTTCCGTGGTGGCCAATACGGCTCCTGTGTGTTTGCTGTGTGCCCCCTGGAGTGTGGGAGATTTTAGGAGGATGGCTTAGGACTTCTATTTTCATTTCTTATTATGCAGCCATAAAGTAAATGACGCTTAGTATAACTTTGCATCTACAGAACGGTAGCTCAATTTAAGAAACAAAACTCCACCGACCAGAGTGCTCGGTACCTAGAGCTTGGGAAACGGACCTCGTTAATTTTAATGAGGGGAAAAAGACTCCATCTGGGGCCGAGAAGAAAGTGAAATGCCAACGAGGTTATCACTTTGGATGGTCTCCCTGAATTCAGAGTAGAATCCGAGCAATGGTTGGAGAATTTTCTAACCTCCTGTGGAGAAACTTAGGGGAGAATGTATGTGTCCTTGTTAAAGCAGAACTCTGGATCCCCAAAGCCAACCAAACCCACTGCCAACAAGTTCATTGTGAACGCATAGACCACCCGTATAGGGTTTCAGAGATCCTAGACCTTTTCGGGAGCAGACAGCCTTCACTTTCTCCCTCGGAGTGGTTGATGAGTTTGAACCACTAACCTTATGGTTAGCAGTCCAACACTTAGCTTCTGGCGGGCCTTTGGACATATGTTGATCGCCCTGAGGTTAGGGGAGGTGGGCCAGTGAGCTCTGATATTCAGTAGGCAGCTATTTGATTTAAACAGTAAGTGGACGACTTTGGCCTGGCTGTTAGGGAACTGAAAGATTGTGACCAATGAGCTTAGGGTGACCGTGGTCCAGTTTTGCCCTCAGGAGAGCCTTGCCAAGGAGTGCTGGCATTTGATCAAGGACCATGGAAAGAAGCATCACCGTTTAAGGTAACTGGTGGTCTTGCTTTATCCTTGTCCGATGATGGTGGATCATGAGAAGTACAGACCTTCTCCAGAACGAGAGATGGCCTCACCCCATCTCTCTGGCACGTCCACTGCATTCACTAGAAGACCTGTGACACCTCAGCTCCAAATGGAAGTGTCACTGCAGGGACATGTTCTTATGACATGGGGCGATTCAGTCCTAGGGCCTATGCATTCCCATGAAACCCAGCCCCTTTCTTTGAAAGCAGTTATAGAGACTTGTGCTGCTGCCATGGCTGTGTGTGTATGTGATGGGAGATGCCGGTTGCCAAGCAGCAGGGAATGGACATAATCATGCTGCCTAGCAACAGCGGCAGCGTGGTCACTTGCGCAGGTTTCTGCCCCTCTTCCTGTTTGGTGTGCTGGGAAATACAGATGGCGTCTGTGGGTCTCTCTCTGCCTGCCCACAATGAGTTAGAAGTAAACGTTATGAACCAGGGCAGGTAAACACACAGGTGCAGGCTGTTGAATGGTGACTTTCCAAACTGCCCTGGGCCGAGGCCGGTCTTTGCACAGCCTCCCTCAGTTTCCCTCCTTGAAGTTACTGCTGTCAGGTTGACTTGGGAGGAATCTGAGACAAGCTGCCAACTCCTCGAGTCATGGCCTTTGTGAAGCCTGGCGAGCTTTTCTTCTGCGTGTGTGAATATGAAACAGTTTTCCGATAAGGCTGGAGACACTGGCACACACACACGCACACGCACACGCAGCAGAGCGTGGCTACTGGCTGTTGGGTGAGGCTGGTAGGACAATGCAGTTGGCAGAGAGCATGACCAGACGGGTCCAGTTGACGTGCCCTTTCCCTGAGCGCTGAGTCACTCCTCATCCAGGTCACCAGCTCGCCACAGAGTCAGAGGTTGGCGCGGGGCGTAGCTCCTACATTGACACTTCTTGGTGGTTCTCTACATGGGACACTGGAAGAATCTGGAGCTGGATACTTAAGGAAGAGATCGTCTGGTAGGGTGGCAAAAAAAGAGTGAACACATATACCCCCGCCAAGAGAAGTAGGTGCCGTCTGCCCGTTTACTCTGTGTAGCAGCTGAACAGTAGCCAAAGTATAAGCTTGGCATTGATCCTAGTCTCTGCTGCCTACCAGTGGTGTGTCTTTGGGCAAATTGCTTGTCCCTTCGGAAGCTTAGTGCTCTTGTTTAGACCACCAATTGCCATCGAGCCCATTCTAATGCATGGTAGGCCCTGCCTGTGTCAGAACAGAACTGCCATCCCGTAGAGTTTTCAGTGACTGACTTTTCACAAATCAGGTGCCAGGACTTTCTTTCGAGGCACCTGTGGGAGGACCCAGACTCTCAGTCTGCTAGTTTGTGGCTGTGCCCCATTGGCCATATGCACCACTCAGGGGCTCCTCTGATCTGGAAGAGAGAGTGATATCTGTCTAACAAGGGGCTTGAGGCTTCCAACCGTAAAAACCAAACTCACTGCCATCAAGGTGATGCCGACTCATCTAGACCCTATAGGACAGGGTAGAACAGCCCCTCTGAGTTTCCAAGACTCTAACTCCTTAGGGGACTAGAAAACCCTGTCTTTCTCCCTTGGAGTGGCTGCTAGTTTCAAACTGCTGACCTTGCAGTTAGCAATCCAATGAGTAACCACTATACCACCAGGGCTTGGGGCTTAGAGATATAAAGTGGGAGGAGGGGAGAATATATGGGTGAATTTGTTTGGCAGCAAGTGTGAAGAAGTTGTTGGAATCTGTCTCCTCCCAGGAGATAACAGGAGAGGGAGGGGGGGCTTTGCAGACGTCCATCTAATGCCCAGCCTCAGCATCTTGGCTCTTGTCCTTCAGCATTGCCTTCCAAACCCCAAGTCTTTTTGTCCCTTTGTTGAGGTGACCGAGGGATGGAACCTTCTCTCCTTGAGGTTTGACTTGGTTCAGCGGGTGCCTTGAAAGTACCCCTTTATTCCTAGAGCTTTCTAAAATAAAGCTCACAGAATCAGGTGGGATGGCTTGTGCCCCTTTCACGGGTGTGGAGATGATAATGCCTAATAGTGAGAGAGTTTGTGTGAGATCCTAGAGGTCAGTTCTAAGATGAGGTCACAATCCTGGGAGTAAAGGAGTGGATGGTGGCGGGGGTCCGTAGAGCCCATGGCGAAGCCAGAGAGTCTGGGGTGAGGCGGAGAGAGACAGGTAGGGAGGTTTCTGAGATGTAATACAGCTGGAGTATGGGCAAGCAACAGTTAATAGTTCAACCTCCCTCTCCAAGGAGGGATGTGGCGTCTCAGAGCCTCTCTAGCTAGAACCTTCAAAGATCGGACCTGTCCCTGATTCTAGACTCCTTGGCTGTGCGCCATTCTGTGTGCGGGAGGGCCATCGCCCCGCCCTCCGGAAGCTCCCCTCATGGCAGCCTGGCAGCAGTAAGCTCAAAGCAGTGTGGTCCTCAGATTCCAGGTCACCTGTTCATTCAGTGTGTCCTCTCTGTCACATTCCATGGCCCTTTGCCACAGCCAACTCGTGATCCTGGTCTTCAGAGCTTTTCTTGGTTGGGTGCATGTGCGTGTGTGCGTGCGTGCGTGTGTGTGTGTGTGTGTGTGTGTGTGTGTGTGTGTGTGGAGAAGAACAAGGCGAAGACAGGGGAGGGGCAGGAATAGGATTTGTTCCTTTAGTTCTCTACCGGCACCTAAAGGGGTCCACTCGCTTTCACTGTGGCCCTGAGGAAACTAGCCCAGCGACCTAATCTGGACAGTGAAGTGAGTCTGGCATCCCTGTATCCCTTCCACTCGGCCTCATCTGAAAATAACCTGCCGTTATCTACCTACTTCCCTGGGACGAACACTTTGGTCACGACTCACAGCAGTTTACCGAGAAGCCATTATTGGGGAGGGGACTGTGTTGGCTCGAAGGTAGACTCCTCTTCTACGTGAGAGGCCTGGGTTTAGTTTTGGCCAGGGTGCTTCATGAGCAGCCACTGCTCCTGCTGTGGGGGAGGCTTGCATGGCCAGACTAAGATTATGAAGAAAGGCCTGGAAATTGTAACCAATGGGACGCCTGTGGGTCACCAGCCTGTCATGGGGACGGTATGGGAGTGGGCAGTGTTTCCTCATGTGCATGGGGTATTCATATATTGGGGCCAACTTGAGGGTAGCTAACAGATTTTATGGACAAAACCCACTGCCCCAGAGGCAGAGCAGAACCGCCCCTTTGCGTTTCCGAGACTTTAAAGAAAACAACAAATCTTTACGGGAGCAGCTAATGACCTGCAGTTATGTAGCCAGGACTCCTACCATCCTTGCGAAGCAGATACGAGGAGAGCAGGGTTTAGGAACAAATGTGGAGCGATCTGTTGCTTCCCGTGTACTCTTTTATTCCTGTGGACTTTGAGAAGTTCAGCTCTTGCTCGGTACCCAGAGACGTGCTTGTGTGCTGAGCCGCAGTCCTTCATGCGCGTGGGCTTGTGGCTTTGCATTTTTTGCGGGGCAGCTCTCACATTCTGAGTTTGGTTCAGCACGGTCATGGTGACTTTTGGTGTTCAGCTAACACCCTTCCTCTGAGGAAGTTAGAGCCCTTGATAAGCTTTAAGCCTTTGATCCTTACAAATACCCCTGGAAAACTGAGAGATATAAAGTGCTATGATTAGAGTTACATGAACTTGTTTGTTGTTTTTGGTATTTCTCTTTTTTTTCACTCACTCTCTTGCTTATTTTGTTGAATGAGGGCGGGGAGAGGAGCAGGGGTGGGCAGAGAATATGTAGGTTAGCAATACTTTGTTTTTAGCTGATAGGCTCCATCGTTAGGCCTGGTTTTTTTGGGGCCTGCCTGTTTCTCAGAAGAACCTCTGCATTTCCCCATTCCCATCACCAGCTTCCCAAGAAGGGTTCAGGGGAGAAGTCAGTAGTGATCCCAAGTCAGACCAGATGGAACCAAATGCGAGGGTGAGTCTCTACTTGGGATCTCCAAACTTGGGGAGACTGAGTCCCAGCACATAGAAGTGTCTTGCCTATGGAACGAGACCGTGACTATGAAGTGGGACTGAATACGGATCCCACGATTGACTGTGACATTTCATCCACCATTACATCCCCCCTGGCATTCGCCTCTGCCCGGGACTTTCAGTCTGCTCTCTGTGCTGGGAAGGCCGAATCAGGTGTCGGGTCGATTAGCAGACCAGACAGATCCTTTAGGAAAGGAGGTGAAATCGGGCAGGGCGGGGCTTAGGGTCCCTAGGCCTAAGGACTGGCATGGAAATCTCGTCCTGGAAAGGAGCTGTCGACATCCCTACCATCTGTGTTCCAGCTACATTTCTTGATTTGAAAAGATGTCAGTATTATGGGGGGTGCAGGCCCTTTCATACCAGCAAGGGTTAACAAATGTGTGCTGCTTGCCTCAGAGAACTGGACTGCAGGAGGTGTGAAGAGACCTTGGAAAAGCCGTCTGCCCTCAAGGCACTTGGAGTTCAGTGTGGAGCCTGGGCAGACACACAGAGTCTGCTCTCTGACTGGGCTGGCGCCTCTTGGAGGGGGTGACGGGCAGGAGCCTGCCACCCTGCAGTCTTCCCGCTGTCCTAGCAGCTTCTGACGAGACCCGAGACCCGCGCAAGGCGGGCTCCTGCCATGATGGAGGTGATGTTTTATTTTCAGATAAAGTGTGGAGGCTGATTGATGGATTATAAACTGGGAGGTCCAGGATACCGCTTCATTCTGGGGGCATCAGTATATTTCACTGGGAGCCTCCTGGGCATTAATTCTGCCGTTAATTTTGTTATTAGAGACCTAACCAAACAAAGGGAGGTGGCGAGGCTTGAGGCTGGTTTAACCTTGATGAAACAGTGATTTCACCAAGGATGATGTTCCCCCATCTATCTTCATCCATCAAGGCCCTGCTGAAATATGCTAATGGAGCCCGGAGATAGGAGCACAGAGCAGTTAAATGGGGCGTTGCAGACGCTCTCCGTACCCCCGTGACAGGGCGATGCCACTTACTGTCCAGATTTAGTATAGGAAGGAGCGCGATGCTGACGTGGCATTGCGGTGGCAGATAAAGTATAGGTGGAGGTTCCACTTAGCAGACAGGACGGGCGAGACGCAGAGGCATGCCTCCAGAGCCAGATGGAAAAGTGTTGCTTTCTGAGACGGGCCTGGTTTCCTTCCCTCTCTTGCACGCCGCTTCCCACCTGCCCACATGGGCTGCCGGCTGTACACTGTAGGGAAAGGCGCATTTCTGTTTATAATGTTCCAGAATGCCATCTCTGGTTTTTGCCAAACCAAGTAATGCCACCGTGTCAATTTTCAATGAGTAAAGGAACTGATAATCCCTTGACATTCCTCCCCCCCCCCCCAGTTAGTCTACCACGTACTTTTTGAATGGGCTCAGCATGCTCCTGAATTATTTTCTATACCTTCGGGTTATTAAAAGAATCCCTGGTGGCTTACTTGTTAAGCAGTTGGCCATTAATCCACCCGGTGCCTACGCGGAGGAAAGACCTGCCAATCTCTTCCCATAGAATTGACAGTCTGGAGAAAACCTATGTGACATGTGCTTCTACTCTGTCACACGAGGTCACCATGAGCCCCAGATGGACTTGGCAGCACCTAACTGCGATGCCTTCAACAGCACAATGAAATTCTTGCAAGCACCCGAGGATGACATTATAGGGCACCATGGGCTTCGTGTGGGGCTGCCAACCCCAAGGGCAGTGTCTCAAACCCACCAGCTACTCCAGGGTAGAAAAATGAGGCTCCCGTACAGATAGATACACCGTCTCTGGAACCTCCTGTAGGGTTGCTATGAGCTGGGATTGATTGGATGGCAATGGGTTTGATTTGGTTGGTTAGTTGGTTGGTTTAATTTAGAATTGACATTTAAGAGTTGAAAATTCACGTCCAAAATTACAAAGTGGCATGCCTGGCATTCACACTAGGTCCGTGTGCCTCCGAAGCCCATCCTTGACTCACCACGGAGTGACAGTTCTTATGCAGGGAGTGGTGCGAGGACCACGCTAGCCATTGGAAGCTGTGGGGTCAGTTTGTCATTTATGCATTCTTTAGACTCGGTGTAACTTCAGCTTTAGTTGTCCCTTCTTTCTTCCCCCAATAGATGGGGAGCTCTGTGTGCCCTAGGTCCTAAGTCTGGGTCCCAACATGCCACTGGATGTTTTGATTGATACCTCATTTCCCAATGGAATCAAACTCCCTGCTCTTGATTCTGACTCCTACTTATCCTGTAGGGCAGACTACACCTGCTCCTGTGGGGTTTTGAGACTAACTCTGCACACGAGTAGAAAGCTTCGTCTTTCTCTTGTAGAGTGGCCGGTGGTTTCGAATTGCTGACCTTGTGATTAGCTGTCCAACGCATAACCACTGCACCACCAGGGCTCCTTTTATGCATTACTTAGTTCTCTGTCTTCTACCTGAGATCATTATTTTTTGGCCCGGTGCTTCCAAACCAGTTGCTGTTGAGTCTGTTTTGACTGACGTTGAACCCAGTGTATCAGAATAGCACCGAACTCCCCACGGCTTTCAGTGGTGGATTTTTCAGAAGTGGATTGCCAGGACTTTCTTCAGAGGTGCCTCTGGATGGGTTCAAACCCCCGGCCTTTAGAGAAGCAACCCTGCATGTGGACCAATTGCACTGCCCTGGGATTAGGCATGCTTCTCGTGGGATGGTAAAGTAAACGCGGCCAACCGTTTCTTGGTTTTCATGCAGTAGGGCTTCTTCTATTGACAAGTGAGTCCTGTTGAAATCATAGACTGATTTCTGTTGCACTCAGTTTATATGGATTCATTTTTGTGTCTTCCAAGTCCCATCTAGAACAGGATGGGCCATACAGAGAGAGAGAAAAAAAGGGGGGGGGAGAAATTTTATGATATTTATCAAACAGCATCTTTGGGCCAGACCATGCTTGGAACTGTGTATATAATTGAGCGGCCCTAGAGCGTTTCTCCAAGGGAGTGTGCTGGCCTCCGAGATAATGGGGGGTGGGCCCTGCACTATGAGGTGGTTTTAGGAAAATCAAGCGAAGGGATTTCCAACTCTTAAGTGAAATGTTTGAAGGATGGATTTAAAAATCAACAACAAACAAGTAAGTGAGATGTTAGGTAACACCAGGTTCCTGAAAATAAGCTGTGCTGGATTAATAACTCCATCTGAGCCTTCAATCCTATTCTTCCCTTGACTAACCCAGTTCTGAACTGAGGGGGCCTAGGCTGGGCTGAAAGAGTTAATGCCCAGAAGCCCAAGACTTGCCAAGAAGGAGCCTCCGCCCGTGGACTCAGTTGCACTCTCCGTCTGGCAGTTCTGTCTTTCTCAGCGGCGTCGCTGCTAGCTTTTAGACAGGGAGTTCATCTACAGTAAATCTTGCTCTTAATAAAGCCGTTTTTCAAATCTGACTTTGGACTGGGGACTGCTTTTTCTCCAAATGCAACAGCTGTTGAACATGGAGCATTGGGCATGGCGTGTATCTCTTTGTTTAGTTTGGGGCTTTTAATATGAGCGGAGGCATAAAGGAGTGGGAGGACTCATCGATTTCTTTCTACCCGTGAGTCAGCGACTGGGTTTGGAAACAAGGCCTCCAGCCATGAAAGCTCCCCCCGTGCCACCCCCCCGGTTCCCCGGACTACTCACCCTTAAGGATGAAGCCTATTGTCCCCCCTAATAACCAGCACAGCGCCTCACCCCGCACTCTTTTGGGGAGAGAGAATTGTGAGCTCAAGGTGTCAGCCAGCAGAGGCCCGCCCTTTTGGCCCCTATCTGTCCTGGTAACGTGGGGAGAGTCGTTTTGCCCCCTTCTTTCCCGTCCGTCTGTCACTGTCTCTGTCCCCAATGCATTGGGGAGCATTAACTCCCTGCAGGGGAAAAAAGTTCACAAAAGAAATGAATTATGCATATGGAATTCATTTCCTTGATGAATAGGGAATCTCAACCAACTCCATGGCTGTTTGATTTTAAGGCAGAGGGGAAAGGGGGTGGGTTAGGGCTAGAGAGTAGAATGGGGGGTGCGGAATAGAATTTGGAGGAAGAGAAGTGGGAAGAGGAAGGTGACAGAAGGACCTGAGTTTGAAATAGAAAGGACAGAGTAAGAGGCCCTTCAGAGAGTTCCTGGCTCATTTTTCTTACCCGCGTGCACATGTACACACCTGCCTCTGGAGGCAGGAACTAATTCTGCAGCACAGGAGCTGAGGCGATGGTCAGTTTGGGCTGGAGGGAGGTCACAGCCCTGGGGGTGGGGGGACACAGCCGTGATGAAGGGAAGTTTCCCAGTGATGTCTGACTGACTTGAATGTGGGGGAAGAAGGACGCTTGGGATCGACATGCAGGCGTTGCGTGAGGCCGGGTAGAGCAGTGCATTTACAGGGGAGCACTTGGATCCAGGCTCTCTATTCAAATGTAGTGACCTTGGGCAAGCCATTTCATCCTTCTCAGCCTCTCAGAGTATAAGGAGGGACGACTCTTCCATGGCACAAATGGTTAAGCCCTCAACTGCCAGCCAGCAAGTTGTCCATTTGAACCCAGTGGGCACCTCAGACGTCTTGCTTGGTGAACTGCCTCTGGAAGCCCCAGCCTTGAAGACTATGGGCCAGCTCTGTGCATCCGGATCCACGCAGGGACAGCTAACAACACTGCCTGGTAGAGATCGTACGCGGGCCAAATCAAAGTGCTTTGACAAGTAACATAGAATACAAGGCTGGTGGGATTTAATTTTATCTTTCTACCTTCTCTGCTTGAAGGCTTTCTCGGTGTTCAGACCTAGTCTTTAGAGCATGCCGGGATTTCTTTAAAGCAGAACAGAAACACAAAGGAGAAATGGATTCGGGAGCAGCAGCAGCGTGATGATTAGAAAAAAAATAAACAAGTGGACAGCAACAAAGTCTTCGTACGCTTATCTCAACTCTGTTAGGGAAACAACTTAGAATAGTGTCTGCCGCCTATGATCAGTGTAGCCTCGGAACCAGTCCTGGGTGCTGGATAAGAAGTTGGATCAGGTGTAGGAAAGTTTGTCACCATGACCACATAGATTAGGAGTTCACCTGATGTGATTGTTAAAATGTTTGGTAGGGCCGATGATCAAGAAGCTGTAACTTCTCTCCTGGATGCCCATAGAGGATCTGTAGGTGCCTTGTCCATTGGGGTGGGGTGGGGGGGGAGTGTGTGGCCAGAGTTAATGCTCCCCTTCCAATTATCTTGCCTCAATCTTGCATTCTGAATTAACTGAGAGCTTGGGGACCCTAAATTTTCAAGTGAAATGATAAACACACACACACCCAGAGAAGAGATAGAGAGATGTTAGGGCTGTTCCCCACCTGGCTTTTTTGATCATCCTGGGTTCCCGAAATCCCATTTCAGGATTGAGCAGTGCTTCTTAATTTGCTTTATAATCCAGTTTGAAGAGGCGCTGCTTTTACTCTCTCATGCTCATTACAGCCAAGGCCACCTCCTCTGTCCTCCTCCTGCAGCTGGGAGAGGCCATGCGAGGAAACATGCAGCCTTTGGTCTGTGCATCACAAACACGCCCGTGTCCCCAGCACTCCGGGAAGAATGAGGAGGTGCCCCAGGGTTGGCTGCTGGGCAGTGAGGGGCTGAACCCGTGAGGCTGTGTGCGCTTTGCCTAAGGCCATCCACTGCACCTCACATTCATGGCTTTTACTCCTGTGGCTGATGGATCAGGCTCTGCTTCTAAGAAGTCTTTGAAACCAGTGCAGAGTCGGCCACTACTCGGTATGAATTATTTATTTGTTTATTAAGATTTCCACCGCACCTTTCCTCACAGAGCTTAAGGCGCAATGCGGGGCACTTCACACGGACACAGTTTAGCACTAGGGATGGGAGACGAGGCCAGCTGATGAAGAAGCAACAAATACTGGGGAGGGTGGGAAAATCAAGTGCCCAGCATCAGCAGACACACGGCGGTGCTGACTCAGAGAGGCAGGTGGTGGAGACCTAGTCAGGCAGGCTGTTGGCGTCCCCGCTTAGGCCAGTCTCGCAGGGACAGCCTCTGGACCTCTCTGCTGTCCCTAAGTGGAGGGTGCATTATTTGACCTCCAGAGCCCCTTCCAGCGATGACCTTGCAGGGAGACTGAGGAGCTTTCTTTCCTTTGTAGGCAAAGGGGCCTCACCGTCTTGTGGAATCGTGATGGTAATAAAAATGGAAATAGAAATGTGTTTTTAATGTCCTGCATAAACCTTTCAATAACAAGTGTATTTGGTTCAGAGTGGTTTTCAACCCTGGCTACGCATTAGAATCACCTGGGGAACTTTTTCAAAAAGACCACCAATGCCCGGGGTCCCTTTGGGGTCCCTTTGGCTCCGTTCACTCAGATTCTCTGGGGCGGGGTGGGTGGGGCAGTGCTGAGGGTCTGCTTTCTCTCCGAGCATCCCAGGTCTTTGTGTTACGCACTTGCAGTAACAAATACTGCTGTGGGGCAACTGGGGAGGGTGAGTCCAAATCTAACCCAATCCCCGAAGTCATTTTTATTGCCGCCGGCCGGAGGCAGACTTCCACAGCTTTCTCTGCCAGGGGCTGGTGGGGGTGAACCTCTGCTCTGGCAACTCGTAGCTGAACGCTCACCTGCCTCTCTGTGAGACGGTCACTAGGCGCGCAAAGAAAGAAGGGCGGAAAGAGAGTGATGCTTTCATTACTTCTTAGCTGTCCTGTGGGGCCGGGCAGGGAAGGAAAAACAATGCGGGTCCACTAGCTGTCGGTTGGAAACCCACACGGGCAGTTCTACCCTGTCCTGCAAGGTCACTGTGATGGGCATGGACTTCACGGCAGTGAGTTTGGTTTGGAGCTGTAGAAGGTTCTTGGAGGGAATGCTTCTTCTGGCTTGTGTTGTTTGTTTGTTTTTCATCTTCTTTGAGGCTCTGAAGCTTCAGAACTGCCACGGCATCTCCTTTGGAGACTGGCTGCTGCCTGACTCCCTGATGAAAGAGGAGCTGCTCGCTGCCACGCTCTGTTTCTGATGGAGTACACGTGTGAAATTTCATGTGCACATACTAATGAGGGTGAAGGAGCCCTGGGTGCCCCGGGACTGTGGGGTTGCTAACTGCAAGGCCCAGTTACTCCTTCAGAGGCAGCGATCTGCTCCTGTAGAGAGTCACGTCGGAAAACCTAGAGAGTCACTAAGTCGGAATGGACGCCATGGGAAACCAAGGCCCCGAGAGGCCCCACGACTTGAGAAGAGCCAAGAAGGGAGTCAAACCTGTCTGTGCTCCCGATGCCCCAGCTCCCCGCCCACCCCTGCCACCATTATTCTTCCGGCTTCACATCACATTACCAGCTGCCCTCTCTCCATGGGAAGGCCTTTGGCTCTCTTCTCTCCACTAGACCAAAAAGAAAGACATGAAGGGAGAAGTCAGCTTCAGAAGAGATTCCCTCTGAGAATAATGAAAACATGCAAATGAGGGGGGCCCATTTTCCCAGGCCCACTTGAAATCAAGACAGGACAAAATGAAATAAAATTATAGGGGAGCTGAATGTGACTAGTAACGGGGACAGACCATCCCTTTAACTGTCATGGCTGTGGCGCCCTTGACGCCAGTTGAGCTCCCAGGGACGTTGGGAGGCCCTGGCTGGTGAGCAGAGTTCACAGCTGGCTCAGCGACTAGTTGGGACTTTGGAGGTTCGAGGCTCCTAGCGGCAGCCTGGAGGAAAGGCCCATCAACCCCCAAAGGCAGTCGTTGGTCTCTCTGTGGAACAGAATTCGCCACTGCCGCACACGGCTGCCATGAGTCATAACCCACTGGTGACACGGTATTCCCTCTGCGTCCTCGCGAGGGCTTTGCTAAGGGCTCCTGGACTCACTGTGACAGCACTGCCCCCAGATGTCTTCCGTTCCTCCCAGAGCCGGACCCCGAGTCATCAGACTGCCACCTTCCAGACAGCGTCCGGTGTGGGTCTGCTTCCCGCCACACAGGGCTTCTAGCAGTGTATTTCCCAGCTGCAAAGTAGAATTGTCTCTCACAGGTAAACACTTGTATAGCACGTTCCCGAGTGGGCTGCTTTCCTTCAGGGAGTGAAATACTTAGTATGAGGTGCTAACTCCTCTCTTGTCACATTGGCTAGGGAAGGAAGGCGTTAGCTATTTCTGATGACAAACTAAGGTTCGTCAGTGTTGAATGCAGACATGTTTTTCTTTGGAGTCTCCAGCCTTATGACCATGACCAGTTTGACAACACTGCCATATCTCGTGGTGGGGGGAGGGGTCTGGGCAGGTGTAAGTCTCACTCATGGTGAACCAAGCAAGAGTACAACTGGCCCATATCTTTTTCTGGATCTATCTATGTATCTATCTATGTATCTATGTATCTATGTATCTATCTATCTATCTATCTATCTATACTTTCTTGTGCTGCAGGAGAAAATTGACGTAAAAACGAGCTTTTCTAGTCAATAGTTCATCCATACACTCATTGTTCTGTGACTTTGCTTGCATCTCCCAGGATATGTCTTGACACCCCCCACCCCCATTTCTCCCTGGGGTCTCCATTACTATTAGTTTACTTTCCCCACTGCTCCCAGTCTCCTTACCTTTGACCTTGGACAAACATTGTCCTGCTGGTCTTGTCTGGTTGATTGTACAGAGGAGCACATTCTCACGTTGTTTAATAGTCCCGTCAATATTCTGGCTAGAAGGTCCTCGGTGGGAACGTCTTCCTTTTCAAATTAGATGTTTTCTTCAAAGCCACTGTCTCAGGAGTTCCTCTAGTCTTCTTCCGACCAGGAAGTCATTTTTTTGGGGGATGGGATTTTTGACTTAAAAACAAACAAACAAACAAACAAGCACCTTCTCACTCTGACCTTCATAGTGGTGGTCAGCTGGGTGGTAATGGAGGCTGGGCACCATTGCATTCTTCTGGTCTCAAAGGAAACACGTTCTTTTGGACTAACTGCCTTCTTGACTTTGCATTTTCCTTCATTCTTTTATGTTCCGATGGGAAAGTCCCATAGGAGCTTCTTAGATCTAGGCTGTAGTCTTTGTGGGAACAGCCTGCTAGGTCTTTTCTCCCATGGAGTAGCTGGTGGGTTCAGAATGCCAACCTTGCCATTAGCTGCCCTAGTGCTTAACTATGGCACTACCAGGTCACCTTCAAAATTGCCATGGTTCCCTGGGAAGATGAGACACTCCCAAGGTGTCATTTATCTTCCAGTGTCAAAAACAAACCAGCATTCCCACCCCCACCCCTCATCAGTGGTTCACACCTGTGCCACCTGGTGTCCTAGATCACAACCTCCTAGGTTCAAATATAAGGAGCTCCCAGTCCTCCAAACCCACAGCTGGCCTGCGGCAGCCTTCATATCCTTGTGGTGGACCACTTTCAGACTCGCAAGTTAGCCGTTTTCCTTTTTGCCCTCCCTGCCTCCCAGCAGGGATCTGATAAGCCAGACTTTTGTTCATGCCGCTCACAGTGATGCTCTTGCTGGATCTGGTCTAAGTTCGAATTCTGTGTTTGAGCCAGCTTTTAAATGCTTTCTCTTATGAATTTTCTCTAATGTCAGTCAATAAAAATATGATGGCTTTGCTTCCCCTTCCTATAATAATATTGCCAGCTTTGGGGGATGCTTTGAAAAACACGTTGCTTGAGGAACCCCAGGCCAAAGGAAACAGGGGTATTTGGCTTTAAAGTCTGAGCTCTGGCTCAGCGAGGGTCTCCCCGAGAAAGGCTGAAAGAGGGAAAGAGTTGACCATGCATTCCGGGAAGAGGCTAGGGGGAAGCTCTTGACTCCAGCTGTACAGATTGTAGCTTCAATTAGGGGGAAAGATGCCACTGGAGATGCCAGCTCAGGGCTCCCTACGGAGCCACCTTCCTCTTAGGTCATTGGAGAGAGAAGCCTTTTCTTCGCTCTGGCCAGGGTAGGATTATTTCCACTGGAAGAGAGGGAGACCCTGGGTTACAGTAGATTTACCGCCACAGAGTCAATGCTGAGTCGTAGCAACCCCTTGTGAGTTTTCGAGACTAAAACTGCCACGAGAGTAGAAAGCCCAGCTCCTTTCTCCGTAGGATCTGCTGGTTCGCTCCGAACTGCCAAACATGCGTATCGCACGTGTGACAGGGTTATAGTACGGAATGGTTCATTATGGCTACATTGGGGGAGAAAAGAACCAAACCCGTCGCCATTGTCGGGGCTGCCTTATGGTGAGTTAGCATGTCTCCGTGTCCAGCGCGTTCCACATCGTTTTCTATGGTTGGTTCGGGGGAGGAGGAGCAGGGGGAGTGGATCTCCAGGATTGTGCTCTGAGGCGTCCTCTGGGTGGACTCAAGCCTCTTCACTTTTCAGGTAGCACCCAAGCACCTTCTAGGAGAAGAGCGACCACTGCCATCCAAAGATCTTGCCAGCCAACCCTGACGTCGGTCTCTGCTACTTAACCAATAGGAATCTGGGCCCCTCCTCTGCTCCACAGACAGGTGCTTTCTGCTGTGCCGGCTCGCACAGGTTGGGCCTGAGTTCAAGTTGTTCCTTGGTCCAGTGCATGCGGCCTGAGTTTCCTTTGTCACCTCCCTTCCCGCTCAGTGCCAACCCAGAGGAAAAACGCAGGAAAGCCAGCATTTTTGGCTTCTGTCTCTCTCCTTGCCTCCTCTCCCTCTCTTCCTTTATGGACAGGGAGAGATGGAGCAATGGCTGTTGATGGTGGGGCGGATTTATGCTGCGCCCAGAAGGAAAAATCAGCCAAGAGCATCCAAAGCTGGCGGACTGGGGGGCGACTGGGATGGGGACGCGGGAATTCCAAGCTCAGCCCAACCCAAGCTCCCACGCCCCCAGCCTCCTTGCCCCAGGTCTCTGATGAATTCGGTTTCTGCCACCATTAAACTGTTGAATGAAATTTGTATGTTAAAACAATGATAATTTAATTGCATTTTCTTTCCCATCCACACTTCCATCTCAAGTGCGCGCTCCCCACCCCCCACCCCCTTGTTTTATTTTTTATTTTACTCGCTCCTCAGCTTTGGGTAAGGAAGGCGAGGGCTGTGTGGAGGGGGCGGGGGCCTTTGCAAGCTGTCGGTTTGCATTGTGCGGACGGGGAAAGGTCTCTACCTGGCTCGTTTTGTCCCTTTTGCGAGGCTGTCACTGCTGACAGTCCTCATGTTTATTTCATCTCGCGTGGTGGCTGTCTCGTTTCCCTATCCTCCGATGTCATTAACGCACAGAGAGCGGGCCCTGCAGTGTTGAGCCTAATGAATGCCGCTGCGGCTGCTCTGCTCCCCACCTCGTTACCAAAGCTCAAGGTGTCAAATTAAACCCAGCCTAGAGAGAAAGAGAAAGTGCTGGAGAGAAAGCAGGAGCAGGGGGAGAGGGGGTGCCCAGGGCACACAAACAACCCTCCCCAAAGGAGAAGAACATTTGAAGGTGGGAAAGAGAAGGGCAGAGGTGTGGGCTGGAGAGGAGCCCCACAGATGGTGACCGCCTGTGACCAAGTCCACTCCAAGCAAGACGACATCCTGCCTGTCCCCAGGACCTAAAGCCCAACCCCCCCCCCCACCCCCGGTGGGTGGGGACTCGGCCTTGTCTCCGCATGTCGGCGTGTCACCTTTTTCTCATTGCCCGGCTGATTTATCTTCCTGGTTTTTATGCAGATTGGGAACCTTGCAAAGCAGGTGCGGAGTAGGGAGAGCAAGGGGGGGGGCAGTCAGCCGCAGGGTCTGGAGGAAAGTGTGTCTCAATGCACCATGGGGGGACAGCCAGAGACCACGAGGATACCTGAGTGTATCAGGGAGCGTGGAGACCTAAAAGTGTCAGGGGCTCTGAGAAGCTGCAGAAATCCTCGTCTTAAAATGGTGGCAAGTGGATGTCCTCATGGGCTGTAACTAATCGCTGTGGGGAGGCTGGCTAGCAGACCCTCTCTCCTCACCTCTGCTTCAGTTGAGCGTAAGAGGCTGTCCTCTGTCTCCTTTAAAACACGTGGCATGAGACTGTGCACACAGATTCTTTTTTCTGTCCTCCAGTGGGGTTTTCTCTTTGGAGCTTTTGGTGCAGACTTCTGTTCAGAGAACATCCCCGTTTTACAGATGGACGGAAATGAGGACGACACAGGCTAACTCACCTGTTCACGCCATAGAATGAAAATGGCAGAGTTCATCTGGCGCCTCTGGTGCAGAAGTCGGTATCATTTTACTCTGGACCGCTGACCATCCTTAGCCAGGGAGGTACAAGGAAGCTGATGATGAATGCCTTGGTGGTTTTTAAGGAATTGACGCAAGTTCCAGAGCAAAGCCCCAAAGAGCCGTCCTTGTGCTGACGCCCCGTATGTATCTGGGTAGAAGTGTACTCCACAGGGTTTCCCGTGATGGCATTTTTGGGTAGTAGATTGCCAGTCTTTTCTTCTGAGGTGACTCTGAGTGGGTGCCAACAGCCAACCTTTTGGAGAGCAGTCACTGAACATGCTAACGGCTTGGGTCAGCCCTGAACTCTTGGGCTAATTTGCAAACAAAATGGATAGATCTCAAGTCTACAGTTAGATGCATTTTAATAATGGTATACATCCATGTAACCAACACGTTAAGATTTATAACATTTGATTCCCCAAAGAGGGGTCTTTTCAGTTCAGCCCCCTCCAAACCCAGAAATGGCTGTTGTTCTGATGGTTAGCATCCTCATTACGTTTTTGCCAGTATTTGAACTTCTTACCAATAGAACCATGCACTATACCCTTCGTGTCTGGCTTTCACACATCAAAATGCTCTTAAATATATATTTTTTAATTTGGTGAAAATATACACAGCACTCCTCCCCTGGCCCAGTTTATGGATGTACTGATCAGTGACATTAGTTACAATCTTTATGTTGTGTCAACATGATTGTTACTTCTGGTTCTTTCACTTCCATTTACTTAAGATCCCGGCTTCCCTTCCCCTAACCTTCTTTTCTGTGCTTTAAAATAGCTGTTGGCGTGACTTTGGGCCTTCCAGAGTTTTTTATGAAAACCCCATATTCGTGGTGGCCATCTCTTTGGGGGGAACGGTTCCTTCATTTACAGATGGCTTCAGGATGTACCTTCAGTTCAGGGTTTGACGAGCACCCCAGAGTGTATGTAGTTTTGAGGACTCCTCCAGTCTCTGTAGACCCCGGAAGTCTGATTCCATTACCCTCCTTTCATCAGGATTCATCTCCTGTGTTCGTGATGAGAACAGACAGCAGTGACGGCTGGGCACCATCTAGTTCTTCTTGTCATAAGGCGAGATCTTCTGAGATCTCTGTGGTGGCCTGCATCCACAGTTTGTTCGTGTTGTTTGCTGAAGGCTAGTCCCGTGTCTGAGTGCACCCCATTTTATTTATCCCATCTCATGGTGGTACGTGTTTGCTGTTTAGCACGCAAGGGTCAGAGCACAATGGGGGGACCATCTAGGTGGGTCTGCTGCTCTGGATGCCTTATTACAGTGGTTCTCAACCTTCCTAAGGCTGCGACTCTTTAATACAGCTCCTCATGCTGTGGTGACCCCTCCTCCCCAACCATCAAATTATTTTCATTGCTACTTTATAACTGTAATTTTACTACTGTTAATGAATAAGGCGACCCCTGTGAAAGGGTCATTCTACCCGCAGAGGGATCGTGACCCACAGGTTGAGAGCTGCTCCCTTATTGGCTGAGCCATTCTGCCAGCCAAGGAGGAGCTGAGGTGCCAGGTAAAGACAGGCTCTGGGTGCATTCCTTTCGAACTTTGGGCCTGCAAATCAGGTTTTGAACTGGTTTGGCCTTTATGTTTCCTGTTAGGGAAAGTGCCCCTTGCTGATATGACAGTGAGTATGACCACGGACTAGATTTTCCCCTCTTCTTTGGGGTTTTGCCACTCTGTGTTGGCTATTTGATTAATAAAGTGGACTCTTTATGCTTGAGAAACTTATACCATTCCCTTCCCAAATAGTAGAGAGCCTTTCTAAGTATATTACAAAACAGCAAGAAAAGCCAGGTTCCTGGTGTATTTGTAGCCCCAGTGCTTTGGTGGTGCTGGTGCTGTGTGTGTTTTTCTCTCAGGGCCCCTGAAAACTGCCACTTTCTGTTGCTGCCCTATCTTTGATACTCTGGTCACAGTTGATGTCACAGCAAGTCATCAGTCCTCAGGTTTCATTGATTTAGAGTTATTATGTATAGTGATTATCTACTCACTGATGGTCTTTTTCATTAAATTCACTCCTTCAGCCATGCTGAGCACATTAGCGTAGGAATAGGATGAAGAAGGGTTTGGAAAAATGTGGACAAGTGAAGCAAGACATCCTGGAATTTAAATTCTCTCCATCTTTAAACTTTTCCCTGACTGTGGTTGTTCCATCCAAAGAGTTAACATTGGGGGTAGGGGCAGTGGGGGACAGGGTGGCGGTGGTGGTGGGTGTGACCAAAGAAGAGAAGTTTGTGGGCAACATGTCAATAGCCCTTCCTCTCTTCCTGACATATACATGCCTTCAAAGAGATTCAGTTGTGTAGCATTATAAGGGCCTATTCTGGAAGGTGTAGTCAGTCAATGCAAGAATCAAGGCAGTTAAGCAAACCATCCATCCATCCATCCATCCATCCATCCATCCATCCATCCATCCATCCATCCTCCATCCACCATCTACATGTATTTATTATAAACTGTGGAGAATGAATATGGTTAGCTGCTGCCCTCGGGGACTCACCATTGGCAAACCATATGTGGTAAGTGTTTCCTTGTAGAGGAGCGCAAGGTGGGATGGGACACTGGGGAAGGTATATTCTTAAATGGTTTCGAAACAGTGTGTGCTACTGCTAAGAGAGTCAGATTAAGATAGCTGGCATCATCTGAGTCATCAAACAGAGTTGGAGCTGGGTCAGAGACACCACCCTGGAGAAGATAGCTGGCATCATCTGAGTCATCAAACAGAGTTGGAGCTGGGTCAGAGACACCACCCTGGAGACTATAGCTGGGAGAGGAATGGGTTTTAAAGAAAGGAGTAGAAGGAGACAGCTGCTCATTCAACCTGTCTCCACTTGCACCTGTCTCTGCAGGGCGCCATTCTCTGGGCCTGTGGTCGGGCAACCCCGAGCAGGGAAGGCTATTGTTCAGTGGCATCTGAAGAGACTCGTGGGTATTGTGATGATATTTTTAGCTCCCCAAAGGATGAGGTACTTCTGGTATTGTCCCATTGGGATGATCAAGAGGATGTGTGTGTTTTCGGCAGTGGTCTGTGTCTTTTATTCTTGTGGTTGACCTACATATTGTGCGTGCTGATCTCGGGGGAACCAGTTACCTCCTTGTCTGCCTTCATTGGGTTTTGCTTGGTGTGTTGGTTGACACTGGGCATTAGTTCTCACGCAAAAAAATAAAACACTGTGTTGCTTCATGAAAAACTGCCTAAACCTTAGGGCATATTGGCTTTATCACGGCAACTACTTCACTTGCTAGACTCAAAAATGCATCAAGGCTTTGTGACTTCAATTCTGCAGCCAACAAGACCATGGCCATTCTGTGGGTCGGCCAAAGGAGGGGGCTTCCAAGAGTTCATGGACAAATGGAATTGAATGATCATGGAGACTTTCCATGGACCTTTTGAAACCTTGTCATCTATAGAACCAGAATGCAATGTAACTGTTTTCCATTACACAGTGTGCATCACATGTTGGGGGGTCATTTGTGGATATTAGCCTTCATGTGCAGGTGGACAGTGGAATATGCATCGTATATTCTTACCTATTTTTAAAATGTGTGTTACAGCTAAGAGAGTCAAATTAATAGAGCTCTCGTTATCTGATAAATCAATCAGAATTGGAGCAGTGCTAAGTGTAATGGAGGAGCCCTGGAGGCTTAGTGGTTATGTGTGTTGGGCTGTGGAAACTGCCAGGCGCTGCACAGGAGAAAGAGTGGGATTTCCCCACTCTTGTGATGATGTATGATCTTAAAAACCCACAGGGCAGCCTTACCCTGTCCTGTATGGTCGCTATGCGTGGAGACCGACTTGATGGCAGTTAGTTTAAGATCCTGACAATTGGGAGACTGCATGGCGTGCAGTGGTTTTATGCTCAGCCGCTAATGGCACGGCTCGTGGTTTGAATCCACAGGCCTCCCCATGGGGCTGAGATGTGGAAGTCTGCTTCTGAGAAGCGCTCAGCCTTGGAAAGCATATGGGCAGCTCTCCCCTGCCCTGGAGGGTCACTGTTGGCATTGGTGCAGTGACAACAGGGTTGACTTTCTTTGTAGGGCTGCTTTGAGTCATAAGCAACTTGACTACAGTAGGTATTTTATAAATAATTGTTACAAACAAACAAACAAAAACCAGGAACTTTTCCCAAGTAAAGCATAATTCAGGAGGCAAATGTATATATATCGTGGAGGACATTTCCCCCGGCTGCAGTTGCCTGCAGAACCTGAGGTCTGATGACTATGTAATTCAGAGTCTGCCGAGGCTGGAAATCCCAAGGATCCAGAGTTCCAAGCAGCTGAGATGGTTGGGATTAACCACAGGCAGGTCGTGCAGAAGCTTCTACTCTTCCTGTCACAGCTGGAGGAAACCATACTTCTTCATAGCCTCTCCAGACTAAGTAGGTGCCCAAATTTATAAAGGACCAGCAAACAGCCATTCCCTTCATTTTAGACACATCACTGAGGGTTAGAACCCTGGCTGGAGTTTGGCTGAAACATGGCATGCCATTTGGTGCCACTGGAGGATTTGCCGCACGTCACTTTGGGAGTGAATGATGGGCACTGAGGAAATGAAGAGGGGGCGGGGGGAGAACAGCCTTCTTAATGGCAAATAGAAAGTGTAAAGGACAGTCAAATGCCAAATGACAGGACAGTCTTATAATGTGACTATCCATTCTACTTCTGATTTCCTATGTGAGAGAAATAGTGTACTATTATGTTATATAGTGCGTTGTGGGGAGGGTGTTGCCATTGAGTTGATTCCGACGCATGGCAACCCTGTGTGCACCAGAGCACCGTGCTCCAGGGTTTTCAGTGGCCAGTACCTTGGAAGTAGGTCTCCAGACCTTTCCTCTGAAGCAACTCTGGCGATTGGGAAACATTGGTCTCAACAGTAGACAATAGTTATAGGGTTGGACGGAAACCTCCAACCATTTAGTTAATAGTCTAGTACATTAACCATTTGCTTTGCCCAGGGACTCCATAATTTATACTCTATAATATAATGTGCGTTGTAGAATAGGTTTTATAATATACACAATGCAGTATAACATGTTTAATCTATATGTTACCTAATACATTATTTCACATTGCTATACTATTTAGGAGCCCTAGTGGTATAGTGGTTACGTGTTGAACTACGAGGTCTGAGGTTCAGAACCATCAACCACTCCGCAACAGAAAGATGGGCCTTTCCACTCCTGTCAAGAGTTACAGGCTTGGAGACTGCCAGGGTAGGTTCTTCACTGTCCTACAGGGTCACCATGAGTCGGCACCAACTCGATGGCTGTGAGTTGAGTGTAGGTTATGATTACTCTAAGCAGCATAACTGATAAACTTGTTGGTGAACTGGTGCTCCAAATATGAATTTCTGAATGTGTGCATGAGAGTGAGCTTGTGTTAAAATATAACTTCCAGGGAGGAGAAAATAATATTAAGACATTATATTCCAGTCTGGATCTGTTAGATAAACCAAACCAAACCAAAGATAAACAAAAGAAAAGAAAACAATGGAATGTATTTGCATTGTGAAGAAAAATAAGAGAATATGTAGAGCTGATTTAAAACTGTCGTTTACACCAAGGCAAAGCTTCAGAAATCAGTGGTGGGTGACCGGGGCCAGGGCAGTGACCCCTTACTGCCGTCCCTGGAGTACTGCAGTCTGCTGCAGTCAAACCGCGTGAGGACTTAGGAGAGGCGTCATGTGTTTGCTCTCTGTCTGCTCAGGTGAGAACACATGTGGCCGGTCAGGCAACTGGGACACAGCTCAACAGCAGATCATCATCATCATCATGATATAAACCAAACCCCATGTTATCATGATATATTAAAACTGTATTAATCGAGGCAATAAAATCCAAATGACCGCAAAGCTTAATGCAATCTGTGAATACGATGTACATCGATATCTGAAGTAGACCATAATTTCACGGTTCCAGCGTACCTCATGATACCTGTTCGGAGGGGGCAGAACCGAGACACACCACTTCCCTGGGAGATGCTGCTAACTTGACTAGTGCGGGCTTGTGGAGCTCTGGCCGGAGAGCACTTCTTACTACACCCTCCTGCTTAGCCCTAAGTGATCTGCACCAGCCCGCTGCATCCTTGGGGCGCTGCCCAAGCAGAACGGAGCCCAGCTCTTACTTTGACAGGGTGGCTGAGAGGAGAATTGCTCTTTTTCTTCCAAGTTAGATTTGCTGTCTTTTTGCCTTTCATTTACTCACCCTGATCTGTGGCTTTATTGACCGCTGCGGTTTAAGTCCGTGCAACCTGCATGCTGTGTGGGAAAGAAAGGTGACAGACAGATAGTCCCAGAGTTAAACCAACTCCTGGTGCCCCTGCCACTCCACAGCCCGTCGTCCCGTCACTCCAGTGGCTTTGGGGATGGCCTCCTGCTAAGGGCCCACTTAGAAGCGCCTACCAGCGGCCTTGGTGTCAAGACTGGTATTTGTGCCCCACTGTCAGGCAGCTTGTAGGCAAGGAGTGGGCAAGTGATGGGTGACAGGTGGGTGTTGCGTAGGGAGACCTCAAATTCGAAGATTGGTCCTTCTCTCAGCTTATAAAAGCATTCTGAAATGATGGCGACTTCTGAAAGAAAGAAAGAAAGAAAGAAATCAAAAAAGTAAATCTGAAAAAAGTACCCAAACCAATCAGCCTGACGTCCTACCCCAGACCTGTAGCCATGACTGTTTTAACCTGCACCCAACACTAACCAAACGGATGCTTCATTTTGAATGGTTCTCGTCAGCCTGAAGGATAAATCAGCCATTTGCAAATGTTTTTTTTCTCTGCTGTCGTTGTAGGGATTTCTGGGCAATGTCAATGTTTACCCTTCTCCAAATGACTAAACATAGATAATTACTATAAATGAAAAAGAATGTCAAACCTATTGTTGTCAGCCAGGCACTCCCAGCTCACAACCACCTTATAGGACAGCAGAGAACTGCCCCATGGTCTTTCCAGACTACCCTATATGGTAGAGGCAGACTGCCATCTCATTCTCCCATGAAGTGACCGGTGGGTTTGAACTGTTGACCTTCTGGTTAGCAGCCAGTGCGTAACCACTGAACCTCCAGGGCTCCTAGGGAGAAAACACGAGAGAACTCTTCTTGCAGTTACTTGGGGGGACTATTCCTTAGCATCGAAAGCAGTGGGACGGCAGCTTTCCTCTGGACCAAAGCCTGGTACCCCCGAGTGTGTCGGACAGCTGATAGGGACCAGACACCGACTGTACTGCTCCTTGACGTCAAGCTTGAGTGTGCCATCCCCTCCCTGCTACATGGCTACACAGAAGGTCAACTCTTATGCCCTTGGACAGGCTACTTCTGAGTACTTCTCTGTAAAACAGAGATGGTAATCAGCCTCCTCCAGTTCTACCTCAGGCTTTAACAGAGTGGAAATTCCTGACGATCATCTTTGTGGAAGCACATCACCAGGAATTTCTCTCAGGGGACCACGGAAGGTGGGAGCCACCTTCAGGTTCCTAGTGCACTGCAAACCACTAGCTACCTTGTCATAGAGTAGCCAATATTGATTGACGCCTGGGCACCAGCTACTGTTGCAATCATTTTATACATAGTTTATCCATTCTAATAGTTCACCAAAGTCCTTTGAATTGGAAACTCTATTCTCCTCCTTTTGCATGAGGCAAGGAAGGACAGAGAAGTTAAGAAACTAGCAGAGCTGGCGAGGAACATACTCACCGAAGCCCTTAGTCTGTACAGTAGCTCCCAAGATCCTCCACGGAAACCATCCAGCACAGAGCCTGGTGGGCAGGGGGCACTCCGAGAGGACTGATTCCTTTACCCTCACCTCTCCCTACCTACAGACTGGGTGGCCTGGGTATCGAGAGGGGACAGTTACTTCTGTCAAAACCCCAACGTATTCTGTTTGTCCTTTCAAGCTCTGGAACTCTCCTTCTGGGACGGTGGTCCCAGCATCCCAGCTCCAGAGAGGGAAGGTTCCTGTGGAAAGCTGGCCCAGACCCTGCATCTCCACCCTCTCTCCGTAGACTTGGGAGCGCTTAAACATGGCGCCTGCAGTGTTCTCTGCCACCTCTTCATGGGAATGTAGCCCCTCTCCCCTTACGTAAGCGCCTGTGTTCTTTGGGGAGCAGGACTGGAGCTGCACTTCCCCCACTGTCCCAAAGACCCGTGGAAGAAAACACGGGAGGACTGCTCCACTGGGTGTTTTTCCAAGGGGCGGGCCTTTCCAAAGGCGATCTCCAGGCTTTTCTTCCAGTGTGCCGCGGGGTGGGCTTGACCCGCCACTGTAAAGGTGGGGAACTGAGCGTGTTAGCTGCTTGCACCTCCCAGCGCCTCTTGAGTTTCCAAAGCACCTGACATGGCATGAATAGGTCCTTCATATTCAGTACCTCCTAGCTAGCCCAAGTGGGGGCCTTTGTGCATGTGAAGGGAAGTTGGGACTTGTATTGAATCAGCAGGAGATGCCTTGTGAGGTCTCCTCCCTGGGGAACTGCAGTGGCTGCTTACAGAGCCTGCCTCGACTCTGCACGCCTCAGGGATCCCTGTTAAGCCTCCTCCTGCCAGGAGTGAGTATGGGGACATGCGCACACAACACTTGGCCAAATTGGGGGTATGTGTCTGACCTTGAATTTTGAGGGCAAGAAGTAGAGAACCGGGACGACTGCAAATGATTCCCAGAGGTGGCAGCGGGATGGGGTGTGGTGGCTGTGGCGGGTTGGTATCCCCCCAGCGAGCAGGGCTCATGTCCGTCTCCTAACAGACTTCCTGCGGCAGCACCACGGCCGCCTTCTCAGCTGCCCGCGCTTATTTTTCTGAGCTTGGTTCTCCAGGCTTCCTGTTGACTCTGCGAGGCACCGCGTATCTGTCCAATAAATTCCTTTCCTGGCTAGGTTAGCCAGAGTCCATTCTTGTTTGCAACCAAAAACCTTGACTGGGGTGCGAGGTTCGGGTGGACGCAAATGCCGTCTCAGCAAAATGCCCAGAGGGAAAGGAGGAAGGGGCTGGGGGGCCTTTTTCTCAGGGTAGATTCTTGATAAGCACTAGGCTTTCTCAGTGAGCCTAAACATTTCGGGGAGAAAAGGAAAAAAAAAAAAAGCATGAGGTCACCAGAGAAGGAGTGCACCTGGCTTTGAAACATAAGGGAATGTTGTCTAAACCTGAAATACTGGTTTGGGTTTTGAAAGGAGCCTTTTGGGGACCTTGTCTGCACGGACATGCCGACATGCCCATGCCGGGGCCTGGTATTCTGGGGCAGCTCCCGGGAGAGGGGGAAGGCAACTGCCAGAAGGCCAAGGACTCTCAGCTGTGGCTGACATGTGGTGCCCAGATGACGCAAAACACCTGCAGGGTGAGACTGGCCAAAGGTCAAGGACAAAGTAAGATCTCCTGGGAGAACACATAGGGTCTCTGCCTTTGTAACCTGATCGCCTTTGTGTTCAAGTGCTGCTCCCTGTCATTCCCTCAGCCGGATGAAACCAGAATCGGTTAGTTGGACGCCGCATGGGCAGAGGAAGAAGGAAGTGGTTTTGTCTAGAGTTTACACTTAGTGGTTGTACTGACGCCTGCCGCGAAGGCTTTCTTCTCTGGTTAACAAACGGTGCTTTCAGGAACATTATCCTTGCCTGCAGCTCTTCAGTGCGTTTGCCAGATGCGGAGCTTAGAGAACCAAGCACAAGTGGATTCTTTTTCTGCAACTGCCCGCCTCCGCCGCCCCCTCCCCTTAATGCAGAATTTCATGTCGGCTCTAAGAGTAATACAGATTGTGGTCTATGCCTCTGAATAAATAATGCATCCGCTGTAGATACTAATTCCCTATCGAGGATTTATATTCTCCTCCCCACAAGTTCTGTTCAGCGCTAGGGTTACCTGCCTTACCTGTGGAGCCAATCACCTTGATTCATATCTGTGCCGTCCATCTGTCCGCGGTGGGCAGCCTAGATGATTGCCGTACGAAAGCGGCTGGGCACCATTGGAGGCAATCTCGTGGCTTACTGTCATACCTGTTCACCTTGTTTGCATAAACACAGGTGGTGGCACCTGCCCAGGGCAGAAAATGTCTTCACCTCCCCTGGATTTGTCAGTTCTTCTTCCTTGGCCTCTGTGTGCTTTAGAAAGTGAACCCGGCTCCATTCTCTTGGCCTTTGCTTCATCAGCCCCCCTCGTGGTCCCGAGGGAAAGCAGGGTGATGTTCTGAGCATGTGCCTGGGCTCTGCTGAGTTCCCGCTCTCCTGGGAGTCCAGAGGGCACTGCCTCTGGGATGATGGCAAAGGCGGTTGGACAGTGTTACCCAGGGCGCCTATCAAAGAGACCCTCGATTCGGTAAGTCGTGCCCGAAGATCGGCTTTCTTCTACTGGACTCCAGGGTGACTTGGCAATTTAACCACAAGCCAGTGTCTTTTCTTTTTGTTCTTCCTTTCCTAAATTCCTTTTATTTTTATTATTATTGAAAGATAGACATATCAGAATAGATACCAGCTCAACCATTTCTTCATATACAATATACAATCGTGGTGTTGATTACATCCTCCAAGTTTTTAGCCATACTTACCCCCTTTTCTGAATTGCTCCACTCCAAATCATTGTAAACCTAATGCCCCCTAACTTTCCTGTCGAACCTTTCAAGTTGTCAGTTTTCCCCATATGGATGCAACGAGGACATAAACCTAAACTCCTTGCCATTGAATTGACTCCGACTCATAGCGACCCTATAGAACAGGGTAGTCCTGGCCCCGTGGGGAACTGCCCCGGGGAGTGGAACGCTCCTCTTTCCTCTGTGGAGTGGCTGGTGGGTTTGCACTGCAGACTTGGAATGCTACCAAGGGTCCTGCCACAAGGGTACTGCTTACAAATGCGTAATGGTCAAAGCAGACTTTTTCTTAGCATTTATGCTTACCTGTCTTTAAGAGCCCTTTAAGTGAACCCAAAGGTCATTGGTTTTGACCCCTAAGCCTCTCTGCAGGAGAAAGATGTGGACCGTCTGCTCCAGTAAAAATTACAGCCGGGGCTGGGGCAGCTCTTCCCTGCCCTAGGTCAGAGTGGACTCAATGACAGGGAGTACTCGTGGTGGTAGTAGCAGTGATCATGGTGCTGTTTGGTTTAACGATATCCGGAGTTATTTTTGATTTAGGCTTTAACTATTATCTCAGGGGAATAATGTCAGGGGTTCGTTCAGCCTCAATAGCCCTAGAAAGTCTTGTAAGCCATATTATTTTATTGACCTTTGTAATTATAGTTTTTGGTTTTAGTTCATGTGTGCAAGTATTGTTACCTCATTGGAAGTTTGGAAAGAGAGTGCCAGCTTTTTGAATTTCTAAACCATATTTTCAAGCAAGGGTAGATAGAGGAGGAGAAAAATAAAAAACTAAAGGCCTAAAAATACACTCTCCCATGGAGACATCAATTGTCTGAATGCTTTCTTTTTGAATACTCTCCAAATTCTATCAAATCCTCTTCCTAGAGTAGAAGAAAGAGCCCTTTAAAAATACCCCTTTCATATTTTTTTCAGAAATTTCAAGTTCACCAGACTGTAGGATTTCCAGGAGATAGTGTTTAGGCGAGAATTTAAGGGCCTTTTATTTCAAAACTATGATAACATCTCAAAACCATGGGAAACTGCAAGTGCATCCTTTGTGCTCTCCCCAGGACCAAGCCTGCCTGGAACCCCCACTGTCAACTGTGGTGGTGGTCTGAAACCTTTCCAGATGGCTCAGTCAGAGGAGAAAGGGTGCACTCCTTCCTGAGAAGCTAGAGCACCCCCACCCCCGCCCCCCAACCATGAGGGAGTCAAGAATGTGGCCTTTGACTGTTCCCTGGATGAGGCTGGGCCTGGTGCCCAGCAAGCAGGAGTCTTTGCCCCACACTCCGGGTCTTCCAGGCTTGTTCATCATTGCATGGATTTTGGTTGCTCCCTTATTATGCTCACTCTCCCCCATTGCTGTCTTGTTACGCGAAGGTTGATCCTTTTCTGTTTTCCATGCATGCCAAAGGCATGGATATTTACTTGCTATTTCTGTGTTCCACTGAGTCCGTTCGGACTCGGAGCCTCAGTCGAGGACAGAGTCGCACTGCCCATCAATCGGGTTTTCTCAGCAGGTATCTTTATGGCAGTGACCGCCAGGGATCTTCTCCCAAGGAACCATTGTGAGGTTCCAACTGCTCGCCTTGCAGTTAGCAGCTGAGCTTAGCTTTCGCAGGCCCCAACCAAACTCCAAACTCATGGGTTGATGCCAACTCATAGTGACACTATAGGACAGGGGAGAACTGGCCCTGTGTATTTCTAAGACGGTGACTCTTGATGAGAGTAGTGAGTCCCATGCTCCTCCCCTGGAGCAGCTGGGGGTTTCAAACTGCTGACCTTGTGGTTAGCAGCCCAACTCTTAACTACCATGCTTCCAGGGCTGCACATCACAGACCCAGGACTTCATTTTTCTCTTTTGCTAGCAGTCGAGCCAGTCACGGTGCAGTGTAGCAACAATGAAACATACAGCTTTCCTATAGTTCCTAAATGTCCCCCCCCCCTGCCCCCGATCCCACTATCATGATCCCAATTCTACCTTACAAATCTGGCTAGACCAGTGGATGTCCACTGGTACAGATAGGAACTGGGAACACAGGGATGCAAGACGGATGATCCTTCAGGACCAGTGGTGAGAGTGGTGATACTGGGAGGGTGTAGAAAGTGGGAACCGATTACAGGGATCTACATATAACCTCCTCCCTGAGGGAGGGACAACAGAAAAGTGGGTGAAGGGAGATGTTGGACAGGGCAAGATATGACAAAATAATAATTTATAAATTATCAAGGGTTCATGAGGGAATGGGGAGCGGGGAGGGAGGGGGGAAAATGAGATGCTGATGCCACAGGCTTAAGTGGAGAGCGAATGTTTTGAGAATGATGAGGGGAACGAATGTACAAATGTGCTTGACACAATTGATGTGTGTATGAATTGTGATGAGTTGTATGAGCCCCCAATGCAATGATTAAAACAACCCAAAACATTGGCCAGCGGTACATGTTCTCCCTCCTGAAGTGCAAACAGCACCCTTACTTTTGTTGTGTGTTTGGCACAGAGCACTGCGTACCTAAAACCACCCATGTTTTGAAGTTGAAGATCACATGGAGCAATCCACCCTGCTCACGCCAGCACCACACTAGAAAAATATGCCCTGGCCGGCTGTGTCACCGTCTTTTGGCTTCTCTGAAGCCACGAGATTGTCAGCCGGAGGGATACACCTGAAGACATTACAGCAAAACATCGAGTTCTCCTCCCCCAGTAAAGTGTTTTACTGGAGATTTGGTCAGAGAAGTAGATGTCTTCGTGAGGCACCTCTTCTCTGGATGCAGAATGATCTGCTTTGATAAGTTGTCACCGTTCAGGAACCGACTGTTCAGTTTGCTGTGCTTTGGGTGCACTGGCCCGCAGCTTGCCTGAGAGGCTAGGAAAGTACAGGTACTCATCTTCGACACGCCGTGTGTTCTTTAAAAGTAAAAGCTATATCAGAGATACTTACGTTTAATGAGATGATTGCACCTGTCTGTCACCGCAATTAAAACATTTATGAGATCATCAAACACGTTTTTGAGTGCTGCTCAATGTATTGCTCTTGGTGTGATATCCTATCCATCATAGTCCTAGCAAATAATTACATTAGCAAAGGGTGCCGAAGTGTGTTGGCTCCTTAAATAAAATATCAATTGCCAGGAAAGTTTGGGGTGAACCCTAGGCCACCTTTCAGAGTAGAGCTATGACTAATCAGATGATGTGGAAGCTAATGATTCTTCCCAGAAGCCTCCTGTGGAGGAATGTTAGAGGTGGTGATCCCATGAGTGGGAGCGGAGCACCTGCGGAACGCTGCCTGGCTGTCTTATCACAGGCTTCCCAGAGCCGCCCTCGGTGGGTGTGACAGGCAACTCCTGAGGGAATGACAGGGCTGCATTGTCGACTGGGGACAGAGCAACCATCACAGCCTTCAGGGAACACAATGAGTTTCTCAAGATGAAGCCCCATAACCCAGGGAGAAGATGATTTGCTGTCCTCAAAAAAGGGACATAGATGTCTCAACTGGTCTACGGAAGCATCAAGCCTATCCCTCACAACAATGTAAAAATTATTGGAGAGCCGAATATGTTTCTTCCAACACATGAAATCACCATTATCTGAATGCGATCTCTTTAAAATTTTTTTCAGTTTTACTTCAGAGCCACATGAATGTAACAAAAGAGCCCCGTATACTTGAGAGCCACAGTCTGCTGCTCCTGGCCTCCATGAAGTGAGACCGTGGAGTTTGGAAAGTGCAGGTTCCCCTTGTCTTCACAGAAAGGATTTCCTTCTAGTTGCTGTGGATTTTCGGTGCGTTCAAGTCCGTTCTAGCTTATGGTGGCCCGTGTGACAGAGTGGAACTCTAGGATGCTCTAGGGTGCTCTAGGGTGCTCTAGGGTGTCATTTTTAGGGAGCAGAGCCTCTTGTCGGGCTGGGGTCCACCAGCCTTTGGGTTGGCAGCAAAGCCGTAACAGGGACACCACCAGGTGCTCTGTCCTCCCCGTAGAGTACGCCTCTCACTCACCAGCTGGAGGGCCATGTCCAGGGACCTCTGAGACTCCCTGCGCGGGATGAAGGACGCCCTGTGTAAGGTGAGGCACAGGCCTCTCTAATCGGAGGCCCCGATACTAACAGTGTCCACAATGGTCACAACGGTCACAGTCTCAACCAGCTCCGTTCTTCAGATCTGCACATGAGTCGGCCCCGTCAGGGGAGATGATCCTCGGCTGCTGTCTGCATCATCGTGTTGGAGCTTCGTGATGGCACAGACCTGGGATGGGTTGTTTATAAAAACAAACAAACAGATGCTTTTGGCCGCAGGGTGAAGGGAGTGGCGAGCTTTCCTCAGTGGAGTTTCAGTCCGTCCTGTCTTGAATTTTGTGGAAAGTTTAGTGGGAAGATCCCTGTCTGAGTGGGTAGAAAGGATCGATGAGCTCCTTCTTGTACACAAGCATCAGAGCCGTGTTGGTCAGAATGTTTAGTTGAACTAAAATAATATACACTATCCAGTTTAAATGACAACATTTTTACAAGACTTTGGATTGAGGGGGAAAGAAAAGCTTAAAATATTTTGGGCCTTGGCTTACATGCAGTTTCTGGGAGGGCCAGCCGCCCGTGTCTACAGCCCCCGGCTGGACTATGGCTGCTTCTCGAATGGAAACACGTCTGCCTCTGCTCCCAGCAGCCATACCGCTCAGGGCCTGAGGCCAGGACAGGGCCATTTCTGCTTCAAAGGATCACGTGCGGCCCAAAGATTGAGTTCCCTTCACTTGACTGCTTCTGTTCTTTAGAATCAAAGGCTGACACAAGAATTCAGGACAGCGGTGGTGCCCCTGGTACCTGACTCAGGGGAGTTGAGGGTGGGGTAAGGGGGTCACCTTTTCTGTTTTCAACTTGGGAATGTGGGAATTACCTACATAATAGTGTGTCCAAGGCAGCTTAAAAGCCTTTGTCCAGTGTCCACTCTGACCAGCGTCAGCCCATGCGGGTTAGGGAAGAGCTGCTCCACAGGGCTTCCAGGCAGCAGTTATCTTGGCAATAGCTCACCAACCCTTTCTTCTGAGGGGTGTTAGGCCAGGTTGACTAGAGAAACAAACCCGATGTGTAAGAGAGATAGCCTTATATTAAGATGTAATTATGAATCAATAAAACATCCCGGCCCAGTCCAACACTCAAGTCCATAAGTCAGATACTACTCCATAAGACCCTCTTCAGATGCTCAAAGCCACGTGCAATGTTGCAGAATGCAGGAATGGGAGCATCACAGGCCAGTGGGTGCAGTCTTGTGGATCCAGTGGTAGCAAATGCATCTCCAGGGCTTGCGTAGATTTCTACCTGACATCAACAAGAAGGTAAAGGTAGGGAGAGAGTGCCCCATCGTCAGCAAGTCATTTATCTCCATGGCACCTTCAAATGTGGTCATCAATCTGTGACCTGATTGACAGGCTAAACTCCACCCATACTTTCTAACGGGTACCATGTTGGCACCCAAAACCCTAACTATTGCGTTAGATGACTGAGTGGATTTGCACCTCCAAACTTTTGGTTAGCAGCAGTGTGCATTAACCATTTGTATTACTCCTCAAAGGTCCTCGAAGGCATTTGTTGTCGTCGTGTGTCGCCAAGTTGCTTCCTCCTTATGTCAACCCTGCTCTAGGACAGGTAGAACTTGTGGCTTTCTAGACCTTGCTAGACCTTGTCACCTGTGGAACCGAGTGGGTCCAAATCACTGGCCTTTTGGTTAAGGCCAAAGGCTAAAGCAGTTGTGTGCTTTACCACTGCACCACAAGGACCCCTTGTAAAGATGCTTGAGGGTTGTCAACCTCAGGGTCTGGGGTTCTCAATTAGAAGGAGCGGTGGGGAGACCAACTGGATTGGAGGAGACCGAGCCTGGGCCTCCCGGGTGCTGTTCCCATGATGACCTCCCTTCCCAGAGGAAGCCTGCTACTTCCCTGCTTGTGAGGCACAGCTCAGTGCTCTCAGTGGGCTGACCCCACGGCAAGCCAGGTCTTCCCAGGGGTCTCGGAAGTGGCTGGAAAGGAGCCCCTGTTCCCTCCTGCATTCAGCGGACACATTACAAATACGAATGGGAGGGTGAAGTCCATTATTGTCATTATTCTTATTTGATGCCTTTATGTATAAATGTGCCCAAGGTTTCAAAGATTCGGTGATGTATTTAGCTGATGCTGATGTTGTTCTAATGTACTCATGTGTTCATTTCTCAGATTAGCCTGAGAAGGAAAAATGAAATAATGAGACTTGCTCTAAGAAGCCTGATAACAGATTCTGGCTGATGGAGCAGATATTCTGCAGCTTGATAAGCTCAGTCGAACTATGGGGCTTTTGTTATTGCTATTCTAGTGATGGAAATATCTCCAGACGAGCTTCAAAAAATATCTGTAAATAATGCATATGGGCCTAGGAGAGGGGATGAAAGAACTGTGCCGTCTGAGGGCCGAGGATGAGAGGATCCATGAGAGTTTGTCAAACACACTCCAACCAGACTTCCGGTCTCAAGACAGTTCCCCCTCCTAGTGAGCCTGTGGACAGAATATTACTGCCCCTGTGTGTTTCCCCAGCTGTGCCTCTCCCCCCCGCTTTTTTTGCCATAATGTTTTGAGTGTAGCTTAGGTGGCTGTTTACATTTCAGAACGTCCACCCTGCATTCCACCTTCTAAACTACCAATCAACTTTTTACGACAACAGAAAGCTTCATCTTTCTCCTGCTGAGCTTAGTGGGTTCGAACTGCCGACCTTGTGGTTAGCACCCCAATGCGTAACCCACTAGGCCACCAGATCTTAAAATTGGGAGGGGCTTCGGAGATGAAAGCCCCGACAACTGCCAAAAAGAAAACCCCAAAACGTGGGACAGTACGTAATAATTTAATAATGGCTACCTCTGATCGAGTGCTAACATCTGTAATCCTTGTTGCTGATCACCATCACGCTGACTCCAAGTCCAGATGACCCTGTAGGATGCAAGCAGAACTCCATCTGAGAGGGTTCTCGAGGCCTGTGACATGTCCGAAGCCGATCATCAGACTTGTCTTTCCAAGAGCCTCTAGGTGGGTTAAAGCCACCAAGCTTTCTGCTTGTGGTTGAGAATGAAGCCATCTGCCCCATGGAGGGATAGGGCATCCCTTTGTGGGCACCTCATGTAATCTGCCCCATTCTCCTAGGAGGCACTGACTCTGCTTCTCAGATGGAAAAAGTGATGCTTAGGGGCTCTACAAAGCCAGGCTGTTGTCCCCTCTGAGGTGCGCCTGAGTGTTCTCTGACACACTAGACTACACCCTTCCAGACACCCGCAGCTTACACCATTAGACATTTTGGCTGCTTCTGAAGGTCTTTTCTGGTCACCTGCTTCATCTTCATGGACGCCCTTTGCCTTCCTGAGATCACCTTGAACACCGGGGCTGTACATTCAGTCCCATCTTTGCATGGCAGTGAGGGAAGTATAATGAAGTGCGAGCGTTTTTACGTAACTTGAAGCCTTTGCCTTATACACATGTCTACTCTGGAGCAATACATGTTGGCAGGACAGTTGCTCAGACCCTGGCACAGATGGTTAATGCCATTGGCTGCTAACAGAAGGGGTCAGAGGTTTGTGTCTACCCAGAGGCACCTTGGAAGAAAGGTCTGGTGATCTACTTCCAAAATGACAAAAACTCAGCCTTGGAAAACCTTACGCAGCACAGCCCTACACACACATGCACGCATGCACACACACACGGGGTCCTTGTAGGTCTGGATGGACTCTCTGGTAAGCAGCGGACATTTGGGTGGAGACCAGCCTTGGACGAGGATCCACACTAGGCTGTGCCTGGGACTTCTTGGGGGAGCCTCTTCAGCCGGCAGGCGTCCCATGGACAAAAGGCTTTCTCAGAAATCGATAAGCCGTTTCCCACGTAAAGCACCTTGGCGTGCAACGATTTAATATTCTTGCTTTCAACTATTAAAAAATGACCACAAGTGGCTACGGCATGTAATCAGCTGCAATTCTGCTGAGGCACAAATTTGAATTACTTGTGCAAGAGTGAGTCATTTAGCCAGCGAGAGAGCCCAGCCAGCTGCCAGCAGCCGCATGGCCACGAGTGGGTTTCTAGCTACGGGGATTCCCAGAGGTCTCAGGGCAATGGGACTGACTGTAAACACAGTTGATGTTCCTGTGACCATGTGCCCCTAGGCCCAGGTGGCCCAGATAGTGAAGTACTGGGGGCCAGCAGGCTGTCCGTCTGGCCGTCCACAAATGGCTGCCTACTCTTCCAGAGTGGGTGGCGTGCAGCTTGCAGATCTGGCCCTGACTGACAGGGCTTGTCTGTAGAAATAGAGTGATTAATGTCCGTTTCTGCACACTTAGCCGAGTGAACCGCCTTTGCATTTTGGTCACTAGCTGTGTTATCATTTTCATCCTTCCAGCACCTCTTCCCGACAGTCAACCTTCTTGCTGCACGGTCCTGAACTTGTCTTTTCCAGACTCAGTGAAGTGGAGCACACAGTCCCCCCCAGGAGACTCCTCTCCCCACCACCTCCTTGGAATTCCTTTGTCATTAAGCGAAGCAGTTGCTAAAGGGGTTGGTGTGCTGTGTTTATTTGGAGTTTTCCTCACTGAACCTGCTTGTGTCTTTATTTGGGCTTTGAGGCTCAGGAAGCCTTCAGCTCAGGCCTGGGACTGCCTGTGGGACAAGCACACACAGATCTGTCTCCCCTCCGGGGGCAGCATCGTCCCGCCCCCTTCTATCATGACTCAGGGAGATGCTGGGGTGAGAGACTACTGGTCACCCTGCCAGAACCCAGCGGGGCTGGGTCCCCAGGTGACCTTCAGAGACAGGGGCGGGCAACAGGGAGCCTCAGTGCCAGGTCAAGATCACTTGGCTGCAGCCCCAAGATAACATTTGAGGCCTACTCCATGTGCTGGAGAGCGCGAGCGTCTGAGACGCTCTTCCCCTCTGGCCTCACCTTCCCCAGGCTTGGCCCGCACGTCTTTTTATCAGATGAGCTTGGCACTGCCAGGACAGGCTCCTGGAGCCAATGTGGCAGCAGCCACAGCCCCTCAGCTTGTTAGACTGAAAGAATGTGCCGTTTTAATTAATGATATGTAAATATCCTTGAATGGGCTGCATTTGCATATTAAGAGAGATTTGCGGAATCTGCGGAGTAATATATTTTAATTAAGGATTAATTAAAAATAATGGGAATTTCATTTCGCCTGGCAGAATCCGTTTAGATTTTAGCACACGTCTGCTTGGGAGTCTGGTCGGCAGGCTCTGTGTTGCGATTCCCGCCGATGAGAGAGACACTCCGGCTTTTATCATCTCGAAGCCCCACTCGGGGTAGCGCGGGGAGTAAAGAGGGGGCCCGGGTTTCCTCTCGCTGCCCCCACCACCCTCCCGTCTTCTTCCCTCCTCTTTGTGATTTTAGGGCTGTTTTGGTATTCTTTATGGTAAAGTAAGTAAATGGCTCTGAGACACGGAACACTAGTTGTGTTGGCAATTATGTTAATGGGATGCTATTAGGCTATGATTCTATATGAGCAATTGGGGAGAAGAAATGCCTTACTGAGAGAGAACGATACAACAGACGTCTGTCTTATTGATATAGCTCCAGTGGTGCTTTCTGCATAATTACACTCGGCCACTTTCCGTAGGTGGGGGAGAGGCCTCTGCACTGGGGAGTCTGGAGCAAGGGATCGTCGCACGGCTGCGCCCTAAAAAGGCACAGAGGACGTGGTGGGTGGGTGGGAGGTGGAAACTCTCCTAGCCCGTGTGGGTCCTGCAGGTGAGCAAAGCTGCTTTCCCGGAGTCTCTCCTCCGCTTTCTTTTCCTTTCCACTTCCAAGAAGTAGTCGCCAAGGTGGCCGGAGTCCTGGCTCCAGTAGCCGCTGTTGCCTCAGCTGGGTTCTAGAATGTACTGGCGGCACACCTCTCTCTGACCTTCTGCCTCTTTGCTAGGATTATGTGAATCCCCAGACTCACAGGGAATCCCCGGTTCCACCCTTGGCCCCAAACACTTACTCGCTGCTTTTCAATACTTTCTGCCGTCCAGTTGGTTGCGGAGACCTCGGTGCCCATTTGGGCGCTATTCTTGATCCCTAGGGCTTCTGCAGGTCGTCCCCCCATTCTCTGTACCCCAGCCGTAGCTGGGGTAGAGATCTGACGGGCAGCATGCACTTTTCAGGGGCTGGAAATATTTCGACTTGGACATTTTGCTGCTTCCAGCGTGTGTGAGGGAGCCTGTAAACCGTGGGGAGAGAGAAGCCAGGCTCTGCCCTCCGTGGCCAAGACCCCAAGCCCCCCCAGGCCTGAAAGCTGCCACCAGGGAAAAAGCGCATTAGGTTGTCTCCTCGCACGCGGTGGGACAGACCCTTAGGGAGCTGGAGGGGAAATAGCCGAGGACCTCTGTGAGAGCCCATGGCCTGAGGCTTGCGTCTTTAAAGCAAATTTCCGGATTGTTTCTGATGACTGCCACGGTGAGGAAATGCTGGGGAGGATCCTGGGGGCCAGAGATGAGCAATTATGCTTCCACACACCATTCCCTTTCCAGGAGAATCCCCTGGTGGGAGATTTCAGCACTTCCACTGGAAACCTTAACTCTCTTTCCCCCTTACTCTCATTAAAAAATAGGTATGTCAGCTCTCCCCTCTCCTCGTCCTCCTCCACCGTCACCCCATCCGGCGTTGTGATTCGTAGACGTTGGAGAAATCCACACACAAGCGCTGTTGAGATGGTCTTTTCCTGGTAGGCATTCTGACATCTCAATAGCCAGCTGACTGAATGCATCCAGGGTCAGGTTTGAAAGGAAGATGGGGGAGCGGGCAGGAGAGCGTGCTAAGTGGAGTGTATGGAGACTGCCCAGAGCAAGGCAGAGAAGGGGCCTTAGAGAACCAAGGGGAAACTCTGGGGCGGAAGGATGGGATGGAGAGGGGTTAAGAAACTGATAGAGTGAGGCGTCCTCTAAGCCCAGGCCAGGGCGCCCCTGAAGACTGAGGGGCCAGTGGACAAAGAGTGAGGGTGGGAGGTCTGACAAAGTGCTTCCCTTTCTGCCCGTGTCCGCCCGCCTGCGTGCACTTTCCAAAGGCAGCGCCGTATCTAATGCAAATGGAGAAAATGCAGTTTCTGGTAAGTGCTCCCTAATAAATAACATCAAGTCTTCTTCCCTATCAGCCAGTGACATCCCGCATTTCTCTTCCCTATGCACCAGCCCTAGACATTTAATGATGTGGTGCTCCTTATGAGATGTGAGGGCCATGCTGATGTCTCCACACTCACAAAATGGTGGGGACAGATCTCAGCCCGACTCAATTATTCTCCACCGACAGAAATCATGCAACAAAAATGCACAGTTTCTGAATACACAGAGAGCCCCACCCCACCCCCTCTCTTTAAAAAAAGTCAACAAGTTACTCTTTTTTTCTTCTTCCTCCCCCTCTTTCTTCTTCTTCTTCTTCCCCTTTTCATCATGCAGAAATCCATCCAGGGCTAGTTCTTGGCCGCTGGAGGATTTCATTAACGGAATGAAGTAAAAATAATCAATTTCAGATGCTCCCAGTGTTTGCGGTAATGGGCTCTCTAACAATTCTGATTAGCCATGTGAGATGGAATTTTTCTTTTAAATTACTGCACGTTGACGTCCAATATGGGCAAACTTCGTGTGTGCCTGCGCTCTTGTGCGTGCTCTGCCGGCGGCCTGCCGTCGGGGGCCTTCTGGGCACCCTTGCCCCTTCCTTCCCTGCTGCCCCGCCGCCGGCTTATCTTTAATTTCCCCTGCCGTGACCCTTCCCCTCCTCCAGTACCATCTAGGAGAAGACTGTTCGCTGCCCTTTGAGCTCTCCCCATAAGTAAGACTGGGCCATTTCTGGGAATGTGTGCGGGGTGGGGGGGTGGGGGGGGGGGAGTGGGAAGGGTGCCTGTGTGCGCACGCGCGCCGTGGGGGAGGGTAAGAGAAGCTGGTAAAATCTGCATTCGAATCAATACAAAGCCATTCGGCCTTTGGAGGCCAGGTTTGTGCGCGCCTGGGTGTCTGGTCCGTGGTCCATGTTAGCCTGGTCTCTCCGCCAGCCGCACTGGGGGCTCATCAGAAAGTGTTCGTGGGCCCAGATGCCTTACCTTGTCTCTCTCCCCCAGACCCCCTTGTACTTTCAAAGAGCGAATAAATTAAACGGAAAAGAGTCTACCTCGGGGCCTTCCATTATTAATTTGTTTCCTTTTATTTATTTTTCATGTATTTTTCTTACTCTGGCTGTTTCCCTTTCTTCCCCTCTCCACCTTCCCCGTGCTCCCCCCACCCCACCAAGCTCTCTTTTCTTCTCCCTTTGACATGCCAGCACCCAGCCCCCCCCCCCCACCCTTCCGCCCAGTGAGCAGTCCTGAGGAGCCAGCCGCTGCTCTGTAGTGTGCTTGCGATTCTGCACAGACCCCCGTGGCTGTGGACACACCGGGGAGGGCCACCGCGTGTGTGCATTGTTTGTACTTTTTCCCTTTGATAAGCTGTCATCCGTGGGCCCTGCTCGGGGATTTGATCGTCATGATCTCCCGACCCCATGGAAGACATTAAACACCCTCCCAGACCCTTTGCTCTGCCTCTGCTGCTGAACCTTTCACTCGCCTTTAATGAGAATTCCTCCTAATTATTTCAGTGGCTGCAGCAGAGGGACTGCAGTGTACTTAGATCTCGATACCGGGACGTGACTGTTATGCTGATAAAGGCAAGAGATCAATAATTTAGGCCCCAGCTTTAATGGCCAGGCTGAGAGCTTAAGTGTCTGCATTCAGGTTGAGTCTTAGAGGTTCTTGGAATAGTAATGATTTCCATAGGATTTTCTCCTTTCTTTTTACACTGCAGCAGACCGCCTTCTCCGATCTGCTACATGCTGTTTATCAGAAGACGCCGGCCTTGGCTGTGGGAACATGTGCCTGGATATCACATACATGTGCTGTGGCATGCCTGTGCCCGGTTGTGTACATCTGGCTAGTCACCGACGTGTGCACACCCAGGAGCTTCATCTGTTTTGTTCTTAGCTGGGGAAGAGGCTTCAGTCACATTGCCTTGCCTTTTGGGCTACCGAGGAGCTGTCCTTTCAGAATTCATCTGGCAGTGTGCCGCCACTTCAAAGCTGGGCTACAACGGCGTCTTTTTTCCCCCTCCCTCCTCCCCTCTCCTTCCCTCTTTTTCTCCTTTATCTTAAAGCCACAATTTTGCTCCACTTAAAGGAGCCACACCACCAGCCTGTGGGTGTGCCTGTGTATCTAGTAAAATTCGAAGTTCCCCCACAAGGTCATTCCTTGAGGAAATCCAGGACACTTATGCATTTCAGCCCCCCACAGATTTGTATGGTACTCACCCAGGGGCCAGGCAGATACACGCGTGCATATGAAGATGATCATACTAGATGTTTTAGAAGAAGGTTGCAAGTGGAAAACGGAGACCGCTCAGTGGACGGGCTCAGGGGGCCATTGGTCACTGGAATATTCGTAGCCTACAGTGGTGCAAGGGCACAAGTGAGGAGGGAGCCTGCCACAGTGCAGCGGGGTTCAAAAACCACAGCCGTGTGGAACTGGTCCTCTGGTCAGCCCACGGCTCTAAGGCCGGCCATAGCTCTGGTCGCTCTACTGTTTCTGCACCACCTCCCCCACTGACATCTTTCACGTTGGCCTCTTTTCGTTGCTGATAGGTTCACCTTGTAAATTAAGAAACGGAAGCACCGCTTTCAACCTTCAACTTCCTGAGTGGAAGAAACTATTAGGTAGGGAATGTAGTGTGATTTCACGCTGATCTCAGCACGTGCCACCCCCAGCCACTAGGGGGCAAAGCGACAGACATGTGAGGTCTTTGCATGGTTTCTGGAAGAGGCTGCGCTTGTCTATGGTTATAACAGCATCACAATAGGTGATACTCTTTTCCCTTGTAGAGAAAGCGCACCAGGGGCCTGGGAACTACTAACTCTTTACACACTGGAAACCTGGGCCACAGAGAGGAGGCACAGACTGAGCAGAAACCAGGACACTGGGACACATTCACGCTACGGTTTTCCAGCCATGAGATGGTTTCCCCCATCCAGTTGTCCTTCTGTCATGGGTCTGGTTTTGTTTACTTTCCGCCCCCAATCCCTGGTTGGCCTCAGTCTCTGCATCTCACATCCATTAAGCTTGGGCTTCCTAATTTCACGGGGAGATGGCATTATGTCCGTGTCCCTAAGAAGCTTATTTCTACAACAGATTTCCTTTCCTGGCATCAAGTCTGGTTACCCTGGGTTCATCACTTATCCCTAGACAGAGGAAGGAGGGGGTTGAACTCTAGCCCAAAGAGCATCTTTGCGTTTTCAGTAAGTTTTGTCTGCTTTTGTGATTCAGGTACCCAGACGGTTAGTGCTAAGGAGCCTTGGCGGTACAATGGTTCTGTGCTTATCTATGAGCTGAAAGGGCAGTGACTCTTGCCACCAGAAGCTCCTTGAAAGGAAAGATCCAACAATTGGCTCCCCTACGGATGCGGACCACAGTCTGAAACCCCTGTGGGGGCAGATCTGCTCTGTTCTTATTGTCAGGAGTTGCAATTGACCCTGCGCCACCCAGCCACAACACCAGGAGTTAGTTTTGCTTTCTCTTGTTCTTTATTTTCCTCTGCTGTGCAAAAGGCACCGTGGCTTTTGCTAAGTGGGGGTGCTAGGTCTGCATTTTTGGAATCACCGCCCCAGAAGCTTTTCCAGTTAGAGACAGCCTAGGGACTTGAAGCAAAAACTAGGCGCCAAGGAGTGCTGAGTATAAACTCCAAAGAGGCATGGAATGCCCGGGATAATTCTGCGGTGAAGGAATTAATTCTGAGCCACTAAGTACCATTAAAAACTTGATGCCGACTAAATAGGCAGAAATTTGTTGCAGATGCTGCCAGAATTTAGAAACCACCCAGTGCGCCATGGCTTCCGGGGAGCCAACCGACCCCCTCTGACATCCTGGAGACAAGGAAGAAGTGCTTTGGAAGGCTGAATGCAAGTGGCCAGCCCTAACTGAGACCAAGATGGTGCCTGGCAGTGAGTCAGAGGAAGCCAGGGCAGGCCCATCCACTTGAAAGGCTGGTAGACTTCATGCAACTGGTGTTACGATTTCATGGTACTCACAAAAACACGCCCTTCTCTGACACCATGCTCTGCCGTTTGCCAACTGCTTTCACATCCATAGTCCTGTTTAATCCTCACGACACCCCTAGGAGATTGGCAAAGAAAAGAGGATTAACTCCGTTTTCAGATGAGACAACTGAAACAGAGAGGTCTAGAACAGCTTGCCTAATGCCCTGCCATTGGTAGATGATAGCACCATGTCTTTAAAAGGTCCCCAGCCCCAGGCAGGTAGACGATGTCATCAGCTCTTGCCCAATGAATTTTGGTGGTATATTGTAAGCATGTTCCTCTGTGGAAATAAGTGTAAATAAAGGTTTCCTTCAGGCCTTTACTCGACCCCTGGCATACAGTCCTTGGCATTGAAGGGGACCAGGGTGTTCTTCCTTTTACAGTTCACACGAGAGGCATGGACAAAGAACCATTCGTGCATTCCTGGCCGCTGCACCACCTGTGGACGTACCGCTGGTCTGCCGGTGGAGGCTTCCCTGTTGCTGTGATGCCAAACAGGTTGTAGCAGAGCGTCCAGACCAAGCTGGGCTAGGTGGAAATGCCTGGTAGTCTACACCTGGAACTTAGCCAGTGGAAACTCTGTACATCACAATGACCCAAATCCCTACCTGTTCATGGGCTTGGCACAGGACTGGGTCATATATATATATATATATATATATATATATATATATATATATATATATATATATATATATATATATGAAGTGAGGGCTAAGTTGGCAGCAGCTAACACCACCACCACTGCCTTCTGAGCACCTCATCAACCACTACCCCCTTCCTCAAACCTGTTTGGCTGGGAACCAGCTAGAATGAGATCTGGCCAAGCATGAGGGATTTTCCTCAGCCATCAGAGGCATGAGGAATTGCTCTGATGTCTCCCAGGTACTGGCTGCTTCTTACCTGCCAACCCATCTCAGGGTGTCCCCCACCCCCCACCCATGCCCTACTTGTATAACTACCAAATCCTTAACCAGGTAGTACTCAGATCATCTGGAACGGATGCTTGTACTGTGCCTAGACCACTGCACTGCCTGAAAGTAAGTATCGTCTTGGCGCTGTCTCCCACTGTACTCACTTGAATGAAAACTTGAAAGCACACCATCAGGTCCCGTTGACTCAGTGACAACCGGCAACTGATGGAGGACAGGGCGGATGGGGTCCGGTTATGAAGAGGGAACAAAGCGAGCTACCATGTGTTTTGTCACGTGAATTTAATTCTCACAACCACCAGACCCCTTCAGTATTAGTGGCCCTCTTTTACAGGAAACATACATGAGGGTGTACAGACCCAGCTCCTTCCGAAAGCCCGTGTTCCTCTTTCTGTCGCCCCCTGGGGCCTCACGCTCAAGGCAGGGTTCTTGGCTTGGTGTGGCTGCTGGTGGGGAGCCTTGTGGAGCTGGCAGTGGAGGTGGAGGGTTGCAAGCTGAAGGTGAGCGCTTACTGCACCTGACCGCTTCCCTGGATCAAGACCGAGGGGGTCCCTCGGCAGGACATAGAGAGCGCGCATAGAGGCAAACCTGCATGTCAGACACTGACCCTGGCGGCGGCAGGCTTGGGGGTCTCCCCGGGCTCTCTGCATCTCAGCTGGCAGCAAGGAGGGCTCCTTCCCGGGCCCGTGTCTTTATAATTTATGATGCTTTCAGATTACCAAACACAATTCATTTGGCAATGAAAGAAAATAGTTTTGTGCAATTGCCCTCCGTGTGTGGGAAATTATGTTTCTGATGAGCAGAGCTGTCGGCCCTCCCCACGTGACAGGTAGGAACACGACCCGGTGGTCACAGACTCCGAGGGAGAAATCTCTGCGACTGGTGTTCTCTGCTGCCACGGCCTACTTTGGGGAAAGTTAACCCCGTCCCTGAGACGCTTTACGCCGCACTACGCTGTCTGCTGCTGGTTTTTGCCAGGCCACGTGTACAGTCATGGCTAGTAAAATAGCTCCTTGTTCAAGAAGGGGACGCCTTCCTGGGATAGATGTCACGGGCAGAACACCCCTACCCAAAGAGCGTATTGATGCTTGAATGAGGTGTGGACATGTGTCCGGGTTTTCCTTTCAGCTTCTGTGTGCTAGTTGGCAGAGGGGGGTATGGGGGGCAGTGACGTCAGCAATCCTTCTCACATCTCACGGTGTTTCAGGTGAAAGGGGCATGAAGCAACTGGCTTGTCTGGGAATGGAGGAAAGGGACAAGAAGGAGCAGTGCAGGTTTCCACCCTTCTCTTGCGTTGGGTCCCTGCTGATTCATGCCAAACCATCAGTTCTCACACTCCCTGGGCATCTGGGTGGGTGGCCCCTGCAGTAGAAAGATGGTCTCCCCATTGCTTCTAAGCTCACTGGCCCTCAATGTTGGGGACCAATAACTCAGTGCTTCTTAGACCCAAGTCAAGGGAACTTTCTCCCATAAGTCTCTGCCCACTCCCTGCCTCCAACAATGGACAACTCGCCCTCTTGCCTTCCATATCTGGTAACCAGGGCCTGCTGCAAACCACATAAATCGAGTTCAAAATGAGCCCTCACTCCTCCCACCTGCAGACTTGTTTCCATTGCCATGCAGTTTCAAACGTAGAGGGACCCTGTAGGGCAGAGAATCCCTGTCCCATAGGGTTTCCAGAGAGAGCCATGGGAGCTTTCTGCTAGGCGTTGAGTTCTTGGCCACCGGCCACTGAGGCTTTCTTTCTAGCATGCAGCCTGGCTGGCTTACCACGTTGTCAGGGAAGGAGGGCCTGGTCTGCAGGCGGAGGACTGTACAACCCGCACGGACCCCATTTGTGCCTTGACAGGACTACATCAGTTCATGAGATAGTGTGCTCCTGTGACAGAAGAGGGGATGGTGGCCACATGGGGGATTTTCAGGCCTTTCAAAATGTAGTGCTGTTGTCGCACGAGCGCCACCTCATAGCCACTCAACCAATGCGTAACAGAACAAAGGACTGCCCTGTCCTCATGGCGCAGCACTGCGTCAGTCCATCGCATCAAGGGTCTTCAATTTTACTGAGCATGATGCCCTTCTCCAGGGTCTACTCCCACCTGATGATATGTCCAGCTAAGGGCCCCCTTTGGAAATAGATGATGGGTCATGGCATGTTAGGCAGGGTTCTCTAGAGAAACAAAACCAAGACACTAATGATTATTCATTTACATAGTTATATATTTTATTGTATATATATTATAAACATATTTTAAATTTTATTATATAATATGTATTATATATTATATAAATATACAATATGCATTATATATTATGTATATAAAACACAAGAAATAACAGTTAATTAATCTATAAAGCAGTACAATTGAGTCAGTGTAACTCACTCCCGTGAGACAGTTGTGAGACACTAGCTTCAAGTCTTGAGGGCCACCAGGTAGTCCTCCATAAAGCAATTCAGGCTATCTGGGCACAGGCAGCAAACAGCAAGGCAGGTCACCAGCAGTCAGCCAGATGACAGGGTCCGATATCTCCGCAGCTCAAAAGATGTATGCTCCTGTAGTGTGGTGAAGCAGGCCTTGAAGGAACCTCAAATTACAGCAACACAGCTGACAGGTTAGGTCTCCCACAGGTAGTGCAGCTTGCAAATTGAGGCAGAGAACAAGCTAAAGCAGGCACACATTGGTCTGATCATCAAAGAGCAAGAAACAAGAAAGGCGAGGCTCACCGAGCCATTCATCTCTCTGCCCTCCAATTAATCCCACATGTGTTCATTGGCCATGTTGGCACAATAAACCTGCCTAAGTAGACAATGGGACATGGCATACACATTTATCTGGGGGTTGTATAGTCACTCTTTGAGCACATCGGATTCTGCCGCCTCCAAAACAAGTACAACAACAACTTGGAGATCACTGGGTTTGACACCAAGCCTGGTTTTCTTAGATGTAAAAACATGTTTATTTAATTATTGTATAGAAAGTTAAAATATATTTGACGTTACGTAATGTTTTAGGATTTTAAAAATTTACTCTGGAAAAAACTATTCACTTCTACGTAGGCTGGTTGGCTTTTAAAAGCTTTTCTCATTGGGTCACATTTAGTCCTTAGCACTTTCCTGTGAAGTAGGGTCTCAGGGCAGACATCTATCTCCCTTCTTAAAGTTGGCGTATTGGAGGCTGCGATAACTGAAATTGGGGTTCACAAAACAGGTCTCCTGACTTCGTGCCCCTGCTTTTTGTTGTGGTGGTTGATGCGCTCTGGTGGCTGCTGACCACATTGGAGGTTGGAAGTCACCAGGCAGACTCAGGGAGAAAGATGAGCCTGTCTGCCCGCTTCAGCATGAACAGGCTCAGGCACTCCAAGGGACAGTTGTGCCCTGTTCTCAAGGGTCACGCTGCGTGGGAACAGACTTAATGGCAGTGAGTGTTTTGTGGTTGTTTTAGAAACCCAGTGATCTGATTGGAGTTGGACAAAGGGGATGTCCTTTGGGGACTTGCTTCCTGGTAAGAATAGGATCACAGAGTCAGTCAGAGCAGGCACACGATGTCCACTCCATGGACACAGATGGAGATTAGGACATAACCAGTGTATTGTTGACAGGGTGGCCCTCGAAGAAAGTAGAAAGCGTGTCTGCCATCAGACAGTTGGGCCCAGTTGATACTGCATGAGGAATGAGAAGTTAGCCACAACTTCAATTCTAGAAGATCATAAAACAAACATTTACCATGTTCATTTGCCACTCAACCTCCCATCCCCTTTTATTTTGAAGACAAAGCCCTTTATCATTTGATCACAGGTTTATTTTAGGTTTGTCTAAGAGAAAGGACATTAGGCTTTTAGAACTGCAGTTTCATCAAGGATCCATTGTTAAGTTCTTAACCCAGTGCCTCTAAGGAGCTCTGCGAACCTAACAGGTGGTCGTTCTAACCCTTCCTGACGGTCCCACAGGAGACAGACTGGGCATTCCATCTCTGTAGAGCATTTTAACAATACTGCTGCCATCAAGGAGATTCTGAATCCTAGCGAGCTGCCCTGTTGACTTTCCAAGGCGATACTCAGCAGTGGACTGTCACATAATGTCTCCGTGGATCAACAGGGGGCTTTCAACTGCTCACCTGGTGAGTAGCCACCAAGCTCACTGTGCCTTCAGAGCTCCCGTAAAGATTCCAGCCAGGATAACCAGTGTGACTCACCTGGGCTTGTGATGCAGAAATATGCACATAGCTTGCTGAGGGGAAATCGGCTCACTGGTACCCACCATTACCACCATCCCAAGTGAGCTACCAGTACAACAGTGCTCTCTATTAACATCCAGATTCTGTCTAGGAGTCAGTGGAAAAATCACACGTCAAATATTTTTTCATCTTAAGGAATCTTAGAGTTAATTATGACTTTATGAAAAAAGCCATTGGGCTATTATATACAGCACGTGTTTTTTCTTATGATGAACGGAATCTGCCTCCGTGAATCTTCCCCCCATCTATCCGACGTCTCCCCTTGGACACAGCGGAGAACAAATCCATTGCTCTTCTGCACAAAGGCCGCTCAAATATTTGAAGACCATTATTTTCTTTCCCCTTCATCTCCTCCTCTCTGGGCAGACTTCTCCCAGCGCTACAAGTTTCGCCTGGTTGTTTATACTGTCTTTGTTTTTTATTTACAATTCTGTCGACATCTACAGAGCACCTACTGTGTGTCTGCTGGGGAGGTTTTTTATTTAAACCTTTTCCTGGCTATGTGGATTGCAAGCTGAGAAGTAGGGGAAATGAAAGCTACTATATTCTCTTTTTACTTGGGTAAAGAAAATGAGATTATGTGTTTGTGTCTCCTATGGTTTTCTGTGTGTGTGTCTATATACACATGTAGACACACACAGAAAACCATAGGAAATGAGACCTAGAAAGTAAATAGATGATGAGAAAGAATTTGAACAATTTATTCGGCTTCTAAATAAATCTTTGGATTTTGGATAGTTTCAGATATTAATTTTTTATTTAAGTATAGCTGCTGCATGAATATAGAGCTGTTAAAAAATGCATCGCCATTGATTCTCAGAGCTAGATGCGTTTGAGGAGAGAAATTCAGCCCCTAGTTTTGGTTTCAGAGCAGGACACTGAAAAAACACGAAAGCCAAATTGTGTGTGTGTATGAAACTCTTCTGAAAGTTTTGTTCTCTTGTGAAGGGGAACTAAAATCTACCTTTGTTTTTGCCTGTAAAACCATTTTCCTCACAAATAAAGAAATGCATTAAATAAATTGATAGGGTAAAGATGACTTCAGGGAATAGGCTTTTTAAGCATTTAGCAACCAAAATAGTTAAGCATGTTTATGTATACCTGTCGGGTCCACTGCAGGTACTCAATCATCCTGCACTTACTCCTCACCTCCACACTGCTGTGCCATGTCGGTGTTCTGTGAGAGTGGGGGTTGTGCCCTGGTTTGGGTGCCTACACATACTGCAGGGATAGTGGTTGGATACTGGCCACTCCCGCATGCCCTGGGTGACCACTCCACTTGGCCTCTGCCTGCCCTGGCTCCATAGCTCCACAGGGTTACCCTTCCCACCTCCGTCTAGGACCTGTCTCCCCTGCAGGTCAGGCCCTCATATTCTCGATTTCCCTTGCTCACTCATGACCTTGAAGTACACTTCCATTTTCTCCCTGCCCTCTGTGTTCTGACTGGGATGTGGACAAATTGGAGAAAGTGCCCTAGATAGCTTGATGGCTGCTTTTCCTGATGTGGCCTCTTGTCATTAGGGCCTCCTACCTTTTGGTGGTGGCCTGCCTGATGTGGGGCCCTGACGAACAAGGTCCCTTGTGATTTTTTTCAAAGTTACTGTCAACGTGGGATGTCAAATAACAAGATAATTGAGGAGTAGGTATATGTTGATATATCTCCTAAAATGTTGTTTATGGTGAAAATACAGTAATATTTGAACATTTTAATATATCTAGATATATTTTATATATGAAAACTTTGATATTTATATACTTATCATATTTAAAACTTATATTTATATGTGTATATTAAAAGTATTAAAGGATATACAGAGGCAAACATTTTATTCAACTATTGGTAGCACCAGTGGAAATCAGAAGGAAACAGATCTACATTTGTTTAATATATCCTTCCAGACATCCATTTCTAGTTTATAAAAGTGTTTCTTATTGGTTGTTCAATTTTGGAATCATCGTTTTTTTTGGCAGGTATTTAGAAATGAGAGTTATTTTAGTAAGCTCTTCCTGGACCCACAGACAGACTTATTCATGCACCCCCCTTTCCTTCCATCCACTGAATGAATATTGATTGAGCATCTATTTGGTGCGAGCTGCTGTTCTTGGTGCTTACTATGGATTAGTGCGCATGTAATTCTGAGCTCAAGGAACTTATACTCTAGATTTCATGACTTTCAGTCACTTCAAAGTTACTCTTTCTGTCAACTACCAACTCTTTTTGTGAGATATTTTAACCGTAGAAACCAAACAAAACAAGGCTTGATCCCATGACCGGAGAGAACCAGGCCCAAGTTCTACCCTTTGTTTTTCTTCTGTTATTGGAGGAGCCTCAGACTGTTGATGGGGCAGGCAAGTAAGCAGGCCCGTCTTCTCTGGGGGGAGCCCATCCCAGATTGGCGTCTGCTAATGGGGATCAAGTTTAATCGGAGGAAAGGGAGATTTTCCCCGTTGGCTCACCTCAGCCTCGTCCTTTCTTGCAGGAGGGATAATTGTAGGGGCAGATCAGATCTTGACCTGTCAGACCCGTTGCTTTCATTCTACTCCTTTGCTCAAACGCACGAGCGCTGTGTGCTTGGCCTGCAGAGGAGTTCACTCTAACATGCCCCCGAGAGGAGGAGGAAACAGGAGAGAATGCCTGCCTCCAAGAGATTAGTTTGCTGTGGCCATCGCCACATTTTGGTGTAAAACTCAGAATTACCCGGTGTCTGGTGGAAAGAGGATCAGAAAACGATTGGCAATGGTTGTGCGCTCAGCTGCAACCTGAGGTAGATGTTCCAGCCTTGGAAACTCTGTGGGGGCAGTTAGTTCTCTGCTGTCCCTCAGGGTAGATGTGAGTTGGAATTTACTAGATTGGGTTTGCTGTGGGGCATCGGTTTGTATGTGGCTTTGCATGGCCTCTTACAAATCAATATCATTAATATGAGTGCCGTCCTGCAGCTTTCCAGATACCATGGCAAGTGCTATCTTATTTGAACAATATCAGGATTCCGTGAGATAACTCTGTTTTAGAGAAGTGCAAAGCCAGATTCCAGAGAATCTGCTCAATATCTTGTGGGAAATATCTAAGATAAGGCCCTACTGCTGACCTTACGCTTCCAAGGCGAGGGCTCTTTTTAACCCGCCACGTGGCCTCCCTTTCCTGATTCTCACAACAAGTGGGGTAGAAAAGGGTTCCTGCCGTTAAGAAGAGACCAGGGCTCTACGAGGCCCATTGCCGTCCCTATGACCAATGTTGTTGGTAGGTGCCGTGCCGCTGAGTTGGTTTGGACCCGTAGCGGCCCTATGTGCACCAGAAGGCAACATCATCGCCCGGTCTCGCACCATGTTCACAATTGTTCTTACACTGTCGCCTCTTGATGCAGTTCACTATGTCTGTCTGTTTGTCCAGAGCCTTCCTCTTTCTCACTGCCCCTCCATTCCTCAGGTGTCATGTCCTTCTGCAGGGGTGAGATTGGGGTTCAAATGCAGATCGGCTTCCTGCTATCCCACCTCAATGTGCCAGGAACCTGCCTCCCACACTCAATACACACACACACATACACACACACACACACACATGCTCACATGCACATATGCACACACACGTGGATAGAAATTTTTAGCGTTGATCTGTCACAGGGTAACATCATTGAAGGTTGTTGGACTTGGTTCCTGAAAATCCCTGTAATAGTCAAGCGAAATTTAATTTTTGGTTAGTACCTGTGCTGGTGTCGGTGTTGGATTGATGCGGGTGTATCTTTTGTTCATTGTTTTCCCCCTCCTTACTCTCAGTGGAGGGGTGGGTCACTTGTTATTTTTAAGATTTCTTTCCTGCTGGTTGTGTACACAATGCCTGGACACCCTCATGAACATCCCTGGGAACATCCCCCAGCTTACGGTTGGCAGTTTTCCACCCTTGTTCTCTTGATGCTTTGTCAAAGTATCACAGAAATAAAAGAACATTCCCTGATCTCTCTGATGCTTTAAGGATTCTGAGGGGTTCAGAAAAAAGGCAACTGTGATTTAATGCTTTACTTAATTTTAAGAAACAGGTCCCAAAACTCCTTTATGATCATAGGAAGCCACAATGGACAGAAGCCAGTGGGGTCAAGGTGAACTTGGGTCAAGGGGTACTTCTCAGACCACAGGCGGATTGGTTGAAAAGTTTGAATTCAGATGTTTCCTTCCCTGTACTGGATCCGCAGAATGGATTGACCTTTCTTTCTCTGGATGTCAAGCTGTAGGAAGATGTTCCTTCCTGAGGATGGTAAATATGGAAAGAGAATCACCTCCCTGTTCTCCCAGAAATGACATGAAAAGGAAGGGCCACTTTTCTGAGGAGCATTTTGAGATAGCGGGACCCTGGCAAGTTCTCACGCTACCTTGTGTTTGACAAACAGAATTGGGGCACGTGCTTGATCAGGATGCACCAACTTTGTTTGCATCCATAGAAAGGAACAGTGAGTTGCCCTCATTTGCTTACTCTCATATCCATCACGTGGAAAGTAAGTGAAGTTTATATACCCGCTTCTGGTTAAGAACCCCATGGTATTGATGTGTTGAAATTGTGTATGCACACTCACAGACCTAGCTTCTCCACGATTCCTCAGTACAAGTGTAGGGAAGAGGGGGACGTTATAAAAACAGTTGTTGATTGAGAAAGTGAGTCTCTGAGAGACCCCAAGGACACAAGGTGCTACATACTGGGACCAAGACTTCTACTGAGTCCCCCGGATCCCGAGCTTTAGTTCTGCCTTCTGATACTAGCTTAAAAACCCAGAAGCTTCCAGCAGCGTGTGGTTTTTATTCACGTGTTTCAGCAGCCAGCCTTTGGAAGGCTTCCTGCTGCCGCAGCGACTCCTGGGAGATGGGAATGGCTTGTCTTCTATCTTTCTACAGTATTATTGTTGTTGTTTTTAGTTCGGGTTTTAAAAAAATATATGGTGTGCGTGTGTGCGTGCGTGACTGCCTACATTTAGTTTAAATAGCATTGAGCTACTTATCATAGTGTTCCAGAATGGCAGGAGGGTCTTCTCTCACCTGTGAATTCGCAACACGTTCATACTTCCCAGCGTGGAAGGGAGGCAATTCGAACTTCCTCCCTGGGGTCATTGAGAGCCAGTGTCCTCCTCGTCTGTCCCAGGGCCCAGGCTTCCAATCTGTGCCATTCCAAAGCCTCTGTGCGTCTTGCCTCTTCTCTAGTGAACACTTCCGACCTCCTGGTGGGGACGATTAGGTGCCCCTAGCCCAGGCTGGGCATTAGAAAGCAGCACTGCCCAGGATGGGGAGCCTGGGTGGAGGAATTCCTCAGACCTGTGCTCAAACCCCGCTCTTCTGTGGAAGCCATTCACTGGAGTGGCCGGATGGAGCGCCAAGTGAAGTGCTCATCTGCTAACAAAGGCTTAGAGGGTCAAGGAGCCTTCCGCCCTACTTCTGAAATGTCACCTTGCGACTGAAACCCTCTGGGTCCCTGGGCTGCTCTGTATCACGCGGGTCCCCATGAGTTGGAATCAACTGGGACAGTTGTCGTTTCTCCACTGTCACCTGTTTGTGTCCTGTTTCTAATTTGGCCTTGTTGCTGAAGCTCTTTCAGCTATTTACCTGCAAAGGGAAGAGAGAGCTACCCCACAGGGCAGGCAGCTGGTGCAGGTTAGAGGAGAGAAGAGGTGCAAAGCTGCTCCCGCCCTCCACCCCACCATGGGGAGGTGTTTCCCAAATCACCATATTGATCACCATTGTACTTTCTCAGGTCGCAGTGTCAGGCTACCTGGAACATGTAGGAACATGTTACTCAACACACACAGGCTTTGGTTTGATTGCTTTTAAACAATTTTGTATTGTAAATTAGGTGGGGGTTACATTTCAGACCAACTTTGCATTCAGTACTCTCAACCACTAATCAAACTCTCCAGTAGTCTACCCTCCATTTGCTTCTCTTCCCTCGTGGGACCCACATCCTCTGCTTCACCCAAGTCAATACCCATCAGTGATCCAGCCCACAGTCCCTCCTGAGCCTGTCTCCCACCCCTTGGCAGCCTTCAGAGTCTTTCAGATGAGAGTCTGCTTTTATCTTATTCCCCCACCTTATAACAGTAGTCTCATGTAATGTTTGCCCCTTTGAGACTGTGTCACCAGGTGCATTGCCGTTTTGTCATTGTTTTTAGAAGTGCATAGTATTCCACTGTGTGTCTGTACCAGAGTTTCTTTATCCATCTTCTACTGCTGGAGATGCAGATCTTCTCTGTCTTCTTGCTTTTGAACACAAAGGCTTTCGGATGTGTGATAAAACTGCAAAAGTCTTAATTTCTCAAGTCTTTGTCCATGGTCAAGAGCTTACCAGGCTTCTTGGCTGTTACGAAACCTGTCATTTGTGTCTGGTTGGCCTCCATGGGCAGCTTCCTTCACCAAGTGATAGAGGCAAGCGGGACTGGTTGCAGCTGAGGAGCATGAGCAATAACCAGACCATAAGCATGTTCTTTGGTTTCCCCGAAAGGGTTGTAGGGACCTTCAGTTAAGATCAGAAGGCAAAGAGGAAGGGTGGGGTGAGGAGTCAGCAGCTAGCCGGGGTTAGACCTTTATCAGCTCAGGGAGGCTCACTGACTGCGAGGGTTGGAGAGGAAGGTTATATTTTCATTTCCCTACTCTTTTGAACATAGATAGGCCAGGTACATCTTCAGCCTTGGAGGAGTCTGCTGAAAAATGGAGTGACCTCAGATGCAGAAGTGGATTCTCAGATGCAGAAGTGGATTCCAAGGGTTTAGCCAGGGTGACAGGGGACTAGCCTATCAGGGTAGACACCAGCCACAGTGCTGCTTCAGGGTCCTCGACACCATTCTGAGTAGAGTATGAGCCTTTTATCTGGTGGTGCTTGGGAAAGGACCTGCAAGGGACTTGGTTAGAGAATTAGATAAAAGACCAAATAAGTCCACTGCTATCAAGTCGATTCCAACTCAGAGCGTGATCCCATAAGACAAGCTAGAACTGCTCCTATGGGTTTCTGAGGCTGTACACCTTTACAGGAGCAGAAAGCTTCATCTTTCTCCCAAGAAACACCTGGTGGGTTTGAACAGCTGATCTTGTGGATTAGTAGTCTAATGCTTAACCCAACCATGTCATCAAGTGCTCTTTTATTGGTCAACTAATATGGAAGTATTTCAGTATTTGAACAGTAGTCTAGTCAACATTGAGACGTTTTCCTTGCTATCAGGCCAGCCAGGATGATTATAGAGATTCTCTGTGCAGATTTGAATGAAGCCTAAGAGCATTTCATATGGAATGAGCATTTTATATTATATTTATAATAAGCATATTATTTCTATTAGTTGACCCTTAGTTACAAGTAGGGCTGCTAACTGTGAGGTCAGCAGTTTTAAATCACTACCTGCTCCATGGGGGAAAGGTGAGACTGGCTAGTCCTATTGAGTTGCAGTCTTGCAAATACATGGGGGCAGCCCTACCCTGTCCTATAGGGTTGCTATGAGTTAGAATCTACTCTCTGCCAGTGAGTTTTGGCTTTTTGGCTATTGATGGGACTCAATAGTGGCCGAAAAGGATGGCAGTTCAAAACCAGCAGCCCCAGCATGGGAGAAAGTTGGAACATTCTATTCTTGTAAAGGTTTACAGTCTTGTCAACTCAAGGAGGCAAGTCTATCCTGTGCTATAGGCTCACTAAGAGTTGGCATCGACTGGGCGCTGTGAGATGGGTATGCTGCCAAGTGAGCGGTGCGTGGTTTGAAGCTACCTGCGACTCCACAGGAGAAAGATGTGATATTCGGCTTCTGGGAAGATGACCCAGTGGAGCAGTCATGTGGGATAGCTATGTGCTAAGAACAATGGGTTTGGTTTTGATATTGACTATAGGAGATAGATCAGTCAGCTAGCCACCCTAATAAGCATGGGCCCTGGCAGCCACTTCTGAAATCTAATAAAACATGGAAAATGAAGTTCCTGGAAAACAGAGTTGAAAGAGAATGATTTTTTTTTCCCTCCCAGGAATTTTCTGAATCCCACATCCTACCAACAAAGGAACTACCGCCTTAGCGCTCACTTAAGGAAGAAATAACTTTGACCAGAACCAGGTGGACTGTTCTTGTTCCTTTATTGGCTTCGTGTTTTTCAGACCCCTCTAATTCTTCCCAGCTGTGCCTCCTTTGGGCACCTGCTTTGCGAGACTGTGGGGACTGTGAGACCTCCGAGGTGGCCTGTGACTTTTATGGCAGTGGTTCTGAACCTTCCTAATGCTGTGACCCTTTCATACAGTTCCTCATGTTGTGGGGAATCCCCCAACCCTAAAATTATTTTTGTTTCTACTTCGTAAATGTAATTTTGCTACTGTTATGAATTGGGTGACCCCTGTGAAAGGGTCATTCGACCCCCAGGTTGAGAACCGCAGCTCTATGGGCTCCCTTCTGTGTTACCAGTGTTACTCGCTAGAGGCCAGCGTGGAAGGCGAAGACCTTCTTCTGGGGACATTTCCATCTGTCTCAGTTCTCCTTCCCTCACTCCAGGGCTACCACATTCCAGGCCATCTTTTGTACCCCTAGTCAAGGCTGTATCTGAGACACCCTTAGTTCACCACAGATCAGGTTTGCAGGGGGTGATATTACGCTATTCGAAAGAAGTCTTTAATGTGGTGAAGAGTCTGTAAGTAGCGTCTCTAGTACGTTTGCGTGCACGCGCCGGTCAGTAACAGCCTGAGAGGCTGGTGTGGTGCTAAAGAGCACCGCGCTCATGTTGCTGGTGCCATCCGGAATGGAGGTGCCAATGCACAATACTTCCAGAAACGTGCTTCGTTCTCTGGCTGTGCAGGGCTCACTTACACTTTCTCTCATCTATCCTTCGCACACGTGTGATGAGCCCTGGGTGGGTGGCTGGCACTGCCTCTGTGACCAGTGGCAGCAGGGCCATGACCTCTTAGGTGTCCAATCTTAGGGTCTTCATCCGTGACGGGGGCACTACCTCCCTTCTCCCCGTCTTCCCCCATCTCTTGTTTTCCAGGAGATACCCAGGCTCCGCCGTTCTTCACTAACTGGTTGGCATCCTCAGCTTTCAGATGTGAAAAAAACAAGACTCGATTTCCCGAATGCTTGTTTGCATGCAGCTTCTCCTCCAGACGGCCGTGGTGCGAGGCTGGGTACTCTCGGAAGTGGCCCTGCGTTCACCGATGCTGTTCTGTCTGGCTGCGGAGTGGCAGGCCCGCCCAACCCCAGTAGAGCCATGCTAGCTGGAGGGTGAGCCCAGCCTCCCTCCGTGGAGCGCTAGCTGGAGGGTGAGCCCAGCCTCCCTCTGGCGATGTGGGCCACGCCGAGAGCCAGCGACCTTCCTCCGGGCTCCTGATATTGAGCTGGGGAATGAGTAATTGGGGCTCGCCAAAGTGTTTAAACACCAGAATTGAAATTAATGTCCCCTCATTGCTGGCTACGCTGACAATACATTACAGCAAACACCTTCCCAAAGTGAAATGAATGTTTGTTTATCCTCATGAAATATACATCAAAACATGTTGGTGGAGGAAGCCCTAATGAGGGAAGGGGCCAGGTTTCCTGTTAATTCCAGGCAAGTAGTTAACGGAGGTGGAGGGACATGATTTTCACCCCTTTTCCTTTCCTTTTTAATTTTTTTGAATAACCTGTCCACAGCTGTGTATCTAGGACATTAATATGGGTTTAATGAAAACTCCAGTTGATCTGTCCAAAGATATTGATGAGCATTGCCCAACCATATTAATCATCTCCTTGAGGGAGGAAATGAAGGGAGTGGGCAAGCAGGATTCTGTCAGATGCCAATCCAGAGGCAGCGATGGGAATTTTTTTTTTAAGCCTCTCCATAGCTGTATCCATTTCCTGGGACGGAGGTTGGGCCAGGAGGGAACGAGAAGGACTCTCGACAGTACAGGAAATTCTGGGGTCCATTTAACGTTAAATCATTAAGCTTCTGCCAATAAATCCATTACTGTTAATTATATTGAGATGGCCAACGATCCGCTGACAATATTCCTTCATTGATTTTCATTCGCAGTGAATCGATGTCCTGGCTTTAATCTCTGGCTTTTTCATTTCTTTTGCAAACCCCTCCCTCCCCTCCACCCCTGCTCCCCTCTCCTCTGGGCCCTCTGCTTCGGGGGGGGGGGCCCTGCTCCTCACACATCATCCCTCTCTCTCTTCCCCCTCCCCGTTGAGCATTCACAGTAATGCAGTTCCCTCCTCGCTGGCGATCCAGTTCTCTCCCTAAGTGCCAAATGTTTCTTGATAGGAACAAGCTACATTTCTTTATGGCTTATGGCAAACTGCCTTGATTACTTCTACTGCTGTACCCATTATGTGAATTAAATATGTATTCAGTTGCATGCTGCTTGCGATGTTATTGCAGAGTGACATATGGCGCAGACTCAATTAGAATGAAACTAGCATTAGATAACCCTTCTGATTACATGCATCCTGACCGGCTCCTCGACGGCCTCTCCTCTGCCGCTCCTGCTCTCCCGTGTCTCCGGGTCGTGGGTTTTCATTATCGGTTATCATCTGTGCCCCCTCGGAGGTGGGCTGGGCCTGAGGGAGGGAGGGAGGGAGGGAGGGCACTGTGGGAAGGAAGGCACAGGAGACAGATGTAATGGGGCTTCTGGGGCTGGGGGATGAGGGGCCCTGTGCTTGCACTTGAAATCGACCTTTAAGACGATCGTTTGGGGAGGACCGGAAAGGGAAAGATAAAGGAGGACAGAAATAGTGGGCGCACGTGGACTAGTCAGCCCTTACCTCGGGGAGGATTTCTTTCAATTGGCATTTCTTTTCTCCTCTCGGAGAGTTCATTCTCGTTCGAACGCCAAGTATGCCGTTTGGTTTTTGTAATGCACCTGTGTTCCCCGTACTTGGACCTCCCCTGGCAGGTACCGTGGGAATCCACGCCTCTATTCTAGACCATGTGCTGGAGCCCCAGACAAGGTGCGTTGCATGACAGCTCCAGGTCACAAAGCCACTTGGTGGCAACAAGACGAGGAAACTCCCTGGTCCTTTAAGAACGCAACGAGTTCTGAATTGCAAGCAGCAGCATGTGCACTGGCTCGGTGCGTCTGCTGTTTCTTCAGTGGGCTTCACATGTGTTTGCAGTCCAGGCTCAGCTAGGGGGTAAGCAGCGGGCCTTTGTCCAGTATCAGCCAGGAACAGGCCTGCCCATCGGCTCAGTGAGGACGGCCTGCTCTTAATACCACCGGGCCTGCTTGTTAGCACTGGTTTCTTATGATTCTCTGTCGGGTTTGGACTGTTTTCTCCCTGCGCGGCCCTTGTATGGACCACACTCTGCTCTTCTTTTGTCTGAAACTCCGCTATCTTCGCTCACTTTCTGGTGCACCTTTGGGGGCTCTTTCAAACTTCAGAGAGCTGTTCTCCATTGACATGTTAGAAACTTTTCATACGTACAGGCTCTGTCCCAGCCGGAGCTTCCGACCACCCTTCCGCTAGCCTCCCGAGCGCTGTTGGCTTTTGTTGCAGTGAGTTTTTCCTGTCTGTCCAGTTCAGGAATCTCCTCGTTAGGGGCATTCTCATGCCATGTGTGGTACTGATGGCTTCTCCTGCGAAACTGCTCTGGAGCGTGCCATCATCTCTGGCCTGGCCTCCTAAAGCTCTGGCCGGGCCTTCTCAGTCATTTTGAATGGGGCCTCACCTTTAACTCGACACTGAAACACCCCAGCTTGTCTTGCGGCTTCTGTTATTGTTGAAATAACTTACCAATTGTTTCCATGAACTTTTCAAAGCTCTTTTATCTACTTAATAATCTCAATAAGGACAGGAGCCATCCATATCTCTCTTGTCTACCCGTGTGTCATAAGTCATCAGCGCAATACCTGATCTCCTAAGCAGATTTTCAGTAAAATGGCCCATCCACACCTCTATTTCAAATCACGATGGGTTTTGTGACTTTTCAATGCGTACATATAGATTGTCTAGCAGATGTTTCCATATCAGTGCCCAACAGGCTCCTTAGATTCAACACATTTGGTAAAAGCCTATAGTCTCCCTGCCCACACTTGCCCGTATGTTCGGTATGTTCTCTCTCTCTCTCTCCACCCCCCCCCCCCCGCCGTTGCCTAATCCAGGAAACTCACACTCTTATCTGACTCAATCATTTGATCAGCACTCCACCATCTAGTCACTTAGCCAATTTGTGTAGGTTGTACCTATAAGCATCCATCAAGCAGTGCATGCCAGGCTTTGTGCTTAGGGGGATTTCAAAGCAAGACACCTCCGAAAGGTCTCCCCTATCCTCACCCCCTCCCCATCTGCCATCATTCTCGTTCAGACCCTCACCATCTTTCCCGAGACAATGATACTGACCTCCCGGCTCTCCCCTCACTGTCTTCAAACAGGTCACCCCTCAAACACCCACCAGGTTACTCTCTCTCTTACATGCAACCTGCTTGTCGTACACCTATCCAGGATTCTTCACTGGCAACCCCAAGGTCAAAAGCTGTAGTTCTGGATCTCGAAACGGCAGTTCCATGATTGGTTATGAAGTGTGTCACAAGTAGTTTGGATGTTAATGCTGGCTCAGCCTCTGAGGTTTGCAAATTATGTATTTAAAATTTTAAACAAATTCAAATGATCAACACTGTCGCTTTCAATCAATGGAATTCCCATATATTCTCTTAAATTGAAAAGGAGGCGTAACCTTACCACCTGCCGGGTATCATGCATTCCTCTAGGGAATAGGCCCTAACTACGATCATATTGAACATGCATATACGATGGACATGGCGTGGAAGAATCTGATTAGATTTACTTAGGGAGCTAAAGTCGAAACTTCTTGGTATAACCTGCATTAACCTTGGGATCTAGCCCTTGCCTACATTTAGGTCTCCTTCCTACCATTTTCTGTTATCGCACCCAGTCGACATTTGAGTCGCCTGTCATTGGTAACACCTGCCATGTTTTTCCTCTCACACTTGCAGGTTGCCTCTTCTTCCAGGAATTCTCTATACCCCCAATTGCCTGGATCCAGCCCTATGAAATCCTTCTGATCCCAGAGGAAGCCCCCCTGGACCCTGCCCTAGCCCGAGGCATTTTGTCCTCCGGGTACTCGCTTTGGTCCCTCACTGTCACTCTGACTTGGTGGCCATTCTAATGTAAACTTTGCATCCTACTTTACTGCATCAGCATTTTCCCATTGGACTGTAAACACTTTGGGTGCGTGTCTTGTCTCCTTTTCACCTCTGTCTGATGTTCGGAAAGGAGAGGTCTCCATGTACATTGCTGCTCTTTGCTGCCGCTGAGGGATTCTGATTCAAAGCTGTCCTTTCTGACGGAGTGGAGCTGCCTGCTCGGTCTTTCAGGCCGTCCGTCCGAAGGGAGCAAGTTACCAGGTCTTTTTCTGTTGTTCAGGGGTTAGTGGACTAAAACTGCAGGCCTTCCGGTTAGCTGTTGAAGGCTTAATCTGTGCGCCACCAAGGTTCATATAAAATAACTGATTGAACATCACTGATTGAGTAACACAGGGGGCTTATGGAAGTCATCTCAGCCACGATCCCAACATCCTCCAGAAGCAGGCAGGGGTAGACAGATTCATCTCATGGCTTGATGGCTGGAGAGGGAGGGAGCTCAGCACAGGGAGACTGCGAAGCTGGATTCTAGTCCCAGTTCAACCATGAGTTGGGGCGATGGCCCTCTAGCCATGTTGCATATAAACATATTTACACCTTAGTTCCTATGTGTAGCTGTGGAACTGCCTTATGGAGTAGTTGTGTGGACCAAGTTGGAAGATGCATATTTGAAAATATCAAGGATAAAAGATAAAAGGTAAAGTGAGACTCTAGAGCAGTGGTTCTCAACCTTCCTAAGGCTGTAACCCTTTAATACAATTCCTCATGTTGTGGTGAGCCCCCAACCATAAAATTATTTTCATTGCTACATCATAATTATAATTTTGCTACTGTTATGAGTCATAATGTAAATATCTGATATACAGGATGTATTTTCATGGTTACAAATTGGGCATAATTAAACATACCATATATACTCATGTATAAGCCAAGTTTTTCAGTACATTTTTTAATGCAGGTTTTGTGGTAAAATTAGGTGCCTCAGCTGATACTCGGGTCAGCTTATACTTGAGTATATATGGTAATTAAACCATGGTGATTAATCAAAAAGCAATATGTAAAATTTATATTGCGAAATATTTGTGTTTTTCGATGGTCTTAGGCAACCCCTATGGAAGGGTCCTTCCACCTCTCCCCAAAGGGGTCGCGACCCACAGGTTGAGAACACTGCTCTAGAGGAATAAAGACTCCTGGTTAGAAATGATGCTTAGTTTGAGCATCGCTGACGTGTGCTGAAACCACATTTAAGCAGATGTAAGGTCTCTTAGCATGGTAGAAGTATTGGGGATCTTGTAAAGTCGAGGGAGACTGGAGATAGGGATTTGAGTCAGGGGACAGAAAGATGTGAATGGTATTTGGGTAAGGAGAAGGATCATGACTCCTTCGAGAGGTTTTCAAAGATGGACAGATACTGGTGACCACCTAGCTAGGAAGGGCAGGGCTGAGTCTAAGAAGATGGAATTTTGAATTCATTTCTTATTTTGGACTGCGTTTTTAAACATGAGGTGGGAGATGACTCACAATCGGGAAAAACTGTCTGACAGCCGTAACGTGTCTGTAGATGGCTGGAGGGTGCGGTCACAGGCTCTTGCTTTATCGTGTAGCTGTCGGAAGTGAGGCCTTGCCAGGGCTGTCAGAGAGGCGTTTGCGGCATTTTGTGCAGGTTTGAACTAGACAAACGGAGATGTTTTCCATGTCTCTGTGTGTTCATGTTGTGCGAGTTTTGATCTGGTTTTCTGGGAGAATGGGTTTGGCTGGAATAGGAACAGGGCAATTAGGAAGGGAGGTGGATTGGAGTGCCACAGTGTCGCCTCCACTTCAGATTGTGGTACGTGATCCTGTTTGATGGGATAATGCGATGCTTCCCTTTAATTGCTGGTTTTCTTACTGGCACTATGTCTCTGACCTTCATTTAATTATGTCTCTCTGTCATTCTATCTGCTGGAATCGTGTCCTATCTTTAGATGACTCCTACGCATGAGCCCTCTTCTTGTCAGAGGCCAGAAGGTGCTGAGTGACACTTGTTAGGTCGTTGGTGGTGCCTTCAAGTCGGCTCGACCTCACGGTGACTGCGCCCAGTAGGATGAAACTCTGCCTGGTTCTCTGCAGGTCGCACAAGGGTTGCTAGCTGTAAGCCTCTTGGGGAGCCACTGTGTGACTCCATCTCATTGGAGGGGGGCCCCGATGCCCGGCCCTTCTCCTTTACCCAGCACGTTGTCTTCCTCCAGGGACCGCCCTCTCCGAATGACACCTTCAAAGTCTCCTCTGATTGCTGGTAAGGGGCATGCTTGCCATGCTGCTTCCAACACAGATGTGTCCGTCCTTTTGGCAGCTTGTGGTCTCTTTACTATTCTTCACCAACACCCAAAGCAACAGGAGACCTGCCTGGTTAAAGTTACAGTGGGAAGAAACTGGGGTTTGGAGTGAGACCGACCTTAATTTGTATCCTAGAGCCTCTGCTTACTTGGTGCCCCTGGGTGGCCTCCTTGATTTCTCAAAGGCTCGCTCTGGTTTGTTTTTTCCCCCCCACAACTGAAAATTAGCCTAAGAGTATAACTTATTAAGATTTGGGGCAGGGTGATAATAGCCTATATTAGTTTAGGGCTATCTACAGGCCCTATGTTGCTTTTCATTCATTCTCTTACTTAATCCTCACTGTGAGACCCATCGTTGTTAGCTGCCATTCACTTGGCCCCTGACTCGTGGGGACACCAGCTACAAGAAATGAGCTCTGCCCTGGGCTGGGCCGTCCATCCTCGTGAATGCTCGTGGATCGCACTGCTGTGATCCACAGAGTGTCCACTGGCTGATATTTAGAACCAGATCAGCCTCTCTTCGTCATCTGCCTCCGCCTGGAAGCTTTACCGAATGAAGCCAGTCGGCAGTCCCAAGCTTCGGCGGACTGATGGGTCGTGTTGGAGCAGGGGGTACACAGGCTGGTCTAGTCCAAGTGAGGTCTCCTGAAAGGAGTGCAAGAAGTGTACCACTCATGGGCGCCCCTCAGCCACTGTTGCGGGACATAGCAGAGCAAACATTTGACTCTAGCTTGAATGGCTACTGAATCGGGGCCCTTACTCATGGAAAGCTCTGCCACCTCCCAAATGGCAGTCGTTCTTTGAAAATCGGAAAGCCCTAGTAAACCGCCCTCAGATGAGTTCCTCCTTCCAACATGTTCCTATAATGATAAATATGTAGCTTTAATTGGCACTTATTTTTCCCACCTTTATGTACCTGTTAATTTTAGCCATTTTTACATATGCCCATGCCCTTTATTTAGTTACATGCTTTTAAACGCAGGAACTGTGCTCACCCGTGTATTTTTCCTCTAATGTACATGAAACCGAAACCCAACCCATCGCCCTTGAATCAGAGTCCAACGCAGAGGCCCTGCAGGCCCGAGGAGAACTGCCCCAGGGGGCTTCCAAGACTGAGCTCTGCAGAAGCAGACGACTGTTTTTCTCCCAGGGAGCGGCTGCTGGGTCTGAACTGCTGACCATTCTGTTAACAGTCAAGCACTTAGGCATTGTGCCACCCAGAACTCCTCATTTATAACTGTCTTCAATACTAATCTGCTGGGAAGAAGGGATATGAAAGGTGCACTCTTTCCCTAGGGACACCTTGAGTCACTTGGTGGCGTGAGGTCACCTTTGCCTTTCTGTGACAGAAATAGAAAGAGTAGAGTGCCAGGAGTACTGTGTGCAGCAGATATGAAATATGATCAGTTAAAGTAATGAAAGAGTGTCACTTAGTCTAATTGTGGCCCCTGTATCACCTCTAGCTACCAAAAAAAAAAAAAAAAGTAAAGCAGGAAGGTTGTAAAAACCCAAGTGTTCTTTGTCACATGCAGTTGGCTTGTTTATATTTGGAATTGAATGAGGCAAGAAATAAAGTACCAGGAACCAGGTCTTCCTTGCATTGGGTGTCAAATCTGGTATGCTGTTCCCTTTCAGCCTTCCCTGTTCCTCACACTGGCACCTTTGTTGAGGATGCAGGCAGTATATTAGAGCCCCGTGGTCATGCTTGTTTGAATTTGCAGGTGTCTTTGTTATAGGGCTTGAGGGAACCCCGGGCTGGAGGTTCAAACCCACCCAGAGACCCCTTGGAAGAAAGGCTTGGTTATCAACTTCTGAAAAATTAGCTATTGACATCCTTAAGGAGCGAGTGCAATATTCCTCTGACACAGATGGGGCAGCCACGAGACAGAATCCACTAGGAGGCGGTTGGTTGGCTGGTTGGTTGGTTGGTTGGTTAGTTGGTTGGTTGATTTAGGGGAGGCTGGGAAGGGAGCTCAGGAGTCTGTGAGTGAATCTCTTAGGCGCCCGTAAGTAAGAGGAGTAGGCCCTCTATGTGTTCTTTATCCCATGCTGCCACACCTGAGATTTAAAAGGACAGTCCCTGGCCCCTTGGGTATCCAAAGCAGGTGAAAGCAAGACTCCCACCCCTGAATGCGTATAGATTTCCAAGAGCGCTTTGGAAGGAGTCAACTGACCTCTAGGATGGAGTTGCATAACAATAACCATCCTGTTGTTACAAGTGATAATATACAGAGTATTTCATATCTGTCCAAGCAGTGTCACACATCGTGCCTCACACGCTCGTTCTTTTGGCAACATCGCATGGAGGTTGGATAGGAGGAATCGCAGAACTGCGTGTCAGTGTTCCATGAAAGGCCCTTCGCTATTTGTCTCGTTTTGCTCTCAGCTCCTGGGTTCAGTGAGTGGCTAGGCAGTTACATCTCCACATCTGAAACAACCAAGGTCTCAGGTATCCGCGTAAAGGACCTCATTGTAAGCAGCATCAAGGCCCACAGTGCGCGGAGGCCTTAGGTCCTCATTCCAGTGCCAGAGACTCTCTGGTCCTCAGCTCATAGCAGAGTGCATGCATGGGCGCCGCATGCATGTCCTGAGACTCTCCTCTAAATGCTCCCGCTGTCCTGACGCAGCCGACTCTCACAACCACCCCGGAACCTAGGTCCCACGATCTACCCACATTTGGTGGATGAGGACTTAGAAGAGCGGGGGTCAGTTCCACCTGCAGGAAATGGCCAGCTCTGGCTCCCCAGGTCTGCTGCCACAGCCCCAGGCTCCAAAGTCTCACATATAAATACCTCAGACAGACACGTCCCACCGTGCCCATTCAATGCAAGGCAGAGAGTGCCCAGTTCTCCAGAGAAGACCCGGAAATGGCCCAGCCCAGCCGACGGAGCATGCCTGCAGGACCGCCCTGCTGTCTACCCCCATAGCAGTGGGTCTACTTGGCAGTGATGGTAAACGATTTGGCTCATGAAGAGGAGGTCACAGACTCTCCATATACCGTGTCGGGTCTCTCTCGGTGTCTAAGGAAGCTCGATGGAAATAAAAGCATGTTCTTCAAAGGTTCCTTTCCAGAATGATGAAAAGGAAACCAATCTTGATAAAGCCCCAGGAACCTGGAGAGCAGGCAGCTTCCCAGAGTGATTGATTTCTCCGTGGGTAATGTCTCCCTGCACTGCCGCCTGCTCCCTGGTTCCAGAAGCTCTGCTCCCTGGGCGTCTCCCCTAGAACAAAGGTGACACACCCGGAGACGGCCTCGCACCTTCGGGCGTCTCCCCTAGAACAAAGGTGACACACCCGGAGACGGCCTCGCACCTCCTCGCCAGACTCTCGCTCCAGAAAAGATGGCGCTTATGTGCGCTCCCCTGCCCTGCGAATGAGGTTGCGCACACGCGCTCGCGGCTGGGCTGCTGGCACGGGCCGTGGCAGGCAGAGAGAGGGTCGTGCAGGCCATCTCGGTCCTCCGTGAAAGCACCATGGGAATGAAGATGGGGACCGTGGGGATGGGGTGCCGGTGGTCAGGAGAGAGGACGGGGACAGGAAATCCTTCTTTGTCTGAGAAGGAAAACGCCACGGCTCTCCCTTCCGCCTGTTGAAGTGTCTGTTGGGTGAGAAGGGAAATTCTTCTCCTCTTGGCTTCCACGCCCCCCACCCCCACCGCCATTCCCTTTTATATTTCTCCCTTTGTAGAATAATCTAAAATAAAAAAGCCCAGCAGAAAGGGAGCCGTGACGCTGTCGTCCCTGGCGTTGATGTTATTTATTTTCCTCAGTTGCTGCTCTGGAAGCCCGGAGTTGACAGAGCGGTTTTGTAGAATAGAAACATTATAGACTGTTACTGTCAGAGTGTTAAATGTGATGGATAGAGAAATAGAGGCGAAGGAGGGGACTTAATACTGAGAGCCAGGGTGCTCATGGGAAAATAAACCATCCGCATATAAGAAATGAATGAGGTAATGTGGCGGGAGGTAATGGGCTCTCGCAACATGCCGGAACAGAGATGCTTATTCCAGGGTGTGCTTAACCCTTGGCATGCTGATTTCCCTTTGTGGGTTCCAGGGCTTGTCGCGGGCCCCTCCGTGGGAGCATGTGTGTGACTTTTCTTCAGGCAGGGGAGCAGGCGTGCTCGGAGGAGGGAGACAAACGTGTTCTTAATAATGCTAGATTAGCAGCCTGTACAGCAGAGGGCCTCGGCAGCTCCTGAGGGGCGAGGGATCCCCGTGGCTGTGTGAGACAGCATGCCATGATTGCTGGGCCACAGGAAGCAGGGGGGGCACGCCAAGGGAGCGTTGGGGGCCCTGCTGATTTCTCCGGTGAAGACCTAGTGTGCCCTGGTGTCTTGGGCGAGAAGGAGATCCGTGGTATTTGGCTCCCAGTACAGTGGCTCCAGTAGATCCCAGATGCCAGCTGTTTATCCACTCCTGAAAAGGTGATGGCGTTGCTGGAGGGTGGAAGGGAGAGTGGGACAAGACGGTGGCCACCCTTCCTTCTCCTTGTCTAGTGCAATGGGACTCGCTTCATGAAGTGTTGGCAGGCTCTCTGACATTAGGCACATGGAAAAGTGTTATCACAAATTCTGTGATTAGTATACTAAAAAAAAAAAGGAAGCATACTAAATGTGAAGGTGAAGAACTTCACCCAGGAAATGACGTTTTCAAGCCAACTGCATCCCATGCCTTTGCAAAAGCATTGCAATTATGGTCTGATGTTCCTTTTGGCCACACCACTTAAAAGGTTGGTCACAGCAGCCAACGGACAGCCTTGCGGTTGTATATTTGTGGGTCTTGGTCAGTGGAAGCTGAGGTTGCCCAGACAGGGGACCTTGACCACCTCAGACCCTTGGTATGACTCCTTCTCCCATTTCAGGATTTCACAGAATCCCTGACTTTTGGAGTTGGAGGGGGTCTTAAAGAATGTTCGCCATTGGACTTGGTGTAGTTTGAGAATGCTTTGCTGCTGAAGCACAAATCCCACCCGCAGAAGCTCCTGGATCTTTCTCTGGAGCGCTTCCTTAGAAGGTGTCCGTTCCTTCCTCTGCTGCCTGTGAAACCATGCCACCCGCTTGCCCTGTGCGTCCTGTAGTGATAGGACAGGCCAGATCCTGGGGCGGGGGTGAGGGTGCGGCTGAAAGGGACCTTTGCTTTTTGGACACACTCTGCATTTCTATGGGAGTGGGAGGAGCCAGGCTGGCTTCCCAATATGTCTGGATTCCTGCTCTCCGGTAAGCATGTGGGGCTGTCCTACCTCTCCACTCCTGTGCCGATTTCCGTTTGCGCCTTGCGGGTCCACGTCTGACCCAGTGAGGTTGGTCTGTGGTTCCATTTTTCTTGGCCCTCTACGCGTTCCTCGTGGTCTGCACCCATTCTTCTTTTTGCCCCTGTGGCCACAGAGCCTCTAACGATCCTTCCAGCGTTGCTTCTTACTCTCCCCAGCAGCTTGTATTGATTTTCCCTTCTCCAGTGACTCCAATAGGCGCTGCTGCCTGTAACCGCTGACTCTATGCTGTCTTTGGTGGCTTTCGGCTCGTTCCACACGAGACTAGTACAAAGAAGTTCTTGGGAAAACAGCGATGTCCTTTGTGTATCTTTCCTTTAGAATTGACCTCTCACGGCCCTCTTTTCCCACCATCCAACACCCATTTCATGATCAGGCTTCTTCTGATCCCTGGTTTTCTTTTTCTTTCTTTCTGGTCATGCTACTAGATTAGCAGTTCCTTATAGTAGCCTGTTGTTTCAATCCTTCAATTTATTGGGGCTTTTTGAGAACAGCAGCAGCAATACAAATAACCCCCCTCCTCATTTTGTCAGCTCTGCCTGCTCTGACGTCCTTAACATCCAGCCTTGGGTAATTGGCATCGAAATAAATGCCGTATGTAAATGAAACGTGGAACCGACCCAGGGCAGCATCTTGTTTCCCCTGGGAATGGTATCATTAGCACACTCAGGGAAGCAGAGCTCTGAACAATAAATGAGGTGATCTATGGAAAGGCTCTAACAGGTGCCGGATACCTGTTTGACCTCAGAAGTCTCTGGTGGTAGTGGTGGTGGTGGCTGTGGTCATGATAGAGTTGGTGATGGTGGTGTTTGTGGTAACTTGTTGCCTTTGAGTGGATTCTGACTCAGAGTAACCCTATAAGACAGAGTAGGACTGGCCCATAGATTGGTTATCTAATATCTTCATGGGACTAGACTGTTCCCTTCTTCTCCTGGTGGTGGTGGTACTAGTAATAATAATCATCATTGCCATCTGGAAGTCATAGTAGCAATAATGCTTAATGCCCACTGCCCGCCCTTTCCTGCTCGCTGTACGTTGGTAGAATCCTGCATGTAGTGGTGGACGCTACAAGCCAAGCAAGAATGGCCTCCAGCTCTCTGATCACTTCGTGAGACCCTGGGCCCCTCACTGGCCTTTCCTGGGCTCCTGCAGTCCCAGCATCATTCCTTCAAATATGTAACCACGGAGGCCATATTTCTGGATTCATGAGGGTGGGTATATTTCAGGAGCTACTTAGGTACAAATCCTTGGGTGCCTTGGACATTTCTAGAGGACTTTTAGAGGTGAGTTGGCCTCTTCTCGATGGCCTTTTGGATGGATAGAGTGAGTGGTGTGGTGCGGGTAGAATGGCTATAGAGGGCAAGAAGAAAGTCAATGGGACAAAGTCTCCAGGAGCCCTCTCTTCTCTTTCAATCAGTTATTATTCTCAATTCTCACTTGTATAGGCCCCGACACAAAGCCATTCTTTGAGCTTAAGTGTTGTCTTAGTAATGCATATGTTAGAAGCACAAGGTGAGGTTAGGCAGCGGCCTTTCATCTCGGAAAAGGGAGTGTGATTGGGTTTCAGGAAGGGAAAAGCTAGAGCAGTTCATTTATCAAGGTCAGTGTCTTTCTAGAATCTCTTTGGGGTACTTTAACAATGCAGATTCACACACCGTCTGTCAGCAGGACTGACGTGGGCATGTGTGCGTTGTAACCGTTTCTGATGGTGTCTTGGAAGACTTCTCTTCAGCGCTACATACCTTACTCCCCACTTCTCCCCAAGCCATGTTCTCCCAACTGGTCCGAGGGCTGCTGGTCCCCTAACGGTAGTTTGCGCACATTTTTAATTATGTGCTTATCTGACATATGTGCTTACGTCAGAAGCACCTGTTAAAAACTAGATGATGCCCAGACCGATGCATGGCATCAAGCAACTGTTTAAACGCAGACCATTTTATTTACAACGTGAACCACCGACAGAAAGGACCTGAACCGGACACGGAGAGGGAAAACTTAGGACAGACTGGTTGGCCGTGAGCAGCTGCCAGGGAAGGAAGGCACAAGAAGACCCTGGAGTCCTGAGCTGGGCTGGGCGCAGGAAGACTCAGGGCCACAGGGCCATGCGGTACCCACGTACATGGCAGCTCTCTGCGGATTCCCATGAACCTAACCCCATTTCAACGGACAACGGCCCGTTCGTCAGGAGCGGCAGCCCGCATGTGGCAGTTTGGGTGTCTGCCCCTGCCTCATCAACACCCTGGCTTCCCTCACTGGCTGCTCGGGAGAGCTGGAGAAGCTTGCTGTTCCTGCTAGCCAGGCATCGGCCTTCTGCAGGAAACCAAGAAGCCCAGGGAGGCTGGCCTGCCTCCTCCCTTCTGCAGCCCCTTCTGCTCTGAGATCCAACAGCACCCAAGAGGACCGAACCTCTGTGTTCCAGCAGTCGCTGGCATTCAGAGCATCTTTCCCACAAATCTCTTTTTATTGACGTTTTCTCCAATTTAACCATCCCTGAATTGCATTTGAATCAGTTGAGAGAAAGAGGAGGAAGGAGCGGGGAGGGGGTTCCCACCCCCACCCACCTCCCGCCGCTCGTGAAAAAGCAGCTCACAACCAGCTTTATTTGGTAAAATGCTGCAATAGATGCTTGTCAGAAATAATTTATTCCTGTTAGCTGTAATCTGAAGGAAAACAGATACAAGTCCTATAGTTAAAAAAAAAAGAGTAAAGTAGTCTTGCTTTCGCTGACAGTACAAAGGTGTCATATACAAGAAGGATTGACACAGACCAAGGGGTCTTGTGGGAAATATGATAATAACTATAAAGAAGACAGATTATTCCCCAGTTGCCAACATTCAAACCTTTTTACAGTCAGTTCAAACATATAAAACTTTATTGCTCTAGCAGAAAGGGGAACAATTTCTGGTTGCACAGCCTTCCCAGGGCTGGGTTTATACTGTCTGTGTTATTGCTCTATAGTGGCATTTTAAAGTTTATTGAACAAGACTTTTACAATTGAAGGAAGTATATAAAACTGTAAATTTATTAGATTTTTCAGGATAAGTGCCCTTTCTAGTTGTGCTCAAGAATTCGGAGCTATGAGAAACTGCTAGTTATAAGACTTATTAATATTAAAGACTGGGAGTGCGCACATTTTATACCTTAACTGATCTCAAAAATAATATTATTATATTACTGAATGCCAGAGCTGCGATACTATGGAAGTGGGAACGTGGATGGATGTAGAGACCCACGCGTAGCAGATGGCCTTATTGTTCACTGGCTGAAAAGTTAGCTTTGCTGCCTCGGACTTTACGTAATTTTAACAAGGTTGGTCCAGGTTAGCCCTCTCTTGGTTGAAGGGTGGCTCAGAACGAAGGTTTTGCCTCCTCAGATCCTCGCTGCCTTTCCAACTCTTCTCAGTCTGCATGCACCCCGCAGGGATGGGTGGTGGTTTTGAGGAGCATGGTTTCTGGGGAAGTTAGTGTGTTGTAGTGTGCACAGGAAACAACCTCAGGTTTTTGTCAAACACAAATACCACTCACAAAAGTTCTCTTTGGTGTTTCACTGCATCTCATTTTTCTTTTCTTCTTGTGAGGACCTCCCTGCCTGCTCGTAGGCATGTTGTCATGCACCAGGCCTCTCAGCCCTTCCTGGTCACAGATGACCTTTTGCACCAGGTAACTCTTTGCAAGGTGCCTGTCCTGCACATTGTAGGGATTTTAGCACCAGCCATGCGATCTGCACACTGTACGCCAATAGCTGCCCCCTCCCTCCATTGTACGAGCCAACAACGTCTTCAGACTTTATCAAGGGGGTAAACTCGTCCCCGCGATTAAGACCCTCTCATCTACAGTGTTAGACTACACTTTGGGGGAAAAAATGTGGATTGTGTTTAATAACACTTTAAAAATAAATATATTTTTAAAAGGCAGCCAGAAAGTCTCTAAGTAAACCTAATATATGAAAACCTAGAGTTACCAATAGCTGATTGTAGGCCTCATGTAAATATGTTCCTTGCAAAGGATGTAGAACATAACTCGGCTTTTTAAAACCTGACTTTTGATTTTTGAAGACCATGCCTCATCGTAGTTGGTGGCAGTCTGTTTGACAGCCAACATGGGAAGGTGTGTGAAGATGAGTGTGTGTACCTATGAAAAGGAATTGACTATGATTTCTATTTTGTGTGATCATAAACCCCTTGTATGTACTTACCAGTTTGATATGTTTGTATACACATGCAGAAGCATGTCCATATAGGTACACATATAATAATTGACTAAGCATTGGAAGACTTTGAGAAGTACAGAGAATATTGCCTTACAATTTTTTTCACAGGACATGCTTCATTTTGAGGTGTCATTAGCTTGCTGTTAATTTTCAATTTGTATTTTAGAATTCAAAACAATTCTTCAGAAGATTTTAGTAGCAGATGCAAGAAAAACACTCAAAGTTGTGGTTTCTAGCGTCCATTCATCTTCCTCCGACCTCAAGTTATGCAAGTAGCTACGTGTGAACGGCACTTTGTGCTGGATTTTGTGTTAATTTGTCGAATGGCCATAGCATTTACAGAAATAATTAAGCTAATATGTTTTCAAAAGAGATTAAATTTTAATAGGCCTTTGGCTCTGGAGTTCTTTGCTTTATTATTATTTTGTTTCAATTTCGGGCACTTGGAGCACCCTAAAGGTTATATTGAAAGTAGCTCCGTTCTGTTGGCAAGTGGCAGTTCAGTTTCCCCCAGAGCTTCTGATGGCGGGGCTGTGTTAGCCATGTGACCACGGTCCTTTCTCCCCTGCTTGTCCTCTCTGTAGGACAGTGGCCCCTACCCTGGGAATGCAGCAGAATTTCCCCTGCGCCACTCTGAAATCGCCTTCAGAAGTATAGTCTATCCTGGTGATAGACCGGGTGGAAAGGATCTATTTGTGTCGGAAATTTGCTCGTGAGCTGACTAAGAAAGCTGTGGCGATCCTCTTAGTAAGCCAGAGGATCTATCTATTCACAGGCAGCCCTGAAGGTACACCTGGCTGCTTTAAATCGTACTACATTCTGCTTTGTTTGTTCTGAATAGCTATTAGGTATGCCAATGTGGTACCCATATGCAATAATTGTGTCCCATCTGGATTCATGGTGTCACCTGGAAATGCCCTTCGATCCTGGGCTGTCAGTGTATACACTAAGCTACCCCTTGTCCCTGTAGAGCGGTGGTTCTCAACCTTCCTCATGCTGCGACCCTTTATACATTTCATGTGGTGGGGACCCTCCAACCATAACATTATTTTCGTTGTTACTTCATAACTGTAATTCTGCTACTGTTATAAATCAGGCAACCCCTGTGAAAGGGTCATTGGACGTCCCCAAAGGGGTCGCGACCCACAGATGGAGAACCACTGCTGGAGAGCATGCTGTAATGCTTTACAAAGTTAGATAATATGACCTTAGATTAAAAAATATCAGACAGCAGGAAGATTCACATACACTGATCCACACATACTCAGTTGGGCACATTCACTAAGTAGACTCGGTGCACACACAGGGAGTTGGGTATGTACCAGAAGCAGGCTTCCATGCACACGGAGTCAGGCACTCACATAGAGCTGGACACACACATGGCATCAGGCACACGCACATGAAGCTGGACACGTACATACGCAGTTAGACCAACACAGAATCAGGCAGGTACATGTGGTCGGCTGTCCAGCCGCAGCTGGCTCTTCCTGGGAAGATTTAGGTAGGAGACTTGGGTCCTGCCCGTGTCCCTAGTCACTGGGCTGTCTCCGCAGGCTTGCTCTCTACAGCAGGGAGCTGCAAGGGGCCGTGATGCTTTGGAGGCTGGCTGGGAAGGAGCAGGACCAACATGAAACAGCAAATGTCAGGGAAGTCAGTAAGCCCTGAATCTTTCATGAGGCCTGGGGCATTCTGATCACGGCTCCACTGACTCTGAGATTGGAATACAGATTACGGGAGGGAGCGTCCGTGACACGAAGCCCGGGCTTAAATCTTCCCAAGGTTTTAACGTGCCTTTCCATATGAATATTTTGTTATTTTATTTGGCACTGTTCCCACAGGAGGCCAGGAAAGACCGTGCTGACTGAGTCTGGGGTTGGGTGTGTCTGGAGATGGAAGAGATGAAAACAGTTTAATGACAAGTAAGACTAGCCCGTGTGTGTGTGTGTGTGTGTGTGTGTGTGTGTGTGTGTGTGTGTGTGTGACAGAGAGAGAGAGAGAGAGAGAGAGAGAGAGAGAGAGAGAGAGATCGTGTGTCTAAAGAAGAGCCCAAAATCCCCTTGTAATCCTGCATCATATAAGACCTTGATGTTAAAACCCCAAGAGCTGTTTATGAATTCACTCCAGCTTCATAGCTAACGGAAGGAGAGAGAATAAGAAAACCCCCATGCTGAAATGAATTTATGCGGAAGAGCTTGTCTTGGGAATGCAAATGGGTTTAAGAGTCTTCAAATGAGCTGCCCTTTTGGGGCCCAGGGAAAACAATTTCTGGAGGCTGAGCCAGACAGTGAAAAGAGGTGGCGATAAGGCTCTGGTGCTTCTCTGAGGAGGGAACCGGGCCACCTGCAGACGTGGCATGTGGGCAAGAAGGAGGCTAGTCTGTGAGGTGGTCTTTTCTCCTAGTGGTGAGGATGAGGGGCCAAGCTTGGTTGGAGGTTCTCGTCTGAGACCAGAACTCTAGCTGAGCCCGTCAAGCTGCGGGTGTACTCCGGCTTGCAGGGATGGCCTTGGAGGGCAGGCCTGCCAGCTGCTTTGCTGGAGGATTGCTCCATGGTGGGTAGGATAGTGGACTTCACTTTTCCAGGAGTCCCTGGATTTCGTAGGCCCTGCAGGTTGGTGAGGGCGGCTGCGTGATGCTCAGTCAGACCTAGGCCACAGCAGCAGGGCAGTGCAGTGTGACTAAGCGAGCGCAGCAGGGGTGGGAGCTGGCGCTCTTGACCTCAGCCTTCCTTTTGGTCCATGGCGGTTGAAAACTGGAGTAGCTGCAGTAGGAGCAGATATGGCTGAGCGCGGGCTCGTCATTCATAACAAGCACTATGGAATGATGGGACGTGTCCCCGTGCTCAGCTGTGTACATCTGGTACACAGGATATCACAACCCCTCGGTGACCCTGCAATGATCATCGCCATTTTTAGAGCTGGGGAAACAGAGCCAAAGAAGTCATCTAGCCAGCGTTGGCAAATGAGGTCGCACCAGATTTTGAACCCAGGTGTCTTCAACGTGTACCCATGGCTTTCAGTCCATCACGTTGGGCTGACCAGTTTGGTCTGAATCCATTCCTTTATTTCAGTAGCTAGGGATGGGGTCCTGACAGTGTGCCATGTGCTGGTGCTGGGGTGCAGACTGGAGAACAGCACCCCAGCTCTCCACGTGCCTCCCCATCATGGGGACGCCCAAGAAAACTGGCAGTGCCAGTTGTATTGGAGATGCTTTGAGAAGGCTGGGCATGCATTTGTGGGGCCCCCCATGTAATACCACAGGGCCCCTGTAGCCATTAAGTACTGCCCACACGGGGTCCCCGAGTGAGCAGCCTGGTTTCTTTCTGGTGAAGAGGACCCTCGATTGGCAGAAAAGGGCTTTGGTTGAAATGGAAAACCATTCCTCCTGAGAAACAGACTCTGCTGCTGCTTTTAGGAAACTCTGGTTTTGTGAGCCCGCATGCCTCGAGAACAAGCACAGAGCGTCGTCAGCGAGGAGGGAAAATGAGGAAAACCAAACAGACAGAGAGGGAGTGAAACCTTGAAGTTGTGGAAAGCTGCCCGCTGGTCAGGCTCCCGGTTTCAGAGGGGGGTTCTCGTGTTTCCAGGATGTTTTCAGACTCTGAGGGCTGTTGGGGAAAGAAGGCTGCCCCCTGATACCTGGTCTGGGGGAGGACGGAGCCCACCCCCACCGGGATATGGCACAGAGACCACCTACTGCCGCGCCTCAAGGTCTGGGGCCAGTCTCCAGATAAAACTAGAAAGCAACCTAAGCCCTACGTGTTGGGTGAGAGGAAGAGCGAAGGCAGGTGTTGAAAGCCTTGAAAAAGGGAATTAAAACAAAAATGTACCCGGGGCTCGTTTCAGCTGGCAGCTCCATTTCCCTCCTCTTTGCCCTTTGGGCTTGATAGGATTTCAGAAGCATTCCCTTGGACTCCGTTCTCATTGGGCAGTGGAAAAGCCGACGTCTTCAGGAGCAGGAGGCCCGAGGGTCTTGTGATGGGGCCGCCAAACCCACTGTCCCGCAGACAGCGGGACTCTAAGACGGAGCCCAGGAAGACAGAGCAGAGCAGTCCGCACCCGGTTTCCAAGGCTGGGAGCAGAGTGCCGCATCCTGCACCCGGGAAAAGGCTGGTGGATTTGAACCACAGACTCGTCGGTCTGCAGTTCAACCACTGTATTGCTAGAGCTCCTTTGCCCTCCAACCGGAATGTCTGCCACATCTGCATGGACCCACAGAAGGGGCGAGCTGAGTGGCAGGCGCCCTGGGGCTGGTGGACAAAGGTGGCCCCTGCCTGGCCCCAAGGAGACCCTGCCATCCGACAAGGGCCACCAGTGAGCAGGCTGCTGGGCCGGGGCTTAGCATGGTTTTTAAGGATCAGAGGAGCTCTAAGCTCAGGGCCTGGCACATGCAGAAAGGCGTCTTCAAGATCGCCGGCGCTGGTAGGTGCCCTGTACTCGGTACCCACGCTTAGCGACCTTATGTCCGTTGCCCCGGCCCAGCCTGCGGCCTCCTCCCCGCGGCCCTTCCGTCTGAGGCCATGGTGGTGGCCCCATGCTCATACCCGTGTCTGTCCGTGTCTTCCTTTTCCTCCATGACTGGTCACCGGTAGGAGGGATTTCTTTTGGATTCACGGATTTTTTTTAAAACATCTTTTCTCCCCTCAGTTCTTGCCTTTCATCCCAGTGAGCCTCTGGCACGGGCATTTCTACAGGGGGGACGTCTGCGATGCGGTCACGTTTCCCGAGGAGCTGGAGAGCCCAGGAGGGCAAGATGTGAGGACGCCGAGGTCAGAGCCGGCGACCGAGTTAAGGGTGTCTGGTGACTGGAAGTAGGCTGAAGCCTGAATGCGGACTACAAGAGGGAGTCCCAGGTGGGGCGGATACCAGCGCTCCTCCCTGCGCGAGTCCCACCTGTGCCTGCTGACCCCATCTGGCCAGCCAGGTGTGAGTGCTAGTGTCACCAGGACAGCGACAGCGTCAGGAGCAGCCAGGCAGGTGCCAGCAAAAAGGAGCCTGCTGCTGAACAGAGGAGATGACTCCCCTCCACCCCCCGCCTCCAGGTCCTCCACTGGCTGTGATGCCTTCCCTCCACACCTTTCTGACCATGTGTACCTGGTGAGGAGCAAAGCACATCCGCCTCCCCCAACCCCGCCATTGCAAACCCTGTGTGTGGAGCACTTCCCTGCTGGCCCTCACAGGCTCTCTGTGGGGAGGGGTGTACACACGCACGCACACACACACACACACACACACACACACACACACACGACAGGAGGTGGCAGAGGCTGGCGGCCAGCTGTCCTGAGCTGGGCTGAGCAAGCAGAGAGGAGAACTCTCTCACCCCACCTTTTCTCCTCACACTTTTCCCTCTTCGCTCTACCCCTCCGCCTTTCCCTCCTCACCCCAGCTGGTTGGCTCTAGGTGACAAACTTGAGAAACTAGTTTGTCACAAGGCGCAGCGTGGAGAGAGAGAGGGGGTTCTGGAAGTGCTTTTCAGATACAAAGGCCCCACAAAAGGCCCCACAAGTGTGGGCTTGTCCCCACCAGCTACATGTCCGGGGTGTCCGTGTCTGCGTGTAGGCGGAGGAAGGAAATGCTCCCAACGCATCTGCAGACGCATCCAGACCGTGTGCTGAGACCCTGCTGCGGGCTGTGGGGCCCCTGGAACGAGGCACCCGGAGGGTGGTGGGTCTCTCAGGTGGCATGGCCAGGGGGTAAGTTGGGGCACAGATCATGCTGGTAGAGAGGGCAGGCTATTGACATAGAATTGGGGCTGAAGAGCAAACCCAACCCAACAGTATTATTTGGCTCCCCCCCCCCCCCCATCCCTTGTGCTGTGTTGTTGTTTTTTCCGTTTCTTTAAGAGAATCATTAGGGTCCCATCTGCCTTTGAAGGACGGGTCCTGCTTGGTGACTGGTAACACCTGGGGGGTAGCCCCCCGTTCATCATGCCACCCAGAATATCAAAGCATCTTAGGCGCTGGGAACCAGGGAAGGGAGAAGGGATTTGAGAGAGAGAGAGAGAGAGAGAGAGAGAGAGAGAGAGAGAGAGAGAGAGAGACAGGCCCTGCTGCCAATCGGGCAGCTCTCTGTCTACTGTCTGCAGGCTGCTGCTACCCACTCGTTACAATTAAAATGAAGTGTCCGTCAGCGGCTATCTTCTCTGTGTGGCCCATATGTTTCTGAGCTGATACTGTCCGGATTATTCTGTTCGGGAAAACGATAACGGCTGTTTATAACCTTGGCAAAGACTGAGGCCTAATCAGGCTGGAGCACATTTTCACCGACTGGCTGATAGCAGCCTTATCACTGGGGAGAGATAGGCCAAAATAAGCAGATTTGTGATCACAGGAGCCTAATCGAGTGGTACACACTCTGGCCCCTGCTTTATTTTTAGATTCCCTTTCCCCCGGTTGGTATCAGAAGGAGCAGAGGGAGGAGGTGGGGGTTGGTGGTGATGTGTGCCCATGGGGGTCAGAGTGAGACGGGGAGGGATGTTAGTCAACACTCCAGGCAGAGGGTCAGCCCAGCTTCCAGTGCTCCTGGCTCCCTCCAAATGAGGGAGAGCACGTACAGGTCCTGGGAGACAAAGGGAGGGACGTGACAGTGCTTCCTGCCTGGTGTGTGGCCCGCTGCCCACTCTGCTCAGCGTCTCCTTGCTGCTGGAGCCTCCAGCTGGTCAGGCCAGCTAGGTGCTGGGTTCCCAGTGATGGGGTCTCTCCACGTCTTCTGCTGCTGGAGCATCCTTGGGTGGGAGGATGCAGTGGGGAGCAGGGGTGCCTTCCTGGCATCCCTCCCCCCACAATGACTTTTCCTGACCACTTCTCATTCGCCATCTTCCTACAGGCTCATGAGTGTGCAGAAGGGGACATTGCTTGTGGCACTGGGGAGGGGTGTGTGTGTGCAAACTGATGTCCCCACGAAGTCATTGCTTCGTGGATGACACTAGACTCCCCAGGGAGGCGTTGTAACTTTCAAGAGAGGCCCTGATGGCTACCTCTTCGTGAAACCTGCAAGGGAAGGCCTGTCCAGCCCCGGGGTGGTCATTGGTAGCGGCTGTTGAGTTGATTCCCGCTGCACGGTGATCCCACACATAGTGGATCACAACGCTGCCAGTGCTGTGCCAGCAGTTGGGGATGAGATGGTTGTGATCGACTGGATTTTCCATGACTGAGTTTTGGAATGTGGTCTGTGGCCTTTCTTCCTAGTCTGCCTTCGCCTGGAAGTTCTACCAAAGCCTTTCCTTCGTAAGCTCTGCCCACTGACAGAAGGGTAATGGCGGAGGTGCACGGGCTGAACTTGACATTGAGATCACCTACTGGAGAAGAGAGAGTTGGTAGGTCGAAGCCAACGCTGCAGCTTACATTTGGTCCCAAACCCTTACGGTCCAAATGGGCCTGGACATACATGTGAATCTAGACTAGAACATCTATGGATTTGAGGAATAAAGATCTCTCTCTCTCTCTCTCTCTCTCTCTCTCTCTCTCTCACACACACACACACACACACACACACACACACTTGTGTGTAGATATAACTTTGTGTATGCATATATATATATATGGTCAAGCATGTGAGGAACATAAACTGTAGGACGTACGACACAATACACTGCAATTGCCATACCAAGAAGAGAGAGCATGGAAGTCTTGTTTGTGTGACACAGTGAAATCCCGTGGGGTTTCTGTTTTCTTGGCCTGGGCCATTGCTGTCCTGAAGTGCTCCGTGCTCCCCACTGCCACTGTCTGTACCTCCCATCTCCCCACCCTCCTGGCTCTCCGTGTAGCTGCCTGTTGATGACTCACTGTCGTCCGTCACCTTCCTCAGACTGAGCAAATGGAATCACATGGTGGGAAAGAGGGACCTGGGACCAGTGGCTTGGCAGTGGGGAGGCATATTCAGGGGCACCTGTACTGAAGCAGGCAGACACCATTGGGACGAGTATTGTGCTAATTCGTTTGTCAAACCCAAGCCCCCAGCTGTCCAGTGGATCCCAACTCTTTAAGACAGAGGAGAAGGGCTCCGCAGGCTTCCCAAGGCTGTAATCTTCACGGAGGACGAATGTGCCACATCGTCCCCTGCAAAGGGCAGACCTTGTAGTTGGCAGCCGAGCACTTTAACCACTGACCTACCAGGGTGCCTGCCTGTGCATCTAGGACCAAAAAATAAATTAAAAGGCCAAAATTTACTAAGGTAAAAGGATATGCTAGAGTGGGAAGGGAAGCCTTTATATTTCATGGTCATATTTATATTTCATGTTTATATTTACATATCACATGCATGGTTTCTTAGCTCACATGTTGCAAAATTGCCAGCTGATTTGGCCATGTGAGAAGAATCAGCCAAGTTCCAAGAGAATTTTTCAAGGCTGGTTCAAAAGGTCATGAAGTTATTAAATAGATTTTTTGTTGGTTCATTTTTGTTTAACTAACATTGAGGTTTCACTGTACTACCTTTGGTCCTTGGGGAACTTAGTTATAGATAGACTGCTTGGAAATGCTTTTGATGAATGCTTTGCATTCACTGATTTGCTCTGTAGAGGATCTCTTTCGCGTTCTCACAGAATTCTTGGTAAGGTGGAAAGCTGAAGCGGGGTGATCTCGTTCAAGCCTCTCATTGTTTAGTGAACTTTTAAGAAGCGCTCTCCACCCAGAGATGGGGCCCCCGCTTGTCAAGTCATGCACAGACCGCCTGCATTGCGTTTGGAGCTATTCCCAGACAGGCTCTTGCCCTGCGTTGTGGACCCTAAGCCTGGGCTGTCAGGGGCAGAAAGGTAGGCTTCCGCTCTCGTTGGCTGTGTCATTAAGCTGGAAGACCCTACGCAGAGGGCTGCAAAAGGAGGCCTCACTGTCCTCCGAGAGGCAAAACCACATTGGCCAATGGAATGGAATGGCTTCCATATTGTTTTAGGTCGGACTTCCTATTCAAGTGACAATTCATATTAAAAAGCCACACACTTTGGTGAGAGTGTGTGTGCTTTTTGAGCTAACCCCCAAATCTTACTGGCCACGTGTTGTTTTGGGACCATAGGCTCATAGAACTGGAAGGACCCACTCCAAAAACCACACCCTTGTTTTGTAGATGAGGAAATCAGTGCCCAAGAGAAGGGTCTAGAGTTGCCCCAGGAGTCTGAGCCAAGTTTAGAACTAGGTTTAGAACCTCGTAGCTCAGTGCTTTTCCATCTTTTTGATGACTATATTATGATTCTGTTGTAGGATGAACCACTTAAAATAAATCCCTTAACTGTCCATGCCACTGTTTATTCATCTGTAAAATGAGCATTGTAATTTCCCAATTGATTTTTAAGTTCCTCGAGAGCTGGGATTGTGCCATTCATCTCAGTATCTCCCTAGGCGCCTAACTCAGGCAGCGCTCTTGCGCACAGAGCGGCTCAGTACATGTTGAATATTGAGTAACTGAATGAATGAATGAATATGACTTTTAATTGGACTTTTCCAGTGATGACTCTTTCATTGAATGATTTTTCCAAGTCATGTGTGTCTATTCTTTCTCAGCCACTCTTTCAGGAAAGAAGCAGCGAAAAATGATGACGATGCTTTCGGTAGTGGGGATGGAGCCCCTTTCTGTATTCAGAGGCCCGCTGATAATAGCGGGATGTTGTGCGTGTCTTCCTTACTCTTGCTTGCTCAGGAAGGTTCGTGAAGCCCTAGTCCGTTGACTTAAAGGGTGTCTGGAGCAGAGGACTGTGCACTCTTAGCTGCCCAAGAACTCTCTCCAGTACATCACGATGTAATCTTTGTCCTGAACAAGGAGGGGCAGTTTACATGGGTAATATCTTTTCAGCCACATGCATGTGCTAGAATAATACTTGGACTGTGGTAGGGACTTGATATCTATTTCTTACAAGAATGAATCAAATACAGATGTTTTTCTTGAATTGTCAGCCTTCAAAATAAGTTGGACATTGGGCTGGATGGATGAGGGCTAAGTTCTCTTCCAAATATACGAGAGGATTTCATAATGTTTTGTGGAAAAATTTCATTATGTTTTAATTCCATTTCCTCTTGAATTTTGTTACGCTCCCTCGTACATGTGAATTATCTCAGTCCCTTTCTCTACCTCAGACATCGTGACCGGGATAAAGTCTGCTTCTCAGAACACCAATCCTCTTGGTCAAATAAAGATCCACTGCTCTGGAACGGGAAGTCTACTTCTGAGGCAATTCATATCTCAAGTTTCGTCTCACTCTTGCGCCACGAGCCAAGCACCCACCCTCAGAGGCGCATTCCCTGCTTAGGTTTGGAAAGGAGCAATTCCAAGAGGGTCAGTCTTTAAGGCAGAGAAAAATTGCAGGTGGTGGTGGGTGGTTGGCCGTGGAGTTGATAACGTCTTTTTTTAGTTGCTGTTTTTCTGGGGCTAACTTGCTTTTCAGAGGCATGGAACGGGTGTATTTGGGGTCATTAAATATTAAAAGGATTCTGCTTATGGATTATGCTAGCGAGTTTCTATAAAAACAGGGTGTGTGGTGACTGCCAAGTAATGTCTTCATGCGTGTGTCGCTGTGCACATCGTCCACGAAGATCTCTGCAAGACAGTGGGCGCTCAGCATCCAGTGCTGCGGCATTCACAAGGAGCACAGGCAGGTGGAAAACCTCCATCACTTAAGACTCCTGTGAGCCACATGACTAATCCGATGTTTACTTCCTTCTTCAACAGAATAAAACCTTAAAGTATTGACAATACTTAGGCGATTTCATTCAAGGCAGAGGGTACAGAGGAAACACGACCCACCCAGAGTGTCGGCCACCAGAATTGTGCGCTGTGCTGTTTCAGAACGGCAGATCGCAGGGGGGGCCGACGAGAGGGCTTTTAGTTGGTCTGCAGGTTTTAATTCAGCACCCGCTAGGCGCTGGGTACTGCGTTTAAAAGCCAGTCGCTGTCTAGCCGATGGCCCTCCATATGCCTCAGAGGAGGAGCGTGTGCAATGGTGGTCTCAGTGGCAGGCTTTTCAGAAGGAGACCAGCAGGCTTCTCTTCTGAGCTGTGTGTCCTAACCATTTGGACTACTCAGGGCAGAGGGCTAGTTTACTGTCCCTCAGTCCCGTTGGAGGGTCAGACTATAGTTTTTTAAAAAAAAACTACAACCAAATTCCTCTGCGCACTGCACATATCTTATTTTGAAGTAGAAAATAAAATGGGGCAAAAACACCTGGTGGCCTGGATAAATATCCTCAGTGGGCCGCATGTGGCCCGTGGGCTATAGTTTGAGGACCCAGGGCATGTGGTACTAAGAATGTTTTAAAAAAAATAAAATTCAGTGACAAGACATGCAATCCCTTTCTTATTGGATCTAAATACCATTCTTTTTATTTACTGAGCACATGCTGGGTGCCAAGAAGCACAATACGGTACAATATTGAACATAATTAAAATATTAAATACTACTATACCAACAATGGTTAGTTTTGGAGGCCCAGAACTGTTCAATTCCAGGGTGGTGGTGGTGGTGGTGGGAATTGATGGCTGGGGAGAGGAGTTAGGAGTAGGAGTTGAAAACATGGATATGATTTGAGTCAGCAAATAATAGAAGAATGGGCATTACACTTGAGAAAAACCAGGTAAGCAAAGGTAGAAGGTGGATTAGAGGATGCCATTTTTTTAGTCGTTTTCTTTGTATTTCATTTTCCTACTGGAAGAAACAAGCTTAGTGGTTTGCCACCACGGGAAGACCAGCGGAGGGCGAGCGGCATGCCCATGGGTGCCAACATACTGTCCCTTCGACAGTCAGCAGCATGGCTTTCGAGCGGAGGGGTTTGGATGCCTTGAGAGGCTGGGTGTGAAAGTGTGGAGTTGAGGTGATTCTTGGGAGGCTGGGTCAGTCTGGTGTGCGCTGTGCTCAGAACCAGACTTGGGGAAGAGGGGGACCATTCTTGGCCTTTAGGGTAGATAGAGGCTAGCCAGTGCAACCACTTGGGGAAAGAATCCTTGGGAAAGACCCCTCCCCTTCTAGACTGCGCTCTGTCTAGGATTGTCAGGCAGGTGTTCAAATAAATAATGCAGCTAAAAATACTCCCGGCAGCAGCTGGGAGCTCCTCCGAGTAGCTCTGGGATGGTGGGAGGACAGCTACTTGGGCAGGTGTGCGTTGGCTGCAGAAAGTTCGAACAAACACACTCTAGACACATCCCCTACGTGGACCCGGGCCTCATGTCTGACAGAGAAACAAAACGAAGCATTTACTTCATCCAGCTCTGCCTGGAAACAGGTGCGCCTCGGCTGCGCGCCTTGGAGGTGGACCTGGGAGACTCACCCATCGGTGAATGCTTCCCCACTAGGGGGAGACAGTGGATGCCGAGCTCCAGATCCAGGTCCAGTTCTCTTCCATGGATCATACAAAGTACCTCGGTCACTTTAGAAAGAAGACTGGTCCCTAATAAAAAACGTCATGATGAGAAAGGGGACTAGCTGGTTTTTATTAAGCCCTGGTGTGTCAGAAGCTATGCCAGCTCTTGGAGTTAATTCTCAAACGAATATCAAAGTCTTTAACATCATCAACATTTGTATAGTTTAAGAAGCGAAGGGTCCCTGTAGCTAAGTAACTTGCAAGGAGCAACCGTACTCTGCAAGGCTGAGCTCTAGAGTTGAGAGTCAAACCCGCGTCTGCTGCTGAGCTGGGGATACCCGTTGCCGTCAAGTTGACGCTGACTAGGGTGACCCCAGGAATAGCCCCGTCTAACTGAGCTTTGTGGAGTTTTCAAGCGGCTGCTTTTCAGAAGTGGGGCCCTGAAATTTCTTGTAAGGTGCCTCCAGATGGACTCAAACTTCTAACCTTCCAACCTTTCATTTAGCAAGATCAACCCACAGACTCTTAAGTGAGGGATACTTTAGTGAGAATGCTAGTTGGGTTTCCTATGAGTTGGCTGGTAGTAGTGTGTTTACCATGTTTGGCTCTAAACATGCTCATATTTGAGTATGTGAAAATAAAATAAGATTTCATGCAATTGATATGCTAGCTTATTCAAGGCAAGTTTGGACAGGTTAGGTGGTTTTCGGAAAAGAATCTTGTCACCACCAGCCGCCAGAAAGACAACCATGCCCCAGGTGACAAAAAGCCTTTACTGATAATTGGAGGTTCTCAATTGGATGATGCTCAGGGACTCCGTGGGCCTGCTTCTGAGTGGTCAGGAAGTCAGCGTGAACACACGCCTGTTAGACTGAGCCTGGGGTGCATGGGTTGAACAGGAACCAGGAGCACTTAGGATTTGAGTAACCAATGTGGCCTTTAAAATGTTTCTGTGGGTTCCCTGTGCTGATTACTGACACATGATAACTGGTCGTGTGATGTCGACCTCGGAACACACCCCAAATTGGCCAGGCTGTGGGGCTGGCCAGAGCCGGCGGAAGAATGGTGTGGTGGCTGCATCTGACTTCCTTGAGTTTCACAAGGAGCTAAGAGGGTGACCGACCATCAGCAACAGCCCGAGGCAGATTCCTATGAAGCAGCAACCAGACTGATCTCAACGCTTCTAAGCCTTTGTACCAGCTCCAACCCCAACCAGCTCTCCTATGGAATTCTCTACTCCTCGGCTGGGTTAGACACAATACTTGGCCATATAGAACCTGCCATACTCCTGATTATGGGGTTGATTTGGGGAGTAGCAGGTTACAGTTCAGGGTTAGGGAATGAATCAGAGTATAGTTCTTTGATCTGGACAGCCTCTCCCCAGCCAAGCCCTTAGACAGTCCTCACTTTGACTTTAGTCCCTTCACTGGTGTGTTAGTCTGGGTTGACTAGGGAAACAAATTCACAGATACTCATGTGTATAAGAAAGAGCTTTATATCAAAGAGCAATTGTATGTTGAGAAAATATCCCAACCCAGACCAGATCTAGTTCTTGAGTCCGATATTAGCCCATGTCTGATACCAGTCTATAAATTCCTATTCAGACTCACACAACACATGCAATGATGCCAAATGCAGGAAGATCACAGTCCCAATGGGTGAGAAGTCGTGTGGATATAGTCGCAGTGGAAGCATCTCAGTGCTGGTGTGGGTCCCCACATGGTTCCTCCAGCTCCAGGGCTCTGGCTCCATCAGCGTAGCTCCATGTGGTTTGTCAACAGGAAATGTCTAGCAGGGATAGTGTGTGCTCCGCCTTCTGGGAGGAAGATAGAAGTTCCCGGACTCCTGAGGAGAAGGCCATGCCCACATAGAGGCCTCATGGGCTATGACCTGATTGACAGGCTCGATTCCACCCCTTCACAAGGAGAGTAAGTAACTGTGAGAGCTGTTCTCCACCCTGTTCATGAAAATGATGCACAGTTTCTTAGCATTGCCAGTAAGTCTCTAGGGGTATCCTATTTTGCACCTAAGCTTTGGATCCAAGGTACTGATCACTCTAGATTCTTTAGCTGGCAAGCCTCGTTCTGTCAACAAATGCCCTTAGATGCCACTCTCCTGGTGCAAACTTCCTACCTGAAGGACACAGCTCCCTATTCCAGGGTCAAAGAAGCCCATTGAGCCATCCTGTGCCGGGTCCCCTAGTCTCTGTGTGCTGCTGACATTTCTCTGCTGCGCCCTCTAGCCATTTCTGGTTTTATAGCTCTCTCTGCCTCCTGGGTCTAGAATGTTCTCACTTGAGGGATCCTGGATCCAAGGGATAGGCTCCACTTCTAGCTTTTCTTTCTGGGTTGTAGTGGCCCCCCTTTGTGGCTCACGTTAAGCCTACCAGGATAGCAAAACTGACTGATCCTCTTGTTCGACTACCATACACTTCATTTGCATGGTCTCACCCCTGCGAAAGGAGTATGGAATTTATTTGCATTATTAGTAAGCTGCACAGTCTCATTGGTGCACCATAGCACTTCATTTGCATAGCCAACACAGTCCTTTGGTGGGAGTTAAAAGAGCATGGTGAGACAAAGTATATAAAGTCCATCCAGCATAACCCTGGGCATCTCTGATGCTGGGAGATCAAAGCTGTGAGGTTACCTGGCTTACAGGTCAGCTGAGACTCCTTGACTATGTAGACATCATATTAAGATGGCAGAGATGTTAAAAGACTTATCTTTACAGCCGGGGCTCATTTAGAAGATAAATCTGTTTTGAGAATCTCAGGTTTCAGGCTACTAAACCAGTTCCTTTCAAATACGTCACAATTAGAGTTTTTGGAAACTAAGATTGTACTTGTGTTTTTCCAGTCTTTGCTGTTAATCCCTTCCCTCAAGTGGAATCGCACTTGAATTTGCTGTAAGAGGAAGGGCTAGCCTCAGGATCTGGCCAAAGGACAACTTCTGGTTGATAACGAAAGTGTTTCAAAATGCTGTCCAGCCTTGCTCCCGTCAGATCTGATAAACGGAACACAATTGGGGGCTACCTAGAGCTGCACAGGAGCGATACCCAGGGGATCCGGCCTGTGAGAGGGAACAAATGGTCGGGGTGCAGGAACAGTGACTCAGTGAGGAGCCCTTTCTCTGTCTGCTCTCGGTCAAGGTCAAGCTTGCCCAGACGTAGAGCGAGGAGCCAGTCTTCTGTCTGTGCTTCATCTTGTTACAGGAAAGGTTGGGAAGCTAATCACGTGATGTCCGGGGTAAACTACAGACTGGAGCTCTTGATTCCAAATATTATGAATTCTGTGATGGATGTACGGCCAGAACGTGTACATTAGGAAGCGGTGGCCATTGGTATTGGTCTGAATATTTGAACGCTTTGGCACTTCATTGGAGTTGTAAGTAGAGTATTTCTAGGAAGCGGGCAGTCAGTGGCTGGCATGTTAGAATTCCGCAGGGTGCTTTTGCAAACTGCGCTTGCCCTGCATTGGCATCTCTCCAGGGGGAGGAGGCCTGGACAAGTGTATTTTTGAAAAGCTCTCCAGGTGATTGTGGGCCATGCCTCACTGAATTGAGACCCATTGCTTTTGATGATGGTACAGTGACCTTGTTTTTGGTCTTGGTCACTGAGCATGCCCACTGTGGCACACGAGTGCTGCTGTCAAATCTGGGGGTGTTCCAGGTCTGGGGTGCATGTGGGGATTGATGGGGTGTGCACCTGGGTGGTGTGAGTCCGTGCACATGGGCAGTGGTTTTCTGAGGCTCACCCTCTGCTCCTGGCTTGTGGCATGTGATCAGAGCAACGTTGACATGGCAAGCCCGGGCCAAGTCACTCTCCCCACTTCCTCTGCCTGCAAACAGAAGACACATCCTCAAGGGAAAGCTCCGAAAGCCCACACTGACCTTTTCGTAAAGCATTATAATCAAGTTGAACGTTTCCAGTTTTACCAGAAATGTTTGCCCTGTGGGAAAAATATTTCCCTACATTTTATGACAATTGGTTCAGATTCTGAGGAACTGATTTGTATTGAATGCAAAATGTCCAGGCTTACGTAGAAGCTGGAAAGTCCCCATGTCCAGGCAGGCCCAACACTGTGTTTGTCTTGTTGGGACAAGGGGAGCAATGAAAGATTGTGTTTTTTGTTTCAGAAAATCCTTCCTTGTGCTGCATATTTTTCCCTTTCCTCCCCCCTTTCTCCCCCCCCCCCCAACAAACAGTTCTGTGGGTCAAATGACCACAGTCAATTTTGCAGATATCTGGGCTCGTGGGAAAATTCACCCTGTCTGGAGTCTAAGCTCCCAGATGGCTGAGCTTGCTGGAACTTTCGCTGTATATGAAGTCCCCCTCTCTTAGTACCAAGGATCCATGTGGGAACGCACTGACCCTTCTGAGAGTCCCTGGGCAGCACGAGTGACATTTTACACGCTGCAGTCAAAGTCAGCATGTCGTTCCCCACATGGTAGTTCAGACCACAAAGGAAGCCAGGAGGCTTCTGACTTCATTTGGAAGAAGTCAGAGACAAAAGTTGCTGCATCTCAGGCTAATATCTGACAGAAGCTGAGCCCCTCAAGGGAGCCTCTGCAGTGCCCCACCCAGGGGGCTCACGTGGAGTTATATTATCATTAGACCTTGAGCACCCCCGGCTCCAGGCCAGCTGACGAATTATTCAGCCTTGTGCTTGGGCAAGGAGATAGTGAGATGCCTGTCAAGGAAGCAGCAGTGCCCAGTGGAATGCTACGTGCCTGGTCCCGTGACTCCTGTGTCTATGGGAAGCGCTTCCCTGCCCTGGCCCTGCGGTTGGCCTAGCATGTCTGGGGGGGTCGAGGGGGGTCCTTCCTACTGTATGACCATCGTGACTGCAGGAGACTGTTCTGAACTCGAAGAGGAGGTGCTTCTCCCCAAGGGATGGCAGCCCATTCTCATTCATCCTGGCCAAGAATTCCATTGCCTCAAAGCAGTAAGATGATGGTCAGAAGAGTCAAGGCAAGGGTGTGGTCTTTCGGGTGTTTTCTAATGCCCAGAGATGACTACTACACATAGTTGAGGGCTCATGGGAGATAGTCCACTTCTATTTCTGACATTTGCCTGTTGGCCTGGCCGTGCCGGGCACCCTTTCTGGTTTTCTGTGTAGTGGAAAGGTCAACGAATCCAAGACTGTTACTCACAGCCTTTCTCCCCCAGGACCCCCCAGCAGTCGTTCGGCCTGGTTGGATGTGAAGTCTGAAGCGAGAGGTTCTTAGATTTCTCTTCTTGGTTCTCCACACTATCTGGAATTCTCTTTGGCACACTGCTCCAAATCTCAGTCAGTCCATCTGTGAGCGTGGGTAGCAGTGCATTACGCCCCACCCCTCCTTCCTATACAGACTTTTTTTTCTGCCAAAGGCCATTTGGGTATTTATAAGACCATTCACAGGGCCATACTGGTCAAAGCTTTCCTGAACTCATCCCTAATGTGGTGGCAGGAATTGTTCTCTTTGAGGCATGTGATGGTAGCTGGTATCCATGATTTCTTTTTCTCAGGCTCATAGGAACCCCCCGATGCCCCCCACTGTTAACATGCAGGGTGGGGAGTGGGTGGAGGAAGGATAAAGGTGTAAAGACACCCATTCTTGAATTCGGGGAGCTTCCGTGCTCTGCCGTGATACGTCAGGTCACCCACCTGCACAGTCATTTATGGAGTCTCCCGTCCCCTACCTCCACAATCTCGTGGGCTGATATTGGCATGCAAAGAGAAAGTTGTGAATCATGAACTCTGCTGTCTAGTTTCTCATTCAACGCCTGCCGGGGAGCTGCCCCTTTCTCCAGCTGGCCCTGCCTCATCCCAGGGAAGGGGAGGGGGATGCGAAGGAACAAGAGGAGGTGCCCAATCCCTTCAAGTGCCTCATCCATCCAAATCTGTTGAGCATCCTTTTCGGTGACTGGCCCTAGTGTCGGTACTGGGGATACAACACAATCCTTGCCCACAGGGGACTTCCGTTCAAGTAAAGGAAAGAGACAAGCTATATAAAGCATGGTATAAAATGATACACTACCTTATATAAATTTACATAGCATTTGATCCTGATTTTTTTAAGACAATCTGTCTTATAAAGGGATTGTTTGTCTTAACCGTGGCCGGTTCTCAGCTCTGGTCTCCCTGCCATGTGGTCCCTGCTCTGGCTGTCCTCGGTTAGAGAAACCTGTGGCACTCTAAGCTCAGGCCCTGTAACTAGTTTCTACTGCAGATTCGTGCCGCCGCCGCTGCACACCAGAGCTGTAATCTCGTCCTCTGCGATCAATGGGCGTGGGCCGCTCTCACTCGGACGCTCGTTTTTAATCCCCGCTGCCTCCCTCCGTGTCATCCTGGTCCATTTTTCTTTATAGGCTTGCAGGCCGTCTGGACCTGCTGATTACTTAGTGGAGAGCGCTGGACATCTCCCTTAATTAATTCCATCGATTTCAAATCCCACAAGGTCCAGGGTCCTTAGATTTCTGAAGCAGCTAAATGGAATGTCTAAATTCCAACCTTTTCCTTCTGCAAATTGTTTTGCCACGGTATTGCTGGGAGGAAGTGCTGTGGATTTATTTATTTTCAGGAGTGTATTCCTCCACAGAGGATTCTGCTTCTGTAAACTGGGCTCTTTGTACACAACGCAAGGAGGAGGAAGGGACTGCTTCTGTCTTCTCTTTTCCCTTTCCTGCTCATGCCCTGCTAGGAATCCGCGCCTTCTTCTTTCCTTTGTCATTCTCATCTCCCTCCTTTGCTTTATTTATACGTTCATAAAGCTTCTTCGGCTGAGCTGGGCCCTAGCAGCCAGGGCTTGGCTGAATTATTTGAAGAAAGGCATTCAAAAAGGACGGAGAGCTTCAACTTAGGCCTTGTTTTCAGGAAGCAATTTCCCAGAATCCTTTCCTGGGAGGAGACGCTAAATGCCCCAGAGCAGTGGTCTTGGTGGTATACACATATCCAACCGAGAAACCAGACCTGCTGCCAGGGTGTCGATGCTGACCCTTGGCCCCCCGATTGGACAGGGTAGAGCCGCCCCTGGGGTTTCCAAGAGTGTAAACTGTTCACGGGAGCAGAAAGCTTCATCTTTTTCCCGCGGAGCTGCTGGTGGTTTTGAACTACTGACCTTTCGGTTATCAGCCCAACGTGAAAACTATTACACCACCAGCGCCCCAGCGCGTTGGACACACAGAAGCTTTGCTGATACCAAGGCAAACCCGTTGCTGCCAAGCACGGTGGGATTTCTGAGATGGTCACGTGTGTGGGAGCAGACAGCCTTCCACATCTTTGTCCCCAGGTCGAGTCACCATCCTGCAGTTCGCGGCTCAGGGCCTAGCCCCCCAGCACCCCTCAGCAGCAGTGCTCCTGAGACTGCTCGTTACGTGTCGCTAACTTCTGCGTGGTGAAGTCACCGACTGGATTGGAAACAGTGCCAACTGCCGCCGGAACACCGTCTCTTTCCAATCACGACCTCACTTCTGTCTTAAGCCAATCACCGAACAGAAGGGGGCAAGGACTGCAAAGGCGTGCCATGGGCCACTTCTCAAGAGACACACGCTTTGCTCAGGTTGCTGAGCAGGCAGCCGTGATCCAATGCCTCTGCACCTGGTACTCCGGTCACCGTGGTGGTGGCCAGCCTGATTGTGTCTGGAGCATGAGCAGGCCTCAAAGAGTTAACTTGAAGTGAGGATGGGTGATGCAGATGGGAGAAATTTGAGGGAGCATCAGACAGATGAATGTACGCGCCCCCCTAAACCCCCCCCCCCCCCCGCCCTGCCATCTGACCATCTGAAGTTGTTTGCATGGCAGAGGGGCCAAGAAACACATTCTGAGAAGGGGCGTGGACTTGTCTACCAGGACTTTTCCCTGCCTTTCCGCCTGGTCCAGCCGGGCAGCCGGTCCAGCCCCGCACTGCCTGCGGCTGAGGACGACTCTGTTGCTATGCGCCGGAAGCTTAATTTTATTATTGCTCTCCCCTATTTAATGTCTGTCTCTCAGGCAGCTGGTGATGTTTTAATGAAGCTGGGATTGTATAGTCTGTAGCGCTGGATAATCATAAGCTGCCGAGTCAGAATCAAATTAATAATTCATGAAATTAAAGTGTATAATTAATTTGAACCGTGCAGATGAGGAGAAGGGCCGGAGCCCACAGCCTGGAAGGAACTGAAGGGTGGGGAGTATTTACTGAACTCAGCTGCTCTCCCCAAACAGCGTACATCTGCAGACAGGCTAGGTGTGCCGGCTGGGGCTCTACCTGGACACACAGGATGATGCTTAACCTGCACTTAGCTACTTTCCCCTGAAAGGAACGCTGACCGCCTTAGAAACGCCTCAGCCAGTGAATGGGATTTGATTCTCACTTCCCTGATGCCAGAGGAGTCCCAGGGGAAGGAAGATGGCTACTGGGTTACTTATCTTTGTAGTTGGTGGCTCTGCTGAAAGCACCAGAGTCAGAGCCGTCCCTCAGCCCAGTCGCAGGGACATCAACCCGCCATTTCAAGGTTCTTCCTTTACAAGCGCACCGCCCACCCTACACACAGACACACAACCCAGACTGACTCCTTCCTCCAGGCAGCAGTGAGGACCCGTTTCCCAGCTCCTCACGGCCTCCCTTCCGGTGGCTGCAGATGGGTATTTTCAGTTCTATTTTAGCAGCTGCCAAGCTGAAGGAACAAGCTCCTCCTTCCGAGCTGGGGTCTGGTCTGTACCTTTCGGAACCAGCTGTCTCCTGATCGTGCGCGGCCCTCTCAGACACTTTGGCAGTCTTTATATATTTCTGGCACCTCTTCTGCTTCAAGAGGCGGTGGTTCTGCTTGTTCCTGGTGGTGCTTCTGTAACTTTCCGGATGTGCCTGGCAGAGCGTAGCTGGGACCCTTCGTTGTATCTTTAGCCGGGGACACAGGTCCGTGTGGGAGACCCGGATTCAGTTCGGGAGCCAGTGTTCCGGGAGGCTTGTGTTTTCGGATGCTGAACAGGTTTCGGCAGTGCTTGCAGAAGTCAGACAGGGCAGGCAGAAAAGTCTGGCAACAGCTCCAGAGAACCAGCCAGTGAGAACTCTCTGGACCCCATCAGTCCTAATCCGTCGTGTGTGGGGTCACCTCAAGTCTGGGACTGAGTCTAGGGCTACCAACAGAGATCCTGCTTTGTGCCACTCAGGTTTTGAGCGACAAAGGCTCTGGTACCTTAGTAAACAGAGATCTCTGGCGTAGGCTTTTTAGCAGAAAATCCCCTGTGGCTTTGATGAGCCTCTAAGCTTGGCATCTGGCCTCCCAGCCCCTGCCCTCAATAGAGAATCCGAGAGAATGAGAGTGAAATAGGCATCTGCAATTGTCCATGTCTCTTTGTCAGGCCTTGGAGAGTTCTCGTTCTAAAGGGACAAATGACTGAGAGCCGTGATACAGACTAATGATGCATAAGCCCCAGAAGGTTTGGTTTGCAACGAGGCTCAGTTGACTTCGCATTCTTGGGTCCTCAGAATGCTCGTGGGTTCTCCATGCGGGGCGCCTCTCCATCTGCCTTTTGCACGCAGGCTTCACAGAGACATCAGGGGACGTGGTGCCAGGGAGGTGTTTCCTTAGGGTTGAAAGTATCCTGCAGACCCCACGCTCTCAAGCTTCATGCTTCCCCTACTTGCCCCTGCTTGCATGACCTCAACTTTGGTAGCACATTTCTGCTTCCCCTTCAGTTTCAGGCACTGGAGGCATGCCAAACTGGCTGTTTACCCCTAAACACATCTCCAGGTTCCATTTTGCTCCTCGCAGTGCGGAAACCATTACACGTCTAACATTCTCAGACAAATGCTCAAGTCAGGAACTTCTGGTGCCCAACCCATTACAAACATATTTCGGGGTGGGGTGTGTGTGAGTTCTGTGATATCTGGTTTCCTGTCTTCGAAGCACTTTGCTTATAGGACTAAATCCTCACTGTGCGGTAGCTATCCGTCATTCTATGGCTTGAAGAAGCCAAGACAGAGAAATATAATGACTTGCCCAAGACAACTGGACTGGATGGCACGTGATGGAGTTTGCTTTGTTTTACTTTTCAATGGCTTGATGGGGTCTTTGACAAGTCCAAGACTTGGGCATGAATCAAACTACCGAAGAGCTTCTAGAATCTTCTTCCCTGGTACAAGGGGTTGTGAGGGTGGGGGTGGGGGGTGGGGATGGGATTGAATTAAAAAAAAATCATTGCCCTGGGTGATACAGATGCTGTTTTGGTGGAAAGGTGTTAGACTGGTCATTAGTATGACCATTGTAGTCTTCAGACTTGTATTTGTTTTTGAGAACATTAGAAATCATTGAGAACGCGCCCTGAGTGACCAAAAGCACTCATCTGTGAACTTTCTTTTTTCACTTACAAATATTTCAGTCAACCCATAGCGGCCTCCTCCGAGGAATAAGGTCTTTCTGGTTTGTGTAAGTTGGCATGGCGTTACAGGCATGGCCTGTCCTGCTGAGAGTTTATTGTAGAGAGATTGGAACAAGGTAGAAGTCATGGACTCAGACTAGATGTACATCCCTGAAATAGCTGGACAGTGGCCTTGCTGACCCAGTTATTTTAGCCGCGCAAACAGTGATTAGCTTAGATTGCCATATGATCATTTTAATCAACCGTGTGGCATTCAGCCATCAATATGGCTGGAACCAATTAATTAGCGAGTGGTGCACGCACACACCTGGCTACAACTTGGTAGAAGCATACAGATATATGCTGGAACCACATGAGGGGAAAGGGTGACCTGACAGGCTTCATCAGAGAATTTCTGTTCTGGTGGCAGTCTATTGGCTACAAGAAGGAGGTCTATGGAGTACCATGTGGCTTTTTGGAAGAGGCTTTTGGGGAAAGAAGTGCATCACTTAAATGGCTAATGGCCAAATAAAACTCTACCAGTCCAGGAAAAGCAGCCCAGCACGCCACCCTATGAGAAGTTCTTCACAAAGAGCCGCGTGCACACCAAAGAGGCTCCCAGCTCCTCAGTGACGTTGCCTGCACATGCTGACTGGCCACTTCATGTGTGGATGGTAGCATGCACTTGTTGCGTGGCTTCCTGTCCCCCGTGTGTGTCTACGATGTAGGAAGGTGCCTCCGCGTGCACATTCCGGGTTTCCTTTGGACGGCTTCGTCTGAGTCAGATGGTCTAGCCGTGCAATATGACTCTACTGTTTTGCTAAAGCTGGACACCAAGTCTAGGCGCTATTAAGTTACAGTCCCCGCGGGATAGAGATTTTGATCCTTGCGCAGTTCCTCCAGTGAGTTATTGCACTCACCCCTTGGCTTGCACGTAATGAACATGTAATGAAATTCAGTAATTAAGTTATTTAATTTATGTATTTGTTTCATGTATGCCTGTAATAGTCTGTCTCAGGATCTTCGAGAAACCTCGGCCATTCTGTTGTGTTTTGATGGTAAGATCCTGGAAGACAGGGTCTGGGTCTGTGTAATATTATCTGCCACGCGCTGTGTCATATTCTTACGACTACATTTGGCTGTGATTAAGAGGCATGCCATTCCTATGGAGGGCGTTTTAATAAACTAGGCCTTTGCAAGGGCTAATGGCGTTTAGAGAAATAACGAGGGCCCAAACCGCTGTAATTAGGACCAGAGGCCTGTAGTTGTCATTTGCCTCAGTCTTTTGGCCTATTCCCCGAGCTCACAGAGTCGCAATTGCTCTTGCTTCTTAAGGTTTAGAGATTGATTTAATTACGAGCGTGCGCGCGCGCGCGCGCGCGCACACACACACACACACACACACAGACACACACACAGACACCCCTTCACAAGTTCACAGTGGTAAGGGGCCTTGAGTTAGTGTGGGGCAAAAGCTGGGTCTCCTTGCATGCACTTGCGAAGACCTAGAGCACTTTGCTTGGGCACGTGGCCAGATGGTTTCTGCCACACACACCAAGAAGAGACCCTTGCCTGCTTCATCACACTGTGGCCAGAGGGCGCCACCCCAACTTCTTGGCTAGCAGTCATGCCCTGTCCTAAGTGGGCTAGGCTGGGCTGAGGGTGACGCTTGCATTGACGTGTTTTAGGGGGACTTACCCACATTGCTGTTCTCAATCCCCATCTGGTGAGCACTGGAGAAAGGAAAGCCACCCAAGGTGGAGGCACCCCTTCCTCTTCGTTCTGAGGAGAATGAATGTGGCCCTGGTTTCCCATTTCAGGCCTTGCTTCTTGGAGAAGCGAGCAAACCAGGAACCTCACCCAGCAAGTGTAGAAGGGGGTCCTGGGCTAATGTTCCCCTGCCCCCTTTTGGTGCAAACCAGTAATTTACTTGTTTTCCAAAAGGAAGTTGAGAGGGTAGAAGTAATTCATAATTTTCAGAAATTATTTATTATCACCATAACATTTCCCCACAGGCGGCATCTAGCCCATTATTCAGAATTATAACATATCTGTGATTTAGACGAGGCCAGAATAATGAAATTGGAGGAAATGCAGAAAATATGGGTTTTAATGTTAACTAAACATTACTTCACTTGACAGAAGGCAAAGATTTGTTGATTTTTCTGCCCTTCCCCCCAAAGCTTTTTTTTTTTTTTTTTTTTGCACAGGGCCCTTGGTTTTAAGTTTACAATATCGGTTGGGAGTCATTGATAATTTTTAACTGCAGGATGCATCTCTTTCTTGGTAATCTCCCCACCCACTGCAGCTTATTTCAGTGTAAATGGCCTGTTATTTTTCTTCATCGAGCCGTGTCCCTGCATGGGTGAGAACAAGAAAACCAGTCAGGAGGAATTTGACACGCCGAGTGGGTCAGCTCATTGTAACTTCTAGGAAACCACGAGCTAATTGTAGGGTTACTGCCTGTAGGAGCCTCAACATTGTATATTCTTCTCCGCGTGCCATAGCCACCTCCCTTCAGGGTACATTTTACAGGACATCTGAATTGCAGGTGGTTGGCACGGGCTTTCCAGGGCAACAATTTCAAGGTTGCATGCAGGTCTATTTGGTAGTTGAACTTAGAGCTTAAAACAAAACACACATACACACATACACACACACACAGACACACACACCTACAAATTAAAGAATTGGGCTAAAGTCTTGCAGTTAGCAGCTCAACACGGTACCATTGTACCGCCTCCCAGACTCCTGGACTGAATTCTTACATTGAGTAGGAAATAAATCTTGGACATGGTTTCAAAGTAGCAGAATGCTTTTATTGATGAAAAACCACCTTTATTGGATTTCCCCTAAATGCTACCTTATTGATAGATTTCACTCATTAAGAAATGATTGGACTACTGAATTACTATTTGCCATTTATCCATGTAGTTACAGGTGGTCCTTATTTTTCCCCTTGGGTTTTTTTTGCTTTTTTTTTTTTTTGGTGGGGGCGAGTCTTCTCTTTATCCGAAAGAACTTATTATGAATCCATCTACAATAGCAGTGCTCAACCTGTGGGTCGCGACCCCTTTGGGGGTTGAACGACCCTTTCACAGGGGTTGCCTGATTCATAATAGTAGCAAAATTATAGTTATGAAGCAGCAACAAAAATAATTTTTGGTTGGGGGTCACCACAACATGAGGAACTGCATTAAAGGGTTGCGGCAGTTGGAGGTTGAGCTACAAGGATAGTTATACTTTGAGCCTACCTGCTAGAAAGCAGTGAATTGGATGAACTCTGTGAGAGTCGTTTGACCCCCAAACGGGTCACGAACCACAATGAGAACTGCTGTGCTAGAGGATCATAAGTTCATACAGATGTTTGTAGTAAAAAGACTTCATATAGGTAGATATATGTATGCATATGATCATATATATATATATATATATGCAAATAAGACTAGGCAGCAATTCTATAGCATTGACAATATCACTATTCTCAGCACTTTTAGGTAGTTTATTTAACTTTCCGGAGAGCCGTTTGTGGTAGACATAATTATTATCGGATGCCCAGAGGGGCTAACTAAATTGCCCAAGGTCACACAGCTCATAAATCGTGTATTTAGCCAACCGAGGCAAGCAGTCTGCCTCTGAATTCTGGGCTTTGAACTACTACACTGTACTGTGTCTCCTTATAAGTGTGAAAAGCTTTGGACAAGTAATAATAATAATCAAACATCACCAAGCCTTTCCTATAAATCAGGACTTGGGCAAGCATTTTGCATTCATTGTTAGTTTTAATCCGTGCAATAAGTTAATGATGCAGGTCCTAATATTATCCCCATTTTACATATTTAGAAGCAGGCACTGTTTCTAAATTTGCCCCATATTCCAGGGAGCCCAGTAAGCAGCAGAGTTATTTTTTATTGTTAGCATGGAGCCTAGCCGACTTCAGGACCTGTAAAGGCTGCCAGCCGTCGGTCAATGTGAGGTAACCAGAAGATGGAGATGGCGGGAGTTAGGACTGGCAGGTCGATTGGCTAATTGGAGCCTGGAGTTAAGGGATCCATATATAATCGGTGAACGTAGTCCCTGACTGTTAGTCCCGGGTAATGGCATTGATGGGAAGAGAATGTGGACTACCAATCAGGGGCTGATCCATCCCCACAACCAGATAGGCAATCTGCAGGCAGGAGGCTGTCTTGACCTGTCCACACATGCCTTAGGAAGGGGCAAGTCTGGGTCTTGGTACTGCTCCTCTGGGGATAGTGGTGATGAAACCAGTTAATGGCACTTTCTCATTCTGGATCTTATGCCCTGGTGGAGTGAGCAATTTGGAGGAGCCCGTTCCATACCCCCACTCCCACCCCCAAACCAGTACTCTTTGCTATAGCTACCACAGCCAACTCTGCATCTGACCTAACTTGGCAGGCCAGACTCCTCAGAAAAGACATTGCTCTGGGCACAGTTGATCACATCTAGAGCTAGGACACCAGTTCACAGAAACTCCGCCAGCTCTGTTGCCTGGGCCCTAAGAAGCCCCAGCTGATAGAGCAACCATTTATCACAATAGGCTGCCATTTTTAACTGTTCTTAAGGATCTGCCAACCCCAGGCTCTGAATGGGTGGCATTTGGGTGTTTTGTTTTTTTTTTGCATCTTCCTCTTCTACTACTGTGTGTGTGCGTTTTCATTAGCGTACCTGTAGTCCTTGTTTATTTTTGATGTAAGAAAATGTCCTGGGAGCATGATTGGCTCATCAGAATGTCCTCCGAAAAATCAAGCTAGTGTAAGCTGTGTGTGTGTTGGGTGTGCAAAGTGTGTGCGTGTGTCTGTCTGTGACATGTGGCTCAGGGGTCCTCAGGAGACCAGGCTCCTTCGCCGTGGGCTCAGAGCCCGGGCTAGGAGAGGAGGACCCTCTTGACCTATTTTTGCAAGTGTCTTCTGCCTTCTTTGCTCCGCCCTCTGCTTCTTTTCCTCCATCAGACATGTTAATGGCTCCTATCATCTTCCCTTTTCATCAGCTCTCCCCCCCTCCCCCAAATCTCGCTTGGCTTCTCCTCTGATTTCAGCCTGTCACTTGATGAGGTCCCTGCTATTTATATTTTTGTTTGTTAGGAGGGAGGGGGAAACATATAAATAAAGCCCAGGCAGACCCAACCACCCTGCTGGATATGAAGGGGCTCCCTCATCTTAAGGCAGCAGGGCTCCCTAACTGGTATTTAAGCAAGGACCAAGAGGTCCACACTGTGAATGCCGTTGAAAGGGTTACTGGGAAATGCAAACAAAAACAACATGCAAATGAGGCTGCTTGCAACAGGTAGACTTAATCAGATGCTGTCAGATGAATTCAGCATCTCCCCGATTGTCGCCTCTCTTTGCCTCCCATTCAGAAGCCCTCATCTGCTCCAGATGTGGTTTAATTTACTGCGACTTGGCTAATTACTGTAATTAAGGATTAATTACTGTTAATTACTTTCACATAAACTCAACGCCAGTCAAAGAGCGGAGCCTTATGAAGTCTGCCACAGAAGAGAGCACGGGGCTTGGCGGCCTGTGTGGGCCCTGCATCCACGCAGCTTCCTGACCTCCCAGCATCGCCTACAGGACGAGAGGGCCAGAGGTGTGGGAAGGGTCAGCGCTCAGGCCCACACGGTGCGTCAACTCCTGGGTACTCGGTTGCCTAGTGGGCCACAAGCAGGATAGGAATGGTGTCCGGGAGAAGGCCTGGGCGACCTGTAGACAGGGGTCAGGATCCAGCTCTGCACTGCCGCTGTGGGGGCTGGTCCTGTCTCCCACCGCTGGGTTGACCCTGTTAGTTCGGGGAGCTAGTCTGGAGCCAGAACTCACCACAGTTGTTTACACCCCTGAGATGCGCACCACAAGTAACCGGAGCGAAAAGAAGCGGGATGCTGGAAGTCAGTGCTGCGTCATGGATGCTTTCCGGCCATCTCCAGTCATAACAGAACAATAGTTTTCACTTGGTTTTGTAGTGAGGAGAGGGTGCAGGGCGGGCTAAGCATCCGGATGCCTCTCGTGATGCACCGAGGCAGAAGTGACACTCCAGATACCTGGGTTCCAATTGAGCCTGCGCTCGCCTCTGCTACTCAGTGTTTCCGCATGCTCCGAGAAGCTAAGTGTGTTGGTGTGAACGATAGACACCCGGCTGCTTCCAGAAAGCTTGTCCGTTTGAACCCACAGCTTACCAACCCCTGTGGAGCAGTGTGACTCTGCCACCGAGGGGCGCGCTCAGTGTCTCAATGAGCTCTTCAATGCCTCAGAACAACAGGGGGCTGGTTCTCCTTGGGAATGACTAAAAAAAAAAAAAAACACACACAAAGGAAACTACCACCTAGTCTCCTCCAACTGCTGAGCTCAGCCTTCTGCTGTGCAGCACAATTACACCCTGCGATTCTGAACTCCCTCAGCCTCTCTCCAGCTCACTTCCAGACCCCTATCCCCTCTTCCCTTTGTCCCATTCTTCCACGAGTGCCCCCTTCAACTCGGCTCCTGGTTCTTCTGACTCGATGCTCTGTCCAGCCTGCTCTGGGTATTCCATGTCTTCTTTGTCTCCCTCCAGAGTCATCTTCCCGAGGGCCTTGGTTGTGGAGTGGCTTATGTGCTGGTCAGCAGTTCGAACCTTACCAGGTACTCTGTGTAAGAAAGGGGTTTCTGTGCCTGTGGAGATTTGCAGCCTTGGAGACCTGAAGGGGGAGTTCTCCGCTGTCCTATAGACAGGGTGGTTACCTGTCAGAATCACCTTGATGGTGGCAGGTTTGCCTTGGGGGTTAAATACGTCTTTGGGGCTCAGTGGGTAAGCTTTTAGGCTGCTAACTAATCGGCCAGTTATTTGAACTCCTCCTCAGCTGCTCTGTGGGAGGGCCATGTCGACAGTCTATTCTGTGATGGTTACGGCCTTGCAAACCCTACTGGGCGTTTCTGCGCTGTCCTATGGGGCACCAGGCCTGGGCAGCAACTTGATGGCGATGGGTAGCCTGAAGTCACTCCTACCCTACAGAAAAGCGTTGACGATAGCTGGAGACAGCCTTTCACTGCTGCCGTCATTCCGTCTCAAAGCCGTACGTTTACATCTGATCACGCCATTTCAGTCCGCCTTCACCACGATCTTCCGCTGCTGCTCCTCCCCAGTCACTTAGCCGTCGGCTCGTTGCAGTCTTCCTGTTAGTGGGCTGCCTCCTTTGCTGCACTTGGTGCTTTGCTGCACCGTCCCTCCCCAGAAACTCTTCTGGATTTGCCCCTGTGACTGAGTAGTTGTCTTCCCTAAGACACTGGCCGGTTCATCTCTTTTTCCTGAATGAGCATCTCTTCCTACAAGAGGCCCGGAAATAATTGGTGCGTCCCCGGAGGGCTGACCTTGGGCTAGCAGAGTCGGGGATCTCATTTGCCAGAATCACTCTCGGGGCATTGGTGACACACCCACTCGAGTGAAGGCAGGCTGGTGTGCCCTGCCTGGTGGAACTTGGGGTGTTGCATGGGTACCCCACAGAGACAGCTGCCCAGGGCTTACTTGGTTCCTGTGCCACTTTTGCCATCCCCTGGGGGGGGGGTGCCTCCTTTAGTGTGAGGGGGACCTTTGTGTCAAGGGAGTCCTGGGACTGAAAACGTGAGGTCCAAAGAAGGTTGTCATCGATCATGACAATTCCAGAAAGCTGCATTGTTGATGCAGAAAAGCAAGACTGGGCGCGCTATGTTTTTATTCTGTGCATTCCCACTTGTTCACCAGATGGACGTGCTTCCAACAGTGTGTGGCCCCTGCCCCTCTGACCTCGACTGCAAGTCTGCCCGAGGAGAGCCAGGGTGCTCTCATGGAGCGGACCATCAGGCCTTCGTTCCGAGGCACAACTGGGAGATTCCAACCACTAACCTTTTGCGCATGTCTGATTATCACAATTAAACATTATTGTGTCATGTGGATTCTTGTTTCTATGTGGTGTATGTTTTCCACCCTGATGGCGATTTTAATAGATGTGTATTTAGATTCGTATGATTTCAGTAGGGGCTCCCATTCCATACAGTGCGAATCCATCAGCTACGACTAAGCACCATGAGGTTGCTGTGACCGTTACCTGCTTTCTCATTTTCTCATGGAGTTTTGTGGAATGTCTATCACTGCAGGTTCGGGTTCCCAGAATGCTTTGGGAGGAAGAAACTGCTTTGACATAATGCCTAAGTCTAAGCTTATTTGTGTTTTTAAAATGCATTTGTATTTTTGAAATCCAGAAAACATTACATTATTTACCCTCTCTCTCATTAATACTTGTGTGAACAATTAACTCCAAACTTGACTACAGGTTTTGGATTTCTCCCTTCATGCCAATTGCTGGTTTGACTTGCTAGCCGCTACAATCAGATAATACATTTGCCGTGACTCACCCAGTGCTAACTGATAACGTTAGCTATATACTAGCTTTTCCCAACATATGAAATGATGACAATATTGTTGTCCATTTTTTTAAAATGTCATATACGTGGCTGCTGAATGTCATATACTGCACTAGGCAATAGGATAACTCAGCATTGCATTGTATGCCGTGATGAATCGCAGTGTGATGAAATAAATAATACAACATTAGCCGGAGTAACTAATCCAGTTTGACATATTGAACCTTTCTTCTTTTCTTGAGGTGATATTAGCTTAAGTGCCTGAATAACATGTAAAGGAAGATGAAACTATATCTGATGGTAATGCGTTTCAGAGAGGAAATATTCACGTGCTTCCTTTCTTCCCATGAAATCAATTACTGCAGGACTATCCCTGAAATAAGGGGATGTACAATAAAGGGACAGCCACAGGGCGGACTGTGATCCACGCAGGGCCAGAACTTACGATGTAGGGCAAAACGTGTCAGAGGACATTCCAAATGCCTCTGCAGGTCACTCGTGCCGCCATGAAACCACCCAGTGCAACTTCACGTTTCACAGAAACGCTCGCTTTGATTCCAAGTGTCAACAGTTATTGACATTAAATTGCATACCTTTATAAATGCTATAGCTTATTTATCTTTCAGTTTTACTAGAAATATATTCTAGGCTCTCATGTGAAATAATACATCTATATAATTTTTGTGAAAAGTTGCTAAACCTAGTTGTTTATTAATTGAGTACACGGTATTTATTACTTCGACAACTGACAGCATAAAAACGTATTGAATGTTTAGAAAGACCCAAGGTAAATATGATTAGGTATGCAGGCCATATACATATAGTGAGATTACTGCATGTATTATATATGTATACGTGTGAAGAGCATGTGTGCTTTCGCACTTCCGAAACTTACTGTCAATCTCATGGGCTTGTAAGCACTATTGTGCATGAATTACCCCATGGACAGATCAGTAGAGATGTCTGTGGGGGCCTCCTTGATAGTAACAGGAACCATGCTGGAAAGAGAGCCATTGAAGGGAGAGAGGGAGAAAGACGGAGAACAGTAGTGATTAAGCCGACGTTGTCTGTACAGATCGCTGGCTGCCTGCTATTGTTTGCCAGCATTTGAAGATGAAACATATTCATTGAGCCTTCGGAATGAATGGCTTTAATAAGGGCAGAGCGGAGAGGTGGGGTAACAGTGATGACTAGCGAGACCCATAAAGGCTCCCCCTAAGGCCATTCTGTCAGTGACAAGGACCACATGGCCATTAGCTCTGCAATCAGAACAAGTTTTCAACATTCTGGGGTACCCTTCAATGGCAGAAGGAGTCATTTGGAGTCAAGGGAAGATGTATATCAGCAGTAATTGGATTCCGGCCAAGGCTCTCAGGACAGTATTATCTATGGTGAGGGAACAGGGAGAAGCTGGACAAAGAGAAGAGGCGGTGAAATTCAAGCCACAGCCCTGAGCGTGCAGCCACCACAGGCTACGGGCCCAGCAAACCCCGGGCCCGCAGTCAGTGTGGCCTGCCCGTGGATGGAGGGGATCACCCTTCTCAGGTAGAAACAGGTTCCTCTATGTCCCTCGGGGCAAAACTTTGGCCAGGAAGGGGAGGGGGGGGGGAAGCCCAGTTGCATTTGCCCAGACAAAGCTCTCTATGGCCCGAATGTGCCCCCACCCTGTATATCCCTACTGCTCCGCCCCCCCCTTTGCTCTTCACCCTGACTACTTCATTACAATCTGCCTTCAGGCCGGAATTGCCCTGCTTAAGCCTCAAATCATTATAATTACCATTATTAGAAATAGCTGCAGGGGAGGCCTTGGAAACACCAAGTAAAAAATGTGTGAGTGTGACCGCTGGCCCTGGGATCACATCTTTTGAGCTCTGGGGACCACAAGGCATGAGGACGCCACCAAAGCCAGCTAATGCAACGGCTGTCAGCTCCACTCACCCCACCTGTCAAGAGGGGGATGCAGTGGGGTTCATTTTTTTAATTGACACCTTCCTCTCTCATTCCACGCTCTCTCGTCTCACCCTAATTCCTCCTTTCATCTTCCTGCTTTTCTCCTAGGAAAAAAATCCTTTCCACTGCTCCCCGAATAAAGACGAGGCAAAAGGCACACGAGGAACAATGACACGGGCATCAGTCTCTGGGAAATACATAGATTTTTAACAAAGGCACAAGCCGGGAAATGCACTGAGCGTCAGAAAAATGATTGTCTACCCAGTATAAGGCAGACAAGACAGACAGATGGAGGGCAGGGACACACTGAGAAGGCCACTAAAGCAGGACAGGAAAAATGGAGCCGGAGAGCAAGACTTGAAGGAAAAGCATAGCGAGGTTGAGGATAGAGAAGGGAGGACGAAAACATGGTCGGCTTCTCGCTATCTCCGGTGCTTCTGTCTCTGTTAGCAGCCGGCCAGTCAACTCCTGTCTCTTGGCGATGCCAAGCACAGCAGTAGGAAATGGTGCCCAGTCCCAAGCCATCTAGCTGAGAGCCTACCTGTAGGGGCTTTATGATCCTGCAGCTTTTATTAGCCGATTGGGGGAAATAGATCGCCAGGCCTTTCTTCCTACTTTGTCTTACTCTTGGAAAGGCCACTGAAACCTGTTTGGTACCACTGCAGCATGCCAAGCACCGCTGACAGGTGCTAACAGCAAATGACATACTTTTGCCAAGCACCTTGGAAGGTGAGAATTTCCCTGGGAACCTCAGGAGCCCCCTCACTGTGCTTCTAGTACTTTTCTAAAAGAAGCCTAGACTTTCACTAGTGAAGGAGAAGCGAAACCAACCAAGTAACCCAAACCCATTGCCTCCATTCAAAGCAACCTTATAAAACGGGTTTGTACCGACCCAGCAAGCTCCCCAGGGCTGCATGTTCATGGAAGCAGACTGCCACGTGTTTGCTTTTTCCCCCTGATTCGCTGCTGGCCATGCTAACCACCAGGGTTCCCTCTTGAAGGTCAGCAGAGGGGAACCATGGTGACCCCCAACCAGACATGGCCGTGGCCTCCATTCTGAGGCATAGCCACTCTGTGGACAGGCGAGAGCGGCCCCTCTGGAGGTCTGAGCTGGCGGAATGTTACGGGAGCCGGAAGCTTCACCTTTCCTCGTGCAGTGGCTGGTAGGTTCAAACTGCCGACCTTGTGCTCAGCAACCCACCATGTGCACCACGCTACCACCAGGAACCAGCCATGGATAAAATGTGAATGCCTTCGAATTTCAGTTCTCAAGAGACACTTCCTGTAGCCATTCAGGGTGGGCGAAGGGTGCGGTGCCAGGTGAGAGTGTGGACAGAGATTCCGGAAGACTAGGAAGGAAGGTGTGCGTTCAGGTGGCTTCTGCCCAGCAACAGCTGCCTGGGAGCCTCCCTTCCTGCGCTGCTGGCATTCTGCTCTGCACCCATGTTTTGTAGCACTTGCTCCTGAGCCCCTTGAGTAAAGCTCTTTAGAGGAGCCTTGGCCTGATGCATTTCTCCCATCTCTGTGGAATCTGGATGGGTCATCGGTATTCGGAGTTTGGTTCTTTGTTTTTTGTATATCGATATTTTTCTTTAACATCAACTCTTGCTAAAAATTCAGCTCTTTTTTTTTTTTTGCAAAGATGCTATATCCATGTATACGGTTTCCTTTTTTATTATTACATACTTTCATTGGGGCTCTTACATCTCTTATCAAAATCCATACATTCATCCATTGGGACAAACACATTGGTACATATGTTGCCATCATCATTTTCAAAGCATTTTCTTTCTACTTGAGCCCTTGGTATCAACTCCACTCATCTTTCCCCCTTCTTCCCCCACCCTCCCTCCTTCATGAACCCTTGATAAGATTCCCCTTTTCTCCACCCCACCCCCCACCTTTCCTTTTTCCTCCAAAAAAATCAACCCTTGAAATACAATCTGCATCCCTTAGGTATGCCCATTTTATGTATGCGGGTGGATGAGTTATTACTAGCACCACAATCAAGACCTAGAACATTTCCATCACACCAGAAGTTTCTGCATGCCCCCTTCCAGCCCAACTCACCCCACTGTCCCCTGCTCCTGGTAATTCCTGATGTGCTTTCTTTTCGTCTCTGTAGATTAGCTTTATCTTCTCCGGAATTTCGGAAAACATGATAACGGCATATAGTTTGCTATGTTATATATTTCACCTGACTGCAGAGTTCTGAGGTACTGCTATTTCTCTGCACGGTTGTTGCTTCCTGTTCGTTACAGAGCAGTGTCCACAGTGGGATGTGCCTTCACTAGTGTGTACCTTTACACACAGATGGGTGGATGTTTGAGTCATGTCCAGTGTGGCTCTTCCTAAAAAGCTGCTGCGGACATTTGTGTGTAAATCTTTGTGTGCACATAGGTTTTCATTTTTCTTAGGTAATTGAAGACGGGTGTCCCTGGGTCATGTGGTCAGTACATGTTTCCAAACCTCTAGTTCTTGGACAGTGAGTCCAGAGCCTTCTTTCCATGTAGGACAAGCGAGTGCATGTTGTAAGAGAACTGAGCATGGCCTGGTGAGATAGGGTCCTTGCGCTCTATCCATTGGTTTTTAAGTTCAGTTAAATTGGTTCCATTAAAAAAATTATCCTCCGGATGGGGCAGGATATGACAAAGCAACGATGTATAGATTGCCAAGGGCATATGAGGGAGGGGGGAGTGGGGAGGGAGGGGGGGAAAAAAGGGGAGGAACTGATGCAAGGGGCTTGGGTGGAGAGCAGATGCCTTGAGAGTGATTGGGGCGGGGAATGTATGGATGTGCTTTGTACGGTTGATGTGTGTATGTGTGTGGATTGTGGTGGGAGTTGTGTGAGTCCCTAGTGAAATGTAAAAGAAGAAAAGAGAAAAAAATGATTAGGGCAAAGACTGTACAGATGTGCTTTATACAATTGATGTATGTATATGCATGAACTGTGAAAAGAATTGTATGAGCCCCAATAAATTGTTAAAATTAAAAAAAATTATCCTTTGAATAAAAATCAAATAGCATTACAATAAAATCTTTCTGTAAATTTACAGTCCTTAAAGACTAGTTGACCTAGTTGAATTTTTACAGTTACTTAAGGGAAACTGAAATCCCTGATACTACTGGTTGTTGTCTTAAGAAACCAAGCTCACTGCCCCCGAGTCAGTGCTGACTTATAGTGACCCCTGTAGGTGTCTGAGACCCTACTGTTTACTGGAGTAGAAAGCCTAGCCTTTCTCCCTCGAAGCTGCTAGTAATTTTGAACTGCCAACCATGTGGATTGCAGCCCAAGGTGTAACCAATGTGTCTTACATGCCCTAAGACCTTTCCTAAATAACTCTACTCTGAACTCCCTTCACCACCAGTCATATCATTATTAATTACGTAAATTATACAGGGTTGGGTCCATTCCAACGCATGGCAACCACATGCATCAGACCACGTCAGTGACTGGTTTCGAAAGTAGACCAGTGGTCCTTTGTTATTGTTCGAGGCACCCCTGGAAAGCTGCAACTTCCCCAACCTTTTGGTTAAAAACCAAGTACGCACGCATGCACACGTGCACATAAACACACACACACACTGACTCTAAATTGGACACTGGTTTTGTAACGTATCAGTTATTGCTTATGATTGTTGGCATATTTATTGTTACTCGATCGGGTCTCTGTAGGTCCCTTACAAATCGGGAGTGTTACTCCCCATTTCTCATAGTTACTGTGCTACTTAATAATAATAACCTGTATATGATAGGTGCTCGATAAATTCTCAACGAAATGAACTTAGTCCTCAGAAGCTATGGTTTAGAAGCTATGTACCCCCAATCTACCGTCTAAGGGGAAATGTCTTAAATAACACTGAAGGGATCCCCTGGTGTCAATCTATCATAGACACACACTCACAAGCCCACACAGTTTACATGCTCTTCATTGTGAAACCAGCTCACCCACTCACGTGTGTCAAATGGGCTCCACTCTCAGCTCCCTGCCTCTGAGTAAATAATCACACGATAAAGCTCAAGAAATATTTGGTTGTGGGTTTTATTTTTCCACCTCAGCTGCTGATGTGTTACCTAGCAGGCTGTATTCCACACAGTGCCTGCTTCTCTCTCACAGCTTGTGGTAAGTGAAATTATTCCAAGATTCAATGAATACCTGCTATTGAGCGACTTCCCTAACCACCCAAACTGGTCTTTTGTTAGTGGTTATTGAGAGGATTGTCACAGCCATTGACCTACTCAATTTTACTTCAAAAGAAATGAGCATTTTTCTTCCCCTTTCATTTCTAAAAGCAGATATGGCAATTTGCTTAAATTGCTGTCTTTAAAAGTTTAGATGATTATACTTTTTTCCCTCCCTCTTGCCTTTTTTCTTCCTTTTCATTTCAGCCTCACAGTGCCGTCTCTTTTCCTGGAACTGGACCCAGTTCCTGCTGCCGCATATATGAAGTGTGTGTGTGTGTGTGTGTGTGTGTGTGTTTCCTTAGACGTTAGTATTCATTTACCTGAGATCCAGGAGGTGAAGTCTGATTATAGTGCACTATATGATGACCATTTCATGCTTTTAATTTTAGGGTTTATTTTCTCTCGTCACAAATATTACAGATTTACAAAGGGTAAAAAAGAAAACAACCACTAATGAGAAGTCTCCGTTTCTTTTTGGAAAATGATATGGTAGCAACTAGCCTTATGGATATTGAGGGATAAGCAAGGTACATTACATTTGAATGATTTTTCTATCTGAAGTAGAAACAGAACTTGATATAAATATGGAATAAAGCGTGCCAGTGGGGGCAGGGGGTAGAGGCAGAGCGGGGTGGTAATAAAAGCCCACGACTAGTAACGGAGGCCTTTACTACCTCCTACTTATGGATCCAGCACCATGGGTCCACTCCCCAAGGGTCAGAGTTACTTTTATGGTGATCTGTCACCATGGCAACAAAGCATATTTAGCTATTCTTGCCACATAGGTGTTGTATGCATTGACCCATATGATGAAAACAATTGCATTTCAAATGATGGTATGGAAAGGTTAAGGAGCCCTGGGGCTGCGACAGTTAATCCTGAGGCAGGTAACCAAAATGTTGGTCTTTGGAAAACACCCAGTGTCACCTGGTGATCTGTTCCATCAAGGTGACAGCCTAGACAACCCTACGGGGTAGACCATATGCATGAGGTCTCTCGGAGTGGAAGTTCCACTCCACAGAACCAACAATAACAAAATGGAAAGGATAACCAAGAAGAAAAACCCAGGTTGGCATATACAGCCTTGTGGCTGTAGACTTTATGCCCAAGATTCGTCACTTAAGTTATAGATGGAGGATTATTTCATAGAGAGGAACCAGGGATGGATTATTGCTTGTGCGGGGGGGGGGGGGCAGGAGTAGGGAGGACAACTTCAAAGCGTATACTCAGTAGGAAGGGTTTGTGTATGGATTTGGCATACTGAGCACCTGGTTTTTGCAGGAATTGTGTTAATACATGGGATACAAAAATGAATCCATGAACTCCTTTGTATTACATTGAATGCATACCTATTCTTTGCGTAGCATGAGTAAGATGTCATCTTTGCTCTCAAAGAACTCCTAGTTAATGTAGATTTTAGATGCTTGATCTCTCTCCCCTTTTAGTAATATATGTTGTATAAGACAGAATTTACAAAGTACTATTGGAAGACGGAGAATAGAGTAGTCAATTCTGCTCACGGATATTGATATTTGAGCAATTGTGAAAAGATGCAAAGGTTACAAAGCATCGGGTTGGGGATCTGGCAGTCTAAGTGGTGGTGATATATGCCGTAGACCATGAAGTGGTCTCTGACTCATGGCGTCTTTATATATAACAAAATGAAATAAGCATATACAAATAAAAATCCAAGAAAGGCTTATGATTGTTTGCATTAGCAAAGAATGATAGCCCCTCTTCCTATGGGGATGAAGGGTTTGTCTATCCTAGCTAACATAGATCGCTCAAAACTCACTGCTTTGGGTTGAATTGATAGATAATTAATCGCATGTTCTAAGACATAAGCACAGGAAAAGGCCAAGAAGTCTTTGTGAGCTCCTGAAGCAAGGGCAACATCCGTAGGGTGTAAGGAAGGCGTCTCTGGACTACCAAGAGGTCTTGTTGGCCAAATTCTGAGTAATCAGATTTAATAGGATTCGGTGTATGCCCTTCCTCCTCCAAAGAGCGCTGGGCAGAGTCCCATGGTTGCAAGGGAAACTTCCTGTTCCCCAGCAGCTGGAAAGCGCCCCACAAGTAAGCTGTGCCTGAGATCCCAAAGAGTGGAAGACTGATGGAATGCTGGGAGCATGGTCTTTTGCTCCTGCCATTTCAATGCCTTAGCTGTGCTAAGTATCTGTGCGAAGTATCTGCAGGAGTCGGCTGTGCATCTGTATGGGTTGCCTTGGTGAGAAGAGAGCCAACCTTCTGTTTCTTTCTTTCCTGTGGCACTGCTCTGATCAGCTGTGAGAGTGTTTTTAATAAGCCCCGTGACCGTTTTCATAGATAGTGTTTCTAGAGGAAGACACCTCTTTTTAGCTGCTCCCTGAGGGTCGTGGAGCCAGGGTGTGTGTGTGTGTGTGTGTGTGTACCTGTGTCTGTGTGTACCTGTGTACCTGTGTCTGTGTGTGTGTCTGTGTGTACCTGTGTATGCATGTGTGTGTACCTGTGTCTGTGTGTGTATGTGTGTACCTGTGTACATGTGTGTGTGTGTGTGTGTGTGTGTTTGTGTGACCCTCTGGAGCCACGGTGAAGTGCGAGGGTGAAAATCATCCATGTTAACAGCGGGGAAAGAAAAGTCAACATCGGTTCCGAGAGAGGCGTATAAGCATGGAGCTCTCCGCCACTAGTTGAATTCTTGTGAGGTAGAGTGTTCTTTAACCTTTCTAGGAGAAGCCAGATTCCACGGGGAAAAATACAGGTTTATGGAAACGCTGAGAATTGCGGTTTTCACTTAAGAGCCACATTTAAAAATACTCAACTTTGAGAAAACAGTCTTTTAGGGCTTCTTGAGGAGGAAGATCCTTTTCCTACTCCTGGTGCAGTTGCTCCTGGAGAGACTCTGGATGAGGGAACCCTGCAGATACTTTGCTTTCTCTGAGGCGGGGATAGAAAAGCCTCGTAGGAAGACCCAGCCACTGCTGTCCTCCCAGAACCGTTGCCTTGACTTGACCCCTGGAGCCTCCAGCAAGCCTCCCAGACTAGAAGTGGGGTCCACTGGCTGCCTTTTCAGAAGTAGATTACTAAACCTTTATTGTGAGGAACCTCTGGGCAGATCCCAACCTCCAATCCTGAGGGAGCAGCCAAACACATTAACTGTTTACTCACAGGACCCCATGTTCAGCACTAAATATGACAAAAATGGGATTCTAGTAGCGCAGAAGATCCCCTTTAGACCCAGCCCGTCTCGGCAACCCCCCCACCCCCTGCAAAGACTCTTTGAGACCAATTTCTACACTGGAACTCAACATCCACTTAAGAAAACTGTCATATAGAAAAAGTCCATGTTTAACTAACCTTATTTTAACCTTCATCTCTTGCAAAAAGATCAGACACCCACAGCTTGACTCTAGGGCTGGGATGTGGAGAGCCCCGTGTGGAGATGGCTTAAGGAAATGTCGGGTATCTCCCTCTGTTACTTAGCTAGCTACAGAACGGGGTGACCTCTCCTAGTCAGCTTGCTGCTTGAAAATTCGAAAGGCAGGGCTTCTGAAAGAGACTGTCGCGCAGTTGACAGGAATATGAAATAGTAATGATTAACCTCATCATGGAGCAGAGGTGTGTGTCATGGCTTTACATACTAGTTACTAGACGAAGCTTTCCCTCTTCTGCTATGGGGCAGTTTCTGGCAAATAGCAATGCAGGCCAGTGCAGAAGACCCTTGAGGACTGGCGCCCAGGGATGGAGCAAGGCCAGGGAAGCGCCGCTAGCTTTAAAGTACAGAGTACGTATGACATGGTTTATCTGTTGGGTTGATGATTCCTTCTACCCAATCAATGGCAGCGTAAGAGGATGGCCATACTTATAGCAATATTTATTGCCACGATAACAAATTGATTATGGTTCTATTGACCTTTTTTGTTCGTTCCTTTCTTCCCTGCAGAAGTTGAAAGTCTTAGGCTCTGACTTGCTGGGTCATTTCTTTCTGGCTTTTCTGCCCCTCGCTGTTTTTATAATCGGATACCCTCTGGTCTCAAGGATCCAGCACTTCCAGCCCTTCTACCCTTTTGAACTTCCACTCAAATCCTTACTTCTCATTGGACATAATATATGCCCAACCTGTACTTTTGCATGTGCACATTTATGTTAGCCCTCTCAAATTTTATTAGACACAATTTATGAGACTGTGAATCATCTTTGTATAGGTTTCCAAGATTGAATCCAAAGACATGCCGATTTAGTTAAACAGCGTAACAGAACTATATCATTTACACACACATACAGACTCACGCACGCACACTAGTGATGTCTTGAGCAATGTCTCATTGCATAGTCTTCCAAAGGTGAATCACCTGGGAGCTAGAGAGCTTATAAAAGCATTGTTCAGCATCTAGCTTCTGACCTGAAGTCTATTCCATACCGTATAATGATCGCAAGCATACCAGCCACCACATCAGTGTGCTCGGAGTCCACAGTCACTTATGTGTCGGACTCAATGGCAGGATATAGTTCCTAGGTGGATTTCTCACCTCATTTTGTGCCCTTGGCAAAAGCTGCCTTCTTCTGTCCTCGATAACTCCTTGCTACGTTGTTTGGCCTGAAATAGCAACAACTTTCTTAACTACCGAGGAACTTCCAACTACAACCTCCTGTGTGTGTCCGGTCAGCATTTCCATGTAGAGCATGGCTGTTTTCATATGCAACATAAAGACTCACATATTTGTAAGAGCCTCCTAGGGCCCCAGTGCTTCACGCACTGCCTCACGAGAGTCCCTCAACAACTCTACACGGCAAGCACAGCATCTTGCCGGAGGCTATGGACACCGAAGGACAGGGTCTCTGTGATTCACCTGTGAGTGAGATCTAGATTTGTCTGCATCACCTCTGCATTCTGGGGACCCAGACTAGTGCCTAGCACATAATAATTGCTCAATAAAGCACCCCTCACAGTCTTCCTTGGACATTGTAAATGGTTAGAGTTGGAAGGGCACTGCTGGTCAGAAGTAGATAGGTAGGTCGTCTGAGGGGAGAGTAGAGGCAAACAATTTACCTAGATCCCAAATGTTAGTCGAGCTGTTTGGCGTAGTATCCTATCTGAGAAGACAGGAGGTATAGGAGAGGTGAAAGGGGGGTTGCGTCTTGGCTGATTCCCTGTCCTCCGGTAGACTCTCGGCCACGTAATAATGCAAACTTGGAATGTTTTTGTCCTCTACACCAAACTTGCCAGTTAATAGTCTTAGTTTCTTTTTAAAGATGGGGTGACCAAGTCTGAGGGAAGACATACTTGTTCAAGATCCTCTCCCATCCCCATCCAGTGAACAGTAAAGCTAATATTACAGATCATCCCACCCCTCCTGCCACTATGCCACACTGCTCCTCCGAGGATTTGCCATCGCAGGAAACGGACACTTTATCATGAAAAATCGATGGCAGGTGCAGGCCACAGACTGAGCAGTGGTCTGGAAATGGGAATGACTGAGTCCTTTCTGTTCCTGACGCCGCCCTAGGGCTTGTCTTATCCTCACAGGCTGCGTGTTCAAAGGACTTTATGAAGGAGGAGCGCTCGAATATGGTATTTCCTCCTAATCATAATAGCAGACCTACATCTCCATTTCTGCCCTTGTATGATTGGGCGAGCGATAGTGTTTCTTCACCAAAGTGCTGTGATCGTTAGTTTGTTGGAAATGCCCAGAGAACTACCAATGATGTACCTTTTTAGCATCGCTGGCTGTCAACGCGGGAACTTTGTAAAGTGATTGGAGGGCTTCTAATTGAGCCGTGGCATCTAAATTTAAAATAACCACTGATGGTGGTGGCAAGAGCCAAGGTATCAATTCAACAGTGATTAGTAATAAACCTAATCCGTCCACAACAGAGAGGACCAGAGCTGCTAAGCCTTTTCTGCCCCAGAGAATTTACTCCTGCTCTAAAGTGTCTAACAAGGACACTAACTTAGTGAGAGAGTCCGTCTGAGAAAAGACCTTTCTAGGAGCCCTCAGCAAAGTCTCCTAATGAATTCTGTTGCTGGCCTTCCTCTAAGCATAAATGTTTTGGTTTTTTTTTTAATACGAAATACCTCGGATGTTTTCAAAGAATCCTGTGAGATTGTCATGATTCTGTGTATGTGCCTGGGGCAGGAGGCGGGGGAGGCTGGCAGAGGAGCTCAGACAGACCCCATGTTTCTTGTGGAATACGTCCCCGACCCCACCTTTCGAACTGTTTTACAAATTGAGCTTCCAAGTAATCTTAAAGTATTTGTTTACGAAATCTTTTGGCAGCCCCTATGTTTTCCGTCCTTCTGTCCTCACCGTACATCTCAGAGCTGCTGTTGTTTTTCCCACTGCTCGTTGGAGGGAGCAAGACGCATGCCCATTTCCATAGAGTCCCTAACTCATAAACTTTGCATTATCTGATTCGAAGTGTTCTTATTGTATTACTAAATAAGACTGCCTCTATTTCCAGATTTAAAATACCAGTGTGGTTGAGAATGACCGTGTGGTTTTTGTTCTTGTTGTTGTTTATTTGTCTGTTTTGGTTTTTATTGTAGCAGGTGTATGGTGCAGAATATATATATTTCCATTTGGGCAGGTATAAACTAAACACACACAGATACACATGTATGTTTCAGATATGTATTCTGAAGGATAAAAAGCTAAGACTGGAACTTGTCACCAAAGACAAGTGTGATCATGAGATATATTCTTGACCCACGAAAGCTATCATGTAGCAGTAGATTTGGGGGAGATTTTGTAGTCTACTTGCTAGATCTCCTTAGCAAAGCACTTACCAATGTGTGACCCCAAGCAAGTCTAACTCCACTTCCCTGGATCTGGCATAACCAAGGGCATGTTGGAAAGTGCTCGCCAGCTTCCTCATGAAGTGTGGCAAAGCACCATTGTGTTTGCAGACTTCCCTGGGACCCAGGATTAGAGTAGTTATGGGATAATTAATAATCCTCTGAGTGTGGAAGTTTGCTGCACTTTGGCATGGCTTTAAGTATTATAGAACTTGACCCCGGAAAGACTGCCTTCGTGGAGAAATTATGCCACTCGGACATTCTGGGGCCAGTGGTTTGGGGATTTTGTTTAAATAGGAAGTTGAGAACTGAAGGATGAGATTTACCTATCAGAAGAGGGACTTTTGTTATTTCACCTTCAAAAGCACCAGGGGGCTTCACAAAATTGTGGGCAAAAATGAAATAGAAAGATAGTGGAGTTCCCCTCATGAATTTTTTGGAGCCCCTTCTTACGCAGAGCTATTTTGAGTCTTGACTACTTCATGGCATGCCGTCCACAAGAAGAGGGCCACCTCCCATCCTAGCTTCAAAGTGAAGAAGACAGAGAGCCAGCAGGATGGTTAATATGGGCCCCGTTCATCCGCTCCCTCTTTTTTTAATTACTTGTTTATCCAGAAAAAGAAAGATGCTTTTAATTATACAAAGAGTCGACAGGAGTTGAGATGCAGAGGCTCAACAACCAAGAGCCTCCTTTATTAGGAATACAAGCCCAGAGAGAGCATACCGCACCACAAATAGTAATTCTACAGGACCAGTGGTGTGCGTGTCTCCAGGGATGGGCGGGAAAGCCAGTTCACTGGGGTTCCATTGACTTCCGCCGCCTCCTGTATCTTGCTGGTCTCTAGAAGCAGTCATGTGTATCAGAGGACAGGGCAAGAGATAATTAAGTGGAAATAAGAAGTCTATATCTGGCTTCTTCAGAAAGAGGCAGCAAATCCTCCTAATCAATTCTGATTCCTGCTGGCTTTGTTGCCTAAGGTCAGCTTACCAGTTATTAGAAGAGGTCGTGGCGGGCTCCCTGATCTCTACCATCTGAGGTTAAATCATACGTCATTCGAGGACCCATCAGGCAAGGGCAGATTCTTGCTTCGTGATTCACATATTTTGCAGAAGCTTCTGGCTTCTTGGGATTTGTGTCCCAAATTTAAACGTTCACAGCAGAAATATTTACATGTTTCAGAATGGCTGATGTCAAAGACAGCTCTTCCTCAAGGTCAGTTGAGTGTGGGAATCATGGTCACGAGGAGCAGAGAGGTTCATGCTGTGTGTCCTTCCCCTGGGAGGAGATGAGAAGGAAGACTGACATACTCTGTCAGATCCCCGGATGGAAATTTGGAGACATCACTTTGGTCCTAAGTGTAGCACCTCAGGGATAGAGTGGGCATGGCAAAGGGGAAGCTGATGGTGGAGAAGACCCGAGAAATCCAAGGTTCCATTAAAACAAACAAACAAACAAACAAACAGAAATAAGAGGAGTAAGCAAAACATTGAAGAAAAGAAAAGAAACCACACTCATGGCTTCATAGTAGTTTGTTTAGCTTTTTCCACCTGTTCTTTTGACCTTCTTTTGCTGGGCAGACCTCACTCCCTGTGGGGACACTTTCAAAAAGACCAAATATAGCAAAACTCAAGAATAGCAGAAGCCCTTTAAAATGCCCGTCATCTCTTCATTGTCACGAAGATGCTAGGAATGCAGTGCAGAAACTTTGAGAACAGAGGAGAAGGAACACTGATTGTCCTAGCTCTTAAATACAGCAGTGCTTTGCATTTTCAGTCGCTCCCTTCTCAGTTTGTATTAATTTGCATATGCATATTAGTTAGCTAAAATTGGAACACACTATATGTATCTTGCTTATTAAACTCAACAGCTTAAAACAGCAAAGGAAATTTCCAAGTTGCTCCATTACTTACAAAATAATTATTTTAATGAATGCTTAGTATTCCTTAGAGTTTTCAGTGTCATTTCGCTAAGAGTGGGTATGAGCAATGGCAGAGAGACTTTACTCCTACACTCAGTCCTGGACAAAGGGCGTGAATCTATGTTTATGTTTCTCTTCTTTTAAATTTTGGCAAATTCTACTCTTCAGCAAACAAAGGTGAACAAAAATATCCATTCAGAACCCTGTGTGTCGATCCATGGAGAGTTTTGGTAGGTTTTGTCCTTCCTACACTTGAATTTACTGGTATGACCAGAGTTTGGACCCTAGTGACCATGCCCAGTTTTCTACAAAAGCTGGGTGGGTGGCTGCATGGGTGGAAGGATTAGTGGACAAAGAATGGGTGGGTGGCTGGCTGGATGAAAAGGGGTAAGTAGGGAACAGCTCTGCCATTGATCACCGTGCATTGTTTAGGACAAATCTGAAGCAAGGAAGCCGGTGTACACAGCCCACTCCTTTGATGGCAGAGCGAGAGTCAATCAATAGGAACAAGGGTTTGAGAGAATGCAGGCAAATAAATCCAAGCCTCTTCACTTTAGGTAAAAGGGTAAGATTGAAACAAAAACCTAACTGAATTGGAAAATGCATATCATTTTAAAAAAAGTATTCCATCCTTTTCAGAAAATGTTTAAACCTATTGAATGCTTGTTGTATTTATATATATCTGAAGTCTCCCTGCAAAGGAGCTTTCAGCTGGGGGTCTTGGCAGTGTGTGTGTGTGTGCATTCTCTGAAAGCTCGCTGCTAACTGCGGCCTTTCTTACTAAACGGCATGTGTATGTGTCTATGTGTATGTATAAAATCTCTAAGAATACAGTATTTAGAGCCCATTAGTGAGGGTAAAATGTACAGATAAACTATATCATTTATGGGTATGATACGGCTACTGTCAAAATAACATGCTATTTTGACAGTTGCTTTACCTTTCCTCGAATTGAGTCTACAATAAGAAACTAGTTTCTTAGCAACTAAAATATAATCTCAAACAAGCACATTAAAAAAGAAAATGCTCACAAAAGAAAAAATATAAATAAACCATACTTGCTGTCTGGGCAAGCCTTTTCTGTTGGGTTGGAACACAATTCGTCTGAAATAGCACGGTGTCCTCTTGCCTGGCCTGCTCTCCTTGTCTGACCAAAGGGAGTCTGCGGGAGGACTGAGGTAGCCATTGTCCTTTTCTTCCTTGGCTTTTAAAAATTACTCTTTTTTATAGTTCTGTGGCCCTGGGTAACACAAAGAGCTAAGTGCTCTATGATCAGCCAAAAGATTGGCTGTTAAAACTCACCCAGAGGTGCCTCATGGAAAAACGGCCTGGTGACCCGTGTCTGAAGGCCACTGCTTTGACAATGCTGGGGCGCACTTGAACTCTGCATGTGCAGGGTTACCATGAGTTGGAATCAACTGGGCGGCAAGTGGTTTGGTATTTGAGTTGCCTCATACGTCCTAGGTAAGGAAGCTCATCCAGAGCCGGCAAAGACTGGAACCGAAAACTTGCATTCTGCTATCTCTGAACGTTGGCCTTGTAGCCAGGAGTTTAGATTGTCATCTCTTAATCGACCAAAATGGTGATGAGCAGACACTTTGCCATCCAGACAGTTCCAGCTCCTGGCCATGGTGACAGGAGAGCCCACTAGTTCAGGCCTGTCGTGTCGTGTTTCCAAATTAAAGCAGCAGTTCTCCAAGGATGATTTGGGGACTCCTGAGATCACTGGGACCCTTTCAGCTGGGGCCAAGGGCCAAGCTGGACCCCTTGGTAACAACAGTCTCCCTCCCGCCTGGGACTCTGATGCAGGGTATCGTCACAGGCTGCCTTTAGAAGCCAGGATGGGGATAACAACTGTCCTCTGTGAAGAGGATTCACCCCAAAATGTAAAACAAAGCCACGATTCTCACTAACTTTGGTTTGTTTGTTTTAACATGGAAATGCTATTTTTGATAAAAAATGTGTTATTTATGTTCCCATGCGGTGGCTTTATGACTGTGTTTAAACAAATGAGTAAATAGTTCTGAATGACCTAGTTTTACATTTGTAACACAGTGAATATCGACAGAGGATGGATACAAACAAAACCCCTTTGGAGTTCACAGTCATTGTCAAGACTGGATCACAGTCCCCAGACCAAAAGACGATAGCCCTCACTGCCTGCCAGGAACAGCCGCCTGCCGGTACCTTTGTATGATTGATGGATTTGTGGGGTGTCACCAAGACCATTTCCCTTCAGATTCTTCGTGTCCCCAAACCTAGAAGTGGCTTCCCAAGAAAGGAGTGAGTTAGAGGTGGCAGGAAGTTAAATTAGAGCTCTGGACTGAGCACTTGTGGTTAAAATTTTCAAACAACACCGATAAACACGTTTTGGTATGCATTTCTATTTCCTGAGTAGACATTGCTATGGTTATAATTATTGGCGTGATTGGACTTTCATTCTTTTGAAATAGCTTTCCTAAAAAATACCTCAATACCTGCCCCCTCCTGAAAAGTAGTCGGCAAGGAAAGTGGAGCCAAGGCAGTGGGAGTGCTGGAAGAATAAAATGGGAAGAGTCAGGGCCATCGGGGCAGAAGGAAAACGATAGTTCAAGGCAGGTGATACAGTAGCCAGGTGTAACTGAGGTTTTTAGGTTGACCTTACTTTCATGCTTCCGTACCTGGTAACACAGTGGTTACATATCGAATTGTTCACCACAAGCAAGGTCAGCAGTTCGAAACCACCAGCTGCCCCTTGGGGGAAAGAGGAGGCTTTTCTACTCCATGAAGAGGCCCAGTCTCAGAAACCCACAGGCGCAGGTCTACCCTGGCCTGGAGAGCTGCCGTGAGTTGGAATCGACTGTATGACATTGAGGTGGGTCCATTTTCCTAAGGAGCTCCGGCAGACGGAAGGTTCGGCCTTGGGCTGCAGAGACCGCCAGGCTGCCTGCTCCCGTAAAGATTTGCAGTCTCCAACCCTGCTTTGGGTTTCCCTGCGTCAGCATAGCAGTGGATTTGGTTTTCCGGGGAGGTGCCTTTGCTCACATAGAAATGGTCATCCTGAACTCCCACCCCACCCCACCCCACACACACACCTCAAATTGGTTTTATCACTCATCTATTTCAGCAGTCCTTAAAGATAGACATATGTGTTCCATGGCTTTATATTTTAAGATATGGACAATTGTGTGTAATAAACTAAAATATAAAAAAACAAACCCCAAACATTAAAACCTTGTTTAAAAGGTAAGTTAGGAGGCAGCCGGGTTCCCTTCTCATTTCCTTCATGCCATTCTTTCGGCTGGTAGGAAAGCACTTGGCGCACTGATGGTTAAACGGAGAGGAAGAACCGACTTTTCAGAAGGAGACCCACCTGCCCCCAGAGGTGCCTTGTTCCTCAGGCGCCACCTCCACCCTACCAAATGCAGTGAGTCCGCTGGCCATTCTGGAACAAGGTCTGAGAAATAAGACATAGGGGAGACTTCAGGCTGTGGAAGGAGGAGAGGGGGGAATTGTTAATTAAGCTCTATTAAATATTAATTGAAATATAAATTCAAAACCTCCCAACTCCTGACAGTTATATAATCTAATTAAGTGGTAGGGTCTGCTGCCCCACAGTGGCATCGGGCAGATTCGGGGCATAAAGCTCTCTTCTCTCATAAACACCACCAGGTCTTTATTAGTCCAAGGCACGCGCCAATAACATGGAGGGGCAAGTTGGACGTAATAACAGTTTTATGGAACATGGAAGAATTGAGGGGGCAATTTCTGTCTTTCTGGATGGGAGGTCCGACGGGGTGACCTGGGGATCATGTGAATGGTTTGGCCTCGGGGGGCGAGGGGTGTAAGAGAAATGAGGGGGCGTTGCCCTGTGACAGAGCCCACGTTTACGTGGAAACACCTGGACCTGAGAGGTGACTATTGAATTCCTGAACTCATTTCAAATTTATTAACTACCTTTAGAAAAAAGATTATCTTTGAACTCTCATGCCCCAAAAAGAAGGGATAGAAGGAGGAGGGGGAACCCAAGCTGAACATGAAAGGGTTTTTCAGATTAATGTGATTCCTTAACTGTGTTCGACACTTTTTTTTAATTGATAGGAGTGGCGGAGGGGGTGGGGGGCGCTGTAAACATCACCCGAGTCTTATATGCCTGCCCCGAGAGCTTGGGCGTGACTTTTCCCCCAGTTCAGGAAAGTTCATTCGACAGTGCAGAAGAAATGCAGGCGATTGTCTGCTTTGCTTTTCTTAGATGATTTCCTATGTTTTCTGAATGTGTACAACATGTGGCTCTAAGATTTAAAAAAAAATTTTTAGGTGGTATGACTCAATTTGAAAAAAAAATCACTAACATGCGCTAAACCAGTCCTGCTCAAATCGCCTTTTGAAAGTACATCTTTCAAGGTTCTAGACTTACGTGCGTCAGACCGATTTCAGTTACTGGAAGGGAGGGGTGGGGCAGGCTCACTCGCAGTCTGCCTGGTCTTTTAGTTGCCCCTCTGGGCAGTGGTTTCATACTGGTGGATAGTACCACTTTATTACCCCTGGGCCCTGGGAACCCAAGTGTGTGAGTTGCTGCTATTCCAGCTTTGGAAAAGGAGGGCAGGGAGATCTAAGCATGCATCCGCCAGAACTTCTGCCCCGTGCAGCGTGTCCGCCCCTCTGGCTGCAACACAGCCTTTGTGTCGTTCTTAACCCCTCCCCTCCTGGGCCAGGGTGGCTCACAGGGCTGGGGCGGGCGGAATGTCTCCTGGATGGCCCGGCACACCCGTATGTTAACAATTTTACTGTGGTCTCTTTTATTTCCTTTTCAATTTGGGCTGGAGCAGTTTCCTAAAAGAATGTGGATGAACGCTCGCAGTGCTGGGCGCAGGGATGGTGCCATTTGAGCCTAGGTGTTTGCCTCACTCTCTGAAGGACCTGGGCCTCAGGAACCTAAGAATGACCACTCAGAGGAAAGTGGTCTCATCAGTGGGCCCGACAGGAGCCACTGAACCAGTTATCCTCTCATCCCCTCCGACTCGTTGGGCAGCTCCTGTGTATCCCATTGCAACTGTACTATGTAGGGTTTTCAGTGACTGGTTTTTAAAAAGTAGATTGCCAGGCCTTTCTTCCGTGGCGTGGTGGGTTCATACCACCAACCATTTGGTGAGCAACCAAGAGAGCTAACGACTGACACCATCCAGGCACTTGTTTTGTATCTATGGGCTCGAAAAAGGATGTCCCCTGGCTTCGGGGAGGACCGGTATGGGACATGTGCATCTTGGCAAAGGTGGATTGAACACGTGGAGGGGCCGTGGTATTTAGTGTATACTCAGGGTCCAAAGATGGGGTGTGTGTTCACTGCCCCGTGGCTAAGTGCCTGGCTCCCACACAGACATGCGCTGGTGCGGAGGCAGTCCCCCCATGGGACAAAGAAACGGCTCCGGCACCTTTAGATTGTTTGGCAAAGGTTTCCCTGTTGCCTGTGGAGTGTTTCTTTTCTTGAAGCCAGAGCTGGATCCGGGGTCTGTGCGGCTGACATTTTAGAACATGGGAAAGAGCTGCGGTCGGAGCCAAGGATCTGCCAGACTGTGTCGGGAGAACCTTTATCATTTCTGTCAGATACATCACAACTCGCTTGTCTTACCATACATCTTCCTAAATGTGACAGAATATTCAGCTGTTATTAATTGAATACTCTCTAATTTAACGGCTTAGCGGGGGAAAGAGTGACTGGTTTGTTTCAACACGGAAAGCTGGCACCAACCTGGATGCGGGTTTCAATGTAGTTGAATTGCACGTCCTGAAAAAAAGCCATTGTGTGGCAAGAAATGGCTACCTTACATAACACCAAGGTAGCCGAATTCAGTTTATTGTTCTTCAACAAACCGAGAGGGGGGGTGGGGTGAGAGAGATGGGGGAGAGAGGCACACATCGGGACGCAATACAAGTGGGTTACGGGGAGCTGGTAATGCCGCAGCAGCTTTTCCCTGATAAGGGTGATGTGGTTAGTACGCTCGGTTGTTTGGCTAGTTACCAGTGAGTCAGTTACAACTCGGGACCATCCTGAGGGTTACAGGTCCAAATGGTTTCCATAGTTTCCCATGCTGTGACCTCCCAAGGTGTTGCTGGGTGGGTTGAAACCACGTGCCCCGCCCAGGGGCTCCGATCAAACTCTACCATTTCCAAAGCAGTCCGCTTCACTAGAAAGCTCCAGGCCCCCTGGACCGCTTCATAGAACAGGCGAAATTATTCCGTCTTTATGTTTTCATCAAAATATATCAACCGAGAACCCAACAGTGTTCCTTGTGACAGGCAATGGGATGCTAAGCCTGAAAGGCCATCTTCATGAGAGAAATTCAGAGACTGACGGAGCAAAGGCTGCTGAGTTTCAGACCTTTGGTAGGAGAACAAAGGCCTCAGCGTAAAGAAAACAAGCAACTTCAATTCATTGATCTTGGGGGGCGACCTGTGGGTGATGGGGACAGCACAGCCCACTTCTGCCGCCTGCATTTTTAAAACATTGTTTTGTTTTGTAAGCGGATAGAAATATGTACTCCCTGCCAACATACCTCTGGATACTTAGACAATGTCTACCTTTTCAAGTGAATGAATCCAAAACATGACCATGACTCGGAGCCAGACGTGGTGTGCAAGGGACGCCCAAGCAGGGAGGGTACGTGGGGCAGTGTCCTAGCTAGCCAGGAGGGTCTGCTGAATGGGCGTGGGCACTTCGCAGAGACAGGTGAGGTTTCTGAGACTGAGGACGGGCAAGAGCATACCTGTAGTCCTCCGAATCCCCCATCATGGGACGATTAGCTTGAGCCTTCTGGAATATATTATTAGCCCCGGGGCGCCATGTAACTCCCTAGCTCCTGACAAGCTGCCAACATGGCTCTCTCTGGGCTGCAAAGTTGGAGCTCCCCTGGCAGCCTGCCAGGGTTTTAAGAAGGCTCTGGGGGCCCAAGGTAGCCTCCTGGTGCCAGTCAACAGTCATTGTAAAACCCAATTCAGGAGGGAAAAAAAAGAGGGGGGAAGAAAACCCTCTTGCTTTCCCTTCTGCACAGAACTCACTGGCATACATGGGCCATCCGTGTTGGCACACTGCCCTCCACATTAGGGGCAGGCTTTCGCTTTGGGACGGCAGGGAGAAGAGGACTATGTGCTTTGTGGCTTTTGATGTAAGTCATCAGTGTCATATTACATGAATAGCACCATCACACAGGGCACGGCCGCGCACAGAGTGTAGTCCCCGATCCCTCACATTGTCCTGTGTCACCAACGTCCTTGTCACAAAGAGGCTCTCTGATTATTTTTCTCTGCCATAAATCTTAGGGAAAGTGGAGCCTTTCTTAGAAACCCTATTTTAAAAAATGTAGCCCTCCCCCCCAAATTCGGGCATTGCAAACCATATTAGAAATTTGAGAAGTCATATCTAGAGAGACATTTTGCACATTGGTGCACCCCAAAATGAGCATAAGTGTAATTGTGTTGATAATAACTTTGCCTTGATGGGATGAAAATAATTAATAATAATAATGCACCTGACTACAAAATCTGAAAGTTTGTAACATTACACACAGCCACAGAAAAAACGTCAAATAAATCTTAATCATTCAGAATAGAAGCCTACTTGTGTCCAGTGAAAAGACGAGAACTTTACAGATCTACCAGTAGAGGGAAGCTCGTTTAGAGAACTCTCTGGAAACTTCTTAACCTATTCGTGGACACGAGGCTCAGGGTTTTTAAGACAAATTGTAGAAAGGCAATGTATTCAGTAGATATTCTGTGTGTTTGAACATCCAAATATGAGGGTAAAACCTGCGAAAGGCGGAACCCGGGTGAGGCCAGCATCTGCTGAGAAGGGAGCACACATTCTCCACTCAATGGAGCAGTCGCAAAGTGGTGGTGAGGCCCCGGCGGAACACCTTGTCGTCTGGTCTCCCTTCGACTCATCCTACAGCCGTTCCAGGCTTTCTGTTGTCTGCTCTCTTTGGGGATGAAGCTTGTCTTGGTTTTATGGTATCGTTGTTGCTTTTGTTGATTTCTTGTTTGTGTTTTTTAGTATGCTTTTCCTTTTTTTTAATTGGTGAATTTTTAAAAATCATTTTATTGGGGTTCGTACAACTTTTATCACAATCCATCCATCCATTGTGTCAAACACATTGGTATATATGTTGCCATCATCATTCTCAAAATATTTGCTTTCTACTTGAGCCCGTGGTTTCAGCTCATTTCCCCCCCCTGCCCTTCCCGCAACCCCCCCCAAGAAACCTTGATAATTTATCAATCATTATGATTTTGTCATATCTTACATCGCCCAACATCTCCCTTCACCTACTGCTCCGCTGTCCTTCCCCCAGGGAGGAGGTTATATGTAGATCCTTGTAATCTGTTCCCCCTTTCTCCCTCACCTTCCCTCCACCCTCCCAGTATCACCACTCATACCACTGGTCCTGAAGAGTTCATCCTCCTTGGATTCCCTGTGTTTCCAGTTCCTATCTGTACCAGTGTACATCCTCTGGTCTGGCCAGATTAGTAAGGTAGAATTGGGATCATGATAGTGGGGGGAGGGAGGGAGGAAGCATTCAAGAACTAAAGGAAAATTGTGTATTTCATCATTGTACACTGCGCCCTGATTGGCTCGTCTCCATGCAGCCCTTCTGCAAGGGCATGTCCAATTTCCCACGAATGGTCCCTGGGCCCCGCTCCGCGCTCCCCCTCATTCACAATGCTGTGATTTGGTATGCTTTTCTGCAATGGAAATCCAGGACAGGCAAATCGTTAAAGAGAGGCGCTGGATTAATAATTGCCTAGGTGCGCGGTAAAGGAGGTGGGGGATGGGGAGCTAACGACAATGAATATGAGGAAGAAGAAAACACCATGCCCTCGATGGTTGCGCAGCCACTCTGAGGGAACCATTGAATTGTAAGATAAGTGAATCTTATGTCAGTAAAACTTTTTTTTTAATGAAAAGTGGTAAGAGCACACACACCTTATCAAAGGCAGAAATCTTCTGGAATACAAAAACCCCGTGCAGCCCTCTTGAGTGCTAGCTGTCACGATGTAAGGGTTTAGGTCAGCCTGACGCATGAGGAAACACACACACACAGGAAGCCGGTAGGGTTGCCATCCAGCTCAGGTGATAATAGAACAGAAAGAAAACTGTAACTCAGTGTTGTCAGTGGTGAAGCCTTGGTGAGGAGGGCATTTTGCATTTTTGTACCAACTCCCCAAGAGCTCAAGGGTCTGAGCAGTATGCGGGGAGGGAACTGGGGGATGCTGGAGTGCAGGGAGCGTGTAACTATCCGCATATTCCCGACAACTGATTGATGTGGACTGCTGCCTCGAGAAAGACGCAACACAATTTTACACCAAAGACCCCCTTTCTGCTGAGTCAGTGCCAACCCATGACGGCTCTATACCGGGTTTTCTGAGACTGTCCTGTCCTGCGCACAGCACAGGGCCCCCTTTCCCCCGCACCGGTACCGAGGCGACGGCAGTGAAGAGCACAGAGTGCCCCTGCCTTTCTTCGAGCCCAGATGCGTGCAGGGGCGACAGAGATAAAATGTAACCTGCTGGGGTACAGTGTTGTACTTGATGGATTTATAATCACCATCAAGATTATAAATGGGGAGAAAAAGTCATGAAATACTTATTTTTTAAATTTTTTACGTTAACTTGAAACCTGGAAAGTTTTACACAACCATGTAACCTAATACTACGCTTTCCTCATCGTGGAGGCTCAACTCTTCAAATCCCTGGCGAGTCTGGATTAGTTTGGATTGCTATCTGATATTTGACTGAATCAGAAATGCAAACTAGTTCCTTAGAAGAGCCTAAACAGCACCCCAAAGTCGCACTTTCCCATTCAGAGGACCCAGGAGGCTGAAAGTGCTCTTGCGCCCCGTCTTCCCCTCGTGTCAGCTGTGTCCACATGATCATGCTGGCTCTGTGAGGCCAGCGTGTTCGCCTGCAGTCACTTGTGTAGTCATAGGGAAGGAGGGGAGATTTCTAGAAGACAGTTTTCCAAGCTAGTCCGAGCCTTTGTTCAGCCTGTCAGAAGGAGCCTTTGGAGCTGTTTGCTTCTTGGCTTAGTTATTTAGGGCGGCTAGAAGAGAAACACCTTCAGTGGGTGACTTTAGCCGACGGAGACGTGTTTTCTCACAGTTTAGCAGGCCAGAAGTCCGATTGGGTGTGATGTGGCTGTGTGTGTTGAGCCTCGAGGTTTGAGGGGCTCAGTCAATCCGTAACATATCCCACGGGGCTCAGTACGCATGCCCTGAGTCAGTGTTTCTCACTGTGGGATTTCCACATGGCTTTTGAGGTGATTAGAATTTGGGGCAGGTGGAATTTTTTTAAGGATTTGATTTTTTATTTGCGTGTGTGTTTGGGCGGCTGATCTACCTACATCTGCCCAGTTGGCCACTTGTAACCCGCTCCCACCACGACCACCTTCTGTTCACATAGCACGTTGTGTGTCTCAGAGCCTCTCTGTGGGGCAAAGGCTTAACGCAGGTGGCTGCGAACAGAAAGGCTTCAGATTCAGATATCTCGGCCGGCACCTCAACAGAAAGACCTAGATATCTATTTCTGAGAACTCTGTCTTGGGAGACCCGTGGAGGGCAGTTTGTTCTCTGATATACACCCGGGGCCGCCGTGAGTTAGCATTCACTGGGTGTCACCCTTTAAAATCATGATGGTAATAATATTAGGATACGCTGCATGGTTCACAGAAATCTGACCTTTCGGTCTCCATATCCTGGTCCCCCCATGCCTTCACCTGTGGTGGAATCCCGGGTCTGCGAGTGGGGCCTTCTGCTTGCTCACCCTGCCGGTGCTGGTGATTTTCACCACTGGCAGTTTCAGACAGCCTCCGCTTTCCTGTTCATGATTGCTTAAATATATCACTGCTTGGTGTCACTGCGTATGGCTAAGGAAACTCGCACTTGGAATGACGGCAGCCTGGTTTGGTGGGAAGTGACCTCATGAGCTGCAGACGGATTCTGAAGAGCAGACTGGAGGTTTGCCTGGATCCAGGGCCTGATCTGTGCTCTGCCAAGTGGAAGGCATTAGAGTGCCCTGTCTCATGGCACCAGTCAGAGGGAAGGCAGGGGACTTCCTGGGCCCCTAGTCTATTAGAAAACTGCCTCTCCTGGCTGCTTTCTACTCGGTCACCATCGAAATGCATGTTACAGCCTTCTCTCTCAAAGGAAGCTCAGGGTGCACAAGATGATACCGCATTCTACCAACCACTGTCATTGCATCAAGCTACAGGACAGAGCAGAATGGTGCCAGAGGCCGAAGGTTCCAAGGCTGTAACCTTTATGGCAGTAGACTACCCTGTCTTTGTCCCACGGACACACTGACTTTTTGGTTAACCAGCCCAGTGCTTAACTACGGCGCCACTGGGGTTCCTTCAAATTATTCGCCCTCTTTAAAGTGTGTTAATTTAAAGAAAAGAGTTTTCTTTTCTCCTTATGTTCTTGTAATGCCAACAATCAAGAAACGTGGAGTTACATTAGGCACCATCCCTTCAGCTGGCTTAATTCCATAAATATATCTTGAGTAGCTCTTGTGCTCACCTTGCACATAGTACACCCGTTATTGTCACGCTGCCTCGATCTTGCACGGATCCGAGTAGAACTGTGCTTTGGAAGGTTTACAATGGCCGGCTTCTCAGAAGTTGATGGCCAGGCCCCTCTTCCAAAGTGCCTCTAAGTGGACTTGATCTTCCAACATTTTGGTTAGCAGCTGAGCACATTGACTTCTCGGAATACGTGTTGAATGATGGAGTAACAAGGAGTGAAAATCCCTATGGCCATGAACTTCAGAAGCAAGCAAAACAAGGCTCCACGTTAGAGGAGCCAGCATAGTGGCTGTCTTTAGACACTGGCTGAGAAGAAGCTGGTTGGGACTTTTGAGGAATGCCTAGAATTATTCCCTTTCCTGATTCAGATTCTGAATACTGAGGTGTGTGCCCTTTGAGAAAAGTCCAGCTAAGTGTGAAACTAGGATTTATGTGCTTTTATTTAGTGTCTCTCATACAATGATTTTTTAAAAAGGATAATGTCTGTCCTTCTGTTCTCATAAGAAGTGGTGTGGAAACCTATGGAGGGCAAAGGACTGTAACATTATTTGCCGAACGGAAACTAGCAAGCTCTGTGTGACTGTAACTGGCAGGAGAAGAGGAGGGAAAGGGCGTAGCTCCGCCCCTTTTAGTGGCACTTAATAGATGTGGGCCATGTTGTGACCCTGGAGCTGAGGTCCCCATGTCTGACACAGGAGGATGCCCAGAATCTATACCCACCCATCGGTGGTGCAGAAGCTGGTGTGCCTGGCTTGGGAGCTTTGTCTGCTGGCTCCCATTAAGAATTTTTTTTCTCTTTTTAAGAACAAAACATAAGGAAAACATTTTCTCTGACATGGAGTCCACCCCCACATGTAACAGTAATTGCAGGGCCTGGAGGAAAAAAAAAGATCATTCCAATTTGGGGCCAACCAGCCTTGACAATGTTGTGTTAAGCCTTCTGAAGAAATGAAACCAGGCGGTGGCCAGGCAGCCCTGGCACAGGTGGCTATGCAGTCAGGCCCAGAGAGTGACAGTGGGGAAGTTTCCAGCGCCAGGAGAGGAGGAGGGCTTAGGCCCTCTCAGAGCGCATCCTTAACTCCAGGCCTGGTTCTTGGAGTGACTTTGCCCTTGCTCCTCAGGGTGTTGCTGCAACCATGAGCTGATCGGGTGCCTGGGTCACAGAAAGCTGTGACCGCCTGACTTCACTCAGACCCTCACCAGATCACCCCCCTCCCCACCCCGTCACAAGGACACCTCTGAAAGTACTGTAGAAAATGGGTCCCGGGAAAATCCCAGCGTACACACAGTCACCCATCCCTTCTGCTCTCGACTCTGTGTGTCTGTGGAAGTTCACATACGGAGTCAAGTTTATTGTTTCTATCTCGTTTATTTTAAGTATAGTTTTACACTTTATTATGTGCAGTGACATCTTAAATGGAGCCTGTCACTCCATCTTGACTACTGCTAGGGGCTAGAGCCACTTACCATGTCACACTTTTCAGCAGCCCTGATTAACGGTATCAGAATGAGCAGCTCCAACTCCACCTCCCCCCAAAACAGCACCCCGATTTACATGGAGCTCAGTGCTGCGACCCACGGTCCCTTCTGCAGAGGGAGAGGGTTTCCAACATGGTGGCCTGTGAGCTTCCCTCCCTCCCTCTCTCTCTTCCTCCTTCCTTCCTTCCTTCCTTCCTTCCTTCCTTCCTTCCTTCCTTCCTCCTTCCTTCCTTCCATATGTTCTTTTCTTCACTTCTTTGTACCTCCCCCCTGGCCTTTGTCTCCTCCTCTCTGTCTCTTTCTCTCTGGCTTTCCTCATTAACTCTTCTGAGAATGGTAAATAAGTCAAACACATTTTTTTTAACGTATACTCTTTCTCAGTCTTCTAAAATAGCATGTTTGTTAGGCTGTCGTGTTCCAAAACAAGAAACATGTCCGCGCGTGCGCACACACACACCAAAATAATAAAAAATAAACCACTGAGAAAAACAACAACAAAAACTTTTCTTTTGGCCTCCCTACGCCCCTGTTCCGAGTCCGTTGCGATAGCCCTGTCATCGTGCAAGGTAGCCTAGAGTCATTTGAATATTTCATTTTCCCAGCAGCCAGTGCAGCATGCGTTACAGATGGTACTTGCTCCATCCTTCTGGACCTGGTTCAATTATAAATGAAAGTAGAGAGCTGAGATTTGTCTTTTTTGTCTCTGCTTAGTTGGAATAACACAATAAAGCTTGATGGGTAGGAATTTCTCAAACTGCCTCCCTTGCCTGGGACGCTTCCCAACTCGGTCTCTCCTCCTGAGGAGCAGGGCTGCACGCGTATCGGAAACCAAATGTGCAATGATCTTTTGAGACATAGCCTTTCCCTTGGCTCGACTTAAGGTTGTCTTCTGAAAGTACGAGCACCCTCCACTACCCTCCCCTTCTCTGCCGTTCTTATTGCTCATGAATTCCTTAGCGATGACTCCATGACTTATTCAAGAGCGTTGAGTAAAACCACGTCCCTCCTCCGTGCCGTCAAAAGTCCTGTCCCCTCACATCATGCGACTTAACAACACATCAGCGGTCAGGGAAAAGAATGTATTCCTCGCATCCATTAAGACTGGTATCTCTTCCCAGCGTCATGAAGTTCATATATGAAAATGGAGCACACGTGTGTGGTACATTATGCATACTTATGAGTGTAATCGGATATGCACATACTTATTAGGCATTAATAGAAGAAGTAGTGGGAGTGTGTGTGCGTGCGTGCGTGTGTGCGTGCCAAAAAGGCTTTGGGGTTTGGTGTGCTTTTAGAGGTCATAAAAATAAACAGTAAATATATACTTTTTATTAGGGCTTTATTTTTATGAGTGTTTTGGTAAATGCAGAACATGTTGTTTAGCTCAGACTGTGTTGGTTTGAGGTTAATGTGGGGTGCTGTTTTTCTCTCGCTCAAACGAAATTCCTGAGTGCCATCGACAGGTGGGGCACACGGTGCCATTGGTCTTTCTTGGGGGGCGGGCTGATTGAGGTAAATGCCAGTGGTTTCAGAGAAGGGGGACAGAAACCCTGACCGCATTTCTATGCGATTGGCCCGCTGACACGGGACTTGATTCAGGGGGTGCTCCCTGAAGTCTAACTTTTATTTTGATGTGTTGGTCATTTCCCTGTTCCTCACTCATTGCTGGGAAGCAGCTTTGCTGTTTCCCCGCGTGGGCCGGCTGGATCAGCCCCGCCCTTACTTTGCTGATCTCCCCTTACGAAATTAAACCGTTAATCATATATCACACCTCCTATCCACCCATATTTCTGTAAGATGAAGACCTCAGGAGAGAGCCTAGCGTGGCCTGCAGAGAACTTTCCATTTAAAAGAGGAAATGCTATTGCGCTACAGTCGGAACCGCTGCGCCCACATCCACACGAGGCGGCAGAAGCAGCACGGTTCTGGTCTTTTCACCCGCAATTTCAAGGGTCGTTCGCTGAGCACCCCACGTCCCTTTCCTCCTCCTAAATGGCGTCCAACCTAGGTGGAGAAATAGCAGTGAAAATGAACTCAAAAGGTAAGTCCAAGTCTTTCTGAAGTATGGATCCTTTTAAAAAGCAACGCGTGCTTGGTGTTCAGATGAACTTGTGATAAACCCCCTCTCTGGGAGTCTCATCGACCTGGTTCTGGGAGTGTTGTACATTCTCCCACGTGCCCCAATCCACATGAATTCTGACTCAGCTTCTATTATTGACATCATAGGCTCTCAAGTTAATTGGCTCGCTGCTCCCTTTTTATAAAAAACAAAACAAACAGACAAACAAACCCACCTACTCAGGACCCAACTGGCAGTTAGAACCTTTGATACCTGAGCTTGTAATGCAGGGGAAGTGTAGGCATCGGCTTCGGCAGCTCCTCCACGCGGGTCCAGTGCCCCTCCGCAGACACACGCATCCCAACCTTAGAGACTAGGAACTGGGGAGAGTTAGAAATGCCAACCACGTTCCACGTTTTTCGGGTATTTAAAATAACATATCTCGTGCAAATTTTCTAGGAATGCAACAATCAGAAATGTTTAATAACCTATGGTCACTTTCAAGCAAGTAATTATCTTGAACTCACTCTCTGCTAATAGAACATCTTGCCAGAATAATGAAATTGGAGTTCTGGCTTTCAGCTAATTTTAATTTATCAACTGTTGACCTACTTTTCTCTGGAAATTTGAAACAAACTGGAAAAATAAATGGCAATGATATTAATATTGATGTAGTCATTTTCAGGCTAGCCAGTGCTTTTTGCATATTTTATCTCAATGTTGGACCTCAGAGTAACCCTGAAAGATAGGGGGTGGGGGAGTAGGCTATCTTGTTCTTAGTCGACGAATAAGAAAACAAACTTAGAGGGGTTAAACAATGCCTCATATCCATAGAGACTGGAGTGCCCTTCAAGCTCTGGTGTAAATTCTGAAAGTTGAACATGTGTCTTTCTAGCAGCATGTTTCAGTCTGTGTCTACTAAATTCCTATGTCCATTCCCCCTTCCTGGGCTTGGAGTTACTTTTCCAATGACCCCACAAAGCCCAAAGTGATTTATAGGATTGTGGGAATGTATAGGGTCAGCTCTTTAGTTAGACTGTTCCAAATGGTCTAGGAAATTAAGCACATGCCACGGTGGAGAGGGCTTTTATGTATTTCTTGCCAGCTTTTATTTTAGAAAGAGGAAATCCAAGTCTCGGAGTACTTGGACATGTACTTGATGCTTTGCAGCCTCTCTGTCTGTCATGTAGGTGGTTAGGAAGCAGAGCTAGACTGACGGGAACCTTCCGTGGTTCTTCGTGTCACAATCCACTGCCCCACAGGCTCTGGGAGTCACGCCTCCGGGGGACTGCTGACTGGGTGCTCAGCCTTTACTTATTGATATTTTTAAGGCACAGGATGCAAACAGAGTGCCCATTATGTTGACAACGGGAAGGGTTTTGTGCGTCTTTGTCTATCCGTACGGAATATTTCACAGTACGTTTATATCTCGCTTTAGTCTCTTAATATGTCTCTTAATAGTCCCTAAGTCACAAATCCATAGCGAGTCTTTGACAGTGCAGGTTTCTCTAATATTTTTGTTGGAGTCACGTGGGGCTGGCCACATCACTCATGACTGAGCTACGCCGGTCTCTTCGGAAGGTGGGGAGAAACTTTATAGTACTGTCTGGGCCGTCACATAGTTTATTCAAGCCACAGATGGTTGGTCTCATAATTTAGTTGTCTGATTTTGTTACATTTTTGGCTATATTTCCCCTGCTTATCTTGCTTTTATACGTCTCTAGGAATGTTTCTAAAGAACTATAGTTGGCTTATGTGGAAAAAGTCCCACTAGGCGTCTCAGCTGTGGCTCACACACCTACGTACAATGCAGTTGGAAATGCGGGTGAAATGGTGTTCGCGGCAGAAAGCTTTGTCAATACCTATATGAAATATTTAAAATCAATAGATGTTATTGAAACGATTGCTTGTAATTTTTAGGACGGTTACATTTTCAGCAAATAAGACCTTATCCTTCTAATTTAACCCTTTGGTGGTGTTTTTGTGAACCAAATTATCACGACATAATCCTCCTTTGAATAGCTTCTTCTTTGGGGAAGGCATTTTGCAGCCCTCGATGACAGGTACTTACAGATTAAAATATCGGTCCTCTACCCTGCCCTTTCCATCTGATTGTTCCTACCACTGACCAAGCACCGTCCACCACCAGTGTCTGGCTAGTGATTGAACTCTCTGCTTCAGGAGCATGGCAGCCCCCTGTCAGAAGGTGACAGCCAGTAGAAACAAAAACACAGAGCCTGACCTGAATTCTTCCATGGTTTGGGGTTTGCTCAGCAACATGAAATGCTGCCTTCAGAGAAAAAAGAGACCAGCGCCCCGAGTGTGTTGTGTGTGCACGTGTGCTTGTGTGTCTGGTATTGTGCACCTGTACGTGTGCAGAGGAGTGGGCAGCAAGTCATTTTGGCTCCAATTACTTTTTGGATGCTCGCATCTGGAAGAGGGGACTCCCCTTCATCTCTCAAGGCTTCTGATAATGAACTCTTTACTGACGCCAGATTTAGGGGAGCAGGAAGCCAACAGCTATAGGCGCCGTAACCATTCCGAATGAATTTTACCTCACGGAAGCAGGAGAGAAGGGAGCTACCATTTGCCTGTGTACTCCAGGCTCTAGCCTAATGACTTGACACACTTGAACTCATTCAAAGATGACGATATCCCGGGAGATTAAGGTGTCTTCTCAGCTTCTACTCGAGGAAACAAACCAGGGTTGAAAAAGTTGTCTCACTTGGCTAGAGTCAACCATTGAGTACAAGGCAGAGGAGGCAAGTCCACCCCGTGGCGTGAACTACTCTTCCCAAGAGAGGGGGGACAAGCCGGACTCAGCTCGTGGCAGGGCTCTGATTGTAAAGCCAGTCAGTTTCAGGGATGCCCGGCGCCTCCCCTCAAAATGAATACCTGGTGTGAGTAGCTGTGGGTCTGACACCTTCTTTCCCCCAGGGAGGGAAAAGCCCCTTAAGACCCTGTTAGCCAAACTCAAAGCTGGTAACTTAATAGGCTGTCCTGCCTGACTCTTCTTACCTGCTATGAATTAATGAAAAAGTATGTATGCGTTCCCGCCCGCCCCCCTAGAGAAACTCTACGTGCCAGAGAGGTATAAAGGAAGGTAAGATGGGAGCCCCTGGGTGCTTTCCACCCTTGACACACTCCGTTGCTAACTAAAAGGTTGGTGGTGCAAGGGGGAGGGGAGGAGTCAACGGACCTCGGAATAAAGTCTTGGAGATCTGCTTCCAAACTTCCCAGAAATCTGCCATTGGGAATCTTATGGAGCTCAGCCCTACTCTCACACCTGGGCCAGCCTGAGTCGGAATCAACGGGAACAGAACCTGGTTGCTCCACTGGTCGGCTGGCCCTTAACAAACTCACCGCCGGCAGTGAGGAAACCCTACTTGGAACAGTGGGTGGCCATACGGCTTTTAATACGCGCGTGGTTTGTGTGGGGTCGGCAAAGGCGCAGGCGGCCTGGCGTATCCTGCCAACAAGAGGTCCAGAAGCAGAGAGAGGGTGTGTTAGTAGGGGTTGAGTTGAACATAGTCTAGGACAGTTTAGATGTGACTGGACAGGTGGACTTGGCCTTACACGACTTTCCAAGTTTGGATACAAAGTACAGGTTTTCTCTCCATCTTGTTTTCTCTATCAACTGGGCCTGGGTTCCTACTGCTCCTCCCCTCTCTCCCTCCTTCCCTCCATCCCTCCCCCCCCCTGCTTCCTTTCTTTAATTTTTAGCCTATTTTCTCTGAAGCTTTTAAAGCTGGAGCCCCAGGCCCAAGCTCACCTGTAAAATAGAACGTGCCTCCGATATGACAGTGCTTGTTAGGTTTCAAATGGGTCTGAGCCCGAGTTGAAAAATAGCTTTTAATAAGAACCGATATTCTAAGGCAGATCCCGTTATATGACCTGTGGCACCTTGTGCAGGTTGAAAATTGCCGCAGGACTTCATAGTGACTGAAGTTTGAGATGGCACCGGAAGGTTAAACCAAACGTGGCGGGGTCGTTCTGAAAACTGGCCTCTGTCCTGTGTACCTTCCTGTCCATAAAGCCAGACCCGTGCCGAGCTTTGGTTCAGAAGAAACTACCTTTGATGCTGGCAGCTTCCTTGGGGTGTCTGTGAGTGGAGTGGGGAGGAAGGATATCGCATGTTGGGGGGGGGGCAGGGTGTGCGGAGTAGACCAATGTCCTGTGCCTGCCCGTCCGTGCAGATGCTCCGAAGTACCAGGAACGTGTTAACTCTGTTGCATAAGGAAAGATGTCTCCTTATTAGTCATCCCCTAAGAATTCTGATTTGGAGCAAAAGGGGAAAATGGAGAAGTGGGAGGCAGTACAAATACCCAAAAAAAGAGCCTCTCTGCTCACTGCCATCTCACAGTTGGGCCATTTTCAAGTCTGTGAGTTTATCATCGCAAGTGTAGAGAAGGCCTACCCCCCCACCCCCACCCCCCCGGTAGAAGTCCCAGCACCTTCTATATGGGTTTCTGGCACCGGTAAAAAAAAAGCAGATGGAATTGAAACATACCAAAAAAAAAAAATCACAGCTGCCACTCTGGACAATTAAGCAAAACATGAAATTGCAGTGAAAACCACAGGGTATTTAAATAGAACAAGATTCTAAACCAAGGACTTGGGTGACTGACGCAGAGTACGATTTAACTCTGCATTTTCTAAAGTGGGCTGCCTTTTGTGTTTCCCCTTCTCCCCCTAACACCCCTTCCCCTAAATCAATAGTAATGGGCCTAGTTATCAAAGAAAACTCTCTCAGTCAGGAGGAGGATAAACGAAAATGCAGTGCCTTCAATCATGCTATCCGAGGTGGAAATATTTTAATACTCTAAAAGTAGGTGCTAGGCGCACACTCAGGTCACACAGTGAGCCCAGTTGTGGGGCTGCTGTCACCGCTGCTTCTGCTGGTGGCCCTCCATTCGAGTCCCACTCCCAGCTCCCACGCAGCACAGAGCAGAACTGCCCCGGGGGCTTCCAGGTGGAACCTCTGAGGAATTCGAACCACTAACCTCCGGATTAGCAGCTGAGTGCCTCAACATCCTGCCACCAGGGCTCCTGGGCTTTCTTTTGTAGAAACACACTTTTATGTCCTTGATCGCCTAGCCAATAAGCGGGAGAGCAGGACCTGGGCTCCAAACTCCAAAGGCCAAATTCTCCCGCCACCACCCCTGCCCCACGCGACACTGCCATATCTGTTCTAAATCCCAACACGAGAAGCCTTGGATACAGGAGTTCGGGAAGGTAAAGGTAAGCCCATCCTCCCAAGCTTGCAGGCGCCTTGCTCTTTGCCTTCTCGGGGTCCTTGCGGAGACGGGGTCGTGCTTTGTAACTCGGCTTTTGCGCCCGTCAATACTTCTGAAGCGGGACTTGGATGTTGATGCGTGCTTTGCTTTCCCACTTGTGTCAAGCGCGGTGTTCCCGATAGCGTGGTGCTCGCCCCTGAGAACCGTTGACTGGTGCTGCCGTGAGCACAGAGTCACCACGGGAAGAGAAGCATATCCATTCTTCTGTAAAAGACACCGACTCTTCGGGCGGCACTGCCTTCCAGGCGCTGCCTCACATTGCCGCTGTGAACCCTGAGTAGCTTCCATCTGTTTTCATGAGAGACGAAACCTTTCATTTAGAAATCTGTTCTCGTCCATGTCAACCCACATCCTTTGCCTTAATTTGCCCGTGTGGCCTGCCGGCTGACAAAGAAATGACTGCTGGTTTCAGGGGCGGCAGATTGTTACGCACCGGGCTGCTGACTCCGAGGGAAGCCGTTTGACAGCACCAACTGAAGGAGCTCGGACACTTTCGGGGGGCAGTTCCACCCTGTCTTACAGGGTTCGCTACGACTTTGTGTGTTTCTTTCTTGTTTGCTGGTTTAAAGGTTTGAGGTGATTGGGAAGACTAAAGGGGGCATCTCAGAGGTGGAAGGAGACTCTGGCCCCAAGTTATGGGCCTGTATCCTGGCTTCCTTTCCCTTCCCGTTCCCTAGAGAGCTGAGCAGAAGAGGAGTCATTTCTTTTGAAGGCAGAATTAGCTCTATCTGTGACCCAGGTCCTGAGAGGGCAAGGACACAGACAGGGAGGACTCTGTGAATGAAGGGCGGGAAGCAGCTCTCGGAATGAAGACCCTGGTTTGGTGTGCCCTCTTCGCTGCCTCTCCCGCCGGGGCTCTCACTGCGCAGTAGATTGCACACGTCCAGGAGAGCGAGGTCCTCTCCTGCCCTGCTGCCAGCATATCAGAGGAGGGATTGCGTGGGCGACACAAAACCAAGGAACAGCCCGTCCAGGAAGCTCGGGCGTGAGTGGGCAATCAAGGGGACATGCGCCAAATGTTGGAGCCAGTGTGTAGTACCGTGCCACCAGGCGTTTACAGGGACCTGTGCTGTCAGTGAGAGAACGGTGCGTTACTGGAAGGGAGTGAGTGGGGTCCGGTTGTTATAATCGTGCCACCCTCTCTCCAGTTTATTGAAGAAAGCCATCGCCGTGTGTATCACGACACTTTCTCTCAGCTTGTCTTCACGGACTCCACCTCCCTGCTCTATTATCCCGTCTCCCAGCCTGAGCGTCGGTCAGTACTTGGCCTGAGACCCCTCCGTACCTCCCTAAACCGGACAACCCGAACTTGTCTGAACACCAGCAGAACCCAGAGCCGTGCAAAGACTGTGACTTTAGCTGAACTCCCCTTGACTGAGCTCTGTGACCTTAGGCCGATTTCAGATTTCCCTTCCCGAAAGCTGGATGCTGATGAGGATCCACCTCTGCCGATGATTGTGCAGATAAGATGAGGCGGTGTGGACGTCCTCTGTAGAAAGTGGAGCATGGGCTAGAAGAAAAAGGAGTTGCTGTCGAAAGGATCTCTGACGGGATCTTTCTTTGTGGAGAGGGGCCTGTTTTCCAGAGAAGTATATTAATAACCAAGACATTGTACAATGGCCTTTGGAACCCCATGAGTCCCATCTCCACAGAGATCACGCGTGGCAGACAATGGACATTGATCTCTTTCATGTGCATGCGCTCTTCCACCATAAAGTTCAAACGGTAGCCGTCAAGTGGACTCCCACACGTGGAGATCCAGTATGTGTCAGTGTAAAACAGTGCTCCAGAGCGTTTCCCATGGCCGAGTTTTTCAGAAGGAGACCCCCAGGCCTTGCTTCCCAGATGTCTTTGGGCAGACTCGAACCTCCGTACTCTAGGGGAGTGGTCAAGTGCATCCACTGTTGTGCATCCTCGTGTGCTCAACGCTGCGCTGTGCTCCTTGTGAAACTGCCATGCTCATCATGCCAAGCGACCGTCTGGGCTCCTGCTGCTTCTGCCTCACAGTCTGGTGGGCATTCCTTCTCACCCCTGTAGACCCGGAGCCCCACCTGTACCTGCGTGATGCCAGGTTTTCTTGCCAGGAGACTCTGAGGTGATGCCTAAGGCCAGCCTGCATCCTTGTGGGTCTGCTATTTTCATCTCAAGGGCATTCTCCTGTGGGGGGTCATTTGGTAAATTTCCTGCTTGCCATCCTTTTTTTCCTCTACCCGCTTTTGAACCCCATCACCCCCTCTCATCGGTGGGTACTGATGTCTCAAAGGATTTCTTTGGGAAGAGTGCGTTTCTGAAGAAAAATGCGAGCATGCGCTGATTTTCAGTGCCCCACATTTCCTGACTCAGGTGCCCGGGGAAGGACTGGAAGGGATTACATAGGTGGGGCGATGCAGTGGGAAGAAGGGGTGGCCGAGGTGGTGGGAAGGCCTGAGCAGGCAGCCCTGCCCGCGTGGGGCTTACCAACCCTGCCGCAGTGCTCCGCTGAGCCTGTCCAGCTGGATTGGCGGTGCCAGTCTCTGTGGGGACTTGTTGGGGCTGCACATTGTGCTGTCATGATCACAGGGGTGACACCGAAATGGCTGTCCTTACTTGTTTGTGCAGAGCTTCAGCAGGAACTTAGGATTTGTTCACTCAAGGTGTCCTGTAGTTAACCAACAAAGGCGCTGTTCTTAAATTCTGTTTACATGTGTCCCTGGGTGCGCACAGGGCAAAGCTCTGTGCTTATTTGCTTATTCGCGCTTTCTCTGTGCTCTGATCAGAGGTGTCACCGAGCGTCGATGAAAGTGATGTCTCTCATCACAGGGTTTCTTCTGCATGGACTGCAAGCACACACTGCTGCTTGCCTCACTTCCGGAGTCAGTGTATTCACTGGGGGTGTCAGATGATCTGGTGTGCTAGATAGACTGTCGTGGCTATTTGAATTCGCGACCTTACGTCAGTAACTCTTTATTTACTTACGTTATTGGAGAACAGAGTAACAATTAAAGGGGGGGGGGATAAACTCACTGCCATTGAGTCTATGCCGACCCACAGCGGCGCTGTAGGACGGGGTAGAAGTACCCCTGTGGGTTCCTAAGGCTGTAGCTCTTTACAGGAGCTGAAAGCCTCAGCTTTCACCCAAGGAACAGATAGTGGTTTCTAACTGCTGACCTTGCAGCCCACAGCCCAACACATTACCCATTATGTCACCAGCTGCATTACAGGGAAAAGGAGCATAATTAAAAGAGGATTCCACTCAGCAGTAAGGTTGTAACTGATAAGTCATTGAAGGATAACTTAATGAAACTATCATGTTAGTGTTCATATGATCTAAGAAATACTGCATTTAAACAGTTCACCATTATGTATCACGTACTACTGAACATTGACAATAGAGATTAATAAGGGTTCTATGTGGTCTGATACTGGAGAATTGCCCATGGGGGGTAGGAGGGGGGGACACCAGGCACCATGCCTTCCTGCATGGGTGAGGCCCCCCTGGTGGTCCCACCAGTAGGTCCCTCCTGATTCTGTGTCCTGAAGTCGCAGCTTTCTCAGGCCTCTTGGGAGGCCTTCCCCCCACTTCCACAGCTACCTGCACTCTCCTTGAAACCTTGAGAATGGGGGGTCCTGCCTTCCTATCCACATCTTCACCCGAGGGCCGGCCGGGCCGCCAGAGGAGCTCAGTGTGCATTGCTTTTTTCCCCTCTCTCTCAGATGGGACTGGTGTGAGCAGCTAATATCTGAGATATGTGGAAGTATGGCTTTCTTTCCTTTTTTGATTATTATCAAAAGGAAAGCGGAGTGTTCATTGCAGCAAAATAAGAACTTGATATGTTTCTTTTTCCTGAGGATGTGTATTTGTGTGTGTGCGGGGGCCGGGGGGGGGGGTTGTTTGTTTGTTTGTGGCAGTGGGCGGGCCAGAGTTCCCTTCCTTTACCTCTGTCACCTGGTAGCCAAAGCCCAGTTCTGAACCCCTTCGGGGCAGGGGCAGGGGCAGGGGCAGGGGCAGAGGCAGGGGCAGAGGCAGAGGCAGGGGCAGGGGCAGGCTGCCTTTCCCAGAGGCAGATGTGTTGTACGTAGCTTTCTCCCCTACCTGCCGCTGACCCCTTTGCCCAGAGGGTTCCCTCCTGTCAGTCTGTCTGTCATCAGCATTCATTTGCCTGGGATGCCGAACACCCCACACTTGACAATTGCTACAGTGTTTCTGCCTTTTCTCTTAAACTGCTTTTTTAAAGCCCCCAGAGACCCTTAAAAAGAAGGGGGGGGGAAAGAATGCAAATGGAAATTGCACTGGAAGCTGAAATAAGCATTGTGAGTCATGCGATCCCGGCCACACTGGGACAAACGATTTTTTATTTTGGGTAATATTTCTTCTTTGGCATTTATTACACCTCTGTTAAACACAGCTCATGTGACAGTGTTACTCATGGGCAATCAGAGAAAAAGCTGAAAGTTGAGCCATTAGTAGGGCAGGGCAACTTATTGTTAATAGCAGCCATTAAAACTGAAAGGAAAAATTACCCATCTGCCCCCAGCCAGACCTGTCTGCCTGAGCTGAGAGTGGGGCTCCAGGCCGGATGGGGGCAGGGGTGGGGGGCAATTATGAGGGAAGGAGAATGGAATGTGGAAACCAGAGATCTTTGTAAGGGAAGGTAGGGCCCTACCCTAGGAAGAAGAAGCCCTCTGAGGCAGCCCCTCCGCCCCACGCCCATCTTGGCCCTAAGAAGCAAACAGTCCTTTTGTTTCACCGCCCTTCCTCAGAAAAGCTCCCATCTGGCAGTCTGCAGCCAGATCCGTTTTAACTGCAGACAGCAGACTACCATGACTCCGATAGCAGCAGCACCTTGCAATTATGCAATGTTCTCCCACCACACGTAACTCCTAACACATTGACCATCCCCAAATCCCTTGCCAGGCGCTGAGTGGGGGTAGGGGGTTGCAATAGGGCCCCTGTACTGACCGCCCCCCCTCACCCCTCTCCCCACCTGACGCCTTGAGAGAAATGATGTGGTGGAAGAATTCTGGGTGGGGGAGTACCAGCTCCAGCCCCGCTCAAGCCACCCGGCAGGGCAGGGTAGAACTGCCCCGTGTACTTCCCAGACGCGGCCTCTTTATGGGAGTAGAAAGTCTTATCTTTCGCGTTTGAAGCAGTTGGTGGTTTCAAACTTCTGGCCTTATGGTTTGCAGCCTAGTGCGTAACCACTATGCCACCAGGGCTCCTGGGGGAGACCCATAGGATGTTGAAAAGGCTAGCCGGAGCATCCCATGGGTGACCTCTGATGTGTCTGGGAGCCTGGAGGAAGCTGGTGGTACCTAACAAGTGGGCCTCACCTGGGTGAGTGCCTGCTTTGTGAGAAGCGGTCCAGCCTGGGAGAATTGGCAAGTTTCCAGGTACGGAGCATCTTATTGCTCAGACATCACCGCAGGGTTTGGGGCTCCAGCCCTGACCCGTTCCTTGGCTATCAAAACTCATGTCAGGTCAGACCTGCTGGCTTCATCCCCAAAGTGAGTCCTCGGGGCACGGTGGCTCCTTCTTTGCATCCTGGGGCCTTGTCCCACGAAGAGCACTGGTTCCTAGCCTCTCTGTGTTGGCATTTTGGGAATACTGGGACTATTACGGTCGCACGTTGGAATGTAGTTCAAGCGGTCTTTAAGGATCTTCAGCCATGTTACACATTTATTACTATAACCCTGGCTCAGCACTTGGACATAGCAAACACACCCATTCCGCCCTCTGGTGACTACCTTGTGTCTCAGCTTCTGTTCTGGACAAGGGACCCTCATTGATCACATTGTGTAACCCACTCCGCCCATTCTACTTAGTGACAGTGCTGTCACACTGGGTAGCCTCGTGGCTTGTAGTCAAAAAACCACCATAGTGACCATGAATCAGCAACTGACCACAACTGTTCAGTAACCGAGACCCGTCTGCCACTCCCAGTTCATACTTGGTGACAAACCACAAGGGCGAGGCTGTCGAATGCACCCAGCAGTAGCAGGGGAGCAAGGTCTGCCTGGAGATGGACTTCAGGAAGCCCCCAGCTATTGGGAGCCCTGTGGAGCACAGGTCTCTGGGGAACACACACGGTTACCAAGTGGGCAGCAGCAGGTGAGCCTTCTGATTCTGGAATTCTAATGGTTCGGTTTCTCCATTATCCATGTTGAAGCACCTTGCCGCTCGGGCTTCGGAGATCACAGTGTTGACGCTTGCACACCCACCTGGATGTGCAGGGGTGCGTGGGGTGGGGTGGGGAGAGTTATGTCTTAGAGGATGAGATGGTCAAGGGAAGAGTGGGGTGGTGGGATCAGTGGGTGTCATTGGAGCTGCAATCTACATCCCTCCGCTCAGAGTCCCCGACTCTGCCGGGGACCATCTCTGAAGGCATCGCTGGGAGTCGTCTTGGGGTGCTTTCTCGCTGAGTGTATTATAACACATTAGGTGCCGGGAAAGTTTGGATGGGTGGGTGTGAGGAAGACTCACTGGGGCGGGTGGAAGAGAAGGGAAGGAGGAAGGACGGTAGAGGGAGACTGGGTTTCCTCATGTTGGTGAGAAGCCCGTGTCTGCCCTGTTGTGCGTGTCATGCGAGATTTGCATCAAGGGGCACGGAAGTTAGGCGGGTAGGAAACTGCCCCTGTGGTTTGCTGAGACTGTGACTCCTCTCGGATGTGGAAAGCCTCATCTTTCTCCCACAGAGCGGCTGCTGGTGTGGAACTGTGGACCTGCGATTAGCAGCCCAACGCGTAACCGCTCTGCTGCCAGGGCCCCTCAATAAATAACAGGACGTGTATGTGTGTGGGGGGCACTTAAAATGTGTTCCCTTTGAAGCCGCCTCTAGAGCTGTTGGACCATCGTTGATAGTGATGGTCTGTCCTTTCAGAGCATTGACTGAGATAGCTTTGAGCAGATGCCGCACTGTGTGAAATTAGAAGTCTTCAACTGAGAGAGAGAGAGAGAGAGAGAGAGAGCGAAAGAGAGAGAGAGAAAGAGAGAGTACAGCTGGTATCATCTGCTTTGGATTTGTTTTGACATCATCGTGGATTAAGTGTTGCAGATCCTGCCGTACCTGGGACTCTAATCCCATTTGGAAGCTGGTGGTTTGTGGTGTTCGGTGTGCAGTTGGTGTGTCCGTGGAGGGATGCTGGCGCACCGGTGGTACAGTGGATAAGCACTGCTGATACCCCCAAGGCCACGGGTTCTGTGCCGCGAGAGAGAAGAGGCTGCGTGCTTCTAGTGCGTGAACACAGTGTCTGCAGCCATGGCCCCACACAGAACAGCAGTTGTGAGGATGGGGCGGGGGCAGGTAGTATGTCCTTCTGTTGTGTACGTGGTCCCTGTGAGTCAGAACTGACACAGCAGTGGCCCACAGCAGTAACAACCATTAGCTCCCATGAAGGATTCCAGCCTCGCACACTGGATCCAGCGTCTCCAGGTTGAGTAAGAATGGACTTGGTGTCTGTGGGGTTTTACTTGGGCCTTATGACGTCCTTCGGAGCCCTGGGAATGTTTTCCGTGTAACTCCCTGCTAACCTCAAGGTCAGCAGTTGGAACTGTTAGAACTGGTTGACCACCAAAGACCAAGGAGGCTTTGAATCTCTCTGTACCTGTGAAAAGGAGCTCTGACGGCATGGTGGGTAACACGCAGACCTGCAAGCCACAAGGTCCAAGGTTCAAACCCACCAACCTCTCCAAGAGAAGCCGATGAGGCCATCAACTTCTGTAAGGATTTAACGTCTCAGAAACCCAGAGTTCTACCCTGCCCCATAGGGCGGCTGAGAGTCTTAATCGACGTGATGGCCGTGGAGCTCCGGTGAGTACTGCGTCTCAGAAAGGGTGGGGAGCACTGGAATGGAACGGACAGGAGGGTTTAATTCCCCACGAGTAGGAATTGATTCCAGGCGTTCGGGGCCTGAGAGATCCAAGAGTGGATTCAGCAAGCAGCGAGCTCACAGTGATGAGGAAGGCGGATGCCAGGCCATATAAGTTCTCCAGGGAGCCAGGGAGCGGAAGCTGAAGAGCCTTCTCCCAGAGCTGATAGAGAACAAACGCCTTCCCTGAAGTGGGTGCCCAGCATTCAGCTTCTAGCCCACCTGAACAGTGGGAAACGGAATGTGTGTGCCAAAGACACTCACGCAGGGTTCTTCTGTTAGAGCGGACAGAGGTACCGCAGACGGGAGAGGATCAAACTCAAAAACTCCAACTCATTGCGCCGATTCAAGTTCAAATCTTCCCAACCCGGTTCACTTGGGCCTTGGATGCCCCTGTCAAAATGGCCTCACAGGAGTTTCTGGGCCTGCATGCAGTGGCAGGTGGCACTTTGGTTCAAGGCCGTGGGCCCTTGTGCTGAAGATGCTTCCATGGGCTTCTGAGGGAAGATGTTGCCCTCTGTGAGGACGGAGGGCATCTAGTATTTTTAATTGGCCAGGAAATCTGTTTGAATTTAGTCACTTCAGCTGTGCCCAGACTGGCAGGAGTAGAGGGTGCAGACACGGTCTGCAGTCTAGTTCTTCTCCCATCCTCCTTGTTTCGCATCCCATTTCTCAATTAATATCTCCCGGTGGAATTGCCACCGCTCACACTTCCTGCTAGCTCCCTGTAGGGATAACACATTGCGCCAAAACCCCACAGGCCAGCAGGGATGCACAGTATCCTTTGCCAGTGTAGATCAGAGCTTGATTACACTTCACGGCTGTAATTCAAGCCTGCTAATCCTCCTCTGGGTTCGGAAGAGAGGCCTGTTCTATTAGATAAGCTGATTACTGTCTGGTGTGTGCTTCATGCCTAGAAGAGTTGTTTGTGTGTGGAATGATTGCCGATTGGAGTCTGTGTTTCACTGCCTGAGAAAGCTCGCTTGAGCGTCTCAACCTTCCTAAGGCCACAACCCTTTGATATAGTTCTTCATGTTGTGATGACCCTCCCCCCCAACCATAAAATTACTTTCGTTGTCGCTTCATAGTTGGAATTTTGCTACTGTGATGAATTGGGTGACCCCTGGGATAGGGTTGATCTACCCCCAAAGGGGTCGCGACCACAGGTTGAGGAGCTAGACTCTAAGGGATCGAGCCTCACCTTGGATGGATAGGGGAGGAGCTGAGAAGTGGAATCCTGATTACAGCTGCTTTTCTCCCTGAATACCTACTCTTCTTCAGGGTAACAACAACAACAACAACAACAACAAAGAACCAGGGGAGATGTCAAGAGTCAGACACCTCGTTGCCCCCAGGATCCTCTGTTACAGTGCGTCAGAGTCCACCAGTCTAGCCCTTCCTCCTTCTGCCGCGGTATGTAGGCGTCTCTTGGCCGCAGGCTGTCTTGAGGGCAAGGCTAGGGAGGAGGCTCCTGGGCCAGAGCTGAGTATGTGGTGAAATCACAGCCACAGATGCACATGGGCCCCGGCACAGGGGAAGGAGCCCACAGAGACCACTTGAATGCTTTCTCACGTTCAAAGCCACAAAAGCCCTCTAACCACCTCGAGTCTCCCCGGACCAGCCCATCTTTGATCTGGTTTGGCTACTTGTGGCTTGGGTGCAGTCTGCAAAGTCCTGGCTCTTCACTGAGGAGGAAGTGCATTTGTTCCGACTGTCTGGGAAGTGAAGTTGGCGTGATTTCTGCTGGTAGCGCTCTGGGGATTTCTACCCATTTCCACTGACGAGGGAGCTCTGCAGAGCGAGGGTGGGGTCTCTTGTCCCCAGATGGAGAGGCTCTGCTTCATCGTGGCTCGTGTGTGTGAGTCTTACAAGTGGCTGCTGGGTTTCATGGGGTGAGGCAGTGAGGTGAGTGCCGAAGCAGAGACAAGCAAAGAGGCGCACGGCCGGCCGTGGGCGACCTGTGCACGAGTGTATCTTGGGATCCGGGTGTGTACTGGAGCAAGCGCAGACAGCATGGTGTCGGACGATGTCAACATGCTGGGTCATGATTATTTCACAAGGGAGGGCGAGTTGGGTGAGTAAACCCTGGACATCATTATATTTTGATGAGCCCTTTATGTATACACACATATATTTTTGTCCACCCTCCTTTCCTGAAACCTTCCACGCAGAGGCAGTGGCTGTGTTTTCCGTGGTCCTGTCTGGTGAGCCCTCACTGAATGGTCGTGCGAGTAAACGGGTGGATGAGCTAAGTAATCGATTTCAGCAAAGCTGGTGCACATTTACGGATCAGAGCTGTGGGTATCAGCACACTGTCGTCGACATGCTGCAGGTCAGGCACACGCCATCCTCCTCTCTTCTGAAGCAGGGGCTCCCTGCTACTAGAACGGAGTTGGAGTTGTTGACTGGACAGCCACTGGTTGGTCCTTCATTGGGTTTTGCTTGACCCTGCCTTTTACACCCAAGGACCACACACCTTGCCCTGAGAGGCGTTGGTGGACTCACACTGCCGTCCTTCAGATTAGGAGAGTCACCAAAGCTCACAGTAGAACTGCCCCTGTGGGTTTCCAAGACGGTCACGCTTTCCTGAAGTAGGAAGCCTCGTCTTTCTCCCACGGAGTCGCTGGTGGATTCAAACTGCTCCCCTTGTGGTTAGCAGTCTAACCTATAACCCACTATGCCACCAGGGTAATCCTTGAGGCTGTAAATCGTTAACGGAGTGGACAGCCCCATCTTTCTGGTGAGGAGTGGCTGGTGGATGTGAACCGCCCCCCTTGCAGTTGGCAGGTTAGCCTCACCCAGCACAGCCACCAGGGCTCCACACAGAAGGTTTTGTTTTCCAGCCTGATAGGAGCCGGGAAAAGAATTTTCTTTGGTGCGTAATGATTCATTTGCCTTTGAAAAATGCAAACAGTTAGGCACCGCTGAGCTTAGCATACCTGTCATTGTGTGGACCACTTGCGCTCCTAAGTTTCAGCAAGACGGGACGTCTATGCTTAATTCCAGGGTTGTTCTCTGTGTACTCGGTGTGCTATACTATGTGAGCCAATGGGTGCTGTCACTTAGAAGATGGAGGTTGAAGTAATAGGCTTTCCCTCCACCCCGTCTACATGTTAACAAAACAACTGCTGGCTTGGCTAGACAGTGAATAACAGCATGAGGAAACCTTACCTTGACCTTTATCTTACCATCTTCCAAATAATACCAGGGGAGTTGTAATGGAGAGACGAATAGTAACACCACCTCCCAGAGAGTCTGGCTGTGGAAGTCCACTCTAGGCACCTTCTCTTAGGGCATCCGTGCGGCTCTGGTGCTTGAGAAGGAGCCCTGGTGGAGCTGTTGTGAAGAGCTAGGCTGCTAATGGAAAGGTCGGTGGTTTGAAGCCTCCAGCCGCTTGGCAGGAGGAAACGCGGCAGACTGCTCCGGTTAAGCCTGCAGCTTTGGACACCCTCTGTGGCGTTCTGCTGTGTGCTGTAGGTCCACTGGGGCTTGAAATGGACTCCGTGGCACCGGACTTTTGTATCTGAGAGCCTGAGGGTTGACCAAGCCATGGCTGTACCGGCGGCACCAGGGCAGAGAGAATGCAAGAAAAGACCCTTGGTTTTTCCTGTGTTCATCGTCCTTTTTAACCCGTCCCCCCCACCACCCCTCCCTGCACTGTAAGGCTGGAGGCCGTCTCAGCACCCCACTGTTGCTGCTATATGAGGGTTCAGACCAGAATCATAGATCGAATGTTTCCCTAAAGTAGAAATCTCTAGGCCGGCGCCACTCCCCTGGCATCTGCTCCCAAGTGGAGAAGAAGATGGCAGGCGCACGTTTGCTTTGTTTGACCCCATGGTCGCTTTAGATAGTGGGGTTCAAGTGCCAGGCTTCCATCACCACTGGGAGATCATTTGTGAAGGTGTGAAATAGGGGATACTTTTATAAGCCTTTCTTTTACCTCCCAGAAATGTGTGTATGAATATATGTCTATTTGTTTGTACACTTCACACACACGTATATACATTTGTTGTGAAGGAGCCCTGGGGGTGCAGTGGTTAGGCACCTGGCTGCTAACCGAAAGGCCAGCAGGTGGAAGCGGGCAGCCGCTCCCCAGGAGCCTTCTGTAAAGATTACAACCTTGCACAACCTCACCGGACGTTCCTACTTTTTCCTACAAGGTCACGGTGAGTCTGCATCCATTGACGGCCCTTGGTTAAATCTCCGTGCCCTAATCCCGAAGTCTGTGGATATGGGCAGCCTGCTTGGCAGTTGGGATTTAAGGTTGCACATGGAACTGGGGTCAATAGTCGGTGGAGGGCAGTGAGTTCTTAACATGTGTTCTTGTGTGCCGCTGAGTGGATGGTGACTCCCAGGGAGTCAGAGTAGAACTGCCCTGGAGGGTCTCCGAAGCTGTGACCTTTCTGGATGCACACCAAGGGTCATTTCTCCCAAATACTCAGTGATAGGTTCAAACGGCTGACCTTTTGGTTAACAGCCTGTCTATCACTTAACTGCGCTACCATGGCTGCCCCCACACTCTCTGAGCAATCCTGATACAGGTGCTAGGAGCTTCTTTGATGGGAGCAATTCAGAGCACCTTTCTTCTCTGTCTTCCTGTGAGCGCAGTGGTCCTTTTGGAGGAGAGGCGTGCAGTAGTGTACGTTTGCAAAGAGATCACTGCGCACGGGAGTGCTGCCTTCATTGTCAGACGCAGCCGCAGCAGAGGAGCTGTAATTCCAGGGCCCCATGTCAGCTCCCAACAGGTCAAGCCCAATTCGGTTCTTAAAAAGCACACAACAAAAGCTTGTACACAACTGTCGTTTTGGCTGGTTAGCTTCTAAGCGGTTCAGGAACTTTTCAGGGGGTGGGTGGGAGAGGTGAATTTAAGACAGACTAGGCTGGAGGGCATTGAAGCTGGGGAAACCACCTGTGGGTTGGGAGTGGCTTTTCTTGGTGTAGGCTAGTTCCGGACAGCAAACAACCAGAATCAAGCCTACTGCCATTGCGTCCGTTGCAATTCACGGCCACCCCGTGTGCCAGAGGATAGAATTGCTCCCTGAGAGTTTTCTCAGCTGTCACCTCTCAGGGAAGCAGAATACCAGGGCGTTCTTCTGAGCTGCGCTACTGGCTGGTGTCAAGCCACCAACCTTTGAGCAAAGCCGTTTGCACCCCCAAGAAGCCAGTCCAGCAAGCTGACGCAGCTCCGAGAAGGACACATAACCTTTGACAGTCACTGCCGCCACTGAACGCAGAGCTGAACGTCCCGGTTAGTCCCGGTTTATTCCTTCAGTGTTCCACTCCATGCTTCCTACCAGCCTTGCTGGGACGAAAGGGACTGGTTTTATAGCAGATGAGTCCTGAGTTCAGCCAGTTGCCCTTGGGGCATGTCTCCTTGGGCCGCACTGACTCCCTGGTGTCTCAGTTTCCTGCGCTCAGGCATTGGGTTGCCAACCACAAAGTGAAAGCCGGACTGTTTTGGACCGTTCTGCATCTTTTGAGGTGTACTGGAGCCCTGGTGGCACAGTGCTTAAGTGCTCACCTGCTAACCAAAAAGATCAGTGCTTCCAAATCCCCAGCCGCCCTGCTAGAGAAAGGTGCAGTGGGCTGCTGTGAAGATGGCAGCTTTGGAAACGCCTTTTAGTCATTGTACTCAGTCCTATAAACTCCCTAGGAGCCCAGCTGGTGTAGTGGTTATGCACTGGGCTGTCATCCAAAAGGTCCACAGTTCGAAACTACCACCCGCTTCTCAGGAGAAAACAATAACACTCTCTAAGATTCACAGAGGCAGTTCTACCCTGTCCTGTAGGGTCGCCCTGAGTCATTGACTCGATGGTAGTGAGTTTGAGTTGGATTAACCTCCCAGGGAACCCTGGTGGTGTGGCGGGTAAGCGGTGGACTGCAAATGGAAAGGTGGGTGGTTCGAAACCATCAGCTACTATGAAGGGGAGGAAATGAGACTGTCTCTTCCATAAAGATCTACCATCTCAGAAACTCTTTATAGTCCCACGGGCTGGACTTAAAGTTCTTGTGAGAATAAAAATAAGGGAGCTCATTTTAGACAAAGCACTCACTGCACATGTGCACAGCACACAAACACGTGGTGCTTCCATAGCACATTGTCCATGGATCTCTTTATTTTTTTTAAATCATTTTATTGGTGGCGCATGGAACTCATCACAATCCATACATACATCCGTTGTGTAAAGCACATTTGTACATTCGTTGCCCTCATCATTCTCAAAACATTTGCTCTCCACTTAAGCCCTTGGCATCAGCTCCTCATTTGCATTATGGCCACCTCCTTTTATTCACGGACGCTTGTCTTCCCAGATTCTCCACACCCCTTATTCCCCAGCATGCATGGCGGGTCTGGTCCAAAGCAGACACTCAGCCCCCCTTTGTGGACTGAGTGCTTGGCCCAGAGACCTGGCTGGGTGCTTGTTGGGTGGCAGCGTTGGTGAGAGTGTGCACGCTGCTCACTCTCGGCGCAGGCTGGGAGGTTTTCATTGTCACTGAGCTGTAAGGCTGTCACTAGACATAAGTGGACATGGCCAGTCTGGCAGAGTGGAGCAGAGTGCTGCTGGAAAGCAGGCAGCCTCTGAAGAGAAGAGTGAGAATACCGTATGTCTGCTAGCCCAGAGAGTGGGCACAGGGCAAAGGACCATCCATGCTCAAGTCAGGGCAGCTGCAGTGCCTTCTCCAGTCTGCCTCCACCTGGGAGGCACCTGGCTCACTCACTAGTCCCCCACCCCGTCCTTGCCCCCCAGCTAGCCAGAGTGACACTCCTTGAAGCACCACCACCCCGAGGTGCCCAAGAAAAGGGCCCGCCCCACATTTGACTGGTGGCACCTGGAGGGCCCCACCGCACCATTGAGACTGGGTTGGGGGAGGCACCAGCTCCCAACTTGAGGAAAACACCTCCCCCCCTCAGAGAAACACAGTAAGAGCCACAGTAAATAAGGCCCAGGTTCAGGGAGGCAGATCTTTAAAGGAAAATTAAGATAGCCCCTCATCCGTCTCTCTGTCAACTGTTGATGTATTTAGCTCCCGCCTCGTGGTGCTAAATGCTTTTTGATGAGGATGATCATGATGACCACCTTGCCTCCCCACAGGGGGAGGGGACTGCCGGTGGGAGCCCGCTGGTGGGGCGTCCTCTCTGAGCCCAGAAAGGATGAACTGGCCGGGGACCGCTCTCTCCTCGTGTTCCCAGCGTTCCCAGTGTGCGAGCGCGAGTGGGGGCAACCACGAGGACCAAAAGCCCATCTGAAAACCGGAGCGTAATCGCTCCCATCTGCTGCGGTGCTGCTTCCCCTCGCTGCCTGCCAGGATGTCTGCCGCAGACGCTAAGTAGCACATTATTTTCGATGAGTTGCAATCATTTACTTGAAATCTACTTCTTTAAAATGTCCCCCTGGAAACTCGAATCGGCGTTTGAGAAGCCCTGCTCAGGATGAAATCAGAATGCTCTCACTTGGGTTGAAGAAAAATCTAAGCCCTTGTCACTGCCCGGTGATGACACCTTCAAGACTCCAGCCGCTTGTGTGGGGAGCGAGGAGGAGGAGAGGACCTGTGAGGGACAGGCCAGACCGCCCAGGGGATAAGCGCCATTCCCTGAGCCTCTTGCGTCCCCAGAAGAGGCACGCGTGTGGAGCTGGTGCCACACCTTCTCCCCCAGCAAGGCCTGGCGCCTCTGAAGGTGCTGCGGTCGGTCGGTCGATGAGAAGCTTCTGCTTTGAATAGTGCTAGGGCTTCTGAAGCCAGGAGGCGTGTTGTGCAGATGGACTCAGCACCTCCACCAGCCAGGATGCCTATTGTACCGCCCCTTGCCTAGAATTCCCTGACTGGTGCTACCAGGTATCACGCTCCACTGCTAACAGAAAGTTCTAGTCCACCCAGAGGCCGGGCGAGCGACTTCTGAAAAACTCTACCCCAGAAAACCTTGCGGAGCACAGTTACTGGGATACACGCCAGTTACTATTGGTCAGAGGGTTTTTTCTTAATTCTCTGAATACGGAGATCTAGGCAAAATCACCTCATGCAGCCCGCAGTAAAAGATGTAGTGACCGTTGGTCCTGTTGTTTTCTTCTCTCATTGTTTGTCCAGCCTATCTTGTCTAGGTGGACCTGCTGGTATAGTAACATGTGCATACAAATGCAGATGACTTTGACAGCGCCCAAGTGGCACATATGAACATGGCTTCGACAGCAGCAACACTGACACGCTGATAATCCGAAAAGCCACTAACATACAAAATTTACAAGGTAAAAAAAAAAGACAAAACAAAAAGATAGCAAAAAAAAAATTGCTAGTAGTTCAAGGTCTGTTTGTTGGCCGTTAGGAGTGTTTTCCAGATGAAACTTGTGTGGTGCCACGTCCTGGCCTCAAAGTCCATCCTTTATACTCCCTCGGGATCTCTTTGCTCTGCTTCCCCCGCTGCTCCATTGCACGCCCCCAGTGTTTGCCTCAGTGTGGTAAGGTCAGCTCAGTCGCACATCCCCCACTGTGTCTCAAGTGCTGTCCCGTGTAGGGCCATGGGTTGGTGCAGGATGTCGCATCTTGCAGTGTGGCCATCTAGCTCAGAAGCAACAAAGCCCACAGAGAAGAAGCACACAACCTAAGCAAATACAAGGTGTTGAATGGACCAGGTAGCAGACACTAAGGAACAAAAACAATCATTGTGTGATCACCTTCCTTACATAAATGCTGAAGACAAAGTTATGCATAAGCAAGTGTGGTGAAGAAGGCTGATGGTGCCCGGCTACTGAGAGATGTAGAGTCTGGGGTCTTAAAGGCTTGAAAGCAAACAAGCGGCCATCTAGCCCAGAAGCAACAAAGCCCACACGGAAGCAGCACACCAACATGGGTGATCGTGAAGGGCAGAGGACACCAGGTCTCAAACAACAAAGGCGGGGTGGGGGTGGGAATCACATCATCGTGAATGAGGGGGAGTGCATGATGGAGACCCAATGCCCATCTGTAGTCAGCTGGACATCCCTTCCAGAGGGGTAGTGGGGAGGAGATGAGTCACTCAGGGTTCAGTGTAGCAACAAGGAAACTCAAAACCTTCCTCTAGTTCCTGAATGCTTCCTCCCCTCCCAATTATCATGACCCCAATTCTACCTTGCGGACCTGGTTTTACCAGAGGATGTACAGCGGTGAAGTAGGGATCTGGAAATACAGGGAATCTAGGACAGATGAACCCCTCAACACCAGCGGTGGGAGTGGCGACAGCAGGAGGGAAGAAGGTGTAGAAAGGGAGAACTGATCTTGGAGATCTATGTGTAACCTCCTCTCTGGGAGATGGGCAATGGGAAGGTGAGTGAGGAGAGACGCCCGGCAGTGTAAGATAAGATAAAATAATTATTTATAAACTATTAAGGGACCAGGGGGAAGGGGGTGGAGGGGAGGGGGAAAAAAAGGAAACCGAGCTGATTCCAGGAACCCAAGTGGAAAGCGAATTTTGAGAATGACGAGTGCAACAAATGTATAAGGGTGCTTTGCTCAATTGATGTATGTAGGGATTGTGATAAGAGTTGTATGAGCCCCAATAAAAAGATTTATTAATAAATAATAATTAAAAAGATGTAGTGACTCCAGAGGCGACTGGGGAGGTTTGGTTCCGGGCAGCCTGTTTGCCGGCTTACTGGGTGGCTCCGGGTGTCTGCGGATGACCCGAGTGATTCATTAGCAGCAAGGCATGTGCTTGAGGTGGTTTCTGTAATGGCTGGTGATGGGGCTTCCCCATGCTCTCCCTGCACGACCCTGCTGACCTTGTGTGCATTTGTGAGACGGCTGGCTGGGGTCACAGGTGTCCGAAGTGGCGACAGCAGAAGGAAAGTTAATTGGCATGCACTTGAAATGGACCTGGGCCTTCCAGAAATAGACCCACACCCTTCAGCCAGCTCCTTCCAGCAACAGAGTGGAGGAGGCAGGTGAGGCCTTGTCAAAAGCACTACGTGTTGGAGAGTCGGTCTTTTTCCTCCCTTCTGTCCTGCCCTGTGCAACTCTGTCTGTAGTCTGAACCCGGCTGGTTTGGGAGGCTGCCTGTGGGCACATTATTTGACCATTTAAACCAAGAGGAAAACCAAACCCTTTCCCATTGAATCGGTGCCACTCCAGGCCACCCATGGGTGACCGAGTAGAACTGCTCATGTCCTTGGCTGTCAGTCTTCATGGGAGCGGGGTGCCAGGCTCCTCTGCGGGGCTCTGCTAGGTGGGCTCAAACTGCCAACCTGGAGGGTCGAAGTCCAGCTCAGACCATGTGGTCCACCCAAGGCTTTAGGAGGTAAGGCCATCCTCAGCGCGGGCCTCATGTAGGCGGGGAGACAGACACACAGCTTCAAGTCGTGTCTTTGAACTTTCTCTCACTGTATTCATCTTGTCAGCTTGTCTCCAGGATTATGGTTTTCTGCCCACTTAGCTCCCCTCTGGTCCAGGGCTCTCCTGCTTGTATTCCTTAGTGTAGCCCAGCATGATGACCAGAGGGTGGCTCATCTCTGTCCCTTGGTCCCTCAGCCCAGACTTCATGGACCTTCTCCCCCACACTGATCATAAACTCTGGGAGTAGCCAAGGGAGACCAAGCCTCTTATTCTGTTCTGGGCCTGCTCGTTCTATAGGGAGACTGTCTCCCCAGAGTTTGCCCAGGGTGCTCGGGTAGGAGCCGCTGGTCTTCATTTACATCTGCGTCTCTCTCGTGCGCTTCGTGTCACTAAGCAACATGGAAGCACACAGCGCTCTAGATGTTTCTTGCACAGCTTAGCTTGCTTTACCTGAGATCAATCAGCTACCAATAGCAAACACCCTTCACGCGCTCCCACCCCGCCCCAGGTCCCCAGCATAGCTGAAACAGTTCCTCATTACCTTCGGGTGGCCTGAAGATGACCATTCAGGCTGCTGTCCACAGGGTCAGCCTAGGCGCTGACCATCTGCTTTCCCTCTCAAGTGCAGCTTCCATTCTCTGCGTCAACTCGCGGTACAGAGCGGCTGCCAGAGACCCGGACATTATCGTCCATCCCAGGTAACGAAGCCCAAAGGAGAAAGGTCATACCACCGTTGTAAGGGAACTTTCCAGCAGTTTATCCGCCACGTCTACTCACCTGCCTCCAGAATGTTGTCACATGAGATGTGGTCACATGGAGGTACAGGGAGAACTGCCTCACTTCACCGTGGCCAAGCACTCGGCTGAAAATTGGGGTTCTGTCCTTTTGGAAAGGGACATGTTGAAAGACTCCAGTAAGAGCATCCATCCCTCTCCCTTCGTGCCAGGACCCTCTGTACAGCATTGCCGTGGGGGTCCTCTCTTCAGGCCCCAGGACGGTGAGGCGCTCATGCTCTGTCATATTGTGTTCTACATCAACGCTCCCATAATGACACTCAGCAAAGGGTCCAATCACCAGTGGTCTTAGCTGTGTTGGTGACAGAGCCTCTGATATGCAGTGAGCCTCTTTCTTTTGTTTCATTCATGACAAACACACGCTACCAGGAAAACACAGCTGCTGTTGAGTTCAACTCCGGCTCCGTGTGTGTGTGTGTGTGTGTGTGTGTGTGTGTGTGAGAGAGAGAGAGAGAGAGAGAGAGAGAGAGAGAGAGAGAGAGAGAGAGAGAATAGGATTTTTAATGTCTGAGAGGTTTTTATTTCCCAGTAGCGTTTATTTGCGGCCCCTCTAGGTGGACCACCAGCCTGTTGGCCAGCAGCTGGCCGCACTGACTTCATGCACCACCCAGGGATCCCAAGACAAACTCGGCTGTCCCTTGTCCCTCTCGCTCTTCAGCCCTGCATGGCCCTGGTGGAGAGAAGTAGAAAGACCCCGCCCGAGCTGCAGACGAGGCGGCTGAGTAGAAGAAACAGGCTCTGCTATGAGTCCGCATCCCACGTCAGGCCCTGACCAGATGTGGCTTGGTTGTGGCCTCCACACCTGTCTGTGGCCCTCCTGGCAGAGTTGTGCCCCACATCTCTGAGAAGTGAGCCTGCTCCTGCCAGGTGGAGGTGTGCTCCTGATGGCGGCGTTCAGCTTCTTCTATATGTGGAACTGCAAAGCATGGTAACCGTTCTTGGCTTGCGTTAGGACGAAATTATCGATTTATTCCATAAGGAATGTGTTCCATAGGGAGCCCTTATTCCATAAGGCCACGGAAACATTGTTTCAGCAACCCTGCCTTTGAATTATTCAGTGGTTTTTCAAAAACTGGGAAAAGAGTCCTCCGGGAACAAAATGCTCTTTATGTTAAACTGAGGTGTGTCTGGTGAAATTGTTCAGAAAGTTGGAGGCGGGGTGGGGGTGGGGGGCTCTTATTGTCCAGCTTGCTGAAACGGGGGGAAAGTTCGGCTTGTTCCTAGGAGGCCAAGCAGCATGTGCCAGTCCTGAGTTGGGCTGTGAACCTCAAGGTCAGAAGTTGGAAATCACCAGCCATTGGGCAGGAGAATGGCAGGACTTTCTACTCCTGGAATCAGTACCACCTCAGAAACCCACAGGGCCAGCTCTTGTAGCGCCCTTCCAGGGGGTGACTTAGAGTGGCACCGAGTGAGAGAGAGGGTGGCAGGAATGATGGCAACGTGGGGTCATACCACACGGGATGCAGAGGCAACAATAAAGGGTTATTTTGATTTGGGTGGTTTCTGGTTGTTTTTTAGTGTGGCCTTTCTGTGTCTCAGCAAGTGAGTCATATATTGATAACGGGAAGGTGATGTCGTGGAGGGTCTGATCACGGGCAAACATCTGAACTGAAACACACTCTTTGTTCAAATCTTGAGCGTGAATAGAGCCTTTCTCCTCTCTGGCTGTGATGTGTTTAATTTTGTTAATGGCATTTTGAAAGCAGCCAGGCACGATGACTTCCAGACTGGCTGGCTTGTATGACACGAGGTGAGATTGCTTCAGAGCCGAGCATTTTCCGGAAGGGTCTTTCAAACTTCCAGAAGGAAGGGGTCTTCGCTGTGTTCCCTGCAAGGCCGAGGAGGAGGCGGGGGAGACTGGAGTCCGCTGGCTCTGTGTGCAGAGGAGACGCTCGGGCTGCAGAGGCCATGGCGTTTTTAACGGGCGTGGAAAGGGGACGGCAAGAGAATGAAAAGGGCATCTTGAAGTGTATGCTGGTGGCTGGGTTTCCACTTCTCATGGTGTGGTGCTGTCAGGGCGAGCTTGCCTTGACTGCAGGGCGGGGGACAGTGTGTGTGTGTCTTACTCTTTGATGGATCATGCGACCGTTCAGGCTGCTCCGTCTTCCCCTGCGGAAAGCAGACTCCTTGTACTCAGCAGATCCCGTTTTCTGATTCTTCCCAAAGGGATCTTGATCAGTGGATTGGTTTATCGATGGCTGGTTCAGAAGCAACCGCCAATGAAATAATATACTAGTTACCCAGCACTGCTAGATGTTTTTTGTTAAAAAACAAACAGCCTTCTCAAAGTCTCACCAGGGTTCTGGGGTGGGCAGCATGTTGATTAGGACCCTGGGCTTCAGGGGGCTTGGAGGGCCAGAGTTGGCGCCTCGGTGCCGGCCCTCACTCTGACACCCCAATTCCTGTGCCGCTGCTTTGTCCACGCGCCATGCTGTGGAGTCCCCGAAGGGAACCCTGTGCTCAGGCTTATGCCCCTCTGGGTGTTAGAATATGCTCCCACCCGGTCCAGCAACTTGATTCTGACTCACAGGCTTCCCAAGGCTGCAGATCTCTACGGGAGCGGATCCCCTCCTTTTCGCCGACCTCTCCCCCCAAAAGTTGTTAGTAGTTTGAACCACCCAGCTGTGGTTAGCAGCAAAATGCTTGCCCTGCCCTGTCATCGGCGTTCCTTAGAAGAGGGGGAGGAATGTGTCGCATATTACATCTTGCTGAAGACCAAACAGAAGAACGGACAAATCTGAGTTGGAAGACAGACAGAGACAGCCAGCCAGAAAGGTCTTCAGAAGCAAGGGAGGTGAGGGTCAAGTCACCAGAGAGGGCAGGGGGGTTACCATGATTGGTAAGGTAGAGCGCCGGAGAAACAGAGGAAGAGTCGATGAGATGGATTGGCACGGTCGCTGCAAAGATGGGCTCATGCACATGGTGGTGGCTCTGAACAGGGGTGCAAGGCTGGGCACGGTTCCTTCTGGTTGCCTAGGGTCACTATCCATACGAGCTGACTCAGTGGCACCGGACAGCAATTCACGCCAGATATTGTGCTAGGAGCGCTTGGAACTCCCCCGATGGACACTCAGCTGTGGGGCTCAGTTTCCTCAGGAGACAAGGGGCCAGGGGTCACTGTCTCGTTTCAGGGACCACGTAGTAAGCCATCAGCCAAGAGCACCACGTTTTTCCGCATGGGGAAACATTTCTTGCGTCACAGGTTGCCAAGTGGTCTGGCGTGCCTCCTCCCCTGGACTGTCCTCACTGAGAGCTTGCCCCCTCTGTCCTGGCTCAGAGGAGGGTAATCAGAGGCCAGAGCCGATGTGAAGCCCCACTCCCACCAGCTTTTGCAATGCCCGTCTGGACAGGAGGGGGTCCCCGCACAGCAGTTCAAGCTGAAGCTGTTTAAGGACCAAAGCCCCTCGCCCTGGCAGCCGGCACCCATCCAGAAAGGCTGGAGCCTGTTGCCTGGCACATTGGCTGCTCTCTGCCAGCTGGCCCAGGAGACTCCGTGTGCCAGGCAGGGGCTCGTGTGAATGGGACCCATGCCCACCCATCCGCCCCCTTAGAAGTGATAAACGTCTTGTGACCAGAATTGCAGGAGCCAAGTCCCGAACAAGGAATGGCAAGAACAATTATGTTTCTCTACAGAAAACCCAAACCAAATAAGACAAGGCACCCGTCTCAGGATTGTGCTAGGTGTTTGTTCTTGTTCTGTGCCCTAGAGACTTCCCGCAAGCCCTGCATGTGGCAGCTCTTAGCCCAGTGAACACGCGAGGGGAGGGGGTCCGGCAGCTCCTCGAAGGGCCCCGTTGTGTTTTAAAACACAGCCAAGTGACTACCTCTTCGAAGATCATCAATACCTTTCTGTGTGCTGAAGTACTCGAGTAATTTCTGAATCTGGCTGTTGACTGACTGATGATGTAGGAGGCCGCACACGGCTGTCAGTTGACCCGTCTACTTAGGCACTGGACTGTGCGGATCGTGGAAACTTCTCACCAAGAACCTGATGTGAGGGTTGGAGGAAGACTTGTCAGCCGCTTGCCGTCTGCAGCGGACACAGCCACGCTTGCGGAAAGGGAAGAGGCCTCGCCTTTGAAAATTAAGAACTTGAGCCTTCAATATGGATCCTGACTCAGCATAAAGAAGACAACCCTCTCCCCGCTGCACCCATGAGTAACATCGTGATAATGGGAGGGGGGGATTAATGTTATCAAGGATTTCCTTGTATTTGGATCCATCATCAATGCCTTTGGAAGCAGTCCTCAAGAAATCAAATGGTGTATTGCAATTGGGTAAATAAGCTGAAAAAGCCTTCTTTCAAGGGCTTAAAAGCAAAAATGTCACTTTGAAGATTAAGGGGTGCCTGACCTACTCCACGGTAACTTCGGTTACCGCCTATGCACGGGAGAGCAAGGCGGAGAGGGGGACCGACATTGTTGGCAGAGATTATTGAATGTCCTGTGAATGGCCAGAAGAACCACACATCTCTCTTGGAAGGATACCTAGGATGCTCCTCGGGAGCAAGGATGGAGCGCGGAGACTTTCTCCCCCCGCCCCCTGCCCCATTCTTTGGGCATGTTATCAGGAGGGACAATTCTCTGGAGGAGGGTACCATTCTTGCTCACTGGGTCCAATAGAAGGGTCAGCAAGAAAGAGAAGGCCCCTCACTGGGTCGGACTGACCCAGCGGCCTCACCAGTGCCATCCAGCGTAGCGATGATTATGAAGAAGGCACAAAATCGGGCAGTATTTCCGTCTATTCTGCACGCGGGGTGCTCTGAGCCAACTTAATGGCACCTGACAACAACTTAGCAAATCACGACCAACCACTAAAAGGGCTCGGAGACATCATCTCTCTGGCAGTGACACCTGAGCCTCACGGGTCCCATCTTCCTGTCCCTGCTTTTCTAAAGGACTGAGAAATGGCGCCGAGGATCTAAGGATCATTTTCAAACTTTTCAGACTCATAGATGAGGATCTTCCTACCCGACAAAGAGAGTCGGGGGTTCGACTTGCGACTGGCGGGCCTCGGCTCAGGGTGTTAGCTGGCTGGCTGGTGCTCATCAAAGTTCCTGTTGGCTGCTGTCTGCAAGGCGAGTTTGTCAAATCCAGACATCTAATTGTTAATCACTTCTATTTGTTTGGTGGGAAGATGCTTTATAAACAACAAGAGAATCTTGCCCAGCGACGTGAGGGACTGAAGAATCAGGGGTGGTGAACATTAGAACATGTCTCTCAGCTTCTACCCACAAATGTTCGATGTAGGTTCCCTTCCTCTCTTCAGTTTCATAGGATCGAATTCGGTGTGTGATTCTTCAGGTTGAACTGAGAAGTTTCTGGTCCGTGGATGTGATTCTGCTTATGAGGAAGCAGAAAACCAAGGGAGGAGGAGAGGGGGCATTGTTCCAAGTGGAGTGTACGTTGCTCACCACCTACTCTGCTGATGTCACGTGTGTACCACAGGTCAGCACAGTTGGGAAGACGGGCAGAGGGGGATTAAGGCTGTGTAAGCCGAGAGCTCCTTAGGCTGGGGTGGATGTGTGACTCGTTTAGGAGGTCTGGCACATTGTAGGGGCTCGGCCAGCAATGTCTACCTGAGCATCCCTCGGAAACCCCATTTGAGATGACGGTGTGTGGGCCAGGCCCCCGGTCACCCTAACAATGCTCCTTCCATGGGCACCAGTCCCTCGCCAGGCTCGCCCCAATGCCCAAGCTGTAGTCACTGACAGTGTGTGTCACAGGGGCACCCGAGGCTGTGGCCCAGGATGCTGTGATGTAGTGCCAGCAGAGTTTGGATCGTCTAGAATTGGTAGATTTGAAGACCAGATTTGACCTTTTTATTTTTTTAATTGAATGTGAGCAAGAAGGCAGACAGAAAAACTTCCTGCCCAGTAGCACGTTGGCTCCGTAACTGGGAGTGAAGGAGGGAGGAGGGAGACCAGGCAGAGATTCCACTGGCTGCTGAGATTCAGAAGACTGGAGCCAGGTGATGCGCTCGCCCCACCCTGCACCTCATGCTGTGAGGTCATGGGAGAGAGACCCGATGGAGGCCACGTTGTCACTGTCTTTCAGGAGCTGAGAGTCTTGTTCTGGGCTGGCAGGCGTGACCTGGGCCTCTTTCGATGGACCGCGCAGTGCCCAAGCCAGTCCACGCACTTGACGGTGGCTGAAGGCACGAGGGCTCACTGTCAGCTAGTCCCCTCGGGGTGGTTTTCACGGAGCAGGATTGTGAGCTGGGACGCGGCAATGGGGGTAGGACTGGGGGAGATTCGGATTTCCCTGGCTGAGAGTGAAGGCGGTCAAAAGAGAGCATTGGAGAGAATTACACGACATGAAGAACCCGCCTCAGATCTCTTGTTCTATCCCAGAGGCCAGAGGATCGGTCATGAGTGAGGCAGCAAAAGACACCGTGTGAGAGTGTGTATGTGTGAAAGTGTGTGTGTGTGTGTGTGTGTGTGTGTGTGTGTGTGTGTGTCTGTCTGGAGAGGTTAGAGATCACATCCTCTTAGCCAGCGTTTATCCAAGAGGCAGCTCCTCCATGTCTTTTCAGAATCGTGGTGGTCCTGCTGTGGGGTGATGTGAAGCGAATCCCCATTTATAGGCACCCCCTGGGACAGAGTAGAACTGCCCACAGGGTTTCCTAGGCTGTCTCCTTTATAGGACAGACCAGTAGGTCTTTTCTCCCTTGAGGGTTTGAACCTGTAGCAAAGGGTTCACAACAAGACAAAGACACCCAGGTGTTGCGGCGTTGACCCCGTAAGTCTGGGCAGAGCTGCGGGCTGTGGGCTCTTTCAAGAGCTGCTGCATTTTTCAAGTAGACATCCAGACCCCCGGTGGAGGAGGGAGAGGGTGGCTGGGACGTGTCAGGCCTGGCTTTAAGTCTGGGCGTTACCTGGCTTGCTTGGACTTGTGGAAAGGTACTCTAGTTTTCTGCCGGTTGGGAATGTGACGTCAGTGCGTGCAGGCGGGCACCCGAGAAAGGGAATGGTGTGACTCGGATGCCCTCAGGCTTGTCACTGCAGTGACGGGCATTCAAGGTCTACCCCTGCCCTCTTCAGAGGTCTGGCTGGCTGCGAGGTGACAGGAAGGGAGGGTGGGAGGTCCTGGGATGGCTAGTGGACAGTCGCACACCCTGCAGAAAGGTTCGGTCTTGTCAAACCAAATACAGTCTGCAGCCTGAGTGTGGGTACCCACCTGGGAAGGAGGCGGTCTTGCTGACGATTGTTTTCAATCCGCCTCCCGGCTGTTGTCTCTCTCCTTTCCCATCCCGTCCTTGGCCCCTACACTGCTGCCCACAGGTGAGATCACCCTCTCTGAGGATCGTCCCCCTCCTTTGTCCTCTATTTGCCCCACCTGTATGGAGAAGTTTGTCTCCAAAGAGGGTATTTGCCATCTGGGTTCACCTGGAGGCACTGGAGACAGGAGCCTGTCCTGCGTGAAGGCAGAGTGCCCTCTTGTGGCTGTCTACTGGAGCTGCTCCGGGCCCATTGCTCACAAGGACAAAACAACCTACAGGCAGCCCTCTGGCCAAGGGTCTTCTGCCTGCCCTGGGGGAACCACTACGCAGCTGGTGACCTGTGGTGAGGACAGCTCTAACAGTGCTGACCCAGCCCTGCTATCTTGGGAGATTTACCAAAGAATTAACACCAGGACAGGTGTTGGCAACAAGGCGACTTGGAATGCTTTTTAAAGGACTTGCCGCAATTTCTCAGTAAGTCACTGGTGTGCTAGACCGCTCTCCTGTCTGAACCGGGTGGATCTGGGAGAAGGGATCTCCTTTGAAAATGGGTACCAAACAGGTCGGATACCATGATGTCAGAGCCCTCTTTGCACATTGTGAATTCCCTGCAAACGCAACCATTTCCTCTGGCAAAGTGCTTCTTAACCTTCCTCAGGCTGCGACCCTTGAATGCAGTTCCTCATGTTGTCATGACCCCCAACCATCAAATCATTTTCGTTGCTACTTCATAACTGTAACTTTCCTACTTTTATGAATTGGGGGAACCCTTGTAAAAGGGTCCTTTAACCCCCAAAGGGGTCACGACCCACAAGTTGAGAACCACTGCTCCAGTTAATCCCAGCCAGAGCAGCCCAGCCCTGAGGACTGCCCCTTAGGATTTCCCAGCTGGAAGCTTGAGGGAGGCACCCTGCCACGTCTCTGTCCTCAGGGTGACTCATGGGTTCGAACTGCTCACCTCTCAGCCTCCCAGCGCTTTGAACACTGCAACACGCACCCCCTGGGGGGCGGGGAGGGAGAGGCGTCCTTGAACTGAGTGCATTTGTGTGTCTGTGTGTCTATATACAACATGGTCATGAAAGTCCACGGGCCTGGCCTTATTAAAAGCCTTCACTCACTGACATCAAGGTGAACTTGGCCCTTTAAAAGCTGTTTCTGGGAAAGCTGTAGGTCTGGGAGGGGCGGGGGCGGGGCTGCCCAGGCTCCTGCCATCAGTAGAGCAGGGAGCTGATCATATGTGATGGTTGCTGGATTAGGTAACAGCCCGCTGGTTGAAATTGGATCGTGGAGGATGCGTGTTAACATCTCTGGTGTCCTGGAGAAAGGGTCATTTGAGTCTTGCATGGTGCCGCAGAGATAAAAAGGCGCTTTTAAACAATCATTTTGTCTCCCACTCGCCACAGGGCGACTTCTAGCAACAAATAGGTGGTATCAGGTCCGCTTACACATATCACCCTTTTCATTTATTTATTTAATGTTGGCGGGGGTTTGTTTTTCTCTTTCTTTTTTCTGCAACGGGCTAGCTGTAGAGTTTCAGTGTCCGTCCACCCCAACCCCATGTTTCTAGTGGCACATGAGGAATTGCCAGGCTCTGGGCGGAGGAGGCGCCCCCACAGTTTTGCTTATTTGGCCTTCCTGACGCCCACACAGCCAGAAAAGTCCATGTAAATTAGTGGGAGACGGGAGCTGTCGTTCTCTTTCTTCTGTGAGCCCTCTCTCCTTTTGGCCCCACCCATCTCTGACTTATTTTCTGTTTTCAGAGTGATTTGAGTACAATCGAGAGACTGTCGTTTGAAGGCGAGGTGTTTCTTGCCATTCTGAAATGGTTCGTTTTTCCCCTCGCATCTCCAGCTGGGGGCATATCTTGGGTGCAAACAAACCAAGCGATGCATGTGTCTCTCACACCACTCGCTGACTGGACCCATTTAGAAACCGATGGCTTAGATGAAGGCGGTTTTTTGTGGTTAGCTGCCATCAAGTTGACCCTGACCTTGAGACCATGGCTGCCGAGTCAGTTATGACTCCGCTCCTGGCAGTGCCGTGGGTCTGAGTAGCACCGCCCTGGAGGGCTGCCTAGACTGTGACTCTTCACTGGGCACACAGCCCCAGCTTTCTCTGGAAGTGCGGCAGACGGCCCTGGACCGCCGGACTTAAGGTTAGCACCTTAGGGATCCTCCCACGGTGCCCCCAGCACTTCTGCGACGAGGTCAGGTGCTGCAGAGCACCCTGTGAACACCCCATCTGAGAGAAGGCTCCCACCAGTGTCCCACAGAACTCCCTTGTTATGCGATTCCAAGCGCACTAGATTCCAAAGCCAAGACCTTGCTTGGGTAGCTGGTGGGAGCGTGTGTGGAGAGCTGTGCTTCACAGGGATGGCTTTGTTTCCAAGTGGAACTTGGGTGTGGATAAGATGTAGCTTAGCGTGTGCACGGAAGAGACGGCATTCCAAGGGAGAGATGAGGATGGCAATGGTGCAGGCCTCCTATCCGCAGCAGCGCCAACCAGACGCGAGTGTGCGCATGCCTCTCTCCACCTGCCTAACATCTCTCCACCGAACTGAGCCCTGCCAGAGGGAGGGGGCGCAGCTAGTCAGGCACATGCTGATGGTGAGGCCAATGCGCTTCTTTCTCTTTCTTCCTTCCTTCCTTTCTTTCTCTCTTTCTTTCTTTCAACATGACTACCATGGTTGAGATAAAAAACAATAGCAGAGCCTGCCAGCTCTTGGCCTGCCTGCCAGCTCTGGGCCTGCCCGCCAGCGGCACGGATTGGGGAGTAAACAAGAGGGCCCACCCAAGTCAGCTCACATATGACAGGCCCCCTCCTCGCAGAACTGTCCTGTGGGCCCCCGTGGCCAATTCAGGGGGCGCACGGTGCCCCAGCACAGTTTCCTACATGCCCGCGCCAAAGTGAAAGGATTAGGGCCCTTTACAAAGACGAGTTCGCGAGTAATGTCTCGTCCTCTTTTCACTTTTAGATGACCCAGAAATAATCCTTGTTGGTAAAGCAATCAGAATTCACTAAATAAAGGGAACCCCGCACGAACCCCGCAGACAAATGCCTTTGACCACAAGGAAGCCTCAGGACTGGGGAGGCGGTCCAGGCACGGCCACGGGGACCCAGGCCACAGCCCTTGGAGGGTCGGCTGCTTTCCTGCAGTGTTGGTGGTGGATGACTGGGAATGCAGGTTGACTGGGGTCTCGTGGCCTCTAGTTGATGCCAACTCCTAGTGACCCCTGGTGACAGCCGCACTACCACTTAGCCCTGCGACCGCTAAGGGAGTGGCTCTCCAGGTCTTCCCCATGGGGCTGCTGGGCCCTCGTGCATAATGCCATCCCGGTGGTCCCTAGCCATTCGCCTCACCGTGCTCGCCACCAGGCCACTGTGACTGTCCTGAGGAAACCTTTGTATTTTCCTCAGAGGACTTTGGAGCTGTGAGTACATAACTTCAAGGAGCAGAGTGAAGTGCCCAAATCCTCATCAGTCAGAGTGGGACAAAGGGCAGTGGCCTGTCTCCTGGGCCACAAAGTACCTCCTGGTGAGGATCCCTGAGCCCGGCACTGCCCCTACGATGCAGGGTTCCCCTTGCTGGCGCCAAGGGGGACAGGCTCCCCTGTGAAAGGGGAAGGGCCTGACATGCTGAGGTTCCCATGTGGGTGTGGGCAGCCTTGCTCCCTGCAGCCTCCCAGGAGCAAGCCTTGTGCGTGCGTGCGTGCGTGCGTGCGTGCATGTATGTGTTCCCTGCCACACACCTCAGGGCTGTCTCCAGTTTCCTGAAAGCAACACCGGGGTTTTCAGAACAGAATTTGAGCTTCTCCCTGGACAACTTTCAGAGTGGGTTCTTGTCATGTCTCTTAGCAGCAGGAGCAGGTGGGCACAGCCAGTGGTAACATGGGCCTTTTATACATGATGGACTGCTTGGGATGTGAAGATGTGCCCTCTTGTTGGACTCACAGCCACAGTCGCTGTCACAGCTGGGCGGGGCTGCCCTGTCCCCCGGCGGGCTGGGAGACATCTGGAGCAGCGGCAGCCCCAGGGGCTCACCAGCTACATTGCTCTGAGGCAGCTGCGACTCTCCTCTCTCTCCCCTGGGCCAGCTCCTTCCCGCCACGGAGCACCCTGCCTGGGGGCTTCTCCCCTGCCTTCAGACACGCCTCTGCCTCTTGGGCCACCACAAACAAGCAAAAATATTTGTATCTTCTCTGAAAACCGTTTTAATAGATAATTCTTTGTCATGTTTCATCTCCACAAAGACCTAAACAGTGACGACGAAACTGCAAGCAGGGGCGCGGGGTGGTGAGGGTGGTGGTAAATTAGGTGCTGGCAGTAAAGAGACTCTTTACCCACTCTTCTCCCGGCGTACTCGGTCACTCACCCATATTTTCCTGTTCAGTCTATATTTTCTCCCCTGTCAATGGCCACAGGGAGCCCAGGTGGTGTAATGGGGTATGCATTGGGCTGCAAACTAGGTCAGCAGTTCAAAACCACCAGCCACTCTGCATGAGAAAGATGAGACGTTCTACTCCTGTATAGTGTTATATAGTCTTGGTAGCCCACAGGGGCATTTCTACCCAGTCCTAGTGGCTCCCTATGAGTTGGCATCGACTTAATGACAGTGAGTTTGATTTTTTTCTTTATAAATGGCCACAGTGTGTGAATAAAAGGGGCTTCTTCTCCCCCGACCCCAAGCAAGGGCCCCTGGTGAAAGAAACCTTCCGCGTTCCCTGTAGGACAGAGCCCTAGAACTCCTGCAACAAATATTGATGCTTGAAGAGTGAGCCCCCTATTTGAGGACCAGTTTGCCTGCTTCCGGGATCCACCCGCCACCACCCTCCACTGTCTCCTGGTCCAGGAGAAAGGCTTTGAGATTTGACACCAGATTAACTGGAATTACCTGACTTAGGTTAATTGGGAAATGCAAGTTTAGGCTGATCAAACCCTATAAAGAAACCCAATGACCTTCTAAGCCACAGACTCTAAGAAATCTGAAAATTAAAGTTCCTGGTGTGGGAGTGAGGGGTTCTGGAGGGGGCTTGAGGCTTGAGGAGGAGGGAGGGAATAAAGGGGAACAAATATCCAGCAGTTCAAGAAGAAAGAAAATGTTTTGAAACCGATTGTGGTAGGAATTGTACAATACTGCTTGAGGGGATTGAACTATGAAATGTTGTACCTGTATCTGTAGGAGCTCCCTCCCAATAAAATGATTCAACAACAAAAAAATAGGCAAAAATTTCTCACCCATTCAAACCGCTCCATTTCTCAAATGCCATATTGCAAACGCATCAGACACTTGTTTAGCCAAGTAGCACTCTTGTTTTGGGGTGTTCTTTTACTCCCTATGTTTACTACAAAAACCTTCTTTCTCTGTCTGTTTTCTACAGTTTTGAGTATCCGGGGAGCCCAGGAAGAGGAGCCTACAGACCCCCAGCTGATGCGACTGGACAACATGCTGTTAGCAGAAGGCGTCGCGGGTCCCGAGAAGGGTGGAGGGTCAGCGGCGGCGGCAGCAGCAGCGGCAGCCTCTGGAGGGGCCGGTTCAGACAACTCCGTGGAGCATTCCGACTACAGAGCCAAACTCTCACAGATCAGACAAATCTACCACACAGAGCTGGAGAAGTATGAGCAGGTAACCACGGCTCATGCTGTTCTCGACGCCCGGGACACCAGGGTGGGGGGAATGGACTGCTCAGGGACTCGTGTGGAGGCCAAGGGGAGCCAACTTTCCCTAGATGTTAGTTAGCATCACTGTGCCCATTGTTTCCTCCCTCTCACAGAGCCTCTCTGAGAACTTGAGCCCCATAGGCTCTGGCCTCAGAGACAGGGTTTACTGATGAAACTAATCAACCAGTTGCCATCACATCGACCCCAACTGGTATAAAAGCTTTGACAATATTTGTGAAGTTGCAAATGATGACATCAAGAAACATTGATGGGACAAGGGAACAACAAGTGTTCCAAAATTAGTGGCAAGGAGGGTGTGAGAGGCCTGTTAGGGATTGTTCAAGGGTAATGTAGCCAAGAGAAATTACTGAGACTCAAATGAAGGCTGAGCATGATAGTGGGACAAGAGGAAAGTAAAAGGAAATAGAGGAAAGAACTAGGAGGCAAAGGGCATTAAAAGAGATCTAAATACAGGCATGTACATATGTTAATATATTGATATATGATGATGGGGAAATAGACTTACGTGCATATACTTATAGGTTTAGTATTAAGGCAGCAGATGGAGATTGGGTCTACATTCAAGTACTTACCTTCCTCAATGCAAGATCACTTTGTTCTATTAAATTGGCATTCCATAATGCACACCTTCCTGACACGATCACTGAAGACAAATGTGTGCACAAGCAAATATGCTGAAGAAAGCTGATGGTGCCCAGCTATCAAAAGATATAGCGTCTGGGGTCTTAAAGGTTTGAAGGTAAAGGAATAGCCATCTAGCTCAGAAGCAACAAAGCCCACATGGAAGAAGCACACCAATCTGTGTGACCACGAGGTGCCAAAGGGATCAGGGACCAGGCATCAAAGAACAAAAAATCATATCATTTTAAATGAGGGGGAGTACAGATTGGGGACCCAAAGACCATCTGTAGGTAATGGGATATCCCCTTACAGAAGGGTCACGGGGAGGAGACAAGCCAGTCAGGGTGCAGGGTAGCAACAATGAAACATACAACTTTCCTCTGGTTCTTACATGCTTTCTCCCCCCAACTATCATGACCCCAATTCTACCTTACAAATCCAGCTAGACCAGAGGATGCACACTGGTACAGATAGGAACTGGAAACACAAGGAATCCAGGATGAATGATCCCTTCAGGACCAGTGGTGAGAGTGGCAATATCAGAGGGTGGAGGGAAGGTGGGGTAGAATGGGGGAACTGATTACAAGGATCTACATATAACCTCCTCCCTGGGGGATGGACAGCAGGGAAGTGGTGAAGGAAGATATCGGACAGCGTAAGATATTACAAAATAATAATAATTTATAAATTAACAAGGGTTGATGAGGAAGGGAGGTGTAGGGAAGGAGGGAAAAAATGAGGAGCCGATACTAAGGACTTAAGTAGAAAGCAAGTGTTTTGAGAATGGTGAGGGCAACACATGTACAAATGCACTTGACATACAATGGGGCCTCCAATAAAATGATTCTTTAAAAAAAAAAAAAACTGAACTCCTGACCCATCTTCCCTGGGTGTAGAGTTTGTACAGGGTCTTGTCAGAGGGATAGGTAGGTTATTTGAAGGGTCACTAACTGACCTGCAGAGGCGAAGTAGGTTTCCTCTGGTTCTTCATTGTTTTTTATTTAAGAGGGTTGCTGATCTTGAGCCCACTGCTGTTGCCTTGGTTCTGATCCCTAGCGGCTGCATAGGCGTCCAAGGCTGTGATCTTGATGGAATTAGACCACCTCATCTTTTGCCAGCACAGTAGCGCATGGGTTTAAACTGCTAACTCCTGGACTAGCGGCCCCATGCCTAGCCCACTGCACTACCAGGCTCCTCAAAGAAATCTGGGTCTTAAAAATCAAATCAAGGGCAGGACAAGATTGGGATCATGTGTTATAAAGCCGTGCGTCCATGGGGCACCATTCTCACCTTCTAAGTGGGAGGCCCAGCTTTGTTTCCCAACCAGCGCACCTCTGCCAGACAGAGCCTGTCTGAGCCTCTGATGTCAGGCAGGTTTCCCGAGTATGCAAAAAGGCCTGACCATCAACTTCCCTCCCTCCCTCCCAAAAAATTAGCTAATGACTACCCTATGACGCACAGCCGCCGCCTCTGGCTGGCCATAGGATTGGCTTGAGTTTGGGCCAACTCAGTGACAAACAGGAAAATATCAATGTAAGGTGTCATTGGTATGAGGATGGTGCTCCTCTCTGCTGCCTGCAGCACACCCCCAAATAGATATGTGTTAATGCCATTTCCTTGTGGAATTTAAGCAATGCTATTTTATTAAACAAGCAAGCAAACAAAAAAAAACCCAAACTCACTGCGATCTGGTAGGTGCTGACTCCTCCCGACTCTATAGGACTGGGCAGAACTCACTCTGAGTTTCTAAGACTGTAGAAAGCCGCCTCTTTCGCCCAAGGAATGGCTGGCTGGTGGTTTTGAACTTCGAACCTTGAGGACTGCAGCCCAAGGTGTAACCACTGTCTCCAGGGCTCGCTGTTTTATTAGTCCAGTCATGCCATGTTTTTCTCCTTTCAGTTTGCTAATCAATACAATAGGGCTTCAAAAAGCTCAAGAGAAAACTCCTTAATCTTTGAATTCAATTTTCCCACCTACCTTTTGAAGCCCCTCGTGTGCATGCCTTCACCATGGTCTTAATTTCCAGAGCTAACTGTCTCTTGTTGCGTATTGCTAGGCTCCTGGGATTCTTTTTTCTTTGACCCCCAAAAAGGATGCAGTGGGGAACAACGAGGTAGAAGACCCTGAGCAGTCTCCTCACGACTGCCCAAGTAGAAGGCAAATGCAAACTTAATAGAAGGTTTAAATTTTAAACTAGAAATAGACATTTTAAAATTTAAAACGAAGAAAGTTCTATTATTGCACTCCATCTACTTTTAAAATGGATTTTTACGAAATTTCCTCCTAGAAGGAAGAGAAAATTGCTGTTGAACTTGAAGCCACACCATGATGGGATTCATCTATCAGTTACAGTGTAGCGAGTGTGCAAAGGGACCTCTGTAAAAGAGGAAGTGTGTGGTGGGAAGTCCGTCACCTTTCTGTGAAAGAAGTGTGGGGAAGGTAGACATTTCCCTACATCCTTGGAAACGCTGAGCTCAGTTTGGTGACTCATCCGTGACTGTTCCCCACACTGGACTGACTGCCTGTTGGAATTTGGAGTCTGAGAGATGGGAGCACTTCTTGCAAAGCTTCCTGGCGATGCTCTTAGCTTCTTCCTTTTTCGTCTTCTCCTAACTTCTGGCATAGAAACCTCCTGAGACTTGGCTTCCAGGCTAGCTCATGACCAACTCCACAGGCAGAAAAAGAGCTGAGTGTGGACCTCTCTACTGGACCCATATTTGGAATGGGTGAGAGCAGGAAGGTGCTGAAACCTGGCTGGATGCTTAGCTTCAGAAGAACTAATGGTGTTCTTTATCTGCGGATCAAGTAGCGACCTCCTTGATTTCGCCCCCTTCTTTCTACAAAACGAGTAGAAACTTGACAGCAACACTCAGATCGCTGATGCCTTGGAAAGGCTACTAATAAAGATAATCTCCTTCAGAAAGGTCTCGTGACTACCCAAGAAACTCACTGCCCTTGAGGTGATGCTGACGCAGAGCAACGCTGTAGGACAGGGTAAATGCCCCCGGTGGGTTTCTTTACTGGAGCAGAAAGCCCCATCAGTGGCTGGTGTGTCTGAACGGATGGCCTTGAGGAATACAGCCCAAACCATAACCATGACGCCAGTAGGGCTCTAAGGAATAACGTTTTTAAAAATTACCAATTCACTGGGGATGGGGCTTCATCAGGTACAGAGCAAAGTCTGTAAGTGTAGATGTACTCGGTAGTTATTACTTTTAAACATATATATGTGTATGTGTATGTACCTGCATAACCATTGCAAGGTAAGAACTGAATGTAATCTAACGTAGTGCAGGTGCTTAATAATTTATTAATATTAGTTGTATGTTAATTATAGTAAATAGCAGATTGTAGAGAAATTATGCCATTAACCTTCAAAGTAGTATGCCTAAGAGATCTATCTTCTTCATTTTTTTTTGGCAACAATTCCTCATGGGAGTGTTTTTAAAAACAGGAAAGTTCAGTAAAGTTAAAAAATGTCACTATTTCTGTAGTGCTTAGATGAAATGAAGAGATCTGCTCTTTCAGGGCTGATTCCCTTGGATTTTGTGTTGTTTTTTGGAGGGTGGTGGCAGATAACCATAAAGTGGCTTTGTAGTAATTAGTTATCCTAGCCCTCCACACCCTGGCCCCTCTTAAAAAACAACAACAAAAAAACGACCTGAATCAGCCATTGTTTCACCCAGAGGTTATTAAATAAAGAAGCCTTCTAGAGACTTCCATTACAAAGAAAGGAGGGGAATTATTCTATTCATTAAATGGCGTTGGAAAAACACCTTTTCAGCAGATCATGTTGGTAGCCGAGGTATTTAAGAGCTGGCATATTCTATTAAATCAAAGCATGATGTCAGAAACCTACATTTTATTCCAGGCGCTATTCACAGAAGTGATGCTCTCGTAGCTTTGGTAAATGATGCGATCAGGGCAGTGCGGGGCACAAACCCAGGGCTACACGGATTGGTCTCGCTGAGTTCACAGCTCAGAATGGCCTCTCGTCTCGATGACCATGGTGGAAGAGGTGAGCAGCCACATCCAGTGTGAAGATGTTAAAAAAGAAGAAGACGCGCTGTAGAGTGCAGCACGTCCACAAAAGACCTTAACCGACATTTTCTGAGACAAATTCTCCACCGTCGAATGCTCCCAGGAACCCCCTTACCGAATGCCTGGAATGCCTCAGACCTGTGGGAGCAGCTTCGGGATTCACCTCACTGCCACTGAGTGGACGCTGACTCATAGCAACCCTAGGGGAGAGGGGAGAACTGCCCCTGTGGGGAGTAGAAAGCCCTGCCATTCTCCTGCGAGTGGCTGGCGGTTTTGAACTGCCAACCTTGCCGTGAGCTGTCTAACATGCAACCACCATGCCACCAGGGCTTTCTAGCTTGGGGACCAGCTCCATGAAAAGTGACTCTTTCTGACGGTCTCTACCAAAGACTCCTCCCGCGCCACGGAATCACCCCGGCTGGGGGGGATCGAGCCAATCGTGCAGGTGGGATCCCGTGTGCTCCTGTGATTGGCCCATGGGGATCTCCTGGCCTGATGGGGTGGCCGGTGCGGCTGCCCGGCCCAGGTGCCGAGGAAGCAGTGGCCAGGGGAGTGCAGGTATTGGGACAGTCCGGATGCGCATCTCCCGTCCACCCGCAGTGACCTGGGAACTCGGCTCTGCCCTCTGCTGTGTGTTCCTGAGCAGCTGTCGAGCAGCTGCCTGGCTCCACCTCAGCAGTGGGTGAACCGACTCCACTGTCTGTTTATGGCACAGCAGAAAGGGCCGCGGGATAAAATGCCCTGAATAAACATCAGATATTGTGAGTATTTTTATTCACCGTAATGAAGCACATTATTATTAGCCAAGAACTGTGGCTTTCCAGCTGAGAGCGGGTGCACTTGACAATATCTCCTCACATCCAGCCCCTCCTCCCTTTGAGTCCCCGCGAGGTGGGGGAGGCTGCAGCACAGCGGGGTGCTGTTCTTCCCCAGAAAGAGGGCTGGGATGCGGGCTCTGAGCCTCACACTCCACCCCGTGGCCTCACAGAAGCCCAGCCAACTTGCTACCAGAGCCCCCGCCCCCCCTTGGTGTAGAGTTAGGGACTGGAGTTGGAGAGGAAACATGCTTGTAGCACATAGTTTGTCCTTATCTGGCCCTTTCCTCCAAGGAGAGCAAAATGCTATATGGGCCCGGGCCCATTTATCTTCAGCACTTACCTGCAGGGTAGCAGGCCCATATTTATGATCACCGTTGATTTACCTGGAGGGAGACTGCGGCCTGGAGGAGCGTACACAGTTGTGACAGCACCAGGGATTCAGCAGCTGCATGATGAAGAGCTAACCGGGGTAAAGCATCTTGGCAGCCAGGCACACCGATTGTCCTGTGTTCAGACCCAGCCACGACCCTTGGAGGGGAGTGCTCTCATCTCACTGATGAGCCCGGAGCTGCTGAGGAGCTTGCTGAAGGGCCCACAGCAAAGCGAGCACCGGTCCCGGAGGCCGGATCTGAATCCAGGAACCGCTGCTTCTAACCAGCCCTTTTGGCTTCATGAACATGCCCCACTGGGTCTTCACAGGAGTGGGGTTCCGTTTGACCTTTGCAGAGGATTGTGGTTGCTGGCAGGTGCCGTGAACTTGATTCTGGCTCTGGGCAACCCAAGGGGACAGAGTAGAACGGCCCCGTTGGGGCTTTGAGGCTGTAAACTTTCTGGGAGCACATCAACAGGGCTTGTCCCTTGGAGGCAGGAGTGGGTTTAATTTGTCAACCTTGAAGCTGGTGGCTGAGTCCTTAACCACTGTCCCACGGGAGGCCCCTGCTCAAGGATTAGAAATGTGTAAAAGTATACTTGAACGTAGCATTGGTAGTTGAGTGGGAGAAATCTTGCCCTTTATAGGGAAGATCCTCAATCAATTCCTGGCCAGTGCACCTCAAGAGCAGCCCACCCCCCTACACCAGCAGCCCCCCAGTCACGGGGAGGCTTTCCTACTGCCGTGACACTGAGCAGGTTCTATGACAGCATCTTGACTCCGACTGTTTAGGAGGAAAGGCCTGGTGATCTTCTGAAAACCAGGCAAGGAAGTTCCGATGAACCCCAGCTATAACGCATCACCGGGATGGAGCGGAACTAGGTGGCATTTCGTCCATGGTGTCACCAGACGACAGCCAGCATCAGGTGACTAAAGGGAGCGCTGAGCAGTACAGAGGTCCATCTGCCCACTGCTCACGGAGACAGCTCCAGAAGAGATCCAGCCCGCACACCTTTAATCAAGCAACCCTAAAGGATCTCTTCAGAGAAATAACTAGCAGATATGTATGCCTGTTAGTGGTCCTGTGTTCTTGAGAAATCTGGGAAAGCAATAGCATTGCGGCGTTGCCAATAATGAGTGTTTCTGCTATTAAGATGAACTTGGGGTCCCAGAGTCCTCGGTTCTCCGCGTCTGAAAGCATCACCATCTTTCATTGCCAATCTAATATATTTTTACAACATTGCTGTGAATTAATCGGTGAAGAGATATTTTATTGACTGCCCAGCCAAGAAAACGAGAGATGTTAAGTAAAATTACAGGGAAGAGGGGGGTGGAGTGGGAATTGATTCCATCAAGGGAAGGGAAAGGACAGGAAAGGAAGTGAAGCCCCTGCTCGGAATATGATGTGTCCAGATGCTGGCTCGGGACTTCTCGTTTCCCGTCCGTGCCTTTGGGAATGGCCCTGCATCTCTCGGGCCATAGTTGGCCGCGTGTGAAAATCAGATGGTGGGATAAATGATGTCGAACTTCATTCCCAGCACTGACACTGTTTTTATCACCTGAGAGCTTTCCCTTGTGCAGAGAGAGTTCCTGAATGTTTGGAGTGGTTTCCACAAGGCCCCGAAATCCCTTTGTATTGTGGTGGCAGATTTCCTTGGTGTGGTATGAAAGGCAGGGAGTGAGTTTTCAGGAGGCCGGCATTAGAAATCCTTCTATTAAGCTAGGGTAGAAGTAGATTCAAGATCAGGCTCTCAGATGAGTTACCAAGGCTTCTCACGCCATGGTTCTGCGAGAATGTGTTTGTCGCGTATCTGGGCCCAAGCTGCATATTTGGAAGTTCTGCTACAGCAATTTAGTGGGCAAGGCAGAAAGTTCATACTGGGTCCATCTTTGACTGAGCGCTGAAGCAAAGGGTGGTATCCAAGCCCAGTTGCTCTCGAGTCAGATCCCACTGAGGACAACTCCATGCCATCACCGTGGAACTGTGCTCCAAGGTCTTTGCTGTGGCTGCTTTCTCAGAAATGGATCGCCAGGTCTTTCTTCCAAGGTGCCTCTGGGTGGCCGGGAGCTTCTAGTCTGTTCACAACTAAGCTCGGAACCTTTGCACTCTCGGGGTATGGGTGGTGATGTGAAATTTTTACTAGGTTCAGGTTCTTGCCTTCCCCTCAGTAAAATCATAGAAACACGAGAATTGAGAAGAAAACATGATTAAGAAATCTATTTTCCCTTAAAACCAAAACCCACATCAGGCTGATCCATAAAGACTAAAAAGGGTTTCCAGGCCTCCGTTATTCTGTCTCTCTAACGTTTCAAAATTTCAAAGCGGCATGTTTCATTTGTGAGAGGCGTGTGTGTGCTCACGTGCACAGTCTCACTCCCCAGACCTGGTGTGTGCAGCGGCTCGTACACCAAACATATTGTGGTGTTTATTGTCCTGCCCTTTCAGGCGTGCAACGAGTTCACCACCCACGTGATGAATCTCCTGCGAGAGCAGAGCCGGACCAGGCCCATCTCCCCGAAGGAGATCGAGCGGATGGTCAGTATCATCCACCGCAAGTTCAGCTCCATCCAGATGCAGCTCAAGCAGAGCACGTGTGAGGCAGTCATGATCCTGCGTTCCCGGTTCCTGGATGCGCGGTGAGTCATGAGGGACTGTCTTCTCCTGGGGAGACCCACTCACCAAGCCTGGCATCCCTGGGCTGACCCTCCATAGAAGCGTCCAGTGCCATCTTGTGGCATGCTGAGCCCTGTGGAAGCCTGTGGAAAGTGCTTAGGTGAGGTAAAGGAGGCTGCAGGACTGGCTGGCCCACTGGTGTCAGAACACACCAGGCAGGTGCCACTGCCTCGCACGCTGAGTGTGAACAGGGACAACACAGCTACCGTGATAGACTGGTAGGATGAAAACCGTGCCAAGTCCATTCTGACTCATAGCCACGTCAGAGGACAGGCTCCAGCGGGCCCAGTGGCTTTCTGAAGCTGTAAATCTCCTGGGGAACAGCTGGTGGCCTTGAACCACTGACCTTGTAGTTAGCAGCCGATTGATTGCATTAACTCACTACACTACCATCTTTATTGGTACATTGTATCCTTATGGGCCCGGAGCTGTCTTCATTGCATGTCACAGGAGTACTTGCTCCAGCTTATACAGTTCAGTTTGCTGGCCGGGTGGAATCTTTTCCATGCTATATATAGATAACAAGTGTTCTCAATTCAAATTGGACCCACACTTATAAATAGATTCCCACGGGCCAGACTCTAGGTCAAGTGTTAAGCATACAAAGATGAAGGCGATGCATATGAGGGGGCTAATAGATGGTCTGATATGGGCCCAGTATTATCTGCTCATGACTTTAGTTGTGAGTTCAGAGCCTTCAGGAGAAGAAATGTGGATAAGCCCTCTTGGAAAAGGAGGAAGAAGGACATCGGAGGACAGGCAGGAGGGCATCAGTTCTTGGCTCCAGGGATCTGTACGCATACCTTTGATCTGTTTGCTTGTTTTCCAGGCAGGCACATGGAGATATAGCCATGTCTTTTATCAACTACAAGAATGTGGAGATGGTCGCTCTTGTACATGAATTTTGAGAGCCTGGCTGTCTTTATGTGATCCACAGTTCATCTTAAATTAGCTCTCTTATAAATGCAGGTGTCACAAATCATTATTTCAACTTCTGAAAATAATTCCGAATGCAAGATTTTTATAATCAGATGGGCAGCTCTTTCAGGGGGCAATGCACCCTGTCCTGATCGATGGCTTGGCCTGTTTTCAATCAGACAGATTCATTCTTCTGTTGGCCTTTTTTTTGCTTTTCCACTTCTGTGATCCTGGGGGTGGTATTTAGCAATTGTACCCACACTTGCCTCTCTCCACAAATGTAGACTTCAGAGAGCATGAGCGTTCTCAGAACTCCCGAGCCCCTTCTCCTCAACACCCTTCCCCTTACTGCATTCGGGGCCAAGTAAGATATGACACCAGTGTTGGCTAGCAGAACGTGTCTGTGGGCCACTAGGATGCCGTACTGTACTTCCAAAATAAGGAAAGATCGCTTTTCCCACTTTGAGTCAGAATCCCTTGAAAGACAGTGGGTTTCCCAGGTAGAATGATGATGGACCCAGGGGAGAGAGACCCCCCCACCCCCACCCCATGCCTTCCCTTCACCCCACAGGCTGGTGCCAGCCACACGGGCTGCTGCCAGCCTGGCTGCTGCCATGCGGACTTCCTCCCAGGATGCCAAGTCCAGGTGACTGGTGGCCTCTGGCTGGGTCCTCCCTGGTCTGCAGCCGCCGGCACTCAGCATGCGTTCCTTACACCCTGTGGCAACTCCCCTCATTGAAATGCTGGAGCTGGTATTTATGTTGGCAGACCCTGAAAAAAAAAAAAAAAGAAGAAGAAAGCAAAAGAAAAGCTAGGCCCAGGCAGCCTTCCTTTCGAAGAAAGAAACCGAAGGAGGAGGGGAGACACAGAATCATTGTGCAGTCAAATGTCTTTTTTGGTGGTAATTCTGTTCGGCCTAGTTGAAGGTCAGCGTCTGAAAGACCCATGCCAAGCCCTGCTTTGTCCACATTTCCATCCTCCTCCCACCCTCTGCCCCCCAACACCAGCCTCTGCCTGGATGATTCTCTTTGGCACCAGAAAGACAGTCACTTTAAGACGAGGTCTCTTTTCTGCCTCTCAGCCAAGGTCCAAAGTAAAGGCAACGATTGTTACTCTTTTTATCATTGCAGTTTGGGGAACATTCAGTTGCTGTGAAAGGCCATAGGCCCAAGTGCCAGCCTACAGCTGAGCAAGCGGCTCCCAGTGTTTGCCCAGACCACCTGATGTGTGGGCTTCCTGTCATTGTCCCCTGAGTCACTCGCTATAACTGGGAGAGGTGGCTAAACACGCCTTTGCCCGAACATTCACATTTGCCTCTAAATCCGTGCATCGGATGAGCATGGCTTCTCCATAATTTAGGGCTGCCAAATAAAGTACAAGAGGGACTCTGGTTTTCAGCACTAGAATCCGTGTTGGTAATGTAATAGGTACATAGAATTGTTCGTTGATGCATACAAATTTAGCCATTTAAAACAAGACAATTTCTGTACACCCCAAGTCTGGGCTTTGCTGGCTGGTTCTCTGCTCTCGCAAGGCGGAGACAATGAAGGGGCAAGCAGTCTTATGACGCTGAAATCAAGGGCTTGATGGAAGTTCCGGGTCACCTTCCGAGCTCACTGTAGCCGCTGGCAGAATCCACTTCCTTATGGGTGGAGGGTGAGGTGCTCTCCGTGAAGAAACTGCCTCGCCTCATAGGCAGTTCACAATATGTGATAGTTGTCATGCTTCCTGGAGCCCCATGAGAGAAGCTTCTGAATTTAAGGCTTTGGTCTCACCTCCCTTTACTGATCAATTGCCTCATCACGGGAGGGACGTAGCTACAGGCCCCTGGAGGACGCACGGACCTGTCCACTGGCAGGTCAGAATCTTGCAGACCATTGAAAATTCTACTTGTGCCCACTGCCTTTGGGCGCCTGGGCCAGCTCCGTCCCACTCTCTCGCACTTTGACTTAACTGTGTCAGAAAAGCTGTCCCGGAAAAGTCCCATTAATTCACAACCATTCAACACTGATTACCTCCTGATGGGAACCAAAGGAACCCAGCTGGTGCTATGGGTTAAGTATGAGGCTGCCAGCCTCACTGGCAGTGCCTGGAGAAAGGCGCTCTCCTCCCATAAAGATTTACATAGATCGGGTCACTCCTTAGCTTAGAATGGGCTAGATGCCAATGGTTTTAGGTTGGGGCTTTTGCTCTGAAGCAAGGATTGGATTGTGCTATAAAACTTTATACTTTTTTTTTACCAGCACTATAAACAGTTGAGAGGGAGTAAGTGATAGTTAATAAAATTATTTTCGTTGCTACTTCATAACTGTCATTTTGCTACTGTTATGAATCAGGTGACCCCTGTGAAAGGGTCGTTCAACCCCTAAAGGGGTCACGACCCACCAGTTGAGAACGACTGAACTAGATGGAGCTTGTGTAGAACCATCATCCATTCTATTCAAGGTCATCATAGATGGACCCTGATGGGAAAATATGGAGTCTCAAACCCATACACAAAACAAAACAAAAGTCCAGGCCTACTAGACTGGTTGACATTAGAGGTTTTCCCAAGACTATTGACCTGAAATACTCTTTAAATGTTGATCTGAAACGAACCTCTGAGGTCACCTTGTACCGAAATAACAATTTGGCTCCAAAAATAGTGAATATTACCCCTAAGCACTGTGCTCTTTTTAAAATTCACATGAGGCCCCGATGGTAAATAACCGAAAAACCAAACTCACTGCCACTGAGTCAATTCCAACTCATAGCAACCCTATAGGACAGGGTAGAACTGCCCCTGTGAGTTTCTGAGACTGTCACTGTTTACAGGAGTAGAAAGCCCCATCTTTCTCTTGCACAGTGATTAGTGGTTTTGAACTGCTGACCTTGTAGATCGCAGCCCAACTCAGAACCATGACACCTCCTGGACTTCTACATGGTCAATAGTTACTGTAAAACAAAGATAATAATTCAAGAGGGCAGGGGAAGTAGATTGCTGGAAGAGGAACCCCCAGGTCAGAAATAATAAGAATGTTCACCCATGATGAGGATCGCGTCTGTTGTCACTGAAGAACTCGTTTAAAAATGGTTGAATGGAAACCTAAACCGTCATGTAAATCCTGTGCCCGAACACAGTAAAATATTACTGAAAACCAAAAACACTGCATGCTGTACATATACAGGAAGTGCATCTGGCACACAGATAGGAGGTCAGCGGACTGGACCAGGTACTCTACCTGAAAGGGGGCTTAATCTCAAAGGAGCAACTGTACATTGCTAGATAGAAGGAATAACATGAGCTAAGACAGTGGTTCTCAACCTTCCTAATGCCGCGACCCTTTCATGCAGTTCCTCATGTGGTGATGACCCCCAACTATACAATTATTTTCATTGCTACTTCATAACTGTCACTTTGCTACTGTTATGAATTGGGCGACCCCTGTGAAAGAGTCGTTCAACCCCCAAAGGGGTCACGATCCACAGGCTGGGAACCGCTGAGCTAGGAGGAACAGCATAATTTAACTTCAGCCCGCCTTACTTACCATGGAGGACTGGCGATGACTTAGGTAGGCATCAGGATGTCCAATGGGAGCCGTGCACAGCTCCTACCCTAGAAGGCGAGACACATTCACACAAGGGCTCTCGACCGGTTCTTTCATGGCTGATGCTGCAAATTGCAACAGGCCTAGATGGACCCAGTGTGGGTCTGCCTGAGCGGCAACTGGGCCAGGAAACCAGTGGAGTGAAGTCTCAGAAGAGGCACAGTGAGCCCTTTGAGACGCCTGATGCAGGGGAGAGTAGGTTATTGGCAGGACGGGAGAGCATCCATTCATATGCACTGGCCGCCATCTTTGTTCACGACTCTGCCTGTCTGGAGCTTTGGTGCCATGCGAATGCTGTTCTGGTTTTCTAGGAGGGAGATCACATTTCTATCAGGGTATCAGCCCATGCGTTGTTTTTTTCTGTTCTGGTGATTTTTCCAGTGCGCCCAGATTTTATAAATACAGGTTCATTCTGTTTTTCTTTGCCAGCCATGACTGAACAGGGAAGAACTAGTTTGAAGCCCTTGATGCAAACATGTGTCAAATGCCGTGGAGGAGACATACATAGGCACGGGAGCATGAAAGCCATGGGTGTCTGTGGGGAATGGAAAACATATGATATGGCGAGATGAAATTATGCAGAGCATGTGTAGAAGTGGGGGTGAATGAGACACTAGGGATAGAACAAATGCACGCGGAAGTCTGAACGGTCCCAGGAAGAGTCTGGCTCCATCCCACTAAGAGTCTGCAGCTCGCAGCGGTGTCTCAGCAGGAAGTGGAGGGATTCACCGTGCGAGTTCTCCAGTCGGGTTTCCAGGGATTCACGTTCTGGCCTCCACTCAAGCTACTCCTGCGATCGAGTTCAGATAGCGGATCATCCCCCAGGCTCCATGTTCTCATCTGCGGAACAGGGATAGCCCTATAAGCAGAATTAAATACAACAATCGGACAAGGCAGCATCGGGTATGGCGCATATTCACAGAACAGGTTAGCTCTTATCGTATTAATAATTACATGTCCTACACAGTATATAACTATGCGATAATGATTATTAATGGTGACATACCAGATCAGTATTTCATAAAAACTACTTTGGCAATTCTCTTGAAGATGAGCTGAACTGGAGTAGAAACTAGTGCGGGGACCGTTATTGACACCTATGATCCTCAACATGGAGGAACACAGTACAGCCTAAGAAACACCTTCCCTATTCAAATATTCATGAAACAAGCCAACAATGTATTTTAAAATAAAGAATGATTTCAACTAGAGTGAAACAGGATTTTAGTCTGGGTATTCGCTCTCCTTCTATTGGGCTGACCAGGCACCATATTTGGCAAGCACCTGTCCAGAGTTAGACTGTCTAGCATGGCAGCAACTCGCCACATGCTGTTATTTGGATTGAAGTTATTTGTTGTTCTTGTTGTCAGGTGCCACTGACTCAGTTCTGAATCTTAGTATCCCTACAGAGTCCAACACTGGCTGGTCCTACACCACCCTCACCATCAATGCTATACGTGAGCCCATTCTTGTAGCCACTGTGTCAATCCATCGTGGTGAGTGCCATCTTCTTTTTCATTGATGCTCTGCCAAGCTGCCAAGCTTGATATCCTTCTCCAGAGACTGTTCCTTTCAGATAACCTGCCTAAATAAGCGAGTCCAAGTCTCCCCATTCATACATTTAAGGAGCGTTCCGGCTGTACTTCTCTCCAAACAGATTTGTCCTTCCTCCTGGCATTAAGTAGAATTTAAGGTGGTACTCTTCAATCACAGTAGCCAGTTGGCCTCTGCTCAACAGCCCCATGTCACTCATGGCTACCGTATTGGACAGCCGGCAGTAAGCACGTGTGCATCACTGCAAAAAGTGCAATTAGGCAACACTGGTTTAGACCATCATCCAAAAGGCAGTGGCTCCTTGAAACCCAGTTTTCAAATGGCCGTGGCCACAAGGGTAGAACAAAAGGTGAGATAGGAAAGAGAAGGGCAGCACTTGTTTTGAGGCCCAAATAGGAACCACCCAGCCTCACTCCCAGGCCGAGGTGCCTGCTAAACACTCAGATTATTGAAGGCACCAACAAGTGCAACTTAACAGATACTAGAAACTATCTGTGGTGATGTGGTTGCAAAACACCAAATTTCTTTCTTAAGACATTTTCTCTGGGTGATTCGCCACCAACCTCCCCAACCATTGTGTCTCTTCATAATGATCAAATAGCTTCCTCGTTTCTTACACACTGACCATCACAGCGTCTGGTTGACCTGCAACCACAGACGTTAGTGGGCTGAGCTGATAACACTTCAAACCAAGCAAAGAAACAAGGTGTCGTAGTGCGATGGTCTGATCATCCGGTGGGTTTTCTGCTAGACTTCTTGACATTCTGAACAAAAAGGCCCTGATACTAGGATTTCCGAGACCCTCAGTTAGGGCTGCCTCTGAAACAAGCACCAAGGGAGTCCATCAGAGTAGATGGGACCACCCCAGGAAGGTCTCACTGTAAGCCAAGACGAGGGCCAGGAACAGCTGTCTGCACCATCCCCACACCAGCAGCCCGCTCCAGAGAGGCTTCCTTTGAGCTCCATTGGAAGAGTCCCAAAAAATACACTCTGATGCTAATGCAAACAACTGATTGAAGGAACTTGAACGGAGGCTCTCGCAATTAGAGAAGCCATCAGGGCCGGGTTCCCTAGACCCAAAACAACTGCCTCCTTCAGGGAAAGCAGCGCAGCTACAGGCTAGGCAAAGACTTGCCTGGTGACCAAATGTAGCCACTTGGTCATCTACTTCATATTCCTATCACATAAGAGTTTTAAGCACAAGCTTACTTTCTAGTTGGGCATCTTAATCCAATCCATCTAAATTCTGACGCTGGGTAACCCAGTAACTCCTAGTGATTCGGAGAAGTGACTTAGGCTCGGCATAATTTGGACAGATGTGGTTCATACCTACAGACAGATGGTGCTCATCCGGTAAAATCAGGTACTTTATTGTGCTAATTAACCCAAATGGGACCCTGAAAATACAGTATTGGCTGAATTTCTTGTCTAGTAAGGCGATCTCAGTGTTTTCTGGTGGTTAAATGTGGGAGATTCTAAGTTCTAGCTAAACCAGGGATGTTCTGGAGATTGTTCCGATCCATACAGAAACACCGCTGATAAAAGCATGCATGTCAGAAGCACTCATTGAGCTCATTAAAAATGACAGCCCACAGTCTCATGGAGGGGCCACGGGTGTCTGCAGGGAGCCTGGGACCAGGCCCCTCATTGTCCACAGGCCTTAGCTGTGAGGAGGCAAGGAAAGAATTCTCACGATTAGTTAGTTAGCACTTTTTTGTAAGGCAGAAAATTGCCCCCTTTTTTGGTTAAGGTTTTTCTAACTTTTATCAACCTGTATAATAATAAGAGGCATCTGTGAATTGTTTTTGTTTGTTTGCTTCTTTTTACCATTTAGCAGCTGCTGTTGCTTAAGAAGTGGCCAATGGACTTCTTTTGAAGGAGGTCAGAGTAAAGGGGTTAATCTCAGTGAGCCCTGGACCCTCTTACCCAGCCTCCTCCATTTGAAAAATGTTGCTATTGGGTGCATTTAATGGGAGAAGAGGAGGGAGAAAATGGTAATTTATTTGTGCCTTACGGCTGCAAAGTCTCCGTGTAATTGCCAAGAGGGAATTTCTGTAGAAGAAACAGTCTGGGTTTTCTAGTCAGACCAACCTGAACTAATAACTTGGCTCTCTCGTCATGTGCCACTGGAGGGACATTTGAACTCATTTCTCCATCAACGAATGGATGTAACCATAGGTACCTTGATTGTGGTGGAAAAGGGGTCACTTGGATTGGTTGCCAAGAGGAGTAAGGCCCACTATCTAGGACAGCAGTTCTCAGCCTGTGGGTCGCGCCCCTTTTGGGTGTCGAACGACCCTTTTACAGGGTTGCTCAAGACCATCGGAAAACACATAAATATTTCACAATCTATAATTACATTATTATTTTGTGACTAATCACTATGCCTTAATTATGTTTAATTATGTTCAATTTATAACAAAATAGATCCTGCAGATCAGATATTTCATTACGATTCATAACGGTAGCAAAATTACAGTTATGAAGTAGCAATGAAAATGTTATGGCTGGGGGGTCACACGTGAAGAACTGTGTTAAAGGGTCGCGGCATGGGGAAGGGTGAGAACCACTATCTAGTAACTCATGGAAAGAAAAGCTGCCGCTTCTGCCCTCACTGCCCCTACTCCAATGATGGTGAGGGCAGAATGGTTCTCTAGGCTGTCTGTTGAAGAAACTGAGGCTGAGAGGGCTACTCACAGTCACCCAGCTCCAGGATTCAAAGCCAACATTGCTAAACTACTGAAAGGTCATGGCCCGCACCAGGGTATAAATATTTTCCATCCTTCTGTCCAGTACCTCCATGGTACATGTCGAAGGATGCTACAGATGCGTATGGTGATGGCGGAGGCAGCTAGCCCCATTTGGGGAGCTCTTCCGGTTGACCTTTTTAAAATAAACACGTGTCTATTTCCTAAAGCAGCTCTTCTCTTCATTTACTTAGAACTCTTTCAGTTGTCATTTTCTTTCTCTTTGTCAAGGCGGAAGAGACGGAATTTCAACAAGCAAGCTACGGAAATCCTGAATGAATATTTCTATTCCCATCTCAGCAACCCTTACCCCAGTGAGGAAGCCAAAGAGGAGTTAGCCAAGAAGTGCGGCATCACAGTCTCCCAGGTAAGGGCCCCCTCCCTAGACACAGCCGAGAGCCTCACCGGGGAAGACCTTCCTGGCAGGGTCTGGCTTTACTGAATGAATCTGCCTTGCCAATGCCATCACCCAAATCCTTAAAATGGCAAGGCAAGCCCATGATGCATACTCGGGGCTACAAAAATGCTCCTGGAAAACAGAAATGGAAAGATAATGGAATCTTTCCCCCAGGACCACTTTAAAACCTCCTGTCAAATGCGAACTTCCAGGTAAGTGGCTTGCTGAGAAGGACACAAGCAAGAGGATTGGCATTGCATCTGTCATCAAAAAGCAGCTTTCAAGATCTGTATAGACGTGCAGGACTGTCTCTGATAGGATAATGTCTATGCGAATGCACGGGAAGCCAGGTATTACAACTATCACTCAGATTCCCGTCGCAGCCACCAAAGCACACACACACTCGCTGTGGCTCTCGCACGCCGCCATCGAGTCTGTTTGAACTCATAGCAACCTTACAGGACAGGGTAGACTGTGCCCCCTCAGTGCAGTAGGCAGCACAGCAGTCTCATACTCAGGGGGTTGTACAGGACAATGGAAAGCTGCCCCACGGGTTTCTGAGGCTGTAACTCATTGCAGGAGTTGAAAGCCTCATCTTTCCCCCGTGGCGCCTCTGCAGTGGTTGTCGAACTGCTAAGCCTGCAGTTAGTAAGCCAGCGTGTGACCACTATGCTTCCATATGCAGAAACGTGAAGAAATCTGCCAACATCTTCAGCCTGAAATTAATCCCACAGGCAATCAAGATGTATTGATAATGATTGGTGTTTGGAATGCAAAAGATAATGGAATCGTCGTTGTTGCTAGGGACAAAGCTGAAGATCATAGGACAGATTTTGCATGGCCAACTATGACTTCTTTTTACAGTTTTATTAGGACGTAATCCACATATCATACCATTCAGTCGTTGAATCATATCAAGAAGAATTGTACCATCACTTGGAACATTTTCCTCTTTCCTGGATCCCTTGTTATTAGCACCCCCTTCCCACCAACCTCCCCCGTCCTACCCCCAGAAAATCCACTTACTGTCTTTAGATCCACCCATCCTGGATTTCACATAGTGAAACGCATTCAAAAACAAAAAGGCTAACAACAATAACAAAATAAAATAGAGGAGAGAAACTTCAATTGAAAAGAAATCAGAAAATATTAAACACTAGAACCAGATTAAAATGGGTCGAAAGGGAGATAAAATGACAAGGTGTTAACATTTAACCTACCTGTATCTGCCATCATCCACTTTCCACTGTACTCTGCATGATAGCAAGGCCGTTCACATTCCTGACTTCTTCATTGCAAATACCACTTCTGTCAGCACAAAAGGTGACTATACACGGACTGCTCCGGACGGGAAGCACAGAAATCGAATTGACTACATCTGTGAGAAGAGACCCGGGAGATGCTCCATATCAGCAGCTAAAGCTAGAGGCTGATGGTGGAGCTGACCAGCAATTGTAAGCAATATGTAAGTGCATGTTGAAGCGGAAGGGAATTAAAACAACTCCGTGAGAGCCAAAGTATGACCTCGAGGCGATCCCATCCAAATTTCAAGAGTATTTCAAGGACAGATTTGATTCCTTAAACACTAATAACAAAAGCCCCAATGAAATGTGGGAGAATATCGAGAATAGCATATATGAAGAAAGCATGAGGTCATTACAAAGTTAGGAAAGAAAGTAAAGATCAAGGCGGATGGCAGAAGATACTCGGAAACTTGCTCTTGATCATAGAGCAGTGAAGACAAATGGAAGACGTGATGACGTCAGCAAGCTGAACCGAACATTTCAAAGAGCAGCTCAAGAAGGCAAAGTCAAATATTGAATGAAATGTGGCAAAGAGCAAGATTTAGAAAACCAAAACGGAAGACTATGCTCAGCATATCTGAAACTAAAAGAACTTAGCAGAAAATGCAAGCCGCCGGTTGCACTATAGAAAGATTCTGTGAGCAGAATATTGAATGATGCAGGAAGCATGAAAAGAAGGTGGGATGAACACAGGCAGTCACCCAAACAAAAAGAACTAGGTGACATTGAACCACATCAGGAGGTGGCAGATGATGAGCCAATGGAACTGAAGGAAGAAATCCAGGCTACACTGAACGCATTAGTGAAAAACAAGGAATTGATGGAATACTGATGGAAATGTTCCCACAAGCTGATGAAGCACTAGAAGCACATCTATCCCAGGAGATTTGGAAGACAGCTACTGGCCAGCTGACTGGAAGAGATCCACATCTGTACCCATTCCAAAGAGAGGTGACCCACAGAACGTACAAATTAAGGACACTGTCGCTGATATCACATGCAAGTAAGATTTTCTGAAGAGCCTCCAGCAATAGTGTTAGGAGTACATTGACAGGTTGTTTGAACAAACAAATCTATCTTGGGAAAAGGACAGCCAGTGTGCTATGCTCCGTCGAGGTGAGGACCGCAGCCTTTGCCTCACTTACTTTGGACATGTTGTCAGGAGAGACTGGGCCCTAGAGAAGTCCATCCTGCTTGGTCAAGTAGAAGGGCAGGTAAAAAGAGAAAGGTCCACAGTGAGATGGATTGCCCCGGGGCTCCAACAATGTGCTCAAACATACGAACAACTACGGGTGTCCCAGTTGTCTCCTTCTGATGTACGCAGGGGTCACTGTGAGTCAGAATCAACTCCATGGCACCTAACAAGAAGAGCATGAGAGTGCCAACCCGGGTAGGAGAGGACTAAGTACTGTGTCAGAAAGAGAGAAAGTTCTTCTGACCGAGTACTTCCACACCTCCAATGGGTGAAGTGTCATAGAAAGACTCCGAAAGTGGCCCGCATTTCTCGTGCCAACCCAGAGAATTGTGCAGTCAGTCAATGGGTCTAATGATAAAAACGTTTGAAATGAAAGAGCCTTACATGTCTTATCTTGCTTGATGTGCTGACTCTAAAACGGACGCCGGGTAAACATTTTAACATGCCCCTGTGATGACATTGGAATGGATGCTCAACATGGCATTGGGGATCATCTTCACTCAAAAATCCGTAACCATTGCAGGCTCCTGTTGGCTTGGAAACCAAAACATTCACTTCCCTGAGTCCACTCTGACTCAAAGCGACCCTATAGGACCAGGTAGGACTATCTTTGTGGGTTTCCAAGACTGTTCATCTTGACGGGAATAGAAAGCCTCGTCTTTCTCCGCGGGAGTGGCTGGTGGTTTCGAACCGCTGCCCTTGTGGTTGAAAGCTCAATGCTTAACCACTTTATCAGCAGGACTCCTAAGGTAGATAGATAGTATGTTTATAAACCTGAAGTCCCCCCAAATCATATGAAGTTAGCAAGTTTAGCATTATTTATGTTTGTATTCAAGATTCTAGTTGAGACCAGTAATGGTAGTTTTGAAACCAATCAGAGAGAATGTTCTCGGGAATGAAGTCCCCAACCAAAACAAAATATGCTGATATCATCAGGAAAAGCAAGTCCAGGGGGCAGTGGAGCAGGAATGGGGAAGTAGGGGTTTGAGGGCAAGGAGAGAGACTCGATGGTTTATTCTAATGAGAAGCTTCACCATATATACACCATTGAAATAGATGCTTCTCTGTGCATACTGAGCATCTGTGCCTCCTTGAATCACATCTTGGCTCTCATTATTCCACCATCAGGAATCCCATCGGCTTTTGTTCAGCTGAGCAGAATTATGGCCAGTAGGAATATAGAATCCCACAGAGGGTATTCACAAGGAAGGATTGCCAGGGCCTCTCCAGCAGACGTGGGTGATTTCTCAGAAACCTTGGGAGCATCCTTTCATTTGAGGACAGTGTGAAACAATTCTTTTGTAACCCAGAGCTACCGTAGTGTTTTGATCCAGCTGAAGGTCATGTACAATCTTGACAACTCTGAGAAAGCAGCACTTCACTGGTCCAATTCAAGTGGCCCAGATTTGTCTAGAGCTCTAGTAACCATTCTTGAGAAGATCTAGCCCCTTTGTCCACCAAAATGGAGAAGTAATCGTGTGTGTGTTTTAAATCTTTGCTGAAAGTGCAAACAGTATTTCCAAGTGTATGAAGACCTCATTAGCTCACGAATCAATGAGTTATGGTCATGACGTCTTCTGCCTCTAAAGGAGAATTCAAGCTCCATCTGGGCCTGATTTCTCCATCCCATCTGCACTGGAGGTTAAATAATGGCTAAAGAAACAGAACTGTATTGTATTTAGATAAAAGCTGGAAAGCTGGCCAGGGCCCACCTTTCCTCCCTCCTTTATGGAAACTGAGTTTGCAGATTGCCTATCCACAGGATTATGCATTGTGTTAGCTTTCCCTTTCTTCCGTGCACCCCCTGCCACTCCATCTCCCACCCCTTCCCCAGTCACTCCCTTCCACATCAACTGCATTGTTCTAGTTTTCCCAACAGGACCCAGAGGAAGACCTTATGGTCCCAGATCATAGACATTTGGGATTTTAGGGAACGTACTATTTTTGAGCCTCTGTTGCCCCATATGCCAATTATGTTTGTTTGACCACATGAGGCAGTAAATCATCTTCAGGTTCCCAAAGCAGGCAGTGGGGGTGATGCCTTTCGGGCTCAAATAGTTTTGCCCTGTTTGTTTTTGTTATTAATCACTTTCTTAGAATACTCTGGACTTGGCTTCCTTTTTAGATTTTCCTTCCTCCCTTAACTATTCCTTCCTGCTCAGTCTTCTTCCAGGATCTGTTGTCTCTACTCTTGCCTCTCTGACTTGTAGCAACCCAGCAGGACAGAGGAAACTGTCTCCTAGCCCTGGTGGCATAATGGTTACATGTTGAGCTGCTAACCACAAGATCAGCAGCTCAAAACCACCAGCAGCTCCCTGGGAGAAGATGAGGCTTTCCACAGTCTCAGAAACTCACAGGGGCAGTTCTACCTTGTCCCGTAGGGTTGCTATGAGTTGGCATTGACACGATGGCGGTGAGTTTGGTTGGCTTTAGAGTGTTTCCAGAGTTGTAAAGGTTGTAACTTATCTTCTACACATTGTAAAGTTGACACTTAACTTCATGGAAGCAGAATGCACATCTTTCCCTTCCCTGCAGAGCAGCTGCTGGATTTGAACTGCTGATCTTTTTGGCTCGTGGCCAAGTGACTACTGTGCCACCAGGGACACTTCAGTGTCTCTAAATGGAAAGAACCAACCAACAAACGAGTGCATTTGAGTCCATCCCAACTCCCAGTGGCCTGCTAAAACAGCAGAGAAGTGCCCTGCAAAGTTTGTGAGGCTGATCTCTGCAGGAGCTGGTGTTATAGCATCTTTTCTCGCACACAGTACCAGGGGAGCTTGAACCACTGACCTTCCAGTGTGCAGCTGAATCCTTAACCTCCACACCACATATTGTTCCCATGCACCTGCAAACTTTCTTTCCTCAGCGTTCCTTTCTTCTCGGCGGGCCTTTGCCAATGGTCCTTACCCACCTTTTTAAGTCATGAATTCTTTTAAAATCTGCTGACTGCCATTGATTCCTCTCCTGACACGAAACCAAAATGCTCTGAAATATCGAAATCCATCTATTGACACCATCCTCTCCCATGATCCTTGAAGAGCCCTTCCTCTGTACCATTGTCCCTCCAAGTATTATGCACAGATAGCAACAGTGGCCTCCTGGGAGCTGAGCAGAAAGGTGTGTGCTTAGGCCTCTCTATGGCCCTGAAAATCCTGGATCAGAATTTTGAGGGGCGGGAGGTGGCGGGGAGATGGTGGGAGGACCCAGGGAATTGTCTCTTAACTGGCTCTCCATACATCCTTACCTTGGACACCATTGGGCTAATGGGGATTTGAACTGCACAAACCCACTGACTCCAGGATTTTTTTTCCATGTTGTGACTGCTTCGGTGAGTTCAGGGCTTGCTTGTATCTGCTTAAAATCTTGTGTGATCCCCAATCATGTCTGCACGGTCTGTCTGTACTTTCAACACTGGGGCCCACCGAAATCACAGCAGGGGAAAAATGCTTTGGTTTTAAGTTGGCAAGTGCATTTCACATGCATGTTCAAGGGTCAACCGCAATCTTGTCATTGTCACAACTGCAAAGAGATCTCTGTTTGTAGATCCAGATGATATACTCGCTGAACACCAAATTCATATCTTATTAGCTACTGGACTTTCCTATGAGTCTGCTCATGGGCTCTTCAAATGGAATATGTTAAAAAATGTGAATCAAATTCTAGCCACAAAATCGATTACTCCTCCGTCTTACCTCAGACTTTGTCATCTGTGTGCATCCAGTGCCAGTCCCATAGTAGACCCTTAGCACGTGATCTTTGCTTGCGAGGGACCTTAGGGAAACACTTCTGTCCACTGTCAAGGACATATGCTTAGCACCAGTGGGCCATGTAGAAAACACTGAACTGACCTCCCTTCTTCCTGACCAGCTCTCTTCCTCTCACTTAGCAGAGAGTCATTCCTACATTACAGCCCTTCTCTACTGCCTTTCTTCTCATTTTCTCATGGGTAGCTGCTTTAATCAGACCCCAGACATTTCTTTTCTGATCCAGAAGACCTCCCAAACTACTTTCATCTCTTTTCTTTCTTCCAGCTCATCCAGTTGCCTCAGAAAAATCTCCCTGCCTTTTTGACCTTCTTCCCATTCCATTTATAAATAAAAAACCCATCATAATTGGTTAGTGTGTTAGGCTTGGTTCTCTAAAGAAGCAAAACCAGGATAGTTAGACAGATGATTAGATAAATAGAGAGATAGATAGGTAGGTAGGTAGATAGATAGATAGATAGATAGATAGATAGATAGATAGATAGATAGATGAACAGACATTTATATCAAAGAAATGGCTCACACAGTTGTAGAAATGGTTTAAGTCCAGTTTGGTTTTAAGTCCATGGATTGGATGTTCAGCTGGAAGCTTTTCCTTTGTGATGGTGCCGAGGCTGATGATGAAACAGATGAATGATTATGATGAAGCTGGGAGACCATGGTTCATGGATGGAGAGGTGATGAGTCCAAGATTGGCAGGTCAGATGTTAGGCTGTGATGGCTCACTAGGTCAGCAAGCAATGTGGCGGGCCATTGGCTCAGGTCCCCAGGACCAGAATCAGTTGAGGTAAATCTGCGGTTCTCAACCTATGGTTCTCAACCCCTTTAGAGGTCGAACGACCCTTTCATAGGGGTCGCCCAAGACAATTGGAAAACACATATTTCTGATGGTCTCAGGAACCAAGACACCTCTCCTTTATCTGTCTCCAGACGTGTCCGCCCACATTCACATGCGCCCACATTCAAGTACTCAGCGTGAAGACAGTTACCCATGGTACACCATGCTTCAAGACAAAATTTCATTTATTTGTAATTAGAAATAAATATTTCACAATATATAATTGCCTATTGTTTTTCTGATTAATCACCATGCTTTAATTCGGTCCCATTTGTAACAATGAAAATACGTCTTGCATACCAAATACTTACATTATGATTTATAACAGTAGCAAAATTACTGTTATGAAGTAGGAACTAAAATATTTTTATGGCTGGGGGTGGTGTCACCACAACATGAGGAACTATATTAAAGGCATTAGGAAGGCTGAGAACCACTGAGCTAGATGAAGAATCCAAACCAGCAAGAAGCAAAGAAACTGTCTCAGCATTGACTTACGTAGGAGCAGGCCACACCCTTTGGGGAACTCCCCTTCAATTGTGCTTCATCCTAATCTTACAATTTCTCAGCTACTCACGGCAGATCCCGTCATGAGATTGATTGCACTGTGTCAGGTGGAATCCTGTGGGATTCCCTAAGAATTCCTAATCCAGCCAACTTGATAAAGAATTTAAATATCACAGCTAGTTTAGTGAGCATGATATTTAGAGAATCATGAGTTTCGAAGTGAGTTTAGGTATACAATGGTCCTTATCTGTACCCAGAAGTGCGCTCTAGAGTTTCTTCCTTCTGAAGTTTAACTCTGTTATGTTGTCCTGGAGGTGCCAACATTTATAATCAAGTGTTTACTTATTAAATTTTATTTTCCTCTCATTTGTTAATATTAGAATGATGTGGCTTGATTACACGCACACATAAAACACACATACACAGACAGATCAAAGGTATGGTACTGCTGTTATATTATAAGCTGGATAAGTCTTTGAGGGTCAGCCTTTTAAAAAGTTTTAACTTTCTTAATGAATTGAAAAAAATAAACATGCATAAGCAAATGTGGTGAAGAAAGCTGATGGTGCCCGGCTATCAGAAGATATAGCATCTGGGATCTTAAAGGATTGCAAGTAAACAAGCAGCCATCTAGCTCAGAAGCATCGAAGACCACATGGAAGAAGCACACCAGCCTGTGTGACCACGAGGTGTCAAAGGGACCAGGTATCAGACATCAAAGAACAAACATCATATCAGTGGGTGCCCACCTTCCCAATAAGATCACTGAAGACAAAGTGGGTGCATAAGCAAATGTGGTGAAGAAAGCTGATGATGCCCGGCTATCAAAAGATATAGCATCTGGGGTCTTAAAGGCTTAAAGATAAAACAAGCAGCCATCTAGCTTAGAAGCAAGAACAAAAAATCATATCATTGTAAATGAGGGTGAGTGCAGAGTGGAGACCCAAAACCCATCTGTAGGCAAATGGACATCCCCTTACTGAAGGGTCATGGGGAGGAGAAGAGCCAGTCAGGGTGCAGTGTAGCAACATTGAAACATACAACTTTCCTCTAGTTCTTTAACGCTTCCTTTCCCCAACTATCATGATCCCAATTCTACCTTACAAATCCAGCTAGAGCAGAGGATGTACACTTTTACAGACAGGAACTGGAAATACAGGGAATCCAGAACAGATAATCCTTTCAGGACCAGTGTTGAAAGTGGCGATACCTGGAGGGTGAAGGGAAGGTTGGGATAGAAAGGGGGAACCTATTACAAGGATCTCCATATAACCTCCTCCCTGGGGGGTGCACAACAGAAAAGTGGGTGAAGGGAGATGTCGGGCAGTATAAGATATGACAAAATAATAATAATTTATAAATTATCAAGGGTTCATGAGGGAGGGGGGCCAGGGAAGGAGGGGGGGAAAGTGAGGAGCTGATATTAAGGGCTCAAGTAGAAAGCATATATTTTGAGAATGGTGACGGCAACAAATGCAAAATTGTGCTTGACACAATGGATGTATGAATGGATTGCAATAAGAATTGTATGAGCCCCCAATAAAATGATTTTTTAATTAAAAAATAACTGTAATTTGGCCAGAATTTTCTCCACAGGCCATTTTAGTGGATGAATATAAATTATACATAATCTGTGGTATGCATTTTAGCAAATTCCCCTTCCTTCACAAAATGAAGTTTCTATTATAAGGCCCACACCATTTTTGTTCAGAATTGCATCTGGAATATGGGGCATAAAACTTTCTTCTCCAGGGTAGGAGGGAGGTAGGTCAACCTTGAATTTCACTGTGCCTCCTGTAGTGTTGGCCGAGGTCTTGCTATAAAGGCAATGGGCCCAGAGAATCAAGCCAGGATAGCTGCTGTGAGCCACAGGAAGGAAATAAATGAACAAATAAACATAAATTAAGATGATTTTTGTTGATTGGATAAACTTTCAAAGCCTAAGAGTCAGAAAAATCATCAGTTGTGTGTCCGTTTTCCTGTAGGTAGTACCATCAAGCTTTGTACAAGGTGCTTAGAATTTAAGTCCATATTAAAGGTATTGTACTTCTAAAAGTTTGAAGTTAACTCATTACATTATGTGTTGATAGAAATCGGAGTGGCTATTAATTGGTATGCATTTTTGTATGTATTTTCCTTACCCACAGCCCGATTTGGCATTATTAAGTGACAGACCTTTATTTTCCTCTAAAATGTTGTTTATGTTAGAGCTATACACAAAGGGACTCAGCAAATTTAATTCCTGAAATTATAAGGGCCCTTGTTCAAATGAGAGAGAAAGTTGAGACAGTGTGCTTTCTTCAAGATGACAGCCGTTAAAACCCGGTGGGCAGTTCAACTCTGCCCTGTAGGGGAGCTATGGATTGGAATTGACTCAGCAGCAGTGTTTATTGATTGCTTGTTTATTTACTTTTGTGTTTCAGTTAAATCATATCTTCCCAAATTTATTTGGCCTACTGTCCCTTTTAAGAAAAAAACAAGTACTCAGTAGTGCCCCTCTAAGCAATTAAACTCTTTTGTACTGTAGCTCATAATCCAGGCTAGAGTAAGGCTGGATCATTCCAGCACCGCCAGTACCATCCACTTTGGGAAACACTGGCTACAGGAGCATGGTTTTCAAATGGTTTGGGTAAATTTGGGGTATGTTGAGCAAGAGAGTATCATTTGGTACAGTCACTCACTGCCCTTAAAGCTCTTGATTCAAACCTTTTTAATGATTTTATGGAGTCGTAAGTAGGATGAGATGTGTAACTCCGCGTCATTAAAATCCCTGTAAGATATTCTGCCGCAAAACTTGTGAAGGGGTGGCCTGTTAACATTCTCGTCTTCTCTTAAACTTCTCTAGGTATCAAACTGGTTTGGAAATAAGCGAATCCGGTACAAGAAGAACATAGGTAAATTTCAAGAGGAAGCCAATATTTATGCTGCCAAAACGGCTGTCACTGCTACCAATGTGTCAGCCCATGGAAGCCAAGCTAACTCACCCTCAACTCCCAACTCAGCTGGTTAGTTTTTACTTTGATTTGGGGGGATGGTGCCTCATTTTTATACTTAATTTTCCTACATTGGGCTTTTCTTTGACTTCGTTGGGTTTTTGGTTGGTTGCTTTCTGTATTTAATTGCTCTCTTTTTTTGTTGTTCTTGATTGCCATTTTGGATTTTGCTTTTTACTTCCAAAGAGCAATGTCGTGTGTTTTCCACATGGAATTGTCTGGAGGTTTGTACCGAGGTGGCCTATCCATTTGTCAGAAGCAAAGTAGTGGATATTGATGCGGGGACTTCTAAATGATTCTTTCACGGGGGCCAGTAAGTCAGCAGGACCTAACAGTTAGGGATAGGCCCTTGGGCTTCTGTCATTAGGTCCGTTTCATATAAAATTTACATCCTTGTCTTTTTTGCTGTTGTCATCCTTTAACGCCTGGGTTACGTGCTAGCATACATTCTATATTTTTATCCTTCCAGTAGATATTTCATGTGAGTATTCTGATCTATAAAGCCAGGCTATGGAGATAAGCACATAGAGGAACACACACACACATACACACACACAAATGATCTTTATCATGTTACTTCGATTTAATCTATTACTTATTGTTGTTTATGTGTGATTAAACTGTTTAATTCTATTTTTCCTCTCAGTTGTGTGCTGTGGCCCAGATTTATTTTAATGCATAAGCATGCAACACTGATTTCAGAGTCCTGGCAAACATACATATTTTAAGATGGGCCCTGTGCCATCCGTTCTGAAGTTCCACTTGTGAAAGAAACATAACAATACATAAAATAGTCTACTGTTAGAGGGCATGGGCATTAGTACACGGTGATTTGGTCTTTTGTTTTATACTTTTTGCCCCTTATGTTTTCTAAGTTGGTAAGGACAAACCAAAGTTTTTCTTCTCTAAATGTGCTTGGTTATGCTAGGATCCCCATGGATACGGATTTGGGCTATGGGCTGCCTATCCAAGGAAATTGACAAGTCCCATTTGGAGGGGGTTTCGCCTTGAAGTTTGTGCCAACATCGTAGGATTTTAAAATGGATTTTCTACCATTTCTGTGGGCAGATGAGGTCTCTGTCTCCAAAACATGTCCCGTCTGCTAAAATCAGTGTCCTCTCTGCCGTGTGGTGGCTTTTTCATGGGAGACATGCAGGGCTTCACCCACTAACGCCTTTCGTGGGCTTCTGGACGCACTAACTTGTTTTCATGAGGGTCTCCAAGTCAGTGGGCGGTGCCATCATGGCCCTCCGGTGTCTAAGTGGAATCGCGCCTGAAGAGCGGCCTGAGCTTTGTCCTTGTGGAGATGGTAAGACAATGTAGCGTTCACTGCAGCGCTGCAGGTCGGTTACTGGGAAACTCGCATTTGCTTTTGGTGTTGCCTTGTTTTCCCATCGAGGCAAACAGGTCCAGTAACCAGAGCGGTTCCTTCCTCCTCCTCCGCTCAATGAGTGAGCATTTCAGACGCAGCCACACAAGTTGAACTGCACTGCCAGGCAGACATTTTCACCCGTTTCTTTGCAAGAAGTACGATTTTGTCAACATTAGCTAAAACACACCCAACACTCCTGCAAAGGTTATCATAATGCAAAACAGATATCAAAATGACTTTTTCCTGCCCCTGTTATATCTGCGCCGCAGATGGCTTAGGATGATTTATGACTAGTCCTTAGAAGGGCCCTGTGGGCTTCCTTCATCACCGAGTTCGGAACTTTGTATTCTTTCATAAAGCACTATAAAAAAGGAAAGTAAGCATTTTAAACCCCCTCCTCTGTGTTCAAGAATTATGTTGGCTCTTGGGAAATGTCAGTCTGCGATTACAGGGGGTTTTCCTCAGGAATTGTTCTGGTGGCTTAAACTTCATCTGACTATTCTGAGCACAAAGCAAATTTTCATGGAAAATTTGAGCTAAGCTTCCCAGTTGTGCCTAAATTATTGGAAATAATATGCAGGTGAACTCCTTCGTGGTGATTTCTCTGAAGGCAAGACAAAGGATAATGATATTGTATGTGTGCGATGGCATAGGATTTTCCAAGATAAACATCAGGACAGGAAACATTGTAAATGGGCTTTTCTATGTGTCTGGTTGGATCTTTACATAACCCACATCGTTGCTCAGAAAGGTGAGAACTTGAAAATGCCCTCACTTTTCACGTAGGACATCGACTCTGCTGTGCGCTACCTCTTCATTCATCTTAAAGAATGAACGAAACGTTGAAACAGATCAACTCAATGCCTTCAAGTCCTTTCCGACTCAGAGCAACCTTACAGGATGGGCTAGAACGGCAGCCTCATCTTTCTCCCACCGAACGCCTGGTGCTTTGGGATCGCTGCCCTGCAGTTAGCCGTCCAGTGGTTAGCCCACGGTGCCGCAGGCTCCACCCACTGAGAACGTTTCAAATTAGAGACTCGCTGTATGTATGTGCCACCCAGAGCTCTGGGACCGGGGAACTTTCGTGTCTTCAGTTTGGACTCTAGGTTGTTGTTTCTTCCCTTCCAAGAGAAAAACTTTACGAAATATACATGCATTTCAAGGGCAAGGAGGATGCTTTGCAAGTGAACTTTCTCCGTAGAGCATTCTGTGTGCAGAGCACCATGGCGTTGGTCCCTTTCCTTGGACCACTCCTACATATTAACATTTGTAGACATGTGCCTTGTCTGCCATTCCCTGAAGCAAGATTCAGAAAGGACACTGGGACTAGGACCTGTGACAGATCTGCAAGCCTGCAGAGACACACCGCGTGCTTCCCTGTTTACACCAGTGCAGTTGGGCAAAACGGAGGGAGCAGGAGGACAGCAGAAAGAAGAGGCAATTCCATTTGGGAAGAAGAAAGCAAAACTAGGAACCAGTTGAAACAACTGTTGTAACCCTGTGTCTCTGTGTGAAAACCAACAGAAAGTTTAGCCATGAGAGTTCTCCCTCCAGCACTCTTCAGCCTGTGTGCATATTTTTATTACACTCGTAGGAGGAGTGAAGTTCTGGATCAGTGGCAGGTTAACATATTAACACTCCAGACTGTACCATTTTAAGAAAAACTTGCATATTTTACACACACACACACACACACACACACACACAGTTTTGTCAATTCAGTCCTAACTCATGGCAGCCCCATGCATGTCAGCCTGGGCACATGTGCTTCCTTGGGGCTACAGGGGCTAGTTGTTAAAGCAGTCGCCTGCCAGGACTTTTGTTGGCTGCACTTGAACCTCCAAACTTGTGGTTGTTTGCAGCCAAGCACATTAGCTGCACCCCTCAGGGCCTCCACTGAACGCACAACTCGAGAGGAAACAGGGCGTCCAGAGAAGTGGACTGGTGTACTTCTAGTAACTAGTCCTCGGGAAACGTTTGTAAAACCAAGCGAAAGATATTCCTCTTGCGTTTGCTCTTCCTCTGTTTCTCCCCTTTACAAAGGGGCTTTACAAAGTTTGTTGCCAAATGAAATGAAAAGGTAATGGAATTTTTCAGCCAAGCTTTTGAACTCCCCTCTTTCCTCTAAGTGTAAAATGGAAACTCGCCCTCCTGAGATTGGAATTCTAGAACTATGATCCCTACCAAAGGCTCACCCATTGCACCAGACAGCCTTCACCCTCTCATTTGGTCCTGAGTGGAGAGAACAATGGTTTGGGGCGCTCCAGTGAAGAAGGATCATGGGAGATCAAGCCCGGGACCTCACTACGCTTTCATCTAGCTACAGGCCCGATCCTTCATGCCTTCCAATGGCATGGGAGCTGGATGGGGCTGGTCACCTTAGCTACGTGGAGCCTGGATGACTAAAGGAGACAAAAAACCCACCAAGAAAAAGAAAAGAAACAAAAGATATGGTCCATGCAATAGCAAATCCATATTTGCGCCTGATCAGTGGTTCTCAGCATTTGGCAATGTCAGGCGGCATTTTTGGTTTTCACAATTCCGTGTGTCAGGGTGGAGTTGTACTAGTGGCATGTAGTGGCTAGGGTCAGGGATGTGGCTCAACATCCTGCCTTACCGAGACTTCCCCCACCACAAAGAGTTAGCAGATCTAAAATGTCCATTGTGCCAAGGTTGAGAATCTCTGCTTTCAGCTTTGTGGGCCTATTATTATTGGTCTTTTTCTTAATGAGTATGATGACATCGATGTTCTTTTCCTAAACAAATACAAGTCTTCTGAAGACTTCCAAGAGGAATGCGTTCTTTGGGAAAGCATCGTGTTATGAAAGTGGATGTTAACGCACCTCAGATCATCATGTGTGCCCCAGCAAATGAGTTCGAAAGCCATAGGTGCTCCACGGTGGCCTTCCTGTCTAGCTGAGTGCAGGTAGAGCTTCGGATTTCTGGGTGGCCGCTTAAATGAGCCGCTTGCCTCCGTTGTTCCCCAGTCAAATTCGGAACCTTGTCACTGACAAGCCTCTGATGATGGCTTATTACTTTACAACAACCCGCAGTCAGATGAAGGCTGAATGACTTTCGGGGTCCACCAGGTAGTGCTGCTTGGGCTCTCAGAGAAGTGTGCAGTACGTCCGAGAGCCCACTCACTGTTAAACCAGCTCCCCCGGAGTTTGGCTCTGCAGTAGGCGCTTGCCAACCTCCTGTACCCGATGAGGGACATGGCCGCCCTTCGTTACTTGAACTTTTGGTGAGGAGTGCTGTCTGCTTTATTGTGGTCTTCGTGGCAATTTGGTCGCTCCCACGAGCCAGCATTGCCTGTAGACACTTACTTATCGGGGAGCCGGAAGCCTGGTGGGATCGCACAGGGTGTACAGACAAGAAAACGCTGAACAGCGCAGTTCAGAGCAAGGAAGAGTTGCCCCAATTACCGCTCTGATCCAAATGCATTTGTACAGGAAGCGCATTGGTATGCGCATATTTCTCTCTGTGCGCATTAACCAGCCAGATGTATTTACAATTTATCTATGCCCACGTTTTTTTAAATCATCGGTGTCAATCGCAATGTCTGTCTTGTAAGTGGCGCAGCCCGTGTCTTCCGGGTTTCACGGATACCATGTTCCTTGGCATCAGTGCGGGCCTTTGGGGCTTTATCCCATTTCACAGTGTGTGTGCTAATTTTCAATAACCAGTCAGCCAAGCATATAGCGTGTGTGTTTATTACATAGCATTTGACTGGGAGACAAACGAAATACCTGAGCCTCTAGCTGAACATTTTCAGAGAGGAGACGAGAGGGTATATAAACCACATGGGTTCTTGGAAGTGATTCTTTGGGGTTCTGATGACATCTATTTATGAACCCCACATTTTAACACACTAGCAATGGGCTTTGGTCCTTTCGATTATATCTCAGTGATAGCAAAGGGGGTGGGGAATTTTGATGGGCAGGGGACACATCAGACCTTAAGATTGCTGGGCATCGCATATCTGAACATGACAATGTGGTCCAGGCCTCTGTGGGGAAGCCAGTTCCAAATGTATGCCCTATGGTAATGGTAATGGGAGGATGCTCAGGTCGCTAGCTGGGTAAAAACCACACCCCAGTCTGATCGCAGTGTCTATTGTGCCAAGACCAACTTGTTGAATTCCTTTCAGCTGGACTAGCCTGAGAAATGTGTTCTGGATGAGAAAGAACGTAGGGCGATGGAAGAGGTCTTCATTCTTTAATTGATGCTCATGTCCCCCAGCACGCCCCCATAAAAGCACTTATTTCCTGTGAAAGAGGGGCGAGAAAGGAGTGAGAGGGAAAAATTGGACTACAGGACAAAACTGTAACCGCCCTTGCATGAGGATGAACATTGCTAGAGGACCCAGAGCAGTGAACAGAGCCGCTTAAGCGAGGGTGTGGATGTCATCTGCTTCCTCTAAAGCACCGCCGATTGTGCCGTAGGAGGATTCTGTGGCTAGCTTAGCAGAGAGGCAGATTGAGAGCATGTTGCCCGTTAGGTGTTCCTTGTAGGAAGAGAAAACAAAAACACGCCCCCCCCCCCCAAACAAGAAACGTTCTCTTCTGCTTGGCTGCAGCTCTTCACGTGGAGCAGGACAGCTCTCTAGGGGAGCCTGGGAGAAACCCTGAACTTGGGAGCAAAGAGAGGACGTGTCAGAGCTGAGGCATGAATCCCTGTTGGGCGCTCGCACACAGATGATGGCTGTCAGCATAGGAGGGCGAGAGAGCAATTTGAGCAATACAGGGTTGGAAACAATAGAGTGGAACTGACCTGGGCCCCTAAGGTGTCTCCTTGCCAGGCTGACGTCACGTTTTAACCAAACCTTGCACGTTGAGCTTGCTTTCCTAATGCACTGAGCTGCATGACGACCTCAGGATACTATTGAGCTTTTTCCACCGCCGTGTGTTTAAGTGGAGAGTGGGTGAGCTTTAACCCACTCAAACTATGGGGTGGTGCCCGGATAGTCCTAAAGGCAGTGTGGCCTCTCATCTGGGTGGTGAGAGCGGAGAGACTGCCCTGTTGAGGCCCACTCACTCTTAGCATCATTTCATGGCCATGCATGCACACGGCTCCCTGGGCCATTCTTCTGCGTCATCTTCCTCTGTGACGCAGCTGGTCTGGAGGAGTAGCTAATCTCATCTCTTCTCACGGTTGTCAAGGGTCCCGCCTTCTGGTTAGAAATCAGGACTGTGTGTGCTCGTAGCACAGGGCAGCCTTATCGTGTGATGATCTGTCTTCGTGCACTGGGCTTGCAGGTGTTGCTCTTCACGGGAGCAAGTGTGGCAATAGCAGAATGAGGCATGAGCAGCCCGGTGGTGGCAGGAACCTTAGTGGCCAGTTCCCATTCCTCTGTTTCTGATCCCCTGGCTGCCAACCCTAGAATCCCAGAGGAATGGAAGAGAGCTCCTTGGTCTGGCAATGGTCTCCATTCCACATAGACTCATAAAAGAGAGCGTGCTCAGCTTGAGGTTGCTGAGGGAGAAGTCCCATTGACTGCGTGTAGTAAGGTGAGGCTTCACGTAACACAGACAACATGCACCCTTTATTGCTTGCTCTGTTCTTCATGCTACTAACCAGACTCTGATGTTGTTTTTATTTGGGGGTTGCTCTGCATGTCATTCCTCCTCCTGGCTGTTAGTTGCGGGGGTTGAGCCTTTTCCTCTCTGTGATTCAGGTGCCTCACTCTTTCCTTTCCAGGTTCTTCCAGTTCTTTTAACATGTCAAACTCTGGAGATTTGTTCATGAGCGTGCAGTCCCTCAATGGGGATTCTTACCAAGGGGCCCAGGTTGGAGCCAACGTGCAGTCACAGGTAGGGACCCAGCCAATGTGCCGCCAGGTGAATGCAGTAGCGTCTAGGAGCCCTCAGTCCTATTGGCACTTCCCACTCCTGTCTAGAGAGAGAGAGAAACAAGAACAAACAAGACCTTACCAACCACCCAAACCAAGACAACCATTGTCGTGGGGAATCTCGTCCACACTTGGTGAATGCATTTGGCTCTGGCTTGTCAGTCACATTAGGAAGGCAGGAGAGGAGCAGCGAGGACAGGTGAGGTGACCAGGGTGTCTCAGGCAAGTAGAACCAGCATGCTCTTTGTTCACTGAAGGACAAGGAAGGAGTTTAGCCTACTGTCTCACTTTCCAGGGCTCCCTTATTGTTTTTTTCTGGTTTCCTACATGCTGTATTTGCCAAATAAGGAAGTAATGAATCATGAGTAGGCAAATAGATGATGCTTTTCGTTTAAGCTTTAAAAACACTCAGCCAGGTTGACGAAACTCATCTTCTCAGTCATCCTTGGGGGTCAAGGGATTGGGGTTCCTGGTGATGAGAATGAGTTCTTGTTGAGAAGCAAACTCAAGAAGTCCTATGGTCTACACCCTCCGTCCTCTTAATTAGCACACGCCCTCCCTTCCACCTCCTGAAGCCTTCCTACTGGCTCAGCTTGAAGGGGGATGGGGGAGGGTGAAGTGTGAGAATGAACAGGGAAGTTCTGGGCCACATCTATCCAGTCCTCCTTTCTCCATGTGGAACAGGAGGCATTCCCTGCCTGGAACAGATCCAGCCCCTTGTGTAGGGAATGTTGCCTAGAAATACTGCCATGTCATGGACAGAGTTCGGTCAATTGCCTGTATAGTTGGCACTCATTGAAGTCCTTCAAAATAAACCAGAGTCGTCATTCGTCTGTTTCTCCATCTGTGAGATGGCTGCCCATGATGGCTCCCCTTAGCAGAGCTTTGACCTTGATAGACTACCCAGCAAAGGAGGGGCCATCGAGGATGACCCACAGGGAAGAGCAACAGGGAGAAATCAAAATGCCTTTGCTCCCTCCCTCCAACCCCTATCCTCACCCCAGTCCCTGTCGGGAATTTCAGCTTTCTCTTATGCTTCCACCGTCTTACTTACTGACCTCAGATCTGGTCATGGATGGGGCAGAAAGAGAGGGCCCAGCCTCCTGCTAAGGGGCCCTTCCCCAGGAAAAAGCCTCTCCAGTGTGGGTATATGAATTTGACGTGCCCCAAAGGTAGCCTGGGTGAAGATGATCGGCCTCCCTCCCCCTGCGTCTTCCTGACTAATTTCTTCTCTGTTGTTCGTCTGTTTAGGTGGATACCCTTCGCCATGTTATCAGCCAGACAGGAGGATACAGTGACGGACTCGCAGCCAGTCAGATGTACAGTCCGCAGGGCATCAGTGTAAGAAAACAAGGCTCCCCGCCCCCTTTGTTGTGATCCGCTCACTACCATTGTTTTAAAGCTACAGTGCTTGGAATGCCACTTAGTAGGACTTGCCTTAGCTGTATGGTCACCTCCTTTCCTGCATCTGTATCGGTCACACCATCGGCAGCACACATACACACACACACACACACACACACACACACAATGTGGCGACTGGGCAGGCTTCATGCACGCAGCTGGCGTCTAAGGCTGTCAGGCGCAATCAGTGTTTGCCTGGCACCTGCGGCACATGCACTCAGCTGAGAGGAGCTGCTAAACAGGTGACACCTAGTACAACAGTGGGAGGACACGTCACCACAAGCTGAGGCCTGGGAACCTGGGGAGGAAGCACCGTGGCCAAAGCCCCTTGCATCCAAGTCCATGGGGGCTTTACAAACAGACACCCGCACCCAACGATGTCTTCCCAGTCTGTGCATGGACAACAACCAAAAGTATTAGCTGAGATGTCCAGTGTGTTGAGGGCCGGGAGGGGGACCGGACCATCTTCTACTTGTGCTCGGGTGCGCTGGCGGCTCCTGACTAGTATGAAAATTCATAGCGACAAGCTGTGTCGCACAGAGTGAAATCGATCAGACAGACGCCCGGGGAACCAAGTGTAGATTTGGGGCAGCAAATCCAACTTGATTACTCAGCTCCACCGTCCGTCCGCCAGGTCAGCGGCGGGGACAACAAGCGGGGACCCGGGGGCAGCATGGGAAAGGAGGCTGCGATTTAGACCACGGGGCAATTCTCTGGGCTTGCAGGGGTCGGTGGAGAGCTACGGCAGCACTGCTGACAAAAGCCCAGGGTTGGCTGGTGGCGACACATTTGGGGAGGAAGCAAAGGTAGGCCCAGCGTAGTGGTGTACTGAACTCTTCATCTATCCTCAGTGCGTACAGCGTCTGCGGTCAAAGAGTTGGCGGCCCCTTCCACTTTGCTTTGGCCACATCAGACCTGGTCGTGGTCCCACTACAAGCCTGTAAGAGAAGACCAGTTATTTTGCCATTAGAGGAAGGGTTGGAAGGATTAGGATTTCTCCGCGTACCGGGGGGGGAAGAGTTGGGTGATACCTGAGGGCTTTCGTCATCTGGGAAGGATTCACGTCCTCACGCGTGCTCTAAAGTCAGTAGGACAGGGTCACAGAGGACCACATGTCATGCCAGCGGGAATCGGTCTTCCTCACAGTCAAGCTTTTTCAGCAAGAGACAAGCGGCCTCTGGAGATCGAGGGTTCCTGCCACTGGGACTGTCTGCGCACGGTTTGGCTAGCCGCTTGCTAAGGCTGTCTCGGGCGGGGGCGGGGGCTGTCAAGCACGGGTGATCACGGGTCCTGGTGCTGTTTAAGGCCCCCCTTCTTTTTTTTCTTGCCTTCTCAGGCAGATCCCCCTCTGAGTTTGTATAGTACCCCGGAGACCCGATCTGGGAGGGACACAGGGCTGCCAACACTTGTTTAATATCCTTCAGACAGTCCTGTCACTTCATCAGAAGGATTCTACTGTCCTGTGTGGAAAGTACTGTTGATTCTTACTGTTGTAATCATGCTAATGATTATTACTGTATTAATGGCTGATCTGCAGAGCCCACGTTTATAGAAACACAAGCTACCGTGGTGGGCAAGTATTTGTGCCTCTGTGGCTCTGTATTTGTCTGTGTATTCACACACAGTTATGCTTTCCCTGCATATTAGATATAGGTTAGATTCCTCCCCATACCCCCCTGCCCAGAGAAAGTTTGCTCTCTGCCTAAGTGGAAGAGAGGAGCCCTAGGAACAGCCCTAGCGTGAGGACAGCAATCAAGGCATTCTCCAGAAGGGGCCTGGACAAAGTCCAGGTGCCTGGGTCGGAAATGGGGCTGGCGGTTCTGCGGTGAGCCATCTTTCTTTCCCAATCAGCCATCCCAGAAGAGGGCAGTGCGCCGACTCAGCGGGGCTGGGGCTGGGGGTCCGCACTGACCCTCTGACGTCATCTGGTGGGCTGAGAGTCGTTTCTGAAATCACATAGCCCAACATGTGCAGGTAATTACGTCTGACTGCATAAGCCTGCCACAAACACGGGGCTCGAGAATGCCACTTGAAAGAGTCGATCATTTTGCATTAATCTCTGCTGTCTCAGTGAACTGCTTATTTCATGTGTAGGCCTTTCATATGCAGGGTAAATGAATCAAAGGCAGATCGTGATCGTGATGAGAGATGTTTGTTTGGGATCAATTTTAAGTCGTGCCACCTGCAGGAGACTAAGCTTGTGCTAGTCAGATGTATTTTTAGGTGGTGGCAGTAGGCACTGGCACGTGCGTGTGTGTGCGTGTATGTGTGCGTGCGCGCGTGAGTGTGTGGAAGCGCTGCTGGGGCTGCCAGGAGAAGAATGAGGGAGAGAAGAAGAGATGGGACAGGAATGAAAGGTTTGAGCCAAGAAATAAAAATAAACAATCCGTCAACCCAAAGCGGGGATGGAATTCCCATCTGGGCTCTGCATTGTGTTTCATTCTGTGGAGGACATTTTCTGGGCAGCTTTTACCCTCTCCCCTGGCGGGGTTTTCACAGCACCCATCTCTTATCCAACCAGCATCTGTTTTCCATCTTCTAAAGCTCAGACTGAGGAGCCCTGGTGGCGCAACATGGAAGTGCTCGGCCGCCGACCCAAAGGTTGCTGGTTCAAACCCCGTCAGTAGCTCCATGGGAGAGCGACGGTGTGGGCAAGCCCAGTAAAGATGACATTCTAGAAACCCCACCGGGGCCCGTGGGCTCGCCGGAGTGGCAGTGCCCTCAGCAGCACTTCCCAACAGCAGAGCCCAGACCATTGCTTTCACTCCTACCAAGTAGCACTGGGGGTGGTGCATGGTGTGGCCATTAGGAGTCCTGCCCATGGGGCCGGAAGACTGACCCTGGGAGGTTGTGCATTGCCATAGGCCAGCATGTAAAGGGTCTCCTGTGACATGGCTCCAGGAAGTCCTACCTTTCGTATCGTGTGCCTTAGAGAAAATAAGCAGGAAGGCACTTGACAGAGCATAAATTGTTCTGCATGAATGCCGCAGGAAGCGGTCCAAGTACTAACTTTCTCATTTGACCTTTTCCCCTACTTGTGTGAGTGGTTGTCCCAGTAGGTAGTTCCTATTGAGGACAGGTTTGGACACAGTTGTAGGTTTTTTCCTCTTCTGATGGAAAGGCATGCTTTTGAGATGGATATTGAGCTATGCAAGGCCTGAAGACCCCCTTCTTAGCTGCTGCTTCAGAGTTCAATTATACCTCTTTAAGTCCTTTGTGTTCTCAAAGGGCAATGGCAACACTTACCAGGTAGAGCTGCTCCCAGTAATGGAGGGAGATTATTTCACTTCTCTGTCAATCAGACGTACTTCAAGATCACTCAGCTCTCACACGCATTCTCTCCAGTCCCACTGTCACCGTCCAAGGTCTAAACGAAGTCATTAGCGAGACGATCGCAGTCAGCACCTCATTGCTGCTGCTGCTTTGACTTGCCTCTTTCATCTGCATGTATCTCCTGGTTTCTGAAGACGTTCCTTGCTCAGAGATCATCAGGCGACTCCCTGAGCCTCATCCAACGCAGAGCCTGGTATTCAGGGCCCTCCACACTCTTACCCCAACCCAGCTATTTACCCAGCCTTGTCCTGCATGGCCAAGGTAAGCGGATGCTGGGCTCCGGTAGGGGCACTTCCCTTACATGGCTCATCATGTCCTGTGTCATCAACGTCATTGCTGTAAGTGCCCTCCCATCCCTGTACCACCATGCCTTCTCATCTCACCCACTACGAAACCACACTCCCTTTTCCGTGCCCCACTCTCCTGGCGCTCTTCCTTTCTCAGTCTGGCTTCCTGACTCCTTTCTTCTTGAAAAAGGAACAACGCACCCTGTTACTTAGTCTTTGTGTCTCGTGGCCAAATGGGTGTGTGGCCTTGACTTATATATCTCAGTTGCTCAAAACGTGTCTGCTGCATGAATAATCCAGACCAGAGAAGACCAAGATGCCGTGGGAATAAAAACACACTGCAGTGACCTAGAGCCATGCCTTATGTTTCTTGTCAGCCATAGCTATCTGGTCGTTTTTTTTTTTTTTTTTAATCACTGTTTTACTCATTTGTAAGCATACCAAAAGGAGTTGTAAGTCTTCCTTTGGGGGCCAGAGTCGTCTACATTGTTGGCCAATGTAGATTGTCTGAGAGTGCGTTTAGAAGCAGCATTAAATCTGGAAAGGCAGGTGGTGAGGAGAATTCGTCTTTTGCTTCCTTTAATGCATACATCCCCAAACTTGTGTGGCTTACCGCCCTCTTTTCCGGATTTTTTTCTTCTCTTTTACTCAGGACCCCCTGGCAATGAAAGCCTTTTGTGTTTTAACCTATAAAAGAGGGTAAAGTGTGGGCAACTGCTTTCACAGCAACTCCCCCCCCCCCCCCACTGAGGGCCCACTTTGGGAACACTGCTTTACGGCTCCCATCCTACACCAGTCACTGGGCAATGCAGCATGGTTTCTCACGGGATTTGCTTTGGCCTCCCTACTGCGTGTAGGCTTAGCACCTACACAGACAACCTGCAGGAAGCAACCTGAAATCAGGGAATGTGGATTCTTCTCATTGACTTTCCTTTTGATGAGTTACTTTCATCTCCTTGTGCTATTGCTTCACATGGAAAGTTTACCAGTTGAGGCAGCTCGGCAGTCCTCTCAGGTAAGTCTAGACCCCTCTAATGCTTACTGTTAGTACCGGGTACCTCAGACTCAATCAAGTGTACCCCTCTCTCCGACTGTTCTTTCATGAAAGTTAGCCTAACTCTACTTCCTAGCTCATCCCAGTCCCCACCCATCAAACTGTGTCTTCAGGCCTCAGCTTAGAACGAGGAGGAGCGAGCATTGCGTGGATGTCTCCCCTTGGCTTCTCAGGGATACGTGCTAAGGAAAAACAGCAGACTCCCCGTCCGCCGTCGTCGTCCGGTACCCTTGCATCCGTCCCAACTCATAGCAACTCTGTGCCCACAGAACGGGCACCACCTGCCCTGTGCCAGCCTCACATTTTCCTTCCGTGTGAGCCCTTGGTCGCAGCCACTATATCGCTCCATCCGACGGAAGACCTACTCTTGTCTTCACGTGAATGAAAAGGAGTGGGGTCCCTCCAGTCCATCTCACTTCTTCCTCGGGGCTCAGGCTCCAGCTAGCCTTGAATGCCAGCAGACACCGTGGTGGGATTTTTCTGAAGCATGCACCCCGGGTGAAAAAAAGAAATGTTCGTGTTCTCCCTGTAAGTGGGACATGCTAGTCACGTCTCATTACTCTGCAAAGCCTTGTTAATTGGGCAATGTGACAATTAGAGTGCTGGAAATTCAGTGACTGAGTTTTCGTTTTTCCTCTCTATCTATAGTACTATAGGTGTTTTTATTTTTAATAATCAAGTCACATATGATAGTAAGTAAAAAAGCTTGCTACAAATTCATAGATTCCTTCATTAAACAAAAATATCGAAATGTGCGGCCCTCTTTAAAAAGGAATTGGCTTATTCTGACCCAGTTCACCCACATACAGTTCTCACGTCATGCATCTCACGGGCTCACTGGCTTTCATAAGAGTTGTGCACGCTGATCACTGTCCACTCCGGGATGTCCCCGTGCTCCTCGTTGCTAACACTCCTTTTCCTGCGCACTCCTTCGCCAGGTTCTTGGAAACTATGAATCCAGTGGTTGTCGTGGTCTACAGGTTTCCTTGTCTTGGTTTGCATATTTGGGGAAAAAAACATACAAAATGAAAACGCAACACAAACAGCCCAGCAACCATGACAGAATAAGCCAGAAAAACCTCAAGTGGAAACAAAGTAGAAAAATATTATAAGTTGGATCCAGAGGAACTCAAATGACAAAGTGTCACATTTTGAATGAACTACCACAGCAGTTGTAGGCCGGCCTGAACGCGTACTCCCCTACTCTGTCTGAGACACACACCGTGCCTGTCCTGCGGTCAGTAGGCAGAGGGGATTTGCCTGGGACGAATCTGCACAGGGAACCCTGCAAGGAGGTTTGGGGCTTACCACTGTCACAAGTAGCCGCCTTCAAGCTGGATATTGAGAATTTAGGCTCCAATACAGTGCTCCGGGTTTAGTTATTATTTCTTACAGTTCTTGGATCGCACAGGCCGGTGTGCTTCTTCCGTGTGCACTTAGCTGACACCTCACTTAGATGGCTGCTGGTTTTAGGAAAAGCCTTTAAGCCCCAATGCTGTTCTTGCTGCTGCCTGAGCACCATCTGTCCCTTTACCGCCCTGTGCTCTCGCACCCATGTCTTCAGTGGTCCTTCCGTGCGGTCAGGCCTGGAGCAGGGCCATGTCCTAAGAACTGGTGGTTCTTAGATTAAGGCTATGATTAAAGCTCTTATTTCTAGACATAGACTCCATCTAGGTCATTCCCTGGAGGATTAAAGCAAGAATCATTAGAACAAAAATAGCCTCTAATTTAAGTGAACCTATTATAGACATTTGATTAGCAAAAGGGTTACTTGGTAACATTTGGCAACGTGCCATGATTCTAATTTTTTTAGACCGGCTTCTCAGGGGTTTCCCTCCACTTAAAGCAGATATTAATAACATGTTGCCAGTTAGTGTAGAATTGTAGCACTGGGCCGTGAGGGTGATCATTAAAATTTACATGCAAGTCTTTAAAAATTCACTCTAATTATACCAAGTTTTAGCCCTTCTCTCCTGCCAGGCTGAATTTGAATGCTGAAGGGATTCTAATATGGGGGGTGGAGGGGCTTCAAAACGTCATTAGAAATAATGGCGTTAAAAGATAATAGAGTTTTTCCTTGAACTTCTTGAAGGCCCATCAAACATTAGTTGCCTTTGGGTACCTTCTGGTAGACGGCCCCAGGCTGGGAGAAAGTGGAATAGAGAGGGAAGCTGCTTGTGGGGCTGCTCAAACGGACCCCAAAGGGGTTACAAGCAGAAGGAACAGCGCACAGACTCCCACCCCCCACCCACCCACCCCAGGAGCTGACATCAGCCTTTCTTCCTGACACAACAAAGGGGCACAAAGTAAGTCTCCCCCCTCCCTTCAAGACCAGACATTGAAACCTGCACACCAACCTTGAGGCCAGAGAGGCACTCCACTTCAGCCCAAACATCGTTGACAACGAGCAAATCCATGTCTTATTGAAACCACCCCTGTGTGTGCTTCATCCTTCTTCCCCAGCTTCCAGGTGAGAACGCTTTTCAAGAGGCAGAACACAAAAGAGACCGACTTGTTTACTGGCTTAGTCACACATTCACTTGTTCATCTGCTCACTCAGCAATCAGTAGCATCTCGACCTTGGGAGAGAGCCTAGGGCATTACTTACATCCAAGGCCAGTCAGAGAGAAACCTTGTAGCCAGAGGACAGAAAGCCCTGAGGCCCATTGGGAAGGAGTTTCACTTTGGGTCTGGTTCACTGCTTTGTCTGGGATGAGCTTTTCTGCTCTTAGAAAACCAGTGATAGGGGAGCCAACCAATTCTGGATTTCGGAAGAAATTCACCATTCTATAGTCGAGGGAATTTAATTGCAAGGCTAGTTTGAGACAGCTACCAGGGGACCATACGCGTGTGATCAAGGATTCCAAGCATCCTGTTGTGAAGACGCCTCTGCTCTTTTTGTAGAATTAGTCACAACCTATTTTGTTGGACTTGAACCTAGCTCTAACTCTGAGCATCACGACTCACAGTGGTGGGTGGGTGGGAGGGGGGCATTTTCTATTGCTACCACTTTCTGTGGACAAGTCACTTTCCCCTGAGAGACTTCAGTTTCTTAAGTTCCTTAAGGGGCACTACAGCTGGATGCTACTTAAGATCTCCTTTCATCTTGGAAGCCTTCTTCCAATTCCATCTTGTGTAATTCTACTTACAAACAATGCTGATTTTCCTATTTCCCCCAAAGCTTCTATCCAGCCATGTCATTAAGTTTGACTTGGGCGTGGCTCCCATAATACGTCCCCCTTTTTCAGCTTTGTCTCCCCTGGCACTGGAATTTTCTTCTAGGCTTGATAGTTCCTCGCAATAGCCATGTTCTTGATTATGGGGTTTGTTGGGGAAGGTAACAGGTAACAATGCAGGTGAGAAATGCTCGGGATACAGGTGTTCAGTCAGAATATGTGACAGTGTTTGTTTAGGGCTGCTAATAAGTGCCCAAGGGGTGTGCCGCCCTACCGTAGGCTTCAACTCAAAGGCACCCAGCTCCAGCCCCATGGGTTCGTGAGCCCAGCTTCCTGAATTAAGGGTTCGGAGGCACCCACTCTGGGAGCCAGCCTCCTGCCTTAGAGCACTCAGCTTCGCTCTGTGGCCTGAGAGATCCACCGCTGCTGCTCTCCTCCATGGCCCCTGGATCAAGGAGGCTCCGTGCATCGGATGTCAGAGGCCAGAGCGCATGCGCCACTTCTGGCTTTTGCTGGGAGTGAGGATTGAACGCCCCTCTTGCATTTGAAATGGCCCGCTTTAGAACCAGCAAGACAGCAATCACCATCAGTCCTGGGAAGGAGTCCTCTCTGCATCTGCGCCCACCTTCCAAGAGCCCCCAGGAAAAGGTCATTTAGTGGGATGTACAGAGGCTATGGCCAGAACTCAGTGCCATCAAGTCCCTTCGGACTCCTCATGCCCCTCCAGGAAGGAGGAGAGCTGCCTCTGGGGGTTTCTGAGACTGTCCATTTTCACAGGGCATTTTGGTTGAATGAAGGGTTCTGCGATTTTGTAGTGTTACTTTTTTACTTACTCTCCGATAGGAGTCGATTACGCAGATTGTTTACAAGCCGAAATAGACTGCCATTTGACATTTTTAATAGGTTTTGCAAATAAGCATGCCCGGAGCTGTTCGTTTTCTCTAGAAGAGCGCTATCCATGGAATTGTTGGCCACAGTGTTGATGTTTCCAGTACCGTCCAATCAGTTAAACAGTAACCCTGCTATGACTATTGAGCAGGTGAAGTGTGGTTAGTGTGACCGCAGAGATGGAAGTTTAATGTTATCTAAGCACCATCAGCAGTTCAAAACCACTGCTGTCCCCTGGGAAGAGATGAGGCTGTCTACTCACGTAGAGTGACAGTTTTGGAAACCCACTAGCGGCAGTGCTACCCTGCACTACAGGCTTGCTGTGAGTCAAAATGAACTTGATGGCAGTGAGTTTTTGACTTGAGTTCATTTTCATTTTAAAAGGCATATGTGGCTAGGGGCGGCCGTATTGGAGGTCCAAAACCTTACAGCACCAGTTCTCAGACTGTGGGTTGCGACTCCTTTAGGGGTTGAACAACTCTTTCACAGGGGTCCCCGGATTCATTACAGTAGCAAGATTGCAGTTATGAAGTAGCAATGACAATAATGTTATGGTTGGGGGTCACCACAACATGAGGAGCTGTATTAAAGGGTCTCAGCATCAGGAAGGTTGAGAATCACTGACCTAGAGGCGCTACCAAAAGTGGAATGGCCAAAGATCATGTTTCAAGAACAGTGGACACCCCAAATCACCAAACCCAGAAAAGTATAAACTTTTGGGTTTAAACAAATCTTTCCTCATATAAATAGAACTCTTTATTAAAAATTAACCTTCTACCAGAAATGAACTCAGATTAACATGATAATTTGCCTTGAATAAGGAAATAATATGCAGGAAGATTTAAAATCTAACTACTTGCACTGGTTTTCTTGGGACAGCCACTAACTTCATTGTACCTAATAATGGTTCAGGCCTAAGCAGGACATGGCCTTTGAATTCATTTAGAACTCTTTAACCTTTGGGGGATAGTTGAGGACCAGTTTCTGTCTCCCGTCTCCCAGGTGACCCATCTTTGGCAGCAATGCCTGCTCCCTCCAGTTCCCCTCCTTTCTCCCTGGTCCTGTTCTTCTGTCTCTAGTTCGCTCTTCAGACCAACAGCCAAAGCCTCGCCTGGGAATTCTTGAGAAATGCTGAATCACAGGCCCCACTCCAGGCCTTCTAAATTGCCTTCTGTATTTTAGCCACATTTCCTGGCGTTTCCTGAGCAAGTTCTAGGTGTTCTGCTCCAGTGCTCCTGTAGGCAAAGGGATCACATTGCTTTCTTTGCACTAAGGTTTTCAACAGACAGACAGAAACACGTTGTCACGATGCTAAGGAGCCCTGCTGGCATACTGGGTTTGGGCTGCTAATGTCAAGGTCATCGGTTGGAGCCCATCAGCCAGCTGCTCTGCAGGAGAACGATGAGGTCATCAATGCCTTTAAAGAAGCACAGTCTTGGGAATCCTACGGAGCCATTTCTCTCTGCCCCATCTGGCCATGACGAGTTGGAATCTACTCAGTGGCAGTGGTGTAGGTCCATTCAGACCCTTAGCACCCACCCTGATGTAGGTCCATTTGGACTCACAGCACCCACCCCAACAGGACAGTGGAACTGCTCCCTAGCACTTCCAAGGCTACCCATCTTTATGAGAGCAGACTGCCCATGGCTTTCTACCACAGGGAAAAATGGGCTTGGAGCACTGACCTCTGAGTTAGCAACCACTTGCTCTTTGAATTATAAAAATGGCCCAACATTTTAATATAAAAATGTTCTAACTTTCAGAAAATGTAAAAGCACTTTTTGGATGCACGTCTAGGTAAATTACAGACAATGGTGCACATTCCCTTGGGTAAGTACGACTGGCCCAGTTATCATTAAAAATAAAGTCCAATATTCAATGTCAGGTTGCTTTATTTACTTCTGAGATCATGTATTTAAACTGAAATTAGTGTACATGTTATAGGCGTATCTTCTCTCTGTTTGGACACATGCAATACGAGTGAGAGATCTTCAGAAAGTTCAGGGGAACGCTCCATTATCTTTTCATTTCCTTTTCCCACGACCTTTTGGAAGTCCCCTTGTATATCCTTATCATGGCCCCCTGACAGGACAGGGTAGACCTGCCCCTGTGAGTTTCTGAGACTGTAACTCTTTACAGGAGTAGAAAGACCGTCTTCTCCTGAGGAGGTGACTGATGGTTTCGAACTCTGCTGACCTTGCCTGCTTAGGGTTTCCAAGACTGTCAGTCTTTACTAGAGAGCCTCTTCTTTCTCCCTCAGAGCGGCTTGTGGGTTTGAACCCCTAGCCTTGCTGTTCGCAAGACAACACTTTCCCAGCAGTGCCACCAGAGTTCCTCACAGTGTAGAGAAATGGTGCACGAGACCTTTCACAGAATGTTCTAGGCTTCTGCAGCCAGTCAGAGTTCTCCCCCCCTCTCTCATTCCTGATACCTCAGACCTCCTCATTCTAGCTTAAACATCAAGCATTGCTTCTTTTCCATAGTGAAATCTTTGGAAATGTAAAAACGGAAGGTAAGAATATTTTAAAACTAAATTGTACTGTGATCCCCTTCCTTACTGTATATACTCGAGTATAAGCTGACCCAAATAGCAGCCAAGGCACCTCAATTTTACCACAAAAGTTGCACTAAAAATGTGCTGAAAAACTCAGCTTATACATGAGTATAAATGGTACATTACACCTCATTTATTTTATCTTTGGGCATTTGCAACATCCCCCCCCCCATTTCCCACCCCCGCCCCCCTCCTGGGCATCTCTTACCCTGAGGTTCATTTGGTACTTTCTAATGCTTCCCAAACCTTCAATAAGCTCATGACTCACACTGCACACCTGTCTACAATTGTCTCAGTCTCCCGTAGGGAAGTGATGCATCATGGGAGTTAGGAAAACCTGGTCTTAGCCCATATTTCCACTGAGAGAGTACTTAGGTCAGACTATGGAGTTTTGTGAAGGAAGCTACAAAAGTCCAATATTTTTATAAATATCAATATTTTGTAGCGCCGGAAGTCAGCTCAGAGAGGTTAAGTAGTTTCCTCAAGGTCGCACAGCCAGTAAGTGATAGAGCCAGGGTTTGGATGTAGGTCCGTCTAATTCCAAGCCTCTATTCTTTCCCTTTCTCCAGATGGAGCCTTGAGCCCCTAGTTCTTACACTAAGAAAGAAGTTGGCAAGGACTTCACAGTAAGAGAATCTCTGTTACTTTGCATAGTATAGTCATACATGTTTTGGAGGTTGGCTGATGTGGAAAGGAAATATAAGAGCTTAGTTCTGAGTATCCTGTTAGGCATCTTTTCAGGGTGCTATATAGGAGGCATAAAATTGGTTGACTTTTTAGAATGGTACACTTAGAAAAATATATTGGAAATTCTTCTTAAATATAACTTTTCTACACTACTGCTGTGTCATATTTTGTCAACCATCGTAGCCCATGGCCAGGGAGCATACACAATAAGAGCACATAGATTTTAAGGCAAATATTTCTTCATAGAAGCAATAGTAATATGTTTTAACACGAGGTCAAGACTGTGTCCAGGAAGCTAGGGTAAATAGCAATAGAAGTCATTTTTTTTCTCCCCATCTGAGGAATACTCCCTTAGAAGGAAAGTCAAAGTTTTGCCTGTTAGCTTACTAGGTGACACAAGGTCAGGAAAATTGCCTGGAAGTGCCTCAGAAGGAAAGCCTGGTGATCTGTTTCTGAAAAATTCTAGCGACTGCCCATCTCACGGGGCACGGTTCCACACTGAAGCACCTGGGCGGGGGTGGGGGGTCGCCATGGTCAGAACTGCCTCTGTGATGATGGGTGAGGGCAGTGGGAGGAAGATCGTTACTGGAGTTGTATGTTAACCGCAGAAGTGGCCTCCCCGCTGGTCTGAGAGAAAAGAAAAAGAAGGAAATATGGAGCGCAAGGACGAGACAATGTGAAGGGAAACACAGTCAGAAAGATGAAATAGAGAACAGTGACCAAGGATCAGAATTTGAAAGAGCTAGGGGTTGAAAACAGAACAGGCCAGAAGAGAGACTGCCAGTCAGGCACAGAGCGGGGACAAGATAAAGTGGCAGCAGAAGGCAAAGCCCACTGTCAAGAAGGGCATTCCAACTCAGAATGACCCCATCCGACAGAATGGAACTGCCCCGTAGGGTTTCTGAGACTGTACCTGAACCTTCTCCCTCCAAGTGGCCGGTGGGTTTGAAAGGCTGACATTGCAGTTAGCAGCCCAACACTCCACCCACTGAGCCATGAGGGCACCTTATATCAGATGGCAAAGTGACGGCCGAAAACAATTCAGATGCACAAGTATTAAAACAAAAACATAAAATCAGCTAGCATGAGTGGTTAGAATAAATAACATGAACGGAGAAGATACTTAACAAAGATTAGAAAACCGATGAAGTAGTAATAAAAAAGGAAGTGGTACCAAGCAGTAAATTAAAGAACAATTAAAAACCAATAAGGATAGAAAATTAACAGGCTAAAATGACACTTAATAATCGTATTAATTGCTAACTCATATTGACTTCTTTCCATGTGCTGGCCGCTTTAAATGCATTAACTGATTGGGTTTGTGTTTATTAAAATAAGTAGGACATCTTAAACTGTAAGCGTGTGCGTGCGTGTGTGTGTGTGTGTTTGTGTGTGTGTGTATCCAGGGGAGGGGGAGGGTGGAGAAACCAGGCATCAGAACAGCAGTAACAACAATGAGAAGAAATCTAAAGTGGAACCAAGTGGCCCTACAGGACCAATATTTTCATCTCTGCCTAGTGCTGTGACTAGTTGCTGAAAGCCCTCCTTTCACTTCTTCACTAGCCCGCAGCCTCCGGAAGCACCAGACCTATGCTAGAGGCTCAGTGGATGGCAGCTTCTGCCCCTCTTGACCCTAGTGAGCCTTGCCCTTTCTACCAGGAACCCACTGCCAGAGGCTAAGTAGGGCAGTGAGCAGGATAGGTTGTGCCCCTCCTATTGAAAGCTGTGTGCTTAGAACTCACCCAGAGGTGCCTCGGAAGACAGGCCTGGCTTTCTTCCTCCAAAGGGTCTCAGTCTTAAAAGCCCCGCGGAGCGAGTTGTCTTCGGACAGCAGCCGGGGGTCAGAATCAAGTCGGTGGCACACAGCGTCTGCAGCAGATCCCTCATCGACATGTGGAGATTTGGAGGGCTTTTTAATCTTCTCCCCCTTTACCTTCACCATAGCCTGGCTTCCACTTCTGGTGGTGTCCTTGTTTATGCCTGGGCTGCTGAACACAAGGCCAGGTGTTTGAACCCACAGCCCCTCTGTGGGAAAAAAGTGAGGTCACGTATTCCCATGGAAGATTTACCACCTCAGAAACCCAAAGGGGAAGTTCTACTCTCTGCTATTGGGTTTTGAGTCAGAATCAACTCGGTGGCAGTAATTGGGGGTGTCCAGTTTTTGCCTGCTGTTTTTTGTCTGTGGGCTTCGCTGACTTCCCTGAGAAATCTCTTACTACTATATACAGACCAGCTAGCCGTTGCTCTTTGTCCTTTGTCCTGGGACAGCTCGTTTTCTTGGTGGTCTTGAGCTTGGCCAAGGGCGCACTCACTCACCCATTCCTTCAGCAGGCCTTAGCTGGGTGTTTATTATGAACCAGTAATTCCATGTGGCAGGAAAGCAGTTCCCCACCTAGGTAAGCTGACGTTGCTGTTCAGCTCAATTGGAACCACTAGTTAACAGTGTCCACAGGCTAATGTTGACTTTTGCAAAGACTTATGGAATCACTTGCATACTTTATTTTCTCACGGAAGCACCCCAGGCCTGCACTGGGCCATGAACTACACTGTCCCATTGCCTTTAGGCAGTGGTTCTCAACCTATGGGTCGAGACCCCTTTGGGGGTCATGTGACCTTTTCACAGGGGTCACCTGATTTGCAACAGTAACAAAATTACGTTTGTGAAGTAGCAACAAAAATAATTTTATGGTTGGGGATCACCACAACATGAGGAACTATATTAAAGGGCCACGGCATGAGGAAGGTTGAGAACCACTGCCTTTAGGAGCAATGAGCTCAGGGGCCTGCCAAGATCTTTCCAAATCCTTACAGCCAAGACCTACCTTAGATGGGGCGTTCCTGCAGATGTCTGTTTTCATATTCCATGCCCTTTTTTCTCTGCTTACAAGTTAATATTTCATGTTGAAAATTGGGGAATTTGCCAAAAGAAAATCCGACTGTTAACTTTTTTTGCTCTGTGGCTTCCTACTGTTTGTGGGGTGTGTGTGTGTAAAAGTTATGATCATATTGAGCATATCATCTTGTAACCTATTTATTTTACTAAAAATACATAGCAAATATTATCCATATCATTAAACATTCTCCTCAGACATAACTAAATAAGTGCAGATGAACCTGTTGGAGGAAAAGTTCGTAATTTATTTAATCAATTGTGGAGCATTGAAACTACCTTTCAAGTTTTTCTGTGCTTTTGTTTTTATTAATGTTAATAACGCTGTGGTACACCTCTTAGTGCAGAGGATTCACTGCCTATGTTTAGTGTTTGCTTGGCTAAATTCCGAGAACTGGAATGCCTGGGCCAAAGGATAAGGAGGAGCTGAAGGGCCACAGTGATAGGTTGTACACTCTTTCTATTTGTTGATGACTGTGTATATTCTGCATGTAATTTATATCATTAGAATGTTTAGAAATTGGTGGAGTCTGCCCTGAGGTTCTTCAGAAGAACGGTCTGGAGACTTGCTTTGAAACATCAGCCATGGAAATGTAACGTAGCAGCAGTCTGATTCTGACACGCATGAGGTTACCATGAGTGGCAATCCTTTCAAACTCAGCAGACACGTTTGTAGTGTACCCCCTGGTCATATTGGAAGGCCCCCATATCCCCACACCTGCCCCATTACAAGGTTTGAGCAGTTTTTCATTCTTTGCCTGTTACCTAATTATAAAACGGCATCTCATTTTTATTTCAGTACATTTCCTTGAAATGTCCATCTTACTGATTTTTATGAACTCTGCATCAGCAGGGGATTAGGGCAGCACACTCAAAGCCAAGAGGGCTTAGGTCCCCAAATTTCCTTGACTACCACCCCCTTTTCAGGAAAGAAATTACTCAGCCCCTGCTCCCCACCCTTCCCTGCAACGAAACACTTGTGTATTGTAGCCCAGAATCCAGGATACAGTGCAGGCCTCTGCTTTTGCAGCACCCCACCCTATTTTTCCATCGTTCCCCAGGGGGCACTATTGCCCAGTTGGGAAATGCTGACAGAGTCACCCTGTTTCTGAATGGTGACGGGTTCCTGAGGTCAAGGAAAGGCCAGAATCTTTGCCTGTCTATCCGGGTGGGGAAATCTGCAGTAAAGAACTGTGTTGTCACTGCGGGAAAACTTAACAGATTACTACTGAAAGAAATCTAAGTCCCACTAATGTGGATCTTAAACATGGGGCTGGAGTGGGGTTGGTTGGTTAGCGGCATTATTTCTGCATTCTGAATCCGGAATCAGTGTGAGATTGTCTTTATTTCTGGGCTCTCAAAAGGCTCCACACAAAGCCCATTGTTGAGCAGTTGATTTGACTTACAGCAACCTGATAAGAGCCACCTGGTTTCCTGGGCTGTACTCTCTCTAGAAGCAGATCACCTGATCCTTTCCACTGTGTAACCCCTGGTGAGTTCATTCACAGCTGAGCACTTAACCATTTCACCCCCAGCCTATCACAAGGCTCTGGTGGACAAAACCATTTTCTAATACAACCCAGAAATACGCCCTTCATTCAGAAAGTTCTCTGAAACTTTACCAGACCCTCAGTCTCACCCTAAGTATTGTGATTTTCCAAAGAATTTCCTAGCTTGTTGGTTATAACCAGGTTAGAGAAGTACAAGCCAATGCATTTTGAAAGTATTGAAACTTAGCAAGACTTAAGTCAAAGGAATGGTCTTTTGTGTGACGAGATGTTTTCGCTTACTTCACATGCTTTCTGGGCTTTCTTGCATCTTCTCCTCCCTGAAAAGAAGCACGATCTTCTAGACTATTGAACTTTTGACCACCCACCAAACGCCTCCCCCCTTCAGGTTCCACAGCAGGAGAACTACAGGGATGCCAGTAAGCCACATTCCCAGAACCAGGGCCATGGAAGCATTCCCCCGCAGAGAATTCTGGGACTCCTTAAAGGGAAAAGTCAAAAATGAAAAAGCAGTATAACCCCGTAGAGCAGGATGAGAATCCCAGAATAAAGGGGGCACCTCTGTGTCCACTGATGATCTCTAGTAGTACCAAATAGGTGTCGGATTTTCGAGTCCACAAAAATTTTAGCTCCCGCTTTCATTTGATCAGTTGTGAGAATTTTGGAAAACATAAAATCCTCTTATAAATTCATTAAGCGCAGAGGGTGTAGGCACCCCCTTCCAGCACATTCCCCTCAACAGTCTCCACATTCTCAACATTTCCCCGACAGCTTCCCACCCTATCTGCGCCCCCCCCGCCCCCCCCCCACACACAACCCTTCTGCTCACTGTAGTGACCCTGCAAACACTAAATGGCATTTGAGTGCATTAAGCAGCAAACCCTCCGGTGACATAGCAATTATGGCTCTGAAATAGATTTGGTGCGTCACAGAAGATAAGGGTTCTGAAAGTTTCTGTTGTGATTATAGCCTGTAACTCCCACAAATAATAGGCTTCAAAATAAGAGGCTGCCAACGGCGCCTTTGTGGCTTTGTCGCAGTGATGGCACGCACATTGCTATTAATGTCCTAAGTGTACTTGAATATGCCAGTCTTTGGGATGTGAAGTTGGCTCCGTGTCTCTCTTTACTCGGCATGTCATTGTTGGTCTGATAATCTGGGGTAATTGCTGTCTCTGGATGGCCAGAAAGGTGGGAGGGGTTCTGCGTCCTGTGCAAAGGGAAGGAGCACTGGGGTTTACACTGAAGGGGCAATGGGCGGCCAGGGTGTCTCCCCGCCACCCTGTGAGTGCATACCACCAGGTGCCCATGCTCCCTCTGTGTGTGGGCCGAGCTGTAGACAAAAGCTGGGTCAGAAAAGCCGAAGCCAAAGCAAGGGTTATAAAAGTGAAATGGAGCATTGGGGACTATGGAGAATCAGCCAATTCGATCATTTTTATTGAGAGTAAACGGAAAACAAAACCTTTTGCTCCAGTTGTCTAGATATTTCTACAAGAATAGATGTAGTGGACAGTTGGTTTGTACAGCTCCTCGCCCACTGCAGGCCGTGTGTGTGTGTGTGTGTGTGTGTGTATGTGTGTGTGTGTTTATTCTTTACTGTAGAGTGAGTACTTTCTGAATGTACATTTGCGGTACGTGCAGATGATCAAGTATGTGGAAGTGATGCCGTTGTGCACACTGTGTGCAGGTGTGTTCTGATTGGTGTGAGTCTGCGTGTAGACAGTGTTTATTGGGATATAAGCAAAGTCCTCTACCTGAGACACCTCTGTTGAGCAGAACCAAACGGAGCTGCTTTTTCGTGGCCAAGAGATCAGGATGGCCTTTGAAGACATACATGAAAGGCCAACATTTCCTTTTTGGCTCGTGGAGATATATTTAACCCTGGGTCCCCTAAGTCTTGGGGCCTGGGACCTAATCTCCTCCTGTCCTATTGATCATTTGAACAGCCTTCCTAAAGCAGGAAGTGGCCGTGACTCTGTCTCCTGTGTGAGCTCCGGAGACTCCTGCACTAACACTACTCTCTGCGTCTCGGGTGCCTGTTAAGGCAGTGCACATTCTGGGCCTTCGGGAAGGTGATTAGGAAAGCAGGATACAATGGAGTCAAAGTCAGGCTGGATCCCAGCCGTGACCCACAGGATCCCTTCTGTAGTGCAGCGCACTGTATGGCCAGGGTTACTGTCCCAATATGGCAGTGTTGCCAAGGATGCCATCTTGCCATTGATTTTGAACCAAGTGTATGTTCGGTAATTGTTTGGCATGTGCTAGTTAAGGCTAGAGACCCTGACTTTTAATAACAGGGTTTATATTTCATATTTGAACCAGGTGAGTGTCTTACTCTACATGTCTTAGGCAAAGCTTGGGAATGTAAGGAAAACCATAGATAGAGCCCAAAGACCTCGCCTTCATGGTGGTTCCTTAGAAGTACAGCCTGAGAGGAACACAGTTTTTGAGTGGCCCAGAGCTGAGGCCTGAGATGGATTGTGGCTACAGAGTAGAAGGTATTAGCGTCGCCTGAAAGACTTCTCAGAGGCCAGAAGTGTGTTCCATAGGTTCTGGCAGCGTAACGAACAGCACAGAGGTTCTCTTGAAGGTGAGCCGAAGAGTGTGAGCATCTGCCGTCAGCCACCAGACAGTGAGGCTGGGCTCTGCCCGTGTGACACATGGCACACCACGTCGCTTGGAATGTACAAGAGGCAGTTCCCATTGGATTTCTGTCCTTCATTCAGAGCACGAGAATTACTGCCATAGCTCTGCACGTGCACCTGTGCAAAAAGGATGGGCAGCAGTAGCCCCGCGCCCCTGTCTTCTTGGAAGCATAATATGATTGTGGGGTGGCAGGGAAAGCATCCACGTCTCTGCCTGTTCAACTCAAGTACTTAATTGAGCAGGCAATAGGCTAGACATGAGCCTGGGTCTCAAACACCTTATTGTGGCATCACTTACTGTCACCTGCAGGTTAACATCAAAGACCATCACAGGGTCTGCAAGTCTTGGCATGCCCCGCCCCCTCAGCTCACCAGCTCGATCTTGCTCTACTCCCCACCATGTTTCTTATCCAGCGTTGTGGCTGGCCTTTGTTTCCTTTATGTGGATGTTGACGTAGTCTCTTTCTTCTGCCTGGAGTATTGCTGCTCCCACTCCTGACTAGCCCACCTCTCCTGAAGCCCGACCTCAGGGAGCCTCATGCTATTCTCTCGAGTTGCACTCCCTGCCACCTGGAATCTGTGTCCGTTCTTAGGGTGATTCACTGAATGTGTATTTCTCCAAAGGCAGTAAACGCCATGATTTTAAATACACTCATTTGCCTATGAGTGTATTCCAGTACTTAATACCAACCAAATATGTATTTTCAGATTCGTGATTAAGTGATGACAACAAAGGATACCTTCTGGTGTTCACACAACCTATTAAGAAAACAAATCAAATCTGCCAGTGGCTGAATGACAAAATAAAGGGTGAGAGGCCAGCTGTCCCAGACTGCAGACGAGTGGGTGAGGTTGGAAAGAAGCGACTTGCTGGAAGAACGCTTGAAAGATGAAATGGATTCCCACACAAACCAAGCAAAGGCAGGAAACCTGTCACGTGCTGTCTCTGTGGCTTAATCAGGAACGCCGCTCGGGCAGCAGGGAAATGCATCGTTCCTTTGTTGCAGCTTTAAACAAAAAAGTCCTGGCAGTGAGGGCATCTGTTCGGTGCCAGGGCCAGCCAAGGTCGTTGTTCATCTTTCTGGAGATAGAGGCCATCACAACACACTGTGTGGTCAGGTGGACTGGGTATGAGTCAACTGGGACCAGCCGAGTGGCAGTCATAAAGCCACCCTTCCCAGGCCAGGGCTTTAAAATCCGGAATCCATGAGCCAGCAAAGTGGAATGATCCAGGCAGAGGTTTGATGTTGGTAACTGTGTTGGCAGATGGTCATTGGAGAGCTGAGGTGCTAGAGCAAGATTCCTAATTCAGGAGCTGGTCACTCTCCCTCTGGAAGGACTAGAGATCAGCTACGCTGAAGTGAGGCATACCCGTGGTACAGACGTGAACTTGGCACAAGGTTGGTGGTGTTACCGGAAGAGGCGGATGCAAAAATCACAGCAGCAAACTTGTTTCTGAGTTACCCATGTTACTAAAGCCAGCGATGTTTTCTGTTGGTTGAGAGCAGTGCTTTCCAGGTAGGGTTGTCAGATTTAACCAATGGCAATATTGCATGAGTCACTTAACACTAAAAAGTCATAAAAAGAGCCCAAAGCACGCCTTGCGTATCTAACATTCCCATTTCACCGGGGGCCGTGTGTTTCAGCTGACAGCACTCTCCCCAGCGCCTAGGGAGGGACCTGAGAATGTGTGCAGCTTCTCAAAGGGCCCAGCCTGGAAGAGGAAAAATGGGGATGGCTTGGGGACCAACCCAGCAGACCAGCTGGGGAGGATGTCTGTGTTGCACATGGGGGTGGCTCCCAGGAAGCGTAAGGTGATGACTTGAGGTTCTCCCAGCTGCCAAGAGGGGTATCCCCTTTCTCCCTGGCCTCTGTCAGAAATGTCCCTTGTTGGCAGCTCAGCGTACAGCAGGCTGTAGAGCTACAGCAGGCAGGTCCCGGACATTCTCAGCTGATTTCCCCAAGTCAAAACAGAGCCATGCAGATACGCATTATAGTTCCTGGTTAAGATGTGAAATCGGAAGAGAACAAATGGGTCGCCTCACTGCCTGAGCATACAGCTGACCTTGCAGGTCCTGCCTCTGCTGTGTATTGGCTACTTTCTAGGTGCCCAGAGCCATTGGCCTGCAGTCAATCTAGCCCTGGAGGTCAGGGGCCTGGTACCACCTCTTCCTCTATACCCACATTTGAGCGCGGATGCTGTAGTTTACTTTTCCTTCATATTACCTACCCAGTACATGTGAGCTGATGTTTGTCTTGCATCAGGCACTATGAGAGATGCCTTGGCACCGATGATTCATGGCAAGGTCTTGCTCTCACAATTTGGGAAGTGAAACGGCCATGCGAAAGAACTCAGTGTAATATGGTGCAAGGTTCTGAGATGGACAGATCATGGGAGGCCCTGTAGTGGTCAAGGGAATCACCTGGTACAGGCCGGGGTGCAAGGATACATGGAAGACGCTCCAGTCTTGGAAGGCAGTCCAAGAGCGGGTGACAAGACTTGAATGAGTGAAGGCGTTGTGTTCCTTGGGGGAACAGGCGAGCAGGAATGAAATAGCTGCTCCGGTGGAGGAGCTTCCGGGGTTTGCTACGGCTGAAGCCGTAAACACTAGCATTGGGCTAAGGAGCAAGCAGGGACAGGGCCATCGTATGTCTGCTGAGCACCCTGCCCCTCTGCGGGAGGCCATTGGAACACCCAGGCAAGGTCGAAGGAAGGAGGTAGCACAGTCAACATCACATGTTTGAAAGTACTCATGTGGCAGAAGAGAGGATGCGAAGGCTTGGACGGGGCTAGGGTGTTTTGACCATTGTAAAAGTTCCCAGGGAAGTTTTCCCAGGAGTGGCCCATGGTCCACTGGGGACTTTCCTATAGCATCTTGAAGCCCCAGTGCCTCTCTTAGGACGTGCTCGCTCGCTGTGTAATCTTGGAGAGAGTGTACGCATATCAGGGAGACATCGTTCTCCCTGTAGCTTGACGGGGAAGTGCCAGTGCTAGCTGACCTCCAGGGTGTAAGGTGGCATCTCCCCTGATGGTCCATAGCTCTGTGTGTGTCTCTGCTGGAGGGATGGGGTGGGGAGGAAGGGTGAGAGCGAGAGCGAGAGTGAGCAGAGACATCCCTGTTTCTTTGTTCCTTCCTGGCCGGCCCCACCAGGGCCTGGGCGATTGAGGGCCTGGAGCACGTCCACCTCCCCCGTGCTGAAGGCACCTCTGTCTGGTAATAGCATCTGGCCCGTATGCAGATCGAGCTCCACGCGGTGCTGACATCAGCCGGTTTGTGGCACCTCAGCGTAGTTCTGGGTTGCAAATGAGAGTTTCTTAGTGCCAGGCTCGCTTGGGCTGTCACATCAGGTGATGGATTCTCTGCATCAAGGGTGCACTGCTAGGTAAGCGCAGAGGACGTGCGGGAAGGAGAAGGGAATGGGACAGGCAGATCGCAGCCCGGACGTGCTCAGGTGCCGCCAGCGCTGGATCTGTAACCGCAACTGCAGGTGGCACCTGTGCCGTTTCAAAGAGGATGGCAGAGCCTGGGGAAGCCAGGGCTTCGGCTGCTATTCCGTGCTCTTGTGTTTTGTCAGGAGAGTCCATGTGGCCCACCCCAGCCCCCTTGCCCCATTCTTAACCCCCATAGTCAGCCGGGGTTGCTTGGCCTTGACCACGTATCAGGTAGCAAAACCTGGTGTGCATCAAATGCGGAACCAAACTCATCGAGGGAGGATATAAACCGTCCATGGGTTTTGTGCCTGCGTACATTCATCTCCCTTTTGAAAATCCAGATTTTTTTCTTTGGGCCTATAGGAAACCTGCCTGTCGTCTACATGGTCTCTGAGCTTCTCCACCCAAGTGAGGCACCCAGTCGTGGCCGATGCTGGCTGTACGTGGTGGAACTGAAGGTTCAGCCGTGCCTCCCCACGCACACACCCACCTCCCAGGGCTCCCAGAACGAGGCGCAAATGCAGTCTCTCCCGCGGAGGGTGGTTTGCAGAGACGGTTTTGCCTGGCTCACTTCCCCAGCTGTACCCTGTCCCTCGGGTCGGGTCTCTACCAGCAGCATTTCAAGATGTGTGCGTTTATGATAAAGGGTGTATACTTTGTATCTGAGAGGCCGGGTGGGGGGTGAGGCTGTCTGTGAGCTAGAGAAAAGCAAAATGCCGCGTTGCCCATCAGCCCCACCGGGAGCTAAGAGAGCATCTCCGTGCCCTGAGGTAAACAAACACACAAAGGTGGAGGCTGCCGCGTGATACTCACCCACAGTCCACGAGCCGGGAGGGAATGCTCCCCAGGGTTACCGTGGCCGTGAGCGAGGGCAGCTGTTTCCCAGGCCGGTGCAGCCTCTGAATGCTGTACATTGAAGCTGGAACGACACGGCTGAAACTGGCAAAGGGATGTATGGGAACCCGGGGACAGTTGGCTTTGCCCGTAGTCGCCAACCCCGTGGAGGTTTTAGCAGCAGCGGCGGCAGAGGGTGTGCCACTGAATAAGGTGCTGCCGGAGAAAATCATTCTCCACCTGCCCCGGTGAGACCAGCCCAACCTGGAAGGTGCTGGTGCCGCTCTAACTTGAACAGAGTACAGTCAGCAGGAAGTGGGTGGTTCTTGGGAGAATTCTCAGCTCCCATGTAGGAGACTTGGGTTCAATTGCAGCTGTCAGCAGATGGGGGATCTGACGTTGAGGAGGTTCCAGCAGAGCGCCCAAACTAAGGTGGGCTAGGAGGGAAGGCCTGGCGCTCTCCATCTGAGAGTCTGCCACCGCAAACCCTGTGGACGGATCCCAAAGGTGGGATCTGCCGCCATCAAGGGCGTGGTGCAGCTCCGGCAGCTGTTTGTTCCAGTTGGTGCTGGGAAGTCTAAGGAGTTGGGCTAAGGCGTGGTGCCATCAATCACTGTGAAGAGATGGAGGGACAGCCTGCGCTCTGGCCTGAGGGGCCTTTGGCCAGGGGCTGGGACTTTGGAATCTAACATTGGGAGAGCCCTCAGCAGACTGAGAGGTCTAGTCACCCTGAGGAGGGGAGGAAGCGGAGGGTGTGTGTGTGTGTGTGTGTGTGTGTGTGTGTGTGTGTGTGTGTGTGTGTGTGTGTAAAAAGGGAGCTAATAAGATTTTTTTTTTGTCGAAAATGTGTGTCTCCATCATGCCAACTGGCATCATTAAAATGCTGGTTTGAATATCAGCTTGAGCTAATTCTTGTCTGGACCATCTGTGAGGTCTCTCTCTATCCCCTCTGGCATGTCGCGCACTGGTCTGAGAAAGGAGAACGTTTCAGGGCAAGAAGTCGGCGGTCTTCTCTTGAGTTCCTTCTGCTCAGACCTGGCTCACAGAGAGGTCCTTCTGGACCCTAGGAGACCTGCCCGTTCCCACATTAGGACCCATGGCAGCACTCCTTTTCTTTCTGAACAGCTTCGTCTGGGGCACCCTGGCTCTCGTCTTCGTGGGGCTGCGCAGCCCGGCTAAAGGATGGCAGTGGTGTCATGAAACGCCTTCGGGCCCAGTGTTTGGGTGGCATGGGGTGCTAACCGCTTTGTAGAGCCCCTCTCCTGCTTCCTTCCCACCTGGCCCGATACCAGGTTGACGCTAAGATCCATCTTCCTTCCTTTCAGCCTCTGCTTTCTGATAGCACCGTAGAGTAATCACGGAGCTGTTCCTCACAGCCTCGATCCAAACCCACCAGCTGTGCCTTAGATAAAGATGCGGCTTTCTGCTCCCGTAGCTTTGCAGTCTCCGAAGTTCCCATTGGGTTGCTGTGAGGCCAAATGGACGTGGTGACAATGGACTTTTTTGATGGAACTTTCTGCTTCATGACATTGTGCTGTCATGGTCCCTTAAAATCACTCACTAGTCTGCTATGCAAGTACACACACCCCTCATTCATTCACTCACTCATCCTATCTAACTGTCTGTCTAGCTGGTAAGCATGCAGATAAGAAAATAATGATTAGGGCAAGCAGATATTGAAACCTTAATAGGAATTCTCTCTTAGCAGCAGGATGCTAACTGTAAATATTTTTCTGTATGCCTTTCCTATTTTATAACGCACATTTCTAATCAGAAAACAAAAATGCATTGAAGGACTTTCTTGGGGAAGATACCAACATGTGGCCTTTCTGAGTCGATCTGAAATGACACTAGTGTGTGTGTTTTCTCAGTCCATCTGAATCGGCACCAGTATGTACGTGTCCTCAGTCTATCTGAATCGGCACCAGTATGTACATGTCCTCAATCAAGAGAGTGACGCTAAGATATTGTTGCCCCTGTGACAAACCTGCATGAAGAAATGGAATTAATGCTATTATTGATTCCGACCACCTACAAAACTCTGGCCCCCAAAACCATGTTCCATCCTTTTGTGACAAAAAGGAAAGTGCTCCACTCTTAGGATCCTCTTTGTGGGAGGAATGACCTGCCTTGAGTAGGAGGTGGGAAATTCATCTACTTAGGCCTGGGCATGGGGGTCCATTTCAGAATTTCTCAGGACCACCTTTCAACCCTCCTGGAATCCAGGTCTGTGATTGTCTGCTGCTTTGTGAGGGGTGGGCAGAGAAGCCTTCCGTGATGCTGAAGTAGCTGGTGGGAGCTTCTTTGAGCAAAACCCTGGCTCTCGGGGGAAATTGCAGTGTGATTTGCGTGAGCCCATGAAAAGGCAAGGCAAATGGAGGAAAAGAGCAAGGAGGCGGGTTCCAACCTTGGAGACCTGTGTTCTTGCCCCCTCTGCTGTCTTAGGAGAGCAGTATGAGCAGGCACTCATGAGTACTGAGGTCGTGTAGATAGTACAAAGATGTAGAAGCCATGATCCTTCCCAAAAGGCACCTGGCCTATCTACTTCCAAAACTCCCCAGGCGACCAAAGGAGAGGAAAGCACACTAGCGGAACGCCATGGGCCAGGATGCCTAAGCCTTGCCTTGTGCGACGGTGGAAGTTATTTTCAGCGTTGGGGTATAATCAGCACCAAATGAAATTAGGGATTGGGGTAGGAATACTTCTGTTTGCGGTAGCATACTTCTATGTCAGCGCTTTCAGACATGGAAACAATCATGAAGGAACTCTTAGGGCAAATCATCCCTTGACTATTTTGTGGCAAGATGTATTTGGAAACAAGTGGTCATTTAAGCAAATCTCTCTGAATGGGGCCATTGTTTGAGCATGGTATTAGTCTTAGAAAACATTCTCAAACGAGTCCTTGCCCATCTATCTCAGCAGCTCCTTAGGCGCATTCCCTCAGCCGAGTCCTTGCCTCTTGGCCCCGTGGCTCCGCCCATTTCAGTCACCCGCATCCCCCTGTGTGCTGTTCAGGGTCACTTCCAAACGTACCCTTTCCCCAGACGCTTTTCCTGATGCTTCAGCAGGAGGACCGCCTTCATTCAGACCTTCACAACTCCATACCATTGCTACCAGGTGGATAACCTTGCTCTCCGCTGGGCTCTCCCATCTCCTAGGTGCTGCCTGGAATGCTAGTCCGTTCATGTGCTTGAATGAACCCTTTCCTTGAGGACAGGAACTTTGTCCACCCTCACTGTACACACAGCCAAGAGCCGACAGCGCAGAACCTTGCACAGAATGGGAACTGGGAGTCCCATCGACCTACGGAGCATTCAGAGCTCGCGAGGACCCCACATATCATTGGGCCCCACCTGTGTCTTGTTCAAGATGGGAAAGCAAGGCCTCAGAAGCAAAGGGGCTTGGCCAAGGCCAACCACTAGCTCTCATCTGTACGAGAGCTCTGGTCTCTTGACCCGCAGGCAGCTATCCCTTCTCGACAGCACGTGCAATGAATGAAATGGAATATCGTTGAGAAGTATGTCCCCGTTGCACAAAGGGGTGGGGTTAAGACGGCACCCAAAGGCTCCCTGGGAAGGCCCGAACTCCTCTGAGGGTAGTGGGAATAATCCTCCCGCCACACTAGCCGCCCACTGGATGAGTGCTACGTCCCTCACACACATTGCCTCCTTGTCGTTGTCTGCTCAAAGGCCACCGATCGCAGAGGACTGACTTCTCTCCCTTTTTCCCTTCTAGGCTAATGGAGGTTGGCAGGATGCTACTACCCCTTCATCAGTGACCTCCCCTACAGAAGGCCCTGGCAGTGTTCACTCTGATACCTCCAACTGATCTCCCCGCGATCGCATCCCGGCTGACCCTGTGCCCCAGTCGGGGCAGGGGCAGGAGGGAGGGTTGCTCTCCCAACGCTGAAGCGGTCAGACTGGAGGTCGAAGCAATCAGCAAACACAATAAGAGCCTCCTTCTCTTCTCTTCTTTGGGATGCTATTTCAGCCAATCTGGACACTTCTTTATACTCTCTCTCCCCCACCCACTCCCACCCCTCCCCCATTTTTTTTCTGGGTAGAAGCCATCCCTCCCCTGTCTCCAGCTCTGAGCCTGGTTTTGACATCTTCCCCACCCCTTTCCTTTGGCCCTAGACTTCCTGGGTCCCTGCCCTCTCTTACGTAACGGAAGGATATTTTCAACAATTAGAGGAATTTAAAGAGGAAAAACCATGACAACAAAAATAATAAACGTGTTTGTATGTTTTCCTACTGGTGGTTTGAGGAGCCCAATTTACCTCACTCGGATCCCTCACGCCCAGTTCTGCAGGCAGTCCCTCTGTTTTTCTTGTGACTCTCACTACCTCTTAGCAGCCACGTGCCACTCTGCCCTCCTGGCTCCTGGCCTCCCTTCCCATCCTGCTCTTCCTCTGATCGGAACACCTCCCTCCGCTTCCTCCCTAAGCCCCATTCCTCTATGGGGACTGCCCCGGCTGGGCTTGTAAAGTGACCCCCCCCCCCAATTTCCAGGCACCCCTTGGCTCAGTGCATCCTCAGGCAACAGGCAGGCAGCTGGGGAGGGCACATGGACAGACAGGGCCCAATCCCCATGGGCTTTCTCCTCTTGCCACAGCTCTTGGTGGCAGAGGCAGTCATTGGAGACCACTTAGCTCATAGGAAGCAACGCTCAGACCCTGCTGCAGAACCACGTCAGAGTCAGGCCTTAGCCTGAAACGCGTCAACTCTCCCTTTGCACACCCACCCACACATACCCTCATGCACAGGTAGGCACATGAATAATCTTAGACCCTTCACTTTACCAAGGTCATTCACAGACCACAGCAGCCAGAGCGCCCAGTGTGGTGGGCTCCAGGGAGAATGAGGAACTGTGGGAAGGCCGCTGACGATAAGCCGCGTGTGTTTGGGGTTCCCAGGACAGAAAGGCTCGCCGCACGGTCATGCCCAGAGCAGCATCTCCAGGACTTGATCGTGCTGAGGGTTGGGTTTCGAGTGTACGCTCTTCCTGCTGCCAGCATCTCTCTAGCTCCCCGGGAGCCACGCACGGCACTTGGGATATCGACGTTAGGTTGGGTTCTGCTCTGTGTGTTTTCATCTGAGAGGAACTGTACCTGCCTGATGCACAGTGTTGTGTGGCACCGTGTTCTTGACACCTGGCCTCTTGTTTGGGCAGAGAGAGAGTTGTGTCAGCGTGGCTCAGGCGCTTTCCTAAGTAAAGTTGGAGATCCGGAGGGCCTCGGGGAAAGAGGAGGAGGAGATGTTTACACTGAAACCTTCACAGTGACATTGCTGCCCAGTCTCAAAAGAACCGCATGCTAGAAAACGGAGTTCACTGGCGTCTCAGCTTGCGTCCTCCACAGCGACTGCGCCGGTGATAAAGATGACTGCGTGGTCCCTTGATTAAGTGGAAGGTGGCTTGCTCTCTTGGTTCCTCGGCTTCTTTAAACTGTCACATGGGGAGGTTTATGCTTGAGTCATCAACAGGTTGGTGCAAGATTGAGGAAACATAGTTCAGTCAGCCCCGGTCTGTAAATGTGAACAGAAGGGAAGGCGTGTCGTGGAGATAAACAGATGGCCCAAACATCACTTGGGGACAAGGCGTGGTTTTCCTCCTGACGCTCTGATGGCATCGGATGGCAGCAGGGTTAGTGTTGGTTTTCTGGGTTTGATTTGTTTGGTTTCTTAGAACAGAGAAAGTATGTCTCTTCTGCCCACTCCTTCAAAGGACCCCATTCTCGTAGTTTGCACTTGAATCTGAAATGTGGCCTTCTAAGTACTTCTTGTTTCCTGTCAGCTTCACTCTGCTGGAGAGGCCTCCAGGTCAGGGACTGGGTTCTAAGGGGTGAGGCGGGTCTGCTTACCTGGTCATGGCAGTGCCCCAGGGCACGGTGGCCATCGTAGAAAGTGCTCCCGGGTTGTGTGGGAGGGAGGGGGCGGGGGGAAAGCGGCTGTTGAGATGCTCCAGGCCCCGTGTGTTTGAAGGAAAGACAAGAAGGAAGAAGTTGGTGAGCCGGGATCATGTCTTGATGGCTGAGAGTGCTGGGAGGGCGGCGTCTACTAGCCCGTGCCGGAGCCAGAAGAGGGTTTGAGAGAGGCCTCCCCAAATGAGAACCCCCCTACCCCCACCTTTGACCTCTCTGTCGTGATTATACCCAGTGGAGAGAGCTGTGTCTGGGTGGCAGAAATATGAGGGGACTTAAAACAGTTGGTGGAAACTTGGAATTAAAAGGCAATAGAATTCTTCCACGAACTTTTCTGAGCCCCCTCGTATATTGAAAGTACCTCGGGCGCTTGGCCAAAATTCAAAGAGAAGACACTGAAAAGGTTCTCTTGGAAACAGGGAGGGCAGTTCCCGATGCGGATGGAAGGAGGCATTTTAGGTGAGATGGTGAAACAGGATCAGAGGCCTCCTGGCACCTGCATGAGCAGTGTCTCCCCCTAGCTAGCTGTACTGGCCATTCACTCTCAGCATCTGTGGGGTCCCCCCACCCTGACCTCCCATCCATGTCCTCTATCTCTTCCAACACGGCAGCCATGCTCCCAGGGCGGCAGGCCAAGCTTACACACACTGGCAGCAGAAAGATGGAACCCAGCCTTGCCTCTGGAGACCCAGCTCCCTGGGAAGTCACACCCAGCCCATCCTACAGGGCACGGCATATATTCCAGGGTTCATTGCTGGATGATCTAAGGGAAGCAGGAACACTCCATTTTCCCGGACAGGTGACCCCACCTTGTCACCCGTTGCTGGGCCCTGCCCCTGCCCCTGCCCTGCCCCACTCTCCCCCCCCCCCCCCCCCCCCCCGCCTAGAGCTGACGCTTGCAGCGCTTCTGGCCAAGCTGCCCTTCCTTTCCTGAATTTGGGGGTTGCTATGGTGATGGGTCCTTCATGTGCCAGTTGCCTTTTCTCACACATATCTTTTTTCCTCTCTTTCCTTCGCCTTTTTTTATTTTTCTGCCCAGAAAAACCTGACTTCGATACCAAAAAAAGATGAAACTACAGAAACTCAAATTTAAAGAAAAAAAAAACTTAAAAAAAACACAAAAAAATACTCAACAATTCTTTCAGCTTTATTAACATTTTCCATTGTTTCTTGCGACTTGTGTCTCGTTCTTTGTAGTATTGATGATGAACATTTGATAATGAATGTTCTTGTATATTCAGATAAAGGAAAAAAAAACCAAAAAAGCGGTCTGAATTTAATAGTGTTTATAATAAAAGTTTTAAAAATGACCCTCATAACACGCAAAACAGGACGGGGGCGGGGACCCCCACCCCGCTTCCTTCTGTGACAACGCGCATCGTCCCCGCATTAGTTTCCAACACCCACTGAACTACCTGCGTTCATCATTTCCCTCCTCTTCTTTTTCATTTTCTTGCATTTGTGAATTAGTTCAAGAATGCTAGAAACGTGTCGAGTTGTACGCATCCATTTCCTGTTTCACAATGTTTAAAAGTGACAGTAACTCATTTTGTAAATTAAACAAAAAAGGTTGGAATAGTGAGCGTAATAGGTGCAGCCTAACACGTTCTTTTGTTTATTAACCTCGAGACCCAGAACGATATTCTTTTCTTTATTCCTACTCTTAGAAATACAAAAAAATAATAATAATCATGTTTTTGTTTTGTTTTGTTATCTTTGGGTTTTTTTGGGGGGGTCTAATTTTTTTCAATGGTCCGGATTATGATCTTGCTGTTTTTTTCGTTATATCTGTACACAAGGCGATGTGAAAAGACGACGCTGGTAGACTCGGTGGTTTTCCTTGTTCTCCTTTGCTTCAAGATTCAGTTGACTTTGAAATCGCTGGAAAGCCATGCCTGGGGTTGGTTCCACAGCTTCATTCCCCCCGAGTGGGACACGCCTGATAAAACTAGTCAGGGGCTTGGGGTCGCCTTAGGATCATTTAAAGACTCGCTGTGTCCATACAGGGGATTTGCCCATATTGTGGGGAAGGCTTCTGTCTTGGTTGATTCTGAATATCTCCACACGAAGTTTTCTATTGCTCTGATTAAGAACAACAGGCCTAAGGCCGCTTCCAACCAGAGAGCATTTTTCTGCCAGATGTCGGTCACAGCGTAGTCACCCCTGGCTAAGACAAGGGCCCGGAAGCAGCCCCTGGGATCGTAGGAGTGCAGATGTAGCTGACACCAATTTCCATGTCCTTCCTGAGCTGAGGTCTCAATGAGGCCGTTCGGTTGTGAGTCTTCAGCACCCGCTTCTGCCTGACCTCTGCTTCCGGGAGCTGCTCGATGGAGCGCAGCGTGTGAGACTGGCTTGATTGGCCATGTTTTCATTAGTTATGGGGACAGGAGGGGGTGAGGAGACAGAGGAATATTATTTGGGAGAAACGTTTTTCCCCTTCACATCTTTAACTCAGTCAGTTCCGATGTGTTCAGACATGAGGCAGAACCTACCCCAGACGGAAAGTGAAGAACAGTCACAGAATTTTGGAGCAAAACCGGGAAGTGCCTCCGCCCAACGTGGGTGTTCTTGGGGGATCAGTCATCAGAAAATAATGATGAGACTTTCACATCACCTTTGGGTTTCAATCCCTAGCTCAAAGCTGCCTGGAACCTTTTATTTTGTGTAAACTTTTTTCCCCTTTTGTTAAAACATTCGATGTGTTGGCCCCCTTCTCTCCATGACTTCTTTACCTTTCCTTTGGCTTTGAAACGTTTTTTCATTATTTTGAAATGCTTTCCTTCAGTGGTTGGTTGTTACCCCCACCCCCCTATTATTCAGAGTATAAACCCTCGAAGCTCTGCTCTGTTTGGGTATGGGAAGTTTAAGCTTTTCTGCTTCTGTGAGATCACAGGCGTCTGGCCCTTTGATTCCAACTGAACTTCTGTGTTCTCTAAATGATACTAACACGGTGTAGGTTCGACAGTCTCCTAATTTGTACTGGTCATGCATATTCCAAATAAATAGTTTCTTTTGTTGCAAAATGTATACAGACTTGTATTTTGTGTAAATTTCTTCTGTACACGCTGACACTTTGTCTCCTTAACTCCCAACACCCCCCTCTCGCCCAAACCCAAGCTGGTCCTTAGTGTGGATCATTGTAGAAACGCTGATCCTAATCATTTTTAGTCTACAGATCACATCACTGGACCAAAAGAGCTCATGAGTTACCTACACCGTCAAGCACAAGGGAGGAGGCCAGGAAGGAGGGGGAGGGAAGGAGAAGGGCTCTCACATGGATACACGTTAGCTGTCAAGACTGCAGTGATAAAGTAGAATACCATCTCTCTGCCTGCCTGTGCCTCCACCAAGCAATGGCTACAAGAACCATTCGACTTCTTAAGCTCTTAAGTCATGAGTGTTTACCCCGGGGTCCTCCTTGCTTCTCCTTGTCTACTAGTCGTAAGGAAACAGTGGTACCCAACGACTGTGCCAGCAGAAGGCAGAGAGGTGACAACTCAGAGCTGCCGGTTCTCAGAAGTGAGCCAGATGCAGCACCTGTCAGTCGCCACCCCTCCCATCTGCTGTCTCCACCATCCCCCTGAGCATCTTTTCTGATCGTTGGCGCGCCCACTGAGCCCCTGCCCTTTGGGGCTATAGCCTGATACACAGTTTGATGTCACAGAGAATTCTGACTAGAATTCTGCTCCACGCTTCCATGCCCACCTCAGCCGTTCACATCATCTTCCAGTCACAGGGTGCCATGGAAGGTCTTGCCCGGCTTTCTACATAGTGGAGACACTGTGCATGTTATGTTCACGTTTTCGGGTAGTAACTCTCCGGAGGCTGTCTCCTCTCAGGAGGCTGTCCAGGACGTATGGGTTGAAAATAGGGACACCAGTCACTCAACCCTTGACCCAGCTTGTGAGTCCATCTAACCAACTAGACCAAAGGACTTGAAAAGCCCAGTGAGAATTAACGTATCATTTTTCAGTGCGTCCAGTGTCTTAGAAAAACACCCGGTTGTCTTCTAATTTGGCTTAAGCAACAAACCTCGGATCTGAGGCCGAAATCTATTCCCTCTTCGCTGGTAGACGTTGGATCCTATTTATGGAAGATCCGGATACACAAGGCAAATTCCGTTTTCTAGTTTCACAATTTGGAACTAGCCCACCCACCTAATGTATGCTTATAATAAGCCTAAATGGTTCTCAGAAGCAGGTCAGAAATGTATCATGACCACCCACGGAACTCAAGTCGTTTTCTCTCCCATAGGAGTGAGTGGCCCTTCTCTGCTAGTAACCAGGGGTTCAGCTCTCATCTATGTTGTAGCCCGACGTCCTCCGCTTCTAGTGGGCAGAAAGCGAGGTCATGAAGCCCCACCTGCTTCGTGAAAACTTTAACCAAGAACCTGCACACTGTCCTTTCAAAGCCCACAGGCGAGCCCTACTTCTGTGGTCACATCAAAAGGCAAGAGCTGGGAGGGACGGGCTTACAAACAGGATCACAGGCTAAACAGCCGCTGCCTGACCGTCATTCCGCCCAAGAGAAGATGTGTGTGACGTGTGAGCAGCTGGCTGTCTGAGTCACTCTTAGTGACTGAAAGGAGACTCGAAAACCCAGGATGAGAGTAGGCGACCTTCTCAATGCGCCAGACATGCATCAGAGCAAACATGGCCTGTCCTCCCAGAGACTGGGCAGGGAGGGCGGTGGAGCTAGTGGTCAGGGCTACGCTTTCTCGAGGGAAGAGAAACCCCTTTTGACAGTGGAAGAGGGAAACACCTTTTCTTCAACAGTCTGCAAATTCCGTTCTCTAAACTTGGCCGCAGGCCATGGTCCTCAGGGCAGGAGATCAGCAGGTGTCACGGCAGCATGGTCCTCCATCCAGGAGGCATCTCTTCTTGTTTCCGGAAGGTTGTGTCTGGTGGCCAACAGCCACTTGAGGGAGGATGTCCCTGAAGCCACAAATCATGGAGTTTAATACGCTCAAGGCCATGTGTGCCTATGTATTTTATCTTTCCAAACAGCCACCACCTTTCCATTAAAAACCAGACCTCATTCAGTCAACTTTGACAGACTTAACGAGGTAACTCCTTTTCTGACAGCCACTTGATACCCTCAAGAGCTTCCGGGAGGGAAACATCCAGCGAGGAGGTGACTCAAGAACTCAGGCCCCAGGCCTCACTGGGCCAATGTTTAAAAGGGCTACAAAAGTGGCCTTCTTGGCCAAACCCTCTGGGGTACAAATCGAGCAGTACATCGGTTGGCCACTGAAGCCAGCCTTAGAGCACCCAGACCTGCCTGCACCCAGGCAGTGCAGAGGTGGGGGTAGAGCCAGGACCACATGGCTAGAACCACTGTGTTCACATATACACCTGGGGCCCCGACAGGAGACAGTTCAGCTGTTATTCCCAGGCACCTCCGAAGAGGTTAAAAGGCCCACTTATTAACTTTGAGTTTACCCTGTATCCTGAACCCACACCTACTTTTCTCCCATGATGCCCGGCCACATTGCCTGGTGCCACTCCCCAGAGTTGCCAGCATGGACCCCTTGAGAGCACAGAGGGTGTCAAAGGCTGCAGTGCCAACAGTACATCCAGATATAAACCTCATGGATCTGTACCCCATGAGAAATTCATATCCAAAATAAAATCCAGAGAAATTGAAGTCTACATAGCCTATCCTCACGGAGTGCCTACGAGGGTGTTGACTCACTCCCAGAGGCAGACCCTCACTTCCAGACCCCTCACCCCCATGAACACCTCCCCGCAGAGCCCCCTCACCCCCAGAGCCGCCGTCACTCCTGGGGCCCCTCTCTCCCTGGCCAGCAGCAGAGATTTCTTTTACTGGAACAGGGGTAGCTCTTCGGGTGCCCCTAAAGTTCAGGGACACCAACCTCAGATATTTCTCCAAGTCAGAGAACTAGCCATCAAGTCGACGTCGACCCATAGCCATCCGATAAGACAGGCTCGCACGGCCCGCAGTCTGACACTGAACTCAGTAGGTCACGGGTATTTCAAGTACCGTCCTCCCACCCAAGTCAACCCCTCCTTAGAAGGCATTTGAAAAGAGATCCAAGCACCCCACTTACCTACATAATCTCGGAAATGAAAGGAAATCCCAGGCTTCTCCAGTAAAAAAGAAATTCCCCACCTCCATCAGATACCATGTGACCGTCGCTAATGTCTGGCCCTAGTAGAGATCTGGGTAGTTAGAGAGCAAACAGAAAAGAGAAGACACATGACAAAGTAAAAACAACCGCATTCCCATCTTCGGAGAGCATCCACTGCAGGGCCGTGACAGTGAACCATCACGAGGTTAATTTGGGGCTCTGCCTGCTTCCTATGTCCTGGGGGAAGCAGTCCAATCTCTGGGTCCCACTTCCTCATCCAGAGAATGGCCTCTCTCACACTCACGTCTCTGAGCAAAATTCAGAAGCCTGCACCAGCCCTTTGCAGTCAGCAGACTTTACTGGAGGCCCCCTTCTGCCTTGGTAGGCAACTGCATAGTTAAGGGGTATCTGCATTTCCAGTTTTCTGTAAGCCTCTCTCCCCCAACCTCCTTCCAAATCCGTCTGTCCCTGTCCCAAGCTGGCTTTCCTCCCTGGAGATCCTGAAACTCAGGATCCACCTCTGAGGAGCCTCCCCCACACACCCAATCTCTAGTTCCTGAAGGAACTCTTCACAAGGCTGGGCCCCTCTCCCGAAGCCTGCCCTTCCCCCAGCCTCGGAGATGCTCAGCCTCCTGGAGCGGCTGCTGCTTCCACATCACCAGTAACAGTCTCCTCGGCCTTTGGGTTGTTTGCCCTGCATGTTTCTTTTCTACTGTTCTTTGCTTCCTTTGAAGCGGAGCCAGCCGAGCTCAGATGTCCTGAACCTGCACATTTGCCTGGTGACGCGTGCCCTGTCTGTCTCATGGAGAATTCGCCCTCTTTGCTGGTGGGCGTTGGATTTCCTAGGATGCTTGGTTGCTGCCCTTCAGGATAGCCGCTGGCTCATGGGGCCCTGTACGAACAAGAGAACAAACGCTGCCCACCGGTACCACGGTGATCCATTCGGTTTCTACGGAGTGATTGCTCAGCAGTAGCTCACCAGGCCTTTCTTAGTCCGGAAGCTCCATGAAAGCCTGTTTTGCATTAGAACTGCACAAACAGAGCCTGCATCTATCCAGGAAACTCTACTGCCAGGGACCAGATTCCATCTCATAGCAACCCCAAAGGACAAAGCAGAACTTCCCCACAGGTTTGCAAGGCTGTCATTCTCACGGAAGTGCACTGTCACATCCTCCTCCCACTGAGCAGCTCGTAGGTCCCCATCACCACGACCTTGAGTTTTCAGCTGAACGCTTGGCCAGGATGCCCCTGAGGACAATAGGAGCAAACGAGGCCCGGCAGCGTGCTCACATCTGTTGCGATGTTGACACCAGCCTGGCAGTCTCAGTATGGGCTCATGGCATGGAGGGTTTCCCGCTGTTTCACGCACCCTCTCCTTGAGCAAGGACAGATTCCTTCTGATCACTGGTTCAAAGTACATGAGCTGAAGCCTCATCCTTCTTGCTTCTGAGTAGCATTCTGGCCATTTGTTCTCATCTGGCAGCTCACGGGATAGTCCATGTCCACTGCCAACCCTGTAGTTCAAGTGCATTGACGCTCCTTCAGTCTTCTTTATTAATTGCATAGCTTTCACGAGCATATGAGTCATCATCCATTTCTTATGCATCCAAGTGAGAGAATACCTGTGTTCTCTATGTTGAGATGTAATTCATACAAAGAGCCGTGGTGACTCAGTGAGTTTAGCACTGGGCTGCTAACTGAAAGGTTGGTGGTTTGAACCCACCAGGCAGTGGGGGTGGGAGGGGTGGGCGGGGGAGCTGAACCAGTCTCCTTTGGGGAATATTCGTAACCTCGGAGACCTTCTAGAAGAGTTCTCCATTCTACAAGAGGGTTGCTATGAGCCAGAACCCCTTAAGGGCAGCGGGCTTTGAGTCGTCCGCACTGCAGACCGCAGGCCTGGTTTCTTCAGGAAGTGCCGCTGTCCTTTTTGCCCTCAGCAAGCAAGGTGGTGTCATCTGCTTGGGGCAAGTTGTCAGTGAGTCTTCCTCCATTCCGGATGCTATCTTCGTCATGTACCCCAGCTTCTCACATTATTCACTGAGCTGTGCACAGATTGAATAATAGTGAGAGGCTACGACCCTGACGCACACCCAGAGGCAGGTGTGCCAAGTGTTTGAGGCACAACGTGAGGAATGATGCCAACGAGACGTTTCTATTTGCCTTTGCAGTTTCAGAGCCAGACGTGAGAACTCAGCCAGCAGTTCAAAACTAATCAACTGTTATAGGTACCAGTTTCCGCGGATACCCCTCTGCAATACTGTTCCTGACTGTGAACCCATGGCAAACTGCCCTTCTTGCCTAACAGCCTGTGGATCGGTTTCACACGAGCACAATGAAGTGTTTGGAATCCTTAGTCTTCTCACGTGGAGTGATCCATAGACCAGGAGATGGTCATCAAAACAGAACAAGGAGCACTGCATGATTGCTCATCAGGAAAAACTCCTAACACGCCGACATAGAGCCCAAAAGGTCCAGGACTCTTCAAAGCATCCACCCAGCTGTGGTCACTGCATCGGGCAACAGCCCACAGGGGGCATCGTCCCGCACAGCACTCAGGCTGAACTCAAACCATTGTCCTAGCAGGGCTTGTTTTGTTTTATTTTTTAAGCACACCAGCCAGGTTCCATGCGTACCGCTGTACCGTAGTACAACTGTGCTCCAGTGCGTTTTCATTGGCGGAAGTCTTTCAGGTGGACTCCAAATCTCAACCTTTTCATGAGCAGCTGAGCTCAGTGACCACTTGCTTTGTTGTTGTCCTCGCCCTTCAGTAAGCTTCCCTGAAGGCCCATCTTCCAGAACATGTGGTGGATCTGGTGCCCTTCACACACTACCTGTTATGTTGGGATTCACTAATAATGCTTGAAGTGATTTTCTAGACTTTCTGGATTCTTCCTACTCAAATGTGTCCATGTATTATATGACCACCTAGTGAACTCAATTGAGTCATTCAAAGGAATCTCACTAGTTGCTTATGTCCTCTGGCTCCCCAACTAACTGCCTCTTGAAGAGGGAGACCCTTGAATCTTTTGGTGAGAAGAATGCATTCCGTTTGCTCTCTGAGATCTTTCAAACCAGGCTATGTAGGTTTAAATTTGCATTCCACTACTTACTAGCTATGTGACCTTGGATAAATTGTTTAATCTTTATGTGCCTCAGTTTCATCATCTATAAACTGGAGCTAGTACTAGTACCTACTTCACAGGGTTGTTGAGGCTAATATGCTGACAGTACATAGAATAGTGCTGGGCACACAAGTGATGCTAACCACGTGGTTCTGATTAACAAGATCCTTCCAGTATCAGGCTTTGGGTACATCTCTCTCCCTGAAGGAATAACAATGGACATACGCTCCTCTTTTCTGGTTCCTTGGATATTTCTGATTCCTGTGGGGAGACATGAGTCTAGCCTGCCTCTAAGATCTGACCCTTCCTGAAGGTCTTCCAGCCTTCACACCAACATAATCATATGTTTGCATGCACTGCTCATTCCCTTCCCACTGCTCCAAATTGATGCCATTGCTCCTTGAAAATGTGCATGAATTCTGATTCATGGGGCCATAGCATTCCAAGGACACACCTTCCAGATATCCCTTTTAGGATTCAGGTTTGTGAGCAGGACCACTGAGAGTTTTCTCTATCACAATCCGAGACTAGGTGGCATCTCTCATAAGCAAGAGTCTCCATTCCTCTGTTTGCAGATAAAATGGTCTTTCTCTGCTACCCCAACACTCTCTCTCTCTCTCTCTCTCTCTCTCTCTCTCTCACACACACACACACACACACACACACACACACACACACACACTGTGGTTTCTGAATCTGGGTTTCTGAATTCCACCAACCAAAAGCAAAGCCAAAGCCGCTGCCATTCAGTCATTTCTCAGAAACCCACAGCCCCCACAGAAGCCAGCCTTCAAGCCTGTAGTAGGACTCTCCAGACCCGCTCACATTTCCTCCTCGGATCTCCCAGCTCCATACAAGAAAGAGAAAGGAAGAATTGAGAGTAACGGGCGCAGTGTGGCCACCTGAGCCGCGGTGGCTCAATGATTAAGTTTGCCCGTTAGGAGATCACCTCCCCTAAAGACGATAGGAAAGCCCATTAGGCAGTGTTACGCTGACATGTAGGGGCATGTGAGTCAGAACTGACTTCAGGGCACGCAGCAACAGCAACAGCATACTCGGTATGGACAGTAAAGGAATAGATGTGAGTATGGGTGAGAAGGCGGATAGATGGATGGATGGATGGATGGATGGATGGATGGATGGATGGATGGATGGATGGATGGATGGTTGGATGGATGGATGGATGGATGGATGGATGGATAGAGAATTGCAAACAATATTTTCTAACTAAATTTGGGCAAAGTTATTCAGGCCTGCTAGATAGCCCCAGAGTTCATCTTAAGAACGTTTACAATTCTTTAAACAAGTCATGAACTTGACAGTAGAAGTGAGGTGGGCACCATTGGCCTTGGACAAACCTGAAGCTCATGCTTCCTTTGCACCCTTGCTCCCTACCCCCACCCCCAGGGTCCTATCTCAGCTTCTCACGAGCAAGATGTGGGAGATCTCACCTGGGGAGAAAGGGTGTGTTAGGCCTCTACTCTTACAAAAAATGTCTTTGAGATGTCAGATTTCTCCAAATGCAAGTCTTTGGTTTAGTCTCAAGTCTTCCGGGGCAAGCTAATTTACTGTTTCACAGTTTCCAGATTCATACTAATCAGCATGGTTAAAATATAGATATAATCAGAATGGGAATTGAAGAATTATTTTTACTAACAACTGAAGAGGTACCCAGTTACTCAACAGATTCAGGGCTCGGGTAAACTTATTTGAGAATGGAACAAAGCTCTCTCTCTCAACTCAAATTGCAGACAGAGGCCCTTCTGTGCAGGACTTCCCTGGATCACCTTTGAGTCACCTCTGAAAGGCCATACTAGTGGATAGAGAGCCCTGATTTGCCCGCTTGGCCGTCACAGACACTGCCTTGAGCAGGGGTCCCAGGGAACAAGAGACTGGGACCTCATCACAGTGCTAACCATGCAGCCTTTGCACCCCGTTTATTCCAGCTAAGTCACTACATCTGGAACCTTTACTAATATAAAAACTATCCCTTCTAGTCGGGGGGCTGTCACTGTGCCTCTGTGTATGACCCTGCTCTACTCGGATAATCTGAACTTCCTTTTCCTGAGACATTTCTTGGCAATGCCAACACCTTCTGTGTGCCGTAGCAAAATCTCCACGGGATTCTGAGTCTCCAGAGCTGCTCTCAGGGGCCTGTTGCGTGGGCCACCGGGAACAGCTGCATATCGCCCAGCGGACAGGCATCTTCTCAGCACTCCCACGAGCCAGACAATGCTCTGAGGCTCAGGAGAAACTTTGCCTCTACTGGGACTGCCATTGGGGTCCTCGGCGTGACCGATCTCTGGGTTCTTGTGGAACATTCGGGTGTGCCCATCAATTGACAGACTTGAACAAGAGTTTAAAATGATGCCATCCGTGAACTAAACCAGGAGGAAATAGTATTAAACTGGACTCATGAGAACAGATGTGGATTAAAAAAGCAACACTGTGGTATTGGATGACATTAAGCAACTAATCCCATTAAGGAATAGAACAATAGGAAGCCAAGATGGCTATGGAGGAACTGTTATGACTCGATTACTTCAGACTTCAGAGCTTCTGGCCACAAAGAAAGGAAGGAGGAGCCTAGGCAAGAGTGGTGGCACGCCGAAACAGTGATGATGGGACTGAGAAGCTCTCCGGGCTTGGTGTGCAGCTATTCTACCTTCCTGCAGCCACCCAGCGATGGAACCCTGCCTCATCCAAGGAAGGTTTATTGGCAGCTGCCTGCAGGGACTACAGGAGTGAACAAGATCACTAGATCTATTAGCAAGTGATTTCTTGAAAACTGCTCGATGTCATTTTGGGTTGCTCTGTAGAGGTGATAAAGGAAGGCTTATCTGATTTAAAAAGCGAAATAAAACAACTCGCCGCGATTGAGTCCATTCTGACACAACAATCCTACAGGGTAGGAACAGATCTCTCTCTCTCTCTCTCTGAGACTTTTAAAATATGTACAGGAGTAGAAAGCCTCATCTTTCTCTCTAGGAACAGCTGATGGTTTTGAACTGTTAACCTCACAAGTCATAATCCACTACTCCACCACTCCTTAGAAAGAAAGTATTCTGTGTCTGGCCATCATTCATTCCTCTTCTTTCCTAGAGGCTCAAATAAAACCTGTTGTGTCTAGCTCCAGCTGTAGAAACGTCCAGCTTGTCCCTTTCTTGCTGCCTGTGCCCACGATGCCACCCTATGTCCACCTAGAAGAAGGGTCCTCGACACACTCGTATGCACCTGAACATTTTCAATCAGGAGTCCCTATCTTCTGTAAAGCCTTCCTCTTGCCTGGGCATCTGTCTTCCCTCCAAACTCTTCCAGTGGCTATGTAGCTGGCCCTGCCTTGAAACTGCTATGAAATGTCCTATCACCCACCAAGCTGGCTAGCACTCAAAGACCGAGGTCCCTCTCACAGGCAGAACGAAGCCCTGTGTATATTGAACCTTTTTTTTTTTTTTTTAGGGAAGCATAAAAGAAGGGAGAGAAGATGGAAAGGAGGGAGGAAGGGAACAGAGAAGATAAGGGAGAGAAAATGGGAAAGAGGAAGAGAACTAGGGAAGGGAAAAAGAAAATAAAGGGGCCAGAAGTAGGAGGAAGTCAACAAGTTAAGAGAGGAGAAGAAATAGGAGGAAAGAAAAAGAAGGACCACCGATAAGAAAGGAGAAACGTTCAAAGCCAGGGGAGGGCAGAAAAGGAGAGGGAAAGATGGAAGTTCTTCCGGGAGACAAGAGTGGCACGCCACATCCTTTCCTCCTGCAGCGAGGTCATGGAGGGCTCCCAAGAGTGTTGAAGAAAGCAGGTCTTGTAGAGAGCAGGCAGCCTGGATGAACACCAACTTCAACGACCTCACCAAGTCCACCCACACCGAGTCCGCTGGAACCCACAGTGGCCCCACAGGACAGAGTACGGCTGCGCTATGGGGTTTCCGAGTCTGTAAATCGTCGCAGGAGCAGAAAGCCTCACTTTCCTCCCATGCGGTGACTGGTGGGTTTGAAGTGCTGACCTTGCATAACCCACTAGGCCACCAGGGGTCCCAGTGACCTCATAGTTTTGTTCAGAAGCAGTTCTACTTGCCTGACTTCTATCAAATATGTGATTTATTTAAAGAATCCTTTTCTTTTTGTTGAGATTAAAACCTTGGGGTGTCTACCAGGTCTGAGTACCCCTGACAGTAGTAAGAACACATGTTTATTTATTCTTACTCATTTATTCTTCTACTCAGCAGATATTTATTAATCATGTTCCAAGTGCCAGGCATGGGTCTGGCTGCTGGGGATAAAATGTTGGTTCAAATCCCTGTTGTCTTGGAGCTTAGATGCCAGTGGGAGCAGAAACAGGCAATAAGCTAAGTAAATAAACTCAGCAATTGGTGTGTTTGACGGTGGTCGTAGAGCTAGGAGACACGAAGGGAGAAGAGGAGGAGGGCAGTGCTGTCGTGAATTAAGAGAGTGATTTTGAAGAATACCTGAAAAAGTGATTTCTAACAAAGAGCTGAAGGTGGTGAGGGTGTAACCTTGGGGAGATCTCTGAATATGGACATAGGCAGAGGGAACAGTGTGTGCAGAGACCTAGGAGCCGGGTATGATTGGATCACAGGGAGAGAGAGAGAGAGAGAAAGAGAGAGAGAGAGAGAGAGAGAGAGAGAGAGAGAGAGAGAGAGAGAGAGAGAGAGACTATTAGGAGATGTAATCAGAAAAGTAATGGTGTAAGGGGCCAAGGAGAGAAGCATTGGAGGGTTCAGTACCAAGGGATGACATGGTATGACTTGAATTTTCAGTCTAACTTGGGAAGCAGGGCTATGGGTGGACCAGAGAGAGGCAGAATAGGGAGACCAGGAGAAGGGGATTTCCATATTGGGGGCTAGAGATGATATTGGCTTGGACCCAAAGAAAAGCCTCTTACAAGTAATCTTGTCTATTGGCCTTCGCTAAAACTTAAATTAGCGCACACAGTTTCTTCTCCCTGAAGACCTTCTCTCTGCAGGAACATCTCCCATTTCAAGGCCAGGGCCAGCGCTATCCCTCCCCTGGGGTCCCCACAAGGCTTCCTGCACCACCACCACCATGTGCTGTTTCTCCCACTCTGGTAGCAGTCTTGTGATACATTTACCTTTATTATTTTTAAATCATTTTATTGGGGCCTCATACAACTCTTACCATAATCCATACATCATCCATTGTGTCAGGCACATTTATGTATTTGTTGTCATCAACATTTTCAAAATATTTTCTTTCTACTTGTGTCCCTGGTGTCAGTGCCTCATTTTTCCCTCCCTCCCCCACCCTCTCTCCCTCACAAACCCTTGATAATTTATCAATTATTTTTAATCTTTGCATGTCTTACACTGACCAATGTCTCCCTTCACCCACTTTTCTCTTGTCCATCCCCCAGGGAAGGGGTTATATGTAGATCATTGTGATTAGTTCTCCCTTTCTCCCCCAACCTTCCCCTTACCCATCTGGTATCTCTACTCTCATTATTGGTCCTGAGGGAGTTTATTTGTCCTGGATTCCCTGTGTTTCCGCTTATCTGTACCAGTTGGTGTTAATAAACCCAGGGACAAGGGAATAACAAGCAATCTAAAATTGATGGCAAGGAGGGTGTAGGAGACCTGGTAGGACTTGATCAAGGGCCATGTAACTAAGAGGAATTACTGAAACATAAACAAAGATTGAGCAAGAGGAAAGTAAAAGGAAATAGAGGAAAGAATGAAGAGGCAAAGGGCATTTAAAGAATTTTAAATACAGGCATGGGCATATGTAATTTTATTTATATATTTGGTGGGGGGATAGATCTATGTACATATATTTATACGCTTAGTATTAAGGTAGTAGACATTGGGCTTCCACTCAAGTACTCCCTCAATGCAAGAATACTTTGACCTATTAAACTGACATTCCATGATGCTCACCTTCCCATCACTATCACTAAAGACAACGTGGGTGCATAAGCAAATATAGTGAAGAAAGTTGATGGTGCCCGGCTATCAAAATATATAGTGTCTGGGGTCTTAAAGGCTTGAAAGTAAATGAGCAGCTATCTAGCTGAGAAGCAACAAAGCCCACATGGAAGAAGCACACCAGCTTGTGTGATCACACAGTGTCCATAGAATCAGATATCAGGCATCATCAGAACAAAAAATCATATCATTGTGAATGAGGGGGAGGGTGGTGTGGAGACCCAAAACCCATCTGTAGGAAACTAGATATCTCCTTACAGAAGGGTCACAGGGAGGAGACGAGCCAGTCAGGGTGCAGTATAGCACCAATGAAACATACAACTTTCCTCTAGTTCATTAATGCTTCTCCCCTCCCCCGCCCCACTATCATGATCCAAATTTTACCTTTATTCTTATGCCTTCATGCTAACCCGAGGCGACTTGGATACCAGCTCAGTTGACAGACCCTTAAAGAGCACCTACTACTGTGTTCTAGCCACTGAGCTGGTCAGTGTTGGATTAAACGACAAATAAGATGCCACCCCAATTACAATCTAGGGTGGGAGAAGGCTGGATAATATTTCCATATTTAATATGGAGTTGGATTCATAGTGGTCAAATGAACAATTATAAAGAATAAAGAAAACAAATGAGAAGCCAAACACCACGGGTAGAAATGTGATGTCATTGTTTGCAGTGGGGTTCAAGGTGGCATACTAAAGAGCCTGTGGCACAGCCCTGACCATCTCTGCAGTCCATGGTGTTGCCCGGACAGGTGTCCAGAGGCTTCCTTGCTGAGAGCTCCAGCTCTTGTTCAAGCAGGGGAGGGTGGCCCTGTAAAGCAGACTAGGAAGTGGAGAGTGGGAAGTGATTAAAGGTGGTGGTCATGGATACATTTTTTTTTCCGGTGGAAGTGTTGCTGATGCAAAGCTCTCTCCCCAGAGTCTCTCGGTGACATTTGTTACTTGGCTTTTAGTCCGGAAACAGAAATCCTGTCCTTTTCACAATTGCTTCTCCATTGCTAATGTTCTGTCTCCCCCAAGTCCCAGGCAGAGCATTTGACATTTGTTATTGGTACAGAGCATCATTTGCTGAGTGAGAGGGGGAAAAGTTCCCCCAAAGGGGACAAGTGAATGATCACCGCAGATCTCTTCACCCTTTTTCTTTTCCTTCAGACACAGCAACATACCACAGAGATGCTGGGCCCCGGCTGGGAGCTGCCCTAATCGGTTCTGGAGTCTAGCTTCCTGGAGCTCTGTTTCTATAATAAGTACAGACATTTCAATGGTGAACAAAGGGGCACGAGTCAGGGAATAATCGGACACGGTGGGGTTGGAGCTTCAGGGATGGACATTTCATGTGAGTTGATCAGATCCCTAAGGACAAGTACCACTCTGCCCCAATCAACAAACGCTTCCTGAGGGCCTACTGTGTGGGGGCATGTTGTTGGTGGCTGGGATTCAATGATAAGCAAAGCTAAACAGACGTGATCTCTTCTCTCATGCTGCTTGTGGTCCAGTGGGGGTGTGTAAGATCAACCAGTTATTGACACAAATAGAGGAAAATTTGCTACTCTGATATGTGATATGAATAAAGGTATATGATCATAAAGGGAATTGAATTAATCAAGGGGCAGTAATGTCTTCTGACAGAATTGCCTTTTAAGCTATGAACTGAAAAATCCGTTAAATGGAACCATGGAAGAGAGGAGTTCTAGGCAGAAGCCCAGCAAGTACAGAGGTGCACAGGTCCTGCTACAGAGGGAGAGAAACTGGCAGGCAGCAGTATCTGAAAGCAGGCCCAAGAGAGCAAAAGAAGGTCTGGAGGAAGACCAAAAAGATGGGCAGGGCTGGGCCCTTCAAGGCCTTTGTTTGTGTGTGTATGCGTCTCTGTCTCTCTCTACATTTCCCCCTGGAGAAGTGGTGGTTGATCAAAAGCTTTCTCTCTCTACACATGCATTTTTAGATAGATATACATATGTGTGTACACAAGGGGGTACTCCCCCCCAAATGGAATAAAGCTCCACTAGGTGGAGCTTTCAAAGTATACATTTTCCTGCTAGACGAGCCTCAAACAACTTGCTCTGAGTTAGTGCACCCAGTGGCATCACCTGGGAAGTTTCTCTCTGATCACAGTGAATTTTTCGTAAAAGTAGTTTCACTTGAACCTTGTTTTTTGTAATGGCCAATTTACAAAAACAGCATATGACTGTGAAATTTTGTTTCCTGGTTGGGAAAATGCCGCAGACACTGTTGTACTGTTGAACACAGCTGACAAGGACAGTGCTATGGGAAAAACTCAAGTGTACGAATGGTTTTCTCAAAAACGGCGAAATCTCATTCTGGATGTCCGTCAACTTCCCAAGCAGACTAAAATGTTAGCTCTAGTGCATTTGGGATTGGTTCCACCAGATCAGACTGTTAATCAAGCTTTCCATTTAGAGCAGTGTTTCTCAAACTTCCTAATGTCACAACACTTTCATACAGTTCCTAATGTTGTAGTGACCCCAACCATAAAATTATTGTTTTTTTTAAAAAACATTTCATTAGGGACTCATACAACTCTTATCACAATCCATTCATGTATCAATTGTGTAACGCACATCTGTACGTTCATTGCCCTCATTTTATTTGTGTTGCTACTTCGTAACTGTAATTTTTCTTGCTATTATAGTTTTGTTGCTACTTCATAATTGTAATTTTGCTACTGTTATGAATTGGGTGACTCCTGTGAAAGGGTCGCTCAATCCCCAGAGGGGTTGCCACCCCCAAGTTGAGAACCACAGGCTGGTTTAGAGGTTCTGAAAAGATTGCATAACAGTGTGTGACAAAAAGACCTGATTTGTGGCAGATGGGGGACTGCTTTTCCCACCAAGACAATGAACCTGCTCACACAGCCATTTCAATGTGCCAGTCTTTTGCAAAACAAAAAAAAACACATGCCTCTCTTGCCCCATACACCTTACTCACCTGACCTCTCTCTACTGGACTTCTTTTTGTTTCTGTGAATGAAGAGGGACATGAAAGGGCAGCAATTTGATTATGTAGAAGAAGTGACGAACAAAAGGAGGGAGGTGCTGTCAGCTTTCTAAACAGATGAGTTTGAAAATGTTTCCATGTATGGAATCGCAGATTTGACCAATGTATTAAGTATAATGAGAGTACTTTGAAGATGATAAGGTTGTTTTATAAAAACAAAAAATTAAATACAAAATTTGAAAAAAAAATCCGTTTTGGGGGTTACCCCCTCGTATATACACATAGAGAGATATGTATAGCTCTATGTTGTATTTATACATAGAGAGAGATGATATATATTTCTATGTGCATAGAGGCATACATATATAGAGATATACATATATGAATATATAGAGACATCTTTGCATCAACACCCACTTCTACAGGGAACTATAGATAGATAGTTATGTACATAGAGAGATGAGTGTGTGTGTGTGTGTGTGTGTATGTATGTATGTATATAAAGAGACAGCCAGAGAGAAATTTATTTCAAGAAAATGGCTCAAATAGTTATAGAAATGGGCCAGTTCAATCCGAATCCCCATAGCCTGGTGGCTGCACAGGCAGATGAATCCAAGATCAACAGGCCAGGCTCTGAATCTGAGGGCAGCAGGTCAGTGCGCAGGGCGAGGAGGCAAGACGGCAGGCTGTTGACTCAGACCAAAAGAACCAGAGCTTGATGAACCTGAGGCAGGACCCAGACCCAGCAAGAAGCAAGGCAGCTTTCCTACAGCACCCATTTATACAGGAAGCTCCCACCCCAATCTTACAATTGATTGGTTGCTTATAGCAGCAGATCCCACTAGGAAGCTATCAAGATTATACCGTGTTAAATCACATCGTGGAGGATTACTGGACCTTCGCTGCCAAGGCACTGAGAATCTTGGCCAAGTTGGTACAAAACCTAACTATCACAGTGGTATTAACGAACTCGTCCTTAGGCGAGCAAATAGTTAATGCACTAACCACAAGGTTGGAGGGTCTAGTCTGTTCTGAAGTGCCCCCAAAGAAAGGCCTGGTGATCTAGTATTTTGAAAACACCAGCCCTTGAAAACTCTTTAGAGCCAAGTTTTGCTCTGACACACATGAGCCTGCCATGAGTCAGAATCAACCCAGGGTTTATTATCAAGTTCTCTGTGATAGTCCAGGTTGATTAGAGAAACAAATCCAGAGACGCTCATATGTATGTAAGAGAGAACTTTATATCAAAGAGTAATTGTTTACTAAGAAAACATCCCAGCCCAGTCCAGATCAAGTTCATAAGTCTGCTATTAGCCAGTATTTTTGATACCAGTCTATAAATTCCTCTTCAGACTCACATAACACATTCAATGTTACTTAATTCAGGAAGATCATAGGCTAGTGCGTGGAAAGTCTTGTGGAAGCATCTCATCTCTGGCACGGCTTTCCATATGGCTACTCCATCTCCAGTGGCTCCTCCATCAGTGTGGCTCCATGTGGTTTGTCAAGAGGAATGTCAAGTAGAGAGAGTGTGTCCTGCCTCAAGGAGTTCCCAGAATCCTCAGGAGAAGGCCATGCCCACACAGAGGCACTCTTGACTATGACCTGATTCACAGGCTAGACTCCACCCTTCTGCTCTAGTTGACAAGAGATTATGCGATTGCCACATTCTCTTAATTGCCATTGGCAGGAAACCCAGGATCAAACCTTCTGCAGATGAGTCATGTCTGACCCATAAACACCCCACAGGACAAGGTAGAACTGCTCTGTGGTGTTTCCAAGACTTTTCATCTTTACCAGAGCAGGCAGCCTCATCTACTTTGAGCAGGGCAGTTGTTGGGTTTGAACCACTGTCCATGTAGTCAGCAGGGCTCCTTGCCGTGGAGCGAGGATGACTCAACTGCAGTCATCTGGGAGAGGCATGTTAAGCCTTTGAAGAGGAAGAAAGATTTGGGCCACCTTAATGCAATGCAGTTAAATTGAGAACCTCCTCTTTGTCTGTTGGGAGTGCCAGGACGGGTGAGTTTCTCACCTGCCTCTGTCTTGGGGCCCAGCATCCCTCCATGCCGATCTGTTCTGGAGAGGTGTCTCTCCTTGTGGTCTTACAGTGAACCTGCCTCTGGGCTGAGTTATAAGCTGGTCCCTGGGGCCCCACTTCTGTTGCCCACGGAATGAATTGTGGCACGCTCCAGGCTGCCGAGAGTGTTATTTATTTATTTGTTTGCTTTAGCATAATTTAATCTGATCATTAAATTGCAATCTGCAACCCATCCCCAAGCCTGACCCTCTTCAGATGGAACAGATTTTTCATAGGTAATGATACCTATAAACTTCAGGGCTGGCAGTTCAGAGCAAGCTGGGGGATGCAGAGGGTGAGGGGCTGCAGCATACTCCATCTGGCTGGACCCTCGCTGTCCTGCTACTGGCCTGGGCTCCCCCTGACCTAACCCCTGGCAGGACAGGTTCTCCCAGAAAGCACCCGTGGCCTACTGTAGCCTGAAAAGCATGTGTGGACAAGGCAGAGGTAAATTGCCTTCATGCACCTTGTCTTTGCATGCGGAAGCTCATCCCCGCTCCACACTGTGCCGGCCAATAAAGGTGTCAGACACCTGCCTTTACGACATCGCATGGGGAGAGAGCCGCACTGATACATCAAATGCAAAGAGGATGCCAGATGGTGCCGGGAGCTCGTGTCCCAAGGTCGTCTGGTCAGATCTAGTGTCACTCTGCTTTGGAGGGACAGCCATCTGACGGCAGGGCACGTGACCCTGCAGAGGGCGACTGCCCTCTGATGACAATCACATTGGCACTGCCAGTTTGTCTAGCTGCTGACACAGTCCATTGGAGCCTTACAGGCGTCAGGGGAGTCCAGGCAGGAGTGACGAAGCCCATTGTATTGCTGATGAAACTGAGATTCAGGGACTAGGGAGTGAATTTTCCAAGGTGGCGCCTGGCTCCCGGAAGACTAAATAATTATGTTTTGAATGAGTGCGTGCGTTCCTGCTTCTCTCGAGTGGATTCAAGTGCACATCTTAAGACTTCCCTCTGGAACACGTCCAGAGTAAGGTGAGGCCGGAGAGCCTGAGACTGTGCAGCCCTCAGTTTCTCCTTAATTGATGGGGGATGGGGTGGGGGTGGGAGGACATCAGAGAAGGGGTTGTGAAGGTGTGGATGATGCATATGAGGAAGAAAAACATACGTTTCCATCTTAGGACAGACTCGACACACCCGTAAAGACGGGTCAAAACCCATTTACTTCCTTTTCTCGGCAAAATTTCTTATTTTTGTTAGCTTCCATGCAGTCGATGCTGACACAGGTGACCTCAGGCAGGTCAGAGTAGAACTGTGCGTCCTAGGGAACTCAAGGATGGGACGCGTGGGAGCAGAGCCCCGGGCCTGACTTCCAAGGTGTGTCTGGGTGGATTCTAACTGGCAACCTTTTGACTACGTGGCCATTTAACTGCTTGCGTCCCAAACGCCCAACGCTCACTGCCCGTGAGTCGATTCCTACTTCTAGCGACCTTCCAGGACAGGGTGGGACTGCCCTGCGGGGTTCTGCGACTCTCACTCTTTTCAGGAGGCAGGAGCCTCGCCTTCGTCCCACGGAGCCCTTCTGTGACAGGGAAAGGAGAAGCCCTTGTACAGGAAAGGCAATGACCAAACTCAAAGGAAGTGTCCCTGCGTCTCCTGACACTTCCTGAATGAAGGGCCCTGGGGAGGGTAGGAGGAAAAAAAAGTGGAAGAAAACTCAAAATAATAAAGACAGCCGGGGCTTCCCTGTAGTACAGAGACTAGTGGAGTCCTTGAGCTGATGGCCCGGCTTAGACGTGCTCCACGTCTCGAACCCAGCGCCCCTCGGTGCCCCAACTTTCAGGCAAGCAATAGCCAGGCCTAGAAGGGGAAGATTGACACCAGGCAGATAGACACTCCCTAGAACAACCAGCCGTGTGAGGTTAAAGGGCAGCCTTTGCCCAGAGAGAGCGCTCAGAGGCCAGGAAGCAACGGGAAAGAAAAGCGGCTGGAAAGGGTAAACATAGGGAGGACGCAAAAGGTGCTGGGAGGGCACTCAATGCCATGATCAAAATGGGACAACATCCTCAGCTGGAGAATTAGTTTGCTTTACACACTTTCATCCAAATCACAACGACAGAAAAGGAAAGACAACGCAGGGGCAGCAGACAACCTGTAGCCCACAGGTATTGCTCAAGAAATCACCCTAGAATGGCAGTGCCCTTAAAAATCATCTCCATTGGGAGCTGCCCACAAACATACGACCGCGATCCTGACCTTGACTTTAGAAGTAGCCTTTCCTCTACTTCTAATCAGAACCCTGGATGCTACCTCTGACGGGACTCCCATCCTGACTCTCCAAATCGCTTGAATATTGATCTCGACTGTGGGTTTCTAAACGTGTTTGGCCTACTGCCCCTTTGACATGAAAAAAAAATTACTGAGTGCCTCCTGGTAATTACAAATGTTTGTCCTCTAGCCCCCAGCCTAGATAAAGTGTAGGTCTCAGTGTTGGCAGCAGCCCCTACAGGATGGTATCTCCCACTTTGGGAAACATTACCTACTTGCTAATTTGCAACCGATTACTAGTAGATTATTTCCTCATTATTTGTGGCCTTGGGGTTACCCAATTAAGCAAGATGGCTATACTTTATACACTTATAAGACAAAACATCGAAGAAAGAAATAAAATATAGATAGTAAAATATATATTTTAAAATGTGACATTTAACCATTTTTGTTTGTTTTTTCTTAAAAGAACATTTTATGGGGCTCTTACAACTCTCGTTACAATCCATACATCAATTGTATCAGACATATTTGTACATATGTTGCCATTGATCTTTTCTAGACATTTACTCTCTATTGAGCCCTTGGTATCCATCCTCTTTTCTTCCTCCCTCCCCCCCCGCCTTATGGCCCCTTGGTAGATTATAAATTATTATGATTTTCATATCTCACACTGACCACCATCTCCCTTCCCTTCTGGTTTCTGTTGTCCTTCCCCCTGGAGAGATGTGTGTGGTTATGTGAGAGTACAATTTAGCACTATTAATTACTTTCACTGTGTTGTACAAACATTACCATACCCATTTCAAAAAAATTCATGGCCCCAAAGAAGAACTTACCACTCTGACATAGGAGGTTCCTCCTCCCTCCTCCATCCAACTCCTAAAAACCACTAATCAACTTTTTCTAGATAGTTCATATCAGTAGGATCAGACAGTATATGTCCTTTTCCACTGAACATATTGCATTTCACAAAGTGTTTTCAAATGTCATGCATGTTGTAGCAGCTATCAAACCTTCACTCCTCTTTGGGCCTGAGTAATATTCCACTGTGTGCCCAGGTGGTGCAGTGGTCAAGTATCGGGCTGCTAGCTGAAAAGCCCGCTGTCCTGCAGGAGGAGGAGACAATCTGCTCCCACAAGGATTCCAGCCTCGGAAACTCAGGGGAGCGCTTCCTCCCAGTTCTCTGGGGTCACCGCTAATGGAACAGAATCGATGGCTTTTTGTTCACCCATTTCTCTCTGGGCGAGCACTAGGCTGGCTTCAGCCTATTGATTATCATGAATGCTGCTCCTATGAGGTTGGGTGTACAAGTGTCTGTTTGAGTTCTTGCTCTCAGATTTTTTTGGTGTAATACCTAGGAATGGGAATTCTGAGTCATAGGATAATTCTATGTTTAACTTTTTGGACAAACCACTAAAACTTTCCATAGAAGTGGCATCATTTTACCTCTGCACCAGACATGTATGAAAGTTCCAATTTCTCCAAAGCCTAGTCTGCAACACATTCCACTTGCACGCGCACGCACACACACACATATGCATGCATTGATACACACACTAGCTATTCATATGGGTGTGTAGTGGTGTCCCATGTGGTTTCCTTTTTATTTCCCTAGTGGAGAATGATTGGCCTCAAATGTAACACACGTGCAATGAAGGTGCAGGGCCAGGTGGTGTTTTGCTATGTTGCACACATGATCACTATGCCTTAGAACCAACTTGATGGCACCTAACAAGAGCAACAACAAAGGATCATGACAGTGAGCGTGTCTTTCCCTGTTGATTAGCCATTTGTACATCCTATTTGAAGAAACATGTATTTGACTCCTTCATTCACTTTTTAATTAGGTTGTACTAAATCAGATTTTAAAATAAATACATTTCAGGGCATCTGTGATTCAAAAGAGACCTAGAAAACCCTTGGCCTATTTTCCCTCTTTCCAAACCTGAAGCCATCCAAAGTGTGGACTCTGACATCAAGCCGGACCTCCGTTTCAGTCGGACGGTGACTGATGGGCGTGTCCGGGGAGAGCTGGTCCTCGAAGGACATCATGCTTAGTAAAGTGGGGGAGCCACAAAGAAGAGGAAGGTCCCTGAAGAGATGTCTTGATCCCGTGGCTGCATCGATGGGCTCAAACCTAACACCGACTGTGAGGGGGACACACTCTGGGCAGTGGTTCGTTCTGCAGTCCACGGTGCAGCCGCGGGTCAGGACTGACTCAAGGACACAACTACAACTGATGGTGGTTTTTAGCAAAACCGAAACTCATTGAAAGCCTGGAGTTCAGATAAAACCATATATGTGGATGGTCACGAAGCGGGAGAGCCTGTGGGAAAGGGTCAGCAATGGACAGCAGGAAATTCCCTGAGCAGCTCAGCCGACAACAAGGAAGCAAGTGACTCCCAGCGGGTCCCAGTGCTGAAAACCACTTCGCTGCTACTGTCAAACCCTTGGCTCGTTGTGCAACCTCTCCGAACTTGTCTTCATCTGTGACTCAGTTCATAGGGTTGCCAGGGTTGAGGAGACAATATATGCAAAGGCCACTGAGCAGGTATTGTCTCCATCTCATCCGCCCCGGGTGCTTTCCTGATATTCTACATTTGCCTCCACCTTCTATGGACAGGCTATAAAACCTGCACACCCAGACTAGAGCTCAGAGACTATACAAACAAACAAACAAACAAACAAAATCAACCACAAAAACCAGCCACCATTTGTAACTTTGAACTCTAGGGAGAAGTGTCATGGGTGACTGGTGGCCAGGAGCAGATAAACAGCATCAGTAAGATTGACTCTTCCATCTTGAATGCCCGCCTGAAAGCCTGTCTCTCCCTGTCTCAAAACAGCTTTGCCATTAGCTCAGAGGTTCTCTGAAATAATTTTGCAGAAAGAAAAATAAATAGATTCCAGAATCAGCCAGATACCCAGAAAGAAAGGCGAAGGGCGGGGTGGGGGGAGGCAGGGAGGCAGAGTCGGACTTGGTTTCAGTCACTGCTCACCAACTGCTTCCTATCCCCCATGGATTTCTTGTCAATGATTATTCAATCTCAGGCCTGACCTTTCTATTCTAAATAACACTGCAATATCAGCTCGGCCCAGCCCGCAGCTTCTGCAGGAAATTAACTGTATCTGGCTCTCACAGGAGACCCCAGAAATCCCCTCAGTAACGAAGCCCAGACTGGTTTACGGAAAAAAAAGACCCAGCATTATCTTCTTCTCATACACTCCTCCTAATCCCCGTCTAAATATCACAGAGCTCCCAGCTGCTTAATTCTAATAAATACTCATCTATTCTCAAAACAGACAAATGTTAGGTCTCAGGTGGGCCCCAGACATATTGTGGGGGAGGAAGGAGAGAATACAGAAAAAAGAAAGAAGAGAGGCTCTCGGCGAGCGAGCGGTAGGATTCCATTCATGTAAAATAGCAGCCGCAGGGAATGGCTCTTGGTTTCTACCTCTGCCAGGGCCAGAGGTACCTTGTGGGGCAGGCCATTCTTATAGCACGAGGCCACAAAGACATGCCCTCTCCTCCCTCCTGGTAAAGACTCGGGTCCCGGGGATGTTGCAGGAACCAGGAAGGGCTTCAAAGACCCCTGCGTTACAATGTTCTCCGTGCACTTGGGCTGGCGGGGAGATGGCAGCTCAGGAGGGATGGCATGCTCTTGAGAGTTAAGATCCAGGCCCTTGTTGGGAGATCCTTTATCCTGAGTTAAATATTAATCAGCATGAGTCTGGGTGGGTACAACACCTACAGAGGCCCTGTGTTGAGCATGAAAAAATGCAGAGAGAGAGAGAGAGAGAGAGAGAGCTAAACACCTCCCTTGACCTCTGAAACATTGTAGATTTTGAATTAGTAAGGTCCAAGTGATAGAGAGAGTGAAAGAGTTAGCCTGCTGTTAATCAAGTCCCTGAAATTAACATAATTTTCTATTTGATCTGTTGAGATTTAGTTTGTTAAAAGGGACTCAGAATGGAACAGCCCCCTCCTCTATCATAAAAACCTATGCCCCAAAAAACCCTCTTAAACCTAATCAGTAAGGATGCTCTAATTCAGGTTCAGGGAAGGGGAAGCAGGGCCATGTAGATAAGCACAGAGCCTGACACCCAGGGTCCTGTCTGACACCCCCTAGAGTAAGGAAGCTGTCAATTGAATATCCCTTGGAGCAATGTGGTCTGTTTCCTGTGATCCTCACTTTGTCCCAGTGTTTGAAGGTCCTCTGATCACTGTGAAACTTGCTCATTATCTCCTGGGCCTGTTGCAGAACCTGGAAAGTATTCCTTCCCCCACCCTTGCCACAAGGTCTGGGATCTATAACTTGTTTGGTTTTCACTGAATCTCTGAAACAGTTCAGAGGTAGAAACCCCACTGTTTCCTTCTGTTCGCACTTGCAGGAATAAACTTAGAATTACTCAAGTCAACTTGGAGGGCTGTGTTTGGCTAAATCACTGACAGGCATCCTGATTACTTATCTGCTGGCAACCCCAGGTCTGAGTAGACTAAGAGAAAGAACAATTTATGGCTTTGGTCAGGACATGTCTGGGTTTAAGTCACTGGTTAGAAATTTCCTATCCTGGGTCTCTTTAACTTTTGCAGAATTCGACGTTTCTTTCAGCAGATCCAATGACTAGCCCTCAGAGCTGCTTCTGAAAGGCTCTAGGGTCCTGAGTAGAGCCCCTGACACTCTCTGAGCCCGGATGGAGTCTCCCAGATGGAGTCTCATGGAGTCGGGCACGGGCCATCACCAAATCCTTTGAACTACTCCAGGAGCCAGTTCAAACCTTTATGTCTCAGTTGGCTCTGGGATGGGGAGGCAGTTTACAATGAGCATAATTACGGTTCTTAATTGTATTACATCTGTATTTCCCCCTTGCTTCCTCATCTAAAAGAGCCGGGTTGCATAGTGGTTACTCACAGGACTTCAATCCACAAGGCCGGCAGTTCAAAAGCATCAGCCGCTCTGCTGGAGAAAGACCTGGTTTTCTACTCTTGTAAAGAGTTGCAGTTTTGGAAATACACAGAGGCGGTACTACCCTGTCCAACATGGTCTTCATGAGTCAGAATCAAGCCACTGGCAGTGAGTTTGGTTTCTGTGGTTCCTCATCTGGGTCAGTGGTCTCTAAGAATGGTTAGGGCACCCTTGCTGGCGAGTGAAAACGGCCACCCCCCTGGATGTTGGCAGACAGGCCTCTGACAATGTGAATGCTGCGTCTGTGTCTTTGGCATGAATTAACAATGAGCACTTATTTTAACAGAACCTAAATATCACATCAATAATGTCCCATCTCCGTCAGCCTCAGGCTTCCCATTTATTTACTGAGATTTATTCAGAATCTTAGGTGAACACTTGACAGCAGTGGTCCATGGGGTTTGTGGACGGAAAGCCTGAAGGCCACAATTCTAGAGCCGTGGTTAAAAGCCCACGAGACCCATCTGTCTCCCTTTGCTCAGCTTGTTAAGGCACCTGGAAAACCCCCATAGGAAAGGGGAGGGGGGCTAGCTTTTCAGATGTGGTTCTGTGTGGCTCTGGTAGGTGTGTAGGAAATATCCAGGGACCAGAATTTGACTATCTACTTGTCCTCTGGCTCATACATTGTGGGGTACCAGCCCCCACAATCACAGGTCCAATGGACGATTGTGTCATTGAGGAGTAAAATCAAAGAGACACCAGACAAGATAAGGCATGCGAATGCTCACCTCCAAAATGGCCATGCTCTCAGCAGCCAGGTCCATGCAGAGAGTACGAATATATTTCCAATCATGGCTTATGTACATTTTCAGGGATATACAAGCCCCCCTGATTACGGTATGACGGGAAGGGGTTGTACCATAGACATACTTGCAATAGGAGGGGGGATGAGCTAGGGGTGTACACGCAATAGGAAGAGGAGGCATTAGGGGTACACATGTGACAAGACGGGCGGATCATGGATTCAAGATGACAGCCTAACCCTGGTCCTTCTTGAGTTGGCTTGACCTTGTCCTTGGGCTCTCCTTCAGGGGAACAACCCACTATCCTTATCAGCAGGAAGTGGGACAGACTACAGAGTCTGAGTGCTTTAGATGGCTGATAGCCTCAGGGAGATAAGCTCTAAGCAGCTGACCTCCAAGTGTAAGCAATTGAGTATGGGGGGACAACCTGGGGAAAACCAATTCTGTATCCCACAGTTCATTGCTAAATCTCACTTTGAAATGCACGGGCTTTTGCTTCTGTTGTCACCAGCACTGCCGTCATTCATTGAACAAGAATTTATTGAGCACTTCTGCATGCCAGGTCCCATTGTTCTCAGTGTATGGGATGGATACCTGAATGGAGTAGATCCAAAGATTCCTCCCCCTGGTTGCATACTGTATCCACGGTAAGAGGAACAAAAGCAAGAGAAAAAAAGTACTTAGAATGTTAATGATAAGAGCTAAAGAGAAAAAAAATGAAGCAGACAAAGGGAGGTGAATGTTGGGCTGGAGTAGGTGGTGGGAGCATATGATTTTAGTTAAGATGGCCAGAAGGGCTTCACTAAGAAGATGCTAGAGAAACAAAATCTAAGGTTGATGAGGCAGAAGGGCATGTGGCTATCTGGACCAATAGGAATCCAGGCAGAAGATATAGCAAGTTCAAATGCCCTGGAGATGGTGCAGCCAGTGACGATAGCAGAGAGTGTAAGAAGAAGCGTGTGGTGAGGGGACCATTCCTAAGGGGCCTGCAGGTTATGGCCTGGACTAGACCATGTACACGGCCAGAGATGAGACAATTCTGGAGGGTTTCCTGTCAGGCGCATGTATTTGGAACATGATAGATTTAGATACGATTCTCCATTTTTCTCTAATGGGAAAACCATCTGGATTATTCTTATCCTAAAATGCCTTCACCTCTGTTGGCCATACTTTCATGGTCGTTCAAAGGAGAAGGTTGATGTGTTGCTGATCTTTCCCATCTCTAACATTCTGTGAATCAAGTCCAACCCAGCAAGAGGCGGGCCCTCAGCGCGGCGAGGTGGATTGAGAGCGTGGCTGCAACAATCGTTGCGAGGAGGGTGCGGGTCACCAGGTGCTTAGTCCTGTTGTCCACAGGGTAGCCGTGGGGTGGGACAGAGTCAACAACTCACAACAGCCACCAGCTCAACTAGTAGAAATGGAAAACCCAGAAGCCATGGGCTAGCATCCTAAAAGCCCAATTCCATTTCCTTCTATTTAGGGCTCCTCCAGAGAAGGGTGCAGTGAGGTATTGTGGGGTGCCCCTCCTCACCCCCTGTGCAGTTCAAGGCCTGGCATGCCTTCCTTGACTGGGAGTGGCAAGTGCCACAGCTTTCCACATTGAAGGTCCACACTCACCCTGGGTCCCGCAGTCTGCGCTCACTGGGTGTCTCTGGGTCACATTTTGGTAATTCTCACGATACCTCAATCTTTTTCATCATGCTGTCGAACCCTTAATAGGTGACAGCATGGTGTAAATGTGATTTTTCTCTGCACTGGGAAGCCAGAGCATTTGAGGGACTCCCCAACCTTCAATATTCACTTCATCGAAGTGTTCTGGACCTGACCCTGCCCTCTCGATGAGGCTCGTCAGTGTAGAAAACACATCTTCCCCTCTACCAGGCTCTTCCTCTCACTCCTTCCTCACACGCCTGCCAACCAGACTGAGCTGATTATCTGAAGCACTCTAGTTTATAATCATTATTCTTCCTGCTTAATTGTGTTCGTTTAATTTTCACTGACTCCTTCTGACATGCCCGGAGGGAGACAGTCTCCTCCTTGGGGAGACGAACCTGTTGGCAGGTAGGCAAAACGGACTCCTGGGACCCAGACAGGCAACAGCTCACCAGGGCAAACAGCAGGTACCCAGTAAGGGGGGCACACCGTTGCTGCTGCCGAGGAGTGCCGAGCCCGATGCTCTGTGAGCAGAGGGACTGGGGCGAACTCGGGAGCCAGGCCTCGGCAGCCAGGGTGGGTTTCGATGGGTGGATATTACCACCGCCAGTTGATTGGCCCCATAAAGCAAGCGTTACATAGTGGGCCATGAAAGGGAGACAGACCGACAGCTTGATGTCGGTGAGAGCACAGGCATGCACAGCTGGAGGTTTGGATTTCCGTGGACTGATCAAAAGTACCTTCCCACAGATCGTAAGACATCTCACGGTAGGGCCTCACAGCGAGCCCGCCTCGTCATGGACGGAGCAGAGGAGACCTTGGGAGGAAGGTCCAGTGGGAGAGCAGAGCTTTCCAGAGCCTTGCCGGGCTCTCCGAGGGCATCTGCTGATTCAGCCCCAAGACAGGATGAAGAAGCCAAAGAGCTATCGTGGCTGGCTCTCAGCTGTCCAGGCAGCTCAAACTCAGGGTGAACCCCACGTGTGTGTGCCAGAGCAGGATTGTGTTCCAGAGGGTTTGCCGTGGCTCTTCTGAAGTAGCTCACCAGGCCTTTCTTACGAGGCACCTCCACATAGACGCCAACTTCCAGCCTCTGGTCAGCAGCCAAGGACGTCGCCATTTACAGCACCGAGATTTCTGCTGGCTGCCATCAAGTCCCCGCCTCTCAGGACTGCAAGGGGTGACATTTCAGGAAAGGCAGATCACTCTCTGCATCGTAAGCCTGATGCATACCGTACTCTATCACAGTGCAAATCAGACAGTTTGTTTAAAAGGTCACACCAAATCCAAAGTTTCCCTTAAGGAGGATCAACCCTTCTCTGAGTCCCCACATCATAGGACAGCAGGAGAGCGCGTCCGCGAAGGCTGAAAAGCCACGACAGTGCAGTTCAATTCATCTTCATACTTGAGGCGGCCTTTCAGGCTCTGTCAAAGGAACGGGGGAGGCAATGAACGCTCTCCCTAGAGATGGTGCCTGTGATTTCTGGCACATATGAGAGGCTGCAGGTGAACCCCGATCTAGAGGGAGGTCACACTGATCTGTGTACAGTACACTTTTCAGGCAATCATGCAGCCTTCGCCTGAACACTTGCTGTGAAAGGGAGTTCACTCCCTCCGCCTAGGAGGAGAGTTTTAACGGCTCGAAAGGTATCTTGATGTTGCCCAGCAAGCTGACTTCCTGTAACCCCCACCCATCGCTCTTGTCCTCTCGTGGAAAGAGCTAGAAACTTGCTTTTTCCAGAGGATCTAATCGATCATCCACATAACTGCTTTTTCAATGCTTTCAGGCACATGTCCGGAACCTCCTTGGTCTGAGCTGCCTTTTGCTCTCCCGGGGTTTAGGTCTCCTCAGCAGGACCCTGGTGGGAGCGCAGTGACTCCCCAGCCCTTTGAAGCGCGGAGCTGAGACAGAGGCCAAGGAGCCTGGCATCCTCTCTCCCTTTGTTCCAGACAGTGTGCTTCCTCTGCGCTGCCTCGGATTGCATTAGCTTGTTGGCAGCCCCGCACACCATTGACCCATTAATGAGCGAGCGTCTGCTCTGGCTCCCCGGTCCTTTTTCAGGTGTGTTGTTGATAAGCCCTCTCGCCCCGCTGGGCATTTGTGCAGCTTGCTGTTCAGACGTAATTGCAGTGCTTTTACATTTATCCTTGTTAAATGCCATCCGTCTTAGTTATCTCGTGCTGCTGTAACAGAAAGACCACAAGTCGGTGCCTGGATTTTTTCCCTTCCCTCGCAGTTGAAGAGGCCAGAAGTCTGAAGTCAGGGTGCCAGCTCTCAAAAGAAACTTGGTCTCTTTGAGCGTCTGCTTTGGGGAGATCTTCACGTGTCTTGGTAGACATCACCCCCCAGCTTTGTTTGCTAGCTAGTAATTGCTTTTCTATCTCAAAAGACAGGGACTCAAGGCACAGGTTACTCTAATCTTGCTTCATTCACACAACAAAGGCAGCCCATTCCCAAATCACCAGGGGCAGTGAGGTTCCCATGGACCACACACACACACACTTTGGAGGTACCTGGAGAAAACGCCATGCTTAGGGAAGTGGAGAGGCATGCCAAAAGAGGAGCCCCTCGACCAGATGGATTGACCTAGGGGCTCGAACAATGGGCCAGGCTAGCACAGCGTGGAAACAGTTGTGAGGATGGCGCTGGACCGGGCAGTGTTTTGTTCAGTTGTGCACAGGGTGGCAATGGGTCGGAACTGCCCCACAGCACCTAACAATGACAATGGATACAGCTTAATGCATAACAGCACCCTCTCTGTGTGGTCCCCCGAGCTAGCCTCATGAGATGGTTTTCTGTTGACCGGGATTGGGTCATCCAGCACATTAGCTCCTTCCTGTAAGACACTGTGCTTACTGCGCCGTGAAGAGCTGAGCCTCTTGGAACACTGGTCTGGGAGATTCTCTGCTTTGCCCAGCCATCCTTCTTTTCGCCCTCACACCATCTCGGAGGGGGGTGCTATGACCCCCATCTTGTCTCCTCTCTTGTTAGGCGCGCTTCTGTTCATTCCAACCCATAGCGACCCCGTGTCCAGCAGATGAGGTGCTGCCCCGCCCCGTGCCATCGCATGGCTGTAGTTAGATCATGGCAGTCACTCTGTCCGTCCATCTTGTGGCCGTCCTCTTTACCAAGCAGGGTGTCCCCGTCTACGAACTACTGTCTCCTGATAAAATGTCCGAAAGGACTCTGTGCTTCTCCGGAGCTGTCTGTCTGCGCTTCTTCCCAGACAGATGTTGCTGTGCTTCTGGAGATCCGTGGGTCTTTCAATATTCTTTGACACCATAGTGATGAGGCATCAATTCTTCTTGGGGACTTCTTTAGTCATTGTCCGGTTTCCACAGGCACATGAGGTGAATGAAAACACCTAGGTGTGGGCCAGGCACACCTCAGTCCTCAAAGGGACCGTGGCGTGTGCAGTGCGTTACCTGGTCTGATGCAGCAGATTTACCCAAGGCAATATGCCGTTTCATTTCTTGACTTTTTCCTTGATCTCCATGTTAATAGATACGGAAATTGACTCCAAACAATTAAGTCACTTATCTGAGGACACAGCCAAACACAGTCAGGATGTGTACGCGATCCTTATGCTCATGCCACTCTACTATGGAATTTTCATCCAAGTCATTAATAATTTGAATGGAGCAAGATAGGAACAGAGGCTGGTGACAAGTTCTTTGAAAAAACAAAACAAAGCCACCTTCCCACAATGTATTGCTGAAAATCTGAAGTCCAGAAGAATTTGCTTAAAATGACATGGATTCGCTCAGAGGCTGTGGTAGTCCCCTAATCCAGTGTCAATTGAAGGATTAAGAGTGGAGGGGTGGCGTCTAGGCTGTCAATCTGGAGATAACCAATGAGACTTCTGGGGTCATAGCCTTCTTCTGAGAATTCTGGGAAATCTGGTACTTCCTTCTTGGAGGCAGAAGACACACCTCTCTCTCTCTGGTACTCCCTGGGAGACATTGCAGAAGACAAACCACATGAACGCAACCAGACCTCGGAAGCCGGAGAAGCCACAAAGAGACCCCTGCCAGCACTGAGATGTTTCCAATGACACTGGATCCAAAGACTTCCTACCCACTGGCCTGTGATCTGCATTTGGTGTCATCGCATGTGTTTCACGTGTCTGAAGAGGACTTTATAAATTGAAATTGGAAATATGGGCAAATATCGAACTTATGGACTTGATCTGGACTGTGCTGGGATGGTTTCTCAATGTTCAATTGCTCTTGTATATAAATCTACTCCTTATACACATATGTGTATCCATGGATTTGTTTCTCTAGTTTACCCAGACTGACACAGAGGCAAACTGTGAAGTGAAGTTGGGATCACAAAAACTTTATCTGGCCTGTAAAGAAGCATCGATGCACTTGAATTATGTTGGCAAAGACTCTTGAAAGTACCATGGACTACCAGAACTGACAAATCTGTCTTGGGAGAAATACAGACAGGATGCATCTTTGAAACAATGGTTGCGAGACTTTGGCGCATGTGCTTTGGACATGTTATTAGGAGAGAGGAGTCCTGGTTAAGGACATCATGCGTGATAAAGTAGAGGGCGACCCTCGATGAGAGGGTGGATACCGTGACTGCAGCAATGAGCTCAAACACAGCCGCACTTGCGAGGATGGCCCAGGACCCTGCAGTGTTTCCTCCTCTTGTTGAGATGAGTCGGAACCAGATTGATGACCTCTAACAACACCTGGAAAGGAAAGGGGGAAGGAAGCTTGGTGGGACACGGAAGAAGACATGAAGCGGTAATGCAGACTCTGCCAGTCCAGCGGATAGCTCCAGCCCAAAGATCCCCCATTAAAGGAATCTCCTGTTGGCAAAAGTGCCCAGTCAGTGGCTGGGGACTGCCACCAGGAGAGGATACTTTGACTCCAAAAGGAGACAGACGCAGAAGGAACTACTAGTCCGAGGAGGTCAGCTAAGTGCACTCCTCATAGCGAGGCAGCGAGCTCTTCCTCCCAGGGGCGTGTCAAGGGGCATTTCCACATCTGCCACAGACCTGGATTTAATCTAGCTGGCTTTATATAAGTTCTTGAAAGATATTATTTTACTGACTTAATAACAACAGCAATGTTGACTTTCAGTCATTATAAAATAAAAGTATTGTCTCACTAGATACATTACTAATGCCACAGAGATATCTATGTATGTGTGTGTATACCCACACACACATAGACACACACCAAATGGTTTTTCATTAAAATATTTTACAGCAGGCATTTGGGCAAGCTATTGGAAATGGCCCAAGGTGTCTCCAGAGTGGCGGTCACTGAACTCAGGTCAACCCCTTGCATTTTCCAGTAGTGAGCAGTTAGATGAAGTCATAAATAAATTATTATTAAGCACTTTGCAAATATAGTGTTATGTAAATGCTAAATAATCATAATAATATAGTAGGATGCTGATCTTGATAAACGGGTCGGCTTCCATGTCATTTAAAATGGATAGCGCAGCAATGTCTGTGAAGATGAATGAGGACCAGGCTCGCAGAGCTCAATAACAGCACAGACTTTCTGCTCTGAAGCTGGGCCTCCTCCCGAGTTGCTGCCTTCTACCTTGGTCTCTGTGGGACAATTAGCAGAGGAGTGGGATTCTGGCCGGCTTTATGGGGGTAGTAAAAAGGATCCTATGCCAGCGTGTTGGAAGTAGATGTAGGTGAGTGCGTGGGGATTTGCATTTCTGAGAAGTCAGGGCTAATCTATAAGGAGGTGGGGGCAGGGAATTAACATTTATTGAGTGTCTCCTGTGACCCAGACACTGTGCTCAGTGCTCGGTGTTTATTATCTCATTCATCCTCCAGACCGGCGCATTAAGGTAATAGAGGAGTGGAAGAAAGCAGAAGGCATTACTATTTTCTGTAGAAAAAGCAAAAATATGGAGCCCGGTGGTATGGCTGGCAGTTTTGTTTTTGCATTCTGGAAAAGAGTGGGGTCCAGAAGCTGGGGAGAGGCCCCCAGGGAATCAGAGCCAGCCTGACCCAACGATTCATCACAGTCACCCAAGGCAGTGCCCTTCAAGGACACACATTTGTATGTTGAAAGAGTTACTCTCCTCCTCCGGAGCTCCCCCAGAATACGCTTCTCCTTGTCCCTGCTGTACACCTGCCTGAGTCCGCATGTCCAACATGGAGTCAATGCTGACTCGTGGTGGCCCCTATTGGTTCCGAGACTGTAACTGTGTACTAGAGTAGAAAGCCCAGTGGTTCTGCAGAGCCGCTGGTGGTTTCGAACTGCGGAGCCAACACGTAACCACCACACCATCAGCCTCCTTCAAACCTTCATTGACCTTAGCAACATCTAGCAGATATTGATCATTGTGATTCAATCAAGAACTCCGCTTGTCGTTGTGTGGATTCCAACTCATGGCAGACCCTGGCGTGCCAGGGTAGAACAGTGCTCTGCCACTTTTCAATGGTACACATTTTCAGAAGCGGATTACCAGGCCTGTTTTCAGAAGGGCCTCCGGGTGGACACAAAGTCCAACAGTTACCTTATTAACTCAGCGTGCTGTTTGTACCACCTAGGGAACGGATACAGGGATTAACACACGCCTACCACTGTGGTGAGGATCCCTGGGGTCACTATCAGTAAACGTTGGGTTGTTAACAACAGGTCAGTGGTTCGAACCCACAAGCTTCCTGGAGGAGAAACAAGAGGCTGTCTACTTCCATCAAGATATACAGCATCAGGGTTGCTCTTAGTTAGAGTCCAGTCCGTGGATATCGGCTTGGTGTTTGGTGATATTGAAGTGAGGGATTTATGTACACGGTCTCATTTATTCCTTCCAACAACACGTGAAGCATGTTTTAGACTAACTAACATTGTGTAGTAGGGACTTGCCAGAGCCATGCAACTAGTTCACGGAGGAAGACGTGAGCAACAACCGCTGGGCTTTTCGCTACGAGATAACCTGGTTAGATGACTTGGGAGCACGAACATCCTGCCAGCTAGAGAGTTTTCCCTGCCATCATTGCTGCATTTTGTTCTTAAAATGATGTGGCCCCCGATGGCACAGCTCTTAAGCACTCAACTGCTACCCAGAAGGTTGGCTGTTTGAACCTATCAGCCTGAAATAGAAAGATCTGGTGATTTGCTTGTATAAAGATTTCAGCCGAGGATCAGTTCTGCTCTGACCCACTGGGTCAGTATCAGTTGAAGCCACCAACAACCCTTAGTTTAATGTGTTAGCTTTTGAGGGTATAAAAATCACTCGAGTGTTTGGGATTTTTGTTTAAACAGTTTTCATTGAGCATTATAAAACCAAACCAGGGTCAAAACCATCGGGTTGATGCTGACTCATAGTGACCCTATAGGACAAGGTCGAATTGCCTCTGTGAGTTTCTGAGACTACAGTGCTTCACTGATTTAAGAAGAATAATTGATATAAAGTAAAGTGCACATATCTGTCGTGTAAAATTTAGAAAAGTTCATTTATAAGGGGACTTCAAAAAGTTGTGGAAAAATGGAATGAAAAGATAATGGAATTTTTCCACAAACTTTTGAAGTGCCTTGTACATATATTAGTGATACTGTCACCACAGCCAAGATTATGAACTGAGCCCATCAAAGTCTGCTGATGTCCCTTAGTAATCCATCCTCTCCACAGATCCTCACGACCACTTCTTCCTCAGGCAACCGCTCATCTGCTTTCTGTTACTGTAATTAGCTTGCATCTTCTAGAGCCTTATGTAAATGGAACTTTAAGTACATACTCTTTCTTTGCCTGGCTTATTTCAATCAGTATAATAGTTTGAGATTCATTTAAGTGTTCGCCTTTTCTTTTTCTTTACAAGGAAGTAAGAACATTGTAGTTTATTTCATTTTAGCTTTGGAGTTGGTCCATAGTACAAATTCCAGTTCTGTCACTGTATGCCATGAAATTTTTAAAAATTAAAAAAATTTAAACCTCTTTGAGGCACAGTTGTCTCATATGTGCACCGAGTATGGTAATAGCTGTGTTACATAGGGTTAGAAGATTAAATGAGAGCATGTTGGTGACGTACATAGCACAGAATCTACATATGCTGGTGTTGCTAGGTGCCTTTACCCTGGCTCTGAAGTTCTGATTCTTAGCAACCTGCTGTACAGCAGGACAGAACACTGCCCCGCTCCGTGACTTCTCAATTGTCATAATGTTTGTGAGCATCGTCGTAGCCAATATGGCATTATATTTAAATTAAGGTCTTCCTCTTTCCCCAACCTTACTATTTTACCAAGAGAGACGTCCTTTCTCATGGACCCACCCCTCCTGATAACATTTCCAAAGTATGTGAGACAAAGTCTTGCCTTCTAATAAACATTCTGGCTGTACTTCCAAGACAGATTTGTTTCTGCTTTTGGCAGTTCCCGGTGTATTCACTGCCAACTTCATAATGCAAAGGCATCAATTCTTCTCTATTTGCCCTCATTCATTGTCCAGCTATCTCGTGCTTAGTGGGTGATGGAGAATACCATGGCTGGGGTCTGGCATGCCCTGGTCCTCAAAGAGACCCTATGAAGAGGTGCTTGTGAAGCAGACTTGCCTAATGCAATATGGCGTTTGATTTTTTTTTGACTACTGTTTATATGTTGTGTTCCAAGGAAAATGAAAACCTGGACAACTTCAGTCTTTCCTCCATGTACAATGATCTCTGTTGGTCGAGCTGTGTGGATTCGGGTGTTCTTGGCAATGAGTTGTGATCCATACCAAAGATTGCAGTCCTGGAGTTTCATCGGCCAGCGCTTCATATCCTCACTTTGAGCAAGCAAGGTTGGACCAGCTGCACCAGGTTAATGAGCTAGTTGCCAAACTGGATGCTTCGTTCTCCATCCAGTGCTGCATGTCAGATTATTTTACCAATATACACATTGAGTAAGGATAGTGAGAGGATACCAGCTTGGCACACACATATCCTGATTTTCAACCCTTCACCTGTCCCCGTGTTCTGTTCGAATGACTGCGTCTTGGTCTATGTATAGATGCCGCATGGGCACAATATTCTGGAATTCCCATTCTTAGCGATGTTATCCAAAATTTCTCATGATCCATACAGTCGAATGTCTTTGCATAGTCAACAAAACACAAGTAAATATCTTTTTGATATTCTTTGGTTTTAACCAAGATATATCTGATGTTAGCAGTGACTTATATCACTTGTCTCGTGTCCACTCCTTCCTGAACCCAGCTGGAATTTCCTACAGTTTCCTGTTAATGTTCTGTTGTAACTGGTTTTTAAATTAGCGTCAGTATAAGGTTGAGATTGTGCAATAATTCCCACCTTCACTTGGGCCACCTTTTCTGAAATGGACAAACCATCGATTTCTTTTAGTCAGTTGATCAGTTAGCTGCCTTTCAAATTTCCTGGCATAGACGAATGTTTCCAGTACTACATCAGCTTGTTGAAACATTTCAGTTAGTATTATGTCAACTTGGAGGGCCTTGTTTTTCACCAATGCCTTCATGGCAGCTTGGGCATTTTCTTGCAGCATGAGTAGGAGCCCTGGGGGTCTAGTGGATTATGTGTTGGGCTGCTAATGGCAAAGTCAGCAGTTCAAGACCACCAGCACCTCTGTGGGAGAAAGATGGGCTTTCTACTCCAGTAAAGAATTACAGCCTTGGAAACCTGTGGGGCATTCTGCCCTACACGACAGTCTATATGAGTCAAAGTTGACTTGACGGCAGTGAGAGTTCTTGGAATAGTTGAACTTGGACCATTTATTGGGAAGAATGGCTCCATGTATTCTGACAATCTTCTCTTGATGTTTCCTTCTTTGTCAGGATATTGTCCATAGCATCCTTCTATATTGAAACTCCAGGTTTGAGATTTTATTCAGCTCGAGAAACATGGAGTGTGTTCTTCACCTTAAATTTTCCAACTCTAGGTCTTTGAACACTTTCTAAAATACTTTACTTGCTGTTCTTAAGCTGCCCTTTGATGGAAAATTTCTGTTCGGCGTTTTTCTTCCATTCACTTTAGCTACTCTGAATTCAAAAGCAAGTTTCAGAGTCTCTTCTGACATCCGTTTTGGTCTTTCTTTCTCTTTTTGTCAATCTTTTATCAAGATTTTGCTTGCTTCATGTCTGATGTTCTTAGCATCATCAACTTGGCTGGTCTTGTGTCATTAGTGTTCAATACATCACATTTGTCCTGAGATGGCTTCTAATTCAGATGGGACATACTCAAGATTGTATTTGGGCTCTTGTAGACTTGGTTTAATTTTCTTCAGCCTGAAATTGCATATGAGCAACTGATGATGTATTCCACAGTGAGCCCCTGGCCTTGTTTTGATGGATAATATTGAGCTTCTCCAGGATGGTGTTCCACAGACATAATCAATTTGATTCCTATGTCTTCCATTTGGGGAGATACACACGTATCAAGGATGCTCAATAAGTAAACCATTACTCTAGCACAATCCAATCCGGCGACCTCCAGCTTCATTTCTCTCCCCCAGGCGATATTTTCTAACTACGCACGCTTACTCTTTGTTTCCAACTTTTGCACTGCATTCACCAGTGAATCTCGATGGATCTTGATTGCATGTTTGATGAAAAAGTGAAATATTCCACCAATTCCTCTAGTCTTAAATTGATCCAACTTGGAATCAAGATGAATTGGTATTTAATGGTGATCAATTTATAACCCAAGAGACCTGAAGAATTCTTCAATTTTTTCATTACTGGCTTTAATGATTAGTATGTAAATTTGAATAAGTCATATTTACTGATAATCCTTGTAGGTATATGAATATTATCCTATCAGATTTATTTGTACTTTAAGAGATTTTTTCCCCAAACCATTTTATTAGGAGTTAATCCAGATAGCATACCATTCCTTAATTCAATTATATCACACAGTACTTTATAATCATTGCCAAAATCCGCTTCCAAATATTTTCCTCCTTCTTGAACTCCTTGATATCAGCTTACTCTTCCCCCCCCACTCCCCTCGCTCACTGTACCCCCAGGAACACCCTTATTTTAGCTGTTGTCTCTATATTAATCTATCCTGGGTTTCATACACAAAAAAACATATAACAAAGATTCAAGAAGGTTTCCAACAATGACAAAATACAGTGGCGATGAACCCCAATATGAAAACCATACAGACAATATTCAAGACCAGATCATGCCCAGAGTGTACCAGAGGGGAGGTCCAGTGGCCAGGCTTTCATCATTCAGGTCAGGTTTTCATGTTGATCTGCGATGGTGGTCCCCCCAGTGCTTCCGTTTGATGAGCAGCGTCATGTCCTCCCTCGGTTATGCTTGGAGAGAAAGTGTATTTCAGACTTCCACTGTCATCCAGATCTTCGGCACACCGGAATCTCGCAGTTTACCTCTGACATTATCGCTCCTTCATATTTGAATTATAGAATTTGCAATCCTTGGGTTACAGATGCTGGTGTGCTTGTTGCATGTGGGCTCATTTGACATCTCACTTAGCTGGCTGCTTGTTTGGAAACAAGTCTTTAAGACCCCAGATGCTATTTGATCTGATACCCAGGCACCGTCACGATAGATTTTGAGGTGTTCTTTTTGAGGATACATGAGGCACTATTCCTCAAGAAACTCTCATGTAGAGGAGACCTTATGACTGTTGATTAAAAAGGGACAACACCAGTCCATTTCAGCTCCTGGATTCCTAGAACGTTTATCCTTATGACTTCCATTTCATTTTTGACCACTCCCAAATTTTCTAGATTTAGATGTTACACATTACACATGTTCATTATTGATGGATGTTTGCAGCTTTTGTTCTCATTTTGAGTCATGTCACATCAGCAAATAAAGGGTTCCAAATCCTTATTCATCTGCATCCTTAAGGTACATTCCATTTTGAGGAGGAAATTCAACTGCATTGAATGATTTCCCACCTATTGGACTCATTAATAGCAGCTGATGTTCCGATGCTAGTTACAAAGTTTTCAGTGGATAATCCGTCAAGTGTGGACATTTTCTTTCTTTCTAGTCTGTCTTAGTCTCGAAGCTTCTCTGAGATCTGTCCACCAGGGGTGACCATTGTGGTATTTGCGATACTGGTGACATAGCTCCTAGCACTGACAGATGAGAAAACTGACAAACTGACAGAGGAGCCGAGAGCCATTAAAATGTTTAATAATGATACAATACAATAATTAATCAAGGTCTATTTGCTGTCTCCCAGGAACTCAGTATTAAGTAAAATAATTGGCACACTTTACTAAGTACTGTTCTAAATAGGATATATGAGTTAACTTAGCTAATCCTTATAAGACGCCTATAAAATATTAGGCTCATTATAATTCCCATAAAACAAATAATAAAATGTAAGTAGGTAAAATAAGTGTCCATCTCACAGACGGTGGTTGTGGAATCAGAATTTGAATTGAGGCGAGTCTGGCTTGAGTCTCTGTATCCTTTCCTATAATTGCCTGGTTACCTGTCGGGATGCAGTGGCATCCTTGCTCACACCTAGCTCCTTGCACAAAGGATTTAGATGCGGAGCACATTGAAGTAACTAAGTAATATTAGAGGAGTGATAAAATAATAACTTTTATTATTCTGCTGTGGTTGCTAGGTGCTGTTGAGCTGGTTCTGACTCATAGCGATCTTACTTATGCAGCACGGAAGGAAACACGGCCTGGTCTTGGACCGTCCTGCCAACTGTTGCTACTTTTAAGCCACATGTCAATCCATCTCAGACAAGCCCTTCCTCCTTTTCACTGCCCCTGCAGTTTAGCATGCATGCTGTCCTTCTCTCGGCACTGGTTTCTCTGACAACGTGTCCAAAGTGAAACAAAGTCTCACCATCCTTGCCTCTAAGGAGCATTCTAGTGGTACCTTTTCCAAGACAGCTCTGTTTGTTCTTTTGAAACACTTCTGGATCTGCTTGCTCTTTTAGAATATTGGAATGCTTCCAACATTCTTCACCCACACCATAGTTCTAATGCATCGAGTTTTCTTTGGTCTTTGTTTTTGCATATTCAGTGACCAGCTCTCAGATGCATAGGAGGCAATTGAAAATACTATGGCTTGGGTCAGGGGCACCTTAGTCCTCGAAGTAGCATCTTTGCTTTTCAACACTCCAAACAGATTTACCCAATGCAATGCATCATTTGATCTCTTGACTGCTGATTCCATGAGCATTGCTGATTCCATGAGATCTAAGCAAGATGAAATCCTTGACAACGTCAATCTCTTCTCTGTTTATCATGGAACTATCTATCTACTGTTGCAATTGTGAACATTTTTGTTTTCTTCACATTGAGTTGTATCTACGCAGTATGTAATGCATATTAAAGCCTGCAGTCTTTGATCTTCATCAGCAAGTGCAAGTCCTTCTCACTGTCAGCAGGCAAGGTCCTGTCATCTGCATATCAAAGATTCTTACTAAGCCTTCCTTCAATCCTGATAACACGTTCTTTTTCATATAATCCAGCTTCTTTGATTGTTTGCTCAGTGTACAGCTTGAATCAGTCTGACAAGAGGATACAACCTTGATGCACACCCTTCCTGATTTTAAACCATGGAGTATTCCCGGGTCCTGTTTGTACAACTACTTCTTGTTCCAGGTCCTGGTTCTGCATGAGGACAAGGAAGAATTCTCGCATTCCCATTCTTTTCAAAATTCTCCATAGTTTGTTAGGATCCCCACAGTCTAATGCATTGGCATTCTCTGCTTTCAGCAAGATCCATCTGATCTCCACAGTGATATCCCTTGTTCCACATCCTCTTCTGAATCAGACAGAACCTCTGACAGCTGCCTGTCAGTATACTGCTATGACTGTATCAAATCATTGTTGCTGTTGGGAGGTGCCACCAAATTGATTCTAACATACAGAGACCCAATAGGACAAAGTGGAAGTGCCTGCAGAGGGTGCCCTAGAATGAAATCTCTATGGGAACAAAGTGCCAGGTCTTTCCTAACAAAGTCAGTGGGTGGGTTCAAGGCATTGACTTGGGTTAGCCGAATACTTAATCATGGTGCCACTAGGAGTCCTTATATTTTTATTAAAGGATAACAAATACTTCCAATTTTTATAAGCCTATCCTGTAATTTAGTTAGTAAGGGTAGTCCATACCTAGGAATCTTGGTGGTACAGTGGTTGAGTGCCTGACTTCTAACCAAAAGGTTTGAAACGAGAATCACCAGCCATTCCATGTGAGAGAAAATGCTTGCCCAAATATCAAAAGCTTTAGAAAGGCAGTAGATCAGCTCTGTCCTGTCCTGCAGTGTCTCTGTGAGTTGAAATTCAGTTGACAGCACCAGATTTGGTCTTGCTTTGGTTAATAGGTTCCATCTGATTTTGATTCTGGAGTTAACTGTGCGGGAGAAGAACATGGAACTTATTAAGAAGAAAGTATGCCAGTCAGAGCAGAATCGCCTTCTGCTGGAAACACTTTAGAAACTTCATGGGGAAAAAATAATGAATTAATTAACAAAAGAAACTTCATGAAAGCCTTGGGGAGGGTAAGGTTGTAGAGCATTTCAAGAAGGTACGCCCATCCCTGAGGCCCAGTCCCAGTTGATCCAACTAGATTCGTCCTTGGTTTGGGAACTGGCTGTCCATTTGGAGTCCCTTGGAGACAGTTTCCAGAAATACAGGGAGTTGAGACAAATAGGTTTGTAAACTAGCGAAAAGGACGGTTTGGGGCATCTTGTGTTCGGATCATAATGAGAGATACAGATGGTAACATCCAACAGGTGGTTGTGTTTCTGGGGTGCTGAGTTCAGGAGGGAGGGCAGGATTGAAGGTGCAGACATGTGAGCTGTTGATGTAAGGAATGTAGTTGAAGCCATGGGAGAGGGTGAGATCACCCAGGGACACCTATGCCATAGGTTGGCTCAAGTACTTGTATGCTATAATTGGGGTGCACTGAAGATCTGGAATTTGCTGGAGTTGGGGAGGGAGAATTAATTCAGTTCAGATGAACAAATGCTGCTGTCTTGCCTGGCACGCACAGAACCCCTGCCTTTGAAAGTCTCATGCTTGCAATGGAGGAGAAAGGAGGAGAAATACAGATCCAATAATTTCAGAGGTAATCAAAGCATTCATTCAAAGGTTATTTAACGCACTGCCATCAAGTAGATGCTGACTTATAGCGACCCTGCAGGACAGGGTACAGCTGTCCCTGTGGGTTTCTGAGACTAACTTACGGGAGTAGGATGCTCGTCTTTGTCCTGCAAAGCTTATTTAGACACAGTCCAAGTTAAAACTGTGTGACTACCTGGGGAAAGATTAGTACCGTGACCTTGGAAACTGTGTGCTGAACACCAAAACAGGGAGTTATGAAAAGCAAAGATTTAAATGGTCAGTTTTGCCATCTGAGTTGGAGATGTAATGAGAGATCCTGGTATTAAAGTCTGACTTGTGTTTCCAAGTAAGTGAGCTCAGGAGTGAGGGCAGGATTGAAGATATAGGCACATGAGTTGTTAGAATCTGGGTGCAGTTAAGCCGTGGGACAGGATGGCATCACCCAGAGACAGGTGCAGAGTGAAAGTAGCTAGTCAACACGGTGACTACGTTTGACCAAGTGCCAGTATCAGAGGCATATTAAAGTAGTGGGACTGGGCATTATCTTACTGATGGTTGTGTTCATGTTAGCTGTCATCCAGCCCCTGATTTGTGGTGATTGCATAAAAAGTAATGTTGTCTCTTCCAATGCTCCCCAAATCCACCAGTGTCAAGCACATACCATTTGTCCCATCTATATAGATATACATTTTAAAGACCGTTGGCATTCTAAAGACTTAGAATGACGATACCAAAACAAACTCAAAAGTCTACCTTTCCCTACAAGTTAGGACAGTAGCACTGGGCAGAGAGGCTAGTGTCATAGAACAACTGCTTTGATAAATCTGATATGTGGAAACCCGTGAGAGACAGAAGTGGAAGAGACTTCCTTGTTTTTCTGGATCTTGAGAGTTGTTCACCTTTGCCAAGGTCCAGTCTTCACACTTTCCTATCTTTCTCTATTAGTGAGAAGAATTTTAGTTTTCCTCCTCTGAAAGACCCCCACCTTATACAGGTTCCAGCTTTTCTAGTTTTTAACTAACTATATTTCTAGGGGATTCAAGTACATGTATAATTCATGAATGGAGAAGGTTTAAAATACTGGAAAGAAGATCTCTATCCTATGATGTTGAGATCGTTTGTGTTATTCTCCCCCACACTGATGTAAAACTGTGTTAGACTGGGTTGACTAGAGACACAAATCCAGAGACACTCATATGTGTGTAGGAGAGAAGTTTATATCAAAGAGCAATTGTATATTGAGTAAAAATCCCAGCCCAGTCCAGATCAAGTTCACAAGTCTGATATTAGCCCATATGTCCTATACTAGTCCATAAATTCCTCTTTAGACTCACGCAGCACATGCAATGATGTGCAATCCAGGAAGATCCTGGGTGAGTAAGTGAAAAGTCTTGTGGATCCAGTGGCAGTACAATCATCTCAGCCCTGACAGGGGTCTCCAGGTTGCTCCTCCAGTTCTCTGATTGTGGCTCCTCAACAGGAAGGTGAAGCAGAGAGAGAGAGGCTCTCGCAGGGCATGGCAACTCTCTGCATGGCTTGTCAACAGGAAAACCAAAGCATAGAGAGAGAGGAAGTTCCCAGAATCATCACGAGAAGGCCACACCCACACGGAGGCATCATCAGGCTGACTGACAAGCTAGACTCCATCCCTTCACTCTTAATATCCTCAAATTGACATACGATTATGTAACTACCATAACAATTATATGTAATACACACACACACAGGGTTACCAAACACAACCCAGAATGTGTTTCAAAGCCATGTATTTAATTTTTTTTAACAAAACAATCATATCACCTTCAAAATACCCTCCATTATACTTGCTTGATACATTTGTGAAATCTGCGATTCCATTCTTGGAAACATTTTTCAAACTCATCTGTTTGGATGGCTGACAGCACCTCCCTTGTTTTTTCTTCATCTCTTATACGTTATCAACTTGCTGTCCTTTCATGTCCCCCTTCATTCACAGAAACATAAAGAAGCTGCCCAGAGTGAGGTCAGATGAGTATAATGTGCGGGACAAGGGCGGCATGCTGTTTTTTGCCAAAAACTGGCACACTGAGATGGTTGCGTGAGCAGGTGCATTCACATGGTGGCAAAACCAGTTCCCAGTCTGCCACAAATCAGGCCTTTTTTGTCACACACTGTTAACCAGTCTTTTCAGAACCTCTAAATAGAAAGTGTGATTAGCAGTCTGACCTGGTGGAACAATATCCAAATGAACTATCCCCCTCACAGCAACAGAGCTTTTCCCCTATTTTTTGTGGGGGCACCCCTCATATGTGTATGAGTACACAAACATATATATGTACAGATTATATGTACCCATCTCTTTATGCTTCTAATTCTTTCTCACTCAATCAGCACTACACTGTTGAGCAGCATCTACGTGTGGATGACCTATTAGGGTCCAGGGACACAGTGGGGAATAGTATATGAGAGTGTCTGCCATTGAGAAACAGACTTTCTGCTCACAGTACTTCAGGCGGTCCCGGGCTTATGAATGTGAATGTCCAACTCATGGAAAAGTCACGCTTCGCCTTTAATTTTAAGTAAATTTGCTGTCACTTTGAGTGATTGAACTAACCCTTCCTCGCCACAAATTTTCCATCACAATCATCTTCATTTGCTACCTATGCAGCTCAGAGATCACAGAAAAGGTGCTAAGCCATTCCTTGCATCAAAACCAACCAAGAATCAAGCTCACTGTCCTTGAATCCAGACCGGCTCATAGTGCCCCTGTAGAACAGAGTTGAGCTGCCCCCCAGTGGACCCAAGGCTATAATCTTCACGGAAGAAGACTTCCACCTCTTCCCCCTGCAGTTTTCACAAAAGTAAAAGTAAATAAGTACCACGTGCTCCTGTTCCAACTTGCCTACGAATTCTTAAAGAGGCACTCAGGACTTCATTGAGTGTACAGCTTGGGCACTGTAGAAAAAGCAGTCCTCCCTAGCCTCATTCTTTTTGTGTCCCCACGCGCTCTGTTGCTGGAGGTCTAACCACCCTTGTGAAGGAGGTGGGGCAGTGATTACTATTATTGTACACCAGGTAGCTAGACACAGGGGTGGAATCAGTTGGGAGAATCAGTCCGGGGCACTGATCCAGATCTTTGGGTTAAATGCTCTTCCTGTTAAGGGGAATGTTTTTTCCCCCCTGCACCCTTATCCTGGGCACCTTGCCTTTGCAATTTCCTGGTTGTCTATTTTATCTCTTCAGCTGACAAATCTGACAGACGCTTGGGGAGTACTGCCTCGAGAATAACTTGCCTTTGGGCAAGTGTTAAGTCGCACAGGTGTGTAATGGACGTTGGAGGGGCCACCGTCAGAGCCAGGGTCCTCTTCCCAGCCCCCTCGTTGTGTCTGGAAGGACGCATGCTGATCAGTGCTGTACGAACCAGCAAGCAGCTAGCACAACCAAAGGCGCTCAAACTGGCTGTCGTTCAGGTCAGCTAATTAAATCAGCTATTGTTGCATTACTGATAAGGACAGTTTGGAAAAGGAAAAAAGCCACTTATTTCAGCAGCCAGAAGGCTGCAGCCAAGAAAATGTGCTAATGGGAACACGCTGAAGGAAACCCTTCTGACTAGTGGCCATATATATCTAGGGGCTTCTGGTGGCTCGTTCTCCAAGCCATCTGCTGAGCTCCATGCTCCCAGCCCTCTCTGGCTCGGGGCCTTGTAGGGAGGGCTACTCCCCAGCTTTCTGGTACCCACATGCATCCGGGGAGAGCCATTTCTCCTTTCCCCACCATAGGTCTAACACTCCTGGGAGTCTCGACAGAAATAGGCATCTTTCTGGGAAAGAACAGCTTACCATGTATTATAAAATCTAATCTTTCCCTAGTATGAGAGCCAGTTGTTATGGAAAAGATCTCCAGGAAAAAAAAACGAAAGGGAAAGAAGAGCTAGAGTACTTTCTATAGGATTAATGTGCACTGTAATCCAGGACACGAGTAGCGTCAAGAAGAGGAATAGGCATTCTAATTTTATGGGGAAGCTTGCCATTATAAGTAGAAAAATGTGATAAGTACCTACTCTATCTAAATGAGGAAGCACATTCTCTGGGTCTCAGTTCATCTTCTGCAAAAGAGAATATCAAACAGCTGTTTTCTCTTCCCAAGTCCCAGCATTCTAAAAAAATCTCGCCAAACACAGTTATCGAGCCAATTCTGGCTCATGGTGACTCGATAGGCGGAGTTATTAAAGTTGGTAAGCTACCTGAGAAATGACATAGGTGAACGAGGCATAGTTACCGAAATAATTCATGTTTAAAAATCTTCCAAGCCCTGAAACAGAGAAATAAAAGACCTTGCTAATGAAGCTAATGTAAAAAGGGAAATCGCTTTAACTGAAAAGTCAAGTTCTCCTTCTGGGTTCAATTGATCAATACCAGAGCAACTTGAAGGTCACATTGTTCGGGTGTGGGATGCTAATTCCACACATCTCAGTGCCACATATCGTATGTCTGTCTTGAGAAGATCTACCTGTGCCTTCAATCCAGAATAACTCTGTCTTTTACAAACCTCAACGTACCCAGTAGTTACATGGGGAATTGGATGGAAAGAAGTCGTTTGGCCTTGGGGATGCCTCTGCCAGCATCCAGTAAAGTGAAGAGAATTTTACTTTATTGTCTTCACAACTCAAAACAATACAAAACAATTGCAGAATCTGTGGAAATGGGGAGGGGACTGCTCTCTCATAATTCTATTACCCTAACAGAGTATATTATTTTTACCTTGCCTCTTTCTGATATTTCCCCATAGGTTTACAACAAAATTCTTAATTTTTAAGAGGTTTATCAATTTGAACTCACGCACAGAAGGTAGAATAACTGGTTCCTTCCCATTTTGCTAGAGGCGTTTTCTCTTAATTCCTGCTCACAAATGTATGTATATCAGCCTTTCTCTAATTAGAGATGGGGTTAGTGTCTTTGAGGTCTTCTCAGCTATTCAGAGACATGTACGCATTCATTTTAGATGTATGTTAACTTTTTAAAACATTTGTATGTATGTGTGTGTGTAAAGACTGATTTGTATTAGGCTTGCTCTGTAGGTCTCTCTCTCCCCCTTCGCTAGCCCACAGTAGGGTCAGGAGAGCTTGCCCTTAATTCATTCTTTTTAGAGGAAGGCAAAATAAAAAGACATATGTTCGTGTCCTGGGTTTGCAACTTACCAGCCCTGTAATCTTGAGCAAGTTGCTTAATATTCTTTGGATCAGTTGCTTCATCTGTAAAACACGGATAATAATAACCATTTCTCAGAGCTGTTATGATGATTAAACAAGCTAATTTAGGGGAAAGTGCAATATAAATGAAACATTTTCCCCCACACTCCTGAAAAGGAAACTATAAATAGATCATTCCACAGGACTGTTCCTAGTATTTATCATGACGAATTTTTCCCCACATTATACGAATGAAAAAGGAACTGAAATTTTTGGTGGCTGATGAGCCATTTCTGAAATCATCTAGGTCCAGGCTGTTTCCTTCTCCTGTTTTCAGCTGGTTAGCTGCTCGTTGAGATCTTGCCAGAGGGTGCAGAAAAGAAATAAAAGCTGAAATTGGTCAATTTGACTCTTTGATAGCAGTCCCGATGAAAGATGTGTGGGTAGAGGATGTGAAAGTTGTGGGTTAAACTGGAATTGTGCCTTCTTACTAGGAAATTGCAAGGACCTACTGATTGCTTGGATGTCTTGACGGAGATGCTACGCCTCTTCTCTTTGCTGACGAAATAGCTTCCCATCCCGGAAACGTCATCTCATCCTGAATGACACCTATCACCTTTTGGAGAGTATGAGGACACCTGCTGGCCCGTCAGATCAGCCAGACCACTCCGGTGAGCAGTGAGCTGGCGAATATTGCGGCTAGATGGCTATTGTATCAACAGAGCCCCAAAGCAACACCCATTCTTTCTCTTCCCCCTCATCCAGCCCTCACGCAATTCTTTTAAAGCATTTATCATGCACCATGACATATTATAAAATTTTGGTGGATAGCAAAATATCAATGACAACTTCTCCACCCTCAATACAATTATAATTGAACGAAGAAGGCAAGAGTCATGCATGTGAAAAAGACAACTAAGCACGGAGGGAGGAGGAAACAATGCACACATTTAGAGCCTCTCCCATATGACAGCCATTGTGTGGGGTGCTGTACATATATACTTTCCTCTGCTCCTCCCCACAGCCATCCCTGAGAGGCATCTCTTTTCTTTTTTTATGGAAGATAATACTGAGGGTCAGAGATGTTGAATAATTTCCCCAAGAGCACATAGCTGGAAAGATGTAGAGTCTGTTTAAGCATACGACATCGAATCCCAAAATATAAGCTCGTTAACCTACCTGCACAGAGCTCAATGGCATTGTTTAGTGCAGTTGGGTCAAAATAAAACTCTTTAAAATAGAGGGGATGATAACACACCCCAGAAGAGCGATCCCGTGGAGACAAAAGGGCAGCATCTACACACAGACAAAGCTCCGACGCGTTAGGTAAGCAGGTGAATGGAGACAGAAAGCACAGGGTGGAAGTGGGATAAGGGACGGTTTATTGTGAGGGTTGCAGTAACCACGACACAACAAATGTGCACGAATTGTTGAAAGAAAAACTCATGATTCGCTGCAAACCTCACCCAGTTCACAATATAATTTTTTTTAAAAAATGCATAGCAACCAAATACATTGTTAAAATTTGGCCCAGGTCTTTTATTGCTTTGGACAGCTTTCTAACCAAAGAATGATTAGAGGCAAGTGGAATTGGCAGCATTGCAGGCTCAGCTCAGCCAAAATTTTGGTGGCTAGCAAAATGTAGACGGTAACTTCTCAACTCAATAAAATGATAATAAACTAAGAAAGAAAGAGTCATGCACGTGAAAGAGACAGCTAACTACAGAAGAAGGAGGCGACAATGAACACGTGTAGAGCATCTCCCACTGACAGCCTTTGTGCAGGCCCTTCGTCTGTGTGTGCTCATCTGAGCAAGTTCCCTGGCTTCTGTGTCTTCATCTGTAGGGTACAGGATTTCTAGCGTCTCCATAGCCACTCACACCACATCATTGGATACGAGCATGAGATGAGATCGCTTTCAGGTCAAGCAGATCTGGGTTGGCATTCAGGTTCCATATCCTCAAACAGTTGGCTCTCGGGCAAGTCACTTAACTACCTGTAAAACAGAGATAACCATACCTACCTCAGGCTCTTTACCCTTATTGCTTGTTCTCCGTGGGTGGGCTTCCCCAGTTATGCGGAGCGATCCCTCTCTTACTGCCTCTCAATCATAACTCAGTCGACCGTTTTAGTGAGGTCTACCTTGAATACTGTATCTACACTTGGAGACCACTTGGCATTCGCTATCTTCCTCCTTCACTTTACTCCTGCCCTTAACACGCAACACCTAACACACAATATGGAGCACTCAATTATCTTATTTATTGTCTGTTTCCCACCTTTAGAGTGTAAGCTCTCTAAGGGCAGAGTTTTTGTATTCTTTTCTGATGTAGCCCAAGTTTCTAGAATGATTTAGGTGCTTAATAAATATCTGTTGCTTAAATAAATGGTTGTTGTGAGGATAATTTGAACAAAATGTTTTACCTAGGCTCCACACATAATAAACATCACATACATGTTATCTGTTTATTTTTGTTTCTTTGCCACACCTCAATACAGCACATGTGTTTCTCTTTCACATTCAAACAACCGTCTTTGAGCACCACAGCCCCCTGGGCTAGGAGTTGGCTCAGTTGAGATTAGTTTAGAAACAAGAGGAATCAGTAATTGTCAGAAGAGCTAGGGAGAAGATCTGAATGGAAGCCACCTTCAAACATATACAGGTTTGTTACATGGATCCAAATGCCTTATTTCTGTGGCACTAGGAATAATTTCTATAAAATATGCTGTCTATGGGTTGAATGAGCTAGGAAGCTATTTCTCCCTGCAGATCTCCTAGATGGTAGATAGCCACAGCTCTTTGACTTTTGACCTCATCATAAAGAAGTGACAAGGTAGGGGTGCTTCCAGAGGATACTCTTAGAGAGCGATAGAGGTGCTTGATAAAACATGGTATCCCTAGGGGTGAGGGAGCTGAGCATTCAATATGAGTATCAAATATTCTAAACAATCAAAGAGATCAAGGTTGGAGGATCATGAGCATGAGGACAGTCACCCAAATGGAAGCCCAAATCTGAAACCCAGTTACCAGAACCTCATCGATTTTCACAATGAAAACCCATTGGCAAAGGGAGAAGCTGGGTCACTGTGTAAAAGAATCCTTCGCTATCAGAGTATATGGTAACATTTCTCTGGTAACATTTGATTCTTCAAAAGGCTCTTGGCCATTTACACAGTTAACAATTTACTGGGAGAGAAAGATTGCCCAAACATCTTAAGGACCATTCGATGCAGGTCCCCAGTTTACATTGATAACTGGGGACCCAAATAGTTATGATGGTTTCATTGGTAGAATGGGAGTCCTAAGCTTGAATCACAAGGCATCCACTAGGTCCATGGAAACTCACTTTGTTATTTAATCTGCGCATGAATGACGATTAGAATGAACATAGTTGGTAGCTGGTAGAAACTGCACAGGGTTTCTTGGTCTGTGGGGTAAGAGCTAAAGAGGACAAGACATGGAATGGTCTCAAATGTCTTTTCCTACAATCCCCACTTCCCTGCCAAAATGAAAAACATGCAACCATATTGTGTCTTAGAATGAATTGAAGAAATGAGTATGTGTCTTAAAGAATTAAAAGAAATAGAGTTGGCACTCCCTTACATATCCCATTTACCGTAATTCACTAGTTCAATCTCTTCAAAATTCCAAGGAATCTTAGCAGATGACAGTATTTAAGTTCAAACTCATAAATGCAGCTGCTCTGCCATATGGCAGCTTTACCGGAGCAGAGTAACCACCTAAGATACAACTTAGTAGCCTTTGCCATGGCAAACACGCTCATTTCCATACCTGGTACCGCAATAATTAAAGTACTTGACTGATAACCCAAATCTTGGTAGTTGTTCCACGGAAGAAAAGACCAGGTGATTTACTGCCGCAGAAGTTATACCCTAAGAAACTCTAAGAGCTGAGTCTACTCTGTCCTCCAATTACTCAGAGTCAGAATGGACAACACACAGAGAAGAAAAGGAGCAGTATGCATTCATATGGGGTGGACAACAAAGCATGTACATATGAGGGGGTACCCCAAATAACTGGATTATTTTCCCTAAAGCAATGTATTATTGTAATCATTATATATTTTTTTTACAAAACAACTCTATAACCTTCAAAATACTCTCTATTACACTTAATATATTTGCCAAATCTGCAATTCCATTCATGGAAACATTTTTCAAACTCATCTGTTTGGATGACTGACAGCACCTCCCTCATTTTTGTCTTCACCTCTTCTACACCATCAAATCGCTGTCCTTTCATGTCCCTCTTTATTCATGGAAACAAAAAGAAGTCACACAGCAATGTCAGGTGAGTAAGGTGTGGGGACAAGTGAGGCATGTTGGTTTCTGCCCAAACTGGCGCACTGAGCTGGCTGTGTGAGCGTTGTCGTGGTGGGAAAAGCAGTCTGCTGTGTGACACAAGTCAGGACTTTCTGTCATACACGATTAAGGAATTTTTTCAGAACCTCTAAATCAGCAGTTCTTAACCTGTGGGTCGCAACCCCTTTGGGAGTCGAATGACCCTTTCACAGGGGTTGCCTGATTCATAACAATAGCAAAATAATTTGCACAAAGTACATGAAGTAGCAATGAAAATAATGTTATGGTTGTGGGGGGGGGGTCACCACAACATGAGTAACTGTATTAAAGGGTCATGGCATTAGGACTGTTGAGAACCACTGCTCTAAATAGAAAGTTTTATTAACAGTCTGACCTGGTGGAATGAACTCCAAATGCACTATCCCCCTCACATCAAAAAAACAAATGATCATCGTTTTGGGGGGTACTCCCTCATATGCTTGCCCCAGGGATATGCTAGTTCTTCCAAACTATTATCACAGAGTCTAAAAGGATCAGGGCTGTATGGCATTCTGAGATCGCCACATTTATCTACTGTGTTGTTAACATCCTATTAATCTGGCTAGATGAACAAGAACTAGCAAGGATGTTGGGGGCTGCGAGTAAGCTACATCAACTTCAGAGTGTAGAAGAGAGAAAACCTGTAATTACTTACCTACCTACCATATCGATGACATTTTTTTTTTTGGAGTGCAGCATGTTGAGACTTCCTTTTCACACTGAAAGGCAAATGATTGCACCTCATATGTTCTATCACAGTGAAGAACCAAAATGATGCATTGGCCTCCCTGGTTCTAGAAGTAGCATGATCCACACTTGCCAATACTGCTCTGACCATTTATCAAGACCACAGAACAAATCCACCTCTGAGTGGCCCCTGAGTAGGACAGGGCTCTTCAGAAGGTTGGGGTTGCCGTTCAAACACAGTGTGCGATTCAGGAGGCTCCCTGATATTACAGGTATCTGTAGCATATTGGTGAAGATGTTGGTCTGCTAGTCAGTAGTTTGAATCCACGGGGACTCTGTGGAAGAAAGATGTGGTGATCTGTTTCATAAAGATTACAGGCCGGGAGACCTGAAGGCACTTCAACTCTGTCTGAAAGTGTTGCATTAGCAACCTGTTATATGCAGGTGATACCCTCTTATTTTTTTTATTGCACAAATCATAAGGATACACTCTTACTTGATTAGAGCAAAAAGGTTTTGAAGCACTTTCTGATGAAGATCAAAGACTACAGCTTCACTAGGGATACAACTCAATGTCCATGAAACAAACCTCACAATTGGACAAATTAACAACACAATTAAAAAAAGATTGGCATTGCAAAGGTTTTCATTGAACCAACACAAATGGAAGCAGTAGTCATTAAATTAAACAACAGATTGCACTGGGCAGATCTGCTGCATGAGATCTGTTTAAAGTGTTACAGAGCAAAGATGTCATTTTCACGACTAAGGTGTGCCCGACTCAAGCCATGGGACTTTCGATCACCTCATATGCGTGTGAAAATTGCATAATAAATGAGGAGGACTAGAGAAGACCTGATGCATTTGAGTTATGGTATCGGAGAATGTGTTAGACAGGGTTCTCTAGAGAAACAAAACCAGAACACTAATAATCTTATATATACTTATACAGATAGATAGATATAATATAATAAACAGCTAATTAAATTATAAAGCAGTACAAATAGCTCAGTGCAAATCACTCTCGTGAGACAATTGTGAGACACTGGCAGTCCTTCAAGTCTTGAGGGCCTCCAGGTAGTCCTCTGTAGAGCAATTCAGGTTATCTGGAAACAGGCAACAAACAGCAAGACAGGTCACCACCAGTCAGCCAGATGACAGGGTCCCACAGTCCCCAGCTCAAGAGATGTAAACAACAGTGTGGTGAAGCATGTCTTGAAGGAACCTCAAATTACAATGACACAGTCCATGGGTTAGGTGTCCCACAGGTAGTGTAGCTTTCAAATTGAGGCACAGAACAAGCAAAGCATCCACACACTGGTCCGATGATCATTAGCAAGAGACAAGAGAGGTAAGGCTCACTGAGCCATTATCTCTCTGCCCTTCAATAAATCCCACATGTGTTAACCAGCCAGATTGGCACAATCAACTAACTACCTCAGAGAAGAATACTGAAATTCCTATGAACTTCGAGAAGAAAGAACAAATCTGTTTTGGAAGAAGTAGAGCTGGATTGCTCCTTGGAAGTAGGGATGGCAAGACTTCGTCTCTTGTACTTTGGACATGTTGATAGGAAAGACCAGTCTCTGGGGAAGGACAACATGCATGGTAGAGGGTCAGCCAAAAGGGAGAAGACCCTCAAGGAGAAAGACTGAGACAGTGTCTGCAAAAATGGGCTCAAACTTAAGTACGCTTTCTGAAGATGGAAGCTAGCGGTGTATTGTTCTGCTGTACCTAAGGTTACTGAGAGTCAGAACTATTTTGACAGCACCTAACACCTACACCATAGGGTTCCTATGCAGTGGAACTGACTCAACGACCACAGGATGAAATGATATCTCATGCCATCGAGTCAGTGCTGACTCATAGAGACCCTGGTGATTTTCCAAGAATGACACTCTTACGAGAGTAGAAAGCCCCATCTTTCTCCTGAAGAGCTGCTGGTGGTTTCAACTGCCAACCAGGTGGGTCACAGACGAACACATAACCAGGGCTACTAATGATAAGAGTAATTCCTTCCAATTGACAATGCTTTTCATAACCAATCAGCCAACCCTTTGAGTAAAACTAAAATAAAGTAGTCTGAGCAAAGACTACCTAGAGACTCAGAGGCAGTGGCCAGTCATTTGGCTTGATGGTCAAGAGTTTGAAAAAAGACTAAATGGCATATCAAAAACAAGGTGACTGGGTCATTTTGGGTTCCCTGCAACAAGCGACCAGTAAGCAAAGTAAGGAAATGGGCAACTGATCCTAATTACAGCTGATTTCTAAGAAGGAGGTCAGCAGGGCTTTCTTGCGAGGTGCTTTCAGGTGAACCCAAACTTCCAAAGTTTGGGTTCGCAGCAGAGCCTGCTCACCATGTATACCCCTCGGAGATTCCTTTAAGACGCCATTCCGATTTTCTGAAAGATATCAGACTAGACAGATACACTATCCAGACCAGGGGTCCCCAAACTTTTTAAACAGGGGGCGAGTTCACTGTCCCTCAGACCCGTTAGACGGTCGGACTACAGTTTAAAAAAAAAAAACTTTGAACAAATTCCTATGCACACTGCACATCTTATTTTGAAGTAAAATAACAAATGGGGCAAAAACACCCAGTGGGCCGGATAAATGTCCTTGGGGGGCCGCATGTGGCTCACGGGCCTCAGTTTGAGGATGCCTGACCCAGACCCTCTACAAGACAGCACAGGAGAGACAAACAAAACAAGACAGGTGTGGATGCTAATCCTGGAACTCCGAGTTTCCGTGAAAAGGAAAGGAAGTGGAATGGGAACTGACTAGGGGAAGTGAAGCAAAAGAGCGAGGAAGGACACAAATGGAACAGGCCAATGAACAGGCTGGAGAGCGATAAGGCTTTCTGCTCCCGCAAAGATGAACCGCCTTGGAAAGTCGCAGGGGTAATTCTACTCTCTTGCAGGTCACGGTGGGGGAGAATGGACTTGCTGGCGGGGTGTATGACCAGCTGGTCTTTGGCAAAGGGCTGAGACACACTAGATGGGGAAGCAAAAGCCTGCTTTACAAATGGTGTTAGCAAAACCGGATATCCATTTGTAGAATATCTACCTCTTATACCGTATACAGTAAACAAACTCAAGATGGATCAAAGATCTGAATGTAAAGCCTGGAATTACAAAGATGAAAAATAGGGGCAAACATAGCGGTCCTAATATATGGCATAAATACATCATCAAACATAATGGAAAGCACACAAATCACAGAACATCAGCTAGATAACAGAAATCTCCTAAAATTAGACACATGTGCATCAAGAGATTTTACTAAATAACTAAAAAGAGAACCCACAGAAAAAAATTGAGGCCAGTGACGTATAAGATAAGGGACTAATCTCTAAAATTTATAGAACACTTCAGTACCTCAACCACAAAAGAACAAACAATCCAATTTAAAAGTTGGCAAAGCTGTGAACAGACACTTCAACAAAGAAGACATTCAGGCAGTCAACAAGCATATGAAGAAGTGCTTGTGATAGTCGGCCATCAAGGAAATGCAAATCAAAGGTACAACGCGATAACGTCTCGCCCAGCGTTATTAGAAGAGCTGGAAGACAAACAACACATGACGGAGGCACTAGAACTCTTGTACTGTGCGGGTGAGGCTGCAAATGGTGCAACCACTGAGGAAAGTGGCTTGGCGCTTTCTGGAAAGCTTGGAAATAGACATAACATGTGACCTGGCAACCTCTGAGCTCTGCATGAATCATAGAGAAACAATAGCCAGGACACAAACAGACCTATGCTCACCCATGCTTATTGCCGTCCCTTTCTCAATAGCAAGAAGACAAAAAAGATGGAAACCACCTAAATGCCAGTGAATAGATGAATGAATAAGAAAACTGCAGTAAACACAATAAAATACAATCCATCATAAAAAATGGATCCGTGAAACACTCATAACATGGATGAAGCAAGAGGGCAATATGCTGAAGAACGCATGTTATATGAGATCACAATTGTGAAAAGTCAAGAAAACACTCAGAGAGTTACTAAGGGGCGGAGGGGAGAGGAGGTAGCTCACTGACTGCCATCAAGTTAACTGACTCATAGTGACCAAGCCTTTAAATAATTACAGGACCCTATGGAGCAGTTCATGGGTTTGAACTGAGAACCTCATGGTTGACAGCTCAAGGTATAACCCACTACATGACCAGGGCTCCTTAACAAGAAGATAGATACATGTCAACTTGGGTGAAGGGAAAGTCAGGGTGTGATAAGAAGGGACTCAGCTTGTGAGGATCGCAGTCAATGATATGAAACAAAATTCATATACTTAGTGGAGAACTGATTTCTCTGTAACCTTCACCTCTAATTTATAACAAAAATACTTTGTTTTTCTTTAAATTAAAAGACACCCTTAAAAGATCATCCCTAGTTCAATAAACATTGGAGGTCAAAGAGCATGGTTACAAAATTATCGGGGACCTTTAGTAAGTGAAATTTTAAAATGGGAAGCTACTTTTTCCCCTTAAAATACCTTCCACTAAGCTGATCCATCACGGAGGCAGTGCTTCGGCCTTCCCTGAAGAACTGGGTGCACTTCAATTAAAACCACAGTGAAACGACAGTTGGAGCAGCTTCTAGCGCAGTGGTTCTCAACCTTCCTCATGCCGCGACCCTTTCATACAGTTCCTCATGTAGTGGTGACCTCAACCATAACATTATTTTCATTGCTATTTCATCACTGTCATTTTGCTACTGTTATGAATCATAATGTAAATATCTGTAAATATGCAGGATATATTTTCATTGTTACAAATGGAACATAATTAAAGCATAGTGATTAATCACAAAAACTATATGTAATTATATATTGTGAAATATTTATTCCTAATTATAAATAAATGAAATTTTGTCTTGAAGCATGGTGTAGCATGGGTAACAGTCTTGATATAACAACAGTAAACTACATTGCTACATTTTGGGACAGTATGCATAAAAAGCCAATGTCAATGCCAAGGTTGAGATAGCTTCTTTCTCACCAGATCAAAAATTCTCAGGCAGTCTTTGCAAGAGCACAATGAAGATCATCTTCCACAACAAGTCTACCTCTGTATTTAGACTCGATAACCAACAAGCTGGAAAACCCTGTTTCACAAAGATATGCTGTTGTAAATGGAAGAAGAAGGCGCAACACAGTCTCAGACAGAACAGGGTATGACTGCAAATACTTGACCCGGAATTTCGTAACTGGCATTGTAGAGAAATCAGTTCTCACTGCATCACTGTTCATAAGTTCAATGAACTCCTCTTGTGCTGTCTCAGGAACATCTGCAACTTTGACTGTGACTGGGCTTCTGGTAAGTGCAAATGGGGTGTCAGGTAGATTTGGAAAGTACAATGAAATTTCACCTGCAAGCATGTGCAAGTGTTCTTTCACCAATATTATCATCATACTCCTTTTGTCTGGTTCCTTGTCATGTTCCTCAAAGAAAGCAGATAAGGTAGGAAACATGTACATTTTATTTTCATCCAATTTTTTTGTGCCAAAGCTGAAGTTTCATCTGAAATGATCGGATCTCTTCAGACAAATGGAGGCCTGCTACATTTGGTCCTTGCAGTGATCAATTTGACTCATTCCGGATGGCAAAGATGTGAACCGAGTCAGCTATTTTCTGCAGTTCACTTTTATTGCTGATAAGTGCATCAAACTGCGGTCTTGCTTACTGATTAAAAAAGCGTTTTTGAGTTCATCATGAAGCTCAAAAACACATTTTAAAACTTTTCTTCTCGACAACCATTTCACTTCAGTATGAAATAGCAGAACATTATTTGGCACATTCAACTCATTACACAGTTGCGAAAATAGTAGACTGTTTAAAGTGCTTGCCTTTACAAAATTGACATAACTTATGACGCTTTTCATTACTTCTTGTAACTCTTGTGGTAGTGTCTTCATTGCTAATGTTTGCCAATGAAACATAGAGCGAGTTCCCATGACTTTTGGTGACTCATTCAGTACCAAACGTTGAAATCCAGATCGACATCCTAGCATAGCTGGAGCACCATCTGTGCAAACACCACAAACCTTTTCCCAAGAGATCTCATGCTCTTTCACAAATGAACCAACTGTGTCAAATACATCACCTGCAGTAGTTGTCATTTCAAGAGGTGTGTTAGTCTGGGTACATTAGAGAAATAAATCCACAGAAACTCATATGTATAAAAGAGAGGTTTATATAAAGTGTAAGTGCACATCAAGGAAACATCCCAACCCAGTGCTGTCCAAGCCCACAAGTCCAACATTAACTCATATGTCTGACACCAATTCACAAAGTCCTCCTCCATCTCACAAAACACACACAATGATGCAGACTGCAGGAGGAAAGTTGAGTCAGTGAATGTGTAAGCATCTCAATGCTGGCAGGGGTCTCCACATAGCTGCTCCAGAACCCAGGGCTGCATTGGGGTAGGTCCATGAGGATTCTCCTTGGGGGTGTCTTGCAGGAAGTGACCCTTGCCAGCTGAAGCAGAGAATTGGCTAAGGCAGCTACCCGCTGATCCGACCATCACAAAGCAAGAGACCTGAGAACTAGGAAGGTGAGGCTCACCAAGCCATTTATCTCTCTGACCTTCAATTAATCCTACATGTGTTTATCGGCCAGGTTGGCATAATAAACTTTAACTATATCAAGAGGTTTGCAAAAAAAGAAATTCATCTTTAAAGTCGCCATTGTTAATATACCTCACGTAAGCCAGTAACTGTAACAGATTGTAAAGTTTGTAGATTCATCAAGCTGTATGCTAAATATTGGAAGTGGAACAGATTTAATTTCCTGGATTACCTGATCAAGAATATCAGCAGACATGTAATCTATTCTTCTTCAGACAGTGTCATTAGATAAGGAAATTTCACTCAATTTCATAACAAATTCGTGTCTGATCATAACCCAAACAATGTCTTTGACCACAGGCAATGGTAAATCCTCAGCAATGGTGTGAGGTGATTCTGAGAGCCACCATCTATGAAACTTCAGTGATTGCTATGTTTTGTTTGTGGTACTTGATACCAGTGAGTGTCAAGTCTGGCTTTCTTGAGTCCATCAGCTTTGCTTCTAAAATACTTGTTATCCTTGCCAACAAAGCTCAGATGTTCGCTATCAAAATAGCATTTTAGTTTGTTTGGCTTCATAGATTTTGCTGATAGAACTTCACAACAAATAACACATTGTAGTTTCCTAATTCCTGCTTTAATTATTGAAGTAAAACCATACTGTAAGAAATTCTCACTATATTTTCCTTTCTTAACGTTCTTCTCTACTTGATCCACTGTCATAAGATGGTTTGCTAGTGAAAATAATATATAACAATATATTTAATCATACAAAAGATGATACATGGCATAGTTCAGTCAATACAGTTTATTAAAGTTACCTATGATTTATCATTCTCTGTGTTGATTTTTTTAATTTACCTGTTACTATCACAAGAGGGCAGTTTTCTCATCAACCACAGCTGAATATAAAAAGACCGATTAACATCCAGATTAAGTTCCCATGGTATGTGTGGTTTTACAGTAAATGACTTTACATTTACCCAGTAATTATAATTCATGAAGTGTCATTTTACCTCTAATACTGCTGCTTTCAACACAGTAGCTGCTTTTAACAGAGTAGCTGCTCTCTACACAGCAGCTACTCTACATGTGTGGCTGTTCTGCATAAGTACATTATGGCGCCAACCCTGTTACATACACCAGTATTTGTATGGGGTGTATGTGATAGAGTTGGCGTGATGATGTCATCACGCTGGGTACTTATATGTGGGTGTGTCTGTACGTGGGCAGACTCACCTAGAGATGGATAAAGGAGCGGTGTCTAGATTCGTAAGACCATAGGAAATATGTGTTTTCTGATGGTCTTAGGTGACCCCATGTGAAAGGGCTGTTTCGGGGCACAACCCACAGATTGATAACCACTGCTCTAGAGGCTCAAATTACGTTCTTTTTAAATGTTGGGTTTGGGTCACAAAAAGAAGTCTAATGGTGTAAGAGCAGGGCTGGAACATGAATGGGGCTAGGCTTCCCTATGAAATCCTCATTGGTCGGCTCTTGATATGCTCCAGGAATGAGCAGATTCATTGTGATGATAAAAAACAAGCCCCCGGTGCAACCACTCTGGTCTTTTTTATCACCAGTGCAGGTGATAAAAACTGAAACTAGATTGTTTTTCTCCTTACAAGCCCCTGATTATCCTGTGTTCCTCCAAGAGCATCCTTAGGAGCCACACATGGGCCCAGCAGTTCTGGAAGTCATTCTGGCTCCTCCCTGCCCCCCGCCCTTCTAGTCGCCATGATCCTAGTGACACTAAGGCCAGCGCATATCTAAGATAGCTTTTCTGCAGGCAGCCAAGGAGGCACAGACTGTTCAAGAGCATTTGCGTTGACACCACCTGGGTTTGTGTGAGCTGGAAGCCTCGTGGCAATACTTGTAAGTTGTCCTAGTCTGTAGGATATCCTCCCCCCGCCCCAACTGGATCGAGGCTTCATGGGAAACTTATACAGAGAAGCATCCCTACGCCCCTCTGGTACACAGATCCCAGGGGAGGTGGCGTTTGCTGGTGCCACCCAGCCCTGGCGGCATTCGGCAGAACGCTCTTGGCTCCAGAGGAAGAGTTCCCCCTGGAAGTGCAGCCTCTCCGCGTATGCTCATTCTCTTTCTGCCGGACCTGGGGACACGTGCCAATAGCAGGTGTCCCCCCACAGAGAAGACCCTATTAAACCTCACTCTGTCTTCCGGAGATTTCCTGCTGAGACGGGCAGGCATGTGTTTTGGGGACTGAGGGGAGGAGGTTAGGAGCGTGCGTTGGGGGAGGGAGAACACTGGTTGTGCCCTGCTCGAAGTATTTCATCTTTTGATTATTTCATCGCTGTGCAGATGCCTCTTTGGATGCCATTTTCATCACGATGACTTATAGTAACTATCTCTACCGTTCAAACAAAAGTGCAATAAAATGTGCTGGGTTTTGTTTGAGAGCTGCTGGTTCACGTGTGCGGCCGATAAAACAGGGGAAAGTGCCCTGGGTAAAGTAAGAGCTCAGGACCCTGCCACCTGCCTCCTGTACGAGTGGCTTCAGATGGGGAGTCTGCTCTGAGCCGCTCAGAAATCTTCTCCAGCTCTGTTGTCTGTGTCTGACCTCTGTGGCCACTCCCTGCTCCCATCAACTCCGGTCTCCAAGTCCTGGTAGCTGGCTGGCTCAGGTGTTTGGGAAAAGTTAGTGGTGAGGCTGGGAAGCATGCTTGGCTTGCCTAGAACTTCTAAAGCCCTTTGGCATGATGGCCTTCAGCTGACCTTGGCCTCTGGAAGCTAGGAGCTTCACAACATTATCTTAACATGATCAAAATGCTGGTATTTGGAGTCAATTAGCAATGCGATCTTAACTTCCCTTGCTCCTCATGGAGCAATAGGACCACGAAAACACACACACACACACACACACATCCTTCTTCACAAGATGGTTAGGGCTGGAGGGACTATCTAAAGAGGCTGTTTGGGGAAAGGGCAGGGTTGGACCAGCCTTTCTGAGGAAGCAGCTTGGAAACAGAATCACGTCCAACAGTTGGGCAAGGGCAGGTGCCACGGATGCACCTGCACTCAGCCAGATGCTCAATGCATTGGGCCCACTGCGCTTTTAAATCATTCTTAGGGCTTTGCAAAACGTGTCTCCTGCCTGCACTCTCTGTGGCCTCATGCACCGAACATGTAAAATGCTCTGTGTGTAAAGGAGAGCAGGCTCCTATATGTCAAGGACTATGGCTCTCTTGACAAGCTGGAGGAGTGAGAGGCTCTGGGTCCGTCTTAGGGGTTGGCGTCATGGGGGGAAGAACTGGAAGGATGGTGTGGGGACAGATGCACACAGCCCACTGTCTTGTCTATCTCTCACACGCACAGACCCACAGACATACATACACAGCCACAGGCACTGTACACCCCATACATGTGTGCCTCTCACCGCCACCTTCCTCCCTGTGCGCGCCTGAGCGTAGTGTCACTGAAGGTACTGCAGTGTGAAAGAGGGGGGCAGTGTGAGAGTAGGAATTAGGGGCCCTGATACAGCAAGTTCGAAGCTAGTTATATAGTCTGGGGTACAATCCTTTGTTCGTTTCTTTTTCATGTCCTTATGTTTTGCCTCCTGACCCAGAGCTCAGCTTCCCGAGGTTGGCAAACTGCTCTCACTGTCTCCGGGGCCGTTGGTCTGCCAAAGCCGGCCCAGAACTGCTGGCTGCTCTCATTGGTGCACAGATTAGGACAAGATAAGGCCATATGTGAAGGAGACGCGGAGCATTTGCCTGGGTTTATCTATAAGGAAATCTACTCCAGGAAGCAGAGGAGGCTTTTTAAGTGTTTGAGTTCCTGTGGGCTTTGAACAGGTTGGTCCAGTCTGATCCACTGCTGAGAATTTGCTTTTCTACCCACAGATAATCCTGAGGACACATCTACATCTTAACAAGAATGAGGTTCTTATGTATGCACATAAATCACCTGAGCATCTTGTGCCTGTCTGGGGTAGAAGCGCAAATTCTCAGCAAAGGGGTTGAACTGGAATAAAGTGCTTTGAATCCCGGGCATCTTCATACTACCATAAGAGAATACCTCAAGGGGGTAGCTTTAAGAACTAAAGTTTAAATTAAAATTAAACTAAATTTAAGAGAAATGTAGTTTCTCACAGTTCAGAAGGTTAGAAATTTATAACATATAACGTACTGAAGAACGATGCTCTGTGGACCACATTCTTTGAGAACCACCAGAAAATTGTGCCTACACACAATATTTTCCTTAAGGAAAGTAATAAAGAACATTAGTTATGAGATTTTTGTTTCTAAACATAGAGGAAAATTAGTAAGGATGTTGCCCTTGGCCTCTCTCATTTTACGCTCCCCACCCCCTTCTTTCTGCTCATGTTCTGTAAGCAACAAATGTTCTGATCTTATAAAAATAACAAATAAAACAAGCCCTTTTCTGTCCAGTCAATTCCAACTCGTGGCAACCCCGTGTGTGACAGAACAAAACTTCTTTGTTTTCAGGGAGAAAAGAGACTCCAATCTCAAATATAACTTAAAGAGAACATCTATTAAGTCTTAAAAGGGACAATGACACGACCCAACATAAGAAGCAGGGAGAGCATTAGCACAGTCATAATGGTGTTCAAGGACAATAGTCAAATAAGGCATGGAACAAAGGAAACTGTCACAAACTCATGATTGGTGACAGATCAATAATTCACAGTTATAAGTGAGCCTACAGAAGTGGGAACAGGGCCATACAGAGATATGTACATGATGTTAGATAGGAGAGTTAACAATACTGGTCCCGGGTCTTCTGACCAAGGCAGTCAGGGCACCACTGACTTACGACTATGTGATTGTTAAGGTTTATTGTGCCAACCTGGCCAATAAACACATGTGGGGTTGATTGAAAGGCAGAGAGATAATTGGCTTGGTGAGTCTCACCTTTCTAGTTCTCAGGTCTCTTGCTCTCTGATGGTCGGACCAGGGTGCAGCTGTCTTAGCTAGTTCCCTGCATCAGCTGGCAAGGCTTACTTCCTGCAAGACATCCCTGAGGAGAAGCCACATGGACCTACTCTGATGCTGCCCTGGGTGCTGGAGAAGCTGTATGGAGCCCCTGCCAACACTGAGATGCACGTTCACTGATTCATTTTTCTTCCTGCAGTCAGTGTTATTGCGTGTGTTTTGCAAGTTTGAGGAGGACTTTGTAGATAGGTGTCGGACATATGGGCTAATGTTGGCTTTATGAGCTTGGACTGGACTGAGTTGGGATGTTTTCTTAATGTACACTTTCCTTTTATATAAAACTCTTATACACATATGAGTTTCTGTGGATTTGTTTTTCTACTTTACCCAGACTAACACAGACTACTTGACCCTTAGTACAGACTACCAAGGACACAACCAGCAAGCTCCCAAGAGACTGCCACTCCCTGGCTGGGTTGAGAGGGGTGAAGGTCATCTGTTTTCCAATGCACTCTGCCTGATGGCAAGATGACCTACACCCTGCCATCGAGTGGATGCCGACTCACGTCAACCCTCTAGGCCAGGGAGAACTGGCCCCATGGGTTTCTGGACTGGAACTCTTCACAAGAGGAGAAAGCTGATCTTTCTGAGTCGTGGCTGGTGGTTTCAGGCTGCTGACTGTGTGATTAGCAGGCCAATCCCGACTCCACCTGGTCTCCTCCTGGGTTAATGATCAGAAGGAATTCAATGGTGACTTAATTTCTGTGGGGACGCCGCAAATGGATTTGGGGGTTTCAAGTTCACAGCCTTCTGAAAATGGGGTACTCGGAATTTAAGTTGAATCCAGCATTTTCTTCCCTGTAATCTTTACGGAAACCGATCATGGGCTTTTCTTCCGTGGAGACTCTAGAGCAGCGGTTCTCAACCTGTGGGTCGCCACCCTTTTGGGGGTCAAACGACCCTTTCACAGGGGTCGCCTGATTTCATAACAGTAGCAAAATTACAGTTATGAAGTAGCAATGAACATAATTTTACGGTTGGGGGGGGGTCACCACACCATGAGGAACTGTATGAAAGGGTGGCGGCATGAGGCAGGTTGAGACCCACTGCTCTAGATGATTTCACAGCACCAACCTTCAGATTAGCAGCTAAGCATAAATTGCTAGCATTATCCAGGCTCAGCGCATACGAGTTTCTTTCTTCTTCCCATACACATAAGAAGTCTGAGAATGGGCTACATGCCAGGCTAGTAAGCACAAGGTCAGTAATTCAAAACCACCAGTGGTGCTGAGAGAGAAAGAGGAGGCTTTCTATTCCCTTAACGAGGTACAGTCTCAGAGAGCCTCAGGGGGTAGCTCTACTATGCCTTACACTAAGTGGTTCTCAACCTTCCTAATGCTACGACCCTTTCATACAGTTCCTTATGCTGTGGTGACTCTTAATCATAAAATTATTTTTGTTGCTACTTCATCACTGTAATTTTGCTACTGTTATGAATCGGGAGACCCCTGTAAAAGGGTTATTCAGTCCCCAAAGGGGTGGTGACCCCCAGGTTGAGAACCGCTGTCCTCTAGGGTCACTGTGAATCAGAATTGACTCTAGGGCAGCAACTTTCCACATAGAGTTCTTCTACTGTGCCTCTAGGGGCATGCCTAGGCAATGCATCCAATTATCTTTTCTCTGATGCCCTAACTCAGCGTTTCCTATCCCATCTCTTGGGCCTCGGGGTTCTTGAAGAGACATGCTCTTTGGTAATCAAATTCACACGGAGGGACTTAGACTTTATGAGGGAAGAAATCTGGCTGCGTCATACAGGGACTTGAGAGCGCCCTGTTGTGGAAATGTTGCAGCCCCAGCTCCCTGTGAGCCCTGGCTCCCTCCACACAGAGGACAGGCCAGTCCTGGTGCCAGGCTCGGGTGAGCACTGCTGTCAGTGCCCATCTTCCTCCCACGGCGTGCACTTAGTGCTCTAGCTGACACCTGGGATGGCACGTTCTCACACAAAAGGCTCTGGGGGTCGAATGAGGCAGGGGTAGGGGCGAGAACTTGGCTTTCAGAACCAGGTACATGTCAAACCACATTCCACTCATGATCAAGTGTCAAGCTTGGACCTCAATGACCTGGATCAGAGTGATCTGTTGAAGTCAAATGACAAGGTTTGTCTGACTGGGACTGATCTGACAAGACATGCTGCCCAGAAGGTGCCAGGGTCCAGGATGGAGGTGGCAGAGACAAGGACAGGTCGGAGAAAAGAGAGGGTGGGTATCTCTCTTAGCCTTGTCTTCAAATTCATTGCTGTCTTGTGCCTGCTAACCTTTGAGCAGATGCTTCTTCTAGAAATAGGCTCTTTTGCTTTGTTTGAGTCTCCGGCCTGGACTGAGCCTGCTGTCACAAAGGGTTCTTTCCATGGCCGTGAGCAGAAGCCCAGGAGCTGGCTCCACAGCAGAGGAGAGGCCAGGGTGGGGATGCAGTGGGATTAATGTTGATGGGAATCCCACATACACGAAGATGTGGGAGCCAGTGCATTGTTTTGAAATGAGACAGATTGTTGGCCATAATATACTTCACGGTGACCTCATGCACAATCGACCCTGCACATTCCCATCCCACAGTGAACTAACTGCAGCAGATCACACTGCACTGTACCACAGGTGGTTCGAATCTACTGCCACTTTAGTTTTTCCATTTTATTGTGATTGTTGATGCTGGGTTGTCGATAATGTAGTCTGTATTTGCGAGCCTCTTTGGAAATGTTTGTAATAAAAGCCCAAAAAACAAAGAAGAGTTAGGTTGAGATCATATAATTGCCATCTTGGGTTCAATGCCATCTAATAGTTGGAAACCTGTTCTTTCAGCTCGGTAAATATTAGAGCCTCTCATCTGGATCTGGATTTTCTTTCCTTCTGAGCTTTGGGGTCCATGGAGCCTGTAGTCCCATCTTTTTTTTTTTGCTTTGGCATGTTTTTAAAAACAGTTTTATTGGTACATAATCCACATATCATACAATTCAATAGTTTAATCATATCAAGAACAGTAGTATAGTCATTAACACAATCAATTAAAGTGTTTCTTCTTTCTTGTACACATCATTATTAGCTCCCCTGTCCCCTCAACCTCCCTTGACATACCCCTAAGAAAACACTAATCCAGTTACCGTCTCCATAGATTACTGATTGTGGATTTCATATACAGAAAAACATACAAACAAACCAAAAAAATCTACCAACAATAGCAAAATAAAACCGAGAAAAACCTCAATCAAAAAGAAAATTGAAAATATAAAAAACTAGAACAAATGTAAAATGGGTCAAAATAGATATCAAATGACAATGTGTTAAATTTTAATCTAACTGCTCCCTTAACAGCCCACTTCCCAATGCACTCGGCTGCATTATAGCTGGGCTGTATTGTAGCTGGGCTGTATTATAGCTGGGCTGCATTGTAGCTGGGCTGCATTATAACTGGGCTGCATTGTAGCTGGGCTGCATTGTAGCTGGGCTGTATTGTAGCTGGGCTGCATTACAGCTGGGCTGCATTGTAGCTGGGCTGCATTGTAGCTGGGCTGCATTGTAGCTGGGCTGTATTACAGCTGGGCTGCATTGTAGCTGGGCTGCATTACAGCTGGGCTGCATTACAGCTGGGCTGCATTACAGCTGGGCTGCATTACAGCTGGGCTGCATTACAGCTGGGCTGCATTGTAGCTGGGCTGCATTGTAGCTGGGCTGCATTGTAGCTGGGCTGCATTATAACTGGGCTGTATTGTAGCTGGGCTTCATTGTAACTAGACTGTATTGTAGCTGGGCTGCATTATAGCTGGGCTGCATTATAGCTGGGCTGCATTATAGCTGGACTGTATTACAGCTGGGCTGTATTACAGTTGGGCTGCATTGTAGCTGGGCTGCATTATAGCTTGGCTGCATTGTAGCTGGGCTACATTGTAGCTGGGCTGCATTGTAGCTGGGCTGTATTGTAGCTGGGCTGTATTACAGCTGGGCTGCATTATAGCTGTTCTGCATTATAGCTGGGCTGCATTGTAGCTGGGCTGCATTATAGCTGGGCTGCATTATAGCTGGGCTGCATTGTAGCTGGGCTGCATTGTAGCTGGGCTGTATTGTAGCTGGGCTGCATTATAGCTGGGCTGCATTATAGCTGCGCTGCATTACAGCTGCGCTGCATTACAGCTGGGCTGCATTACAGCTGGGCTGCATTGTAGCTGGGCTGCATTGTAGCTGGGCTGCATTATAGCTGGACTGCATTGTAGCTGGGCTGCATTGTAGCTGGGCTGCATTATAGCTGGGCTGCATTATAGCTGGGCTGCATTATAGCTGGACTGCATTACAGCTGGGCTGCATTACAGCTGGGCTGCATTGTAGCTGGGCTGCATTATAGCTGGGCTGCCTTATAGCTGGGCTGTATAGTCACAGCCGTTACCTGGAGGCTTAATCCACACGCATTCCCCTTCACTTTCTCTTTCATTGAAACAACCTTTAAATGGGTCAAAGGGGAGATCACATGATCAGATATCACACTCTAACCTAACTACATCTGTCAGAATCTTTTAAACAATGTTCTCTGTCTCCTAGGAAAGCTTTTCATCCCCCTCGATTGTGGTCAGAGGGGATTCACCTGCGGGCTAATCTGCGTGTGGACCTGCAAATGGGTTTTGGGCTTCCACAGGATTCTGCAAACCAGGTGTTCACAATTTAAGCACTGATCCCTTCCTTTGGGTTTCACTATTTAGAATCCATGGATCACACAAACCAGTGTGCTTCTTCCATCTGGACTTCATTGCAGTCTCACTTCAATGGCTGCTTGTTTGAAAACAAGCCTTTCAGACCCCAGGTGCTGTCCTGTTTGATAGCCGGGCACCATCTAGTTTCTTCATCATACTTTGCTATGACACCCATACCTTCAGGGATGGGATCCAGCAGGGCCACATCATAAGAAGTTATTGTTTTTTAGATGAGGGCTAGTACTAAGTGTGAACCCCAACTCCATTAATATATATATATGGTTTACATATGTCTCTAGAGGCATCACTGTCATTTTATGTGAGTGGGCATTGCCAATCATAAGGTGATCCTCTTGGTAGTGTCATTAATTTTGCCAATGGCAAAGAAATTAAAGCACAGTTGAGAAAGGAAATCATCATATAGGTTGTCAATGAACCACAATATGTGAAGTGTTGACTTGTACAGATTAAATGCTTAAGGGACTGGACACCAGCTACACAAAAAAGTGAGAGTTGCTTATAGGGCCCAATTTTCAATCATATTAATTGACAGTGGCAGATCCCTGCCTGCTAGATTAATGCACATCATAATAATTTTCAGTACTGTCCAATAGCCATCGGCTTGGAGCACGCAGCATGCCACAGAAGTTGTCCTTGAAAGAGAAATCAGGGCAGGATTTCTGGGGATACCTAATTGATCGCTCTCCCCTAATGATTCGATTCCCCCCTCCCCCTTGTTAACAGTCTCACTGCCATGCAGTCAGTGCGGACCCCGAGCAACCATCTGTGGGTTTCCTAGAGCAGAAAGCCCAGCCTTTCTCCAGAGGATCTACCAGTGGTTTTGAACAGCCAACCAAGCCGATCGCAGTCCAGTGCTTTACCACTAAACCATCAGGGCTCCTTGGTTGCCGTCAGACCCATTAAAAAGAAACTTGATCCAGGTAAAGAAACATGTAAGAGGATTCTCTGTTCTCCAATAATTAGGGTGCAGTTATGACAGCTCTTGCTTTAAAATCTTGCCTCCATTTTCTCCTTTCAGACTACAGTTCCTGAATGGAACTCCTCCTCCACCCACTTTACTTGCCACTTTTGTCTCAACCTGAGTGACTTTTACTCACTCTAAGAGAGATTTGATACTTTTATGTTTCCTTTGAAGAAAACATATTCACATTGATTATGTAACCTACAATATTTGTATTCTATATAAACTCTATAAATAAAAATAAATTCTAAATAAAACAGCACACGTTTCGCTGGTGGTTGATAAGCAGAATATGAGATGCTTTCCAATTAGAGGAATTCATCCTTGAGGGAGTAATATTAAATTTTTATGTATAAATTCAACTCTTTCAGAAGTATTTTCTTTTGGCATCTTTAAATATTTTTTTTCTGGTCCTACTTGTTATATTCCTTACAGCTTCATTTTCTTCTCTCAAAACTATGAATTTCTCCACAATTGCTTTCATAATAGGTTCTTTTCCATTTTATTTTTTGTGATTAACTCTGTGTTTTCCATCCTTTTCCCCCCATTTGTACATTGTGTGTGCATGTTTTTATAATTGTCATTTTCATTTTACCTATTTTGTCCTTAGCTCTTTATCTAACTTTTTAAAACTAATTTTTATTGTGAATATGTGGGGCGTTTACATTTAAGACTATCAACTCTGCATTCAACAGTTCGAATCATTCATCAACCCCACCCCACCCCCTGTCCTATCCTACCCACCTTCACCCCACCCCTACCCTGGTTTCTCTTCTCCTCTTCTGGACCTCCATCCCCTTTTCACCCAAGTCAATGCCTGTCAACCTCTAGTCCATTTTGCTAACTTTTCATCTGTACTCTTTGTGTCTTAGCTTTGAATTCTTACTTCTTTTCTGTGAGCTCATTTTGAAGTGTACACAATTTCTTGGACACTATGGAGAACTCCTTGTTTAAATCCTTGCTCATTTATTTTATGTAATGAATGTTTTCCATCAGCGTTTATGTTCTTTAAATTAAAAATGAAATGAAATTAAAATTTTAATTTCACTTATTTTTTTTCAGACTTCAAGCCCAGGTATTTTATTACTGCTTAGTGATCCTCCTTGAACAGAGCCAGCAACAAGGAAGGGACCTTCCTTTGATCGGCATTATCGTTCTTTACTCAAATCCCCGCTCACCAGAGCTGTTAGTGCCTTTGTTCTGAGGGCTTGTTTCCCATCAGTCTCAGCGTTTAAGAGTTGAATATTGCTCTCAGCAAATTCTGTTAGTTCACAGGCATTGCAGGCTGCATTCTGCCGGCCTCTGTTTCACACAGTCTGCAGGCTGACTTCCTTGACCAGGCCATTTCAGACATCTCTAAACGACGTTCCGTGAAGCTCTGCGTGATTGGGCTTCTGTATCCCCTGTCCTTTTAGTCAAGACTTAACAGTATGAGACTGATGTGTTTTATAGTTGTGGTTTGGGTGTGACAAAACTTTCACACACACACACACACACACACACACACACATAAGAGTGCTTCAAAAGTTTATGGAAAAATGAAAGTTAAAAAAAGAATAAAATATAAATTATTTTAAATGGATTCATGGATTTTAAGGGAGGAGAGTTAATGAATCTATCATATTGTCACTGTGTATAACTCTATTTTTAAAACATCTAATGAGATTTGGTAACATTTCAAAATTTATTGTGTCTCACTCACTGCCATTGAGAAGATTCAGACTCCTAGCGACACAATAGGGCAGCATGGAACTACCCCTGTGGGGTTGAGACGAAACCTTCATGAGAGTATGAAATCTCATGTTTCTCCCAACAAGTAATGGGTAATTTTCATTATTTAATCTTGTGGTTAGCAGCCCAACCCATAATCCATTATGCCACTGTATTTATATACAGTGATTTCTCTCTCTACATATAGATATATAAATTATACTAGATTGATATTATGAGACATAACCTGAACTTTCTTCCTTTGAAAATAAGACATGGTAGCAACTTTGCCATGTGGACACAACTTTGCTGGGAGAAGAAAAGCATCCAACAGCTGGGATTTACATTGGTTCCTTAAGCGAGAGGCAGGTTGGCACAAGCAGCAGTTGCTGTAACTTCCACAAGCAGTGTCTCTATACAGAGCCACCGTGCTCTTCATCTGTCCACGTAAAGTGAAACTTAGTAACTGACCAAGTCAACGGATGCCTTCCTTTGTTAAAAGACATAAAAGTCTTGTGCGAAAAACAAATAAGTAGGAACAGTTGTTCTTGAGGGTGATGGCATCCTGGACATCCTAGATTTAGCCAAGTGTCATTAGGTTGGATTTGAATAGCTGAATATGCTGATATTTGTGCCCTTCCACAAATTCTATATTTCATTCTCTCATCCCAGGGGCTTTTGTGAGACAGCGTTGTGTCAGGAATAGAGCTGCAGCCAGCCTCCTGGTCATTATGGTGGAATAACTGGCAACATCCAACACCCAGCAATGAAAAAACCAGGAGGTGGGTGAACAGATGGGACTAGATTACTCTTTTCACAATTTATCCATTGCCTTTCTGTGTATGTGTATGCTAAGCATTTATTTAGCTATTCCTTATAAAATCTCAGCAGGGTAACCCCATTCTTAAAATATGAAGCATAGTCATAGAAATGAATCTTTGCATTATGCAATTCTTACTTTTCTAGATGCTCAAGGCAAATAAGTAAGTACAGATAGAGGGAAAGACAATCCAATCTGACATATTAAGCAGTTTAGCAAGAGGTTTTAAAAAATTTTTCTTGCATACTTGGTGTATCTGCAAAATCATGCTCATTGCTCTTTGTAATGATGGGGGAAAGACTAAGACCCACGTGGAGAATGTTAAAAGCTTGTACTTTTCATTTTCAACATAAAATTTAGATTCCTCTGCATTTTCTAGGCTGGTCTTGCTTAATCTGTTAACATGCCTGGACCCATAGTTTCAATGAAACACCTGTCACATATTTCTGTGTCTGCTAAAGATCTGGTACTTTTGCTCCTATTTAGCTATATAATAATGATTAATTTTCATTTACTCCCCAATATTCCCCCAGATTCATTTCTGTTTGCCTTTGAGAGCCAATAGCATGTATATTCTCTCAGAAACCATGTTTGATTCTTCCTCCCTTCAAGCAGGTGAACCTACTTCTGCCCCATCATAATCTATGTCTACCCAACTCTCATAACTAGTTTTGATTGTGATTGTCTATTTCTTTACCTGGACTCTTCTTTCTAGCATATTGGATTGGGATCCCATTGCTTATGGGTTTCAGGCAGACGATCTATGGCATATTTCAAGGGTGTGGAACCAGGGAACTATGAATCAGGTCAGTTGACAAGATTTCTTACATCTCTTCTAATTGCAAGTGTCTGAATGTCTCTAGCCCTATAACTCCATGAGATCCTGGAATTCCTACTCAATAATCAGAAAAACAACCTATTGTCACACTTTATAATCAAAACAGTTTTATTCTTTTTGCTTTTAATTGGCTTCACAGCAACTAGCAATGGCACCAAGAATGGCTTCAATTGGATTATTCAGTAATACAGACTAACCACGTGACTGCCCTCACTATGCAACACTTTCACCTAACTAGGACCGGGGGGGACCTTGTCCTCTGCCTACCTTAGCGCTACACCAGCCCCTGCCTACAGTAGTTCCCTTTAGGGTTTCTGTCTTCGATAGCCATAACTGGGTGACTAGATGAGAATAGGAGGTTTGAAGGAGGATAGCTTTAGGTTTGAACTGAATTCTGCCACTTACAATACTTGTACATAGGAAGCATCCTTGGGCACAAGTTTCCTTGTGAGAAAAGGATTGTTGAAAGGATTAAAGAAGATAACATATAAGAAGTGATTCACCTTGAACTTGGCCCATAGAGGACATTCATTAAGTCATTATTAGTACTATTGTTATCCCAACAGGAAAAGAAAGAGAAAATTGGTTTCTGGGTGTTGGGTTTCATGATCACGTGAAGTGGACGAGCACAATGGTTCCAGCGATTCCATTGACTGCAACACCCTGATTTCCATGGCTGAACTGTATTGTAGTCTATTCTGAGTCAGATTTAATTTTTCTTTCATTGATCTTGGTGGTGTTGATGCTGTTATTACTGGAACCCATGTCTCCAAAGGGCTTACTATGGTGGACAATTCTGAGACTTGTGAGCAACCTCTTCCTAAAAGACAATGAGTGAAAAGGGCAAAGAGATGGCCGAAAGGAAGGAATGGAAGCTGCCCAGGCGCCCGCCCGCTAGGAGATAACAATGTGGCATCTCAGGCAGCAGTAGTAAGGAATCATAAGGAGTGGAGAGAGAGCGAGGCTGACAGGCTGTGACATGAAGAAAAAAATGACCTAGTGACTGAATTTGTTCTAAAGAGGAAGAGCTTGCAACCTGACACCAGGAATGGTCTCCAATCCAGATAGCTGCTAGCACCCCACTCCAAAGGCAAATGCCCAGTGGGAAGAAATCATCCAGAGATCCAGAACTCTGCCTTGGAAATGAAATCAACAATGCATTATTACACTCCCTTGAGTCTTCTACCACACCCATCCAGCAATGGAAAACTTGCCTCAATCAGAAAAAAGCAAAACAAAAAAATACAATCCCTGACATTTGCCAAACAGGTAAATTAAAGACTTGGAAGTTGTTACTTTGAAGGTACTTGAACTTGATACAAGAATTTACTGGACTTTGTTTCTTCTCATTGTTGGATGCTTTCCGTTTTCTCTTGGCATAAAGATTTACCAAATATAGTCAAAATATAGGCGAGTAACCATTGACGTGAAAGTGCACACACACTACCTCAGCAGTTCCTTTGAGGGGATTTTAGATTTCAGAAATGAAAAACACGGTTTGTGTGATTCTTGTTATTCCTTGTAGAACTCTGTAGGGCAGGAAAACACTGGAAGCAAGAGGGATGTCTATGAAAAGAAGTTAAATAAAGTAGACTCCTCAGGCTAGGGAACATTGGTCCCAGAGGGAATTCACCAACTGCAAACGAAGCGTAGCACCGCGCTTCAGAGTAGATGCATCCTCTATATATGTGGGTCCCTCAGTGGTACAGATCATAACCCCCCACAGTGCTGGGGAGAAAGCCTGGCCATCCACTTTCCTAGGCTACAGCCATGGCAACCCAGGGCCAGGCTGTTTTACGTGGGGCACGGCATAAATACTGAAAGAAGAAGCATGATTTACACGCAGTAACCTGAAAAAGTGTCCAAATGTATGTGTATATATGTATGTATGTATGTGTGTGTGTATATATAGATATATATATTCATGATTAAAGAGTTTATTAAGGAAGCTTGCACAGCAAACCTCTGAAAGCTGGAACCCCAAGAAAGGCTGAAACCTCTCAGAGAAGGAACATACAAGTATTTTTCACTCAAACAGCAATAGAAAAGTATTAAGACTAGACTCTTAATACAGTATGCTTGATACAATTGATGTGTGGATTATTATAAGGGCTGTAAGAGCTCCCCATAAAATGACCTTTTAATTAATAAAAAAGATTGGACTCTTAAGCTCAAAAGTGGAAAACTTTCGAGACCCAGAAAATCAAGGCCGTGCTGGCTAGTTCTGGTTCTCACAGGTCTCACTATGAGAAAGATGTGTCACAAGAAATCCCCTGGCCAAAAAAAAAAAAACAAAACCCAGTTAACTTTAACTATTTTAGTTTGGGACTGACACCGGTGAGAAAAATGTTCTCTGATGTGACTCTTGATAATTTTTTAAGTCCAGATAAGACATACACAAACATTTAAAACCATGCTTTTGTGAAGTTCAGTTCTTGGGCTGTCATCCGATCGTATGCTTAAAGCATGTGAGACAACGCCTCGCCATCTTTGCTTCCAAGAAGCACTCTGGCTGTACTTTTCCAAAGACAGGTGTTTGTCTTTCAGCAGTCCACGGTACTTTTCCAGCACCACAATTCAAACGTATCAGTTCCGCTTGGGTCTTCTTTACGCAATGTCCAATTACACATGTAGGTGCAGAGATGCAAAATACCACGACTTGGGTCAGGCATACTTTAGTATTTAATGAGACATCCCTGCTTGTCAAAGAGATGTTGGGCAGCAGACTTACCCAATGTAATGAGTCATTTGATGTCTCGACTGCTGCTGCCACGAGCATTAAGATGATATTAAATAAAAACCAGATAAACCCGTATTTGTCTTGAGGACTGAGGAGTAGAGGGAGGGCAGAGAACTTTGAGTGAGGTAAGCAATGTCTACGATGTTATTTAATCCTACAATTTGTTAAGACAAATATTAAGAATTTCATTTTCCAGACGAGGAAACTGAAGTTCAGAGGGACTAAAGGAGTTGAGGGAGGACAAATGGTAAGTGGTAAAGCCAGGAATGGGAGCCATGTCTGTTCAGCTTCAAAGGCCACACATTTCAACAAGCCCAGTTTTACACTCACTTATTTGTCTTTCTACAGAGCATCTACAGACATAACTGTATAAAGGTTATTCATTTCTTTTTTGCTAAATGCCTTATACATCTGAAGAGGGAATCCACTGGAAGTGACAATTTTATGGTTAACATATAAATGTGTTTTGTAACATAAGCCTTGTCATAAACCTTCCCTATATCTCTAATAAAGGAATGATATTGACTGGACATTGTTGTCACAACGGATTTAATAATTTAGAGAATAGCATCGTGGTTAGGGTCATAAAGAAGACTATAAAAAGAAAACACAGAAAGATATACTTAAAATCACCAAACCATTCCCAGGCCATGTGATAGGGTGAAGCATGTGCTTACTTGGAAAGCAAAGGCCAAACTTCCATTTTCCCACACAAACAAACGATAGTAGGCCTTGAACAAACACATCATCAATTCCAGGCACTTTGAAATTATGTTGATGTGGTCTGCCACCTTCATGGAACACACTATCAAAACCTTCTCTTGCCCTTTAGTGAAACCTCAGGAGAGTCCATCTTGCTTGTTCACTTTCGGCTCTAAGCACAGGGTTAGTATGTTCATTAATGCTACCCCTCAGTAGTAAATGGTCCAACATGAAAATTTGAATTCATATCTGGCATTGGCTAAGTTCCCATCTACTGCAGAGAATAACTGCTCTGTAAGGGTGTCAGTGTCTTATTTTCCAGAAGTAGATTTCCAGGCCTATCTTCTGTGGTACAGGAGACTCACACCTCCCATCTCCCCGTTAGCAGCTGAGAACATTACACATTTGGACCATTCAAGGACTTTGCCTTCTTAGTACCCAGTGGGGAGGTGAGAGCTCCTTCTCTACTTCCTGCTTGCACCCTCAGTCCCTAATACTATTCCTCATGGTCCTCAGTCACTTCATCTGGGGCAGGGGAGAATCATTTTGGAGAGAGAAATACAGAAGAAATATCATGTGTGTTAGTCTGGGTTGACTAGAGAAACAAATTCATAGATACCCATATGTATATAAGAAAGAATTTTATATACAAGAGCAATTGAATATTGGGAAAATATCCTAGCCCTGTGCAGATCGAGTTCTTAAATCTGATATTAGGCCAGTGTCTGATACCAAGCTATAAATTCCTTTCCAGACAAACACAGCACATGCAATGATGCCAAATGCAGGCCAGTAGGTGGGGAGTCTTGTGGATCCAGTGGCGGCATAAGCATCTCAGTGCTGGCAGGGATCTCCACCTGGCTCCCTCAATGGCAGGGCTCTGGCGTAGCAACATGTGTCTTGTTCACAGGAATGTTAAGCTGAGAGTGAGCGATCTACTTATCCAATGATATATTTATCCCCTTATCACCTCCAAATGAGGTCATCAAGCTGCAACCTGATTGACAGGCTAAGCTCTTCCCCTTCACTCTTAAGTCTCAAATTGACAACAGGTTATGTAACTTCCACATCATGACTCACCACTCATCTGGAAATCTCTCAGAGAAATGCTTCTGCCACCCATTTGAATCTCTTAACGGGTCTTAAACGCCTTGGTGGGCATGGAGGGAAGCGACGGTTCTGTTTTCTTTGCGGGTGCACTGGGCGTGTTCTTTAGTCCCTTCCCTTTAACACGAGGGGTTACCGCTTACCCAGGGCTCTCAGCCTTAGGGCTTCAGACATTCCAGGGAACCGAGGGAAGTCCTACTCAGCATCCGATCACGGTCAGCAAATGGTTAGCTAGGGAATTCTTCAAGAAAATGAGAGGACAGAATCCCAAATTCTTCAACAGAAATGATTCAAGTTAATAAAATCATAACAATTTTAGACCTTAGAGGGCTTTAGAAATTACTGTCCTTTCATGATCTATGAAGAAAAAAATTCCTGGAAGAGAAATTGATTTACTCAAGACCATGGACTTGAGGCTAGTACTGGATAAATATAAAATTTGATCTACAGGGTAGGAAAAAGAAACATACTTTTTCTTTTACTGTGATGCTTCCCTCATGTTTATCACTGGGGTAAACTGTGGAAATCCTATGACTGAATAACTCTTAAGAGCTTAAGATTATACTAAAGTACAATCGTCTGGAATACAGTTTGAAAATGGAAACAAGAGGAATTGTGACATCATCTTTACTTTGCTTCATTGAGGAAGAGGTGAATGACATGTAAACAAATTGTTATCAGGAATTTATTTTTTAAATCGTTAAGGCGTGTCATCTATTGATGAGTCAGGTCAATATAGTGTCTTCTCGATTTGAAAACTGAAATGACAAACCTTTGTATTCCTATAGTGCTGTGCCACTTACAACGACCTCTTCCACAACAACAACAACAACAACAATTCACTGCCGTTGAGTCGGTGCTGACTCAGAGTAACCCGGTAGGACAGAGTAGAATTGTCCCTGTGGGTTTCCAAGACTGTCCTTTAAAACATTTTTTTTTCCCCAAACCATTTTAATGGTAGCTAAGACACATATCCTATCATTCCATAGCCCAAATTACACCAAGAAGTATCATAACATTGCTACCACACTCCTTTTCAAAACATTCTCTTCTTTCTTCACGCCTTTATATCAGTTTCCCTCACCCCCGCACACACTGTACCCCCAGGGGCCCTTAGTCTACATGTGCTCTCTGTACGTTCATCAACCCTGGGGTGGGTTCCTACATGAAAAACAGGTAACCCACGGTAGAGATTATTCCCCAACAACAAAATACATCTGAGACAACTCCAATATGAGAACAAACAAACAAACAAAACCCAGAAACATTGGAAATCAGATCAGGCCCCATGTGCATGAGAGGGAGGATCAGTTGACAAGTCAGGTTTATCAGTTTGATCCCCTAGTGCTCTCTCCAGTCATTCTCTTTGGTGACCAGTTCCTTCCCTTCCCTCTGCTATGGATCAAGAGCAATCACTGGAGGCGTATTTCCTGTGCAGACCTCACAAATGTAGCTTGGACTTCCACGGTCATCCGCAGCCTTCAGCACACCAGAATCTCACAGTGTAGGCTTTGATACTATTCCCTGCTTCAGCTTCAGATTATATGATTTACAAACCTTTGGTGACTCATGTTGGTGTGCTTCTGCCACTTGCACTTATTTGACACCCCACTCAGCTACTTGTTTGGAAGCAAGCCTTTCAGACCCCAGACACTGTCCTATCTGATAGCCTGGCACCATCTAATGTCTTCACCGTACATTGCAACGACACCCATTCATTCTGTGTTTCCTTCATGAGGGTGAGTATCCAGCAGGGCCATGATGCAAGAACTAGGTGTTCTTAAACTGGAGCTAGGATTTAGTGCGAACCCCAACCCGTTCCTGGTTCTATGGTTTATTTATTTTTTAACCTGCCTTTAGTTCCCTTTAGAAAACTCCTTGTTATCTCCCTTCACTCATTTTTCTGTTGCCTGTCCCCCAGGGAGGGAGTTATATGTAGATCATTGTGATCATTGGGTGAAGGGAGAAATCAGACAGATATGAGAAAATAATAATAATTTATAAATTATCAAGGGTGAGTGAGTGAGGGAGAGGAAAAATGCAGAGCTAATACCAAGGACTCAAATAGAAAGAAAATGTTTTGAGAATGATTATAGCAACAAATGTACAAATGTGCTTAACATAATGGGTGGATTGTGATAAAAGTTGTACAAGCCCCTACTAAAATGATTTTAAAAAGAGAAATATCCTTGTTAATTTATGACAGAGAGTCTTATTGATCATCTCCCTGGAGCATAAGCATTTTCTGTTAATATTGTCATTGATTAGCCCCTGGTACTAATTTTTTAAATCCTGTTGAGCGAGAGACATTGGGCCAATGTAGGCTAGCTCCATATTGCAATACCTGAATTATTCACTTGTACAGAAAAGAATCCTTTTATGGCTGGATGGTATTTACATAAACAATGCAAGTTTGTTGTCAGGGAAAATTTGCAATAATATTCACTGAGAATGTCAGTTACAGGTTTGACAGAATAATATGTATCTTAATACAGCATACAAGGCATGGATGTAGTAAGTCAATGATTGTCTGCCTACCTGCAGTTCAATATGGTTGGCATAGCTGTTTTCTGCTTCTTCAAACACCATGAAGGTTGTCTTAAGTCCTCAGGTTACAAGTGTGTTTGAGGTAGGGTCCAGTTCACCCAGTGGGGTTTTCACATCAGATCTCTCTGCTGCGGCCTTTGGAGATTGTTGTGCATCTTGACGATCCAGGATTCAGTGCCCCAGGGTTCTATGGCACTTGGTCTGGGTGCCCAGGATGTTCCCAGAAACTCAGGCCACTGTGGCTTTTATGGTGCATGTTACTACGGATACCCTTGGGGTCTTTAAAGGTATTTTTTAAGACTGTAACTCTTCACTAGAGTAGAAAGCTTTGTGTTTCCCCCTGGAGGGGCTGGTGGTTTCACACCGCTGACCTTTGAGTGAGCAGCCCAACGGAGAAACCCTACACCACCAAGGCTCCTCTGCCTTGAGCAGTGAGGTTATACTAACGACTCAGAAGCACTGGGGGTGCCTGTTGTATTATTGTGTTATTGTTGTTAGTTTCCATTGATTGGGCCCAGAAGCAGAGCAACCCCACGCTCAACAGAAAGAAACTTGGATGGTTTGGTCCTGCAATATCTTCACAATCGTTGCTAAGTTTGAGCTTATTGTTGCAGCCACTGTGTCAATCCATCCCACTGAGGAGTTTCCCTCTATTATTTGATATTCTGCTTTACCAAGCACTATGCCCTTCTCCAGGGACTGCTCCTTGTTGATAACAATTCCAAGGTACATGAGACGAAGCTTTCCCATCCTCACCTTTAAGAAGCTTTCGGACTGTACTTCATCATAAGACAATGGAATTCTGTTCTCTGCAACTGACTGCTAAAACAGTTTAGAAACATTCCTTCCACATGTGATGCTGGTAATGGGCACCTCAGCTCACTAGAACCTTCCAATAATTGAATACTTTCATTTTCCTGGCCATTTCAGACATTACCTCTGTACCATGAGGTACATCTCTGCTGATGGTCAGTCATTGTTCCCTAAGAAAAAGTCCCTGCATCCTTTCCTTCACTAAAGATATTTTAAAAACCTTTAAACACATTTCAGAAACTTATCCTCAGAAAATAATTGGGCAAATGTGGAGAGCTGAGTTATGATAGGAGGTGCAGCATCGCTTACAGTTCTGAATATTAAAGAATGCCTTCAGTGTCTACTGAGATGGCAATGACATGAAGTCTATACTGTCAATGAAACTGTGATGGGGAAGACACTTCCACGACACCTGAATATGTTCATGTTATTGCGTCGTGTGACAGATCCAGGCTTGGATGCCAATGGTGAAAATCATAATTTTGCTTCAAAGTTTGGGTTGGAGACTTCCAGTGTCTCCATACTCTCGCCAGCTTGATAAAATGGATGCGATAGGCATGCATCCTTTATTCTTTGGGTTAGAAGAAGAGAATGGACATGCTGGCAGATGCTTAAGGAGATAGAGGAAAGGACGAGGGCTGTTTAAATGATAGGCCCTGTCTTCCTCAACTCAGCCAAAGGGCCTGGTTTGATTGTTCACTGAGAGGAAGGTGAGGGAAAGAAGCTGAAGAACTGTATTGATGAGTGCCTACATGTGACTTCAGGACTTAAGGAGAAGCTCTCTCAGAAAACTGGGAGAAGGCTCACTGTTTGACCCTGTCCTCCACCTGCCATTTGACACTACTGACATTTTAGGCTAGATGAGTTCTCTCTCTCTCTCTCTCTCTCAGCAGGGGACTGTCCTGACGTCCCTAGTTAGGACTAACTGTTTGCACTCAACTGCTAACCCAAAGGCTGGCTCTCACCTAGTGAGGCAGCAGAAGAAAGGCCTGGTAATCCACTTTCACAAAGATATGTCGTTAGAGGTGCTGGGCAACCAAATACCAAGGAGCAGCAGCTCTCCTCTGTAATGTATGAGGCTGGTCTCCCTTGGAATCAATCGAGGGATACTGGTTAAGGGTCCTGTGTTCTGTAGGGCATTTAACAACATCCCTGAACTCTAGCCACTAGATGCCAGGCAGACCCACGTCCGCCATGGTGACAGCAAATAAACCAAGTCTCCAGACGTGACTGCGGGACCTCTGGAAGACACAATCGTCCCAGGCGGAGAACTTCAGATCCAACGGAATTGCAGCCGCATCCCGGCTTGCGGAAAACTGGATCATCACGACTAACCTTGACTGAGCGTGAGGGTGTTCTCTTCTAAGAGCTTCACATGCAGCTCATTTGACACTCACAACATTTCCGCGAGGTTGTGTGCTTCTTGTCATCATAGAGAGGAGAAGACTGAAGTATGGAGGCCTGAAGTCACGCTTCCAGCTCACACTGCTGGGCTGAGAGGGGTGGGGGGTGGGGGTGGGGGGTCACGGAGGGCACTCTAGCTTCGGAGATCCCGAACTAAGAAACAGAGAAATATCCTAACAAGTGGGCCCTTTCTAGGTGATTGCTACCATAGTCTTTGCTGGGGGTAATTAAAACCTTTTCCTCCAATAATAGGAAGCATTTCTCTAATGCTCACACAAACGCCTAGTTTAGCAAGTGATTCAAAATGCCTGAGACCCGAGACGTTCGTGGTGAATCTCCCAGGCAAGCCTTTCCAGGGGAATCCTGGCACACAGCCTCCAAGAAAAGCCTAAGACAGCCAACTGGATTTAACACCAGGAGCGAAATCCCAAAGGGGATAGGAGAGACTTGGCACAGCCCTTGTTCTGTGTGGTGTGCTGAGTTCAGTCTTCATCCCTCTCTCTGAAGGAGGCTGGGAGAATTGGCAGTCTGTTCTCCAGGTCCCTAGCCTGTAGTCCCGACTTCTCCAAGAGGGGATTAAGGACAGACTCTGGCCACCAGCAGGCGGTGGTCCCTAAAGCTGTTTCTGGGTTGCGGGGCAGTGGAGGGTGCAGATGGAGGAGCTGAGGCCACTGGCTTTATTGGACCCTCCTGAGTCTCTGAACATGGGCTGGAGGGTTGGGAGGCTGGGAAGGTACCTGATGTTGGGGGTGGAGCTGAGAGTTTAGCAGAGTCCGCCTGTCAGTCACTGCTTCCGCTCAGTCCTTAATGGCTCTTCTCTTGTCATTTGCCTGGTGTTGCTTTTATCTTTAATGAATTGAACAATGGTGAAAGGTGACAGTCTGAAGTCCCCAGAGAGCAGCTTTGCCAGGAGAGGAGTTGGAACGAAAGAAAGTTCCGCCCAGTAAAGGCCTCTGCTGCCATGCACCCTGGAGGAAGTACCCTTAACCCTATGACTGTGGGGTTAGGCTGGGCTGAGCCAGCCCTAACCCTTCCCTGGGCTCAGCAGTTACCCTTCAGGAAAGCCAGCTGCTTGCAGAACCGCAAAACTGGCAACACCTCCCAATAGCTTTTTCCTTAATGCTCACTCCCAGGCATGTTGCAGGAGGAATCTGATCTCCGTGTTTCTGGTTCATTTACACCTAACTTCACAGGATTCTTTCCAAAGAGTCATTTGGTACCCAAGAAGACTTGTGAGCTTTTAAAACATAGATCCATCTTTTCCCCCCTCCTTCCTACCAGTCACTTCAAAGCACTGTCTAAGCAACACATAGATAGGAGATGTTTTTTTTTTTTCAAGGTAGGAGATGGTTTTACAGTTTAATTCCAGTTTTTTTTGAGAGTGGTTCCACGAAGCTGCCAATCTCCCAGATCAATCCATGGCAGGCATCCATCCCTAGCCCACTGCCGTCGGTTCCATTCCATTGGTTCACGGTGACCTATGTATGTACATGGGGTGTCCAAGGCAGCAAATCTTCATGGAAGCAGGCAGGGCAGGCGGAGAGCGAGGTCGGGTTAGCAGTGCCATCAGGGATTCTTAAGGTAGAACAAAGCAAGTCTCCGTTGAAACCCACCTGAGAGGGGCTGCGAGGCGAAGCGGGGATGTGGACAGGGTGAGGAGCAGAGGGAGGAAGGAGAGAAAAGAGAAGCCTGTAGCATAATATTTTCCATTCCCTTGTCTGACTCTGACTGTATGCTAGGTATTGTGCTGAGCATTGGGAGGATCAGTTCTTATTACAAAGGCCTGGTGGTCATTCCTAGCTGTGCTGCAGGAGAAAGTTCCCTGTTTACAGGTACATAAGCTGGAATTCAGAAGTTCAGTAATTTATCCCATTCACACAGCTAGTAACCTTGGGGTCCATAACTTGAATCCAGCTCAATCTGAGTCCGAAGACCATAACTTTAACCACGAGAGGAGGCAGGATATAGATAAAAGGGAACACAACAGGAGAACATTCCAGGCTCTCTATGCCCTTTGCCACTGTCAATGTAGGCTAATGCTTGTACCATAAAAGCCCGTGGACATCACCGCGGAGTCAGTTCTGACTTGTGACCCTCCAGGACAGAGAAGAACAATCCTGTAGAGCCTGTGAGCAGAGGAAAGCAGACAATCTCACTTTTCTCTTGCAGAGCAGCTGATGAATTCCAACCACCAACGTTCTGGTCAGTAGCCAGTGCTTAATTGCTGTGTCACCAGGGCACTGACATGTTTATGCCAGAGCCTCATCGTCTCAGAAAGTACTGTGGGATTGAGGACACGGGACAGGTTGAGTCTTAGCCTTCTCATTGTAAGTAAGGTTCAAAGAAGTGAATGGTGCTCAACTGCTAATTGAAAACTTGGCGGTCTGAAGCCAGAAGTCCCCTATGTCTGGCAGATTGCCTCTGTGAAGATGGCCACCTTGCAAAGCCTGTAAGGCTTGTTCTACTTTGCCCTATAGGGCCACTATGAATCCAGTGTGACGGCGATGGCTTCGGTTTGGTATTGGGTCTTAGTAAGTGCACCTGATAGGCGAAGACTATGAGTCCATTCAGTTATAAATGTAGAATACCTTTTCCTACTTGAAACCCTAGTGGTGTAGTGGGTTATGTGTCGGGCTTTTAACCAGAAGGTCAGCAGTTTGAATCCACCCATCTAAATGGAACTGTCTGATCCTGTCAAGGGTTTCAGTCTTAGAAACTGCAGAGAGCACTTCTACAGACTCCCCCTGAGAGAGAGTACACTAGTTGGCAGTGGATTTGTCTTGGTTTAGGGGTTCTCCTACCAACCCAGGAAACTAACCTTGTGACAAAATGAGGAAGAATTGAGTTCTGGCTTTCTGACTTTTGGTGAAGCCTGACTTTATTCCCAAAGAGATTTGGAGGAAAATAATTTCCTAGACTCTGAGGTTAGTTATTTGGGAGAGGAAATCCTATGTGGGGTCATTATGAATAAGATTCAACTCAATGGCAGTGAGTTTTGTATTTTTAAGACAAAATTCTATTGTTATGGTGGGTGAGAAATAAGAGCAGGTGTGTGTGTGTGTGTGTGTGTGTGTGTGTGTGTGTGTTGGCTGGGTATCTGGTGGATCAGAGGGCAATTTTCAGCTCTACTAGAATCATAGTTTGTTTATCACGGTTGAATAGTAATTTACGTTGGGCTGTACTTCCTGAGCTATTTCGTTTGTGAAGTGCTGAGGACCTCTGATGGTAGGACTGCTGTGCTGGATATTAAACAAGCCACGGAAAGAAGGAAAAACCATGGCTGCTTTCTCCATCATCCCTCTCTCTTTTTGTACAGTAGACATGGATGATCCTACATAAGCTTCAAGGGTCAAGGGCGCACTCCTATGCTCCCTAATGTTTATTTTTCTCATTTATTTACATATGCATGGACACTGAGCTCATATTCAAATACGGACTTTCCATTGCTTTAAAATCCCTGGGAGATGATGAGAAGTGCCACTATGGAGGCAGCCAAGGAGGAGAAAGATGCGTAAGGACCGCACTCACAGGCCCTGACACTCTAGAGCAGTGGTTCTCAGCCCTCCCAATCATGGGATCCTTTAATACAGTTCCTCAGGTTGTGGTGACTCCCCTACCCTAAAATTATTTTCATTGCTACTTCATTACTGTCATTTTGCTGCTGTTATGAATCAGGGGAACCCAAAGGGATCATGACCCCCAGGTTGAGAACCTCTGGCCTCGCAAAAAGCCAGGCCTGAGGAGAGAGAAGTTAGCACAATAGGAAATGGCGAAATGGAGCAGGTTCATAAATTATTTTCTGTGGCAAAGGCATAGAAATGAATCCCTTCATCCACTTCCAGCAGCTTATATCAGCAACAAATGGTACCAAGGACTATAGACCACTAAGTAGGGAGAAAAGCAATCTAGTTTCAAGAGGCCAAGCCAAGCTCACTGCCATCCAATCGGTCCTGACTCACAGCGAGCCTATCGGGCGGGGTGCGTTTCTCCAGCACTGGAACTCTCTGGAGAGCAGCAATCCTTGTCTTTCTGTTGAGGAATAGCTGCTGGGTTTTGAACCTGCTCCATTTCACCCTTTCCCCTTGCGCTGACTTCTCTCGCCACAGGCCTGGCTTTTTCTCTAGCGTGTCAGGGCTTGTGACTGCAGTCCTCGCAGATCTTTCACTGGGGACTTTGGCTTCGGTGAGAAGTATTCGGTGCTACTGGGACAGGTGGGCCACTTGGATCATCGCTCTTGCTGCTGGGCTGAGAATCGAGCAGAGTTGGGCAGAGGCAATAAAAATAATCATCATAATAAAGCAGAGATGTCTGTCAGGAGACTGCCGAACGAGCAGGGAGAGAGGTGGCCTTGACAAGGGTGCCCGTGGTTACATCCTGGCCTTTATTTATTTATTTATTATTTATTAAAAGATCATTCTATTGGGGACTTTTACAACTCTTGTCACAATTCATACATCGAGGGCATCAGCATGTTTGTACATATGTTGCCTTCATTCTTTTCTAGACATTTACTTTTTACTGAAACTTTGGTATCAGCTCCTCTTTTTTTCCCTCCCACACTTCATACCCGCCTGATCGATGATAAATTATTATTGTTTTCATCTCTCACATTGACCGCTGTCTCCCTTCCCCCATGTTTTCTGTGGTTCTTCCCCCTGGAGAGGGCTGTGTGGTTATGCGTCCATAGACCAACAGGATCTTCCAACCGAGAGGGACCCCACTCAGCATTGACTCCAGGCTGTTTGTCCAAAGAGCATAGAGCTGTCCGGTGTCGGGGGGGGGGGGGGGGGGGCACCGGAAATGCCTGACTTGGAATGGAGATCCCACTGCTCACCCTTGCGCACGGACACGGCAGGGTTCTGCTAGCGACACCCACGTGGGGACAGGGAGCCATGTAAGCCGTGCCCCGGCTTCTGCTGTAGCTCATCGTGGAGCTGCTTAGAGGAGGCCCGGATTATCCGTGGCAATAACTAACGCTTCTCCTCTAAGCCGCCTCCCCCCCCCCCCCCCCCCCGCTGTCTTCCTGTCTTCCCACCACTAATTCACCACAAGGGCAGGCGCACAGCTGGGTGTTTTCCTGAGCCCCCCCTCCCCCAACCCCCATGCTGAGCCCAGAGCTGAGCACAAGGATCGGATCGTGCGCACTGAACAGGCGATCAACAAAATCCGGAAGCCAGGCCCCTGGGATCCAAGAGCTGCTGGGACGCAGGCAAAGCTTCCCTTTACTCGGAGCTTCTTTCCTAACCCACCTGCTCTTCCCCATGGAAGCTTTCTGAACGCGCCTCGCCCGTGCGGTTGGTCGTCCCACGCAAGTGACAGCTGAGTGAGAACCCTGGCAGGTGCCTCTCAGGGGCCGCCGTGCTCGCCTCCAGGTTCCCCAGAAGCAGGCAAATAAAAGGCAGAAGATGAATGGCCTTGGCCTCTGAAACAGCTGCCAAGGCTCCCGCATCTCTTTGGCCAGTTGATGTCGAGATTTGTGCAGAGAGCCTCTGAGCCCCTCTCGTCCCGCCAGCCCCATCACCAGGAGCATCCCCTGGCAGGACTTATCTTTCCTGTCCAGGTGCTACAGGACAAGTGCAGGGAGCTGGCAGCCGAGGCGCGTGCTCCGGGAGGAGAGCTCACACGCGCCCCACAGGCGGCCAGGTGAATGTGGTCCTGCTTTCGGCGCCAAGACAATCATGCTCACCAAAGACGAATGCCCAAGGGGGAGGTTTTCTTCCTGACAGGTTCTTGTAGTATTGCCCGCTCTCTCTCACCTGTACCATAGACCTGAGAGGCAGGGGTAGGGGCATCACGGGAGTTGGTGTCACGAGTGCGGGGTGCGATAATTCATGACGTCATCCTGCCCACCTCAAGTTCATGAGTGAGACTGGCCAGGGAACACACTCTCGCAACGGGGTGCTGAGCCAAGGGCAGCTCCTCCCCTCTAGGGCCAGACCCACCCCCCACAGCCCAGGTTGGTCTTGCTGCCTTGAGTCAATGCAGATACATAGCGACCCCCGTGGGTTTCTGAGACTGTACCTGTTTGTGGCAGGAGAACGCCCAGCCTTTCCGTGAAGAGCTTTTGGGGACTTCCACCTGCCCACCTGCAGACCGCAGCCCAATGCACAACCCCTGCACGAGCGCTCCTTAGGTGCCGTCGACTTGGTTCCCACCCATAGCCAGCCTGTGCACAACCGAAGGAAACACTGCCCGATCCTGCACCTTTCTCACAGGCGAGCCCCTTGATGCAGCCACTGTGTCCATCCATCTTGGGAGGGTCCGTCTCATTCATTCTCTCATTCTCTCTCTCTCTCTCTCTCTCTCTCTCTCTCTCTCTCTCTCTCTCTCTCACCAAGCATGATGTCTTTCTCCAGGAACTGATCCCACCTGGCAACATGTCCCCCATTGCTATCCCTTTTCCCATTGGTCAAAGCAAGGGTGAAGGGGGAGACTGGTGGTGACAGTTACACCACTAGGTAATGGGTGATAGCAATCTTAGTGACAATGAGCTGGCTCACCTTTCCCCTGGGCCCCCAGACCGCCCTCCACCTCCACTGCTGCCATGGCCAACACCACAGACCCTGTAGTATTTTGGTGTGACAGTGTTGGGGTACGCAGTTCACACCCGCTTCTCGCTGCACACTCAGTGACACCACTGGGCAGTGGTGCACATCACAGCACAGTTGATTAAAACAATATGTAATTCAGAAAGCCTTTCCCATAGATCATGGGTGAAATTATTGTCCTTTTCCCCTACTCAAGCCACCCTCTACAGATACTCAAATCAGTTGCCATGGACCAGTTCTTTCCCTCAAAGAGACTTGTTCTTAATAGATTCTTCTGTTACCAAATAAATTAGGAAACTTCGAGTTAACTGTGCTCACTGGGTTTGCTTGTGCAGGTTCTTTGTGCATGACAGAGAGCATCGCAGTCTTCCAAAGGGGAGGAAGGCCACCAGCAACAATATAGGAGCCTAAGTACCTGCTTTCCTGAAGCACCAATAAAGGGGTGTGCTCCCTCAATTGCGCTTTGGGCAATGCTTCCTTAGGTTAATGCTAAAACGGTGTGAATTCTCTGCGACCACAGGATGCTTAGGGAAAGAGAGAGCCCAGGTGGATGCTGAGAAATGGATTGTAAAAGTGCCAGAGGAGATTTTAAAAAAGAAAGAAAGACAGGAGGAAGGAAGGAAGGAAGGGAGGAAGGAAGGAAGGAAGGAAGGAAGGAAGGAAGGAAGGAAGGAAGGAAGGAAGGAAAGGAAAACGGAGGATAACTTCTGACGGCGGCGGTCAGCTTTAGCTGAAGGGCTTTGCCTTCCGAAGTTGCAGATGGGACATGTGCTCTAGGACCTGGCTAGTGCTGCCCAGCACGGGGCCAGGGTGAGGGGTATGGGAGCCAGAATGAAATCCAAACTTTACCTGAGGCTACTTTGAAGGACGTAGGGTCTATGAGAAAATGAATATACGAAATCTTTCACTTACAATAATCTTCAAGGCTGGATCTTAAAGTATGCCAAGTGATAGGAGTCAGTCACAAAGAGGCAGGTATTATATATGCCACTTGTAGGAAATATCCGGATTATTTTGATATCACTAAAGAGCAGGGGTGTAGAATGTTGAAATGACAAAGATGTGTTACATATACTTCTACTACACTAGATGAAGCACACAAGGTTGACGAGCAGTGGGGAGCCATGGCTCCCAGAGGACTACGTTTCTGCTCAGGTGATGCACTGTGTGGAGAAGAGTGACGGTGGTTGCACAGCGTTGTGCCTGTCGTGAATGGTACACTTATAGATGGTGAACATGGGCTATTTAGGTATTTGCCCACAGCAAGTGGCTTGAAGATAAATTTAGAAATCACAGCCTTCGGAAAATTGAAATCGGTTTACAAAGAAGCCCTTTGGCAAACTCTTTCAGGAAACCAGACAAGTGGAATACCAGGGATTTTAAGTTGGATGCAGAGGATTTCATCGGATCTCCTACTTTATCCATCAATCCCCATGTGGTGATTAGAACAGTAATCTTATTGCTCCTTGAACACCCTCAGTGATGGAGGTCTCCTCACCTCAAAAGGTAGATTGTTTTATTTTCAGTCAATTTTAGGGGTCCTCTGTATTGGTTCTACATCAGCCTCCACAGATTCAACCCACCAGGAACCTCAGCTATTAGGCCGATTGGAAAGGGAAGCAGTCAAGAGGTCATAGCAATCCTCAAAGACTGCAAGAGAACATGCAGTATTATTTCAAGTGTATTATACTTTACTGGTACTTTACAGGATGAGGTGGGAAAGTTATATGCAAAATGATACCATCTGTTCAACAACATCCAACACCTATTCCTGTTTAAGACAATCAGGAAGGTAGGAATGGAAGGAAAATTCCTCAATATAATACAAGCTATATATGAAAACCAACAGCCAACATAGTAGTCAATGGAGAAAAGATGTAAACAATCCCACTGAAAAAGGGGACCAGGCAAGGTTGCCCCTTGTGCCCACTCTTATTTAACATCATACTGGAGGTCTTAGCAAATAGCATAAAGCAAAGAAAATACATCAAAGGTAATTGCATGGGGAAGGAAGAGGTGAAACTATTGTTATTCATGTATGGTATGGCTTTATATATGGAAAACCCCAAAAGCTCGATAAGGAGAGTACTGGAAGCAAGAGAGGAGTATGGCAGAGTGGCAGGATATAAGATCAACAAACAGAAGCCTATAGGACTGCTATACACATCAGACCAGACCACAGAAGAAGAGATCAAAAAAGTGGTACTCCTCATAATAGCCAAGCACAAATTGAAATATCTAGGGATACACCTGACTGAAAGAACAAAATGTTTGTATGAGGAAAACGACAGAACACTATTGCAGGAAACACATAGAAGAACACCCCATGCTCATGGACTGGAAGACTCAATATAATAAAGATGTCAGTTCTGCCCAACGCACTATCTAAGTTTAATGCAATCCCAATACAATTACCCTCATCTTTCTTCCAAGAAGTGGAAAAACTGATTACCAACTTCATATGGAGAGAGAAGAAGACCAGAATTAGAGAACTCCTCAAGAAGAAGGACACAGTGGGAGGGCTTGCTCTACCTTACTGTAGTACATATTATATAGCCACAGTGGTCAAAACTGCATGGTATTGGTATAAATGACAGATATTTAGACCAACGGAAAAGATCTGAAAACCAGGAAATAAAATCATCAGCGTATAGACAACTGATCCTTGATAAGGGCCCCAAACATATCCAATGGGAAGCAGATGCCCACTTCAACAAGTGGTGCTGGAAAAAATGGATACCTGCCTGCAGAAGAATGAAGCAAGACCCTTATCTCACTTCATACACAATAATAAACTCAAGGTGGATCACAGACCTCAAGAAAAAACCCCAAACTATTAGGACCATCATTGGGGGAAATGGGACCAACCTGAGAACTTTGGCACAGGGAATACATAGGCTATTAGAAATAGAGAAGGACACAAAGACAGATGAGTCACAAATTGACAAGTGGGATATGCTGAACATAAAGCACCTGTGTACATAGAAAGAATTCACCAAGAGAGTAATAAGAGAGCCCACGGATTGTGAAAACATCTTTAACAATGACGCATCGGACAAAGGCCTTATTACTAAAATCTAAAATACTCTGTTATCTTCCAAAAAGAAAAAAAATTAATTGTCCATTAAGGAGGTGGGCAAAGGAAGAGAGGTTTCACAGGGGCCAGAAACCAAAATGGCCAATAAACATATGAGAAAATGTTCCCAATCATTAGCCATAAGAGAAATGCAAATTAAAACAACAATGATATTACCCAACAACCTCAAAGATAGGTCAATTCAAAAAATCAGAAAACAACAAGTGTTGGAGGGGCTGTGGGGAGACAGGAACTCTCATCCACTGCTGGTGGACCTGTAGGTATGTACAGCCACTATGGAAATCGATTTGGTGACATCTAAAATAGATGGTAATCTTTCAATCACCCTACTGGGTTTATACCCAGAAATGACAAGAAACAAACAATGGCCAGAACATCTAATGTTCATCACAGCACAGTCCACAATTGCAAGGAGCTGGAAAGAACACAGATTTTCATCAACAGATGAATGGATTAAAAAACGTTTATGCATACACACAATGGAGTACTATGCATCCCTAAAAAGCAGTGATGAAGCACATCGCTGCATGGGAAGAACTGGAGGAAATTATCTTAAGCAAAGTAAGCCAAGCACAACAAGATAAGTACAACATGAGTACACTGAGGTAAGCTTAAAAATGCAAAAGGGAAATAGGGGAAAAACTATTGTATACAAAGAGCCCTGGGGTGAGGTCCAGGTAGCATGGCAGGGGTCAGACCAAATCCAGGGGTACATATGTTAGCCAACTAAAAAGGAAGGGAAAAAAGACATGGAGATTGGGGGAACAGGGTACTAACCCACCCCAAGGGGAGGGGATTTCTTATATCTCCACAAGACAGAGGGACCAAACTTCAACCCAGTGCTTCAAGACATTAATGCAACATATCGGCATGAAGCAGGGGACCAGTAGAGAGGTCTGAGGGGCCCACCCCAAGCCCAACTATATGGACAGCCTTCTCCCCTCCCCACAGAAGGATTCACTTCAGAGAACAGCAATGAAGCTACAGCTCAGGGAGAGGGACACGTCTGATCAGAGCACACAGGATAAAATGAAGGAGGAGGGAGAGTGGAGCACAGCCTGGCCCACCAAACCCTGAGGATGATATTCCTGCTCAGAGCAGCCAATTCCACAGAGAGGACCAAAGAGTCGGCCCCACTATAAGACATGAAGTCCCTCACTGACCCATAGTGCCACAGGGGACAGCACTGGAGACACAGTGTGGGAATTGCGCCCGATCTGACTCCCCCACACTGAGGGGAAACACTAAGGCTATGCAACAGAATGGCAAGGGGAGAAAAGCAACAAAGCCCCCAGGGAATACCAAATAAAGGCTTTGGGGCCAGGGCAAGGGCACCCCATCAGATCTGACTGGAAAACACTCTTAAAGGTCAACAAACAGACCTTGAACTATTTACAGACTTTTCTCCCTTTTTTGTCATTGATTTTGCTTTCTTTTGTTGCTTTGATTTGCTCTGTCTTGTTTTTTTGTGCATGTTATTATCTCTGTAGGTCTATTTAGATAAGATAGGCGGGATAAACAATCTGGAGGAGAAAAAAACAGGACTAATGGTTCCAGGGAGACACGGGAGAGGGGGAGATGGGGAAAGGAAGCGGGTGTTAACCCAGGAACAAGGGAACAACAGTGATCTAATATCGATGGTGAGGAGGGCGTAGGATGCCTGGTAGGGTTTGATCCAGGGCAATGTAACTGAGAGGAATTACTGAAACCCAAATGAAGGCTGAACATTATAGTGGGACAAGAGAAAAGAAAAAAGGAAATAGAGCAAAGAACTAGGAGGCAAATGGTATTTATAGAGGTCTAAATATAGGCATGTACATATGTAAATATATTTATATATGATGATGATTAAACAGATCTATGTACATATATTTATAGGTTTAGTATTACGGTAACAAATTGACATTGGGTCTCTACTCAAGTACTTCCTCAACACATGGACATTTTGTTCTATCAACCTGGCATTCCATGATGCTCACTTTCCCAACATGATCACTAAAGACAAAGTGAGTGCATAAGCAAATGTGGTGAAGAAAGTTGATGGTGCCCAGCTACCAAAAGATAGAGTGTCTGGGGTCTTAAAGGCTTGAAGATAAACAAACAGCCATCTAGATGAGAAGAAACAAAGCCCACATAGAAGCACACCAGTCTGTGTGACCATGAAGTGTCCATGGGATCAGGCATCAAAGACCCAGAACAACAAATTGTACAATTGTGACTGAGGGGGAGTGCAGAGTGGAGACCCAAAGCTCATCTGTAGGGAACTTGACACCCTCTTACAGAAGGGTCATGGAGAGGAGACGAGCTAGTCAGGGTGTAGTATTGCATCGATGAAGCATACAACTTTCCTCTAATTCTTTAATGCTTCCTGCCCCCCACTATCATGATTCCAATCCTACCTTACACATACAGCTAGCCTAAAGGGTGTATACTGGTACAGAGAAGAGCTGGAAACACAGGGAATCCTGGAGAATTAAACCCCTCAGGACCAGTAATGAGTATAGAAATACCAGGAGGGTAAGAGAAAAATGGAGGGAGCAATGGAGAACCAATCACAATGATCTACATATAATTGCCTCCCTGGGGGACGGACAACAGAAAAGTGGGTGAAGGGAGACATCGGACAATGTAAGACATGAAAAAAATATAATAATTTATAAGTTATCAATGGTCCATGAGATAGGGAGGATGGGGAGGGGGGGATGAGATGCTGATACCAAGGGCTCAAGTAGAAAGAAAATGTTTTGAGAATGATAATGGCAACAAATGTACAAATGTGCTTGACACAATGGATGGATGTATAGATTGTGATGAGTTTAATGAGCTCCCAATAAAATTATTTAAAAAGAAAAGAACCTAAGTATGGCATACACATAAGTCTCGGGTATTAACAGCTGGTGCTGTAACCAGAGAGTCAGAACAGAACGGGCGAGAAGGGTCCACCCGTCAAGAGACTCTGAAGAGAATTGGGCAGTGGCTGTTCAGTGGTGGAATTCTGCCTTCCATGTAGGAGACCCAGCTTTACCTTGTGGGCAGTGCCGCTCAGGAGCAGTTGCCATCGGTCTGTCAGTGAAGGCTTGAGTGTTGTTATGAAGCTGAACAGACTCCAGCAGAACTTCGAAACCAAGATGAACTAGCTAAAAGCCTGATGACGTGCTTCTGGCCATGAGCCAGGGAAAAGTGCATGAACCACAACATTCCAATGTGCAGCGATCCGGGGGTGGCTCAGTCATGCTCGGGTGCACGGGATCTCCATGAGCCGAGAGCTGATCAGATGGCCCTTAGCAACACCCAGCCCACACGTGAAGGAAGGGCAGCGGGGTGAGAGACCTGTGCAGGAAGGAAACTGACCAGTGAGAGGGCAAGGGCCCTCTTGAACAATACCCCTTCAGGAATCCCTCACCTTCCATTTGCTGCTAACTCCCCAACCGGGGCATCACCATTCACCTCTTCTTTTTGATATCTCATCTATTAGCTAGCGAGTGTGTAAATCCTATCACCTCAACCACAAGACAAGGAGCTTGGGTAATAATTCTCCCTCAGTTGCTAACCTAAATCCTGGCCATTCAAACCCACCCAGGGGCTCCGTGGGAGAAAGACTGGCCATCTGCTTCCTTAGTGGCTGCAGTCAAGACAGCGCTGTGAGCAGTCTACTCTGCCACCGGGAGCCAGAACCCGAGAAATGACACTCAACAGCAAGAGCGAACACAAGCTAACCCAGTGGTGTATTGCTAAGTGCCCCGGCTACTTTAATTACAGGAACAAAGGACCCTTTGGACCAGGCAGAGCAATGAGGGGAAGGCTTTCCCTGTGAATGTCTCCCTGTGTCACTGAGCATCACTTACCCATTAGAGGGAAGATGCATTTCTCAACCAATGAGCCGTTAAGATTTGGTTTCTGGATCAATGGTAGCACCAGAAATGCACTAAAGAGGGGGGAGAATCTCCCTTTTTTGAAGGACGCACTGATGCCTGGTGTCTCAGAACAGACAGCCAGCTGCCTCCCTGAAGAGATGTCCTTCACCCTTTGACTTTCACTCTTGGCACCTGACCTCCCTGATGAAGCCACCAGTCAAAGATGACATCCTTGCTGCTGACTCAGCTGACAGATTTCCTAAATCTTCATTCGCACTGGGATTGCGTACACCAGAAAGCACAGCAAACTTACTGCCACCAAGTCGATTCTGACTCCTAGGGATCCCGAGGCTATAACCCTTTACAGGGACAGACAGCCTTGCCGTTCTGCCATGGATTGACTGGTGGGTTTGAACCCACTGATCTTGAGGTTAGCTAGCAGATGCTAACAGTGGCAGCAGGGTTCCTGTTGGGTTGCCTAGGGCTCCTAGAATAAAGGATGTCCTGAAAGGAGCAGCTGAGTGATGAGGAAGGTGTGGGTGAGAGAGGAATCCTGTGATGATTACAATGCGCACGTGAGTGCAACATCTGGTCCGTGTGCGTGTGCCTGGCAGAAATGGGACAGCCTGGGGTTCCCTACTTTCCTTAGCAACCTACACCTAGAGGCCCCAGGTTGGTATGCATTGAATACAACCTTAGGAGCATACTATTGCTCTGCACAGAGGGGCCACAGCCTACGGTTTGCCTGAAACCGCATCTTTGATGATTTGGGTGGCCTTCCGTATCCAGCCATGGCCTGTGCGCCCAGGGCCCACCTCATCCAGCCACACCCAGAGCCATCTTCCTTCGGGGCAGCTCTCTCTGACTCATGACTCCAAGGGCCTTCTCTGCTTCTGCCTTTTCACCTTTTGCTGACCTCTCTGGAGTTTGTTTCTGTCTACGTGTGTACATCCCTTCTAGGGAACCTCAGCATCAAATGTCTACTTTCTTACGTGAGCCGGTAGGTGGGACCGATTGGGAATTACCCAGTACTCCATGGCAACGAGTTTGAGTTTTGATCCCACAGCATTGGCAGTTAGCATGTTTTGAAATGTGGGAGGGGGGAACGTTTTGGAGGGTGAGCAACCGGTTGGTTCCTCCCTCGAATCTTTCAGGAGCCTTTCATCTCCTCCCTGGTCCTGTAGACTCTCACCTTCCCAGCCATCGCAGGTGTGAGGCCCGCGTGCACCCGCAAGGCAATGGGTGTTTAGAACTTCAAGCTCAGAAGCCACCTGGTCATTTTGGTCCGCTAAAAGCTTCCACACCGTTACTTACCTGGACTAGTGTCATTCTCCTTGGCTTTGACATGATTGGCGGGGTTAGGTGGTGAATGTACATATGCTACATAGAGGGCCTCCTTTTGGTTGGATGGATTATAACATGGGTAATTCACCCATTCAACAATCCTGTCACAGATGAGGAATAAAGTGGTTTGAAATAGATATAAGCTTTGGAATCAGATCTGGGTCTCAATCTGGACTCATCCATGTTATAGTCTAAACCTGCCAAACTTCACATACAAAGTGCATTAGTGTGGACATTTAATGAAATACTGTGTACAAAATAAAGTGCATGTGTTATGTATGGGCTTAATAATGGCAACTGTTAACTAATTATACATGAGTACCCAAAGGCATGAGGTGCTGGGTTAGTTGTGGAGACGTCCATAAAGATTTGACTACAGAATCCAATCCCTTAATCATAGTGACAACAGTTCTCAGCTCTGGCTGAATCTCTAATCGCCCCCAAACGTTTTTGCAATATTGCAGACGCCTGACACTGCTTTAGAAGGTTCCGATTGAGAGATTTGGGGGTAGGGCAGAGGGGTCTGTATTTTTCAAAAGCTGCAGAGATGCTTCTATTGATTAGGCAGAGATTGGGAAGAACTGCTTATAAAGCCAGCTCTATCTGACCACAGAATCAGTTTTTAATGATGCGATAATACCACCACCCCTGATGCAATGACTGATGAGGCAGGGAAGAATAAGCATCTGACATCCCCCTCAGCCAGTGGACACAGCAGAATGGAGGGGTAGGTGTTGGGCCGAATTCTTCACTTTCTTTCTTCTCTATTGTAAAACTATACGGTGGCCTGGTGGTGAAATGGTGCCGACTGTGACTGCTGGCTTGCACGGTGGGTGGCTGAAATTCAGCCAGCATACCCTGGGAAAAAAGCCTGCTGATTGGCTCCCATCAAGATTGCAGCCTAGGAAACCTGGTGGTGTAGTTCTACTCTGTCACCTAGGATTGTGATGAGTTGTCAGCATCTCACAACGAAAACAAAAATGCATCTAACACAGCCTTTACCAATTTAAGGTTTGAACATGTAAAATTTGGTGACATCAATTGAATTTGTTATGTTGTGCGACCATCGCAAATGTGTTGCCAAATTCCCATCACCCTAGACAGAAACTCACTGCTTCCTAAGCACGACTGTACCTTTCTTCCTCCCTCGCCTGGTGGCCACCACTGATAGACTTTGGTTCCCGCACCTTTGCCCAGTCCAGCTCTTTCACGCAAGGGAGGTCATGCAACACTTAGCCTTTTGTGGTTGACCAATTTCACTCAGCCTGATGCTTCAAGGTTCAAGAAAAGTGTATTTAAAAAAAAATCATTTTATCGGGGCTCATACAACTCTTATCATCATCCATCCATCCTTTCATTGTGTCAAGCACATTTGTACATTTGTTGCCATCATCATTCTCAAAACCGAGAGGAGTGAATTTCTGAAGCTTCCAGATTACCTTGCTGTACATACCTTTCCCAGTGGAATCCGACATCAGAGCTCTGTGGGAGCTCAAGTCCCAGCTTGCCAGCAGTAACCTCCACCTCTGGCACTTTCCGCCTGCCTTACACTTAGTTCCCAAACTTAGCTGCCTGTTGGAATTGTCTGGGAAGCTTTTAAAAACATCAATCCCCCATGACAATTAACTTATAACGTCTGAGAGTGGGAGCCAGGTGTCAGTAATTAAAAAGTAAAAAAGATTTCCAGGTGATTCCAATATGCATCAAATTTTGGGATGACTTTAATCTAATAGACAATCCTTTGAAATGGACATAACGAAGCTAAAAATGGCTCCGTTTCACTGATGAAGAAACTCTGCTTGCAAAAAGATAATGCATTGTCCGGGGCTGTGCAAGCATCGGAGCTGATCTCAGGATTTGAATGCAGCTTTGTCCGACCCAGCGGTACACCCTTTTCGTAATGCCTGGCACACCACTTAGCACTCAGCTGAGTGCCACTGGCTGTTCTTGAGGGCATGAAAAGCAGTGCTTCTCAACCTGTGGGTCGCGACCCCCTTGGGGGCCAAACGACCCTTTCACAGAGGGTCAACAGTAGCAAAATCACAGTCATGAAGTAGCAATGAAATTGATTTTTGGTTCAGGGGCTCACCGCACCATGAGAAACTGTATTACAGGATTGCGGGATTAGGAAGGTTGAGAGCCACTGATATAACGCAGAATCATGTCCCTGAAGAGTAAATACCAGCTTTGTGAGATATTCTCCAACTCTGAAGAAAAAATGGAAGACACACACTGAAACGGCAGTAGAATGAATTTAGGTTTATTTTACTTTCTATTAGTTCCCATTGAGTAGGTTCCAGCTCAGAGCAACCTCACGTGTCAGAGCACAATGGTGCTCTGCATACGTTTTCAATGACTGTTTTTTTCCACAAAGTACATGAGTTATATATATATATATAATATGTATAATTATATAATATCATTGTTATTAGGTGCCATGGAGTTGAGGTCCCTACCCATGGTGACCTTTTGCACAACAGAGGGAACCACGGCCCAGCCCTGTGCCATCCTCACAATTGCTTTTATGCTTGAGCCCATTCTTGGAGCTAAGGTGTTCATCTCCTTGAGAGCCTTCCTCTTTTTTTATTTTAATTTTTTTGCCTTCCTCTTTTTCAGCTCCCCCTCTATTTTACCAAACATGATGTACACACACACACACACACACACACACACCCCAGACGGAAATGGAATGTTTTCAAAGCTATATATTTGTTTATTTTTTACAAAACAAACATATCACCTTTAAAGTACTCTCATTACACTTACTATATTGTCAAATCTGTGATTCCATTCTTGGAAATATTTTTCAAACTCATCTGTTTGTATAACTGACAGCACCTCCCTTGTTTTTTTTCTTCACCTCTTTCATGCTGTCAAATCACTGTCCTATCATATCCCTTCTTGTTCGTGGAAACAAAAAGAAGGGACATGCAGTGAGGTCAGATGCGCGGGGTAAGAAAGGCATGCTGTTTTTTGCCCCGCACTGGCACACCGAGATGGCTGTGTGAGCAGGTGCATTGTCATGGTGGCAAAACCAGTCCCCCGTCTGCCACAAATCAGGTCTTTTTTGTCATACACTGTTACTCAATTTTTCAGAACCTCTAACTAGAAAGCTTGATTTACATTATGCCCTGATGGAAGAAATCCATATGCACTGTCCCCTCACATAACAAACACATGAGTTTCATTGTGGGGCTGTAGCTTCTAAGTCATCTCGGGATGTACCAGTCGCCATTTCCACCACACAGGGACTTCTAGCGTTAGATGCCAGGAAACATTTCCTGAGAGAATACTCGGGTTCATTTTAAATAAAAAACATCTAAGAACTGCTTCTGCCACTACTCCTAAGTTGTGCATGTGGGGATACGACCGTGCCATTGTTGCTGTTGGTGTTGTTGTTGCTTTATAGTGAATTGAGTAAAGGTTTGCAGAGGAGGTCTGTTTCCATTCAATAATTCATACACTTTGTCCAGGTCATTGATCGCACTCCCCCAGTGCCACATCACTTACCCCACTTCCTCTTGGTGCCCTCCGTTTCCATTTCTTCTTTCGCCCTTTGGAACATTGTCCCGGAAAAAATCCCGCCCTTTAGACCTCCAATAATTGATCACTAGAGGGTGTGAGTATCTATGGTTTTAGGGTGACGGAAACTGGTCTGCTTGGTCCATTAACCCACTGGACTAATTTTTTCCATGTGTCTTCCATTTTCCTCACCCTTCCTCCTTCTCGTGGACAAATAAAAACTTCCCAGTAAGATGACAAATTAGAGCGGAGGAAGCACCCCATCCACCTGCTCAACACTCCTGGGCTGTCTGGAGAGTGACTTTTTTCCTACAGGGCTCAGAAAGAGCCAAACAGCTTCCCTGTTCTCCTTCAGGGTAGAAATGGGCTCTTTCCAGGACATTCTGTATTCTCCAAAATATCACTTACACGTTACCTTACCAAAGGGAAAGGGTAATTTTTACCCCTTTACATCCATATTTTTCTTAACAGATAAAGACCATCAATTCAGAAAGGAATTACACCCCGTTAGTGATGGAGATGGTGGGAGGAGACCTCATCCCTTTATAAAAGTCCAGGTTCCAAGGCCGAGGTGAGAGAACTGTGTTCTTACTAGAAAATACACGTCTGGTAGGACTAGGGAGGCGATGTCTTTGAAAATCATGGTAAATATCAGACAAAAAGATTCCATGCTAATCCTAATTTTAATAAGAAAAACAAAGGTTGACTGTAGAAAATTCTCGCTAATTAAAACATGTATTGTTTAGGAAAATCATTAGCTAGATAAACAAATTATGATTATTTATTAAAACTGTGGGCTCATTATGAATAATTCATACATCCAGAATACATTTCCTTATCTTGTTATGGTTACCAGACTGATAGATTGAGAGAATTAGTTCTATATGTATATTTCAGGAAGGCATTTGATGGTTTTTTTTTAATAGTATTTTTGTGAAAAAAAATGTGAAATGGCTAGCAATTCAGTGATATGAATTTGTGGAAAAAACTCAAGTAGAAATATACATTCTTGACTTAATACTAAAGAGTCTCTGTGTGGCACAAACAGTTAAGTAGCTCAGCTACTAATCCAAAGGTTTGCAGTTCAAACCTACCCAGAGGCACTTTGGAAGAGAGGCTTGCAGATCTAATGCTAAAAGAATTTAGACATTGAAAAGACCATAGATCACAGTGCTACTCACATGTGAAGTTGTCTTGATCAGAATCAACTCCATTGGATTAATTCTCATTTTTTACACTAATCCAAACAACAGAGGAAATTTTCTAATAATTATTGTATCAATGATAACTAATATCTGTCTCTTTATATAAGCACTTTGCATATGGGTTGGCTTTTATTATATGGCTGTTAGGTCTTTAGTGGGACACTTAGGACACAGTACTACAACCCATCCAGTTAAAGATCATTTTATTGGGGCTCTTTCAGCACTTATAACAATCCATACATCAATTGTATCAAGCATATTTGTACATATTTTCCCATCAATATTTTATAAAAATTTACTTTCTATGTGAGCCCTTGTTATGTTACTCTTTTTTCCCTCTCTGCTCCCATCCTCCTGACCTATTGATAAATTATAAATTATTATTTTCATATATTACAACTGCCACTCTCTCCCTTCCCCCATAGTTTCTGTTGTTTGTTATCCCCCCCAAGGGGGGTATGTGTCTGTCATTCATTGCAATCGGTTCTCTCTTCATCCCCTCCTCTCCACACCTTCCCCCTACCATCCTGGTATTGCTCCTCCTATCTCTGTTCCTGAAGGGTTTGTCTGACCTGCATTCTGTGTGTCATGAGCTCTTATCTATACCAGTGCACATGCTCCGGTCTAACCAGAACCAAAAGGGAGGACTGGAGTCATGATAGTGGGGGGTGAGGAAGCCTCAAAGAACCAGAGGCACACTGTGTGTTTCATGGGTGCTGTACTGTTCCCTGGTTGACCCATCCCTTCCTTGTGATCCTTCTGTGAGGGAATGTCCATTGTCTACAGATGGGTTTTGTTCTGCACCCCCATTTGTTTGTTTGGCTCTTCTGACATCTGTTACCTGATATAACCACGATTTTGGGGAACACCAAGAACACATTTAAGGATGACAACAAACTCGGAAGAACACGCTATGCTGTATGACGTAAATGAGCGATTTGGCCAACAGTCCTGAAGAGGAACCCAGCTCTATCCTTTTAAGAACCAGCTGCCCTCCGGTGGTTGCACTCACAGTCACCCCAGGTTTGTCAATGGGGGTGAAAGGGTGGTTTCCACAACAGATCGCCAGACCTTTCTTCCCAGTGTCTCTGCACGGAGAGCTTGACACCACAACCCCGCTGTTAGTAGCTCAGTGCATGAAGCTCACACACCCACCTAGGACTCTGTTCTTTGCGTCTCACTGCCACTGAGTCACGTCCCTTGGAGTTTCTGTGACTCTTTATGGGAAGAGAAAGCCCACCTATCTTTCTTCCAGGGAGCGGCTGGTGGGTTCGAACTGCCGACCTTGCCGATCTTCCCCCAAAGAACTGCGGAGGCCTCTGACACAGCCGGCACATTTCGGGGGGAAGGGATGCCTGGGTGACATTGGTGCGTCAGGAATTCACAGCCGTCTGGCTATGTGTGGCCTAAGAAGTCCAGGCTACCAAGTCCAGTCTTGAACACTTTCTCATCCAAGAAAGGCCCGCCCTCTTTCACTTCCTTCACCCTCGCCCCCCTCGCTGCTTCAGAAGGGATGCCCAGGCTGGGTTCACTTGTCTGGCTATGAAGCAGAGGCAGAGGAGGATTGGCAGCAGCAGGCGGGAGCAAGAGGGCCTGGCGCCTGCACCCGGCTGAGCATCTTGCCCTTGTTACTAATAATCCTTCCCAAATCACCGAATGGTTTCTGGGCATTAAAGTTATCGTTTGCCATAAACCCCCTGTCTGTTTTCTGGAGAGTTTAATATATTGCAGGAAGTTTCGCCCATAAAAGGTGATGGCTGCGCTCCCGCGAGTGAGCTGGGCGTCTGTAACTTATGACCTTCATAAATGTGAGTGGGTCTCGCGAGCGAGTCCATCCGTCTTTGGAGTCATTCGGCTTCGTGGTAAAGTATTTTCCTGTGCGCACTCCTGTCTGCATTTGCCTGTTTGCGTGGAGGCTCCCCACCCTTGCCTCCACCGCCTCCTTGTGATCCACGTTCCACTCTCTCCCTTCCAGGCGCGGGTTTGAGACCCGCAGAGTCATCTTTGGGTTTTAGGGCCGCAGCTCAGCTCAGCCCCTGGACTCACTGGAGTAGGCAAGGGGCAGAATCAATGAGGCGTTCTCTATGGTGTCTCAGGTGCTCCCTCCCCTCCCCTCCCCTCCTCCTCAGAGAACTGGAGCGGGCCTTTCACCAGCGAGACAATCCTTCCTTATCACATGCCACCCAGAGCTGGAGGGAGCTTCCTGAGGCCTTTTGTCACCCTGATGTCACATGCCGCTAACATGCTACATGACAGTGCCTGGGAGGGAGATTTTTATTGGACGCTGTCCAGGCATTGTGGTGCAGAAAGGAGGCACCTGTCAACGGCATAGTGCAAAATCCGGAAAATTCCCAATCCCCTCTGTGCCTCAGTTTCCAAATGTGTGAGATGCCATCGCTACCTCAGCGTCGTTGGGAGAGCAGGCCAGACCATCCCTCTACCATGTAAAGCAGTAATATTTATAATGTTAAGTAATTGGGGGGGGCATATAATGTAAAGTAACAAAGCATCACACAAAGGAAGGCCATTGGCTATGCATTGATAGACTCTGGCTTATAGTATTGGGAACTGGGAACTGGACTCCCTAACTTTGTGGAGGTGGCTTGAGGAGTCTGAGGAGAAGGTTCCAATATTTCTTAGCCTACTGTGTCAGTAAATTAACTCAGCCTGGTTCAGGGCAATTCCATTTATGTTCAATTCAACAAATCTCGCCTGAATGCCTCGCATATGCCAGGCACACTGTAAGCGTGTACCAGTTAACAAAACACGCTGAGCTTCCTGCCCTCAGGGAGCTTACACTCTAGCGGTGGGACAAAGAGAAGAACGAGGGAGGGTATCTGCAATCTGAACACACTAAGAAACCAGTTAGTATAACACAGAAGAGTCACGAGTCGCAGATGAACTATAAACATTCAGTGATGTGTGAATTAAGTCTATTGATCAGTGAACAGAGAATTGGTCACTCTCTGGGGTTCTACAAGGCCAGGCTCCTTCCTTCCTCCTTCTTTTTTTCCAAGTGTGTGCATCAACTTTATTAGAGGCCGTGCTGTGTTCTCAAACAGACCCACAGGAACCATTGTCCCATCGGGGATGGGTGTGGATACAGACTAGCTCCAAACCTGCATCGGAAGAAGATGCAGTGTTTCTGGCAGCATTTAAACCGAGCATACAGAGCTAAAATGGAGAGAAGAACATCAGGGATGAGAATCTGTGGGAAATGGGGTGGATGCTAGTTCTCTGGGAAAAGTCCATGTTGACATTTTTAAGATTCTCAGCATGTCCCTGCAGTCTCTCCATAACTTTGTGGTTCTCGTCTTTCCATGTTTTGAGAAGCCTGGTTATCGGGAAGCCTATTTTATCATTGATCACTTCTCCAGGAATAACTGATGTCTTTGAAGGGTCACGTTGGTGCACATACTAGATATGCCATAGCTTTGCGGAAACAACGAACAAGTCTGTCTTGGAGGAAGTGTAGGCAGAATGCCATTCAGATGGCAGGAGGGGGAGATTTTACCCTGGTCCCTTTGAATGTTATCAAGAGCAACCAAGATCTGGAGGACATCATGGTGGGTAAAGCAGCTGGTCAGCAAAACAGAAGATCCTTACCCAGTTGGATTGACATAGGTGCTGCACCGATGAGCTCAAACATAACTGTAATTATGAAGATGATGCAGAGACAGATTGCTAACCAGAAGGCTGGAGATTTCCATCCACCTAAAATGTCATTGGAAGAAAGGCCTGGTGAGCTCGTGCCAAACATCAGCCCTTGGAAACCCAATAGAGCAAAATTTCACTCTGACACACATGAGGTCACCATCCGTCAAAGATATTGAGTAAGTCCACATATTCGATGACAACTGGTTTTAATAGTACTTTGTGGTTTATAATATTCTACCATGTATAGCTTGTTTCATTCTTTCTGGAGGCACACAAGTATCTCCCTGTAACAGAAAACAGAAGACGACCATAAAACTTTGAGCACCAGCTCATGACTGCACAGCAAGTAAGGCCTAGGTCCCCATTTCCAAGACACCAAGTATTTACACCGCATCAAATGTATTGGCCATAGGTACATAAGAATGGGCTTCTGGCACTCGTGTCTGATCAACATTCCTCTCGCTTCCTAGTTTGTAACAACCTATAAGCCGAAATGGAGATGTATTGGTCACTTTGAACTGGACAATCAGATTGTCAGAAATTAAAAGTAAGAGGGAAATATGACAGAGGACAATATCTTGATATTTATTGGTGCCCTTGTACAGAATCCAAAGGTTACTAGATATTTTTGTAAATTTGAAAGGGAAATTTTCAGGAGCGTTCAAATTCAAGAAAGTTGGCGTTGCATTCATTGGCAAAAAGAATATTGCATGAAACACATGCTGTCAACGATAGAATAACATCCATAGACTAAAAAGACCAGTTTAAAAAATAAATAAAAAGGCCAGTTAATGTAACCAGTATTCAAATGTATGCACCAGTTGCTAATTTAGGGAGATTTCCTTAAAGGAACATAGGAGCATCTTTGAGCTCATTAATGTGGCCTCCTTTATCTGTTTGTTGTATTGCCGTGACTTGCATGTTGCCACGACGCTGGAAGCTTTGGCACTCACGTTTCATCTCTTATCATGCACAGGTCTCAGTGGGACTTCCAGAGTAAGATAGTCTAGGGAGAAGGACCTGCTGGTCCGCTTCCCAAAGCGGCTGGTCAGTGAGGAGCTAATGGGCAGCAGGAGACTTGTTTGATCGAGTGCTGGGAGATGCGCCCCTCTGCTTGGAAGACACTCAACGTATGGCTGCCAAAGAACTAAGGAGAGTCAAGCTCAGTCAGTTGGGTGGAGTAAAGCTTCAGGACACTCATTTACTGAGGTAGTGTGACTCCAAATTAGAACACACAGTTATAAACATACATTAATCATTGGAATATGAAATATATAAAGCATAAATCAAGAAAAATAGCAAGTTGTCAAAAATGAAGTAAAACACATAATGTTAAAAAATATTCAAGCTCAACTGGGTATTCATTGGCCACTTTGAATTGGACAGATGATCAGAAATTAAGAGTACAAGAGAAATGTAACAGAGAGGACAATGTCATGATATATATTCGTGCCATGTTACAGAATCCAAAGACTGTTAGATATTTTGGTAAATTTGAATGGAAATTTGCCAAGAATACCAAATTCAAAGGGATGCCATTACATTCACTGGCAAAAAGTACATTTCATGAAATATTTGCTGTCAGGGTTAGAATAACATCCATATGCCTATAAAGAAGACCAGTTAACAAAAAAACAAATATTTAAATTTATGCACCAATAACTAATGCTAAAGATGAAGACACTGGAGAATTATACCAAAGTCTGCAATCCAAAAGTGGTAAAGTGTGCCATCAGATGCACCAGGGTTGGAATATGCAAGTTGGAAATCAAGAGGAAGGATCAGTAATTGGAAAATACGGCCTTGGGAATAAAAATGAAGCTGGATGCAAGACCTGTGATTAATTGGGAGTTTGCTGGAGTGTCAGAAGCTGGGGTGGTGTGGACGAGAACGCAGGCATGAAGAGAGCCAAAAAGAAGGCTGAAGTTAACAGTATGAAGGGTGGAGGGGTAGGATAAACCAGGAAATTAAGAGTAAGAGGGAAACATGACAGAGGACAAGGCCATGGCGGTTCTTGGTGGATGAAGTATATTTTTATCAAATATTTTTATATTCGATCAAATATATCTATCGCAGATATTTTTAATCAAAGTTCAAGGGAAATTTCAGAGTGTCCAAGATTAAGGTTTTAAAGCTATCGGGCTTATTTTTATTTAAAATATTTGGAGAGAAAAATATTTTTAAACACCCTTGGGAGTCACTTGGCTCATGGGAAAAAAACATCATGTGCTCTTTCTACCTTTATGTGTAGGGCAAGCATCCCCCTCCTTTCCTGCCGAGACCCCAAACCCCCGCCCTCCTGGACTGGCTGATAATTTAAAGACACCGGAGGTGCTGTAGGAGAAAAATACGACCGTGACTGGGAGGATGATCTATAGGGAGCCCTGGCTGCACACCTTAATTATTGCTAACAAAGTAACATTTTAATAGCTTTCGGTAGAAATTGATGAGGCCTCCTGTTCCCTGGAAGCCTGGAAAAGACACGGCATGACATCTTGTAGATAAAAAAAAAAAAATGTAGAAGCCAGTGGTGTTAAAGTATCTGGCTCAACTGTGCAATGGTCAGTTTTTTTTTTTCCAAGGGCATTGTCCTTGTTCAGCAGCTTTTTCTAAGCAGCATAAAACCCATTAAAGTCCATATGTTCTTCTAATGCATTTCCAACCTTTCTATAAATAGGATGCAAGTATATTTCTCTACTCTTAAAGAGAAAGACACCGAAGAAAGGCATGTCACGTAGGCTTTGCAATGGAAAGCAGGGATGCGCAACAGAAGACTCTTGATGCTTCCAGGCCGCTGACGTCAATGACTGGAGTTGGAATTAGGGCGTCTCAGGTTGGATGGTGGGAGGGATACTGAGGAAATAAAAAAGAAAGGGACATAGCCTCCAAATTTCAAGATAAATCTACTGAAGTCTTAGCATCCAGGTAGAGTGGCGTTCTAAATGCTGAGAAAGACTGGCCACACAGTCAACTAAGCAGGGGTCTTTGGAGTGCCCCCCTCTATGACAGCCCGTTCATCTAATGGCTATGCTTTTGTGGTCCGCATCCCCATTCTGCACCGTCCATCAGCTTCCCTGGCTTTCGTGGTGACATTGGACCTTGTACTTATATCCACGGAAGTCCAGAGTCCCCTCATCCCAACCATGAGCCCTCTTCGGGTCTGCCGAGCCTCGCTCAGCTACTCCAAAGTCCCTCTCAAGAGGTACCCAAAGTAGAATGAAAAGTTCCCCAGTACCACTGTGGGGTGACAAGAGAATGGATATGGAGACAACAGGTCCTCTCTGCTTGTGGAAAATTTGCCACCATTTCTACGCTGATACAGCACATGGAGGTCTTAGGGACACAGCTTCTGGTGTGTGACTTTAAGTCCTGGGCAGTGGAGAGGAGCGGGACAGGAATGAGAGACCCTCCAGACAGACCCACAACAATTCTAATTCGACCATTCACTCTTCCTTCCCAGGGAATTTAGTTCTCTCATATGGACAGAAATGGACTCCGTATGCTTTCTTCCAAATCAGTTTTTATGATGTAATTTTTATTCCCAAACCTACATGTCTGAGATTGAAAACACCCAATAGTCTCCTCTTCTGAATTGCACAATGTCGAGTCTTAAAGGTTTACTGAAAAACACAAAAGCCAAACATTGGCTCATGCCCTTCCCTTCTCCTTGCATTTCTGGGTCTGGACAGTGAGTCAAACGATCCAACTGTTTCTCCAGCAAGGGAAGAAGTGACAGCAGGATTCACCATGGAGGGTGCTTCTGTTAATATTGCAAACTATTCTCCCGCATTATAATTTTGTTCCATCGTTCAGGTTGAGCCAAGGCAACTGCCGAGAGAGGAGACGAGTGGAACTTTCTTTCCCAAGAATTAACCACTCAGGAAGAGGGAAAATGGGGGAAAGGCTTACTTTAGCAGGGGAGAAAGAGGAGAAAGCCAAGCCATATTAAAACACGCTGGCTCTTTTCATGGGCATTCTTTGGCCACCTAGCCATACTATCATAAATATAATTCAATAATAAATAGCTTCCTGGTGCACAGTGTTGAGCTAAGCTTTATTTAGGGAGTCCCGGTACTCCTGAGTCAAATCGATATGCTCTCACATACATGTCACAGCTGGTCTACATAAACAACGGTCTGTGAACACGGAAGACACGATGCGGCAGTCGAAGGAGGAGGGCCTGGAATTCGGTAGCCGGAAAGGGAACAGAAGAATCTCATTGCAAAGAGAATGAAGAAGAGTAGATGCCGCCTTATTGTGAGTAAAGAAGGAATGAACCCCTGACATCCTTTGCAGAGATGGAGGGCAGAGCAGCTGGGGCCTCAGGACCGGTAACTTGAAGGTGCATTGGACATGCTAGGTGGAGCAGGACTTGTGGTTGGCAATCCAATGGCTGTGCTCAATGCCCAGTCTGTGTGGATAACTCTATAGCTAACCAAGATTTAGCCAGGTTTTTGGGAGGGGAAAAATATGACTGAAGAGAATTTCTGAATTGTGAAATAAAAAGCTCACTGTACAAAATCTGTTGATAACAAGATTCAAGCCCCTCCCAAGAAATCATGTATCAAATGATCTAGAAGCTTCTAATCCATGCAAACGAAAAATAAATGGCTAAGGGTTTTTAAAAGAAGTCAATCTTGTTTTTTAAATTTAAAAAGAACCAGCCGTAGGTTCTGTCATAGCCCGTGCACTCCAGAAAGCCAAAGGAGAGGGACATTACAGTGGGCTTAGCTGTGCAACCCCAGGGCAGGAGGCAGAGCAGTAGAAGCGTCCATAGCGGAAACGTTTGCAAGTCTGTCCGCTCCGGGCGCCAAGTGCGGCTACTTGAACAGTCACTTCCTAGGACGGTTCCATCAGATGCAGGAAAGAGTTCCTCAGCTGCCCCCTCTTCTTTTGTTTGTTAAAGCTTCCCCCCATGGGGGCTTAGTGCTCCTGTTACTTGGCTGCTTCCATTTCAGCTACCAGGTCTCTGACCAGGAGGTGACAGGGCAGAAGAGAGCAGCCGGGCCAAGAAGCCTGAGGAAGGCGTTTCCACACAGAAGGCAGGACGGCCACACGAAATTGACCCCAGGCCCAGGCAAGGGGCCTAACGTAAATCTGGCCATCATAGCAAAGGCACTGTTGGATCACGTTCCCACTGGGTGGCCTTGTACCGCCCCGAGAACATGGTGGTGACCAGAGGGAGTGTCGTAGCAACCTCCTATGGGAAGAGAAGGTCTCCAGGTGGTGACATTCTGAAGCAGGTCACTAGGCCTGCCTTCCCACGTGCAGGCTCAAACTGCCGATCTATCCCATCTTATCCCATAGTCGGTGAGGATGGAGCCATTTGCCCAAGAGACTCAATTGCAACTAACAAAAAATAGCAAGGACAGAAAACATCTCCGATAAATTTGGCAATAGGTCCTTTCTCCAAAAATGTGCAGGCATCGGCTCCTGAGAGCCCCCTCGGCCCGTCTGCTTTCCCACAGTGAACCCACAGCAGTATCAGCGTTGGAGGCGGGCGAGAGTTCCAACAATCTGCATCCACGTGCCAAGAACCCCGGTTTCCACTGTGAGCTAGGTACAATCGCAGCTCCCTTCCAGAAGCAAATCGTGTTGCCTGCTCTAAATGTATTTTTCCCATGCTCCACAGATGTCCTTTCTCATAAATTCAGAAGTATCTGCACGTCCCAAGGTGAGCTGGTATCTTCTTTTTATTGCCGGCAGTTTGCAGGCAATGGAGCTGCCATTAAAAAAATACGGCACTCACTTTTGCGAGTGTGACCCTCCACTCGTCTCCTTCCTAATCTCCTTGCAAGTCCATTTGCTCTGCTTACTTTTGTGCTTCTGGCTGATGCACTGGCGGGTTGCGGGGCCTCTCCTGGGCCCGTTGACTTCTTGCTCGGTTGGGGAAGGAGGCGTTTTCTCTGCAGATTGCTTCGGAGAGACACAGCATCTGTCTAAGGCGAAAAGAGCCTCCAGAGGACTTCCTTCAGCAGTTTGCCAACTAACCCATTTTGCATGCTTCCTGGGGAGAAGCAATATACACCATCGCTCGAGATGAAAGCGGGGAGATATTGGAGTAAATATCTCAACGGAAATTTATGATGCTGGTGGGAAATTTAAGCCCCTTAAAACAACTGCTGGTTTGTGAATTTACGGAGCACATTTTTATCACCCTGGGCCGGTACCTTCCTCATCCCCTTCCTGCGGGCCAGTGACATGGGTCCAGTGGGCTCGCTACTCTCCTTCCTGTCACTGCTTGAGCCTTTTGGTAGACATCTCTCAGGTTAGTTAGTGAGCAGATGGGCGATGGCTCCTGGGCTTTCATCTAGGAAGCTGCGGTCCCCTTTGTGGGTGTAAGGACCGACACTGTGTGACTTGCAGGGATTATCAGTTCCCCCCTCCTCCTCTGCTCTCTCATCCTGCAAAAGGACCCAGTCCAACCTTGGGGCTAGCAATGTGCCTGGGAAAGACATATTTTTTATGTGGGCACTTGATGAAATTCTGGCCAATGAAGTGTTCTGGACGCTGTTCAGAGGAACTTCTTTGAAAATGTCATTAAAAACAGAACAAAAACCAAAACTCCTATCTCCTCATTTGTCTTCCCTACTTTTCAAGGAGCAGCATGGATGTGAAAGCAGACACCTCATAGTCATACTGGATCATGGGGCAAACTTGGGGGAGGAATCTTGAACTAAAGGTAGCCCCGAAGGGAGGTCGACGGATCTTTGCTTCCTGTCATGTCACGCCTGGACTGCCTACTCAAAACTTACCTTATTCCGGATAGCACTACTAGTCCTGGCTATCAAGTCCACTCCGCCTCTCGAGGGCCACTGTGTTTCAGAGTAGTTCTGGATCCATAGAGTTGCCCGTGGATGTTTTGGGGAACTATCTCCTGACCTGCCTTTACCAGCTCGACTGAGTGGGCTTGAAGCTCCAACTTTTCGGTGAGCAGTGGAGCGCTGGGGCCCTTTGCACCCCTCCGGTGATTTATGATTCGCTTGTCCGCAGCAAGACCTCATCTCAATGCATGCATTCTTTATCTCTGTGGTGAGAAAATGCCAACAATGCTTTTTCCTAATTGACCGATCCGCAATGCTATACTATTATATTTGCTAATATTCTGTAGGTGGCACGTTATCAAAGCCAATTGGAGCTAGCTGTGATAGTCAGGTGTTGTGTCTCAGGGATGTGACAGGAGTCCCCATGATGAAGTTTAGCACAATGTCATCAACTCCATGATGGCGTTCAACGGAATGGAATTGATTCTGTGAGTCGCCAGCAGCTGGTGGTGGAATTCCACACCATTTCATTAGGTCTCGGCCTTGGGACAATTTGAATAATGACTCCTAGGGGGCGTGGCCTGCTCCTTTCTCAGGAGACTCCTTCGAAAGCGTCTTCCCTGCTGGATCTGGCTCCTGCATCTGGTATAGGGACTTCCTGCCATATTGCCAATCCCAGGAGGTGGACGGCCTAACCTGGATTCATTCAACTTTGTATCTACCAGCCTGTGGTTTTGCTACTGTTTTTGTTTGCTAGCCCCCGCAGTTACCTGAGACCACTGTGCCCCTCTCCGAGATCCAAGTGTGCCCCAAGTGCCACAGGGCCTGCATGCCTATGGAAAACGCTGGACCCAGGAAATGGAAACCGATCGGGACTACTCTTCACCTCTGTTGCTGTTCCTTTCTGTGCACCAGCTTCGTTCCTCTGTCAGTCACTTGACCGGCCACCCTCCTTCATTCCTGGGCTCCACACAGTGAGGACCCCTTAGGCCCCACCCCCCACATCTGAGATACTACGTCTCCAGACTTAGACCCAATTCCTTGTGTTCTTAGATGTGCTCTGGAAGATGTGTCCGCTGGCCTAGCAGAGAATCATTGACATAGAGAATGTGGCTTCCTAAATATTGCTCTTACGTGCAGGTTTTTCTGAAATTATCCCCCCAAGCATTTTCGGGTTATTTTGCTGAGCAGAGTTCTGAAGGGAGATGGAAAGCGTCATTGCTCCCTGCTGCACCTCTAGCGCTTGATCGGGACATGACTGGTTTGTCCTGTGTTGTATACACAGGTGTAAACAAAAAACCCAGATCACTGCCATGTTGTCGGTACCAGCTTATCATGACCCCATAGCACAGGGGAGAACTGTCCCTGTGAATTTCTGAGACTGTAACTGTCAACAGGAGTAGAAAGGCCCATCTTTCGCCCAAGGAGTGGCTGTTGGTTTTGAACTGCAGACTGAGGATCACAGTCCAATGCATAACCACGACACCACCAGCCTTTAAATACTTAACTGATTTATTTGACAAAATGAAAGAGTATCAATTCTCAATTTCTTTGTGTGGGTGCCTAGGAGTTGGGGTAGTTGGGTTGGGTAGTCCTAAACCCTGAACTCTCTGAGATAACTGAGCTATTGAGCAGAGCACTGCGGGGACCCTCTTCTCCTGTGTGATTGTTCTGACCTCCCAGACCACCTACCTCCGAAGCTCAGAAGCTTCACTCACCTCGACTGAAATCCTAGCTGCTGAGTGATACTCATGGCTGGGAGAGTGGAGAAAGATGAAGGGGGAGGTTCAGGTGTCAGTGGCTTCTTTTTCTTCCACTTCACTTGTGGCCCAGCCCTCACTGTCCTCTGCTCTCTCTAGGTCTCGTCTGATAAAGAGCTGCCCAGTCCTTCTTTCCCCCTTGGCTTCCCAGCCTTCTCTTTAGGGGCCAATGTTCCTGCACTAGCTTTTCTCTGCCTCAGTCCCCAGTGCGCATCTGTGATTGCAGAATCCTGCATGGAAACTCGGAGCACCCCCACACTCCTCCAGGCCCATGTGGGAGCCTTGTATCTATTTAAACATCAGAGTTAAACAAAGAAACAAGCAATATGTGAATACTTGATTTTTCAGGCTAAAGATGTCATAGTTAAGAAAAAAATAACCTCAATCTTACATGAACACATTTAGGAAATAAATAATGAGGCAACACTTCCTAGCACTGTTTAAGATATGGGCATAGCCTTGGCTCTAAAAGGGACCGAGACATTACAAGTTAGGAAACTCATAGTCTAAACTGTCTCATAAATATCCATCCATACTGTTTTATAAGCATTAACAAATAAGACGGGGCTTCAAAACATTGATGGAAAATGGAATTAAAAGATAGTGGAGGTTTTTTTTCAAACATTTTATTAGGGGCTCATACAACTCTTATCACAATCCATACATACATCAATTGTGTTAAGCACATCTGTACATTCACTGCCCTCATCATTTTCAAAGCATTTGCTCTCCACTTAAGCCCTTGGCATCAGGTCCTCTTTTTATTCCCCTCCCTCCCTGCTCTCCACTCCCTCATGAGCCATTGATAATTTATAAATTATTATTTTTCATATCTTGTCCTGCCCAACGTCTCCCTTCATCCCCTTTTCTGTTGTCCATCCCCCAGGGAAGAGGTCACATGTAGATCCTTATAATCGGTTCCCTCTTTCCAACCCACTCTCCCTCTACCCTCCCAGTATCGCCCCTCACACCCCTGGCCCTGTAGGTATCATCCACCTGGATTCCCTGTGCCTCCAGCTCCTATCTGCACCAGGGTACATACTTTGGTCTAGCCAGACTTTCAAGGTAGAATTTGGAACATGATAGTGGGGGTGGGGGGGAGGAAGCATTTAGGAACTAGAGGAAAGCTGTATTCTTCATTGGTGCTATATTGTTACCTTGATGGACTCTTCTCCTCCCCTAAACCCCTCTGCAAGGGCATCTCCAGTGGCCGACAAATAGGCTTTGGGTCTCCACTCTGCACTTCCCTCTTCATTCACTATGGTAAAAATTTTTTGTTCTGATGATGCCTTATACCTGATCCCTTCGACACCTCATAATTACACAGGCTGGTGTGCTTCTTCCATGTGGACTTTGTTACTTCTGAGCTACATGGCCACTTATTTACCTTCAAGTCTTTAAGACTCCAGATATTATACCTTTGCATAACCGGGCACCATCAGCTTCCTTCACCATATTTGCTTATGCACCTGTTTGTCCTCAGCGATCGTATCAGGGAGGTGTGCACCCAATGATATGATTTTATTGTTCTTTGATGCCTGATAACTGATCCCTTCAGAACCTCGTGATCACACAGGCTGGTGTGTTCTTCCATGTGGGCTTTGTTGCTTCTGAGCTAGATGGCCACTTGTTTATCTTCAAACCGTTAAGACTCCAGATGCTATCTCTTTGGATAGCAGGGCACCATCAGCTTTCTTCACCACAGTTGCTTATTCATCCGCTTTGGCTTCAGCGGTTGTGTCAGGAGGGTGAGCATCATAGAATGTCAATTTAAAAGAAGAAAGTATTCTTGCATTTAGGGAGTACTTGAGTGGAGGTCCAATGTCCTATCGCCACCTTTATACTAAACCTATAAATATAGGCACATACCGGTTTCCCCATCCTCATATATATATATATTTACATATGTACATGTCTTTGGCTAGACCTCTATAAATGCCTTTTGCCTCCCACCTCTTTCCTCTATTTCCCTTAACTTTCCTCCTGTCCCAGATAGTAGAGTTTAAAAACACACTTTGAAGCCACTTTGTGGAAGCTAGGGATATATGAAAAGGTAATATAGCTAACTAAGTGGAATTATTTTAGATATGGAAGGGTAGTTTAATATTAGAAATATAATTAGTGTAACTGACAACATTAATAGAAAAAAGAAGAGAATATTATTATCATCTTGATAGCATGGAACATGCTTCTCTTAAAATTGAACATTCATTCATGAATAAACTCAGCAAATTAAGAACAGAAGCCTACAAAAACCTGTGGTAAATGTACTCAATCACAGTGTTGAAAATATCCCTCTGAGCTAAGAAATGGAGACAAAAAAACCTTACTGTCACTTCTTTTAAATATCCTCATGTACATAGTAGATGGGGTAGTAAGGAAAGGCGAAAGAAATCAAAACCATACAGATTGAAAAAAATATTTTTTGCAGATAACAAAATTATACATCTAGAGAGTTCAAACTAATTGACAAATTATCAGAGGAAAAATGATTTCAGTTAGGTTGTGAATATAAAACAATATTTTAAAATATTATACTTGTAACAAAAATTAGAAAATATAACACCAAAACATATCCAATACAAACAAATAAGTCTAGTTAAGAATACTACAAGACTGCACCACTGAAACCACAAAAGATTACTGAGAGAAACCAATGACATGAATGGACGGGGTATGATCACAGACTAGAAAGTGCAGTCTTCAAATGTGTTGATTTTCCCAAGCTTATCTATACATTTCATGCAAATTGTAATAAAAATCTTAGTAGACGTCAAAAAATGATAATTAAGGAATTGACTAAAAAATTTAAAGGACTAAGAAGAGCCAAGGACATCCTGAAGTACAAAGAATGTGGCTTACTACTAGATATCAAGAAATATAATAAAATTATAGAAATTTAGAAAGTGTGGTATAGTGTTGGCACAAAGGTAAACTGATCAGCAGGGCAGGATAGACTAAGTGATGCTCCATGATGAGAAGGAATACTTTTCAGTGGAAGAAATACAGTCTTCTCAATATGAAATAGGATTCTGAGTCAATTATATATCCATTTGAAAAAAATTAACATCCCAGATGAATTTTGGTTTAAATGTTAAAGGTAAAGAAATGCAGCTTTTAGAGGAAAACACTGTAGAATATATTCATGACATTGGAATAGGTGAAAATTTCTATAAAGCAAAACAAAACGATATATTGGGCTATATTCAAATTGCGTGATTTTGGTATTTTAAGAGAGTAAGAAGCAGCCCACAGTAATGAAGAAGATATCAGAGGCTTATATCCAGAATATATAACAATTTATAAAAATCACACAATTTACACAATCCAATAGAGACCCGTGTGAACTAATTGAGCAAGTAGTGTACAGAGAGAATATCAAATTTCATTTGAAATTCCTGGTAGAGTGAGAGAAAAGCATGGGATGAATCCACAAATCATAAAAGAGATCAGCTGTACAGGTCAGATAGAAACAGGTGGGACCCTTGAGACTAAAGCTCTTAATCATCCTTCAGGTTTAGAACTGAACTCACCCTGTGGTAAAATAACCAATGACTGAAGATTGAAAAGGGCAGCACTCACCCAACAAACAAGTTCAGGGGGCTCTGAAAGGAGGGCAGGAGTAAGCAAGTGCAGGGATTTTCTGCATCTCCTGAGGGGATGGCTGGGTGAGTTGAAAGAACATGTGTGGGAATTGTTGAATGTAAAACTGATGATCTGTTCAGGCAACTTCCACATGATTCACAATTTAAAAAAACCCGAGCTGATTCCAGGAACCCAAGTGGAAGGCGAATTTTGAGAATGAAGAGTGCAACGAATGTATAAGGGTGCTCTGCTCAATTGATGTATGTATGGATTGTGATAAGAGTTGTAAGAGCCCCAATAAAAACCTGATCTAAAAATAATATCAGAATAGCCAACAAATACATTAAACGATTCTTAATTTCATTCCTTATCAGCTTAGTGAGAAGGAAAGCCATGGTGATACCCATTCAAATGAATAAAATGGAAAAATAAATATCAATGCTTTGTAAGGATTGAATAATTGGAATTCTAATGCACTGGAAGTGAAAGTAGATATTTTGGCTTTTATTTGGAAAGACACATGTATTTGGAAAATTGTCAGCATCTACTTGGCTGAGCATACACATTTTGTATTACCTACCAATTCCACTGCTAATGTGTATAAAGAAGAATAAATTAATTTGGTCATCAAATGACATACAAATATCATAGTGGTGTGGTGATGTTCTTAATACCTTAATCTGAGTACTACCTAAATATCTTTTCAAAATATATTGGACAAAATTTTGTTGTTTATTTACAAAAAGGGATGCTAATATAAGTAGGACAATGGTTTATAAGTACATACAAAAATATCGAAATAGAATCTGGACAACAAATCTGATACTGGTACAATGATAGAGAGATCAATACAACAGAATAGAGAACTCATCCACTTACAGACAATTAATTTTTGACAGAAGACTGAAACATTTAAAGGGGAAAATTTAGCTTCTTTAATAAATTGTGTTTAAAAAACTAGATTTCCATTTGCAGAAGAGTTAAACAGGAACCACACTTCCCCTCCATACACAACAATGAATTCAAGATGGATTAAAGTCCTAAATTTAAACTCTAGAATTATAAAGCTCATCAGTGGAAACATAAGGACAAACTTAGGGATCTTAATGCATGGCATAAACATACTATCAGACATAATAACATATATACAGATAACGGAAAATAAAACAGAGAACTGAGACCTAACACTAAGATTTTACATACTTCAAAAGACTTTACCAAAAGAGTTAAAGGAGATCTCAGAGACTGAGGAAAAATGTTAGCAATGATGTATTGGACAAGGGACTAATCTCTAAAGTATCTACAATCCTCCTACTTGGCATGCACTCTAAAGAAATAAGGAACATGTGCACAGCTGTGTTCATTACAGCACTGGCCACATACAAGAGGAGACAACTTCAATATCCATCGATGGATAAATGGATAAACAAACTTTGGGAGATACATGCAGTGGAATGCCACCCATCATAAAGAGTAACGATGAACTGCGAAATGTCTCATGACATGATGGATTTGGAGTACATTATGATGTATGAAGGTAGTCAATTTTTAAAAGGACAAATGTTGTATGAGACTACTGTTACGAAAAAAAATTTTTTCATACCCAAAGAAATAGATTTTGATGGTTTGCAGAGGTGGGAGAGGTAGCAAGGGGAGGGGGGAAGCAGGCTAGAGCAGAGTTTCCCAAAGGCACTTGGAATGATCGAGGGGGGCTGCAAAAGTAGACACGTACACACTGTGTTAGTTAAGGTTTATTGTGTCAACCTGGCCGATAAACACATGTGGGATAATTGATGGTAGTTTAATTGAGGGGCGGAGAGATAAATGGCTCAGTGAGCCTTGCCTTTCTAGTTCTCTGGGTTCTTGCTTTCTGATGGTCAGACCAGGGTGCAGCTGCCTTAGCCAGTTCCCTGCTTTGGCTAGCAAGGCTCACTTCCTGTGAGACATCCCTGAGGAGAAGCAGCATGGACGTACCCTGATGCAGGCCTGGGTGCTGGAGCAGCCCCGTGGAGAACCCTGCCAGTGCTGAGATGCTTCTACGCTTACCGATTTAGCTTTTCTCCTGCATTTGGCGTCATTGCATGTGTTTTGTGAGTTTGAAGAGGACTTAATAGATCGATGTCAGACATATGGGCTAATGCCAGACTATGGGCTTGTACTAGACTGGGTTGGGATGCTTCACATACAATTATCCTTTATATACAACTCTCTCATAAAATATGAACGTTTATGAGTTTTGGTTCCCTAGTCTACCCAGACTAACACCTACACTTTAGCTTGCCTATGAGCTACTAACGTGTGACAGGGTGAGTGCTGAGTAATTTTTTTTCTTCCTGAAAAAGGGACCAGTAGGTCAAATAAGCTTGGGAACCTATGAACTAGAGAATAGACAGGTGTTGGCTTGAATGAAAGGGGAGAAACTGTCCTATAAGAGAGAGATTGGGGAAGATGCATTGGGGTGAAGCTGGAGGGGAAAGAAGGCATGCCATTGGGAGGTTTGACAAGTTGTGTTAAGATTTTGCATGCAAAACTGATATGTGAACTCTCTTGTAGTTCACAATAAGAAGTTTTAAAAACAGATTTTTGTTATAGACAACATTTTCAACAAAACTATTTTGCAAATTTTACAACAAAGAAAATACATCAGTTTATCTAGTTCAGTGGTTCTCAACCTTCCTAATGCTGTTACCCTTTAATGCAGTTTCTCATGTGTGGTGACCCCCCAACCATAAAATTATTTTCATTGCTCCTCCATCACTGTCGTTTTGCTACTGTTATGAATAGGGTGAGCCCTGGTCGCGACCCACAGATTGAGAACCACTGAGTTGCTTTAACAATCAATGTAAACACTGCTGCTCTCCCTCAGTGAAACATTGACTCTGAACAAGTTTACAGCTCGTGTAAAATACAGCTCACAGCTATATTTTATTTTTATGTAGACCATTCATTCCTAATATGTTATAATGGAAAACATTTCTTTCTATTCTTTGCTCTTACACATTCTTCAATGATTTTGTCATGCTTAAATTGCTCAACCGTCTCTACTTCAATACATAACTGGGATAATGGATCGAATCTTTCTTGAGTTGTGCACTGAGGATAGTTGGGTCTTTTTAAAATGAGAATTAGCATTCTTCTCTACAGCTGGAAATCACTAAAGTTATGGACACCAGTAGAGCAATGTTGACCCTGGGGAGTACATTGTAATTTACCTTCTATTACGGAATCATACATGCCTACATGAATCACAAGGCGTCTTTCCTGAATCTGCAAACTTAGTTCTCACTTAAAAATGAAAGGGTTCATTTCTCTATAAAGGTTTCTACTGCAGTCACCTGGAAAAGGCCACACTAATTTATGATATGTCTTCATGCACTTTCCTTCAGGTATACCCACCTTGTTTAAGGAGGAAATCGATCTGAAAGAACTTCATACACTAGTGCCCTACTTCCCATGCACGGCTTCACTGGTGTATGTCGTGTACGGGGATGTGAAATTGATCTCTTGTACTCAGTGATATGGCTGGAGCACTTCTATCGTTTGCTTGTTTCTTTCAAATGCTTCGGAGAAAGTGAACCACTTGCTAGCCAGTATTTTTACTGTAATTTCAAAATAGTCTCTTAAATTATATAAATACCCTGTTAATGATGGTACAGATCTATGGGTGGCTTTAAATGTACTTCTTGAGCATGAGCGACTCAATTCATTTGATTAGAACACTGCAGTAAATAATTCAGTAAATAATCAGCGGGGAGTAGTACTTGTGCATTGGGCAGCTAACGGCAAGGTCAGCAGTTCGAAACCAACAGCTGCTCATTGGGAGACAGATGGGACTTTCTAACTCCAGAAAGAGTCTCTGTAAGTCATAGTGGCAACAATGCCACCGTGTCCCATAGGGTTGCTATAAGCCAGCATCGACTTGATGGCATTAAGCTCCGTTTTGGTTTTAACAGAAAACAAGTCACCCATTGGCATTAATTAAAACAAATTCCATTTTGACTGTGCAGCATTTACATACAGTTATGCCCTAAAGTTTGTAAGTATTCATGGTTATAGCTTTAAGCTTTAACTTTACAATGCGCTTGGCAATTTAGGATAAGCAATGTCGTGTAAACGAAAGAAGCCACACCCACTGCCATGAAGTGGGTTCGGATTCATCGAGACCCCATCGAGAGGTTTCGAGGCTGTACATCTCGACAGGAGCGGCGAGGCCTATCTTTCTCCCTTAGAGCGGCTGATGGCTTCGAACTATGGTTCAAGGCTGATCCTACAGCATCATCAAGGGCCCCAGTCTAGCAACCCAGCGTATGTTCGATATAAGATTACCAAAGCTAATAATTTAATGCTACCATAACTAATGCACAAAGATATTGGAAATACTGATATTTACTTAACTTGAAAAGTTTTAATTTATGTAGTGAGTTTCATTTTTGATTGTCTGTTTCCTGGAGCATAGTGCTTGATGTTACTCTAAGTTAATAAGTGAGGTACTAGGACCAAAAAGAGGACACAAAATTCAATAAGTATGCAAAATATGTTTCTGTTTTGAAATGATAGTGTGTTTCTAAATTCATCTCCCAAGAAAGCAACAAAAGGTGCTTATCAAAGCATTATACTAATATTTAATCAGAATATAAAAATTTACTGATTCCTCAATAAAATAAATGACTATTTAGACTATCCTTATTATATAAATGACTTTCAGTTTGCATTTCCCTTCAGACTGATTTTCTTTTAAGAAATAGTTGCTATTGCTATTGTTTTGACTCACAAAACAAATTTGGTTTGCAAGAAGTGGTGCTATTATTACATTGAATATATATATCTCCCTCGAACAATTCCACACAGGAATGAAATCTACATTATTAATGAAAAAGTAAAACCAAACAACAAACAAGAATTGAGTAATGTAAAATGTAAGTGTATTTTTTTGCTATGAATCTGTGTTGGCTGATGGTGGCCCTACGTGTGTCATTGTACAATTGGGTTTCATAGCTTTTCAAGGGCTGATGTTTTCAGGAGTAGACTCCCAGGCCTGTAAATCTGGGACGTGGCTAAGCTTCTCCTCAGTGAGGTTTCAGGTCCACCCACTCCTTCTGCAGTCAGTGTCCCAGTTCTGTTTCCCCAGGCCTCCCTCACCCTGTTCCTCTTCGGCCCAGAGAACATGCATTTGTCCTGGATTCATTGCCTTGAAGCCCTTCGCCTGGCTAGAGGTAAACTCACACACTACTTTGAATCTAAGCCTTTATTTTTAAGCACTGATAACAACTAACGATTGTATTTGTCCCACAGGACAGTTTTACTTTAATTTGGGCTTTTTCTGTCTGAAGCCATACCAGTGAAAGAAAAAAGGAAAATGGGGGTGGGGTGGGGTGAGTTGGAGGGGTACAATGCATGCCCTTTCCTGGCCACAAGACGATTGGTTTGGGAAAATCAGTGACGGCTGTCCTTCTTCGTCTCACAGACTCCAGCCGCTCATCTCACACAAACCTGCCTTGACCATTGGGGGTTTCCCCAGGATTTTCTTCCTAAGCCATCGAGTAATTCCCACTCACTGTGACCCTACAGGACAGACTAAAACTGTCCCAGAGACTTCAGAGATGGAAAATCTTCCTGGGGACAGACAACCTCATCTTCCTCTTGAAGACCAGCTTGTGGGTTTGAACTGCTGACTGTGTGACCAGCTGTCTAACACAGAACCCGCTCTTGCATCAACGTCCCTTCTTTTCTTCGTAGTTAAAAGAAGGAAGTTCTTGGGTCTCTTTTCTCTAAGTGCCAACTATAATTTTAAAATCATGCTCTACTGGCTTCTTCTTTCAAAACCCCCCTTGAAGTCACCCTAATTAAAAAACCCGTGAGCCTCTATTTGGTTTCAGCACTGAGAGTGTGCAGCTCAGGAATGGCGGGAGGGACTGGGTTTCATCAGGTTCCCACCACCGTCCAAATGGCAGCAGGATATATTTGTACCGGCTCCCTTTTGACATTTCTGAGCAATCAACAAAGCAGACGGGCCAGTGAGCATCTATTAGCACTTTGTTCTTTTTAGAGTCAGAGTGATGAATAAATGCTTTTTTCCCCTTTGGAAAAGATCTTAGTAGTAACCATAGCAATAATAATTCCATCTCCAAGTGAAAATTATTATTGTTATCTTTGCTGGCAGCCCCAGTTTCTTTTCTGTCACAAGCAGACAGAAGGCAGACACTGGCTTGAAGTCTATAAAAGGCTCACCTCAGGAATGGGAGCAGCTGTTCTCTCTCAGCTGAGAGAGCAAGAGAATAATGGTGTTCCCATAGAACGAGGGCCTTAAACTCGATACGAGGAAGTGGTTCCTGGCAACGTGCTGGATCAGATGTCATGGGAGTTTACAGAATCCAGTTCGTTAGAAGCCTTTCAAAATAGCGTGGATTATCACTGGCTGGAATAGCCAGTGTGCGCCCTGCGTGGCCTGTGTCCACTAAACCTGTCACATACCCTTGTGCTGACACCAAAACCCAGACCAGCTCCTTTCAAGAAGACTCTGGATCATGGCTACCCCATGCGTGAACTGTGCTTCATAGGGGATTCAGGGCTGTAAACTTTGGAAACAGAGCTCTAACTCTTTCTTCTGAAATGCCTCAGGATGGATTCAAACCACCGACCTTTTGCACGTACAAGCTTTTATGCCACGCAGAAATGCTCCAGTAGGAATGTGGTCGCTGTTGTTAGGCATCATCACGACTTTGAGTAGGAGAAAAGAGAACACTCCTCGTCCTGTCACCAGCCTCCTAATGGCTCTGAGGCTCGAGCCACTTGTGGCGGCCATGTGTCTGTCCAGCTCCCTCTTGTTCACTGACCCGCCACTTTACCACGCATGAGATTCTTTTCCAGGACGCTGTCCCCCTTGGTAATATGTCCCAAGTACATGAGATGAAGTCTTGCCATTCTTGCGTTGAAGGAGTATTCTGGCGGTACTTGTTTCCAGACACATTTACTTCTCTCCTGGCAACCCAATTCCAACTCCCACAGTCTAAATGCATCAGTCCTTCCGCAGGCTCCTCTTTCCGTGTCCAACTTTCACATGCAGATTAGACACTTGAAATACCCTGGATGGAGGCAGGGACACGTGCATCCTCAAAGGGCCATATTTGCTCTTCAACCCTTTAAAGAGGCCTTGTGTAGCCAACACAGGTATAATTGTGCCTTTATGTGACAGTGGCAGCGGGGACCCAATAGACCAGACCTCTTTATCATGGATGTAGGGGCTCCAAAGAAATCTATGAGCAACTGGAATTGACATATTTTCAACATGTTTTAAAAGACTTCCCCGTTACCCCTGTACAACTTGGCCTCTAAAACAATGTTGCTTGAATGAAAGAAGTTGAGTGTTTGAATAAAAATATGTAGTAATGGTCTATTAAAGCCAACTGGGTAGTGGACATTTTAATACCGGGTCCATGGTTATTTCTATAATCATTTAAATGAATACAGTTTGGCCAGGTGCACACCATTTGCCTAGAAGTTTCTTTCAAGGGTCCCTGAGCCCAGCCCCCCCCCCCCTTTGGGTTATATAATGGGTCAGTTTCATGATTCCATGGAGGCTCTTGGATAAGAAATAAACATGTTCTGCAGTGAGAGGTGCATGCTGCGTTTCAGAAATTACGCAACTCTACATGAAGAAAACTGTTTCTAGGAAGAGGTTTCTTATGTCCTGTCAAGGCACTTCTGGCTCACACAATCCCTGTGCACAACAGCGCCCATCCTGCTTCCTTCTCGCGACCTTGTTTAGGTTTCGGGCTACACCCACTGTAGCAGTGCTGGGCCAGCCCCTCCCACTGATGCTCTTCCCCGCTTTCACAGGCACAGCCTTCTGCTCCTGACAACATGTCCAGCCACTCTTGCTTCTGACCCACATTCTGGCTGTACTTCTTCCCCAATCGATCTCTTCTTTCTTCCGAAAGCACACGGTATCTCCAATATTCTTCACCAATACCATAATTCAGCAGCATTAATTCTTTTTCTCTCTCTTTTTATTCATTGTCCATCTTCCCAATGCATATGAGATGGATGAAAATCCCATGGCTTGGATCAGGCTTACCTTAGACCTCAAAGTGGCAATTTTGCTTTGGAACACATTCAGGAGGTCTTCTGTAGCAGATCCCAATGGAGTGTCCTTTGATTTCTCGACTGTTGTTTCCACGAGTGTTGGCTGTGGAGCCAGGTAAAAAAAATGCTTGATATGTTCGACCTTTTCTCTGTTTATCTTGCTAATCCTTATGGGCTAGATCGTGAGGGTTTTTGTTTAATGTTGATCCCTAGGATCCGTGCTAGCGCAGCATTACAAGTTGCCTGATAACGGCAAGGTCAGCAGTTTGAAACCACCAGTCACTTCTCAGGAGAAAGACAAAGCTTTCTACTCCTGTACAGCCCCAGTCTGGGAAAACTAAGACAAGCGAAATTCTGCCCTGCCCTGCAAAGTCACTATGAGTTGGATTCGAGTTGATGGCAGTGTTTGTGAGTTTTTTCTTTTATGATGATAATGGTATGATCAGCATTCATACCGAAGATTTCAGTATTCTGTTTGCATCAGTAAGTGATTCAAGTCATCTTTACTTTCAGCAAGCAAGGTTTAGTTATCTGATACCTCAGGTTAATAATGAGTCTTCATTCAATCTTGATGCCGTATATTTCTTTATGGAGTCCGGCTTCTTGGATTATTTTGTCAACATGCAGATGGAATAAGTATGGTGAAAGAAGTCAACTCCTCCGATGCACACCTTTCAAGACCATTTAATCTTCCCTTGTTCTGTTCTAACAGCTGCCCCCTTTGGTCAATCTACAGGTTCCACGTGAGCATAAGTAAGTACTCTGGAATCCCGTTCTGAATCATACTGTCCATAATTTGTTAGGACCCGCACATTAAATGTCTTTGCATAGTTAATAAACATGGGCAACTACCTTTCTCATAATTCTACTTTCAGCCAAGAGTCATCTGATATCAGAGATGATATCCCTCATTTCATAGCTTCTTCTGGATCTGGCTTGCATTTCTAGCAGTTCCCCGTTGAAGGATTGCTATCACCATTTGAAAAAACATCTGTAGCATAATTTAGTTGCAGGTGATATGCATGATGTTGCTTGATAATTGTTTTCTTCTCCTGGATCTCCTTTCCTTGGAATGGAGGCAAATACGGATCTCTCTTCCAGCTGGTTGAGTAGGAAGCTGTCTTCCAAATTTCTTCGCATAGAGGAGTGTTTCCGTCGTTGCCTCTCTGTGTTGAACATTTCAATTTGTATCGTCAGTTCCTGGAGCCTTGTTTTCCACCAACGCCTCCAGTAGCGCTTGCATTTCTTTCAGTACCATCCATTCTTGGTCACATGCTTCCTCTTGAAACGACTGAACAGCAATCAATTCTTTTTGGTACTGTGACTCTGAACCTTGTTTTTTTTTTTCATGCTTCCTGCTTTGTTCAAATTGTGTGTGTGTGTGTGTGTGTGTGTGTACAGAATAATCCCATATTACAACTGGACAAATATTGAGCCCGTTCTTTCCTTTCAGTTGCCTAACTCTAGGTCTTGCCATATTTCATGATAATATTTTAAGTTGTCTTCTCCAGGGTCACTTTGGCATCTTCTGTCTTCATCTCTTCCCTTCATGCTAGCTGCTTTATTTTCCAGAGCGAGTTCCAGAATCTCTTCGGACCTCCACTTTGTCCTTTTCCTCTTCTCTGTCCTTGTAATGACCTGTGCTTTCTTTAGGTATGGTAGCCTTCATGTCATCCTGCAACTCATCTAGGATTCGGGTACTTGTGTTCAATGTGACAGATCTGTCCTGGGGATGTGAGGGAAGAACCTTAACCAGAGTCTCTTCTGAATATCCTTTCTTTGGGCCGGACTGAATTGCTGTCATGGGAGAAATGCCTTAGCCTCCTGGAGAGTACTTTCACTTGGAACGCAATGGTTGGAACTCGACTCGGTTCTTCAGCACCCATACTGGTTTATCACAGAGTTGACTTTTATATATTGGGAGCTCATTTGTTACAACTCGGAATCGCAGAACAACATCCCAAAGAAGGCAACGCAAAAGGCAAAAAGTAAAAAGGGCTCAGAAATCCTTTGAGATTCCCATCTAATTAAAAATGCAACTTACGAAAGCAACTTCAAGTCCCAAGTCCTGTTCAGTTTTTCCAAAAGTAGCCAATTACATAGGACTTCTTAGGAAAGGGGCCGTCTTTCATGTGAAGATGTTTCCCAACAGCATGCCATTGGCAGAATGCCAAAATCATCAGCAGCACGGGCGGACAATGAGCATCGCGGCATGTGTTAACCAAGCTTTACTCAGTCTTGTTCATCTGCTTCTTCAACATCCACCAGGATGGTTAAATTTCCACTGAATTTCCTAACGCCCTAAGAATATTTTGATTTTCAGTGGAACAACCTCATCTCGCCCCTTCCCGTGAAGCCATATTGAGATCGTTCCAGAATAGAGCAAATTATTTCTTAATAGGATCTCTCTTCAAAAAAATCTTCTGAGGAGAGTGAGACATGAGAGTGGGTGACTGCAGAACCCATGTCCTCAGTCAGGCTGTGTGGCTCACTAAAGGACTGGGGTCAGAGCTGATGTTAATCTGAGCCCCTGCCATCTAAGAAGACCTGCAGGGCCGTGTTACCCCACAGTAGGCATTCATAACATGTGCACCATGCTTTCTATTCTCATAAAAAGCAATGCTCCTAGTGGAATCATGCTTTGTTCTTTGTTTTAGTGCATAGACCTGGAAGAGAAATACGAGTTTAGGCAAATCTTCAGTTCAGTGCTCACCTCAGAGGAATGAGGGGTCGGGCTCCAGTCAGCCAGACATTTCGACCAAGGAAAATGTAATATCACGAGAAAGAAAACATCAGCCACTACCATTAGGTCTGTGATGCAATGCTTAAGAAAGACCCTTCCCTCCATCCCATGGAGCTGAGGTCCAGGCTACGTGGAGAGGTTGCAGTTAGCAATCACTGCATAGTGGAAAAGTCACTGAGGTGTCATGTCTGTGGACCTCTGCAGGTATTAAAATTGGCTGCCTACAGAGAGGTGCTACATCTAAGAACTTGCTAAAAATCTGCCCCAAAACACACACAGGTTAACCGGGGGGAGCTTATGACGTGGAGGCTTTTGCTGGCACACTCAATTGCAAAGTCATTGAAAGGGGTCGTGTGCATCGGCTGGTCATTGGCACAATTCAGCAGCCATTCATTGGAGGAGCCCGGTTCAGGATCATCTTCCCACGCTGCAGGAATCAGGCACTGCAGAAACTGCCTGTGCTGCAGAATCTGGTGGTACAGAAGCAGCCTGCCCTTTAGGAGCTGGGTGCTGGAGAGGTTGTGTCTGTGGCAAGCACCTTGCTCCAGGAAAGACACTTTCTCTGCAGGTACTGGGCACTGAGGACATTGTCAAGACAGCCCCACAGGATGAGGAAGTAAACCCTCTTCCAGTGTCCCTCTAGCACCCTCTACTGACAATGCTGAATATTGTGCCAGCTTGCAAACGAAAATTATTGCAAGGGGCCATTTATATTTTTCAAGGCAGGCAATAAAGGGTGACTCTGGAGTTGGAAGGTAGTATACTGATGTGGGCTGTGCCCATCATCTGCCAGGCATTTTGCATGCTCTACCTAGTTTAATCCCTACAGGATTTCCAAAGGATAACATTTTACAGAGGTTCACAGAAGTTAAACAAGGCCACACAGCTCATAGGCAGCAGAGTTAAAATTCAAATTCAGTCTTGGTCAATACCAAAGTCTCTCAATACCCGGTTTTTGTTTTGTTTTTCTTCAGTGTGCCGCAGAATTCTTGATGAGGCAAAGGCCTGGGTCTAGGAGGACAAATACAGGGTGTGGGTAGGAGTAAGGAAAACAAGATCGGGACTGGGCAAGGGATGCTAACAGCCTGCTCTGTAACAGGAATGGGGCTGGACTGCTGTGAACGGTGACGCCTGAAGAATTGTGAAAGCCAGAGTCTGAAGCCCGATTCAATTAAACTGAGATGAAGTCCAAAGGGGCAGGCATATAAGGCGATGGGGTGAAACCGGGGCAGGGGAACAGAACAAACAGGGTCTAAGTGGAGATGAATAATTTCTTGTGATGCACATTGCCTGCCACCAGCGGCTGCAGATGGACTGAGGCGACGCCCAGTGACAGAGAAGGGCAGCTGAGGGCGTGCTGTGGTTAGACCGACTCAGGAGCTAAACACCAGCTACGACACGAAGTTACTTCCTCTGGCTCCCACTTGTGGCCTCACGTGCTTGCCATCATCAGTCATTAATTCCAGAGCTGGGCAGCAGGAGACAAAAGTGGGTGGAAGAGCTAAACTGCAGAGCTGTTTGCCTGTAGAAACTATTAGAAAACAAACTTCAAGACGGTGATCCCGTTCCGTTCAGCAGGGACCATGCATGATTTTGATAGTCATTTATGTTTTCTCTCTGTCCCTTGTATGAGCATGTGTGTGTGTGTGATAAGCACTCAGGACTCTTGCTGTCAGACAGAGATTTCAATGAGCAGTGATGGTCGCCAGGACCTCATCACCACCGTACCCAGCACTGGCTGAGCAGTGGGATCACCTGGAAAATGGAAAAGCAGAGAAGGACTCCTGAGGAGAGGGCACAGTTGTTACCAATAGGAAACATCTCCCAAAGTGAGATCCCACCACGAGTATAGTCCCAAGTCCTTCTAGTTATTCTCGTGTGAAGCTGCGGAGCACTGTCGTATTCTGATCATAGAAGAGTAACATTGAGAGAGGCAAACTTTCAGACTTCGTTTAAAAATTTTTGCAATTTGTAAAACTTTATTTATTATTATTTAAATGAGCTCATTTCCCCCAAATACTCTCCTGTGAGATTCTGAGAACAACTCCTTCGACAGAGCATTTGCCCACTCAGCTGTATTGCATGTTACAGTCTCAGCAAAGATTTTAAACTCAAAAGGAATACAAAAGTTCTGTGACTCGACAGAAACCTGCTGTGGAGATATATAGGCCTCTAAAAGGATGCTCAAGCCAAGAACCAACAGATTGGTATTCTTTTTTCGGTGGGTGGGGGGAGGGGAACTGGTTACTGTTCAGAGGCTGACCTACTTGTTGGGAACTTAAGTAAATGAGGTGTGCTTCCAACAGCTACATAAGGGGGAGATTTTCACTGGGAAATCCTAATCTTCAGTGACGTGTGTGTTGGTGAAAAGCAACAACATAGCCTTCTGTTAGGTGATGGGTGAAGCCCTAAAGACTCAATCTGGTCTTGATGAGCATCCAAGAATCTGGATGCTTCCACCCTGCTGAGGCAGGGGTTTCTGCCAATGGCACTGTTCAGGAAGTCTGCGGTCTCTTGCAGTGTCGGATTTGTTCACTTTTGGTTTAATCGAATACCATAATTTCCATCCTGGGGGATAAACAAGCAGGTCTCACGCCTGTATCCAGATGCTGTTTCTACTCTTCAAACCAGTTTTGTATCTAATAAAGCCAACGTCATCTTTAATCTTCAGTTTTCTCTACGGCACATCATTCCACATTAATCCAAGTAGTTCCCTTTGGCTTTGTTAAAGAAAAAAATAAAATAAAAATCTGGTCCCAAAGAAGATAAAATTCTTTAAAAAATTAATATGAAGAATATCTGTTTTATGTACACCAAAGAGTGTAATAAAGTCCATTGTATGGACTATTCAGCTTTAAACATCACCAACTCATAGCAAACCTTATTTTATCAATGTATACACTGGCTACCTTTGTCCGTATTCTTTTGAAGCCAATGATGACAAGACGTTCCAGAAAGATGTTAAACACTTCTTGCTTCAGATTTGAAAGGTGTCACATCTCCAAGAACCTCTGGTTTCTTTTTGTCCACATGGTATTCTCAGACAACAGTCTAAATGCTAGGATGCTCTTTGGTACTGACAGATCTCTGCTCCTAGGTATTTTAAGTCAACATGATTTGGAGGTATATTTTCTACATAAAATACACGATGGGTTTATATTGATGCTTTCAGTTCAAATTCATGACTACCTAGCTTTATTTTATCTTACATTTGTATACTATTTTTCTTAAGATGAAAATCCCAGTGTTCAGCATTAACATAATGGTTTCAAAAAGCCCAGAAAGCATAGAGTTATAATATTACCTAATTACTTATTTGATTTATCCCATCACACAATCATAATAATGTCAGAATAAAAATGTGAATTCCTCCACCAATAATATGAGTACTGAAAACAGTAAACTTTAAATTTTCATTTTAAATGTTTGGTAGTTATTTTTGTCTGAGAGGATATTCTATTGGGTGTGGCCCGAGCATCGAGCTGGATAGTCGTGTATTCTTGAAATACAAAAATCTTATTGCAAGACAAGCACACGTAGGCTGTGAGTTGCAATTTTTCTTATTAGGTGCCAGCGAATTGGTTCCAACCTATAGCGACCCTATGCACAGCAGAATGAAACCCTGTCTGGTCCTGTGCCCTTCTCACCACCGGCCTTATGCCTGAGCCAATCCTTTCAGCCGCTGTATCAACTCATCCCCTTGAGGAACTTCCTCGTTTTTGATGCACCCCTGCTTTACCAAGCATGATGTCCTTCTCCAGGGACAGGTTTCTCCTGACAACATGTCCAAAGTAGGTAAGATGAAGTCTTGCCATGTGGAAGACCTTAAGGAGGACTCTGGTTAGACTCCTTCCAAAGCAGATTAGTTTGTCCTTTTAGCAGTCGCTGGTAGGTTCAATCTGGTTCTACAGCACCACAGTGCAAATGCATCAGTTCTTCTATGGTCTTCCTTAGCCAATGTCCAACTGTCACATGCAGATGATGCCAGGGGGGACACCATGGCTTGGGTCAGACTCACCTTAGTCTCCAAAGTAACACCCTTGCTCTTCAATACTCTAAAGAGGTCTAGGGCAGCAGATTTACCTAAGGCAATGCATCCTTTGATCTCTTGACCACTGCTTTTATGATCACTGATTGTGGATCCAAGTCAGGCAAAATCCTTGACAATTTCAATCTTTTTTCCACTTACTGTGATGTTTCCAACTGGTCGAGTTGTAAAGATTTTGGTCTTCTTCACATTGAGTTGTAAGCTATAGCGAAGGCTGTCATCTTGATCTTCCTCAGCAAGGGCTTCAATTCCTCCCCACGTTCAGCGTGCAAGGTTGTGCCATGTGCACACACCGGTTGTGAACAAGCCTTCCTCCCATCCTGATGCTGCACTCTTCTTCCTATAGTTCGGCTTGTCGGGTTATTTGGTCAGCCTACAAGTTGACTGAGTCTGATGAGTGGATAACCCCTTGACACATACTTTTCCTGATGTTGATATCAGACTGTGAGTAGCAGATCTAAATCAAGAGTTGAATTTTGGATATACAATTCATTTGGATTTATATTAAGATGCGTGAGAAATCGTCCAGTGGAGGCTTGTTTGTTGTTGTGGCTGCTATGTGCTTGCTGGTGCGTCTGTTCCCCCACGTAGTGACCTGCGTACAGCAGTGGGAACCGCTGCCTGCTCCTGCCCCCGGCTCACTGTGGTTTGTAGGCTTGAGCTCATGGTGGCATTGCTGTGCCAATTCATCTTGTCGAGGTCTCTATGCATGAGGCTTGCTCAATCAAATCTCTTCTGGCCTTATTGAATAGAGATTCCTCAGAAATCCTTGATTGGGCGTGGACCTTTTTTGGGTGTCTACAACTTCCTTTTAGGGGGCCCTGTATAGACATTTTCATAAAGTGTGTAATCAGGGACATTGGGACTGCCAGCCAGGTCCCAATGACTGCAGTTGCAATAACTGCCTGATTAGTCTTCTCTTCAGTCTTCACCTAGTCTCTGGGTTGAAATCAGGTTATTCACTTTGAAATCTAAATTTTCCCACTCCCTGGTCTGCTCATTGCCTTTCATCAAGTCTATGTCACCTACAGAATTAGCCCGAACACTTTATCAGGATAAAGAAGTTCTTCCATGAGTTTCTTCAGCCTTGGTTTACCCACCTACTTCGCGCTGTGACTGTGAACTGTCATTCCCCCCACACCCCACTGTTTCTCTGATGACGCTACCTCCCACGCTTTCTTCCCCACTTCTCTTGTCTAATCCTCACTTATCAGTCAAAACACACACGCTCCCAAAAGGATTTCTCTTCTAATCTTCCAGAAAACCCCATCTATCTCCATACATCATATTATACTGATATTTTTAATGGCAGGAATTTATTTCCTTCATTAGGCTGTAAGTTTGTCAGAGTAAGAAAATATGTCTTACTCTGTATTTCCAGCAATCAGCTGGAAGATCAGGACAACGACTGTAGTGTGAAGTGAGGCTGGAGTAGGTGGCTCAGGACTGACTCTTGAATAGACTGAGAGCTTTACCCTTCCCGATTTCTTCCTGGGAGCCCTGGTTCAAAAGTGTTCCTGTTCTTCAGGGTAAACCGAACTAAGACCAGGCCAGTACATTGGAATGAGTGAATTAAATGAATGAAGAATTTTAAAAATTTTATATATATGTATATATATATATATGTATACATATAATTCTTGTTCAAGAATTTTTAAATCTAGTTAAAATAATGGTGAATTGAAAAAAAACATAACCACTCAGATTTGAAATAACAAATATAGAAAATAACCAATAACAACCAATAACAATAGCCAATAATAGTCTATGATCTGACGAAAAGTCAAATATTTCTAACAAGAAATATAACAAATGTTTTCTTCTTATGATAATTATTTCAGATGGAATTCCTGGGTGGCACAAATGTATAGCACTCTTGGTTGTGAACCCAAAAAGGTAGAATTGTGAGCCCACTCAGAGATGCCTTGGAACAAAAGGTCCTGAGATCTGTTTCCAGAAAAGTAGCCCTTACGAACGCAGAGGAAGACAGTTCAACTCTGAAACACGTAAGGTCACCTTCCGATGGAGTCAATTCTAGGGATCTGGTATTTCCAATAGTCAGTCTTAATTTGAAGGCCTTGTTCTTTGCATTGTTCCATTTTGGGCCTCTTAACCAGTGGTTGGATTCAGCCAGTTTGTGTTGGTTCAGCAGAACTGACACTTAATTTTTTGTTGTTGACTTTGGGCAAACCAATTGTTAAAATGGTACTTGGAATCCAGTTTTGTTCTAAGGTGGACAGCTGGGCAGCCAACCTGTGTGGAAATCACAAATTTACATTCCTTTCTCTTTTTAACCTTCATCTGCACCACAGCGGTGTTCTGATATAATGTTGAAAAAAAATAAGCTAACCTTTTGGTATATCTTTTCTTTTTTAACTTAGAATGGCTATTAGGGTGATGAACCAGTTGTTCAATGATTTGACTGCCACCTCTGCCCATAACTCTTGCTATGCTACATGACAGAGGCAGCAGAATGATGTGTCTAAGAGCCTGGAGTCAGGGGCACATTTCTTGAGTTTAAACCTTGGCTCTGCTCCTGCCTGGCTGTGTGATCTTGGTCATGTTACACATTTCTCTCATCTGTAAATGGAATATAGGGACTAATAACATCCATCTCATAGGATTATGGTGAAGATCAAGTGAGGTTTCCTGAGTGTAACTCATTTGGGACTGTGTCTCGATTGTCAAACTCCAGGTAAGTGTTTGGTACATTAAAAATTAATACAGGAAACCCTAGGCCTCGGAGTCTCGGATAAGCAATGAATGTGAAAAGTACCACGAGGGGTGTCTCTCCAAGCTAAGGAGCAAATAAGGACCAGGCTCGTGAAAAGACTGGGTCAGCAGTAGACACAGGAGCTCCCTCGGGTCCCCAAGGGGATAAAGCTTTGACCTAGTGGGGTGGTTTGTATTCTCCATGCCCACTAACGATGATGGAAGACAGTGAGCCCCTGAACAGAATAACATAAAACGTCTATGGCCGGGATTAAGCCCGCAGGTTGAGAGGCCATAATCAAGGCAATTTCTAAGAGTTCCATTAATAAGGTTTTCTAGAAGCTGCCAAAGTCCAGCTACAGTAATTATCCAGTTAGTTTGCTGAATCAGCTAATTGAAGCTTCCCTAGGCCTGTTGCTAATTAGGCTCCAGCCTGTCATCTCATTAATAAGCTTCCAGTTCATTTGCATGTGCGGAAAAATTGTAAGTATGGGGAAGTTTAATAGGAAACCAAATCACCTTCAACATGTGGCTTTTTTATTAAAATATTTAACCTTTTATCATGACTCAGAAACATCTGTTGGCATTACACGCTATGAAAAGATATGATGAATTCAGCATTTGCCGGCACCTCCACAGTCCCTCCTCCTCACACCTGGCCCACTCCTGAGCAACAAGCAGCAAGAAAACAAAAATGCATATTATTAACTCAGTGCTAAAAACTTGCGGTTGGCAGGAACTGTCTATTCTAATTCTTCCCTCTTATGAACTAGGGAAGCTAGGCCCCATGGGTGGATTGAGTTTCCCACGGACCCACAAAGCTGGAGTCACTAGACGTCAGGCCACTCCTACTCTGACCCAGGGCTTAGTTTTCTCACTGCATGCCGGGCCTGCCAAGCATCTACATCAGGTTCACCTGGTAGATTCCAGCTCACAGAGATGCCACGTGTGCCAGAGGCGAGCTGCGCTCCAAAGGGTTTTCCATAGCTGGTGTTTCAGAACTAGATCACCAGCTCTTATGAGGCAACCCTGGGTGGGCTGGAACTTCCAGGCTTTCATTCAGCAGGTGAGCACATTCAACACTTGCATCACCGAGAGATTGTCTGGGTGACCCCAAAAAAGCAAACCAAACTCACTGTCAGCGAGTCAATGCTGACACATAACAACAGTGTGGAACTGCCCCTGTTGAATCTCTTAGCGTCTTTAGGGGAATAGAAAGTTAGCTGCTTAGCTGGGTGATACTCTCTATAACAGTGCCTATGATTTGCTTTTAGGAGCCCTGGTGGCATAGAGGCTATCATTGGAGGGCAATCTACGTGGTCAGCAGTTCGAAACCACTAGCCTCTGCCTGTGGGAGAAAGATTGTTTTTTTTAAAAAATCCCATAAACAGTTACATTATTGGAAACCCACAGGGGATCACCATGATTCAGCATCAACTCAATGGCAGTGAGTTTTTGTTTTAAATAATTTACTATTAAACTGTAACTTGTATTCCTCATCAAGAAAGAATACAATTATAGTCCTCTCAATCAGCTTGCAAGAACTGTTGATTTTATCCCCTTAATTAAGCTTCTGTGGTTGGTGGAATGCTCATTGATCTGACATTTGCCACTGATGTCATGCCCATGGTTAGGTTACGTTGTGTGGCAAAAGGGACATCATGGGTATAATTAAGGTTATAAGTCAGCTGACCTGAAGGCAGGGAGACAAGCTGCTATTAACCAGTTGGGTCCAACATAATCACACAAGTCCTTAAAAGCAGAAGAGAAAGGCAGAGAGATGCAGAGAAAGAGAAAGCTGGATATCTGACGCACAAGACTCGTCGGAATTGCCAATGTTGGCTTAAGATGCAGGGGTTCTGTGAGTAGGAAAGAAGGGTCTCAGTCTTAAACCTAAAGGAACGGCATTCTGCCAATTACCTGGATAAGCTTGGGAGCACCATCTTTCTTAGAACTTCCAGTTGAGAGGCCAGGCTGCTCAATACCTTGATTCCATTTTGTGAGGCCCTTAGCTAACGGTCCAACCAAGTCACTTTGTATCCAATTTCGAACGCATTGCCAGATAGCAGGCAGGCGTTTTAAAGCAACTGTGTTTGTGGTGAGATGTTAGAGCAGTAGTGGAAAATGAATACAACATGGGTCCATTCAGTTGGCTTCGTCTCCATTTCTCCAGCACCACTGAAATAGTCTCCTTACTCTCTCCACATCTCTCCATGTTCATCTTCTTTAAGATCTTAACACTGCAGCCTGGAAAATTCCAAAAAACAAAAATAACAACAAAAACCTGATTGTGGAGGGGTAGAGGGACCAGAATTCAACCCAGTGCTCCAAGACGTGAATGCAACATACTGGCATGAAGCAGGGAACCAGTAGAGATCGCAGGGGCTGGCCCTAATCCCAACTGCGTGAACACACACCCCTCCCCCAGAAGAATTCACTGCAGAGGACAGCACTAAAGCTACAGCTCAGGGAGGGGGCACATCTGATCAGAGCACACAGGAGCAAATGAAGAGGGAAAGAGAGAGAGTGGAGCACATCCTGGCCCACCAAGCACCAAGTGCGATATTCCTGCTCAGAGCAGCCAGTGCACAGAGAGGACCATAGGGCTGCCCCCACCATGAGACACAATGTCCTTCACTGACCCATAGTGCTACGAGGGATAACACTGGAGGCAAAGTGCAGGAATTGTGACCCCACCACACCGGGGCAAAATGCTAAGAGTAGGCAACAGAGCAGCAAGGGGAGCAAAGCAATGAAGTGCCTGGGGAATACCCAAAATAGACTTTGGGGCCAGGGCATGGCACCCCATCAGACTCAAAAACAAACACTTCTAAAGGTCAAACAGACCTATAACTATTTATAGACTTTAAAAAAATCATTTTTTGTTGTTGTTGTTTGTTTTCTTTTGCTCTGTCTTGTTTTTGCGCTTTTCAGTGCCTTTGCATGTCTATCTAGATAAGATAGGTGGGATAAACAATCCAGAGGAGAAAACATTGGGAACAATGGTTCGGGGAGGACACAGGGGAAGGGAGGTGTGGGAAAGGAAGTGGAACCCAGGGTCAAGGGAACAACAAATGATCTAAAAATCGATGGCAAGGAGGGTGTAGGATGGCTGAGAGGGCTGGATCAAGGGCAATGTAGCCGAGAGGAATTACTGAAGCCTGAATGAAGGCTGAGCATGATAGTGGGACAAGAGGAAAGTAAAAGGAAATACAGGAAAGAACTAGGAGGCAAAGGACATTAATAGAGGTTTAAATACAGTCATGTAAATATATTTATAGATAAGGATAGGGAAATAGATCTATATACATCTATTTCTATGTTAATATGTTAAGTATTAAGGTTGCAGATGGACATTGGGCCTCTACTTAAGTACTCCTTCAATGCAAGAACACTTTGTTCTAATATCCTGGCATTCCATGATGCTCACATTTCCGACATCACCGCTGAAGGCAAAGTGGGTACATAAGCAAATGTGGTGAAGAAAGCTGATGGTGCCAGGCAGTCAAAAGATATAGCATCTAGGGTCTTAAAGGCTTGAAGATTAACAGGCAACCATCTAGCTGAGAAGCAACAAAGTCCACATTGAAGAAGCAAACCAGCCTGTGTGATCATGAGGTGTTGATGGGATCAAAAACCCAGAACAAAAAATCATATCAATGTGAATGAGGGGGAATGCAGAGTGGAGATCCAAAGCCCATCTTAGAAAATTGGACATCCCCCTTCAAAAGGGTCACAAGGAAGAGATGAGCCAGTCGGGGTGCAGTAAAGCACCAATGAGACATACAACTTTCCTCTAGTTCTTTAGTGGTTCCTCCCCACCACTATCAAGACCCTAATCCTACCTTACAAATCCGGTTAGGCCAGGGCATGTATATGGGGTACAGACAAGAGCTGGAAACACAGGGAATCCAGATAAACCCCTCTGAACCATTAATGAGAATAGCAATACCAGGAGGGTAAGGGGAAGATGGGGATGGAGAGAAAGGGGGAACCAATCACAATGATCTATCTATAGCCACTTCCCATGGGGGATGGACACCAGAAAAGTGGGGGAAGGGAGACATTGATCAGTATAAGACATGACAAAATAATAATTTATAAATTATCAAGTGTTCATGAGGGAGGAAGGGTGGGGAAGGGAGGGAAAATGAGGCGCTGATATCAAAGGGTTCAAGTAGAAAGACAATGTTTTGAAAATGATGGTAACATATACAGATGTGCTTGACACAATGGATAGATGTATGGATTGTGATAAGAGTTGTATGAGTCCCCAACAAAATCAAATAAAACAACCTGATTGTGTTTTTTCTGCACCACCCCCTACACGTTTACTCTTCCTAAGATATCTCTAAACCTTTCAGCACCTTCCCAAAGCTTTTGGACAAATGACAATATATGCATACCCTGATAGCATCCTTGCAGATTGGCCCTGCCCATCACCATCACTTCCCTTGACCACTCTGTCTACTTACTGACGCAACAGTGCTGACCTCTTTCCCTTTTTCTTTGCTCTCCGGTCGCAGGAATTACCCTGCTTTCCACCTGGAGCCCTCTCTCCTTGCCTCTCGACACAGTTGGCATCCATTCCATCTTTTGCTTTCAGTGTATGTGCTCTTTCCTCATAGCTGATTGGCTTGCTTGCTAGGTACTTTCACAGCCTTGAAGATTTTTAGAGTCTGTAACGATAGCTCTAATTTCCTGCCCATTTAATTGTCTGCCTATGAGAAAGGTCCATAGGTAGGGAGTGGGTATGGCTTGTCATCTTTGTGTCCCTAGTTTCTAGAACAAGCCCTCAAGCACAGTTGATATGTAGTGAATGTTTGTGGGTTAAACGAGAGAACAAATTGCAGGGACTCTAAAGACCTTTGCCTACTTAGCTCTGGCATACACAAGGGGGCTTCAAAAAGATCCCAGGAAAAGGGAATTAAATGATTATGGTCCTTTTCCATGAACATGTTGAAGTCCCTTTGTACACAATGAATGGCCATGTGACTGGTCACTACTTGTATAAAAAGGGGAGCAAATGAAGACACTGCAAGCCATAGTTGATGAAAAGAAAATCTAGCATGTTTGGTAGGCAGGAGATCCTTACTATGAGTTTTGTACTGTGCTTGTTATTCTCACCATCTTTTTACCTTGATTTTTTCAGTATTCTTATGAGATAGATATTATACTTCCAGCTGTGCAGATGGAATGTGGCATTTGGGGTCTTCAAGAAGTGGATCCCTTGTGCTTTTCATGTCAGTGTTACTCCTTCCCCTTCTCCGAGCCTCTGTGGATGAGCAAGAGGACCTTTACTTTGTGGCTGGAGCAGCAAGGAGCAGTTTGGTGGGGAGTGGGAATAAGAGGAAAGAAAGGGATTCTGGAAAGGACGGTATTATATCTTCTTTTTCTGTCCAGCCTTTCGGACTGTTCTGAGGAAGACTTATCATAGCAAGGTCCCCTAGATCCCCCTGGAATGACTTGCTGGGTCTCGGCTGGCACAGGAAAACTTGGTTTTCAGGGGTATTCCCATTATTAACTGGGACATGTGGATCACTGTGCAAAACTAGTTGTACAAACAATATGGTTGATGTTGACCTCCTGCTTTCCTTCTTTAAGTTTAGACTTAGTGGGCAAGGGCTAGGCAAGCAACACCTATATGATCAGATTGTGACAGAAATTATGGGACTGGGTCTCTTGGGTTTCCCTGTTTGACAGCACCACAAAGAAGCAAGCATAACTTATTGGGGTGGTGGGGGACTGACTACACTGAGAGAATACTCCTGGAGGCTGATGCCTGGTTTCCCTGTCTTCATGCCATGCACCTTTATTTTGCAGCTGTTGCTTTGAACTCCTTTTCTCTAATAATTTCTAAATGTATTGCTATAGCCAATTCCTGTAAGTCTTCCAGACTCCCCAGGTGATGCGTTTGATGAACTTGGCTGCTAACTTGAAGGTTTGGGTTCAAGCAGAAGCCCACTAGAAGAAAGGCCTGGAAATCTACTTCCCAAAACATCCAGCACTGGAATCCTTTGGAGCACAATTCTACCCTGACACACATGGAGTTGTTGTGAGTCAGAACGAACTTAATGGAAATGGGTACAGCTTCCTAGCGAATCACTGATGGTGCCCAGGCCTAGCCAGACTTGAGTCCTTCAAGTTACTGAGATGGGGATGGGCACTGGCAAACTCCAAGATTCATAAGATTCTGAGCTGGTGCCACACGTGTGGCAGGGAGTTGGGGAGGAAGCTTCCTTCCTAGCCTCCACACTGCTCAGTGTAGTGGTGATTCAGGAAGGTTTGCATCTTCACGCAGAGCAGCAAGAAGATGCTTCCACATAGTCCATGCAGCAGAGTAAGAGCTGGAACTGGAGAGAAAGGAAGTATCGATGCTGCGCAGCTGAGCTGAGAGGAGCACAGGCGTGAGCACAAGTTGGGTCCCGTTGGGGACTCATCCAGATGACTTGAAGACCTTTTGGAAACAACTGCATGCTTTTCCCTCACTTTGTTTTTCTTGGTAGCATTAAAACCAGCACTAATGAATTGTGTCCCTTCAAATGGTAATACAACTTAAAACATTCACCTAGGGAATATCTTTGAGAACATATTGCTTTTATGGAAACTATACAGCTTTGAACAATTTACAGAATGGTCCCAGTTTTCTTTATAATTATATTTATAATGAAATAAAAGGCATAATAAAAATTACTCTGTGACTGTGTGGCTAACGACATGTGTTCCTTTGTAACCTGTTCAAATATATAGATCGACAACTCCTTTGTCAGAACTTATGTCCTAGGCATTTGCTTAATATACATACTGTCTACATATTGTATTTACTTTATGGTATAGGGTGATAGATACTGTTTAGATATTTCCAGGCTCCGAATTCAAAGCAGTAATGAAATCGTACCACTAACAGCCCCCACAAAGAAAAGAAACCCCACCAAAAAAAGAGTTGATTTTACTTTCTTCAACTGGTAAAAATTTTAAAAAGCTATTAATTATGACCATTACAAGTCACTTTTACTCAAAACAGTTAGATGGATGAATGTCACATATTTCTCAAATACTCACAATCTGCACATGATACAAAAATCTCATCCCTGTCCTCCGAGAGTCAGCTTTCCCTGCGAGTCTTCGAGTCAGACATGAACCTTTCTCTCTGACTCACTCTGCCCTCTCACTTAACCTCCAAGTGCCGCTTTTCAGTTTTTCATGTGGGTCTTCCCTTCCAAACCCGCCTGCACCACTCAGCGGAGGGAGTACTTACCTTCTCCAAGATTCCGTTTCCTCATCTATAAATAACACCTCAGAGAGTATCTTTTTGTTGTTGTTGTTGAGATAATATCTTTTTAAACAGACCACAACCCTACAGGAAACATTTAATAAGGAGCAATACATAGTGCCGCATAGATAGCAGATAATAACATTAAGTACAATTAAGATACCCACCAGGAGGTTCAAGGTCAAGGAGGACGATTCAGAAGCAGCCTGGTGGCAAGTGTCTAGGAAGAAGAGCCTTCCATGATGAGCAGGAGTCGGCTAGGAAGGGGTTGTGAATATGAGCAAAAACACCCAGGCGAGACGCAGCAGGATGAATGTGGGGGCTCAGCGTCTGGCAGCCGTAGCCATGCAATTCCCATAATAGACAACATGCCGTGCCAGAGCAGGTGTCCCAATGCCTGCCTGGTGTATAATTTGGCATGTACAATGAACTGAGCACCACCACACAGAATTCCTGGTGTCCTTTTTCCATCTGGGCATCTACTGCAAATGCACCAGGGGGACCCATCTAGGTCTGGTCTGGAAAGACTGTGAAAATGTGAATGACCGGGTCTTAAACTCTTCGACTTTATTTTCCTCTCTAGCCAATCAACAAATGTTTATGGAGCTCAGATTTGGACCAGGTAGGAAAAAAAACAAAACAAGAGAAGTTGAAGGCCTTGTTCCTGCTGTATCACAACAAATTTATTTTATTTTATTAGAACCTTTTATTAGGGACTCATACAACTCTTATCACAATCCATACATACATCAATTGTGTAAAGCGCATCTGTACATTCTTTGCCCTCATCTTTTTCAAAGCATTTGCTCTCCACTTAAGCCCTTTGCATCAGGTCCTCTTTTTTCCCCTCCCTCCCCGCTCCCCCCTCCCTCATGAGCAATTGATAATTTATAAATTATTATTTTTCATATCTTGCCCTATCCAACGTCTCCCTTCACCTCCTTTTCTGTTGTCCGTCCCCTAGGGAGGTGGTCAGATGTAGATCCTTGTAATCGGTTCCCTCTTTCCAACCCACTCTCCCTCTACCCTCCCAATATTGCCCTTCACACCCCTGGTCCTGAAGGTATCATCCACCCTGGATTCCCTGTGCCTCCAGCTCCGATCTGCACCAGTGCACATCCTCTGCCCTATCCAGACTTGCAAGGTAGAATTGGGATCATGGTAGTTGGGGAGGATGAAGTATTTAGGAACTGGAGGAAAGCTGTAGTCTTCATCGGTGATACCTTGCACCCTGACTGACTTATCTCCTTCCCTAGACCCCTCTGCGAGGGGATCTCCAGCAGCCGACAAATGGGCTTTGGGTCTCCACTCTGCACTTCCCCCTTCATTCACTATGGTAAGATTTTTTTTTTCTAATGATGCCTTATATCTGATCCCTTTGACACCTCATGATTGCACAGGCTGGTGTGCTTCTTCCATATGGTCTTTGTTGCTTCTGAGCTACATGACCACTTGTTTACCATCACAATAAATTTAATAATAAGAACAGCTTAAGTACCTGCCAAAAAATTATGAATAACTCAATCATAAAGGAGGTAGGTATTAGTTGCCCACCCAACAGTACTTCTTTCCTTCTTCCTTATTAACAAAACTGAATTTTTTCATGTATGAGACTGATTGAACAGGTTATGGTACATAAATCTTAACGCTAGGCTCAGGGAAGGAACTATGATAGATCTAAGCTAATCACAGACATCTGATTTCTTATTGTCATTGATTAGATTTAGGCCGGTAAGCATAAGGAAAAGGTTTTTGGACAGTGAGATAAGGGAAAGTCTCTTGGGGGTACTGAGATAGTTAAGGTTTATTGTGCAAACCTGGCCAATAAAACCTGTAGGATTAATTGAAGGGCAGAGAGATAAATGGCTTGGTCAGCCTCGCCTTTCTAGTTCTCGAGTCTCTTGCTTTGTGATGGGCGGACTGGGGTGCAACTGCCTTTGCCAGTGCCCTGCTTCAGCTGGCAAGGCTCACTTCCTGCAAGACACCCCTGAGGAGAAGCCACATGGACCTACCCTGATGCAGCCCTGGGTGCTAGAGCAGCCGTGTGGAGATCCCTGCCAGTGCTGAGATGCTTACACATTCACTGATTCTGCTTTCCTCCTGCAGTGGGTGTCATTGTGTTTGTTTTGTGAGCTTGAGGAGGACTTTGTAGATCAGTGTTGGACATATGGGCTAATGTTGGACTTATGGGTTTGGACAGCACTGGGTTGGGTTGCTTTCTTAATGGACACTTACCCTTTATATAAAACTCTTACCCTTTATCTAAAACTCTGTCTTATTCATATGAGTTTCTGTGGATACCCAGCTATAGACTAACACAGGTACAGAGAGTTTTTTCAATATTTTTCTGTATGAGATATGCATAATTATATATGGCTGCTCTGCGTGGGACGATTTTGTGACCATCAGACAATATGCCTAAACATACGAAGGCTATTCACTGAGAATAACAAGAGAGAGTGTAAGCTAGGGTTCTTGATGATGTGGAGCCTCTCCATGAACTCTGGGTCTGTATCTCTGCAACGTTCTTTGTGTGTGGAATGCTTACGCTTCCTCATTGCCAAAGCTCTTGTGGACCAGCTTCCCGGGGTAAAATGCACACGTTATATGGAAGCACAGTACAAAGCGTATCAAGCTTACAGTCACCAGCGAGGGGCGCAAACTCCAGGTCCGTCACATGGGATCGGTGGGTCCTCAGAGCTGGGCTTAGGTGAAGAGCATGGCGTTGAACTCAGTGAGGGTCACCGTGAGGACACCAGTCCTAAAAACAACCCCCAAACCAGACTCACTGCCATTGAGTCAGTGAGTCCCCTCTAGGGGCCCATAAGACCATGTATGCCCCTGTGGGTTCCTGAAACTGGGGCTCTCACAGGAGGAGAAGGCCTCATCAAGGTCTGAACGTACCTTTTTTGAGATCAGATTGTTTTGAGATCAGACTTTTTGAATTGTTTGAGATCAGATTTCATTTGAAAAACATTAATTTACAAAGCTGAATGACATGTGCACTTGGATATAAAAGAACAATTGATACCCAACGAATGTCAACCAATCTGGAAAAGGTGGATGTTTATGGTCAATGTCAGTCCTGAGTGATAGGTGTTTATGATGCACCAGCTTTCACAGCTGTGAACAAGAGGACGCCTGCAAGTATAAACAGCAGAAAACAGAGCTTTTGATTTGCATCTTGAGTGAGGAGAAGGACTCACAGAGGACAAGGAGCAAGCCCATCTCAGCTGAGGAGAAAGCAGGAGCCAAGAGAGGAGGGTAAGCATTGTATAGCCACAAGATAAGCATTGTATAGCCACAAGATCATAGAAACCTTTATTAAACAAAGCCATCCAAGTGTGAAACTACACTTTCTCAAGATAGCCTCTGTCCAGGTCTACATCTCTGGAGACACTGCTTCTCTCTAACTTTTTAAAAACTTTTTATTATGATATAAAACTTTTAAGGAGTGAATTGGTTTTCCATTCAACAATTCATACATTGTTTCAGTGCCCCCGATGTCCCAGCCCTCTTCCCACTTCTGCCCTTTCTGTGCTTTACCATTATTATTCATCCTCTTTCTTGTCCCTTCCTGCTTTCCAGAGTTTTATCTCTTGGCAAATGCTGTCCTTTTGGTTTTGTACAGTTGACTGTTCTAAGGAGTGTGTACCTCTCAGATGTGATTCTTCCCCTCTACGCCTGTGTACTGTTTGGCTGAGAGCTGAGTCATAGGGGTGAGTCCAGTTCCAGGTGTGAAGAGTGGCCAAGGGCCATAGTCTTGGGACTCCAGCAGTCTCCATCAGACCAGCAAGCCTCGTCTATGTATTGATTTGGAGTTTTGTCCCACTTTGTCTCTATTCAGGACCCTCTTTTGTGATCCCTTCCAGGGTAGTTAGCAGTGGTAGCTGGGCACCATCTAGTTCTTTGGGTCTCAGGGTTGTGGAGGCCGAGGTTCGCTGTGGTCCATTCGTCCTCTGAACTAACTGTCCCATAGGTCTTCTATTTTCTTCACTCTTCTTTGATAGTACTTTCGTGTTGTCTCTGGGGTGTAACAAAGAGTATGCGGGTGGGGTGGGCACTACTGGGGTCTGGGTGGGCACTTCATGGCTTGGCATAGCTGTGATCCAGAAACACCAGGTCTAGCTATCTTTTGTGCACTGAAAGCTGGAAGACCAGCGAGGTGCCCATGTGCCATGCGGATGTCTGGAAGTCCCTGTCCCCACCTCAGTGGGCCATGTCAGTAGAGGGACAGCAATTCAGAGCTTGGGTAGCTGCATGGTAAGTCACCTCACTAGAAATTGTCTGGTCATGCGCACATCCCTCTCTAATTCTTATCTGAAGAGTTCAGAGTCCTTCAGTGCACACTCTAACAAACCAGTAGTTGTGTATTCTTGAGGGGCTCAACTCACCTTTCCTTTCAGTGTTCTGTGAATTTTTAGAACAAAAAGTTTGAAAGGGTAGGATCAGGGCTGTAGGGTGGGTGGGTAAGGTTTCTCAATGAAATTCTCAAAGGAATGCATGTGCAGCATATGTGCAGGAGTACGTGTGTAGGCATGTTGAGGACAACTTTACTGGGCACAACCTTTCTGGAATTTTTTTCACCAATGTAATTTACATTATTCTTAAATTTTCTTTGAAATAACCGCCCTGTGATCATCCTATATCTGAGTGGCCTCTCTGCACTGAATTTCACATGTGCAGCAAATCTTCTCATAAGCCAGTGTTTTGATCAGAATTAGGTTTTGTTAATGAAGTGAAAGAAGCATTGGTGTCATAGTGGGTTATACTTTGGGCTGCTAACCACAAGGTCAGTGGTTCAAACCCACCAGCCACTCCTCAGAAGAAAGATGAAGCTTTCTGTTCCTGTAAAGGTTTACAGCTTTGGAAATCCACAGGGGAAATTGTACCTTGTTCTATTGGGTGGCTATGAGTCAGAATTGACTTGATAGCAATGAGTTGAATGAAATTAAGACAACTGTATTCCTGAGAGAATTTGTCGAGCCATCCACTAACCACAGAATCAGGTTGACACACTTTTTGTTTGGAATAAATCAATGTACTTATGAACTGGAACATGAGCAGTAATATTTTTTACCTCGGTATTGAGGTGTGAAAGTGCATAGTGCATTCATTTTGGTAGCTACTCAACAGCCTAGGTGGTGTGCAATATGAAAATTAAATTTAAAAAGAAAATACAATGGAGGAGATCTACATGTTTAAAAACAATGTACTTTAAAAATGCAATTGCAGTTTTTTCAAGATGTTATACTGGCAAAATTATGTATTTGTTTATAGATGATGACATAATTGCCAGAATATTAGAGGAGTAGACAGATAGAAAAGTAACACCTTATTGTTACATTTTAAAATGTATACATCTGTTCCTTTCTCATATTGCAGACCACATTGTTGTTGAGTAGCTACCAAAATGAACTTACTCTGCACATCTCAATTCCAAACTAGGACAACTGTATTATTACTAGTCTACCAGTCCATGTAGCCAGCAGAAGCCCTAGTGCCACAGTGGTTTCAGATTGGGCTGCTCACCACAAGGTTAGCAGTCAGAATGCACCAGTTGTTCCACAGGAGAAAGACTAGGCTTTCTACTTCCATGAAGAGTTACAGCCTCCATTTGGGTTTCAGTAATTCCTCTGTCATACTGCCCTAAATGAAGGCTGAACATGATCATCGGACAAGAGGAAAGTAAAAGGAAATACAGGAAAGAGCTGGAAGACAAAGAGCATTTAGAGAGGTCTAAATACAGGCATGGGCATATGTAAATATATTTATATATTTCAGTGGTGGAATAGACCTATGAAGGTATATTTATAGGTTTAGAATTAAGGTAGCAGATGGACGTTGGGCCTCTACTCAAGTAACTCAAGTACTCCCTCAATGAAAGAACACTTTGTTCTAATAACCTGGCATTCCGTGATGCTCACATTCCCGAAATGATCGCTGAAGGCAAAGAGGGTGCATAAGCAAATGTGGTGAATAAAGCTGATAGTGCCCAAATATCAAAAGATATAGCATCTGGCATCTTAAAGGCTTAAAAATAAATAAGTGGCCATCTAGCTGAGAAGTAACAAAGCCCGAATGGAAGATGCACACCAGCCTGTGTGATCATGAGTTGTTGATAGGATCAGGTATCAGGCATCAAAGACCTAGAACAAAAAATCATATCATTGGGAATGAGAGAGAATGTGGAGTGGAGACCCAAAGCCCATCTGTAGACAACTGGACATCCCCTCACAGAAGAGTCACGGGGAGGAAATGAGTCAATCAGTGTGCAGGATAGCACCAATGAAACTCAATTTTCCTCTAGTTCTTGAATGCTTCCTTCCCCCCACTATCATGACCCCAATTCTACCTTACAAATTCAGCCAGACCAGAGGATGTACCAGACATATGGATAAGAACTGGAAACACAGGGAATCCAGGACAGAGCAATTCCTCAGGATTGATAATGAGAGTAGCCATACCAGGAGGGTCCAGGGAAGGTGGGTGGGGGGGGGGTGGAGAAAGGGGGACCCGATCACAATTATCTGCATATAACTCCCTTCCAGGCAGGATGGACGACAAAAAGTGGGTGAGGAAGACATTGGTCAGTGTAAGACATGAAAAAAATGTATAAATTATCAAGGGTTCATTGGGGGTGGGGGATGAAAAGCTGATACCAAGTGCTCAAATAGAAAGAAAATGTTTTGAAAATGATGATGGCAACTAATGTACAAATGTGCTTGACACAATGGATTGTGATAAGAGTTGTATGAGCCCCAGTAAAATGATTTTAAAAAAAAAGAGTTACAGTCTCAGAAAGCCACAGGTGTAATTCTACCCTTTCCTGTAAGGGTTCTTATGAGTCAGAATCGACTCAATGGCAGTGTTTGACTTTAGAGTCAGTACCTGAAACAGACAACAGAATCGAACAATAAGATGTTGGGATTCCAATGGCAATCTGTAGCAAAATAAAATTTATTTTCACATGTATGCGTACTTTAAAAATATTTTTATTTGAAATATTTATTTTCTTCATTTATAGCAGAGATAGCGAAATAAAATAGTGTCCTTATAGACCTTCAACCAAAAATATATACATACACACACAAATTCATAAATGCATGCATACATACATACATCAATCTCACTGCGATCAATTTGATTGCACCCATATATAGCATTTCCAAAGCTTTGTACATGTTTTTCCAGGTGCAGACAGCCTCATCTTTCACCTGTGGGCCCGCTCATGGGCTTGAAGCAGCACCAGGCTCCTTCAACAGTCACCTCCCAGTGCTGACCCCGAAGATAATCACAGAATAGTCATGACATTTACAAAATCATCCTTAGCACCATAACTAAAATATAGAATTTATGTAGATTTCAATGACTTTCCTTTTTTATCCATGTTCGTGTTTCTGTTGTAAGGTCTAGTTCTGGATCTCACATGGAAAGTTGACTGTCATGAATTGTGGTTTTCCCCAATCTAAGGCCGTTGCTCAGTCATTTCTTTCATGACTCTGACACCTTTGGAGATTCTGATCAATCATTCTACAGATTGTACCTGAGTTAGGTATACAAGGTAGTGTAGCCTCCTCAGTGTATTATATCAGGAGGTTCTTGATACCAATATATATTATTGATAATGTTCATCTCGATCACTTTGATGAGATGGTGTCTGTCAGAATCCCCACTCTTAAACTGTTACTCCCGCCCCCCTTAAATTATTGAATATTGAGGAAAGTATTTCACAATAATCAAATATCTAGCATGTACTTACTTCTACGGGCATACTTTAGAATCTATTTATATGCCAGAAGCAAATATTACTGTGGTGCTGCAATGGTGATTTTTAAATTTTCTCACCCTTTCTACACTTTTAATATTGGAACTCTTCAGAAAGTATTGTTGATTATCCTAATTTACTTAGTCCATTATTATATTCGTATGACAAATGGATATTATTTTATTCTTTGATTATATACAATCCCAAACTAAAGCAGTTTACTTTGCTCCTCAAATTGTTCCAGTTCGGTGCAGCGGGAGCGCTTTCCGATGGTTTCCTGTGCTCTCTGATACCTGATTTTTTAGCTCTTCCTTATTTCTGGAAGGAGTCCTGGTGGTGTAGAGAGTTATGTGCTGGGCTGTCAGCCATAAGGTCACCAGTTTGAACCCAATAAGCCTTCCTTAGAAGAAAGATGAGGCTTTCTGCTCCTATAAAGATTTCCAGCCTCGGGAATGAATCCACAAGGGTAGTTTTACTCTGTCCAATTGGGTGGCTGAGAGTGGGATTCAACTCCATGGCACTGAGTTTTAGTTTGGGTTTGCTTCCTTCAAGGCATAGAATTCCAGCCTGCATTTGCCCCGCTACAATCAGAGAACCCCCCAGTTTCCCAAAGAGCCCTGGTGACTTCAGAAACTGCTATTTAAAAATGAAGATACGAAGGCTAGATATGCTCATTGCAACTTGGGCTTTGCTGCTTGAGATAGAAAAATATATATGAATACTAACAATTCATGCTTACCCTGATATTGACCCACATCTCTATCTCCTATCCCTATCTCATCTATCTTATCTACGGGTCCACATAAAACCACGAGTCCCTATTCGATTCTTGGCGCAATCCAGCACTACTATGTTTGTTCTAGCCTTTCCAAGTTTCCTTATTTGTAACTTCTTCCTCTGACAGCGAGGAGCCTGGCTTTAGTTACAATACGTAAACTTAGGTGTTCAACCCTTGTAAGAAAATATTTTCAGAATTTCTAAGCCACATTTTGTGTAAAAGATTTACCAAACCGAGCATAATTTCTTGTATAGTTCTTTTTATTTCAGTCCTATAGCATCCTATCAAAACTTGGTTTTCCAGAAGTACTTCAATAAGCTCATGTCTCCCCCACCCTCTTTAGCATGGCTCTATGGTTGATTCATTTGTAACATAGATTGATTTGCCACAGCCTGTATTCCACTCTTTCATTTTTTTTTTGCATTGCATTTTTACTATCAACTCCTGATTGGCTTGTTTGTTTTGTTTTGTTTCCATTAATAAAAAGTAAAATTGACTTTCTATGGGTCTTGACAATTGTATAAAGCAGTGTCCTGGGCTTTAAAATTAATTAGTTAGATTAATAAGAGTTTATCTTTATATAGCATTATACATCTTCACATATACTGTGAAGAACTTACAGCAGTATGTTATAAGTGTCTCCTTCTCAGTCTTTGCATTATTTTTGTCATGTCCTTGACTAACGAAACAATATGTCCTTTATACTTTTGCTTTACATATGCAGCTATATTTTAAGGAAATTATAAATGTGAAAAAGGATGTAGTGCTATTTTCATTCACTCAGTTCCTGACATTCCTTATTTCCTTTTATCAGTACAGCTTTTTGTCCATCATAATTTTCTGTCTGAAAACATTGAAGCTTTCCTATAGTAGGTCTAGAAGCAATTAACTCCCTCAGCTATTGTCTAAGGAAATATTTTTCCTTAATTTTAAAAGATATTGGCACTGGGCTTATGATTCCAGGTTGACTTCTTTTCTCTCTCTCTCTTAGAATTAAAAACAAAACTTTTCTATTGTGATTTCAGGTGAAAATTTACAGAGCGGATTACATTCAGAAATTCATACATATTTTGTTTCTTGACATTAATTGCAATTCCCACAATGTAACCACACTCTTCCCACTTCTTCCCTGTGTGTGCTGTTTCTGTCCTCCTGTTTCCTATTGTTTCCTGCCTTCTGAGTTTTATACGTGGGAAAATGCTACCCTATTGATTGCATATGCTTCACTATTCCAGGGAATGCATACCTGTCTGCTATTGGGTTAAAAGTTGAGCCAGGGAATTCAAGTTCAGTTCCAGGCTTGCAGAGTGCCTGAAGTCCATAGTCTTCGCAATGCCACCATTCTCTAACAGACCAGTGAGCATGCTCCTTTTTTTTACATTTTAATGTGAATCAGGTGCAAATTTACAATCAGATCATTTTTAATTAAGCAATATACGAAACCTTCCAATGGTTTTCTCTATTCTCCCCCTTTTCCTATCTCCCTCTTGTAGAATATCATCCTTTATTTTTTCACACAAGTTAACATCTATCTACCCTCTAGTCTATTACTGCCCCTTCCCTCTTTTCCTCTACCACTATTGGTAAGCATCAAAGTCTGTGCTTTTGTTTTTTTTTGTGTGTGAGAAGTTTTCTTGATCTCCTCCCTGCTGCCCCACCCCACCCCCAGTAGAACATCATTCGTCCCTTTGTGATAGACTAACCTCACTCAGCATAATGGCCTCCCAAACCATCCATGTCATGAGGTGTTTCACACATTTGTCATATTCTTTAACAATGTGCCGTGTTCCACTGGCATTGTGAACCAACATTTACGTATGCATTCTTCCACTGATAGGCATAGAGGTCATGCCCATCTTCTTGCTATTGTGAATAGCGCTGTGAGAACATGCATGTGCATATGTACGCTACTGCTATGTTCTTTAATGCTGTAGGGCATGTACCAAGTAGTACGATCACTAGGACATATGGTATTTCTACTCCCAGTTGTATGAAGAAGTGATATATTGTTTTCTGTGGTGGCTGCACTGACGTGTATGAGGACTCAAATCTCTGTACTCCCGATAGCATTTGTGGCTCCGAAATTTGCTAACAGTTCTGACAGGGGGTGGCATCACATCAATGTGGCTAGCATCTCTTGGGGGACTAGTGATCATCGCATTTTTGTGTGTGTTTGCAATTGGCCTCTTGAAGATCTTCTTTGGTAAATTGTCAGTTCATGCCCTCTGCCAATTTTTCAGTTGGATGATTCATGTTTTTTATTGTTGAAGTGCTGACACTTTCAATAAATTTAAGGAGTAGTTCCTGTTCTAATATGTCCTTGCCATCTTTTCTCCAGCCATTGACTTTTCTTTTTATTCATTTAGTGATTTTTTTATGCACATAGCTATCTTAATCTTAGGGGGTTCCAGCTATCTATTTCATATGCTGCTATGTGTGCTTTTTCTTGATTGTATCCCTATGTTTAAATTGGTGATATTGATAGTTTTAGGATTTACATTTAGATCTTTAACACATCTTGTTTTATTAAGTTCATTTTTGTATGTGGAGTGAAGTATGAGTCCTGCTTCATTTTTCTGCAAATTGAAATCCAATTTTGCCAGCACCAGTTGTTGAAAAGACTGTCTCTTCCACGCTTACTGTGCTTTGGCCCTTTTACAAAAATTAGTTGCCTGTGGGTAGATGGATTCATTTTGGGGTTCTCTAGTCTTTTCTACTGGCCTACTTGAATCTCATACCGATGCCAGGCTGTTTTTCCTACTGTGACAATGTATTGGCTTTTCAGGTCGGGAAGTGAAAGGCCTTCTGCTTTGTTCTTCATTAGTAATGCTTTGCTTATCTTATGTCTCTCTCCTTTCCATATAAATTTGATGATTAATTTCCCTCTCTTTTTAAAGAAGAAGGAGGCAGGGATCGGGATGAGATTTGCATTATATTTATAGGTTCTTTTTGGTAGTGTTGAAATTTTCATGATGTTTGGTCTTTATAGTATTACACATGGTATATTTTTCCATTCACATAGGTCTTTTGTAAAAGTGTTTCATAATTTTCTTTGTACAATCCTTTTCATTTCTCCAAATAGGTTTATTACTAAGTGTTGCATTTCGGGTGACTACTGCTGAGGGTATTGTTTTCCTGATTTCTGTTTCAGAGTTCTCCTGTTAGTATGTAGGAATCTGATTGATTTTTGTAGATTAATATTATGCAAAGACACATTGCTAAATCTTTCAATTATTTCCAACATTTTTCTTGCTCAGAGTTTGGGGTTTTCTGTGAATATAATCAAATCATCTGCATATGGAGAGTTTACTTCTTTTTTTGACAATACAGATGCCTTTCATTTATTTTTGTTGTCTAATAATTCACTTCCATTATGATAATGAATATGAGTGGTGAAAAGGGGCATCCTGGCCTAGTTACCATTCTCACGGGAATGTTGGCCATTAGTTTTGCATATATGCTTTTTAATATGTTGAGTAGTTTCCCTTGTATCCCTATTTATTGAAAAAATACAATATTATATGTTAATATATAAATATTAAATATAGTAAATAACAATATGTTTATATTACCAGAAATGTCTGTTAAATTTTGTCAAATGACTTTTCTGGGATCAATTGATATGATCAGGTAGTTTTCCCTTTGTTTTATTTATATGGTGAATTAGTGTGGCAGTTACATAATCTCCTGTCAACTAGTGAAGGGGTGGGTTTAGCTTGGCAATCAGGTCATAGCTGATGAGACCTCTGTGTGGGCATGGCCTGCTCCTGAGGATTCTGGGAACCTTCTCCTTGGAGGTGGGACACACACTCTCTCTGCTTTGTCATCTTGCTGACAAGACACATGGAGCTATGCTAGAGCCCTGGAGCTGGAGGAGCCACGGGGAGACCCACACCAGTGCTGAGATGCTTCCACCGCCACTGGATCCACAAGACTTTTCACCCACTGGCCTGTGATCTTCCTGCATTTGGTGTCATTGCATGTGTTGCATGAGTCTGAAGAGGAATTATAGATTGGTATCGGACATATGGGTTAATATCGAATTTATGGACTTGATCTGGACTGGGCTGGGATGTTTTCTTTATATGCTTTTTGATATAAAGTTCTCTATTACACACATATGGGTATCTCTGGATTTGTTTCTCTAGTCCACCCAGACTAACACAGTTAATATTTTCCCACTATCTTCCTGTGGTTGGTTTCTAATTTTATAGTGTTGTGATCTGAGAAAATGGTTTGTACTATGTTGGTGGGCATACATATACACGTGGTCTAGCCTGGAGAATGTGCCATGTGCACTGGAAACAAATGCACATTGTGTTGTTGTGTGGAGTGTTCCATATATGTACAGTGGTTCTCAACCTGTGGGTTGCGACACCTTTGGGGTTCCAACGACCCTTTCACAGGGGTCGCCCGATTCATAACAGTAGCAAAATTGCAGTGATGAAGTAGCAAAAAAATATTTTTATGGTCGGAGGGTCACCACAACATGAGGAACTATATTAAAGGGTCGCAGGATTAGGAAGGTTGAGAACCACTGGTCTAGGATGTCAAAATATTTCATCTGGTTTGTTAGTCCTCCTGTGTCTTTATTCATGTCTTCCTAGTTACTCTGTCATTCTTTGAGGGTGGTGCTATTATTGCAGTGTTGCATCTTTCTCCCTTCAAATCCATATGGGTTGGATTAATGTATTTCGGAGGTACTTCAGTGAGTGCTTAGATATTTATTATGTTTATAGCTACTTCTTTTATACCATTAATGATTAGGTAATATCTTGATGATGGAATTTGCCTTGAAGCCTAGTTTGTCAGAGATCAAAATTGTCATGCCTGGGTTATTTTTTTAATTGCTATTAGTTTGATACATTTTTCCCACCCTTTGGATTTTAGTCTATTTTTATCTTTGTGTCTAAGCCAGTAGATCTCAACTTAATGCCACGACCCTTTAATATAGTTCCTCATGTTGTAATGACCCCAACCATAAAATTATTTTTGTTGCTACTTCATAACTGTAAATTAGTTACTGTTATGAATCTAGAGACCCCTGTGAAAGGGTCATTCGACCCCAAAAGGGGTTGTGACCAACAAGTTGAGAATCGCTGGTCTAAGGTGTGTTTCTTGTAAGCAACATATTTATGGGGCTGATTTTCTCATCCATTCTGCTACTCTTTGCCTCTTGAATGGTCATTTAATCAATCTGCATTCAAGGTTCTTATTGACAGTATGAATGTACTGCAATCATTTATCTGTGTTTGTTTGATGGTGGTTTCATTTCTCTGTTCATTGTAATTTTCTGTGATAAGTTTTGGTTGTGGTTTTTTATTGTTATGATTTCCTTGCTGTAATTTTACTGTTTAATAGGTCTATGTGATTTTATTCTGTTTTATTTTGATATTTTTCATTTTGCTGAGATTATCTTTCATTTATTATGTTCTTCCCAAGTTTAAAACAATCCATTCCTTTTTTGAAAACTAAGCAACTTCCTCTCTTCTCTGTTCTAATGCTTTGTCTCTACACTACTCCCTGTATTTATTTTATAATGGTTTTCACTCTGGAATGATATGGTTCCCTATATTCCATATTGTGCATTTGTTTTATATTGAATACTGTTTGAAGTGTGCTGGCTTCTGGGTGGTGGGGTGTCTTGCATGTTGGTATAGAGCCAATGTCTGCTGTTATTGGTTCTCTGTCTAATGAATTATCTTCAATACTTTTTTTGGGTAAGTTTAGTCTTGTTTTTGCAAATTGTTTTAATTTCTCATTATCTGGAAATGGCCTTATTCCTCTCATATTTGAGGACTAATTTTGCTGAATATAAGAGTCTTGGTTGAATTTTTATTTAGAGTCTCATAAAATCTATTTCATTGCCCCCTTGCCTACATGGTTTCTGCTTTAAATTTAGAACCGTCTCTCAAAACACCCTTCATAGCCGTGGCAGTCATACAACCTGACCCCGATGCAACGACAGCCACACAGACCACTGGAAGAGAATTGAGAGCCCAGAAGTAAATCCTTCCACCTTGGGACAGCTGGTCTTGGGCAAAGGGCTTACTCAATAAATGGATAAGAGATCATCTCTTTAACATATGGTAATGACAAAATTCATATCCACTTACTAAAAATAAAGCAATATCCATATCTCACATCATATAAAAAGTAAACTCAAGATAGATCAAAGACCAAAATCTAAATCTTAGAAGTATAAAGATCATCAATGAAAAAATAAGGGCCCTAATTGACATAAATATATTATGAAACACACCTGAGAACACAAGCAGCAAAAGAAAAACGAAATGATTGGGACTTCCTAAAATCCCTGTTATTTTGTCTGACTCTAGTAGCTTGTATGCTGCTAGTCTACGGAAACTTTGCTATTGGTGTTGGAAATGCCAGCAGGGCTGCCCAGGGTGAATAGGTTCCACCAAAGCTCCTGGCTGTTCACTTTTGAGGGATTAGCCACTGAAAATTATATAAATAGCAGTGGAACATTGTGATAGAAAAGCTGGAAATTGCAAGACAGAATTTTGTAAGACCAATGACTTCTTCCTTGCCTCCAAGCACATGGGTTTGTGGGCCAAAAACCTGTCAAAACACCAGTCATGTGGGTCTTTAGATGACTCAGTTCAGTCATCACTCCATTAGTCTCCTGTGTGTGTGGTGCTCTCACCTAGTGTGTCATTCCTTCAGACTACTCAAAGGCTCAAGGAGGTGGAGGGCAGGGCAAAACAAGCCATTGTAGTTGGTTGTCAGTTGCCCAAGATTACTCTGTACTGATGGATTCTTTGAACTCAAACCTGGCCAGCACAAAATTCATCAGTCTGATTGGTGTCCATGTACACACTCTGCTCCTACTTGGAACGTTCAGCTTTGTCAGCCACCCTTTCCTCAGAGATGTAAGGCTCTAGTTCTCTCCACTGCTTGCTCATTCTGACATCTTCACTGAAGAGCAAGTCTGTCTAAATCTCCATCTACTGGAAGCTAAGGCTCGTCTTAAAATTTTTTTTAATCATTTTGAGTTTTTTTGTTTCACATTTTTCTCCCATTCCATCAGGATGACATACTATAATCCCGTTCAGAGGAATCAGCAGCAGCAGTCATTCTTCTGGTGTCAAGGTCATGGATGCCGGAGTCTATGTGTCCATTAGACTTGAATTGTTTCCATGCATCTTTGGTACTCTTTACTCCAGTTTAGATGAAGAGAGACCAACAGCTGCATCTTAGATGATTGTTTGTAAGCTTTAACATTGTGTTCACTAGTCTCCAAAGAAGGATGTAAAAAATTGTCTTGGTGAACTGTTATGCTAATTGATGTTAATGTCCCCAGAGACAATAGTCCTGAGCCCTCAAGCTCAGCAACTCATTCCATCAAGTTGTTTGGTAATGACTAAGCAATATTGTATGCTCTTCTAATAACCAGAATGTGGAATGTTCAGAGTGTCAATTGAGGAAAATCATCAAAAATGAAATTCACAGACAACCGAAGAATTAATACACTGAATTGGGCTGTTTTTGATCATTAAGTATCAGATAATTCTATTGAATACTATGCCAGGAATGACAAATTTAAGAAGAAAGATACTGCATTTACTACCAAAAAGAACATTTCAAGATTTATCTTGAAGGGCGATATTATCTGTGATAGGAAAATACCTCTATGTGCCTACAAGGAAGTCAAGCTAATACAATGATTATTCAAGTCTACTCACCAACCAGTAAAACTAGTGATGAAGAAATTGAAGAGTTCTATCAACTTCTCCAGTCTGAAATTAAGAAACATGAAATCAAGAGGGAGTGGTAATAATTACTGTCAATTGGAATGTAAAAGTTAGACACAAAGAGGAAGTATCAGTAGTTGGAAAACATGGCCTTGGTGATAGAGAAACTGGACATTACATGACAGAGTTTTATAAGATCAGTGACTTCTTCATTGTAAATACTCTTTTCAACCACATAAGCAGCAACTAAACACACAGCTCTCCCAAGCTGAAATACACAGGAATTAATGTGTCTACATCTCTAAGTTAAAGTTGACACTGAAGATGATTTGAAAAATGACCCAGAGCCAAAATAGGACCTCGAGCATATCTCACTTGAATGTCAAGAACATCTCAAGAACAAATGTGATGTTTTCAGTACTAATGATTGAAGACTTGATGGGTTACAGGATGATATCAAGAACATCATACGTGAAGAAAGCAAAAATATCACTATAAAAAGACAGGAAAGAAGGAAACACCCAAAGTGGATGTCAGAAGAGATTCTGAAACTTGCTCTTGGATGTTGAGTAACTAAAGCAACTGGGGGGGGGGGGATGAATTGGAAGAGCTGAACAGGACACTTCAAAGGACAAATTGAGAAGACGAAGTAAAATATTTTAATAAAATGTAGGAAAACTTGGAGCTAGAAAGCCACCAAGAAGAACACGCTCAACATAGCTTACACTGAGAGGAATGAAAAATTCAGCCTTACGTCGAAATCGTGGAGGATTCTATGGGCGATTGAAGGATGCAGAAAATATAAAAAATAGATGGAATGAATGTACGGAGTCACTGAACCCAAAGGAATGGGGATATATTCAACCATTTCAAGAGGTAGCATATGATCAAGAACCAATGGTCTTGAAGGAAGAGGTTCAAGCTACACTGAAGGCCTTAGGGCTAAACAAAAGGCTCCAGGAATTGAAATATTTAAGTAAGATGATACAGCAATCACTGCTTTGTGCCAAGAAATCTGGAAGACAGCCACCTGGCCAACTCACGGGAAGCTATCCATGCCTGTGCTGTGTTCAAAGGACGGTGACCCATCAAAGGGCAGCAATTATCTACCAATCCCATTAAGATCCCATGCAAGTACAATTCTGCTGAAAACATTTCCTTCGAAAACAGGCGCAGCACTACACCAATAGGGAGCTGCCAGAAATCCAAGCCAGATTCACAGGACGAAATGGAAGGAGAGGTATCATTGTTGAGATCAGCTAGATCTTGACTGAAAGAAGGGAATACAATTAAGATGTTTGTGGTTCATTGGTAATGCAAAAGCATGTGTGTGAATTATGTATCAAATTAGAGACAACATTGCAAATAACAGGGATTCCAGAGTACTTAATTGTGATCATGCAAAACCTGTACGTACATCAAGGGGCAATCATCTGAACAGGGGGACACTGGAGGTTCAAGAAAGGTATGTGTCGGAATTGTATCCATGTTATCCAACCTGGATGCTGAGCAATTAATGCGAGGAACTGGACTACATGAAAACGAGTGTGGCAGAACGTCTGGAGGCAGGCTTATGAACACTGTGCTGTTGTGTTCTGCCTTGTACGACTTTTAGCATACACTTCTACTGCTCTATTGACCTTATTTTAACTATAAGTAATTATTCTTTTTCTTTGGGTGTTTAGAACAAACTTACTGCCATTGAGTCAATTCCAATTTATGGGGACTTTTTAGGACAGAGGAGAACCTCCCTGTGGGTTCCCTGGACTATAAATCTTTGCAGGAATAGAAAACTTTATCTTTTCTCCATGAAGTGGCTACTGGTTTCAAACTGCTGACCTTGTGGTTAGGAGCTGAATGTGTAACTCACTGCACCCCAAGGGCTCATTTGGGTATCTTTTATTTTTAGCAACTTGAATATATGTCTAGATCTAGGACATCTATTATTTAATATTTCTGGAGACCAAGACTCTCTGATTTTCTTAAATCCATAGGTCGGTGTCTGTCACTAATTTTGGAAAATTCTCAGCTTTTAATTTTCCAGTATTTCTACATTCACATTTTTTACTGCTACTTATGCGATCCTAATTATGTATCTATTCAAACATTTTATGTTATTCCACAGCTCTTGGATGTTCCCTTCTGCTTTTTATGTCTCCAACTACGCCCTACCCCCACCCTCCACATACCTACAAACACACACACACAAACACATTTTCTTTTTGTGTTTTAGTTGGGTCAATTTCTAATGGCCTATCTTGGATTCACTAATTAGTTCCTCGGTTTTAAATCTACTGATGTGCCTATCAAAGGCATACTTTCCATCTGTTATTATTTTTTTGTTTTTAGCATTTCCATTTATAGTGTCCATCTCGGCGGAAATTATGCATCTTATCTTACATGCTGTCTATATTTTTTGGCTAGAGCCTTTGATATAGCAACCATAGTTCTTTTAAATTTCTTGGTTGGGAGTTCCACCATCTGTGTCATATCTGAGCCTGAATCTAATTATTTGCTTATAATCATAGTGGAGTCCAATACTTTTAAGCACTTAGTTTGTGCTTGGCACTGTGCTAAAGTCTCCGCATACGTTCACTCAATCCTTAAAACCACACTCTGAAGTAGACATTATTCATTCACATTTTTCGAGTTAATAAAACTGAGGTTCCAGAGATCATGTCGAAGGACACATCGCTAAATAGTAGCAATTCAAACCCAGTCAGGTTTTCTCTAATGCCTTTGCTTTTTAAGCCCCTCATTTTCCTGCCTACACTAGGCTGTGATACATCCAGAAGCCTTCAGGTGTGTGTTAAGTAGGCATTTGGCATCCGCAATAAGCACATGTATAGCCGCTCTGCCAGCTGGACTCATACCTGGAGTAACAGGAGGGGATGTAAGAGTGTACAGATGCTCATTGGCCAAGCAACCAATGGGAGCCATGGGGCAGGGGAGGTATGGGGCAGGGACAGCTGCAAAGGCTAAGGGAGCCGGGGTGGACCTCTGGCCCTTCCCTGCAGTAGGGAAAAGAGTCACCCTGGATACAAGTCAAGCACCTGTGAAAAGTCATTCTGTTTCATGGCTGGGGCAGGCTTCCTGGCTTTCAAAGCAAAGTGCCTGGGCTGTGAGGGGAAGGAGGATTTAGGCTCAGGTAGGTACCGGACGGGAGCCAGAATGTGCTTCCTTCTCAGAGCACTGCTCTGGGAGGAGACTGATAAGGGCTCATTCAGGAGGCCTGATTCAAGAGTCAGCCTGGTGGATGATATGTTTAGATTACATTCTGTGTGTGTGTGTTGGGGGGGGGAGTATGTGTGCATGTGTATTTGTTTGTGCATATGGCTAGCTATGTGTAATTTTTCTGCATGCTAATATACACCGGTGATGTGTATTCCTATACTCATTGCTTATGTACATTCATTTATAAGCACCTGGACACTTAGAGGGGCGAATTGGGTGAATTAAATGAACAATTGCTTGTGAGTCTGGCAGTTTTCTCTGTGTACTGATGGGCCAAGGCCATTGTTTGGTACAATCATCCTGAGACTCAGGGACTTACAAATGAATCTGAAGGGGTCCATTGCTTTGGATACATTTCTGCACTCAACCTGAATATGTGGTGTGCGATGGGATATGTGTTTCAAAGCCTTTACCACATGATTCTGCCAACTTCCCTGCTAACTTGTGCTTTGGAGGACACAGAGGAGAAGTATCAGACTGGAAAATTGCGCACTGATCTGTTACAAACATATTGTCAACTGCCGGAGCCTCTAGTGCCTGTGCCCGCAGTGATGGGCAAAGGCCACCCCCTTGGCTCTTTGGTAGCCATGTGTACTCTGATCCACACTGCTGTGGGAAAAAACCCATCATGTCTCAAGATGGAGTCCTTTAAAGGCATGGACACATTTCCTGAGAATGGAGGACAGTCAGCGGAAGTGATCAGAGAGGATCTGTGCACATGGCCATGTACCGTGTTCTGCTCCTGCCTCCATTCTGTGCTCATCTCTGTGAGACTCCTCCCATGTCCTTCATTTTATCTGGACAGGTGGACTGCGAGGACTCAGTCCCAAAGTTCATCACCATGTAGTCTATAAAACAGGACACTCAAAGATCTGTGTACACTAGGCCACTGATTTCCTGTTTTGATTTGAGGGGCTAGAAAGTTCTCTGTATTCCAGCAGTTCTCAACCTACGGGTCACAACCCCTTTTGGGGTCAAACAACCTTTCACAGGCATCACTCAGTTCCTAACAGTAGCAAAATTATAGTTATGAAGTAGCAACTAAAACAATTTTATTTTGGGGGGTCAGCACAACACGAGGAACTGTATTAAAGGGCCACGGCATGAGGGAGGCTGAGAACCACTGCCACATTCTAAATGACCAACTCTCTCTGATACATTGCTCCTTACTTCCAGCTTCAACGCAGTTTTTATCTTAAGGATATACTTGCATCTCTATTGAATTTAGAGCTCATTATTATCTGACAAGGGTCTCACATGAGATGAATACATTAACACAGCTTTATTTTATTAATTCATCCATCACCAACGGTTCGTGTAGGAGATTTGCAAGAACAAGACTTATGATAGGTAGACTTTGATGAGAGGAAGTGCAATTTAGTCCAAACTATACTTTTGTTCTAGGATGTGTGTGTGTGTGTGTGTGTGTGTGTGTGTGTGTGTGCCAGCGCGCTTGGTGAAAGCAATTGCTATCGTAGACAATACACCCGTGTTGTCCGTGCAGAGGTTACCCGATAGGATAACACACACGTGTAGAAGTCAGGAGTGCTATACTGAGACGCAAAATGATGCAGATCCTTAGTGATTTCACTGAGTGATGAATGAGCACAAAAAAAGAGTTAGGTGGGACTCCTTACAGAAACCTTCCTGGGGGAACTTCCGAGCCGACTTGTGAAGGACAAGGGCGCATGTCAGACCACCACAGGGCTAGCCTCACCTGTCAGTGAGCAAGCCGGACATGACCGACTTTGAGAAGGTCCGCTGTCAGGGATTTGGGACAGAGGTGACTCTGGGAGCGCAGGTAAGCGGAGGGAGGAAGTGGTGCCTGGGCAGCCTGTTCCCACTGACCCAGAGGAGCGACGAGCATAAAGCACACCCATCATGGAAATGAACGCACATCAGTTAGATGTTGACAAATTAAAACCAATAGCCTTGGATGCGGTATTATAAAAAATGCCCTGAGTCTCGAGGCTTTAGATTTACATTGGGATGTAATTAACACCAAGTGGCATTTACTACTGCTCTCCGTCTGCCAGCTGATGCTGTTTGTCGGGGCGCTGTGGAGAGGCCCGGAAACATCGTCTGGAGGAGCTATGCCGTCTCGGGTTTTGTTCATTTGTAACTGAACTTCCTTCATTACACCGCATTTGGAGAAAGATCGTTGTTGCCTCCTGGGGCCTCCACGCCTGCGGTTCATTTCCCCGCTGAAATCCACAGTCATCTCCACAGCAACCACGGCCACCGCGAGAGCAGCCAAGGCGGCTCCTGCGGGCCTTCCTTTCCCTCCGTGTTTATTACTGGAGGGATCTGGTAGGGGGTGGCGAAGCAGGGGTGGGAATACGCTGTTTATTTCCCAAGATTTCAGGGCATGTTGCGACTTCATTTCCTCGGCTTACAGAGATGTGTGTGATTGCAGGGGGAGACGGGCCTGGCTCCTTGGATCCTATCTCTACCCATCCCGTTTGTTTTCAGTGCAGGTTCCTCATGAAGACGGGGCTACCTACAAATATCCAGTCATTAGTGGGCATGCACTAGGCGATGAGTATGTCCCACGTGCTCTGGCTGAATGCCTATAGTTAACCTATAAGCAGAAGCTATTGCTCCTGATTGTTATGGATTATGTACGTATTTCACATGTCTAACAGTAATAGTAGTTTAGTTGTTGAAAATGACCACTTTATTATCTCTGACAGACCTAAGAGTTAGTTGGGCTCTTTTTGTAAAATAATTTTATTGCGGGCTCACACAGCTCTTATCACAATCCATCCGTCCATCCAGTGTGTCAAGCACATTTGCACATGTGTTGCCATCCTCATTCTCAAAACCTTGTCTTTCTACCTCAGCCATTGGTATCGGCTCCTCATTCCTCCCCTCCAGTCGTTCCTCACAAACCCTTGATAATTGATAAATTATTACAATTTTTTCATGTCAGACCTCTTCACTCACTTTTCTGTTGTCTGTCTTCCAGGGAGGGGGTTATATGTAGGTCATTGTGATCGATTCCCCTTTTCTACCCCAACCTTCCCATTACTAACTTCCTGGTATCGCTACTTTCATTATTGGTTCTGAGGAGTTTATCTGTCCTGGATTCCCTGTTTTTCCAGCTTTTATCTGTATCCATGTACATCCTCTGGTCTAGATGGATTTGTAATGTAGAATTGGGATCATGAGAGTGGGGGGAGGGGGGAAAGTATTCAAGACCTAGAGGAAAGATGTGTGTTTCATCGGTGCTATACTGCATCCTGACTGGCTTGGCTCTCCCATATTGGGGCCTTCTGCTCTCACTTGGGGTCTCTGCAGCAGCTGCAACCACATGAATTTAAGGTGTAGTCATCTAGGCTTACCTGGGGTGCTGGATGATCTCCCTCATTACGTGATCTCAGGCTCTCACCTCCCCATTGGTCTCTCCAGAAGGATAGACTTCTTACACAGTAGCTCCAGGCTTCTGATGCGCAGAAACATCATCTACAAAGCCTTCTGAATGCCTGGGCTTTCAATCACCAGAACATTACCTTGAGCTTCTTCCCTGAGTTCAACAGGATCACAGGTCAGCAGAGATGGATTGTGGGAGGGGGCGACACCAGGGCAAGAATACCAAGAGTCTGCCAGGTTTCCCGGGGGGCCAGATTTAGAAATTGGCTACCATTTGTGAGAAAACTGAGGCTTAAAGAATATTTTCAAAACCTTAGAATTAATAAGTAGAGCCCAGCCTCCTTCAGGCCTAGGAACTCAGAATTTCAAAGTCTGTGCCTTACTAATAACCACTAGTGATTTTGGAGTCTCTGGGGGGTGGGCGTGGGGCAGAAATGGTTAACATGCTCAGTGACTAATCCAAAGGTTGGAGATGGGAACCCATTCAGAAATGTCTTGGAAAAAAGGCTTGGTGGTCTATTTCCAAAAAGAAATTAATGACTGAAACCTCTGTGGAGGCCAGTTCTCTGGTACACATGAGACTACCATGAGTCTGAGTCCACCCAACACAGCGTCTTTGTTGGTTTCTTCTTCTTTTCTTATATAGTGACCTTACTACGTCACAAGTATTTCTAACAGACTATCTGACATGTTGAGGGTACTCATAAGACCTAACTTTATTTTCTTGTTCTCTTTCTTCATATAGATAGACAGATAGATATAGATTTTTTCCTAAGAGTTAAAGTTTATATCAGTCATTCAAATCCTTTTCAGGTGTGAGAGGGGCCGAGGATGGCAGCCTGGTGGTCTCTCAGCCCAGCACTTGGTGAGGTCATTAAAACCCAACTGACCAAGCAGGAGATGGACATGCGAGCTGGTATTCTCTAGCCCTCGGCCAAGAAAGCATCAGGTAATGATCTGTACTTAGAAAAAGCAAGGCATCTTTACTTTTACTGCATTCTACAAATAATACTTGTTAGTGTAGAAAAACCGATAAACATAAAAAGAAGAAAATTAAATTCCCAGTATCCACTAACAAGGAGTAATAATTGTAACATTTTTGGTATATGTTCTTCTGATTGAGTTAGAACATCTTAAGAAGTCACTTTCATGAAGTCCACGGCATGTGTCAGAAATACATTGAATGCATATATTTGCAACACGCTTTATCCCTTTACTTAACAAAATACCATCAATATCTTTTGTGGTGTTTATATAATCTCCTGTCAATTTGCGAAGGGGTGGAGTCTAGACTGTCAGTCAGATCGCAGCTTGATGACCTCATTTGGAGGCACAAAGGAGATAAATAGCTCGCTGGAGGCCAGGTACTGATTCTCTGCTAGACTCTCCCTGTGAGACATTCCTGGTGACAAGCCACATGAAGCTACGCTGATGGCAGCCAGAGCGTTAGAGCTGGAGGGGCCACGTGGAGACTGACACCAGCACTAAGATGTTTCCATCACCACTGGATCCACAAGACTTTCCACCCATTGGCTTGTGATCTTCCTGAATTCAGCGTCATTGCGTGTGTTGCATGAGTCTGCAGAGGGATTGACAGACTGGCATTAGACGTATGGGATAATATCAGATTTATGGACTTGATCTAGGCTGGGCTGGGATGTTTTTCTTTCTTTTTTTTTTGCTGCAATATATATATTTTAATTCAAAGTGAATCGACAGTAATACACCATAAATTCTTATTTTGACACTCACCAAAAGAGTCACCTGGAAAACCCGCTTTTTGTGACAAAGTACAGAAGGCTTGGTCACATTTAAATCACTGAGAACTAGAGAGAAATACTATCGCAAACCGTAATAGACATTACATCCATAAAATTTTCCCAGTCCTTATTGTAATATTGCACAGTGCAATTGCTACATGGCAAACGAGTGTAGCACAGAAGTCAAAGCAAAAACAAACAAACCCAAGAAGAAAGCCACAGTCTACAACTGTTTTTCTAATATACAATTGCTCTTTATTATAAAGTTCTCTCTTCCACACATATTAGTCTCCCTGGATTTGTTTCTCTAGTCAACCCAGACTAACACATCTTTCCACTCAAAACCACATAATTCCATGCCATCAGTTATACATGCCAATATATGGATGATATATAATATCTGATATGCATATATGTGTGTGTATATGTATATAATGCAAGGAAGCCTATGAGGGAACCAGAACTCACCAGGACTGCCTTATTTTTCCGGGTTTTGCAAATTTTCTGTCTTTGACAGGCTGCGGTCTTAGAACTTTTTTGATCCTTTCAATGGAAGATATGTGAGCTTTCCTTCTCTGACAGGTTTCTCCTTTATACAGGTTCCAGATTTTGAATGTTTTATTTGCAATATCCATATCTTAGCACACAAAGGAGTTTCAGTAAGTTCATAGACATATTCTATTATGTTTCTGTCCCATTTTCCTGAAATGAGCACACTTTACACGCTGGACATATGACTTCTCTGCAATTAGCGTTATTGTAGCTACATGTATGTGCACATTTATAAACATCTTCTTCACATGAATTTCTCAGGGTGAAAATAGTGGCCCCAAATAGGCCTATATCTTTCAAGTTTTGACATCTTTTTCCAAATGGTGAGATATGCACCAATGAAAATACCTTGCACTGAGTGCTTTTACCCATTTCCTATTCCTTCAACTCTGGCTGAGTTCTTTTTCAGTTTTTAAAAAAATCACTGCCATTTCAAGAAGTGAAAGATGGCATCTTGTGCTGTCTAACCGGCAGTTACCTGATCAGCAGGGCGGTCTCACGTCCTTACAGCCACACTGACTAACATTGCTCGTCATCTTGGGAGCGGCCTGTTCTGCCTCCAGTGCACCTGGTTCCTATGGAGGCTGCTTTGTGCCATGACTTAGACCCAAACCGAGTCTCTCTTCTTCTAGGGATGGGCCTCAGCGTCTCTTTCAGGCCTTTCTTCCAGGGCCGCCCAAGCATCCCACTTCCTCTTGGCTGTTGCCCTGACTTCCTTCCTAGGGACCACAGCTCATGGTCTCCCGTCTGAGGATACCTTTCCTGACACTTCGATTCTCTCCTCCCTGGTGCTGACTGCTGGATTTCCTGCTGGGAGCTATAAAAAGTCTGCTTCTAGAGTACTCTGCACCTGACCAATTCCTGGGGCTGGGCCTCTCTCAGACAGCCTGTTGCCTGTCTCCCATCACAAGATGCCCGCCTAATTCCCATGCAGGTTCTGTTCCTCCATTTGCAGAATCATAATCTCTGCATCTCTCCAGTAAAATGGACTTTTCGGATGTGAGCTTTTTGTCACTTACTGAAAACCCGGCTTCTCCCTGAGGCTACTCACTCAAGACCATACTAGTCCTGGCCCTCACCCGCTCACCCTGTCTCCTCAGCTCTAAATGTGCTGCTTATTTCCATTTTAAGATATGTAAATAGAAATAACAAAACCTGGCTTGCCACAAACAGCACCGAAAATAATGTATATAACACCTAGACCTGTTGACTTCAGGGTCTATTTTTTCTGTTCACTGAGCTAAAAACGAAATCCACGAAATTCAAGTAGATCCTGACTCCTAGAAACCCTTAGAGACAAAGAAGAACTTCCCCGCAGGGATCCCAAGGCTGTAACACTTTAGGAAAGCACAAGGCTCCATCGTCCCTCTAGGGAGTGGCTGGGGGCTTGAACCACAGACCTCTTGATTAGCAGCTGAACCACTTTCACCACTGGGCCACTATACTCAGCCTTATCTGTCCACAAGGGTCCTGAACTTGAATGCCAGATTTCAGGAGGTCCAGGAACCCTCTACAACCTCACAGATAAGTGTATATTTGTTTGTATGCCCGTTTTCAGTGGGGAGGGGAACCTTAGCATTTTTAAGATTCTAAAACACTGAAAAAAGTCCAAACAAAAAACTCACTCCCATCAGTCAAGTCCAAATCTTAGCAACTCGACTGAACAGAATAGAATTCACTTCTTTGGGAGCAGAAGATCTCATCTTTCTCCCATGTGTGGACTGGTGGATTCAAACTGCTGAACTTGTGATTAGCAGCCCGTGTGACCTACACTACTAGGGCTCTAGTGATCCCCCAAACACGAATAACATCAGTAGACTGTGAGGATTTCACTGTATAGCTAAGAGACATTGCTGCCGCCACTACCAACGCTGTTGCTAAGAATAAAAACAAAACAAACCAATGGTAAAGGCTGCTCATTGAATTGCTTTCCAATTCATGCCACCTCGGTGCACAAAGGATGATCCGGCTCTATTCCCATAATAGGCAGCATATTGGACTATTGTCACCCATTTAGAAATTTGATGGCTGATTTTCAGAAGTAGATTATCAATCCTTTCTTCCTAGGAAATCTCAGTCCGGGAGTTCTACTGAAATCACCTCAGCATTATAGCAACAGACAAGGTACTTTGGTCTCAAGTTGACCTTGAGTTAACATTGACCAAGTAGAATTTGGGTCTCACACATTGAACCACTCCAAAGCAGCTTTATGTAACATGTACTATTGCTCAAACTTAAATAAAAAGGAGGAAAAGTAAAATTGAAATGGACTTGGAGTCCTTAGTGGCAAACAAGTTCATCTCAAACAACAAAAGACCGGGGAAGGCCCTCAAGGACATGGACTGACACAGTGGCTCCAGCACCAGACAATTGTGTGGACGAACAGGATTGGGCAGTGTTTGATTCGGTTGTGCAAAGGGTCGCTGTGGCTTTGTTACTGCCTTAACACATAACCACAACAAAGAGAGACCAGATGATAAGGTATTCGTTTTTATAACTGCATCTGTAGCCATCCACTTGCTAATCCACTGTGTAGCCCTGCCCTCCAAAAAAAAAAAAAACATGTAATGTTGGCGAACAATTGCCAGTGCAAAATAGCCTTGAATTATTTTTGTAGGTTACCCAAAGTTCTTTATAGAGAAACCTGCCCTGTCTCTGACCAAGGTTCTGTGATGAGCCAAAGACTTTCAGCCCGACAGCAGTAGCAATCTTCTAATAAAAATCTGCTTGTTGTGAGATAAGGGTGCGGGATCACTCTTGACTCTCTTCCCTGGTACAGATAAGCGTCTTGGGCAGTTGTCAGGGGGCTTCCAGGGCCAATACCTGCAAGCAGAGAAAAACAGCTGTGGCTCTTTCTCTGAGCAGCCACATCAGCACTACTTTAGTCAGGGGAGAACTTGAAGTGTTGGCTACTGGCACAGAGGAGGAGAGAGTGACAGTGGTGGGGGGCAAGGTAAAAGGCAGACTTTTCCAGGCTCTTGGTACTTGTGGCATGCTATGGTATGGTATGGTATGGTATGGTATGGTATGGTATGGTATGGTATGGTATGGTGTGGTGTGGTATGGTATGGTGTAATGTGGACATACAGCCTGCAATTTGAGCCACCAGCCACTCCATGGGCGAAAAGAAACTTTCTGTTTTGCAAAGGTTTACAGTCTTGGAAACCAATAAAGGCCTTTCTGTACTGTCTTATAGGGCTGCTATGGGTCAGACTCAACTCGATGGCAGGGAGTTTGGTTTTCTGGTTTGGGGATGCCAGGAGAATACTAACCAACACCAAAAAACCAAACTCACTGCCATCGGCTTGATGCTGACTCATAGTGAACCCATAGGACAAGGTAGCGCTTCCCCTGAGGGCTGCTGAGACGACGGTAACTTTGCAGGAACAGAAAGCAGCATCTTTCCCCAGCGGAGCGACTGGTGGTTTCCCACTGCTGACCTAGCAGTTAGCAGCCTAATGCATAACCACTACAACATCAGGGCTCCCTCATGGCATCCCAGGGTGGCACAAATTTGGCTTAGGTTAGTGGTTTGAGACCATCCAGAGGCACCCCTGAAGAAAGGTGAAGTTATTTTGAAAGAAATGGTGAAATGAGAAATAATTAGGTGAGCCAGCAGCCACTAAAGATACTACTACCTGGCTCAAAGGAGAGCGGAGCGATCCACAGACTCTAGGGAGCGGTTAGTTATGTGGGGCACATGAATCACGGACTCCTCCAGCTTGATGCCCAACAGTTCTGAGCAGGGACCCAACATGAAGTCCCAGTTAAGAAGGGAAGAGCAGTTTATAACCAAACCCGACCTCATAAAAAGACCAGGGTGACCGAACCGATAGACACAGGAGGATCCACCCCCCCCCCCCCAAGACTAACAAGCCAAGATACCCTTTAATTAGAGAACTGAAGCCATGGACAGAGGCTACCTCTCAACCAGATATCAGTCTGGCCTACATCAGAAGCAGCAACACTGGTGAGGAGGGTGCTCCTTAGAAGGACCAGCTGTATGGGATGAAAGGGGCGACATTTGCCAAAAGCGAAGGTGAAGATGCAGGCACGGAAGCTACACGCATGCAAACAGGGCACCCGGGGTAGAAAGAGGAGAGCCTAACACACTGCAGAGATCATAAGCAATGTCATGGAACAATTCGCGTGCCAATTATTGAATGGAGAATTAATTTGCCATGCAAACTTTCACTTTAAGCACAATAAAATGTGCAAAAAATAGGGGGAAAAGAAATAAACAGTTGGGTGATGATGTTATAGCAGCTTTTCTCATAGGCGTCCTTTCTGCCTCTATATTCCTTTCCTGGAAAAAAAAAAACTTGCACCAAATTGTAGCTGCCTTGCCTTTCTTTCCCTAAAGTGTATAATGCTGGCAATTTTGGAAACGGAAACAGGCTAGTCTGCCTAGAAATCTCCAGAGCATTGTAGGCTAATACATTAAAATTAAAGAGAAACAGAAGCCATCACTGCCAATTGCAACATTATTGTTCAAGCCAAGATCGTCCTAATTATAAACTAGCATTTTTATAGATGTCACAGGGGCTGTTTCAGTGCCGCTTAGCTGATGCTAAAAAGAGACTGTGGAATGTGATCAGGGATCCTCACACGACGGTCTGACTGGAGGAGGAAAAAAGTTAATTAGGCTCTTTTTGGCATATTAGTGAAGACAGGCTTATTAGACACATTTATAAGCTAATGATATGCCTATACACTGCTATCAAAAATGCATTTAAATAAACTGCTTTACAGTTCAGCCATTTTCATCTCTTTACCAGTACATTCACAATTACAGGAGCCACATTTAATTGGCCTGGAATCAGAGCGTTTCTGGGGCTTCTGCTGTAAGGTGCTAATGGCATGGTATTCTCTGCTCCTCTTGCCTTTCCCAGATGATGCTGGTAGTTCTTCATGCCCCCCCCCCCACCCCGAAGATGGGCAGCCTTGATCGGAGTGAAGACTATTGAAGCAACAGTGACGAATGTCCGAAATGCCACTGATAATAAGTGTGCATGTGTGCAGCAGGCAGAGGTGATGGGGGCCAGCAGGCATCGATAGCTCAATGGCCTGGGTAACAAGCAGCTCATTTCTTCCTCTGAGTTTTCCAGGGAAGTGATTCTTCTTCTGACTTCCCTAGGCTTTGTGTCAACGTGGCTGGGTCAGGATGCTTGGTGGTTTGGTATTTCAGGTCTAGTAACCCCACAGTTTGACCCAACAAAATGTCAACTACATCATGGGGTCAGCTGGGAGCAGCCAATCAGCTTTAAGAAAATAAAGGTGGCCAACAACCCCATAAGTAGGCCATATCCCTGATGCAATTAAAAGGAAATTTCCTCAGGAGTATTGAATACTTTTTTACAGAAGTGGAGATTGTGAGAAAACATGTTTGCTTTTCACTGGGCCTGCATCCTGCATGTGGCTCACCAACCTCCAGTTATTTGGGCTTGACCCAACAGCCTGCTCTCTGGCCTACTAATCAGGGAACCATCAGCAGACTGCCATCTGAGCTGCTGACCTTGGATTCATTCCCTTCTGAAATCACAAGCCTGACCTACTGACCTTGGGTTCATCTCCCACTGCAGGCCCCACCAGCTTGCGATAGTCATGCTGATCTTGGGCTCATCAGCCCTCAGAGCTAAGGAAGTCAGGAGAAGCTTTCAGCCTAACATCTGACCTACAAACTTGGAAACTGCCTGAACTCACATCGGACTTGCTTGCTTCTACAGTGGTCTGAGCCATTTTCTTGATAGAAATTTCTCTGTCTATATATGTGTGGTGGATAGGTTTTACCGGAAAGTGTAGGTGTAGAGTACAACTCACCAATCAGGTTACAACCTGGTGATACCTCACTTTGAGTGTGGCCTTTTCACCAATTGTTTTGCCAACCCAGGGAACTATTGGCTTCCATGTTCCCATCTACCTTGGAACCACTTAACTCTGCATCCATTGACCTGTGATCTCCCTGCTTCCCACTTTCTGTTTCGTTGACCTTGAACGAGGTAAGTCTCAAGGACTCTGGCTTGAGTTGGATTGGGCCAAGATGCCGTAATGACATAAAATTATTTCTTGATGTAAAGTTTTCTCTTACACATAGATGAGGGTCACTAGTTTTGTTTCTCTAGACAACCCATCTTAACACAATCAGCATCACTAATTTGGATTCTCTAGAGCAGGGGTCCTTAAACTATGGCCCGCAGTCCACATGTGGCCCACCAGAGACGTTTATCCGGTCCGTTGGGTGTTTGTGCCCATTTTGTTTTTTTACTTCAAAATAATATATGTGCAGTGTACATAGGAATTTATTCATTGTTTTTTTTAACTATAGTCAGGGACAGTGAACTGGCCCCCTGTTTAAAAAGTTCAAGGACCCCTGCTCTAGAGAACCCATCCTAAGGCAAGAAGAAAACAAAGATGGAAAATGGTCTTTCCTTTCCTAACTCAGAAACTGAGGACATCCCTGTGGAGCCTGACTGACACTTTTGGGGACATGAAAGGCCCCTTCTCTATTGAAGTCATTTTTCTATACTGCTGCTGGTGCCCCGTGTAAGAAACACAGCCATCGGCACCTGGCACAGCTGGAGGCTCTGTGTCTGCCACCGCCTGCTACTCCAAGTCCCTACACCTTAGTGTCCTCACCTGTGAAGTGGGCACTATACCTGCTGCATTCTCAGAGTGTGTCTGAGATGATTAACTGAGATACTACCTGCATGTAAAATGCCGAGTGCCTAGCCACTGGTAAATATTCAACACGTGATGCTGGTCAAAATTATTATCACAATCCTGGCCCTGAAGGAAGAGGCCAAGGTGGCATAGGGGGTTACATATTGAACTGATAATTGGAAGGTTGGTGTTTCAAAAACACCAGCTGCTTCACAGGAGGAAGATGAGGCTTTCTGCTTTCATAAAGATTTATAGCCTTAGAAACCCACAGGAGCAGTTCTACCCTGGGTTTTAGGGCAGTGAGTTTTATGCAGGGAGATCTTTAATGGATTCCCTATTTCCTATGGAAGAGACTCTGAATTAGTTAATATGGTACTCAAAATCCTTCAGATTCTTCCTCTAATTCCCTTTCCAGCTCTGGAAGAACCATGTCTCCTACAACACACACCATATAGAGCCACCAGCCTTCCCCAGTGCTACATCCCTTCGGCCTTGGTCCATGCTGCCTCCTCTTGGTGAACTTTTGGGGTCTGATGACAACCACTTTCCCCAATGATCCTCAGCTCGAAGGCCCTCTCTGACCACACCCACCTCGAGTCTTCCTTTTCAGGAAGAACACTGCCTCTTGTTTAAGTCATCGTTATACCTCCTCCATGTCACATCTACTTTCCAATCTGAGAGTTATTTGTTGACCAGGCTGGCTCTCCTGTGCAATGGTCTCCCCTTCAAGGACAGAAACCAAAGCCAACGCCTGTCTTTATGCTCAGTGTCTGGCACAGCGCCAAGCACAAGAGCCCAAGCCCACTGCCATGAGTAAACTCTCACTCGGAAGAGTTACAGTCTCAGAAACCCTCAACAGCTACGTTATGAGAGCGGACAGCCTCATCCTTCTGTAGAGTTGCTGGTTGATTTGAACTGGCAAAATGATGGTTAGCTGCCCAACGCTTACCCAACAGCGCCACCAAGGCTGCTTCTGTTCAGCACAAAACCAAAACCAAGCTCACTATCATCGAGTCAGTGTCTGCACATAGCAACATTGGTGGCATAGTGGTTGAGCATTAACCTACTAACCGCAGTGCCAGCAGCTTGAATCCACCAGTCACTCCATAGAGGTAAAAGGAGGCTTTCTACTCCCATAAAGGGTTATAGTCTTGGAAACCCACAGGGACAGTTCTGCTCTGTCCCAAAGGGTCGCTAGGAGTGCTAAACACAAACAGGTACTAGATAAATATTTCTTTGAAGCCAGTGGAACCAAATTAAATTGACCTGCTTTCAATGAGCGTTCTGACTAAATCATTTCTAGAGAGCCCTACAAACAGCATTCCACGAGTCCATAATTTTATAAAATGCTGATTTCAACTCCCTTCTCTGAGTTTTGGCTTCTTTGTCTATAAAATATAATTATTAATTCCTAATGCACAGGCCTATTGGGAGACTTAAATGGACTAATTCATGTGAAAAAGACTCAGTAAAGTTCAAGTGCTAAATAAATGTTAGGTATTATTATTTACTAGATTACCCTTATGTTTCCTCGGGGAGATGACAGGGGAATAGGCAAACACATTGTCTGTACAACTTGATTAGCATTTGTTGTTCAAGTTTTCCCCATAGATTCCCTGTAGTAAAAGTGAACTAAATAGGATTCATTTTCCGGGGAAAGAGGAACATTTCACAATTCTGTGTGTCAATGGACGGAAGGAGAATGTTTGGAGTATTCATAAAGCACCGTAGCTTTCATGTGCAGATTTCAGTCTCCGTTCTTGTGGGAGAAGGATCATGAGGAATGCCCTTTATTCTCCTATCTTCCCCAATTCCCTCCACAGTAACAAAGCCCAGTCCATCTTTTTATAATGATGATCATCTTCAAAGGCATCATTTGAGTTTAAAGTCTGAGAATAACTTTGCATGTCAGTAACTAACAATGTTATGCACCAGTATTGTTTTTTTTTGTTTTTGCTTTTTTTCTTTTTAGAATGCTGCTGCTTCACTATCAAGGAAACTGTCACTTATTTACGGTTATAAATGTGGTTTATTGAGAGGCTGGAGACACTGAGTTCTGCCATTTAATTTGATAAGAGCTCATCTTCAGCAGTTCTTGAGATAAAGTCACTCAGGAGCAATTTCTAGCAGGTACTTTTCCAGGTGTCTCCTGAATCGGTGTGTTACAAAATGACATCTCTGATCGGTTGGAGGCATCTTTCAGTAAAAAGAGATTCATTTGTCAAAGAAAGGGGATTTGGGAATCCCTAAGGAGCTTAGGTGGCATAGTGAATTAAGTGTTGAGCTGCTAACCACACAGTCAGGGGTTCAAACTCAGCAGCTGCTCCGTGGAAGGAAGATGCAGCTGTCGATTTCTAGGGAAGGTTGACTGCCTAAGAAACCCAAAGGATCAGTGTGTGATTCCGATCCTGATGCCACACTCTTCTACCTAACCCATCTTCTTCAAGAATTTGCTCAGTATACAGATGGATTAAGGACGGCGAGGGGATACAACCCTGACACTCACCTTTCCTGGCTTCAAACCATGTTCCTTGTTCTGCTCTTGATCCATGTACAAGTGCCCCAAGAGCATAAGGAAGTGTTCTGGAATTCCCACTCTTCCCAAGGCTAGCTGAAATTTGTCATGGTCCACACAGTTGAATGCCTTTGCATAGTCAATGAAACACAAATAAAACCTTTCTGGTATTATTGACTTCAGCTAAGATCCACCTGGCATCAGCAATGATATCCATTGTTCCACATCTCTTCTGAAGCTTACTTGAACCTCTGGCAGCTCCCTGTCGAGATACTGCTGCAATCATTGTTGGATGACCTTTAGCAAAATTTTACTTGCATGTGATAGCCATGATATTGTTCTATGGTTTGAGAATTCTGTTGGGTCACCTTCTTAGGAATGGGTATCAAATGGCTCGCTTCCAAACAGTTGGCCAAGTACTTGTCCTCCAAACCTCCTGGCAGACAAGTGAGTGCCCCCACTGCTCCACCAGCCTGTTGAAACATTTCAACTGGTGTTCCATTAATTCCTGCAGCCTTGTTTTGGCCAATGCTTTCAGTGCCGCTTGAATTTCTTCCTTCAGCACTTTGGCTCTTGCTCATATGCTACCTCCTGGAAAAAGTGCAATGCCTACTGGTTCTTTTTGGTAGTGTATTCTGCCATCTTCTCATGATGCTTCTTGCTTCATTCAATATTTTGCCCATAGAATTATTCAAGTTTGCAATGTGAGACTTGAATTTTTTCTTTTGTTCTGTGTTAGTCTGGGTAGACTAGAGAAACAAACCCACAGAAACTCATATGTATATAAGAGAGTTTTATATAATGGGTAAGTGTACATTAAGAAAGCACCCGAACCCAGTGCTGTCCAAGCCCATAAATCCAACATTGGCCCAGATATCTGACACTGATTTAAAAAGTCATCCTCAATCTCACAAAACACGCAATGATGCCTGACTGCAGGAGGAAAACTGAATCGGTGAGCACGTAAGCATCTCAGCACTGGCAGTGGTCTCCATGTGGCTGCTCCAGCACCCAGGGCTGCATCAGGATAGGTCCATGTGGCTTCTCCTCAGGGATGTCTTGCAGGAAGTGAGCCTTGTCAGCTGAAGCAGGGAACTGGCTAAGGCAGCTGCATTTGGTGGGGCCATCAGAGAGCAAGAGACCCAAGAACTAGAAAGGCACTCACCAAGCCATTTATCTCTCTGCTCTTCAATTAATCTCACATGTGTTTATCAGCCAGGTTGGCACAAAAGACCTTAACTATCTCAAGTTCTTTCCGTTTAAGATATGCTGAACTTGTTACTCTTTTTAAGTTTTCTTTTTTAAAATAACTCATTTTATTGGGGGCTCGTACAACTCTTATCACAATCCATCCATCCATCCATCCATCCATCCATCCATCCATCCATCTATCCATCCATCCTGTCAAGCACTTTTGAACATTTGTTTTCCTCATCATTCTCAAAGCATTTACTTTCTACTTGAGCCTTTAGTATCAGCTCCTCATTTTCCCAATCCCTCCCCGGTCTACCCTCTCCCAAGAACCCTTGATAATTTATAAATTATTATTATTTTGTCATATCTTACACCATCTGATGTCTCCCTTCACCCACTTCTCCACTGTCCCCCAGGGAGGAGGTTATATGTAGATCCTTGTAATCCATTCCCCCTTTATCCCTCACCTTCCCTCCACCCTCCCGGTATCATCTCTCTCACCACTGATCCTGAGTGGTTCATCTGTCTTGGATTCCCTGTGTTTCTAGTTTCTACCTGTATCAGTGTACATCCTCCGGTCCAGCCAGATTTTTAAGGTAGAATTTGGATCCTGATAGTTAGGGGAGGACGTATTCAAGAACTAGAGGAAAATTGTATGTTTCAACATTGTTACACAGCACCCTGACTGGCTTGTCTCCTCCACATAGTCCTTCTGCAAGGGTATGTCCAATTGCCCACAGATGGGCCCTGGGTCCCCACTCCGCACTCCCCCTTATTCACAATGCTATGATTGTTTGTTTTTTTTTTTGGTCTTTGATGCCTGATACCTGGTCCCTTTTAACGCCTCGTGATCTCACAGGTTGGTATGCTTCTTCCATGTGGGCTTTATTTTTTATCAGTTAGATGGCCACTCGTTTATCTTCAAGCCTATAAGACCCCAGACTCTATATCTTTTGATAGCCGGGCACCATCAGCTTGTCTTCAGCAATCATGTTGGGATAGGCTGGTGTGCTTCTTCCATGTGGGCTTTGTTGTTTCTCAGCTAGATGGCTGTCTGCTTATCTTCAGGCCTTTAAGAGGAGCTGGGTGAGCAGAGGAATGAAGTCCCCAGGGAATGCCAGGGATAGATGTGGGAACAGAGCATGGCATCCCATCAACTCGACTGGAAAGCACTTGTAAAGGACAACAAATAGATCTTGAAATATTTATAGGGTTTTGTTGTTGTTGTTGTAGCTGTTGTTTTATTTTCTATTGTTGCTTGGTTGTACTTGGTCTTGTGATGGTGCATATTGTTACTGCATGTCAACCTGGAAGAGATAGGTAGGATAAACAAGCTGGAAGAGAGAACAGTGGGATGACAGTTTTGGGGGGGGGCATGGGAGAGGGTGAGGTGGGGGAAAGAAAGTGGGTGTTAACAAACCCAGGGACAAGGGAACAACAAGTGATGCAAAATCTGTGGCAAGGAGGGTTTAGGAGGTCTGGCAGGGCTGGCTCAAGGACAATGTAACCAAGAGGAGTTCCTGAAATCCAAATGAAGGCCGAACATTATAGTGGGACAAGAAGAAACTACAGAGAAATAGAGGAAAGAACTAGGAGACAAAGGGAATTTATAGAGCTCTAAATACAGGCATATACAGATGTAAATATATTTATATACGATGAGGGGGAAATAGATCTATGTCATATCTTTATAGGTTTGGTATTAAGGAAACATATGGGCAGTGGGCCCCTACTCAAGTACTCACTCAACACAAGAACACTTTGTTCTAACAATTCAGCAGTCTGAGATGCTCACCTTCCTGGTACAATAGCTGAAGACAACGGGTGTACAAGCAAATGTGTGAAGAAAGCTGATGGTGTCAGGCTATCAAAAAATATAGCGTCTGGGGTCTTAAAGGCCTGAAGGTAAACAAGCGGCCATCTAGCTGATAAACAACAAAATCCACATGGAAGAAGCACACCAGCCTGTTCTGACACGATCACTGAAGACAAAGCAGATGCATAAGCAAATGTGGTAAAGATAGCTGATGGTGCCTGGCTATCAAGTTTTATTACTCTTTGTCTTTACCTATTTCATTATGATATTTGACTTTATCTTCTTGACCTTCCCTTTGAAATTTTCTACTCAGCTTTTTGATTTTGTCTTTTCTTCCATTTGCTTACACTACTATATGATTAAGAGCAAGTTTCAGAGTTCCTTTTGACATTCACTTTGTTCTTTCCTTTCTTTCCTACATTTTTAATGGTCTTTTGCTTTCTCATGAATGATGTTCTTGAAGTCTTTCTACACCTCACCAGGCCTTTTGTAATTAGTGTTCAATGCATCAAACCTGTTCTTGAGATTTTCTCAAAATTCTTTAAAGCTGCCCACTTGTGGTATTTGCATTATAGTAGCACTAGGTCACTAAGACGTCCGTTTTCCTATAAACACCACCTTTTCAATAAGCATTCCATTGGAAATGACACTTCACCCCTTTTCTTCTACTTGATCTCCCCATTCTGCATGTTTCCCTTTAGTATTTATTCTCATATTCCATTATTTACTGAATTTATGTCTATTTTGTTTTGCCTTTCTATTTCCACTAAACTACTGGAACTATGGAAAATATTCCAATAAAATATTATTTCCACAGTGAGGGGGCTTGTTGTCGTATTATGTTCAATGATGGACCCAAGCACTTAAAACTATTTTTAGTAGACACTTGATAAATGCTTCATGGACTTGATAAATAGGTGCAAATCACTGTGCTTATCTATGCTTGCACTGGGAAGGACCATTATGGTCCAAACACATGCTTTTCAGATTAAGAAATGGAAAAATTCAGTGATTTATTCCAGAAAATACCATGACATTCTTGTTCTCTTGCTCTAGCTTATTTGCCTGGTTGCTTTTCCATGCTTGGTCCCCCTCTCCCATTTTTCTTTCCTTTTCCTTCTGAACTTTAAGTGTAAGTAGTAAAATTCATTATTAAAAAAATAAAAGAAAGAAGCAAAAATATTGTCAACCAGTCAATTACAACTCATCAAGACCCAGTAGGGTTTCCAAGTCGATAATCTGTATCAAAGGAGATTGTCATGTCTTTCTCCCACAGAACAGCTAGTGGGTTCAAACCACTGACTATTGAGTTAGCAGCTAAGCACTGAACCAATGTACACGAGAGTCCGTAGATTTCACTCTGTTCATTAGTTAATAGCATATTCTTCAACATTCCCATTCCCATGCTCTTTCCCTCCCCAGACACTCCATGGAGTTTAATATAAAGAGCCTTGAATATGAATGTGACACAGACATACTGTAATTATGCACGTGTTTAAGTGACATCAACAGCACCAGGCTATAGAACACATCTCGACTTTTAGGTTTTCACTCAACTGCCTGCTTCCAATCTTGCTGTGTTGCTGTATAAATACATCCAACCCATGTTTCCAGGGCTATATATATTCCCTGAGGTGAACCCACCGCATTTTCATCATCAATTTCTCTATACAACACAACATCATAGCAGGAATGTGAAATCTTTTTCTTTCAGGGGCTGCAAGAACTATTCTTCTTTTAAACAATATTTTTGACTGTATACATTTCTGATTGGACAATACCAGGTGACTTCTACAAGTTCTCTGTAACTTCATTTTCCCAACATCAAGAGACTGTAGGTCCATCATGTACGGAAAAGGCTGCAGTTACTGTGTACTGTAAATTGTTGCGAGAGCTGTTGATCGCTGGGAGATGAAACTTTGGCTTTCTGATCAATTCACTCAGAACTTGTTTTAAAATGGCTACAAATGAGGCCATGTACCAAGGTCCATAGATCAGGGAGCGAGAGGAGCAGAGCATTGAGTGTGGGCAAGAGCACTGCATCCACAAGTAAACTCCCTGAGCATATCAGGTCACATCACAGAAGATGACTACACCACATCACATAACAGAAAACAGTCCAGTGTCTATTCAAAGCACAAGAATCATAGCTTAGCTATGATTAAAATACACACAATGCAGGCATGTGTGCACATGCACTCAACATGACCCAGACATGTGTATGCATACATGTTTCAGACAGCCCTCTGTGACGGCACATGTATACCCAAGCAGCGAATGCAGTCCATTAGTGTGCGATGTTCCTGCGTCTGATGCCCTCTCTGCCTCCAGGTAGTGTCCTTACCTCCTCCTTAAAGGCTGATGTTCTTCCCACTTAATAGGCATTGCTGTCTCTCCTGGCATGGCTGTCATCCCCAACAAAGCCATTCCCTCTTCTGCTGAATGCCACCATCTCTTGCATAGGCTTCACTGCCTCCTACAAGGGATTGCAAGCTCCTTTGACAAATGACACTGTGATGGCTTCTAGAATCAATGACCAGGACCTGAGCTCTACTGACAGAATCTGATGAAGAGTTTTAAGGTAGCATCTGCACAGTGGATTGTGACGTGCGGGTGAATATCTCCCTTTTAGCTGTGTTCCAGTATGTTTAAAAAGATCCCAAAGTAGAACCGTTGTGCTCCAAAGGCTTACCCACTATTTAATTAAACACGTTGAGTTTTTTTTTTTTTTTGCTTTTCCTTATACCACGCTCTCTCCCTGGCCCCCACACATGAGTTCCAAAGCTGAACTGCATCAGACTGAGAGGGGTTGAGGCACTTCCTTTCTGAACAGCCATTGCCTTGATACTGGGGGTGTCAAATTGCTAACAATTTTCCATAAAAGGGGTTACCTTTTCCTTTAACAGAGCATCCACCCTCTGCAATACACTAGCTAGACACATGGCCTTCAGCTGAGGGTTACAGTTCTCAAACATTTGTGCAATGAAATGTGGTCGCAAAACTAAGTTGGGTCCAACTATTTCAAGTGGTGTTGACACTCATTGTTATCATTTGGAGGAGATTCCAAAAAGAAGAAAATCCAGAGAATAGAAGAAGGGGCCATTATAATACTCTATTTTAGTTAACAGGATGGACCAATCTGCTGAAACAAGTCTCCAGCATGTACAGTAGTATAAATAAGACAGAGGTGTGTATGGGCCTGGAATTGGCTCCAAATCACGGGACAGGAGTTTCTCCATCCTTTTTAACCCTTTGCATGGACTGGTGCATAAACACAGCAATGACTCTTTGACTTGTGGGCATGGCTACTCTACAAGAGGTGGATAAAAAGGTAGATGAAACTTGGGTTGCTCACTACCCTAGACAGTCCACTTCTGAACTCTTTTATTTATGGAATTGTACTTTTAGGCTTTCTTTGTTATAGCAGCATAACACATACTCAATCAGGGGTCCTCAAACTTTTTAAACAGGGGGCCAGTTCACTGTCCCTCAGGCCATTGGAGGGCCAGACTGTAGTTTAAAAAAAAACTTTCCAATTTTTGGAAAGAATGCACGTCAAGCTAGGGTATATGGTTTTCAGCTGCCATGTGGCTATTTCCCCAGGATATGAATTTTATCAATGGTGTCCCGCTGGTGCCCTGATTTACCAATGTTTAAATCTGGTCACCTTTAGTCAAAGCCCATCGGTAGGCAACTGGACATCCTCTTACTGAAGGGTGTGGGGAGGAGATGAGCCAGTCAGTGTACAGTGTAGCAATGATGAAATATATAACTTTCGTCTAGTTCTTAAATGCTTCCTCCCCACTCCCCACTATCATGATCCCAATTCTACCTTACAAATCTGGCTAGCACAGAGGATGTACATTGGCACAGATAGCAACTGGAAACACAGGGAGTCCAGGACAGATGACCCCTTCAGGACCAGTGGTGAAAGTGGCCATGCCTGGAAGGTGGAGTGAATGTGGGGTGGAAAGGGGGAATGGATTACAAGGATCTACATATAACCTCCTCCCTGGAGTATAGACAACAGAGAAAGGGGTGAGGGGAGACGTCGGACAGTGTGAGATATGACAAAAAAATAATAATTTATGAATTATGAATGGTTCATGAGGAAGGGGGAGGAAGGAGAGAGGGGGAAAATGAGGAGCTGATATTAAGGGCTCAAGTAGAAGGCAAATATTTTGATAATGATGATGGCAACAAATGTATAAATGTGTTTGACACAATGGATGTATGTATGGATTGTGATAAGAATTGTACAAGCCCCCAATAAAATGATTTTTATACATAACACTATTATAAAGGCAACCCTATTTGAAAATTAAAGAATCAGTCCAATTTCTAGATGGACTGTTCTGTGTTCATGCATTAAATTATGTAATAACAGGTAAATTTATGAAACATTTTGTACAAAATACTATACTTACTATCTTACTTAGTCCTTCCACCAAAGCTATTGAGCAAAAGCGTCGCTCACCCCTATGCCACCTTTATTGTCATCTGTTGTTGTTGTGTCCTGTCCAGGTGGCCAGGTGGCACTGGCATCGTGTCTCTGTGTGCATTAGAATGGAACACTGCACATCCTGTGCCATCCTTGCCCTCGTTGCTGTGTGAGCCCATTAATGCAGCCACTGGGCCAATGGGATAGACGGCCTTCCTGTTCTTCACTGACTTTCCACCTCACCAACGCAATGTCCTTCTTCAGGGACTTGTCCCTCCCGATATCCTGTGCAACGTACATGAGAAGAAAGCTCACCATCTTCCCTTCGTAAGAGCATTCCGGGTGCACTTTTTCCAAAAGTCCATTCAAAGAGGTTTGTTCATTCTTCTGGCAGTCCATAGTTATCCTTCACCAAAAACACAATTCCAATGATCATTTCTTCCCTGTATAGTCATCACATGCCTATGATGCAACTGAGGACACTATGACTTGGTGAAGCACACCCTAGTCCTCAAAGTGGCATTGTATGTGAGTACGTGAGAGGTGCATGGTTTCATTCGCTGACAGTTGCTTCTATGAGCATTGGATGTGGAGTCACATAAAATTAAATCCTTGACAACTTCAATCTTGTCTCGGTTTATCATGCTGCTATTCCCTGGTCCAGTTGTGAGGGGCTTTGTTTTCTTTCTATTCTGGCATAACTATATATTGGTCCTTATCAGTAAGTGCTTCACTTTCTCTTTGTTTTCAGCAAGCAAGGTTGTGTTATCTGCAGATCAATGGTAGTTAATGAGTGTTCCTTCTATCCTGATGCTTCTTCTTCATAAGGTCCAGGTTATTGGATTATTTGTTCAGCATGGAGATTGAATAAACATGACAAAGCATACAAACCGGTTGCACAAATTTCCCAATTTTAGACCATTCAGTGTTCTCTTGCTCTGTCTGAATGCCTGCCTCTCGGTGTATTTCCAAGCTCTGTATATCAGGACTATTAAGTGCTCTGGAATTACTATTCTTCACAATGTTATAACACTTGGTTATTATCTACAGATTTAAGTGCCTTTGCATTTTCAATAAAACATGGGTAGACTTGTTTTGGATATTCTCTGCTTTCCAATTTTTGCAATGTTGCACTTGTTCCACATCTTCTGTACGTAGTTTGAATTTCTGGCAGTGCCCTGTCTATGTGATGTTGTAACTGTTTTTAAAATGGAAACTTATTTGTCTGTGATTTTGATGATATTGTACCATAACACATACATTCTCTTGGGCCATCTTTCTTTGAAATAAGCACAAATATGGATTTCTTTCATTAGGTTAGACAGAGTAGCTGTCTTTCAAACTTCTTGGCAAAGACAAATGTGTACTTTCAATGTAGCATCCATTTTGGGGGGAACATTTCCGTTGGGAGTCTGCCAATTTCTGGGGTCCTTTATTCCACCAATGTCTTGGAATTCTTTCAATAGCATCAGTTGTTGAGCATACAGTGTCTTTTGAAATGATCGAACATCAACTCTTTTGAGTATAGTGACAAAAGTGTATTATTTACATCTTTTTTAGATACTTCCTATGCATTCAATATTTTGCCCATAAAAATCCCTCCATATTTCAACTCCAGCTTTGAAGTTTTCCTTCATTATTTTCAGCTGAGAAATGTTCAGCGGAATATTCCCTTTGAATTTCTGATTACAGGTCACCATACATACATTATATACTTATTATAATTCTTGAACTTCCCTTTGAGACTTTCTGTTCACCTCTTTCACTTCATCATTTCTTCCAGTTGCTTTAGCTTCTTTATATTTTTTTAAAAAGTTCCAAAGTCTCTTCTTACACATATTTTGGTATTTTCTTTCTTTTAATGACCTTTTGCTTTTGTCACCTCTGGGGTCCTTGATTCATTCCACAACTCACCAGTTTTTTCAGTCATTATTATTTCATGTGCCACTTCTCTTGAGATGATCTCTAAATTCAGGTGGGATTTGTGTGAGGTTGGATTTTGGCTTTCACGGACTTGCTTGACTTTTCATCAGCTTCAACTTGAATTTGCATAGAAGCAAATGATGATCTGTCCTATAGTCCACCCCGATCTTGTTTTAGCTGATGATATCAAACGTCTCTCTTTTCTCTTTCCACAGGTATAGTCACTTTAATTTCTACATATCCCATCTAATGAAGTATACCATGTATGTTGTTGGAAAAAGATATTTTCAATGAATAAGTCATTGGCCTAGCAAAATTCAATCATGATATTGCTTCATTACTATCACCAAGTCATATTTTCCAACTACCAATCCTTTCTCTTCATTTCTAACTTTTACATTCCCATCACCAGTAATTATCAACACACCTTGATTTCATGTTTGGTCCATTTTAGACTGAAGGAGTTGGTGGAATTCTTTACTTTCCTCGTCTTTGACTTTGTGGCTAGTTCACCTATCAGTCGGTCCTATGGCAGCGGCGTGTATGTGGCTGTGATATGGAAAGATGCGCCACTAGGATTCCAAATGCCAGCAGGGTCACTCAGGGTGGACACGTTTCCGCAAAGCAGCCAAAGGAAGACAGACCAGAGAGTTGGAATGCACACTACTTCAGAAAAATTAGCCACTTAGAATCTCCTGAAAAGCAGCAGAGCATTATCACTATAGTTTCCACATATTAATTAACAGAAAATGTTACATGGGATATTTTTCATGAAATGTCTTGTAATGAAGATGACTGCTAGGGGGTGTCTCTGGAAAGGAATTCATAATTAGCAGTCCACTGAGTGGCTCCATGATGCTTTCAGTGGGGTACCGAACACACAAAGACCACAGCAGATTACAGCACATGCTCTACCTCTCCAGTATCAGGGTCACAGCAAGATCCAGTTCAGGACCATCCATCTGGGGCAGCATAGGGCAGATCTGATAATCACTCAAGTTTCATAGCAATCATCTCATGGAATTGCAACCAGGGAGGAGCGTCTGTGGAGGCAGAAGTGGGTGCAAATCAAATAAGCACTCTAAAGGGACTGGCAGGTTTCAGAGGGAGAGAGAGAGACCATTCAGTTCCTTGTCTCTCATCCCACTGTAATTACTGCTTCTCTCTTCTTCCTGTCATGGTAAAACGTTGGTTAGTTGTCCATAATCTCAAGCATCGCTCCTTAAACTCCCATTTCCTCTCTAACCTACTGCTTTCCTGGAACAGCCATCTATGGCCATGAAGAATTTAGTTCCTTGGTATTCAGAGTGTCGCTTATTAGAAATACACAGTCTCTGACCCAGTCCTAGATATACTGAAGCAAAATATGATTTTAGTAAGATACCCAGGTGATTCTTATGATCAATTAAATGTGGTCACTTATGCTTTCAATGACTCCCAATATCTGTTAGGCAGGGGCCTCTAGCGAAACAAAACCATGACACTTGTGATTATATATATATATATATATATATATATATATATATATATATATATATATATATATATATATATATATATATATATATATATATATATATAGGTTTATATAGTGGGGAGGAATACAACAGCTATTATTCCAAAAAGCAGCACAGGGGGCTCAATCCAACTCACTTTTGTGGAACGGTTAATAGACTGAAGGTCTTTCCAACTCATGCTGGCTGCTGGTCCAAGGTCAAGGAAGCAGACAGCTAAGTGGCTGGCGGGAGGTGCGGAGTCTGCCCACAGGCAAGCTGAGCAGAGTCAGCCTGCAGGCAGCAGACCCATCAAAGTGCGGTAGCAACAGCAGGAAGATGAGAGGTCGAGGCATAGTAGAGGCCAGTGGCACAGCGCCAGGGTCCACAGGGTGGCTCGCAGGTAGCCCAGAGCAGCTACCTCAGGCCACAGCGTGCTGGTCCAGTCCCCAGGGAGAGAGAGGAAGAGGCTGGCCTTGAAGAGCCATTATTTCATTCACCCTCCAATGGAGCGGCAACCTGATTGACAGGCTAAACTACACCCACATGTTCCTATGGGAGCCACGTGGGCACAAAATCCCTAACTATCACAATGTCCTCAGACCGCCTCAAAGATAGACAGGATGTTACAAGGGTTCTAGCTCAATCACGTGGACTCACTAAACAAAGTATCACTGTTTCTTGGGACAACAATCTCCTAGCTTCCACTAAATGCCTGAAAATAAAATTTCCTTCCTAATAGTGCGGTGTTTTTGTTTTGTTTTATTTTCAATGACTAAATTCTCATATAAAGCGTGGTATACAAGCTGCGTTTAAGTTCATGGAAACAAGCACTTGATACATGTGTGGCTCTCCCCACGCTTTCTGGGACCTGATGCGGAGCAAGTGGGGCTCACACATGTCCTGAACCCCACATCTTCTAGGACAGCCAACTCAAAAGGCTGCCTCAAAGAGTGTGTGGTGTTTTTGTACCAGGAAACAACTTGTCTATAAAAAAGGACATATCCCATTTTCCATTTAGTATCCAAATTCTCGCACTTCAAGAATGAGCCAATGGGAAACCATTATTAGTCTGTCCTCATGACTAGGGTTCGACCTCTTCTCTGAGACCTGCCCTGAAAAGACTCCAGTGCAGAGTGGCCGGGTATTGATCCTGAGAGGTGGGAGATTTATATTTCCTTTTTAAAAAAATTTAAAAAAATATTATCTCTGTGTTTCTGGAAAAGAGGCTGAATTTTCTGGGTTTATCAAAGGTTTATCAATGTTCAAATATTCTTTTCATCTCTAAATTTTAATGTATGCAGAATTTCCATACATTTTGCCCCTTCTTTGGTCTTGGTTGTTAGAAGAAAGTACGTTCTGATAGTTAACGTAGCTAATAGAAACCCTAATTAGTATCTAGTGGTTGAAGATTAATTAAATTCATTAACGGTTTTCACATGAAACACTCAATGCTTATTGTGCATGGTGCTAGGGTGCTAGGAGGCATAAAGACATTCCAGACTTAGATGTTGCCCTTGAGGATGTTACAGCTTCATTGTAAGAAGAGAGGAAGGGTAATGCAAGGAGGCAGACTTTGTGCACCAGTGTAGTGATGGTTCTAATTTATTGACAAAAAACATTAGATTTAGTCATAGTGTCTGAGTTAAAATCTGAATCTGCACCTATCAGCCTAATATAGTTTCTTTACTAATAAAGCTAAGGTTGTAAGAGCTACTTCACATGGTGACTACCTGTGTTTTATTCATTAAATTGTACAGCACCTAGTACATCAACTCATGTGTCTTGAACACCTGTCCTATACAAATCCTACACAAAATCAAGAAAACGCAGAGGACGAAGTTCCACCCTCAAAGAGTCTGCAGTCCAGTAGATTGATAACTGCAGCCACCACCACCACCACCAGTGACATCTCATTCAAACAGTGATAATTCAGTAGACTACCAAGCCACTTACCTGTCACTTTGTCATATTGTGTTTTGCTGTGATGCTCCAAGTGTGGTCACTGGCATTCCAAATGCCAAAGTGAATGGATTTCAGCAGAGCGCCCAGACTAAGATCAGACAATGAAGAAACAATCTGCTGCCCACCATTGAAAACTTTATGCATAGCATGGAAGCATTGTCATATCCCGAAGGCCAAATTAATGGAAGCAAAACATTGTTGGAGATAATGCTGGCGGATCTATCCCTCGGGACAGAAAACACTCAAACTGTGACTGAGGAGGAGCTGCTTTCTTGAGGTAGAACCAGTCATGAGTGGTGCAGTCATGATGGGGTGCAGTCTGTGAGCTTGAAACCTTTGAGTATGTTCATTTGCCAATGGGCCACAACTCAAGGTGAGAAGAAACAGTTGCTAACAATCAGAACTTGGAACGTGTGAAGCTTGAATCTAGGAAAATTAAAAGTCATTAGAAATGAAATGGAATGAATAAAGTTTGATATCCTAGGCATTAGTGAGTGGAAATGAACTGGTATTGGTTATTTTAAATCAGGAAATCACATGGTTCAAGATGCCTGGAATGACACAGCCAAGAGCAGTGGCATCGTATTCATGGTCACAAAGGACATTTCAAGGTCTCTCTTGTAGTACCATGCTGTCTGTGATAGGAATATATATAGATACCAGTCTTCAAGGAAATCCAATCAATATAACTATTATCCAAATATATGAACCAACTATGAAATCTAGTGATGAATATTTTGAAGAATTCTACCAATGACTTCAGTCAGAAGGCTCACTCAAATATTTCAAAGTTTAATGAGAAATCATATATATAAACAAATTATTATCAAAGACAGGGTGATGCATGCTCTATAAGACATATGCTTACGCCACAAAGTATATTAAATGTAAGTCCCTGGTAATAAGCAATGGAGATCATTAGGAGAGGATCATTAGAAAACTAGGTTAGCAAGAAACATTTGTAAAGAAAATATCTTATCAACTGTGTTTTTAAAGAAGACTTGATTTTAAACAGAGAGGGAGAGAACATGTTAGGGACAGGCACAGTGACATAGACAGTTAAAGAATTAGGGCAATGTTTGACATGTTTGGGAGCAATACCTAGAACATTTTTTTTCTTTTTTTTTAAATTTTTTTTTATTTTAACAATTTATTGGGGCTCATACAATTCTTTTCACAGTTCATACATATACATACATCAATTGTATAAAGCACATCTGTACAGTCTTTGCCCTAATCATTTTTTTCTCTTTTCTTCTTTTACATTTTATTAGGGACTCATACAACTCTTACCACAATCCATACATATACATACATCAATTGTATAAAGCACATCCATACATTCCCTGCCCCAATCATTCTCAAGGCATTTGCTCTCCACTTAAGCCCCTTGCATCAGGTCCTCTTTCCCCCCCCCCTCCCTCCCAATTCCCCCCTCCCTCATATGACCTAGAACATTTTTATTGGTCCGGATGCATCTTGAATAAATTCCTGGATGTAAGCCCGAAGAGGCAGAAGCTTATGATCTGTGTCTACAAGTATATACCTATAGCCTGGTTCTCGACTTTGAACTCCAGACTTGCACATCAACTTCCTACTTGACACTCCCTCTTTGAAGGCTGATGGACAGTGGAATGACAACATGCCCAGAAGTCAATTCCTGACCTTCTCCTTTGAACCCTGATCTCAGAGCTCTCCCCATATCAGGAAATAGGAACTTCTATTAATGACAGGAAAAACATCGGTATCATATTTACCTCTTCCCTTTTTCTCCAACCCTTGCGCAACCCACCAGCAAGACCTGCTAACTCAGGGTGATGTCAGTAAAATGCTAGAGAAAAGAGCCTCTGTTACCCAATCTTTCCTCCACCAGGGTAATGAGAACACTGGTTTTTAAACAAAACAAAACACTTTTTCAGAACTCTGAAATTTGAAAAGCTTTCAGAAATCCAAAAAGCATTTATCCAAGAAAATTAACATGATTCTTGGTAGGAATAGTAATTTTTGTGGTACTTTATGCTTTCCCCACCCATCCCCTGAGTAGTCTGGAAAGCCAATTGTGCACGATTACAGTGCAAACCAGCAGGCTGAAACCTACTGGACGGCTCAGAATAAGGTTGGCACTCCTTTGAAGTCCCCAGCTTTAGAGCTTACTCAGAACAAATGGAAACTAATTTGAGGCAGTGAGTAAAAATTGAAGCAAATAAAAAGTTAATTATAAATCTTCAAAGGAAAACTTGGGGGGAGGGGTGATATGTCCCAGGAGAACTTAGAAAAGCTCTGATACATCCCCAGGATTTGAGAAGTCCATGCATGTGTGTAGAGAGGTGTACATCGCCAGGAATGGAGGCATGTTCAGGAAAGGCTGGAGACAGTCAAAGTTCGGATCTTTCTTCAACCTGGAGCTTATACATAAGCATGAAGTGGAAGGTGAGGCATGACTGTAAATGAACTTGCAATTGTGTTGAAAATGTGCTCAAAAGGCACACGACATCTCTCTGCAAACCGTAAGATCATTATTGATTCTAAGAATCTAAAGAAAATGCTATCTATGATTATCTGACCTCAAAGCTAATGGAACAGAGACCTCCATGGTCATATATAGTGAAGAATGTAGACTTTATAAAATTTGTTCAGAAAGGTTACTAAACCAGCAACAACCCTGTAAGGAGCAACACCAAAATCCCTAATTAGCTGGGGCGATATCATTGCTAGACTTGCCACGTGTTATTATCCAAAATATCCAGTTTTCAAAAGTCACATAAAAGTGTGGCACACATACAAGAAAAACAGAAGTCAGTAGAAATTGTTTCTGTGAAAGCACATATGTTGGATTCATTAGACTCCACTTCAAAATCAATTATTTAAAATATATTCAAATAATTAAAGTAAAATATTTGCAAGAAACTATAGCAAAATGTGATAACTATGTGTTTGCAAAGAAAAATAAAGAAAAATGAACTACTATAAGGAAAAGAATTCTGAAGGTGAAGAGTGTAAAATTAACTGGGATGAAATTTTCATTGTAGAAACTCAACAGCAAATTTGAGCAAGAGAGAAAACTATTAAAAATCGATAATAGGCCAATTGGGAATATCAGTTCAATAACAGGAAAATAATTCTTCGATGAACAGAACTTCAGAGACATCTTGGGCATCAGAAAATGGACAACATTTGCATAATAATAATTCCAGGAGGAGAAGACAGTGCGACAAGGATAGAAAGAACATTTGAAGAAATAATGGCAAAACCAGGTGGCTTTTAATGAAAAATATTGATCTACAAATTAAAGAAAGTCAACACATTTCAAGTAGTATAAACTCAAAGAAGTCCACACTTTGATACATCATAATCACACTATCAAAATTCAAAGAATAAAAGAAGATGTTGAAAACAGCAAGATAGAGTTGACTCAGCAAACACAAGGGACGCTTAATAAAATTAAGAGCTATTTTCTTAACAAAAGCCATGGAGATCAGAAACAGTGGGATGACATAATCTAAGTGCTAAATGAAAGTATTTTCAATAAAAAATTTATAGCTGAGAGGGAGCTTTCTTTCAAAAATGGAGACGAAATTGAAACAAAAAGTGAGATAATTCATGATTAACAGACTTGTCTACAAAAACCAAAACCAAAGAGGATCCTTCAGATACAAATGAAATGACACTAGAAAGTAACTTCAATGCATATGAAGAAATAAAGATTACTGGTAAAAGAAATTGAATAGATAACTATAAAAGACATTATAAATATTTTTGTCCTGATTAAGACAGTTATATAAATGAATAATTATAAATTATGGGTGAGATTACTTATGCAAAGATATGATTTGCAGGATCACAAGAACAATAAGAAGCAATATATGGCTTCATATAAACTTGTTATAAATTAAGATGTTAATTTAATCTTCAGGGAAAATACTAAGAAAACAAGTTTTAAAAGGATTGTTAGAGAAAAGATAAGTAAAATGGTTCATTAGAAAAACATCTATTTAACATAAAAAATGTAGTAAGGGAGAAATAGAGGGGAGGAGATAAAATATATAGAAAATAAACAGCCAAAAGGGAGGTGTGAATCATAGTTTTTCAAAAACTGCATTAAATGTAAATGAATTAAGTGCAACATCTAAAAGTTAGAGAACATCATACTAGATTTAGAAGATAATCTTGATCCAACTATATGCCATTTACTTTAGAGTCAAAGATACAAGTTCATTGGTTATAATATATAACAAATAATAACCAAAAGACATGACTATACTACTAATATAGGTGAAAATATAATTTAAGTCAAGGACAATCAGTGGACACAGAGAAAGATATTTTATAGTGATAAAAAAGGAATACAGCTTCAGGTATAATAATTGTAAACATATGCATTCAACAAAGATCAAAATGAAAAGGTAAAGGAATCTAGGAGAGGACAAGACAATGAAAGCAGTAGCTGGAGATTTCGTTAGGCCATCGTCAATAGTGATTGGATCACCTATACAGAAGATCTGTTGGGGAAGAGAGGACTTGAACAACCTTGTAAGTCAACTAAATAGAACAGACTTGAAAATTGCAACAATTGCTGTCGTAAATACACATGTTTACACCTTTTCATGATAAAAATTCTCAACATATTATGAATACAAGACAAATTCCTAAACCAGCTACAGAGTACCTATGAAAATCTTATAAGAGGGCTGGAGGTACAGGGAATCCAGGGTGGATGATACCTTCAGGACCAAGGGTGTGAGGGACGATGCTGGGAGAGTGGAGGGTGAGTGGGTTGGAAAGGGGGAACTGATTACACGGATCCACACGTGACCTCTTCCCTGGGAGAGGGACAGCAGAGAAGGGGGGAAGGGAGACTCCGGATAGGGCAAGATATGACAAAATAACGATGTATAAATTACCAAGGGCACATGAGGGAGGGGGGAAAGGGGAGGGAGGCAAAAAAAAAAGAGGACCTGATGCGAGGGGCTTAAGTGGAGAGCAAATGCCTTGAGAATGATTGGGGCAGGGAATGTATGGATGTGCTTTATACAATTGATGTATGTATATGTATGGATGGTGATAAGAGTTGTATGAGTCCCTAATAAAATGTAAAAAAAGAAAAGAGGAGAAAAACATGATTAGGGCAAAGACTGTACAGATGTGCTTTATACAATTGATGTATGTATATGTATGAACTGTGATAAGAATTGTATGAGCCCCAATAAATTGTTAAAAAAAAAGAAAATCTCATAACACAACACCGTATTTAGTTATAAAAGCTAAATGCTTCCCACCTAATTATTATTCCTATAACACAAGGGAATTCATTCTTGCCACTTCTCTTCAACACTGTCCTAGAGGTTCTAGCTAAAGAATTTAGAAAAGGAAAAAAACATATAAATTAAAGATATCCACACTGTAAAATAAGAAAATAAAACTATTTCTCTTTGGAGATGATATCTTATATGGAAATAATCTTAAGAATCTATTTTCAATAAGGAATAAAGCTAATTTTCAATAAGGAATAAAGCTAAAAACCAAATCGAGCAAGCTTGCAGGGTACAACAACAATATAAAAACAATTATACAACTAACTACACATGAGCAATGAACAATCTGACAATGGAATTAGAAAACCATTTCACTTAGAACGACATAAAAAATAAAACATTTAAGGACAAATTTAGCAAAAACAAGTGCACTACTCTAACTTGACAACTATACACCATCACTGAATGAGATTAATGACCTAAATGGCAACAATCCCGCAATTGATCTACAGCTACAATGCCATCCCTGCTGAAGTTCCAGCTGCCTCTTTTGAAAGGTCGACAACACAATTCTAAAATCCACGTGAAAAGGCCTGGGGTTCTGGTGATCCAAAACAATTTTGAAAAAGAAAAGCCAAGTTGGAAGATTCACATTTCCTAATATCAAAACTTACCATAAAGTGAACTTACTTTTATTCAAAAGTAAGTGATAATGTTGTGGTGGTGAGGTGCCCTCAAGCTGGCTTGGTCCCATAGTGACCCTATGCAAAGCAGAATGACACACTGCATGGTCCTGTAAAATCTTCACAATTGATGCCATTGATGCAGATATTGTGTCAATCCATCCTATCGAGAGTTTCCTCTATTGTGCCGTCCACCCACCCCACCACCATTTTACCAAACATGATGTCCTTCTCCAGGGACTCGTCTCTCAGGCAGTGCGTCCAAAGTATGTGAGAGGAAATCTTTCCCTCGTTGTCTCTACGGAGCACTCTGGCCTTACTTCTTCCAACAGGGATCAGTTTGTCCTTTTAGTGGTCCATGTATTCTGAGTAGTCTTCTCCTACACCATAATTCAAGTTCATCACTTCTTCTGCCTTCTTCCTATTCAATGTCCAAATTTTACATGCATATGATGCAATAGAGTATTAACACCGTGGCTTGGGTCAGGTACACCTTAGTCTTCAAAGTAACACCCTTGCTCCTCAATACTCTACAACAGAAGAAGTAGGGTGAGCAGGATGGGGACAGGAGAAAGGTAAAAGGAAACAGAGGAACAATCTAGGAAGCAAAGCTATGTTTAGAGGTATAAGTATAGATGTGTATATATGTAAATACAATAATTCATAAAAATAGAGGTAATGGCCTATGCACATATCTCTATATGGCAATACACTGAGGTACTGGATGGACTTCTGGCCTCTGTTCATACCCTCCCTCAATGCAAGAACATTTTGTTCTAACAAACTGGCATTCTGTGATGCTCATCCTCCTAGCACAATCACTGAAGACAAAATGGGTGCATAAGCAAGTATGGTGAAGAAAGCACATGGTGCCAGGCTATCAAAAGATGTAGCATCTGGGGTCTTAAAGGCTGGAAGTTAAACAAGCGGCCATCTACCTGAGAAACAACAAGTCCACATGGAAGAAGCACACCAGCCTGTGGGATCATGAGGTGTCGTCGGGACTGGGTAACAGGCATCAGAAGACTCATAACAAACAAACAAACAAAAACATATTGTTGAGAATGAAGGGGTTCAGAGCAAAGACCCAAAGTCCATTTGTAGACAATAGGACATCCCCTCACAAAGTCACAGGGAAGGGATGAGTCAACCAGTGCTCAGTAAAGCACCAATAAAACACGTAATATTCCCCTGGTTCCTTGAGGCATCCTCATCCTCCACTATGATGACCCCAGTACTGCCTTTCACTGCGAGTTAGAGCAGAGCATGCACACAGGTACAGATAAGAGATAAGAACTCACCGAATCCAGGAACAGGAAGGGGAGTAGTAATACCGGGGAAGATGGGGAGAGGAGGGGAGAGAAGGGGGAACCGATCGCAATGATTGTCACATAACCATACACATACCCTCCAGGGGGAGGAACACCAGAAACCATGGGGGAAGGGAGACAGCAGATGGTGTAAGATATGAAAATAACGATAATTTGTAAGGTGTCGTGAGGGTGGTGCTGGGGAGGAAGGGAGGGAAAAAAAGAGAAGCTCAATAGAAAATAAATGTCTAGAAAAGAATGATGGCAACATATGTACAAATATGCCTGATACAAGTGATGTCTGCATTTTTAAAAGAGTTGTAAGTGTTCCCCAATAAAATAATCTTTATATATATATACCAAAAAAATCTTGTGCAGCAGACTCATCCAGTGCAATATGTCTTTTTATCTCTTGAGTGCTGCTTCCATGAGCATTTATTGTGGACCAAGTAAGACAAAAACCTTAACAACTTCAACCTTTTCTCCATTTATCATTATATTACCTATTGATCCAGTTGTGAGGATTTTGACCTTCTATACATTGAGTTGAAATCCATACCAAAGGCTACAACCCTTGACCTTCATCAGCAAGTGCTCCGATTCCTCCTCACTTTCAGCAAGCAAAATTGTGTTTGCATATCTCAGCTTGTTAATTAGCCATCCTGCGGTCCTGATGCCACATTCTTCTACATATGTGACAGTTACATAATCTTCTGTCAACTTGTGAAGCAGGGGAGTCTAGCTTGTCAATCAGGTGGCGTCTTGATTGCCTCATTTACAGGCACCATTTGGAGATAAATAGCTCACTGGAGGCCAGGTACACTCTACCTGTGAACCATTCCTGTTAACAAGCCACATGGAGCTATGCTGACGGCAACCAGAGATCTGGAGCTGGAGGAGCCACATGGAGACCTACACCAGTCCTGAGATGCTTCCTCCACCACTGGATCTACAAGACTTTCCATTCACAGGTGGCATGGAAGAAAAGCCTGGAAATCTACTACCAAAAATCTGCCATTGAAAACTCTATAGAACATCATTCTACATGAATGCACACAAAATCCACATAAATAGGGGTCAACTCCATGGCAACTGGTTTAATCTTTCCTTGCTTAGAAGTAAAATCCCAGAGAGAAGACACTCCAGTGTACCCACTTTATCTCCAGTGTCTAAAACAGTGCTTACTGCATAAGCTATGTTTAAGAATTGTTTTTTAATATATGAATAACATGGTGTGTCTAGACAGTCACTTTATGTCAGTTAAAGTTGTTAAGCTGTTCAACTCTGGTGCTTCTTCCTCTGATTTCACCTTGCGAGTCTGGCTATTTACTTGCATTTCCTCCAGAGAAGCTTAGTTTGACCTCCCTGGTCGAGTAGAACATACATCCTCTCCACTAGATGTGACTGAGCATGTCTTCTATGCCTTCTCTGTAGCACTACGGTAATTGCACACAAGAGCTTTTGGTTTTTACAATGCTTACAATGCTTAGACATGGAATCTAGACCATGTCTGAGCTGAGCGCATGAGCTGAAATGGCTTTGAGTTATTTGACAGCAAATGTTAAGAGCACCTCTTGGGGGAAATGTCAACACACCTGCGTTTACCGGTCCATAACCAAAAAATGGCTCAAGGGCCTGTTTCTTGTGCACTTCCACGGGAAGATGTCTAAGTGAGAATTTCCCCATGGTTCTTAGCTCTCATGTATTAGTCCAACCAATATCAATATTGGAAGAAAATTTTGTTTTGACCTATTTGTCCCCCCACCCCCATAAAAACAGTTACAGCCATTATTTAACCTTTATCTAAAAAGAAATGATAAAATCCAAAACGCCCCACGAATGACCTCTCTCTGCCATGACTACGCACTTTGAGCTTCAACGCTCTTTCTAAGATGGTGATTTTTCTGTTAAAGCAATTGTTTGTGTGTCTCGCTTGCTTGCACACTTGCTTTAAGTCTAAAAACAAGGTATAAATGGACCGAGTGGCAACATTCAGCAGTGCTGCAGGGTAAAGTTTTAGCTTCGTTCCCGTTAATAAAGCAACAGCGAATAGACCCTCATGCCTGCTCCCGCAAAGCTTTTCTCTCAAGAAGCACAGTGACACACGCTAGAGAAGCTCACCCAAGCTGTGCTTCAACCTGTCCAGGAAGAGACTCAGAGTGGCGCTGAAGGTTTCCTTTGGAGCTTCGAGAGCAGACTTCAGGATTATCAAAGAAGGAGAAATGGAAACAGAAAACACAGGGAAGATAGGGTGTTACAATGAGGAGATTGCAATGGGTTGGAACAAAATGTGTATGAATTATTGAACGTAAAACAAATGATCTGCTCTATGAACCTTCACTCAATTCACAATACGCTTGTTTGTTTTTAAAAGGGAGTGATAGAGAGTGAGAAGAGTGATAGAGAGGCACCTGCTTTTCGAAGGGCCATGGTGCAGAAGGCCACCTTGCAGGATAGCTGTTTGGACAGACACCTGACCATGCAGTCCAAGACTGGAGAGGCTGTGTGGAAAATCACAGGTTTGGGAGTCAAAGAGCCTAGGTTCAAAGTTCAGCTGTGATAAGCCAGTTGCGTTGATGAATTGATATTGCTTCTTCAGGTGTACTTGATGATTAATGCACTCTTCTTTGCTTTTTTTGAGAAGTCAGTAGGAAAATACGTGTGAAAAAGGCGACTTTGTACAAAAGTCATTATTAGTAGCATAGAATGTAATTGGTACTTTGGCATGAGTTTGCGACAAGAACCTGGGGGATGTGTCAGGTGAAGCACAATGAGAAGCAATCCCGAGCACACACTATGTGTCAGGGACCCCTGGTGGCAGAGCGGTTACATGTTGGGCTGGAATCCCTAAGGTCAGCAGTTTGAAACCACCAGCTGCTCGAAGGGAGGAAGACTGGGCTTTCTACTTCTGCAAAGAGTGACAGTCTTGGAAATGCGCAGGGACTGTTTTAACCTGTCCTATGGGGTCTCTATGGGCCTGCATGGGCTTGACAGTGGCCAGTTTGGTTTCTGGTTTACGGTTTGTCAGGAAACTGGGTTAATGGTTGCAAATATATTATTTTATCAAATCACTGCAGAACTACTGTGACGCTAAAAAGAAGCTCTGGCAGTACAGTGGTTAAGTGTTTGGATGCAGTTCAAATCTATCAGCCAGGTGCTTGACCACTGTGCTTCCAGGGCCTGCGCACATGAAGCGGTTTGGAATGTCCAGTCTTCATGAGGCAATCGACAGTGTGTAAGGACCTGCGTTCACGGGTGCCTTTGCATGGTCAAAAATGCATAAGCTGGGGATGTGGTTGCTAATGGTTTGGGCTGCTAACTGCAAGGTCAGCAGTTCAGACTCACAGGTCACTCCTAGGGATAAAGACTAAGATTTATATTCCTATAAAAAGTAGAAAACCAGTAGGGGCAGTTTTATCCTGTCCTGCCCTATAGGCTCATTATGAATCATAATTAACTCAATGGCAGTGAGTTTTTAAAGAAAATATCTTTATCAAAAGATGTAGCTTCCAGGGAATCTAGGGCGGATGAACCCCTCAACACCAGCTGTAGGAGTGGCGGCACCGGGAGGGAAGGGGGTGTAGAAAGGGAGAGCCGATCTTGGAGATCTATGTGTGACCTCCTCTCTGGGAGATGGGCAATGGGAAGGTGGGTGAGGGGAGACGCCGGGCAGTGTAAGATAAGACATAATAATTATTTATAAACTATTAAGGGAGCAGGGAGAAGGGGGGAGCGGGGAGGGCAGGGGAGAGGGAGGAGGGAAAAAAGGGAAACCGAGCTGATTCCAGGAACCCAAGTGGAAGGTGAATTTTGTGAATGACGAGTGCAATGAATGTATAAGGGTGCTTTGCTCAATTGATGTATGTATGGATTGTGATAAGAGTTGTATGAGCCCTAATAAAAATATTTATTAATTAAAAAATGTGGAACCGATTAGAGGTATCTACATATAACCTCTTCCCTGGAGGACGGACAACAGAAAAGTGGGTGATGGGAGACATCAGACAGCGTAAGACATGAAAAAAAAATTTATAAATAATCAAGGGTTCATGAGCGAGGGGCAAAAATGAGAAGCCGATACCAAGGGCTCAAGAAGAAAGAAAATGGTTTGAAACTGATAATGGCAACAAAATGTACAGGTGTGCTTGACACAATGGATATATGTATGGCTTGTGATAAGAGTTGTACGATCCCCTCAATAAAATAATTTTTAAAAAAAATATGTAGCTTCAGGGGCCTTAAAGGTTTTAAAAGTTAAACAAGCAGCCATCCAGCAGAGAAGCAGCAAGTCTAAATGGAAGATGCACACCAGCCTGTGTGATTATGAGGTGTCAATGGAGGTAATGGCACAAGAGACCCAAAACAAAACAAAACAAAAATATTGTTGAGAACTAGGGGGGTCGGAGCAGAAGCCCAAAGCCCATGTGTAGGCAATAGGATATCACCTCACGGAAGGGCCACAAGCAAGGGATGAGACAACCAGGGTGCAATATAGCACCGATGAAACACATAATATGCCTCTGGTTCTCGGAGGCCTTCTCACCATCATGACCCCAGTCCTGCCTTTCAGTTCTGGCTAGACAGGAACATGAACACTGGTGCAAATAAGAGCTCAGGACACAGGGAATCTAGGTCAGATAAACCCCTCGGGAACAGTAATGGGAGTAGAGACACCAGGAGGGGAGGGGAAGATGCAGGAAGAAGGGGAGGAAGATAGAACCGATTACAATGACTGCTACATTATCCCCCTTCCGAGGGGGACGAACAACAGAAACATGGGTGATGGGAGACAACGGTCAGTGTAAGATATGAAAACAATAATAAGTTATCAAGGGTTTATGAGGGTTGGATGGTGGGGGAAGGAGGGGCAAAAAGAGGAGCTGATACCTAGGGCTCAAATAGAAAGTAAATGGTTATAAAATAATGATGGCAACCTATGTACAAATATACATCATACAACTGATGTATAGATTTCATACGAGCTGTAAGAGCCCCCAATAAAATTATCTTTAAAAATTTTTTTAAATAAATAAATAAGATATCTTCCAGGTATTTTCTGCTTTTAGCCAAAATCTGTCTGATGTCAGCAATGATATGTCTTTCCCTAACCTCTTCTGACTTTGACTTGACTGTCTAGGAGTGCCTTGTTGGTGTACTGCTGCACTGGTTTTGAATGCTCTTTTACTCGCATGTAATAGGAGCCCTGGTAGAGTAATGGTTATGCATTGGGCTGTGATCTGCGTGATCAGCAGTTTGAAACCAACTCCATGGGAGAAAGATTGGGTTTTCTACTCCTGTAAATAATTACAACCTCGGAAGCCCGTTGGGGATGGGGGCTCACTATGAGTCAGTCCTGACTTGATGGCAGTGAATAATAGTAATAATATCCATGGATAATTTCCAGGTTCTATTGGGTTGCCTTTTTTTGGAATGGGTACAAATATGTAGCTCTTTCCATTGGTTGATCAGGTAACTCTCTTCCAAATTCCTTGCATAGGCAAATGAATGTTTCCAGTGCTGCATCTGTTTTTTGAAAATTTTCACTTGGTATTTCATCAATTTCCTCCCTAATTCCTTCAGTACAGCTTGGACTTCTTCCCTCAATAACATTGATTCTTAATTATATGCTAGCTCTTCCACTGGTTGAACTGACTGCTTCTGAACTGAATGAAACCGAGGTCGACTGAATGAATCCAAAGTAGACAGCTTGCTGTTGGTTCCTGGGAGTGGCAGACAATGTAACAGGTCAACAAAGCAGATGTATGAGCAAGATCCTGCAGAAGCGAGTGGGCTTTGGCACAGTATCAATCTATGTTAATAGTAGGCCACACCATGGGTGAAACCACTCTCAACTGCATCCAAGCTAGGACCAGACTAAGGAGGTGGGGCTCCACCCCATTCTTCCCACAACTGCTTGGATGCTTCAGAAGATCCGTCATGGAATTGACCACACTCTGTTAGATCATATCATGGGACAATCCTGGCCCACCCAAGTTAACATAAAGCGCATCACAGTCAATTTTGCCATGGGGGAAGAGGAGGTTTTCTACTACTATAAAGAATTACAGTCTCAAAAATCCCTAGGGGGCAGCTCTTCCTTGTCCTAAAGGGTCATCACTGTGAGTTAAAATGGACTCAGTGGCAGTGATTTTGGTTTGGTTTCAGGTTCTTAAAATGAGCATGTCCGAGGCGAGAAGGAAACCCCACACTATTAAGAAGGAAAAGCCAGGAGTGGAGCGCATCCTTTGGATCTTGTGCTGAATTTTCTGAAGCCAGAAGAAAGAGCTAAGAGAACCAGAAATGGAGGCGGGAGAGCAGCAGAAACGGAGTGCCTTCAGGCCAGAGGGTGGCTGGTGGAGTGCTGTGCCCTAGACTCCTTTGGAGGGGTAAGAGGCTAGGTTTTTCCATCCTTGAGCTATAACTGAATGTCTTAGGCACTTATATGGCAGAAAAAAATGGCCTTTGTAAAACTTGGTAAGAAAAGTAGGGGCCAATGGGCTAGGGGCCTCAGCATGCTGTGGTCATGGCTCAGAGGAAATTCTATTCAAAGAACTTCATCCTGAACATTTCTGCGTCTGAATTGTAGCCCGTTACTTCCTTCAGAAACCCATAACCGTGAGCATGGTCTGTGTGTTCCGTGTGGCTGTTGCACGGAATGATCAAACCAAGCAGAAAAGGAGAGAGTGCCCTAGAAGGATTGGTTGATGTCAGAGTGAATGTTTGGGGGGTGGAGGGGGCGTTGGAGTGTGAAGGCCTGTCTGATCTCAGCTTTCAGGAATCAGCCTCGGGCTGATGTTGATGGTGAATCTCCTTCCCCCTTTGTGACTTTAGATGAGGTCGGACACCACCCCTAGTGTACCAAGGTCATACTGCATTGCAGTGGAACCTAAGTGCACTGAGTGTGACCTTATAAGAGGCAGGAAGGGTTTCATAGACTTACAAAGGAGAAGGTGTTGTGAAGAGTGGTGAGGCAAAGATCTGAGTTTGTGTCTATGAAGCAAGGACTGCCAGGAGCCACCAGAGCTGGAAGGGACAGAGAATCGCCCCCTTGAGCCTTCAGAGAGGGCTGACAATATCTTGATTCTGGACTTCTGTCCCCCCAATCTGGGAGAGAATAAATTTCTTAATTTCAAACTACCAAGTTGTGGTGAGTCGCTATGGCAACTCTGCAAAACAAACACGGTTAAGAACGGCTGGCCCAAATGAATCTCATTAGCTGTCCTGGTTCAGCCTCTCCCATCTTGTTGCTCAAACATGGAAGAGGATTCAGAATAAAAACTGACATCCCCTGCCACTGCCCCCCCCCCACCCCAGACTTATCCCTACACACAGTTAGGGGTTCTTTTCGGTCAGGCAGTGGTTGGAACCCTAGGGAATAGTTAAATCGAACTAGGTTGACGGTTGGGGGCAGCAGGGAAGCTTGGTGGTGGGTTTTCAGGAGAAGACTTTAGGAAATTTCACCTTCTTTTCCACAAGGCAGGAATCCTTTAAGCAACATTTTCTAAAGTACCGTTTGCTTCTAAATACCCCCAAACAAAGCATACGCTGCAGCCTCCGGGTAGCACAGCCCAACAGTTGACGTTACTCTAGAAACTGAGTCATCACAACGGCAACTATACCGTCATCCACAGACCCTCCGGTGACAGAGTTTAAAAGAGGAGAAGCCACGACTGCAGTATAGTTCATTAATACGACCCTCCTGGCCAGAGTCCACAATTTTAAAATTGTATGATAAGTCTTAGCCTCTGCTCTTAAGGTTTTCATCCCATTTTGAGGTGAGTTGTCTAGTGTGCTGGTGAGGCAGGGATACCTTTTGAGTCCCACCGACTTAAGGGTGTCACTGCCCTTAGTGTCTGTGGGGGGCCATGTGCAGGTTAGCTGCCATCTTTCAAAATTGTATCACAACAACTAAATCCCTGTTTTAACTTACTTCCTTAAAAAGCAAAACCAACTCCCTGCTCTGCTGTGAGCAACAGGGGGCTTGAGTCATGAAACTGGCTGACCCAGACGTGGCCTATCTAACAGGCACAGAAATGATCAGTGTGTTCTCTACCCAACTTTTTGATGTCAGAAGGCAAAAATCGTGCTCCATCAGTGCCCCAGAGGTGGACAAGAGAATGCTTACTTGATGTGAATCCAGACACCCTCCTTTGCTTAGCTAGGCAACTTGAAACCTTTCCTCATGTTCTTATGTTTCATGTTCATGTAGGTGCACTGTGCAATGTTGGCGACGTTTTCTCTTACTCTGATCCTGTATCAAGCTTTCCTCCTTCTGATATCCGGCACCTGGGACTTGAGTGGGTGAACTACTGCCTGACCTGGTTCATCAATTTCCATGGGCTTGCAATTCAACGATGACACTGGTGAAGACTATTGAGAATATTGTGGGCAAATTTGTCTTAGAAGAAGTGCATCCAGAATGCCCCTTAGAGGCAAGGATGCTGAGACTTCCTCTCACGTACTTTGATGTACTTTGGGCATATTATCGGGAGAGACAGTCCCTGGAGAAGGGCATCATGCTTGGTAAAGCACAGAGGCAGCAAGAAAGAGGAAGGTCCCAGACAAGATGGATCAACACAGTGACTGCAATAACACTCTCAGGCATGAGAACAATTGGGAGCATGGTGCAGGACTGGTAGTCTTCCATTCTATTGGACACCGGATCGCTTTGGGTCAGAGGAGGCTCAGTGGCACCTAACTAACTGCGTGTCAATAGTCCCAATTTGGTGTGAATGAGGATAATTCTCGAAATGGAGTCTGAACTACAGACTTGGAAGCTGTCAGGCTCCACAATCCTGTGAGCCATTGCCTGGCTGTCCATGAGTTCAGTGAATTGATGCACCCTGGCACAGGGGGGAGAATACGGGGCAGGGGAGGGTATTTGAGATCAGGCATGAGGGGGATGGTATAGCATTTTAGGAAAGTTAAACATTTGGGATATCTTTAACCTCCACCTCATTGGAACCAGGCTTTCGCTGATCCTTAAAAAAAAATGTTGGTAATGACATAGATAAGCTAAGATATGAGGCAATGCAATGCACTTACCATGGAAAACAAATGGAGACCCAGATTTTGTCTAATTAATACATTGTGGGCTATAAACATTCACCAAAACATAATAAAAATATGTATTTAAATAAAAATGCAGGTTGCCAAAGAGAAATAAGCCAAAATGGGATATTGAAATTATATACTCCAGACCAAGGGAAGGTTCTCAGAAAAGCTCGTATACATAACTTCTTCAGGGGGAAAAATACCTCATAGATACACCAGTCATTTCAAAGAAAATGCCTAGACCTGATTGGTACCCTTTCTGCTTGTCCATTTCACTGCCACTGAGTCAGTTTCAGCTCAGAGCAACCCTCTGAGACAGAGGTGTACTGCCCTGTCTGTTTCCAAGACTATAATTCTTTACAGGAGTAGAGAGTCTGATTCTTCTCCCAAGGAGTGACCAGTCATTTTGAATTACGAACCTTGTGGTTAGCAGCCCAACATGCAACCCACCAGGCATCCTTGCTAGAGGTTTGGAAAGATTGTCTCTGAAATCAGCAGACCGCGATAAAGTTCAAGCTGGCAAAGATGACAGGGCAGCAGGACTGAGGAGAGAAACATCATGAGATGACAATGGTGTTAGTGAGAGAAGAGGGCCGCCAACAGAGCTGGAACCACAAACGTAGGACTGAGCCCATGGAAGCAAGTCCACTGACACAGCAGAACGGACGACGCTGTAACACGAATGCATGCCTCACAGGTGTCATTTGAAACTGAGAGACGTGTGTGGAGTGAGCGGGGAATCAAAAACCAAAATAAAACAAAACATCAGTCTCCCGCCCCTCCTAAGGCTGCCGGGGAAGCTGTTCTCTCTGGAAACAGGCCCCTTTGAGTTGAAATAGCCAGTGAAGAGAAAGTTCTGAAGAGAGGTTGGGACTATAGATGTACCTGGATTTTTTTAGGGCCACCGTGAGAAAAGACCACCAACTTGGTGACTTTGAACCGAAATGGACTCAGAAACCTCATCGGTGCCATGCCCCCTCCCTCTCTTGTATCTACTGGATTCTGGTATCCCAGGTTTTCCTTGTCCTGGACAGGCAGTTCCCAGATTAGGAGCTTGAACAGAAGGACCAAGCTTCCTTGCCTTCTAATGTTACGTAAATCTACCCTGGTGTTGAACTGATTGAACTAACCCTTCCTTACGACAGATTCTTCACCGCAATCACCTTCAAGTGTTGTTTGCCTAGCTTTTAAGTCACTGAAAGGACTTGAAGCAGTCCCGATCGTGGTTTATGCATTTATGGTTCGAGCTGAAACATCATTAGTTCAAAACCACTAACATCTTCTTGGGAGAAAGTTCAGGCTTTTCCAGCATCAGAAACCAACAGGGGCAGTGTTACTGTGTCCTGTCGAGTCACTGTGAGGTGGGAGGGGCTCCATGGAGCGGGAGGGAAGAGGCTCGACGGCAGCCTGTGTGATGATGGAAGGTGTGACCACCTTCCGTACCTGTTCAGACCCACCTACAAAAATTCGAAAACACAGGGAAGGATCTAGTCTAGGGAACTGCCTATGAATGCACCTTCCTCTGTCCCTTTCTCTGCCTGTCTCCTCCTTTTTCACCGGAATGCCCTACTCCAGCATGACCTCAGGTTAACTTCCCTGACTCCATCTTTCAAGACCCTATTGCCATAGGTCAGAGGTACCCGGGGTTAGGATTACAATATGAATTTTAAGGGGATACAATTCAGTCCACAACAACGAGGTGTTTGAATTTTCCTTTCAGAAATAATCACTTTAGTATCCTTTCCCACACCCTGCCCTTCCATTCTTACAGACAACGATGAGACAGCATAGCCCCGTCATTCATTCAGAAAACTGAAGTCGTCTATAGAAGCAACTACCTGCATCTAGATGCTCCGCTTTTGTCCTGGTGGGAGTAGAAAAACAGATACAATATCTATTAAACTTAAGCCTCTTCATGACACAAGGTTTTATCTTATCCCTTTGTGGGGACTATACTCCAACTTTCCACTCTTTTTTATCATCAGCCGCCCCCTCTCCATTGGATCATTCCAATCACCATCAAAACATACTGTAGGGAAGAATATCTCACTTTGAAAATATTATGGAAAGAACTTCCCACCTTTGCTAATAATCCATTTATTTTCTCATATTTATACGGAACCTTCTCCAATAAGATGTCAGCACATGTCATTGCCACATTCTCACTTTGATTTACTGCTCAGCACACTTCACTCTGGGGTTTGTCCTGTGGCAGTTACATAATCTGTCAATTTAAGTGAAGGGGTGGAGTCTAGACTGTCAATCAGGTCATAGCCAACGAGGCCTCCGTGTGGGCATGTCCCATGTGGAATTCTGGGAACTCCAGTCTTCCTCCTTTGTTGAGGCAGGACATGTTCTCTGCTTCATCTTCCTGCTGACAAGACACATGGAGCTATGCTGATGGAGCCAGAGCCCTGGAGCTGGAGAAGCCACGTAGAGACCCATGCCAGTGCTGAGATGCTTCCACCACCACAGGATCCACAAGACTTTCCACTCACTGGATCCACAAGACTTTCCAATCACTGGCCTGTGATCTTCTTGAATTCGGCATCACTGCATGTGCTGTGTGAGTCTGAAGAGGAATTTCTAGACTGGCATCGAACATAAGGGCTAATATCAGATTTATGGACTTGATCTGGACTGGGTTGGGATGTCTTCTTGATTATTCTTTGATATAAAGCTCTTTCTTATACACATATAAGTGTCTCTGAATTAGTTTCTCTAGTCAGTCCAGACTAACACAGTCCTCATCACTCTGTGGACACTTCCTTTCCTCCATGTTCTTATTACTGGAGGGCCCACAAGCCCTACTTCCCAAAGCCAACATCTGCATTTCTTTACCTGAGAGCTTTCTCTTGCGGCAGGAGCCCACTCGGCAGACCTGAAGTGCCAGCAGATCAATGTCCAACCAATGGCTGCCTGAATTGATGTCTGGAGCCCTCTGGTGGGGTGACCTCGCTGAGGAGTGTCTCCAGTGGGATTGACTATCACTCCCCCATGGGGGTACTGGCTTCATAGCATATCCTTTATTGGTCGCCTTTCCTTCCTGATCGTGTGTCCCCACTCCTCAATCTTCACCTCCTATAGGAACTTCGTTCACATATATTTTGCTATAGAATTTGCTTCCGCAGCTACTCAGACCAAGACAACTTCCATGATCTCACCTGAACACACATCTTCCTGAGTCACTTCACTTTCCACTCAGCTGAATATGACTCAGCTACTCACTCCATCCTGGCAAACCACCTCTTCTTGGCTTTCCCAGCATCACACTCTCCTGGTTTTCCTTGGCCTTATTGGCTCATCCCTTTAACTTCACTTTTTACACTGGAGTGTACTTTGATTCTACATTTCTTATTAATTCTCACTCACTATCCCTTCTTCCTAACTCTTCCCTTATCCTTTACCCTTCAGATTCCCAAGCCATTCATTGTCTGATTCTGAAGTGGATCACATAAGTTCAGGCCTTCTTCTGAAGGCTAGACACACGTTGAACATTAATAAAAGTATGTAGTTTAAGTTGAATTTATTTTCCTAGAGTTTTGTGGTGAATCAGGCACTATGCAAGCTCTCTAAATATATTATTTTGGTGAGGCCTGACAACCAAGCTATAAATAACCTCACCTTTAAAGGTAAGGAAAGTGAGATGCAATGAGTGTAAGGAATGGGCCTCTGTCTAGTTTATGAAGGGGTGAGAATCAGTTTTTTTCTGACTCTGAAGGCCAGCCTACCTTTCCAGGTCATTCTGACACCTTCGTGCAGTGAGCACAAGACTTTCCAGAGTAGTGAACTGACAGATCTGAAAGAAAATTTTGTGATGACCTGATCCAGTTTCCTCATTTCCAGTTGCCCCCAAAGAGAAAACAAGGTCCCGAAGATGTGTTTGAATATCTGTTTATAATTAAAAATGGGACTCAATTACATGTCTGTGTGTTTTGAGCCTTAAAGGTAACAAGGCCAATGATTTAAGCTGTTTGCTATAGTTTGTTCATGTCCCTTTTCTCTGATTTGTATCTCTAGCCTGGGGGACTCTCTGTTCACAAATGTAGCTAACACTCAACATCCTAATTCTTAGTTGCTCACAGGCCTCTAGAGAGAGCACTAAGGGGTCGCCAGGTCAATTCCCCAGAGACTTTCTGAGATGGCAATGATTTTCCGGTTGTACATCCCAATGACTGACATTATAATCACAGGGACCTTGTGAACATCTCTCTGTTAAATATCTACCCATCTGCATTGAGTCTATTTATTGTGCTGTATCCAGAGCAACTAAACTCAAGACTGTAAGTCTGTGCCAAAGACGTGAATAAAAGCTGAAAAAAGATCGCAGTCATCCAGATGTTCTCTGGCAATGACAAACACCCGACATTTGGAGACATCTGGATGACTGAGTGACTTTTTCAGTTTTCATCTGGAAGATGAAGATTATGCAGACACAGCATGATTACAAGCTGTATGATAATAAACAAATCTTTGACAATGTCCACAGGATTCTAAACATCTGGGTGAAAAACTGAAGATCCAGCTAACTATCCAAATGTTTGGCATCATTTAAACAAAACACTGGGCAGCGGGAGATGGGCAAGGGACCCAGGAAAGGAGATGGGAGGTCCCCAAAGCAAACCTCATATCCTTGCATATTGCAGTCAGTTCATCTTCAGTATAAAGGAGAAGCAGAATTAGAAAGGGCAAGCTCTGTAAGTGAACCTACGTTTTGTGTGTGTCCTCTACACTAGGGTTACCAGACTTCTCAAAATGGCAGCACCCCTAGAATTACATAGTCAGGATCTGGACTGCTTACCCAGTGCAGAAACTCAAGAATCAAAGCAGAATGCTTGCCTTACATTTGTGTGGGTTTGCATTCATCTCCAAAAACAAAACCATTACCCATTGCCAGTTTGTTGTACTGTGCTGACTTTCATATTGTGAGAATTCTGGAGCTACACCACCAGTATCTCAAATACCAGCATCAGGGGCATGCATGATGGACAGGCCTCCACAGAACTTCCAGACTAGGAAGAAAATCCCAGCGAGCATCTTCAGAACATTACCCGATGTAAACCTGATCTGTCATAACCGAATATTGGCTGACAGAATGATGGACGATGAGCCCTCTAGTTTGGAACACACTCAAAATACACAAAGCCTGCCCCATTGCCGTTGCACACACCCAGGGAAGAGGGGACCGTGAAATGTTTGCTCTTGTTCTGTGCGATGTCACCATGAGTTGGAACTGACTCAAGAGCTTTTAACAATAACAACAAAGAGGCAGAACCATAATACCAACAATACATGTGGCTTAATGGCATGCCAACCAAGAAGAGGAGGTAATATTTACGTCACCACCTGGATTTGGAAAAGCAAGGTGCCTTGGAAAACAAAGAATTGTCCTCAAGTATTAAAATGCTGGAAGATGAACACGCTATTTTAGCCCACCAGGTCCAATTCACTCCAGAGTGAGCTGAGTGAGTCAGTGAGACCAAGCATGTGTGTCACCTCAACAGTGCATTCAATTCCATCCCTCCGTGGAGGAAGGAAAAATGCCCGCTGCACACAGCGGAATGGAAGAGTCCTTGATGGTGAGCCTGAAGCAGCTGTTGTTCTTGTGAGGAAGGAGGCTCCTGAGATCATTTATATTTTAGGAAGACAGGGATTTTAGGACACGGAAAATCTGAGGCATCTCGATGTTGCTCTTCATCTGGAGTGCGTTAGGGCCTATGAAATATACTTTCCACCTTTAAGCTGGTGTGCTTGTAATGCCTGCTTTCTGGCCACTTTCCTTGACGTTATCTGAGGGTGACACTCTGCTGGGAAGTGCAAAGAGGAGACCACAAAAGGAGAAAGACATTGGCCTGAGAATAGCATTCAACAGGAAACAAAAACTGTGGAGGACAATGAGGACAATCCGTAATTGCACAAACAACTCAAAGCTGAGCTTCCCTTACCAAAGAGCGCTTGAATCCCTGCAGATTTGAAAAACAATTTCCAAAACGAAGATGATTCCCTTACACAATGTGTCTCTCTTGATCAACTACCAAAAAAGAGAGTAAAATCCATCCCAAAGGCGCCGTGGATTGTGTCAACAATAAAGGTCTGTGTACACTCATCCGGGCCTTCATTCCATTGTGCTAACTCCTTTGTGCTCACAGTATTCAAAGCCAGATGCTGGCTGTCCTGGCTGCTTTGCTGCAAGAATTACTGTCAACATGCATTGTTTCTAAGAGAAACTTAAGGCCAGGCAGTCTCCAAGTTCTGTAATTAAAATAAGTTACAGAAAAAAGCAAAGAAACAACATTGAAATTCTCCGAGTGAACACTTCTATTACAAAGATGCCCCTAAGGTTACAGAGAAATAAGTTAGAAGTACTTCAAAAACACAACAGAAAAGCATGTGTTTTCTAACTTGAATCCCTCCCCTTGCTTTGTGCCTTGACAAATTACATCAGTATTCTGAGCCTCGTAGTTCTCATCTGAAAAGTGAAGAGCGTAGAATTCCATTTCCTTAGACTCCACCTGGCTCTGTGGGTCTATAAAAAGTATTTATTTACTGGAAATCCTAAGGACAGCTAGTGTTATTTGCCCTAAGTACACTATTCAAACTGTGTTTGACTCTGAACGGAAAATAAGGTGTAGCGAAGGAGTGCTATTGATAACTGAAGTCCCTGTGTGGTGCAAGGGGTTGAAACACTTGCCTGCTAACCGAAAGTTTTGAGTCTATCCAGAAGTGCCCCAGGAAAAAAAAACCACCTTGAGATCTACTTATGGAAAAGCCAGCTAGTGAAACCCTATGGAGCACAGCTCCACTCTGACCCAAGGGGATTTCTGTGAGTCACAGTCAACTTGATGTCAACTGGTTCTTATAGGTATAGGTGTTAATACTTATCATAGCCAACAAGAACCAAGGGACTGGCCCCACCTTGAGATACGATACCCTCTCACTGACCCACAGTGCTGTGGGGGACAGTACTGGAGACACAGTGCGGGTACTGTGCCCAGTCTGCCCCCATCTCAAACCAGAGCAAAAGATGAAGGGAGCGCCACAGAGCAGCCAGAGGAGCAAAGCAAGGAAGTCCCCGAGGAATCCCGAAAGTAGACTTCAGAATCAGTGGGCGTGGCATGGCACTTCACCAGATCTGATCGGAAAACAATCAGAAGGGCCAGCAGACAGACCTGGAACTATTTATAGGCTTTTATCTTTTATTTATTTTCTCATTTTTTTTTTCGTTTTTCTCACATCTATCCATATGAAATAGGCAGGACAATCAATCCCCAGGAGAAAACAATGGGACTGACTTCTCTGGGGCAGTAGGGGCATGAGAGAGGAGGAGGTAGAGAAAGGGAGCAGAGAGCCCACAACCCCAGGGACCAGAAAACAAGAAGAGATCTAAACTCGATGTTGAGCAGGGCATAGAATGCCTGGTGGGGGTTGGTCAAGTGCAATGTAGCCAAGAGAAAATACTGAGAGTCGAATGAAAAGCGAACATGATAAAGGGACAGGAGGAAAGTAAAAGGAAATAGAGGAAAGAACCAGAAGGCAAAAGGCATTTATAGGGATACAAATATAGGCATGCACATATGTAAATATATTAATAGGGATATAGGTCTATATACATACATTTAAATGTTAAGTATTAAGGTAGCACGTGGGCCTTGGGTCTCCACTCAAGTACTCCCTCAATGCAAAAACACTTTGTTCTAATAACCTGGAATTCTGTGATGCTCACCTTTCCAACATGATCACTGAAGTTGAAATGGGTACATAGGCAAATGTGGTGAAGAAAGTTGATGATGCCTGGCTATTAAAGATATAGTGTCTGCGGTCTTAAAGGCTTGAATTTAAACAAGAGGTTATCTAGCACAGAAGCAACAAAGCCCACATGGAAGAAGCACACCAGCCAGTGTGATCATGAGGTGTCCATGGGATCAGATAACAGGCGTTAGAGGACCCCAAACAAACAAATACATTGATGCAAATGATGGAGGTCAGAGAGGAGACTCAAAGCCCATCGGGACAATTGGACATTCCCTCACAGAAGGATGACAAGGAAGGAAGGAGTCAGCCAGGGTGCAGCATAACACTGACAGAACACACAATGTTCCCCTGGTTCTTAATTGCTTCCTCCCCCCACTATCACCACCGCAGCTCTACCTTACGAATCCGGCTAGACCAGACCATATACAATGGCACAGACAAGAGCTCTCAACACACGGCATCCATGACAGAGAAACCGCTCCCAGACAGTAATGGGAGTAGCGATATCAAGAGGGTCGGGGGAAAGGGTGGGGGGAGAAAGGGAAGAAATAGGGAACCAACTATAATGATTGACATATAATCCACCTCCTAGGGGGATGAACAACATAAACGTGGGTGAAGGGAAACAATGGATAGCGTAAGATATGAAAATAATAATAATTTATAAGTGTCCATGAGGATGAGAGGGGAGGGGAGGGAGGGAAAAAAAGAGGAGCTGATATCAAGGACTCAAGAAGAAAGAAAATGATGATGGAGACATATAAGTTTGATCATTGATGTATGAATTGTTTTAAGAGCTGTAAGAGCCCCCAATAAAATGATTTATTAATTTAAACAATTTTAAAAAATCCAACCAGTACAAGGAAGTGCCTGGGTGCAATAAAGAGTTAAGCCTTTGACTTCCAGAAGAAAGCTGGTGGAAGAACGTTAGAAGACAGACTTGGTGACAGCTCTGTCTATACACATGGGGTTTCCCTGAGTCAGAATTGATGCAACAGGAACTAACAACAACACATAGTAAAAGCCTCCAATTGGAGAACATGTAAGATTATACTATTTATTAACTTAAAAGTGCTCACCATGAGACCCCTTTAGAAACTTATTTCTCGCAGATTCCCAACCTAATGTCCAACTCGCTAGAATTTAATTGGCATAACTGTTGCGTATAACTAGGTTATTTTGAAGTACAACAAGAGATTCCCTAAAGATGGAGTGTAGTGGCAGGTGGTATGAAATGTGTTTCGTTGATTATGCAAAGGCATTCAACTGTGTGGATCATAGCAAAATATGGATAACATTAGGAAGAAAGAGAATGCCAGAACACTTAATTGTGCTCATAGGGAGCCTGTATATAGTCCAAGAGGAATCATTTAAGCAGAACAAGGAGATAATGCAGAGTTTAGAATCAGAAAAGGTATGTGTTGGGGTTGTATTTTTTTTTACCATAAGTATTCAATCAACATGCTGTGCAAATAGTCTGAGACGGTGGATTATATGAAGAAGAACATGGTTTAAAGGCTCATTAACAACCAATAACATGCAAATAAGGCAACTTTGCTGAAAGTAAAGAGGACAATAAATAAGGAAGACTAAAGAAGAATTAGTGTGTTTACATTATGGTGTTGGCAAAGAATATTAAGTATGCTGTGGACTTCCAGAAGAATGAACAAATTTGTCTTGGGAAAGGCACAACCAGAATGATGCTGAGAATTGAGGATAGCAAGATGTGATCATTAGGTTCTCTGTACCAACATGACTCCCATAGGAACAGATGGGTGGGGTTCAGCCTGTCAATCAGGTTACAGATTGATTGGATAGCAACTGAGATAAGTGACTTTTTGAGGCTGGCCTCCTTCTCTTGTTCTCCCTGGTGATTGGACCATCACGCTGCTGCCGGAACTAGTCCTTTGCCACAACCATGTGCTGCACTGCCTGTGGACTGAGCCAACCCATGGATTGTGTTGCTGTGCCGTGTATTGCTAGAACTTAAGGCTCCATGCTTCACTACACTGCTGAGCTACCGGTTTCTATTAAGCCTCAACTTTTCATCTTTCTGCTGTTGCCACCTCAACCTACCACATCTGCTGCCTGCAGACTGATTCTGCTTGTCTTGCCTCAGGGAAGATTCTACTGTCTGCTTCCTTGACCTTGGTCTGGCAGCCTTTGTGAGTTGAAGGCCCTTCGGTATATTAACTATCCCATGAATGTAAGTTGAACTGAGCTCTCTGTACTGCTGTGTGGACTAATAAGCTTTTGTATTCCTTCTCACTATATATAACCCTATCCATATATATGTGTGTATGTGTATGTGTGTGTATACATACATACATACATACATAAGTTTCTTGGTTTTGTTTCTCTACAGAATACTGCCTAACACACAAGACTTTACAAATGTACTTTGGACATAGTACTAGGAGCTAAAGTAGAGGGTCAGTGAAAAACAGTAAGACACTCAATGAGATGGATTGAAATGGTAGCTGCCATCATGAGCTGAAACCATAGTAACAGTTGTGAGGATGGCGCAGACCTGGGTCTTGTTTTGTACTATTGGTCATAGGGTTGCTATGAGTTGGAATCAATTGCATGGTACTTAACAGCAACAAGGTATTAAGTACAAGGCCACATTTTAGAAGCATTTGGTAGTCTATGACTATGCAGGAACCCAGCCAGCTCTTATCTCTGTTTTTTGAGAATATCACACATACAGCAAGGGTTGGCTAAGGTGGCTACAAAGCCCCCTGTTTCCCCATTCCCACTGGCTGGTATGGAAGATTTGATTGATTCAACATGGATGGATCAGATTCTCTTACCTTGGAATTTGGAGTTGGGCCTGGGAGGTTGGCTGACCAGTTGACCCTGAAGTATGCATTTAAACCCACTGAAGGTATATGAGGAGGCTTCAAAAGTTTATAGAGAAGTAGAAGTAAAAGATAATGGAATATTTTCATAATGGAATTTTCCCATAATGATGTTTTAAAAACCTCTGACATAAATTTGGGAGCCCTGAGAAACCATGGTTGGTGAAAGTCACCCCAAGACACAGAAAGGTGAGAAAGAAAGAAAAGCAGAGAAAGTGGACCGAGAAGCAAGAACCCAGAGCACCTGGGATTGTTCCAAACCTCCTGGGATAGCACCATGCTTCCTGCCCGGGCCACCTGGGATTTCTTTGTTTCAGCCAGGTTTATGTTAATTGTAACCAAAAGAACACTATCCAAATAGATCTTAGAAGGTCTGTGGTTGGGCTTCAGGATCAAGAAATTTATGTTTCTTGACAATATTTTAGAAAATCTAAATAATAAAATGTTTATTTACATAACCAATATTTATGGATCACCTTTTATATGTCAAAGGAACACTGGTAGCATGCTTGACTACACGTTGAGCTGTTAACGGGCCAGTCAGTAGTTTGAACGGGCCGTTCCTCCAGGAGATAATAATCAGGCTTTCTGTTCTTGTATAGATTTAAAGGTCTTGGCAGTATTACTCTGTCCTACAAGTTTGCTGTGATTTGGAATCAACTCAATGGCAGTGTTTGGTTTGCTTTTTTAAAATTTCAATTTAATTTTTTAAAAAATTATCTGTCAGGAGTCCCTGGGTGGTACAAATGGTTAAGTGCTTGAGATCTTTGGCTAAAAGCTTGGCAGTTCAAATTATCCAAGAGGTGTCTTAGACCGTAGGCTTGGCAACCTGTTTCCAAACTCATAATCTTGAAATCCTGATAAAAACAGTTCTAGACGCACACAGGGGGTTCTGCATGAGTGGGAATCAACTTGACAGCAACTAATGACAAAAAAACGATATGTCAAGTCATAGATGATCAAAAAATATTTGTTCAACTAGGGCTAAGGTTAGAGGGTTCAGAAATAAGTAAGATGTTATTCTGGCCCTTTTCAAGGGTACAGTAGTGAGGTCTAACTATGGACCTTGTGAGGTTGAGGAGCCATGGTGGCTCTGTTAGGTAGTCTTGGATTGCTGATCTCAAGATCCAGGTTTTAAACCCACCAGCTAGCTAATCCTCAGGAAAAATCTGAGGTTGTCTGCTCCCTTAACCTCCCGGGCAGTAATCCCGAGTGTGGCTCAGGGTAAATGTTAAAGATGTACAGTCTTGGAGACCCTGTATGAAGTCGCTATGGCTTGGAGCTGACTTGGTAAGAGTGAGTACATGAGTGTTACCTTGACTTGATGGATTCAGTATTGCAAAGCAGTTGAATTTCAACACACTTTTCTCTTCCTAAATGAAGGCAACCAGTGCTTATATATTGTCCCACATCACAGAATTAAGATTTGCTATTTTGTTAAGACTAAGACTACCCAAAAAGGAAACCCAACTCTAGAAAGATGGATTTTATTAAAGATTTTGTGGAGTGATGAATCACCGCACAAGAAAACACTTGATTTTTTTACACAGAGCATTTATTTCTTTTTTCATAAAACACACCAAAATTGGACATTTATTCTGTTTCACAAAACACAATGTAAGTTTTAGTTTATTGTCATTTTCTTACAAAACACATTTTAATGAAAACGACCCCATGCTTTTTTTTTGTTCTTCCAGAAGTCTCTGTCAGTTGCCAGCCACCCCTCCTTCTCTTCCCCTCTCTCTGATGTTGGTCCAATCGTTTCCATCTCATTCCTTCTCCTCTTTCTCCCTCCTTCTTTATTTATTTATTTACTTTTTCAGTCAGTTTTGTTGATGATGTTGTTGTCCATGCCGTTGTTTCATTTTCCCCAGCTGGAATAAATCTACTTGGGTCATCTGTGTGTTACTCTGGACTCTTCTACTACTCCCCTGGGTAACATAGGGCATAGAATTGCTCCCAACATTGAACTCAAGACTATGATTGTCGCTGTTGTGTGTATAGCCAAGTTCATTCTGATTCATGGTGACCCACACAACAGAGTAGAACTGTCCCTTTAGGACTTCTTGCCTGTAATGTTTATGAAGTGGGTTGGAAACATCAACCTTTTGGTTAGCAGTCGAGTGCCTAATCATGTGACACCAGCCATCATCACTAAAGTCATCCTTTAGAATAGCTCAACTCTCCCAAATGCACTTTCTTTCAATGTAAGGTACCTTCGTGATTTCAGTTAAATTTCAATAGAAAATGTACAGGTAGGCACCTTAATTAATAAGCCTAATTAGGTTAATCTTCAAGGCTAAGTTCGACTCATAATTCTTCTATTATATTTCTCAACCAAACTTTCCACCTAGCTGTCATTATTATGAAAAACAAGCCTTTCTTAGATTTGGGTAAAAATTACCATGTCCCATGCTACTTAGAGCTGTAATCAAGCAGTTCTTTTTAAGATATTCCCAATGTGGCTGCTTGTCAGAAGAACAGGGAATGCTTCTGAGAAATACAAATTTCCAGGATTCACTGGATGGCTCTGATTGGGTCTAAGCGGGAGCAGGGAAGGAATGGGACTGTATTTTCAACAACATTGACAGATAAACAGTGTGAAAATTGGAGTTTAGTTGGGTCAGCCCAAAGAAGAGCACTGCTTACCAGACCAGGGTGCTACATCAGAGGGCTCAATTGCATATCACCCAAGGGTCCCTGAAGGGAGTGCATAGAGTCTGAACGACCCCCCCCCGCCACGATTTCCTCATCAACTCTGTACCAACACATATGAATCTGGTCTCTAAAGAGAATTCTTTCTCTTTAATGATTTTACTGAAAGCTAGAATTTCCTAAAATACATTATAAGAAACTTTATATGATACATTATAAAAATACACAAAAGCTCATGGTCATATAAACCTAAGAAAAACGGCATATTCTATTTCCCTCTTGGGGATTAATAGCACTCATTAGCATATTAAAGTCTCTGAAAAGTTCTGCAGGAAACAAACCTTTTTAATGTGACTTAACTGAGTTTCCCAAATTCCAACTCCCCAAAGTACCCAATATATTTTTATTTGTGGTAATAAGAAATCTGGCAATGGTGGTTGCACATGATCAATGTCAATCGTATCTCTCTTTGTACAGCTAAATATGTTGAATGGGCACACGCTGTGTTATACTAGCGGGTTCCCCCCCAAATGGATTTTTTTTCTTCAAAGCTATGTATCTAAAGTTTTTTTTGCAAAACAACCTCAACACCTTCAAAGTACTCTCCATTACACTTAATATATTGTCAAATCTGTGATTCTGTTCTTGGAAGCATTTTTTCAAACTCATCTGTTTGGATGGCCGACAGCACCTCCCTCATTTTTTTCTTCACCTTTTCAAATCGCTGTCCTTCAATTGCCCTCATTCATTTGCAGAAACAAAAAGAAGTTGCATGGAGTGAGGTCAGGTGATTAAGGTGCGTGGGGCAAGTGAGACATGCTATTTTTCACCAAAAACAGGAACACTGAGATGGCTGTGTGAGCAGGTATATTGTTGTGATGGCAAAACCAGTCCCTCATGTGCCACAAATCAGGCCTTTTTGTTGCTCACTGTTACACAATCTTTTAGAACCGCTAAATAGAAAGTTTGATTAACTGTCTGACCCGGTGAAACAAACTGCAAATGCACTGTCCCCTCCCATAAAAGAAAACCCCCCCCCCCAAACAAATGAGCATTGTCTTGATCTTTGATTTCACTTGAGGAGCTTTTTTGGGGTGAGGTGATGATGGCGTCTGTCATTGGCTTGATAGATGTTTGCATTTGAAGTTATAAGAATGGTACCGTGTTTTCTCACAAGTAGTGACCTTGGAAAAAAGACTTGGTTACTTGGGAGCTGTTCTTTCAAAGCCCGGCATGTTTCCACTCTACACTCTCTTTCCAGGTCAGTCAGAACCTCAGGCACAAATTGTGCAGTAACCCTCTCATTCCCAAATCTTCCCTTAAAATTTACTGAAATGAGCTCCCAGATAGTCCAGATATCTTCCCCATCTTTTTTGATGGTCCGTTGTAGGTCTTGGAGCACAAGTGCACAGATTTTGTTGACATTTTCATCCGTTTGGGAAGTTGATAGACATCCAGAATGAGGTTTTTCATCAATAGACATTTCACTGTTTTTTTAAAACAAGAAAACCACTCATATACTTGAGTTGTTTCCCATAGCGCTGTCCTTGTAAGCTGTGTTCGACATCACAACAGTTTTTGTGCATTTTTTCCCAAGCAGGAAACAAAATTTCATAGCTTCACCCTGTTCTCTTAAATTGGCCATCACAGAAAATGAGGTTCAAGTGGAACTGATTTTATGAAAAAATTCACTGTGACCAGAGAGAACTTTCCCAAATGATGGCATTGAATGTACTAACTCAGAGGGAGTTGTTCAATGTTCACCTAATGGAAGAAAAGCATACTATGAATGCTCCACCCAGCGGAGCTTTTTTCCCATTTGGGGGGAGGTACCTTCTTGTCTATAGATGTTTTATAAATCTGCCTTCTTCCTGGTCAACATGTGTATGAAGTCCGTGGGTGGTGCCCGTGTTCCCCTTGTTTGATGGTGAACTACAGGGTTCGAAACTTGAACCCACGCAGAGGTACCACATCAAGAAAAAGGAAAAGCCTGGCACCTTCTTTTAAAGTCAGCTGTTGAAATCCTGAGAGAGCACACCGCCATTTGGATGCGGATGGGGCTTAATCCGCTTCTAATCAAGACAAGTCCTCATTAACCCCCTCTTCCGTCATCTCTTCCCCCCACCCCCACTCCATTTTCTGTGCAAGCCCAGTTTCTGTGGCTTACAACTTCAATGAAATGGCACAAGGGCCCACTTCAGGAACCTTTATCTCTCCAGTGCAGAGGACACCAAGATGCATAAGCAATCAACGAACGAAGGAGGAGGAATGAATAAAGGGTTAAGTGTGTGTGTTTAATGAGACGATTGTGTGAAAACACTGAAATCCCCCATTTTTGTTGATTTATAGAATATTTCTCTGTAGTTGTGTGTAGACACAGCCTTTGTGTCTCAGCGACTAGCTGCCCGGTGGTGAGGCTCCCTTTTCCCTGACACCGAGCTCTCGTAGCTCCCATGGTCCTCATTACAGAAGAGGCAGAAGCCTACCCGTTCCCTCTCATCTCAGCTTGTGCCCTGTCAGGACTTACCCCGCTCTTCCTTGCTCAGCTCGCAGCGATCATTATTTTAGAACCTGAGATCGGAAGGCCGTGGGTTTTATGTGATTAGCTGCTGAGATAAACGTTAATTAGTTTTCAATTTCCATAAAGGACCCCACTGACAGAAAGATTTGTTACGTCGGTTAAAGGCTGTAGATGAGTGTTCCAAAATTGGAATGGGGGATAAAGAGCTGTGGAGATAAGGGCTGGGCAGGAGTGAACACGAGCCAGGCAGTACTTACCACACTAGGAACATAGATGGGAGTGGGACCCAAGGAATCACCCCGTGACCGCCCAGTCGATAATCGTTAGGAAACGTGGAATTGGAACCTGGAGAAAGGAAAGCTGTATTAAGTAGGCAGAAAACCTTGGAAGGAAATGCTTCAACAGTGCACAAAAAAAAAAAAAATTCTGTTCTAAGTCTAGGAATTGGAATGTACTTCATAGCGGGACCAGCAAAAGAGGCCAAGTGAATGTGCTTTTGTTGTTCGTCTCATCCCTAAGCTATGAGTTTCCTTCACATCTTACAGGAAGATGAGTGATTTATTTATTTAATTTTTTTAGTAAGCAAAGAGAAAGGCGAGGAAGATCCTCTCGTGTTCTTTGCCCTCAGTATAGCATAGAAATGAATACCATGAACTTGGAACAGGAAAAATAAAATCTGTGTTCCTTCGCCACCCTACAATTCCTGGCCTTGGCAATTCTCGTGGCTTCCTAAACCTTGGCTTCATTTGCTGGAAAAGAAGAATGTTAATTCCACCTGACTTATTATGTTGCACTGAAGACTAAAAGTAACCATGTGCATGGTGTGCTTCACATGGTGCCTGCCTATGGTAAGCATTCAACAAATGCTGACTGACATTGTTGCTGTTTTTGGGGTACGTCGGTTTACCAAAGATTCAAAATTCATCAGTGCTATAGGTGATTAAATTAGAGTTTGCTAATTTCCATAAACCTACCAGGTACCAGTTGTCACCCAGTCAAATCTGGCTCATAGTGACCACGTGTGTGTCAGAGCAGAATCGTACCGATAAGGATTTTAATAGCTGGTGTTCTAACAGTAGATTATCAAAGCTTTCGGTTAGAAGCCAAGTGCATTAACTGTTTCCATCATCCATAGACTCTTCCCATAGCCCTCTCTGCTACTTTTGGTGCTCCCGAAATACCAAAGGCAGCTGAGAGGCTTCCCAGCTACAAAGTCAAAGTCTGTAAAGCACGGACTTCCAACCTAGCACTACTGGCAACCTGAGATCTTTGGTTCAGAGGGGCCTGTAGCTGACCTTTCCTGGCTTCCTTATTGCTACAAGGCTGAAAGGGCCTCCCGCCTCGATCGTCCTTTGTCTATTCTGACACCACCCATTCTTCCCATGGCATTCTACTTCTACTCTGGGTTCAAAAATGCGTTGCAGTGACCACACAGAACTCACAGATGATACATACAAGTAAGGGGGCTCACTGGGAGTTAACAGGCTGCAAAGATCAGAAAACATTAAGGATACAGTCATTGCTACACAGCGACACCTCTCTCCAGCCAGCAGCCACGTTGCTCACGAGTCTTTAGTGTCTCAGCCATGTGGTCCCTGAGCTCTGCCTCCATGGTCCAGGATGTTCGCCACCTCCTGCGTGTCTGTTTCATAGTTTCTGTGCTACTTACTCCTCTGTTTGTCTCCTTGTCTCAGTATCTGATGCCTCTGGTCTCAGTCTCTGTCACTTCAGACGCAGATCTTGAAGGTGTTCATTTCCAGTGGTCCTAGGAGCTCTCTCTCTCTCCTCTGCTGGATTGGTGTATATGTAGCTGTGAATAATCTCAACAATAACTAATTAACTAACTAACTGAATAAATAAATGGAAAAATCTGTTTCAGAATATCAGAGCAGCGTACACAGAAGAGTTTGAGGCAGAATGTAAAGGGGCCCCAGGAGAAAAGAACAATTAGAAAGAAACTCTGCTTCTCTCCTTGCAGAAACCGAATGAAAGGATAAAGAAGAGGGGAGGAAAGAAGGAAAACATGGAAGAAGAAAAGGTGAAAAGGAGAGTGTGGCTGTAAATGATGATTTGCAAAGATAAAAACTCTCCATATTAAATTTTCTTATAGATCAAATTTAATTTTTCTTGTCCAATTTATAAGTAAGCAAGAACTCATATAAAACTTTGAGTTAGAACACAGTCCATTTATACAAGAACAAGATGGTATCTGGAAACACTCTCTTCTTCATTGCTTTTATTTTTAACACACAAAAAATAAGCATATGATGCAGTCAGAGGTGGATTGACGGTGACAGTTCATTAATGGTTTGAATAAAGCAATTTCTATCTTGCCCACAGTACCCAACACACAACTGCAATAGCAAGGTAGCTTCCCTTATAATTCTGTAGCAGGAATATGCATTACAGATAAACAAACATGCATAATTATAAATATTTAATTTAGTAGGCATTTCTTAAAGAAAAGTATTTTTCTAATTGAACCTTTCCTGCTTCCTCCATTTCCTTTTCTTTTTATCTATCAAGGCAAGACTCCTGCATCATAAAACACAATGCAACTGCATTAGACTGCCCCGTCATTAAGTGGTACTCTGTACACGCATTCAAATTCAAAAGCCCATCTCAAATCCCAGAGGCCTGACCTTCATGGCACAATTCTACAGGAAACTCATGCCCCAGACTTTCATGATACGACACAGTGACCTTGTATGACAGAGAACAACTGCAGTCTTTATGGGACAGACCACTACAACTTTCTCCCCAGAGAGCACTGATTTCAAACCATCAAACATACACTTAGCAGTGGAGCTTTTAATCACAGAGCCAAAAGTACTCCTTGTGTGCGATGTATATTGATGTATTAAGCAATTTTTATATCATTGCTTTAGTTTTATTTTCTTCAAGAAAAACATGAATATTTAAAAATATTTAAATTTGTGTAGTATTTGTCACGTGTTTACCAATTTATTTCTAACATCTATAGAATCCCTAGTTATTTAGCTAATGGTTACTTCTTGACTTTACTTCAGTGACATTGAGCTAGCCTAAGCAGGTCCCTCGTGAGTGGAAGCATCATTCTGTCATTGATTTACTCAACAAATACTTAGAAACAACTATGTGCCAGGTTCTAGGTGCTATAGATACAGCGATGAACAAGACAAACAAATATATCTCTACTTATATCCTAAGGAGGAATAGGTAACAAATGGCACAAACGCATAAGGAGATAACGAACAACAACAGACCAGTTATATGACTACAGGGAAGTGAAATTCCTTGGGTTGGCTCCAGCCCAGGGAACGGATGGGGGCGTGTGACTAAAGCAGAGAGGACTCTAACTTGGGGACTGGTCACTTTTACCATTCCACTGGGATTAAGAGTGAGCCATCTCAGAAACAGGAAGAGAGAATTCATGACCATCAAGGAAAAGAGCCCCCAGCAGAGCACATTCCTGGTCCCTGTAGGGAGGGGTGCGGAGAGCAGAGGCACCAGGCTAAGACCATCAGAAGGAGCAGCAGGATTCCCGGCTCACAGATGAAGTAAAGATGCATGCCTTCAGTTAGGAGACAGACTTCCAAAGGATCTGACCGTACTAAAGGATCTCTGTATTTCTTGCCCAAGCAGGGCAGGGTGGCTGATAGGCTAAAGGCCGGAAAGAGATGTGGCTGCTGGCATGACTGAGGAGAAGGCTGCTGTGAATGAAGACTGTGAATTTTTTCCCCCTGACTTCTAGTAATCTGTTACCTTCCTAACAAATACTCATAGTCATTAGTATTGTTGGCTGTGAGCTCTCGCTGGCTATTGCAATGAATTCTCAAACCCAGCAGAGGAGAGTGTCATGGGCACGATGTTGGTGTCAGAAAAGGAAGTTGGGGGAAACTGCATGTCTAACCTGTGCCTCACAGAGGCCACCCTTGGGCAGATACTGCTTCTCCTCCTGTGTGCTGCCTAAGGAGGTCAGATGTGCCCCTCGCACCATGGATTCAATGGTGAAAAGTGCTGAGCTACCGCCTCTCTGTGGGAGACACTTCAGCTAAAAGCCCAATGGCAAGGTTCCTAGTGCTTCAAAGATCAAAAGGAAGAACTTTCTAGGCAGCTGGACCACTTGGTGCAAAATCCCAAAGTTAAGAAGAAGCTGGCACATTTAAGAATGTAGATCAGTGTGGGTGTGGCATCCTGAAATAGGAGGGAAGTAATCCAAGGAGGCGAAATATACAGGAATCAGAGTACATGCGACTTTGTAACAAGAAAAGTAAGTTTTATTCTAGGCACTTTGAAAAAGCATTGAAGGGCATTGAAACAGAAGATAAATATCATCAGCTTTGATACATTTAGGGTGGAAAATTAATTGTAGGGTGTCAGGCATCAAAGGAAGGAAACCCGCCATTGGACTGGACGAGATGGCGGTGATTTACACTAGATTACAGCAACAGAGGCAGAGCGAAGTGAATGACGGGAATCGATTTTAGATGAAGAGTCATAGAATTAACTCATTGGCAGCAGATTAGCCAAGGAATTTGCTGAAAGATTGAACAGGCAGAGCAAAGGAAAGAGAGGAATCTGGGTTTGATGTAAGTAAATGGATACGATAATTGTGAGGTACGTGCAAGTCTATTTCAACTCAGTCACACTCCATGTGACGGTAAAGCTGTCCAGTAGGGTTTATACACCCCGATCTTTACAGGAGCGGATCACTGGGTCTTCTCCCCAGAGAGCTCTTGGATGTGTTGGAACCACATTTTGGTTAGCGGTAAAATGCTTAACTATTATGGTCCCAGGGTTCCCCAGGTAGGCATATGTTGTAAGATAGGTAAGATTAGCGAAGAAATAGGGTTTAGAGAAGAAAATAAAAAGTTAACATCCTTTCGACATCAAATCAGCAGTTGTATACATGAAATAAGAGCCCTGTTGGCCTGGTGGGTTATGAGTTTGTGTGCTAACTGGCTGGTCAGCAGTTCAAAACCATCAACTGCTCTGTAGGAGAAAGATGAGCCTTCCTGCTTCCATAAAGATTTCCAGCCTCAGAAATCAACAAGAGTCATTCCACAAGAGTCTAGATGGTCGCACCGAGTCTGAATTGATTACATGGCAATGAATGTGAAACATGAATTGGAAGGTTTGAAGGAGGTCAGATATTCAGATTTTGGAATAATATTATTTATTGAAAAGCAACACTGCATGAAGTCACTTGTGGCAAGAGTATACAGAAAAGAAAGAAAATCCAAGTAGAGGCCCAATCAGGACATGGGTTGCATGAGCATGGTGAAAGGCTATAACTAATGAACATCATTCCTCCCTCATATTAAACCATGAAGTATTCCCTTCTTTTCAAATGATTCCTCTTTATCCCCATACAGGTTCCAAATGCTAGCTAACGTTTACTATGATTCACACGTGAATGCACAAGTAAATATCTTTCTACTATTCTCTACTTTCAACCAAGATCAATCTGACTTTAGCAATGTCCTGCTTGCCATGTCTTCTTATAAGCCTAGCTTGAATTTCTGGGAAACCTCCTTGCTGCAACCATTTTAAAATTATTCTCTGCCAAGATTTACTTGCATGTGATATAAATGATATTGTTTGATCATTTTTGTACTGTTCCTGGTCATTTTTCCTTGGTACGAACACAAATATCTTCCAATCAGTACGCCTGGTAGCTGACTTCCAATTTTCTTGTCATAGACCAGTGAGTGTTTCTAGTGCTCCATCACTTTGTTGAAACATTTCGATTGGTATTCTATCAATTCCTGGAAACTTACTTTTGGCTAATGCCTTCAGTGAAACTTAGACTTCTTCCCTCAGTATGAATGATTCTTAATTACATGCAACTTCTTAAAACGATTGAACGCTGACCAGCTCTTCTTGGTGAGTAATCATGTGTCCCTTCTATCACCTTTTTGCTTTATCATGTGTTGTTCTATATTTTGCCTGTGTTGTCTTCAGGTGTCATTGAATCAGTTCCAACTCATAGCAACCCTATGTCCATCAGAACAAAACACGACCTCTTTCTCCGCCATCCTCACAATTGTTCTTATGTCGGAGACCATGTTGCAGCCACGGAGTCAATCCATCTTGTTGAGAGCCTTCTTATCTTCCCTGACTCTTGACTTTACCAAGCATGATATCCTTCTCCAGGACTGGTCTTCCCTGACAACATGTCCAAAATATGTGAGACGAAATCTCCTTATCCTTGCTTCTAAGGAGCATTCTAGCTGCTGTACTTCTTCCAAAATAGATTTTGTTACTGTTGTTGCTTGCTTGTTTTTAGCAGTCCATGGCACTTTCATTATTCTTTGCCAGCACAATTCAAATGTACTGCTTCTTTTTCATCTTCTCCAGTCAATGTCCAGCTTCCACAGGCACATGAGGTCATTTAAATGCCATGATGTGGGTCAGGCACACCTTAGTTCTAAAAAGTCAAATCCTTCCTGTTCAACACTTTAAAGAGATCCTGTGCAACAGATTTTCCCAATGTATTGTGTCATTTGATCTCTTCACTGTTGCTTCTGTGAGACTTGATTGTGGATTTAAGTAAGATGAAATCCTTGACAACTTCAATCTTGTCTCCATTTACAATGTTGTGATCTATTGGTCCAGTTGTGAGGAGTTTAGTCTTCTGACAGCGAGATGTAATCCATGTTGAAGGCTGCAATCCTTGGTCTTCATCAGAAAGAGTTTCAAGTCCTCCTTACGTTCAGCCAGCAAGGTTGTGTCACCTGTATATTGAAGATGGTTATAAAGGCTTCCTCTCACCCCGCTTCCAAATTCTTCTTCAGACAATCTAGCTTCTCTGAAGGTTTGCTCACTATACAGACTGAATAAATATGATGAGAAGCTGTAACCTTGCTATACATCTTTCCTGATTTTAAATGATGCAGTAGTCCCCTTATCTTGTCACACAATTCCTCTCGAACCATGTTCAAGGAAGTGTTCTGGATCTTCTGTTCTTCCCAAGGCCCCAAACCAAACTCACTGCTATTGAGTCAATGCTAACTCATAGTTACCTTATAGGATAGCACAGAACTGTTTTGTGAGTATCAGAAACTATAACTGTGAATGATAGAAAACCTCATCTTTCTCTCTCAGAACAGCTGGTGGTTTTGAACTGCTTGCTTCCTGGGTTAGTTGCAGCCAAATATCTAACCACTACACCACCAGGGCCTCATAGATTCCTTCAGTGTTTGAACTTCGGACTTAGTTTTTTTTTCTTAAATTCTTTCATCTTGACTTATGCTGAGTGTGTTTTTCCTTTTTGACTTGTGAACCTAGGTCTTTGCACATTTCACTATAATACTTCGCTTTGCTTTTCAAACTACTGTATGAAATTTTCTGTTCAGTTCTTGTATGTCATCATTTCTTCCATTTGCTTGAGATTTCAGAAGATAATAAAATTATTATTATCTAGAATACCCTTAATTTGAGTGTGTCTGACATCTCCTCAAGATTAGATTCAGGATATTTTTGGCAGGACTGTCAGAGGAGTAATAATCTATTCCTCTCATTGCATCCTCTCACTGGGTGCACAATTTTGATGTGTTCTATTCATGATTCTGTTCACTTTGATTGCTAGATCAAGGCAGTATCTGCCAGCGTTCTCTACTGTGAAGTTTCCCTTTTATCTCTTAGTAATTGTTAAGGCTTTATTGAACAGTGCTTTGTAACTTTGCACATTTGCTGTTCTTCATTAAACTTTCAATTACACACACACACACAGCACATGGTCTGACCCCAAAGAAAATGAACATATACTTGAACTTTTACCTGAGAGTTAATTTCTTTAATGACTTATGTTTGACTTCCAGTGATACTTCGCATTAATTTGATAGTTTTTTGTTTCCTAGAAATACTATTGTATATTTACAAATACACATATAAACTTCTGAGAAACATGAGTTGGAAAGTATGGAATACCTTCCAGGGGATTACACAATATGTCATATAAAATGAGCAAAATAAAATCGTGTTCTCATGATTTCATGTATACCTAAAAATTCTTCAGTGCATGTTTTTATTTCTTATCTGCCCACGCACAGCCAAGGAACAATGAGTCAATATTCGCCAATTTGGACGAGTATGTGAAGTTCGTATAGTTGGCATAGTGTTTCATTTTGCTTTTAATTCACTCTAATGTTTTATTGTTGTTAGTTTCTGTCAAAATGTTGGCTAGTGTTAACCCCATCTGTTAAAGGGTAGAGCTGTACTTCATAGGGTTTTCTTGGCTATTGTATTAACAGAAACAATTATCCAGCTCATGGTATCACTGGATCAGTTGAAACCACCAGTGTTTATGTGAGCATTTCAGCATAAACCATTTATACCACCTCAGAACTTCATAATTAGAGCACGTAAACTCCCTTTGCAGCTATGCAGTTAGGTTCAACCATGTTGATGATGCAGCCTATACAAGATTTAGGAATATGATAAGAGCATCACAATTCTGAGTGCCATGATCAAGGACATGTTTGAGTTAACTGTCTCAAATCTCATTAGCAGTCCTTTGTGAGACTCCGAAGTAGATTATAGGCCTTGCTTTTTCTGGCTCAGATCACTGCAGAAGCAACATAGTCCTAGAGGCAGAATTTGTGAGAGTTACCATGAGATTTTCTGTCTCTTACAAGAGTCTCCTTTTCGCCTTCCCTCCTACTTTCTCCCAAAAAGCACCTCTTCACTCCACCTATCAACATCCCTACAGAGAAAACACCCCTTAGCATGTTCCAGTTCTTGACTTTTCAGGTAAATCTTACACATTGGTCAAGACTTGCCAGTGAGAATCAAACCTGACAAGTTAATGGGTTCCAGAATCATGGCAAGAAAAGGATATCCTCTTGAACTGCCAAGACGCCCTTATGGCACACTGGTTGAGCGCTCAGCTGCCATTTGAAAGCATAACTTGCCCTATCGTAATTGACTTGATAACCCACAGAACATCCCAATGATAAATGAATAATCTTAAGCTATTTGGAAATGCTAATCAGGGAATAATATGAAATGCCAGAAGGTAGGAGTGAAATCCTGAAAAATTTCAAAGTTCTGCCATAGCAAGAAAGTTCTTCAGAATTTGATAGTGGTATCCCATATAAAGTGAAAGACCTGTTTGTATACTTATACCACTCCATTATGAAGCCAAAGTACAATACTCATGGCTCTTTCTAGGTGTTAGAGACAATGTATGTGTTAGAATATTAATTGTACCCATATACCAAGTAATCAAGTTTTAAAATCATTCCAGTCATAGACAATGCTGCAAATTGTGAGTGACCAAATGAGAAAGATTATAGGTCAAAGTCTAAGAGGAAAACTTGGAAGAGGTGTAGTAAGCCCTTTTAGGAGCTAGATTTAGGAGACTGGATTTTTGCCAGGATTGTGGAAATCAACACACATTTAAAGTAATGCAGTCAGCTACCCTGTTAGAGCAGTACACCACTGTGTCAAACTCTGTCGGATTTTTGGTTGCTATGTAAAAAGCACACCTCCCTTGATTTCAGGGATGGAGATTAAGCTTCTAGCAAGGCACTGGCCTATAATGTTTTCTGTTCCAGTTATGATTTTGAAATACTCACATTTTAGAATGTTGAGTCTATTCCAATTTTGTGTCAACATTCATGTTTGAATGGGGAAGAACTTGTACAAAGTTCTACAAACCAAAAGACCAAACCCACTGCCATCCAGCTGATTACGACTCACTTTGACACTACAGGGCACAGCATAAGTGCCCCCATCCCCCACATTTCTCAGGACCCTAAATCTTTACAAAAGCAGAATAGCACACCTTTCTCCCTCCATGCAACTGGTGGATTCAAAATGCCAACCATTTGGTTATCAGTCAAGCAATTTAACCACTGTGCCATCAAAGACTTCCAAAGCCCTACATGTAATCTATAAGTGTGTCAGCTTTGAGTAAAGCACAGAAGAAGAAAGACCTTTTTGTCAGGTGAAAGCCATTCCCCAGGTTGGCTCTTTATGATACAATTGTGTCTCAATTGTGCCTTTTGTATCTGTATCTAAGACAATATGGAGCCTCTCAAAAGACGAATCAGAAAATTAACATAGCCCTTGAATAAGGGTATGCCCTTCTTGGCCATCAACTATTCTGAATTAGACAATAACTTTGTACTTGATACTAGTCGACTGAATGCCCCTGAGTCATCACATGACTATGTGACCTGAACTTTCCATAATGTTCTGGGTACTATCTACAGGACCATGTTTATATTATATGCCATTAAGTCAATTTTGGCTCATAGCAATCTTATAGAACAGTATAGAATTAACATCGTAGTGATTACTAGGTTCTAATTAGTATAGGGGAAGATCACAAGGTCTTTTTTCCATGGGAGTCACTGGTGGGTTTGAACGACTAATGTTTTGGTTATCAGTCACATAGTTGACCATTGCACACCAGGACTCCTTTATAGAATTATAAATTGGTCAAATATACAATCAAAATGAACTGATAATTATTGGTGATTGGAATGCAATGTTGGAATCATTGTTGGAAAATATTGTCTTGGTATTAGAAATGAAGCTTAAGGTCACTGATAGAATTTTGCAAAACCAACATCTTGTTCATAACAAATACCTTTATTCAACAAATGGCAACTATATACATGGACTTCCTCAGATGGAATACACAGAAATCAAATTGACTATCTTTGGGAAGACACCATGGAGAAGCCCAATATCAGCAGCTAAATCCAAGCCAGGTGTTGACTTTGGAAAAGACCATCATTAACTGCTCATATGTAAGTTCAGGATAAAGCTGAAAAAAATTAAAACAAGTCCATGAAAGCTAAAATACAAACTTGAATCCATCCCACTTAAATTGCGAGAACATTTTAAGAACACACTTGCTGCATTGAACACCTAATGAAAGAAGACCTGCTGAGCTGTGTGAGGACATCAAGGCCATCATTCATGAAGAAAGCAAAAGATTATGAAAAAGACAGGAAATAAAGCAAAGAAAACTGCGTGTCAGAAGACACTCTGAAACTTGCTCTTAATCATAAAGCACCCAAAACAAATGAAAGGATGAAGAAAAAACGTTGAATAGAAAACTTCAATGGGCAACTCAAAAAACAAAACAAAACAAAATATTACCATGAAATATGCAAAGACCTAGAATTAGAAAATCAAAGGGGAAGAACACAGCTTATCTGAAACCGAAAGTACAAAAAAAATGAAAGCCTCCAGTTGCAATCTTGAAAGATTCTACAGCTGAAATGTTGAATGAATTGGGAAGCAACAAAAGAAAAGGGAAAGAATACACAGCCACTGTACCAAAAAGGTCTAGTCAATGTTCCAATATTTCAAGAAGTAGCATATGAGCAAGACCCAATGGTACTGAAGGAAGACATTCAAGCTACATGGAAAGCACCAGTCAAAACAAGGCCCTGGGAATTTATGAAATATCAATTGAAATGTTTCAACAAGCTGATTAAGCACTAGAAGCACATCTATGCCAGGAAATATAGAAGACAGCGATTGGCCAGCTGACTGGCCAAAGAAAGGTGACCCAACAGAATGCTCAAATTATAGAGCAATAACATTGATAGATCATTCAAGATGCAAGTAAAATTTTGCATATGGTCATCCAACAATGGTTGCAAGTAGTACTTGACATGGAACTGCCAGAAGTTCAGGTTGGATTCACAAGAGGACGTGGAACAAGGGATACCATTGCTGATGTTAGATGGATCTTGGCTGAACGATGAATACCAGAAAGCTGTTTACTTGTGTTTCATTAATTATGCCAAGACTGTGTGGCTCATATTTAACTATAGAAAACATTAAGAAAAATGGCAATTCCAGAATACTTCATAGTGCTCAGGGGAACTTGTACATGGCTCAAGAGGCAGTTGTGTGGTTAAATATCAGGAAAAATGTGTGTCAATGTTCTATCCTCTCACCATACTTGTTCAATTTGTATGCTAGAAAATTATCAGAGAAGCTGGTTTACATGAAGAAGAATGTGGCATCAGGATTGGAGGAAGGTTTATTAGCAACCTACTATAGGCAGATGACACAACCTTACTTGCCGAAAGTGAGGCGATCTGGAAGCACTTAGATGGATTGGGACTCAATATAAATAAGACCAAAATTCCCACAACTGGACCAATAGTTAACATCATGATAAATGGAGAAAAAGTTAGAAGTTGTCAACAATTTTGTCTTGCTTGGATCCAGGATTAATTCTCCTGGAATCAGCAGTCAAGTGATAAAAAGATGCATTTCATTAAGGATATCTGCTGTACAAGACCTCTTTAGAGTATTGTAAAGGGTGTTACTTTGAGGACTAAGATGTGCCCGACCCATGTCATGGTAGTTTCAATTGCCTAATATGCATATGAAAGGTGGACATTGAATAAGGAAGACCAAAGAAAAATCAATGCATTTGAATTGAGGTGTTGGGGCAAATATTGAAAGTGCCACAGACTGCTCAAAGGACAAACTAGTCTGTCTTGGAAGAAGTACGCGTAGAATGCTCCTTAGAGGCAAGGAATGCACGACTTTGTCTTACATACTTAGAACATACTGTCAGGAGAGAGCAGTCCTTGGAGAAGGACATCATGTTTGGTAAAGTGGAAGGGCAGCAAACAAGAGGAAGGCCCTCATGGACATGGATTGACACGTGGCTACAACACTGGGCACAGGCAAAGAACAATTGTGAGGATGCTGCAGGACCATGCAGTGTTTAGTTCTATTGTGCTTAGGGTCGCGATGGGTCAGAGCAGAAACCATAACAACCAAATTGAACATGTACAGGAGCATCATATAAGACCAAAATGGTATATATGAGCATGATCGGTAGGTTTATTGTGCCAACCTGGCCAATAAGAACATGTGGGATTAATAAGGTCACAGTTTGATTGGAGGGCAAAGAAAGATCAATGGCTCGGCAAGCCCCGCCTCTCTCTCTTGCTCTCTGGTGATCAAACCAGTATGCAGCTGCCTTAGCTAGTTCTTTGCCTCAACTTGTGAGCTACACTTCCCGTGGGACACCCTACTGTGGATAGTGTTGCTGGAACTTGAGGTTCCTTCAAGACCTGCTGCGCCACACTAGTGTTGTGTACATCACTTTAGATTGAGGCTGTCGGTTCCTGTCACCTAGCTGGCTGTTGGTGACCCACTCTGCTCTTTGCTGCCTGTGGCTGGACTGCCTGCGATGCTCTATGGAAGACTCACTTGTCTGCTTTCTTGACCTTGGATCCAGCAGCCTTCAGGAGTTAAAGGACTTCCAGTATATTAACTGTTCAATGGAAATGAGTTGAACTGAGCACTGTGTACTGCTGGGTGGACTAATTAGCTGTTATATTCTTTTATGTTGTATATATCTATATCTCTATATCTTTATCTATTATCTATCTATCTATATAAAGTTTTAAGTGTCTTGGTTTTGTTTCTCTAGAGAAACCTGTCTAACACAATGAGGGAGCTTCAAAAAGTTTTTGGAAAATTTTCACTAGTTTAAATCCCATTTTCCCACCAAATTGTTGACAAGCCAAAAGGCCAACCCCACTGCTATTAGTCAATTCCAACTCACAGTGGCCCTGTGCAGGCATGAGCAGGTGGCTTCTTTGTCTCCTGCTGAGCACCTGGTGGGTAAGAAATTCCTCTTTCCCTTAGCAGTCCAACACTTATCCAACAGTGCCACCAAAGCTTCTTGTTAAAGCTCTTTTTATAAGACAGCCCAATAAAGTGTAGGCTCCCTCTTTCAGCAGTTAACCTGTTCCTTCTTTTTTTTAGAATCATTTTATTGGGGACTCTTACAGTAATCCATACATCAATTATATCTAGCACATTTGTAGATATGTTACCATCATCATTTTCTAAACATTTACTTTCTGTTTGAGCCCTTGGTATCAGCTCCTCTTTTTTCCCTCCTTCCTCCCCTCCCACCCACGTGACCCCCTGATACATTATAAATTATTATTGTTTTCATATCTTATACCGACTGCTTTCTCCCATCCCCTACATTTCTGTTCTTCATCCCCCTGAATGGTGTACTATGGATCAATCATTGTGATCGGTTTCTCCTTCCTCCTCTCCTCTCCCCCACTTCTCCTCACTTTCCTGATATTGCTACTCCTACTTCTGTTCCTGAGGGATTCCTCTAACCTGAAGTCCGTATGTCCTGAGCTCTTATTTATACCAGTGCACATGATCCAGTCTAGCCAGAGCTGAAAGGCAAGGCTGGGATCATGATAGTGGGGACGGGTGTGTGTATGTGGATGAGGAAGCCTCAAAGAACCACAGAAAAGTTGCGTGTTTCATTGGTCCTATACAACTCCCTGGTTGATGCATCTTTTCCTTGTGACCCTTCTGTGAGGGGATGTCTGATTGTCTACAGATGGGTTTGGAGTCTCTACTCTGACCCCCCTAGTTCTCAGCAATATGTTTTTTTGGTTTTGTTTTGGGTCTTCTGTTGCCTATTACCTGATTTCTGCAACACCTCATGATTGCACAGGCTGGAGTGCTTCTTCCATGTGGACTTGTTGGTCTCTGCTATATGGCCGCTTATTCAACTTCACGCCTTTAACACCCCAAATGCTGTATCGTTTGATAGTGGGCATCATCAGCTTTCTTTACCACATTTACTTGTGTACCCATTTTGCCTTCATCGATTGTGCAGAGAGGGTGAGCATCACAGAATGTCACCTTCTAGACATTGTGTATTCTTGACATTCTTATAAGAAGCATCACTTAGTCGGACCATAATGACAGCTCTGACTGGAGGACATTCGAGGACTCAAAAAGTAAATTAGCAGAGAGTCTTGCTTTGTAAGTGTATTGATACCTACCAGTTTACCAAAAAATTCTCTTGTTATAACTACAGGAATATTTTTATTAAAATAATAAATTTTGCCACAACACTACACAAAATGTTATAGGCAGCCATTTAGATGTTACCTTTTCTGATGATGCCACCGGGTATGATCCTCAACCTCTGTAGTCCCATGCCCCCTTTGGATGTCACTACTTATGCAGGGATGGGAGTATGCATGGGCTCTACCTCGTCTTTCTTTCACCAAAGCAAGTCTGGCTACCATCAGGGCTGAGGAAACAAACTTGTCAACATGGGAGACCCGTGACAAGCATCCACTACATGCATCATTTCTAGGGGACCTTCAAGTTACAATGAGCTCTGAGTTATAAAATGAGTAGTACCTTTTCCTCACAAAGGTAAACATCTATGCATTAACATATACATACACACATATATATTCCTTGTCAGTTTTGTGGACAAAAATATAAATCTATCTATCTTTAAAATGTCTTACCAATTGATACAATGTTCCCTACAACAATGCCCCGTAGCAATAGGCACACTTAAAAGAAGAAGGACATCTTTACAGCCACAGATTTTACTGGTGTTATCACATTCCCCAACTCCCATTAGCAGCTGGCTCCATAAAGCAGTGGACTGGTTAGTTATACTCCCAAATGAGAAACAACATCCTGCCACATCCCCCACAGTCAGAAAACATGGGTTCAGAAATCAAGACACGGAAGTAAGAGAGGTCTGTCTCACTATTCCATCTAATAACTCACTGATGCAGTGTTTCCCTCCTGGTCCCATAAACGTGAGCTCTGTGTGTTTAGAGATTCCAGCGCCCATCGGAAGAATGCTTCTGCCAGGGAGGAAAATTGTGGCTCAGATGATTTGGAAACTCTGTGGTCATATTGAGACCCTCACATCACTAACCAAAGAGGGGTCGTGTACCAGGTGGGTGATTAAGTCAAGTTATCAAAGTGAAATTGTGATTGCTACCAGATTTGGGGGCGGGAAGCAAGAGAGGTGGTATTTAGAACACAGGAATTCATCTGGTTGATTTTCAGTGCTATTTTGCCAATAACCCTGATCAATGGAAATCTCTAACAATCAAATAAATAATGACCTGACCACCAACAACTTGGATTCTTGAGAAATTATGGTTTAATATTTCTGCAAAATAAAGAACTCTGTCCAGCAGTGAAGCTGGCAAAAGAGGGAGGCTTATATGAAGATGGTGATGGAAGAAGACAGCTATAAATGCTAACGTAAGCCTCCTGATTGCTACAAAGCCAGAGATTATTATTAATTTTTAATGTTGCCTAATTGTTTCCTTTCCCCTCACAAGGTTAAAGGAAGAATGTAGTGGTGTCAGGGATATGACTTCTCAGATATTTACCAGTGATGATGAAGTTGACTGTGGAAAGGAGATAGGTTGTGCTGCATATCACCTATCTACCTATCTGGATCCATCATTCCACTTTCTGTATGCTGTTCTCTCCCACGGCACCCTGGTCTCCATGAGAAAAGAAGTGGAGAGAAGAGCGAAGTACGATACTCATTCCCTTGGTCTCCTTCCCATGAAGTTGCCTCAGATGGGCTGTGCCCTTAACCAAAGATCGCTATTGCTCTCATGATGATCTGTTCGACAAGACTCTGTGTCCTTGTAGCATCTGGTGGATCTCAGCATCTCCCGTGTTCAGGTCTATGAAGGTAACGGATCTATGCAGCTTGCCTTGCGTGGCTCTACTCCACACACTTTCCCACATATGTATAAAATAAAACCTCCTCAAAATACACCACACTCTGTGATTTTTGCCGGGATCTTGTATAAGATATTTGTAAGGAAACCAATAGAACAGAATTATTAGGATGTTGGTAAAGAGTACTGACTATAGTATAGGTTGCCAAAAGAAAGAACAAATCTGTCTTGGAAGAAGTACAGGCAGAATGCTCCTTAAAACGGAGATAGTCAGACTTTGTCTTACGTACTTAGACACGCTATCAGGAGGGACTGCTTCCTGGAGAACACCAGCATACTTAATCCCGTAGAGGGTCAGTTTAAAAGACAAACCCAAAGCCCAATTCCTCACCAAGATGGACTGGAACAATGGCTGCAAGAATAAACAAGTCTGGCAGGGGTTATGAGGATGGCCCTGAACTGAGCTGAAATGGACTGATGATTGGTATTTTGAATCAGACAGTCTTATGGGAAACTATTCCCAGAACAAATTCAAGAGGAATTGGCTTGCATTCATTGTGCAAAAGAACATTTCAAGATCAATCTTGAAGTAAAAGCTCTGTGATAGGATATTGCCTAGCCACACACAAAGGAATCCCATCAATACAAGTATTTTATAAATTTTTGAACCAACCGCTAAAGTTAGTGATAAGGAAATCAAAGAATTTGATCAACTATGCAATTAAAATGTATTGAAAATTATTGACAATGGTGTGGTAGTTACATAACCTGTTGTCAATTTCAGTGAAGGGGTAGAGTTTACCTGTCCATCAGGTTGCAGCCTGATGACTACATTTGGTGGTGCTAAGGAGATAAATAGCTCGCTGGATGCGGGACACTAACTCCCAGAGAGACCTTCTTGTTGACAAGCCACGTGGAGACAGGTTGATGGCATTCAGAGCCTCGGAGCTAAAGGAACCACGTGGAGATCCTTGTCCGCATTGAGCTGCCTGTACCACCACTGAATCCACGAGACTTTGCACCCAGTGGCTGTGATCTTCCTTATTCAGCGTCATTGCATGTGTTTCTTGAGTCTGAAGAGGAATTTATACATTGGTATCAGACATATGGGCTAATGTCAGGTTTATGGACTTGATCGGGACTGGGCTGGGATGTTTTCTCAATATTCAATTGCTCTTGTATATAAAGCTCTTTCTCATACACAGATGAGTGTCCATGGATTTGGTTTTTGAGTCTACCTGGACTAACACTATTGGAAAGCAAAGGTGGAAACAGAGGAAGAGACATCAGGTGGAAAATATGGCTCGGTGATAGAAACAAAGCTGGAAATGCATGATGGCATCTTGCAAGATGAACAATTTCTTCATTGCAAACATCTTTTCAACAACACAAACAGTAACTATATTCATGGACTCCCCCAAATGGAATACACAGAAATCAAACTGACTATATCCGTGGGAAGAGAGGAGTCCTGGTGCTGTTGTGGTTACACGTGGTGCTGTGATCCACAAGGTCAGCAAATCAAAACCACTAGTCTTTGGGTGAGAGACAGACAGACCTTAGACTCCCATAAGAAGTCACAGTCTCAGAAACTCAAGGGGGCTGCTCTACCCTGTCCTATAGGGTCACTGTGAGTGACTATGAGTCAGCATCGACTCAATGACTGTAAGTTTGGTTTTATTGGTGTGGTGGGAAAAGAGGGTGAAGAAACCCAATACCAGTAGCTAAAATGAGGCCACAAGCAGACTGTGGAACAGACACTCATTTTCTCATGCATAAGTTCAAGTTGAAGCTGAAGAGTATAAAAAAGAAGTGCACAAGAACCAAAATATGACCTTCAGTACATCTCACCTCAATTGTGAGAAATCTCAAGAAGAGATTTGATGCCTTAACCACTAACAGCAGAAGACCCAATGAGCTGTGGGAGAGGACACCAGAATAATATGTGTGAGAAATCAAAAAGGTCATTTAAAAAGACAAGAAAGATAGGTAAAATATGTGTGATATCAGAAGAGACTCCTATTAATTTAGAGTAGCTAAGGCAAATAAATGGAAGAAATTATGAAGCCAAAGAGCTCAACAGAAAACTTCAAAGGGAAGCTCAAAATGACAAAGCAAAACATTGTATTGAAATGGGCAAAGATCTAGACTTAGAAAATCAAAAAGAACGGACACACTCAGAATATCTTAAACTGAAAGAACTGAAGGAAAAAAAACAAATCTCAAGTTGCAATGATGAAAGAGTTTATAGAGAAAATATTGAACACTGCAGGAAGCATTAAAATATATAGAAAGAATACCCAGAGTTACTATACCAAAAATAGTCAATATGCCACCATTTCAAGAGGTGGTACATGATCAAGAACCAATAGTACTAAAGGAATATGCCCAAGCTGCACTGAAAGCAATAGCCAAGATTAAGCCTCTGAGAACATCTGAATTGAAATATTTTAATATGCTGATGAAGTACTTATTCATCTCTGCCAAGATTTTTAGAAGGCACTACTTGGCCAGCTGACTGAAAGACATCCTTATTTGTATCATTCCAAAGAAATGTAACCCAACAGAATGCTCAAATTATAAAACAATATCATTAATATGACATGTAAGTTAAATTTTTCTGAAGATCGTCCAACAACATTTTTAAGGAGTATACTGACAGGGAGCTGCCAAAAGTTCAGGCTGGATTCAGAAGAGAACATGGAACAAGATATTTCATTGCTGTTATCAGATGGATCTAAGCTGAAAGGAGAATGCCCGGAAGATGTTGACTTGTGTTTTATTGACCATGCCAATACATTGTTTCTGTATGGACCATAACTATGTACAACCTTAGGAGGAACGGGGATTCTAGACTGCTTCATTGTGCTCATGTAAAACCTGTACATGAATCAAGAGGCAGTTATGTGAACCAAACAAGAAAATAGTGTATCGATTAAAATCAAGAAAGGTTATATGTAAAGACTGGATCTTCTAACCATACTTACTTAATCTGCATACTGAGCACGAAATCAAGGAAGCTGTATTATATGAAGTAGTGTGACATTGTTTATAAGCTACGATGTGCAGAGGACACAATGGTGCTTGCTGAACAGGAGGAGGTCTGGAAGCACTTGCTGATGAAGGTCAAGATTGCAGCCTTCAGTGTGGATCACAACTCAATGCCAAGAAGACCAAAATCTACTCAACCGGACTAATAGGTGACATCATGATAAATGGAGAAAAGCTTGAAGTTGTCAAGGATTTTGTATTGTTTGGATTCATAATCAATGCTCATAGAAACAGAAGTCATGAGATGAAATGATGTATTAAATTAGGTAAATCTGCTACACCTAACCCTTTTAATGTGCTGAAAAGCAAGGATGTTACTTTTAGGAATAAGGTGCACCTGACCCAAGCCAAGGTATTTTCAATCACTTCATATGCAGGTTGAAAGTTGGACATTGAATAAGGAAGACCAGTGAAAACTCAGTACATTTGAATTCTAGTGCTAGCGAAGAATCTTGAAAATACCATGGGCCGTCAAAAGGAAAAAGAAAATCTGTCTTGGAAGAACAACCAGAATTCTCTTTGGAGGCAAGCATAGAAAGATGCCATCTCATGGACGTTGGAGAAGTTGTTAGGACAGAGCAGTTGCTGGGAATGGAAATCATGTCTGGTAAAGCAGAAGGGCAGTGTAAAACAGGAAGGTCCTTGACAAACTGGGTTGACATAATGGTTGCAACAATGAGCTCACACAAACAACAACCGTGAGGATGGCACAGGGTAGGGTAGTGTTTCCTTCGGTTTTCCATAAATTCTCTGAGTCAGCACTGACTGGAAGGCACCTTCAAAAACCAACAATATGCATATGACTGTGTTAGTTGGAACTGACTTGACAGCGCCTAACAAAAGAACAACCAACAATTGAGAGATGAAAGAGTCGCCAAGGGTATTTATTTTGATAAACTCATAATGATGTATAGCCTTTAGGATGAATTCACAAACTCTTAAATGCTTCTTCCTTTAATAAGGAGAGTTTAATTATCCCCTGGAGGGTAGGATGGTCTTGCAATATGCTTTTAACAAAATAAAGTCGAATGACAACGCATAACTTCAGCAACTAGGTCATGACAGGCAGTATGAGTCGCTGCATGTTCTCTGGGGGCATTTGCTCTGGTGAAAGCCAGCTGCCAGGCCATGCAGACACTCAAACAGCTTATGGAGAGCCCTGGAGTAAGGAACTGGGATATCATGCCAACAGCCATGTGAGTAAGAAATCTGGAGAGTGGAGCCTCAAGCCTTAAAAAATGTGAAGATATCCTTCGTCTTTGCTGAGATCCTGGTGGCAACCACATGAGGGACCCGGAGCCAGAAACATCCTGCTAAGCTATTCCCAGATGTTTGACTCTTACAAACAGAAAGATGATAAATGCAAATTGTTTTAGGTCACTAAGTTTGGTGTGATTTGTTATGCAGCAATAGATAACTGATATACATGAATACAACTAAAATGATAAATTAATAATTGTTAATATTTATTGGATATATTATATGCCAGCTACTGGGCTAAATGCTTCATTTAATCTTCACATGTACCTTATGAAGCAGGTATTATTATTACCCTCATTTTATAAATGAGGAGCCAAAAGCACGACAAATTAAATATCCTGCCCAAGGGCACATAACTTGCACTACATTTCATGGATTCTAAGATGCACAATTTTTCATCTTTTTACCATCTCGGAGAGCAGCATGTCTCTTAGAATCAATGATGTTTCACAATTGCTGGCAACCAGGCAGCAGTCTGATACAATAGTAATGGTGTGCACATGTGTGGCCTTCGTCAGAGCTTTTCATTTTGCTCTTGTTTTAGTAGAATTTTATGAACTGAATTTAATTGCTGTTTAAAATATCATCACAGAAGTACAATATGATTTGGCATTAAAATGAGAAGTTATTGTGTATACAGAAAGACAAAAGTAGAGTAGCACATCATAAATTATATATTTGAGAAACAAATATTTATCACTTGAAGAACAGTATTTCCCCATTTTCTAGAGAAACAGCAAGGTCTAAGAAAGGATGGTGTTCACAAATAATTGAAGCTGTTGTTTGCACAACTGAGATGTGAATAAAAGGATTCCTTACCACATGCCAAGCAATGCACTGCATAGATGATCAAATTCCTTAAGAAAAAAGAAGTAGGAACGTCAGGAAAGCCTACAGTGACTGAGGTGTGTGCCAGCTAGAACCATCCATTGCTTCATAGATTGACAGCATTTCCCCCTTTTTAATGTTTAAAGTATGAGGAGGTTTCAAAAAGTTTGTCGAAAAAATGAAATGGAGAGATAATCCATTTCCCTCCCCCACCCATGAATTTACTGAAGCTCCCTCACAATCGGGGTACCTCCTATGATGTCTGATGTTACAGTGGTGATCCGTTCTGTCAAGTGGTGGGACTGGGATTTGAAACTGGGTGATGGGATTCCAGGCACCCTGCTTTTAGTCACTACGCAGGGGGCCTCCTTCCAGACTAGGGAGTATAGAAAATGCTTAATCAACTTGGCTCACTAATTTAATGAAGGTTGTTCAAAGCATTTTATTTCCCAAGCAGTCAATTAACTTGATGCATCTGGGACCATAATGGGAAGTGGTAGCAGAGAATGGAGGATGGATTTACTAACTCTGAATCGTAATATCAAAACAAAATTGAAGACCTCTGGCAAGATAGCAGACATGCTACACAGATACTCTTCAACAAAGACACGAGAGACCAAATGAAACAGATAGAATGATGATCCTGGAGTCCCAAGTTTCTGAGGAAAGATTGGAAAATGGATTGACTATCAACCAGGAGAAGCTGAAGAAAAGACCAGAAGAACTTGATGGTGCTCAGACGCTCTGAAGGAAATCAATCGGAGGGTTCTGAATGGAGTGGGAGAATGACGTAGAACAAAGTTCAGGATCATGAAGGAGACCAGTCTTGCTGGTCAGGTGGAGACTGGTGAAATCACAGAGATTATTATTTTTGATCACCCTTAGGTCTGGGATGGAACTCATACCTGGGACTCCATTTTCAGGTGAACAGTGACAGGCTGGTAAGGGAAGTAGTAGCACTATAGATACGTAAACATCTTATAATATTGGCATTTGGAATTTAGGGATGTGGTAGTTACATAATCTGGTGACAATCTGAGGATTAAGAGTGGAGGGGTGGAGCCTAGCCTGTCATTCTGAATATAGCTAAGGAGGCCTCTGTGTGGGCATGGCCTTCTCTTGACGATTCTGGGAACTCCTGTCTTCCTCCCTGGAGGTAAGAGGCCCTCTCTCAGCTCACACCCTGAGAGACTCTATACTCACAATATGCATAGAACCACACTGGTGCCCTGAGCTGGAACGGCCATGTAGAAACCCTTGACAGCGCTGAGAAGCTTACAAGGCCACTGGATCCACAAGACTTCCCACACTCTGGCCTGTGATCTTCCTGCATTTGGTGTCATTGCATGTGTTTTGTGAATTTGAAGAGGACTTTATAGATTGGTGTTGGACATATGGGCTAATAGTGGACTTATGGACTTGATCTGGACTTGGCTGAGATGTTGTTTTCTCAATATTCAACGGCACTTGTATATAAAGATCTTTCTTATACACAGTTAAAAAGAATTTAAGTTCTGTATTTAGATTTCGGTAGTGGTTACCTGGATGTATCTTTGTCAAAAATCATCAAACGATAAACTTAATAAATAAATATATAAACTCTAATAAATATTATAAAGACAAAGAGCACAGGACTCAGGCTCACTTCTACTTGTGGAGTAAAATGTGATGTAATATGTGAGACAATCCTCTGGTGGGAAAATGTAAATAGAAATGATAAAAATGAAGGCCTGGGGTTCTTCAAAGGAGAGAGCAATGCTTGGTATTGCCTGGCATCAGCATCTCTAACACAACTCATCCAGAGGATGAAACCCAGAGACAGAGAGATGCAGAGAGAGTGGTCTTTATCCTAACTCTCTTCTCTCACTCTTTCTCTTTCATGAGGGTCTGTATTACAGTTGATTGTGCACTGCACCAGTCTACACAGCTGACAGTTACCTTTATCTCCCCTGCTGGGTCATCCTTTATTACCTTTTGGAGGGAAAGTGACAAGGGAGCAAGAGGCCGTACATGCTGAGTTCTTGTGTCCAGATTGCTAACAGGACAGACAGAGGAAGGTACTTAGGAGAGTTGAAATTTCCAAATCGCACTGTGAGGGTGAACCTCAGTTGTCATCAATGACTTTGACATTATTAGGCTAGACAGAGGGATGTCGGTGTGAATCATTTTCAATGTTCTTTCATATTCATAATGGACTAAATATAGTCAGAGGCAAGGGACTAGCAGGCACAGGCCCCAGGACAGTCATAGTAATGATTCTGATGGTGAAATGAAATATCAGCCTAGCTCCTGTCTGCCCCCTCCCCCACCCAGGGAAAAGAAACACATACACACAATTTCTCCAACCCAAAGATGAAACCAAAATATAGTTGCATAGTTGTTAGGTGTTTACCTTTTTTCCTCCAGGAGCTAAATTCCAACAACATTCCGTGAAGCCAGATGCTTAATTCTGATTTGTGGAGATTCAGAGTGCACATGTCCTGCCAACGGCAGCCAATTCCAACCCACCTTGGTGCAGTGCCAAAGCCCCACAGTCATATTTTTCAGTAAATGAGGAGACTAACATTTTAACTTATGTGAAGGGGCCTATGAAGTGGGGGCACAGTAAAATAAAAATAGATTTAACTCTTTCATTGTAATGCCATGAGAAATCGAAGTAGAGAAGAGGAAATGGACAGAAAGACCTTGGATCTGGATAAACTCTCACCAATCTCATTGCCATCAAATCAATTCTGACTGACAGCAACCCTATAGAACAGAAAGCTGTGGATTTCTGAGTCTGTAACTCTTTTCGGGAATAAAATGACTCGTTCTTTTCCCATGAAGCCACTGGTGGTTTCAAACTCCTGACCTTGCTGTTAGCAGCCCAACTGGTAACCATTATTCCGCCAAGGCTTCTTTGGAATAGGATGGAAGGGTTTTGATATTAGAATTAAACAGATGTATTATGATGTGGGCATCATGAGCTGAGGTTCTGTATTTAGTGTGTTAGCTCAATTGGTTTAGAGAGTCCCTAGAAGTTTATGCAATTGGTTGACTGAAAATTGAATGAGGTATAAATGCCAAAGGTGTCGAGAGGCCAGAATGCTGGAGAAGCCTATCATGTGAGGCCTTCTAGCTCAATCACTAGTTATTTCAACTTGAAGTGTCCAAAGGACACTCCTTCGAGGAGCTTCAGAAATTAAGTTGTGAGGAGAGCACTAGCATCCCTGAAAAGCTCTTCAGTGAAAAATCACTGTTACCAGATGGTCAGACAAAAGTCTGCCTTTGGATTTGACTCCTTGAATTCCCTAGGAAACATGAGATTTCAGAGTGGCACTTCACCCAACAAGAACAAGAAGCTCCTATGACTGAGCACTCAGTTGCTAACTGCAAGGTTAGCTGTTCAAACCCACCAGCAGCTCCATGGGAGAAAAGGTCTGATGGTCTGCTGTCTTAAAGATTATAACACCAGAAACTCTGTGTCCAATAGGTTTATAAACAGTTTGAATCCACTGGATGGCACACAACAACTTAACAACAAAAAAGACAACCCTATCCAAAAAAATAAGCAAAGGACATAAGTAGACATTTCATCAAAGAAGAAGTTTTTGTGTCCAACAGCATATGAAAAGATCTTCAGCATCATAAGCTATCATGGAAATGCAAATCAAAAACACAATGAGATAGCACCTCGCCCCATTAGAAAGAAGACAACATATGTTGAGAAAGTTGTGAAGAAACTAGAATCCTCATCCACTGCTGCCCCAGCCACTGTGAAAAATGGTGTGGTGGTTTCTCAAACAGCTGAATACAAAATTATTACCTGCCCCAGCAATCGCAATCCTAGGGACACAGGGTATGATAGGTAGGTTCATTGTGCCAACATGGTCAATGCACACATGTGGGATTAATTGAAGGGCAGAGAGATAAATGGCTCGGCGAGCCTCACCTTTCTTGTCTCTTGCTCTTTGATCATTGGACCAGTGAGTGGCTGCCTTGCTTGTTCTGTGCCTCAATTTGCAAGCTGCACTACCTGTGGGACTCCTAACCCGTGGATTGTGTTGCTGTAATTTGAGGTTCCTTCAAGACCTGCTTCACCACATCATTGAAATTTACATCTCTTGAGCTGGGGACTGTCAGACCCTGTCATCTGGCTGACTGTTGGTGACCTACCTGCCTTGCTGTTTGCTGCCTGTGGTCAGATAGCCTGAATTACTCTACAGAGGACTACCTGGCAGCCCTCAAGACTTGAAGGACTACCAGTGTCTCACAGCTGTCTCGGTGAGTTGCACTGAGCCATTTGTATTGCTTTATAGATTAATTAACTGTTTATTTCTTATGTTATCTATCTATCTAATTATTTGAGTTCTAGTTTTGATTCTCTAGAGAACCCTGTCTAACAACAGGGTAAGTCCAAAAGTATTGTTACTAAGGTTCCCATTCCTAACTGCATGAATTTATTTCAAATAACATGTATTTAAAAATGCCTCTTCTACTAGTGCATGGCTGAAAAATAATAATAAATCTCTCAGTAATACGCTTGTCTTAGTCTCATTAGGGTAACTTCCAAAACAAAACCCAAAAACCTCTAATCAAAACAGTAGCTTATAGGAATTACTGAGAGGCAAATGAGGGGTAAGCATGATAATGGGACAGAAGGAAAGAAATAGAGAAAGCTACTAGGGAGTAAAAATTATATACATAGGTATAAATATAGATATGTATGTATGTAAAGATATAAAGATAGGTTTATTTATCTAGGTATGTATCTATAAGTAAGTATAATAGGGAAGCAGATGGACTTTGGGCCTCTACTTAAATTTTGTCTAAGTACAAGAACGGTTTGTTATAATACTGTGGCATTGTATGATACTCACCTTCCTGACATGGTCGCTGAATACAAAACAGGTGTATAAGCAAATGAAGTGTAGAAAGCTGGTAGTGTCCGGTTATGAAAAGAGATAGTGTCTGGGATCATAAGGCTTGAAGTCAAACAAGTGACCATCTAGCTGAGAAGCAACAAAGCCCACATGGAAGAAGCATGCAAGGCTGTGTGATCATGAGGTGTAAATGGGAAAAGGTATCAGAAGCTCAAAAACAAGCAATCAAGCTGACGTGAAGGAACACAGGCAAGATAGAGACCCAAAGCCCATCTGTAAGGCAATTGGACAGTCCCTCACAGAGGGCCACAGAGAAGGGATGATATATTCAGGGTTCACTATCGCTCTGGTGGAACACACAACTATCCTCAGTTCTGTAAAATTTCCTCCTCCCACTGTATGACCCTGGTTTTACCTCACTAATCTTGCTAGTCCTGTGTATGTACATGGGTGCAACCAAGATCTTTCAATACATGAATTCAAGAGAGTCTCCCCTCCGAAACAGTAAGGGGGGTATTGATGGCCTGAGGGTGCGGGAAGAGAGGGGGGTAGTGAGGGAAGAAGGGGAATAGATATCTAAGATGAATGTATAACCCCTCTTGAAGGATACAAAGGGAATTTAAGGAGAATGGATACATGGGATGGAGTAAGTTAAAGCAAAATAATAATATACTGAAGGTTTATGGGGTGGTAGGGTAGGTCAGGGAGGGGATAAAAGAGCGCTGATACCAAGGAGATCAACAGAAAATATAATGAAAATGATGGGGCTAGCAATTGCTTGATGTAATGGAACTCTGGAATGTAATAATATCTGTAAGTGCTCCTCATAAAATGTTTTGGAGAAAAAAAAACCAAAATAACAGCTTCTGGGGACACCAACTGGGTCTGTTAAATTCAAAGCAGAAAGGTCAGCTCAGCGGGTTATGGTACCTGTTTTCTGAAATTCCAAAGGGGGCAGTACATGTGATATATTTTCTCTAAGGACGTACGGCAATCATGCAGGCTTAGTAGGAAGAAATTTTAAGAAAAAGAAAACTGCATTTTGAGAAAAGTTATGCTAACTAATTTTTCCTGCCACAGTAATGGTACCTGTGTACGCTTTGAGGTTAGCAAGGGAAACCTGACCCTATCCACCCCTCTGCCCTAATCTTGCCCTTCAGGCTTCTTTTTTGTTCCTCAAACTCAAAGAATACTTTAAAGGAACATGATTTGAATCCTTAAAGGATGATAAAACTGTTGTTTTGAGATGAGAGTTTCCTGGGAAAGGTGTAATTAGTTAGGTAATGTAGAGTCCGTTCAGACCCTGTGATCAATGGAAGGAAGCACTTGTCAGTTCGGAGCCTCTGTGAAAATTGTTGCTGTGCTTGAGTCTGTTGTTGCAGACACGGTGTTAGGTCATCTTCTTGGGGGCCTTTTCCTGTTTGGCGTGTCCTCTACTTTACCAGACATCATGTCCTCTTCCAGGGATTGGTCCTTCCTGACAACCTGTCCAAAGTGCAGGAGACAGTCTCTCCATCCTCACTGCTAAACAGCATCTGCCTGCACCTGCTTTCAAAACATAGCTGTCCATTGTTCTGGGCCCATGGTGCACTCAGTACTGCTAGCCAATGCAATAGTTCAAGTACATCCATTCTTCTTGGTTCTTTGTGATCCAGTCTCTGTGTGCAAATGAGCCATTTGAAAACACCAAGGGTTGGGCCAGCTGTCCCTTATTCCTCAAAGTGACAGATTTGCTATTTAAACCTCTAAAAGGGATTTTTGCTTTGCTCAATACAATAAGTCATCTGATTTCTGGACTGTTCCTTCCATTAGCATTGATTGTGGATCCAAGAACAATGAAATATTTGACAACTTCTGTCTTTTCTCCATTTATCATAATGCTGTTTATGGATTCTGTTTTCTAGACAATGAGCACAATTTAATACTGAATGCCTTATTTTTTTCAATCTTCATCAGCAAGTTCAGCAAGTCCTGCTCCCTTTCAGCAAGCAAAGTGGTGTCATTTTGTTAATGGGATTTTCTCCAGTCTATATTTGGCGCCCCATTCTTCTTCACACAGTCAAATTTTCTGATGATTTGCTCGGCACACAGATCAAACAAGTACATTGAGAGAATTCAATGCTGATGCACTCCTTCCCTGACTTTAAACCATGTACACTGTTCCCTCGGTCTGTGTGCACGACCTCGCCTTGGTCCATGGACGAGTCCCACAGGACCACAAGCAAAGGTTGCAGAGTTCTCATTCTTCTCAAGGTTTTCATAGTCTGTTATGACCCACACGGATGGGTGCTTTGGCATCGCCAATAAAACACAAGTCAGTGTCTTTCTGGTGTTCTCTGATTTGAGCCAAGAACCATCTGACATCCGCAATAATATTCCTGTGCCACATCCTCGTTTTGAATTCAGTTTGAGCCTCTGGCAGTTCCCTGTAAATGCACTGCTACAATCATTTTTGGAAGATCTACAGCAAAATTTTACCTGCATATAATATCAATGATATTAGTCTATAATTTGTGCGTTCTGTTGGGTCACCTTTCTTTGGAATGGGGGTCAATACAGATCTCTTCCAGTCAGCTGGCCAAGTAGTTGACTTCCAAATTTCTTGATATAGATGAGTGAGTGCTTCCAACTGCTTGACACAAACAGAAAATGTTTATTGTAACAGAATTGTCTATCAGTAGATGGATAAATAAAATCTGGTATATGCATATAATGGAATGTTATGTAGGTAGACAAAGAAAGGAGCCCTGGTGGTGTAGTGGTTACATGTCAGGCTGCTGACCATCGGTCAGTAATCCAAAGCCACCAGCCACTCCTCTGGAGAAATACAGGGCTTTCAACACCCAGAAAGAGTTCCTGTCTCAGACACTCGCAGGGGAATGGCTGCCCTGTTAAAGGGTCGCTGTGAAGTAGCACCGACTCAGTGGCAGTAAATCTGGTCTTGGTTTTTTTAATAGAGTAAAAGGAACTTCACATGTATGCCACAATGTTGAACCTTGAAAACACGGCCTGAATGAAACAACGCCGTCACAAAAGCACAAGTACTACGATCTCACTTACATGAAACAAGCAATGCATAGGAAGCCGAGATTATTGATAGTGGCTAAGGGCGAGAGGATGAAGGGAGACTTTCTAAGGGGGCATTGTGTTTCTGTCGGTGGTGGTAAAATGGTCCAAAGTGGGTCAGAGGTAAGGATGGCACTAGATGCAAATTATAATCAATAGCACTGAGTTGTAAATGTGGAACTTGGTGTGTTGGTGAAAGTCACTGCCTATGTGTTTTCACCATAATAAAACACACGCACACACATAGGTGCACAAGAGGCCATTTATGGGACAGGACTATGTGGGAGAAAGCAAAAAAAAAAAGGCACACCAGCTGGGGCCTGGGGTATTCCATCTTTCCTGTTGTCCAGGATCTGCAAAGAAAGCTGCTTTAACTCAATTTCACTCACAACTGTTACTTGCTTGCCAATTAAAGGAAGGAAGGAACAGTTTCCTCGGCTACGTCATCCAGGGGTTCTCTGGCCCAGGCCTCTGGTGGCATGGAAACAAACACCTGTCCTTTCGACTGTCCATGCACAGAGGTAACCCCTTGTGTGAGAGCAGAACTGCCCCACAAGACCCTCACACTATAATCTTTATGGGGAGAGATTTCCAGGTCTTGCTTCTGGGGCTGCTGGGGGAGGGAGTGTTTCATACAACCAGCCCATTTGCTAGCAAGAGAGTGTCTAACTATGTGTCACCAGAGCTTCTGAAAGATCACCTACGCTCATTCACTGCAGGTTGCTGCCTCACCTCTACCCACCTTCAAGGATGGAATCAGTAGGTTCAGCATTACAAAAATGAAGTGATCTATAGCTGAGGAGTGGTGACTCGTAGTGACCCTATAGGACAGTGTAGATCTGCCCCATAGGGTTTCCAAGGCTGCCACATCTGTGTCCAGCAGAGTGACTGGTAGGTTCACACTGCCAACATTTCCATTAGCGGGTGAGTGGTACTATCAGAGAGGAAGTGAGTGCTGTGGAGAACACTGCAGGAGTTATAACTTTAAATACACTCCATTGTGCATTTCCACAATGGCAACATTATTGGAGGGATTAATACACTAAGTCAATTATAGTTTGCAATTGTCACAATAAACCAAGATTTTGCTCGAAATATTGAGTACCGGGCACAAACAATATTATAAAAGAAAATACAAACTCTTGTGACAGGAAAAGGTATGTTAGGAGGTAAGCAAAGTAGGTGTTAACAAATCCAGGGACAAAGAACAGTAAGTGATCTAAAATCAATGGGGAAAAGAGTGTAGGAATCCTGGTAGGGGTTGATCAAGGACAATGTAACTGAGAGGAATTATTGAAGCCCAAATGAGGGCTGAACATGATAGTGGGACAAGAGGAAAGTAAAAGGAAATAGAGGAAAGAACTAGGAGGCAAAGGGCATTCATAGAGCTCTAAATACAGGCCTGTACATATGTAAATATATTTATATATGATGATGGGGAAATATATCTATGTACAGATATTTACAGGGTTAGTATTAAGGTAACAGATGGACTTTGGACCTCTACACAAGTTCTCCCCCAACGCAAGAGCACTTTGTTCTATTAACCTGGCATTCCATGGTGCTCACCTTCCAGATACTATCGCTGAAGGCAAAGTGGGTGCATAAGCAAATGTGGTGAAGAAAGCTGATGGCGCCCGCCTATCAAAAGATATAGCATCTGGAGTCTTAAAGGCTTGAAGATAAAAGAGTGACCATATAACTCGGAAGCAACAAAGCCCACATGGAAGAAATACACGAGCCTGTGTGATCACGAGGTGTCTATGGGATCAGGTATGAGGCATCAAAGGCTCAGAACAAAAAATCATATCATTGTGAATGAGGGGGAGTGTGGAATAGAGACCCAAAGTTCATCTGTAGTGGACAACTCCTTACAGAAGGGATGCGGGGAGAAGAGTCAGGGTGAAGTATATCACAGATGAAACATACAACTTTCCTCTAGTTCTTTAATGCTTCCTCCCACACACTATCATGACCCCAATTCTACCTTAAAAATCTGGCTAGACCAGAGCATATACAAGGGTACAGACTAGAGGTGGAAACACAGGTAATTCAGGCTAGATAACACCTCAGGACCAATATTGAGAGTAGCTATACTAGGAGGGAAAGGGGAAGGTGGGGGAGCATAAGGGAAACCAATCACAATAATCTACTTATAATCCCCTCCTAGGGGGATGGACAACAGAAAAGTGGATGAAGGGAGACAGACTGTGTAAGACATGGAAAATAATAATAATCTATAAATTATCAAAGGGTCATAAGGGAGGGCGGATGGGGGAGGGACGGGTAAAAAGAGGAGCTGATACCAAAGGCTCAAGTGGAAAGAAAATGTTTTGAAAATGATGATGGCAAAAAATGTACAAATGTGCTCGACAAACTGTATGCATGTACATATTGTGATAAGGTTGTATGAGCCCTCATTAAAATGATTAATTAATAAAAAATTTAAAAAGGAGATACAGGTGGAGCCAGTCTGTCAATCAGGTCACAGCCTGCTGGTGCCCCTTATGGGTGTATCATTCTCATAATGAAGATCCTGGGACCTTTCTCTCTCTCTCTCTCTCTCTCCTCTCTCTCTGCCTTCACGTTCATGCCACCAAGCCACATGGAGAACTGCTGGGGCCTGGAGATGCATCCACTGCCACTGGATCCACAACCCTTGGCACCCACTTGTCTGTGATCTTGCAATTTGCATCATTGCTTGTGGCTGCATGAGTCTGAAGAGGCATTTATGGACTAGTATCTGACTTATGGACCAATATCAGCCTCATGGACTTGATTTGGACTGGACTTGGATGTTTTCTTGATATCTAATTACTCCTTGATATGAATATCAATGCTTCTTACACATATATGAATGTCCTCAGATTTGTTTTGCTACCTAACCTAGCCTTATTCATACAGAGTGAAAAACATTGTTTTTCACCACATCAATGAATTGGCTTCTAAGTATGGCTGGCGTCTCTCTCCCAACCCCACCAGTACCTTTCTCAGTGCCAAAGCCTCTTTTCCAATTTAGAATCCTTAACAGGAACAGAGCACCCAGTAAGCAAGGTAAGCACAGATTTACTTGTGGTACCTATTCAATTAGGAGGTAAACAGGTGAAAGAACGGCGAAGCTGCTTACTATTGATTACTAAGTAAGCACAAGCAAGCCTGTGTTTACTGGATTACAGGATACTTGCAAAGAACAATCCTCTCACCATATATATTTTAAAAGCCTTCACACAAAAAGAGAAAAATCTATAAACCCATGGTGATTACAAGCTGAGGGAATGGCAGGAAGTCCCTATAACTGATGTCTCCAGACGGACACAGAACCTCACGGCACCATTGGCATGTAGCTTCTGGTGGACCTGATACAAGTGTGATCCAACTCTGTAAACCCAGATTACCATGAAATCAGTGTTCAGGCCAAGAAGCAAGCAGTGGTGAGGACTTGTTTGTGTGCCATATGACTTCAGAGGTGCAACCACTTACATATATCATTCCAGGTTATAATAACTCTTCAAATACACTCCATTGTGCATTTCCACAATGCCAACCTTCTTGGAGGGATTAACACACTAAATCAATTATAATTTGCAATTGTCGCAATAAACCGAGATTTTGCTCCAAATATTGAGTACCAGGCATAAACATTATTATAAAAGAAAACACAACCTCTCATGACAGGCAAAGGTAGGTTAGGAGGATCAGCAAAGCCTGATGGTTTGATTGGAAGGCCGTGATGATAGGACCGTTGGTCTCAGGCCAGGAGACTTAGAGAGGAGGTATTGTCAGTGCTTCTGAAGCAGGTGACTGGGAGGCAAAACTCAATACAGGCAGAGTCTTGAATGAGCTGCTGATGTTGGCTGCTTTTCTGTCTCGGTGTCTGGTTTGCTCCACAGCAGTGAGGAAGTAGGCAGAGACTAGAAAGTAAACCGAGGAGGCGCTGTTGCTGCTGATTCCTCATCCCATCTCGATGCCCAGCTTGCCTGTTGGGTAAGTGGCTTCACCTCCAAAGTCTTATGAGGTTTTCTTCAGCTTTTCTGATGGACTTGTGCGCCTTTTTCTCATGTTTATTAACTTCTGCTTGGGAGTCCTCGAGGTTATTGGTGCAGTTCTCTGCCTCCTCCATTCACACGGCAAAGACTGTAAGTTTGCTATTAGTTTTTGGTATCTTGCCCCTTAGCTTTTGTGTTTCCCTTTGCTGCATGGGCTTTATCTACTCTATCATTTCATCCTTTCTCTGTGTTGCTTCCCTCATATCCTGTATGACTCTAAGCATCTTTCTGAAGATTTTTCCGTGGGAGGCCAACATCTGCCTTTTCTGTGACTGCCAATAGGTCCAGGTCATCCTCTGACGTTTGATTTTGTTTCTCTTTTCTGGTTGAAGCTGTGGAAGCAGTTTGCTGCTATTTTTTTTTGGTCAATTTACTGGAACTAGGTGCCATTTTCCTGGGAGTCACAGAGACCTGGGCCAACTCTTTGGGAGGTTGATGTTGGTGCTTCTGCAGGTTGCCTATAGCCAACTGCCTTGATGGGTTGTGTTTCACGTTTGTCCTGCTGGGGTTTCTCTCTCTCCTTGGCTTATGCTTTGTGCTACAGCCACCTTCAGGCCGCCATAAGGGATGTTTGCAGCTGTGCAGGCTGCGGTCTGAAGGAAAGTGTTGGCCGTGGTGCGGGGGTGCATAGTTCAGGGATGGGGATGATGGGGTAGGTGTTGGGTGGTCTGTTCCTGACTAGGGGCACTTCCGCCAGGAAGGCGAGTGGGAAGGAGGTCTCTGCTACTTCTGTTAGTGCACAGTTCCACTGTTCAGAGCACAGAGGGCAGGGGGTGTGGCGGAAGGAGAAAGTAGAAGGGAGAATGCAATTGAGAGCCCTGTAGCCCTGGGTCACTAAGCCACAGCTACACAAGCTTCTGCCGGACTTGGTTGTCTGGCAGGCCTGGAGGGTTGGAGCAGGCAGGGAACCTCTGGTGGTGGGAGGGGTGGGGCAGGAAAGGGCTGGCTGGCGGGTCTGGGAGCACCAAGGTGGGGCTGGTACCTCTTAGAGTGGACACTGGCTGGTGGGTCTGCAAGGAGCACCAAGACTGGGCAGAAGCTCCTGCCATAAGCCTGGCTGGCGCCTATCAAGATGGAGCGAGCACTGGAATGCTGAAAAAGAGGCAGATAGTGGGCCTGAGATCTCAGGAGTCTGCAGGGAGCACAGGCGGTGGGGTTGTAGTCAGCTTCTGGTTCAAAATTGTGCTGTGGGCTGTCTCGGGGATCAACCCACAGCCTCAACACCTCTACTCGCTTCCCAGATCTCCCCTCTCACCCATCTCTGCTAAGCTCCTGATGTGAGCTACCTACCTGGTCGCCATCCTGCCCCTCTGCCCAACCCACCCATGGCTTAGAGGTGCTATGTTAGCACAAAAAAAAACACTATTTTTGTTGGCACCATATTATATTGGTCAATAAGCAAAGTAACCGCATGCTTATCTACCTTTTGGAATAGTAACCTCCTGGCACCAGGATTCCCAGGTCTATCCTGGATCACACACATGTACTGTTCTAACAATTTCTCAGCTGATGGTCAATGGCCACCATTGAGAAGTATTGCTTGGTAGTGACTTCTTATCTCCTATATTCAGGTCTACTCCCTCTACCTCTTTCCTTCCAAATCCTTACCTCTACCTCCACGTCTCTCTCCCTTTCTTCAACCCTCTTTTTTCAACTCCCACACTCTCTGTCTCTCTTTTTTTCTACCTTTCAAGTTTATTTAAAATTTTCATCTGCGATACTCCTTCTCTTCATTGCTAAATGTTAAACATTTGCAAAATAATTGCATGCTCTTATCTTAGTAGCTTCTTGAGGGAAAGAAAAGCTAAGAGTGTGATCAATTTGAGTTTCTGGAATTTCTTTTAATATTTAAAAATTTTGGTATTTAAAGGGATAATTTTTATTTTGCTGAAATATCCTACCTCATCCCTCTGCAGATGACAGATAAATTATCATGTTAACAGTATTATCATAAAATAACAGTACTGAGTCTAAAACTCAATTTGACCGTTACTTGACCTAATGCACATGGATAGTACTTTACACTAACAGCTTCATCTGTAAAATGTCAATATCATAATTATACTTGATTCTCATTTAATTTTGAGGTTAAATGAAAGATTACTTATAAGACATTTCCAAGACCTGCAACATAGTAATTAAGCTCCGTATTTATGTGGGTCCTGGCTTCACGTTGCCTCAGAACCCACACAGACATTGTCTACTTGACCATTTCTCTAGCACACTGCAAAGAAGCGCAGTGTAATTGAAAGAGAATGGGCTCCCAGAGTCAGATCAGCCCAGTTTAAATCCAGCCTCAGCCACTAGCTCTGTGACCTTAGGCTCATTTCCTCAGTGAAAAAAATGGCAATAGAAAAAGGTCTAGCATCTCTATTTAAAAGTTCGTTCCAATTGGTAAGAAAATAATAGAGCCCTAAAATTTAATAGCCCAAGAAGCAGTAATTCACAAGAAGTCAGAATGCTGCTAATAAATTAACCCATTAAAATGTTCAACCCTATGCTTGAGTTTTAAAGATGGAAAAGTACAATACTTTCATCTATAAATGAGTGTTTCCATAAATGGCTGTAGTCCTTGCTATCTGGTGAAATGATGACATAGTTGCTTTAGGTTGGGATAGTGTATTATAATGCAACTGTTCTCCAAACACCAAACTTACGGTCATCACATCGATGATGACTCATAGAGATGCTGTAAGACAAGTTAGAACTTCCCTTGGGAGTTTCTGAGACTGTAACTCTCCATGGGAATAGAAAATCCTGTCTGTCTCCATTAGGAACCTTGGTAGTTTCGAACTGCTATCCTTTCAGTTAGCTCAATATGTAACCACTATGCCTTTAACAGTACCATGAATGCTCATAGTGTTGATTCAAACAGTTTTCTTTGTGTATGTTTGTGTGTAAATACTCTATATAAAAAATACACCTAGATAAAGGTATACTGTCTCTTTGCTTTCAGCAGGTGCAGTGATAGATATGTACACATGGTGACTTATACCCTTTAGATAAGCATATTATTTCAAGTTCTCTCAATTGGTATATAGGAGTTTCAAATTGTTGATACACTCAGTTTCTAACCAAAAGGTTGGAGGTTCAAATCCATCCTCTGAAGCAAGGCCCAGTGATCTGTTTTTGAAACATTGGCCATTGAGATCCCTAGGGAGCAAGATGGTCATCCTCCAGGAATTGACTCAAAGGCAAGTGCAGTTCTGCTGTTCTTTGATTTTTTGTTTTTAAGAGGAACATATATTTTATTATGAAAACCAGGACACATTCCAAAAGGAAGTTGGGAATATTCAGAAGTATGCCAAGAAAACAAGAATAAGTCAGGAAAGTTGCCAGGGAAGGAAGGAAACATGATTTTCCTATCCACAAATCAAGATCCAGGAAGTTCCACATGTGGCTGCATCTGCTGGAAGAAACGGACCATTTGCTCAATCTACTCTGAATCGCTAGAGGGGAAAGCAACGGGGGCCTGGGGTCTGATCCAGACAGTAGCATCCTAGAGCCCAGGATGAGCTGCTCCACTTCCTTCTGCTAATTGTTTTGTGCTGTGCATTGCAGTGTTTCGTTCTATAGCTCATTGACCCCGGATTGGGGAATCCACCTGAGTTGCAGTCAATTAATATGACCCTTCTAGCCAGAATTCCTTATGCGATGTATTATAATTCTACACTCGATGCCTGTGGCTATGATCCCACTTTGGAAGGAATTCTCTGTTACAGGAGTAAGGTAGGGTTAAGTCCTGTTCTTAGTGCTTGTGGTAGTCACATAATTTTGTAACAACTTGATAAATATTTCTAGGGGTGGAGTCAGTCAGGTCAGTCAGGTCACAGCCTGATGAAGCCTCCTTGTGGACCTGTCCTTCTTATAAAGATTCTGGGAAATTCCTCTCTTTCTCCCTGGAGGTGGGATACACATACTCTCTCTCTCTGCTTCACCTTCGCGTTGAGGAGGCACACCTAGAGAACTGAAGGAGCATCATGCCAGTGCTAAGATGCTTCCTCCACCACTGGATCCATAAGACTTTCCACCCACTGGCCTAGGATCTTCCTGCATTTGGCATTATTGCATGTGCTGTGTGTTTCTGAAGAGGAGTTTATGGACTAGCCTTGGACATGTGGGCTAATATCAGGCTTATGGATTTGATCTGGACTGGGCTGGAATGTTTTCTCAATATACAATTGTTCTTTGACATGCAGCTCTCTCTTACACACATATGAGTGTCTCTGGATTTGTTTCTCTAGTCAAACTAGACTAACACAAAGCTCTTGTTGTTAGATGCCATAGACTCTCTTCTAACTCATAGAGACCATGGGCACAACAGAACAAAACACTGCCTGGCCCTGCCCCATCCTCACAATCATTCTTATGTTTGAGCCCATTGTTGCAGCCGCTGTGTCCACCATCACTTTGAGGGCCTTTCTCTTTTTCACTGCCCTTCTACTTTATCAAGCTTGATGTCTTTCTCCAGGGACTGAGCTCTCCTGACAATATGTCCAAAGTCTGTACGATGAAGTCTGAATTTGCTCTAAAGAACACTCTGGCCATACTTCTTCTAAGAAGGTTTATTCATCCTTGTGGAAGGCCAAGAGTCAATGTTCTTCACCAGAAACCCACGTCAAATGCATGGATTCTTCTTTGGTCTTCCAAGGTTCACATGAAAAATGCCATGGCTTGAGTCAGGCACACCTTAGTCCTCAAAGTAACACTCTTGCTTGTCAATATGCTAACGAGGTCTTATGCAGCTAAGTTACCTAATGCAACACATCTTTTGATCTCTTGACTGCTGCTTCCATAAGCATTAATCATAGATCCACGCAGGGCAAGATCCTTGACAAGTTCAATCTTTCCTCCATTTATCATCATGTTACCTTCTTGTCCAATTTTGAGGACTTTGGTCTCCTTTACATTGAGTTATAATCCATAATGGGGGCGGACATCCTTGATCTTCATCAGTAAATACTTCAGGTCTTTCTCACTTTAGGCAAGCAGGTATGTCATCTGCATATGAAAGGTTGTTAATAAGCCTTCCTCCAATCCTGATAACCACATTCTTCTTCATATAATCCAGCTTGCGTGATGATTTTTCACTATACAGAGTGAATGGGTTTGGTGGGATACAAGCCTATAACACACCTTTGTGATTTTAAACAATGCATACTCCCCTTGTTTCATTTGCAAAAGTAACTCTGGATCCATGTACAAGTTCTTCATGAGCACAATCAAGTGTTCTGAAATTTCCATTCTTCGTAAGGTTATCCATCATTTGTTATGACACACACAGTTGAATGCCTTGGCACAGTCAATGAAATACAAGTAAATTTCTTCCAGTCAAGATCCATCTGACATCAGCAATGATATCCCTTGCTCCATGTCCTCTTCTGAACCCAGTCTGAACCTCTGGCAACTCCCTGTCAATGTGCTGCCGCAACTATGTTGGTTAAGCTTCAGCAAAATTTTACTTACATTTAACATTGCTCTATAAATTGAGCATTCGGTTGGGTCATCTTTCTTTGGAATGGGTATAAATACGGATCTCTTCCAGTCTGTTGGTCAAGTAGCTGTCTTTCAAATTTCCTGGCATAGACATGCAAGTGCTTCATCCACTTCATCAAACTTCTAAATTGGTATGCCATCAATTCCTGGATCCTTGTTTTTGGGAAAAGCCTTCATTGTAGCTTGAACTTCTTCCTTCAGCACCAATGGTTCTTTCTCATATGCTACCTTCTGAAATGGTAGAATATCAATTAGTTCTGTTTGGACAGAGATTCCGTATTTTTCCATCTTATTGGTGTGAAAAACTCTTTATTTCCATAGGGAGCATCTTTAAAACTATTTTAAGACAGAATAGGGATTAAGACACTGTGTTAGTCTGGGTTGAGAAACAAATCCATAGACACTCATATGTGTATATGAAAGAGCTTTATTAAAAAGGGTAATTATATATTAAGAAAACATCCCAGCTCAATGCAGATGAAGTCCATAAGTCTAATTAGCCCAAATATCCAATACCAGTCTATAAATTCCTCTTCAGACTCATGCAACACGCATACTGATGTCAATGCCAGAGGATCACAGAGCAGTGGGTGGAAAATCTTGTGGATCCAGCGGCGGTGGAAGCATCTCAGAGCTGGCGTGGGTCTCCACATGGCTCCTCCAGCTCCAGGGTTCTGGTTCCATCAGCGTAGCTCCATATGTCTTGTCAACAGGAATGTCTCACAGGGACAGAGTGTAGCTGGCCTCCAATGACCTATTCATCTCTGTCGTACCTCCAGATGAGGTCTTCAAGGGGCAACCTGATTGACACCCTAGACTACTCTCTCCTCAAATTGACAGTAGATTACGTAACTGCCACAGCCCCCATCATTGATTTTCCTTGGGAGTGGGGTCAGGTAAAAGCCAAGTCAGACCTCATCAAAGTCATTCGTCACTGTGTAAGAGCCATCTGGAGCACAGAGAGAAATCATAGGATTGTTTGGAAATGCACATCCAAGATCTTTGTCTGAAGTGGCAGAGGCCCCAAGGACCACTGCACCACTGACTGAGAAAAGAAGATTTAGAGAAGGATGTTGGAGGCTGGTTTTCCTTTCTGCTCATCTGGCCTGAGACTGAGATGGTGTGGCGGTGGGTGAAACTTAGAACCAGGAAAAGAGTGTATGCAGACAAATTCTCTATTTAAGAAGCCTAGGAGACCAGGATTCTGATGGAAGGAGGCCTTCACGCTCATGAATTGGAGATGTATCCCAGCCACATTCTCCTAAGTGAAAGTTCTTCCCCACAATGTCCCCCACTTTAATGCCAATTTTAAGGTGCTGATTGCAAGCACCTGGCTGCTACAATAACTGCGTGAAGCCTAACTGCCTGAAGGTTGTCTGCCATCAAGAGCAATCAGACCCTATAATATGTCTGTCCCTCCCTAAGTAGCACGCACACCCTTCTGCTAAGGTCATAGACTTTTCTCCTGGAACCCTTAAGACCAAGGCAGCTCAGAGACAATCGAGATTAGCCTACCATCTGAACTCTAGAACCTGTTTATCCTGTTATGTGTGTACCTTCCTGTCACATGCATGCCTCTAGGACCTCCCCATCCTATTGCATGCACACCTTTAGCTCACCCCCTTCCCAGTACTGATAAGCCTCTAATATGCAGTATGGGTGTGGCGTGGCTTGAACGCCTGAGATTAAATAAGCTTGTGAAAGAATACATTCACCCTCATTCTGGTTCTGGCAGCCATGGAAGAGGTGAGCACTTGCCTGTCTTGTCTGTTGTTCCTTTAATTTATTCCTAGGACCCATTAGAATGTGGAGACTGGTCTCCCCTACAAGCTAGAGCAAAAGGGGGGCTGGGTTCCTACCCCACAGAGGCCTGCATGCCTGAGAGACTACAGACCAGAAAAAGAGAAAGACAGACAGAGCCTTGGTTTCTGGCTGAGGAGAGGTGTGGCTGTGGACCAAAGATTACATTCTTATTGTTTAATGATCCTGACTTTTAGTAACTCCCCTAATTAGTAACCCCCAGAATTGGCATCTCTGGGTGAAATGACTGATCCAACCCAGGAGACATGGAGAGTGGTAGAGGGGGAATGGCCGATATTAGAAGAGGTAAAGAAGGATGGAGAGTGGAAGCATATCTGACCCCTGCCTGGTGGCACTGAGCAAGCCAAAGAGGTCAGGCCTGGCCACCCCCAGGCTAGTTATTGTCCCACTGCGTTCCGCATCCAGAAAGTTCAGCTTCTGGTCACACGCGAACATGCTAACATTCTCAGGAGACACTGTGTTCAATGTAACAATAGCAGCCTCCAGGAAGCATTCAGAAATGACTGGGAGAATTCTATTGTCATAGGACTAAGGCGAGCACTGACTTTGTTCAATGGATGGGAGGCACAAAGGCTAAACATCCTACAATCTGAACAACGTGGTGCTGTCCCGCACACCCTGCCCACAGTCCTCATTCCACGCCTACTGCATACAAATGCAGAATCTCTAATTACGGGCTTTGAAACACTACAAGAGCTGGAAAATGTCAGGGGTAAAGAGACCTTGGGTGGATATTTGGCCATTACACTCCCTCTACCTGTGTCTAAGATGAAGCTCCCCCGCCTCCCCCCAAGGATCTTATTAGGATCCTCCCCCAGTGTATCTTATTTTCTTCCTCTATAGGTTTTATAACTATCTGGAAACCATAAGCCAGGCATCACCATGTTGCTAGCAAACTACTACTATGGGACCACAGAGGGCACACTTCAATTCAAGGAGGCTATGGGATTGCCGCCCCCCACCCCTCGCCCCCCCCCCAACCTGGCCCTTGGCATTGCAACAAAGGCCCTCTCAGGTTTCTCCCCCACTCCCCCGCCCCCACCCCCGTGCCCTCCACCCCGCACCTCCCCCTATCACTTCCCTTTTTTTGCCTCCAGGGAACAAGGGCTTGGGGAGTCTTCGATTTTATTCCTAATTGCATGTGAAGTGTTGTAAACCCCATGGAGTACATAAAACTCTAATCTATTTTCGTCCCCATTAATTTCCCACCTTTTTTCATTTATAACTTGCTCTCCTTTCTCTGCAATGCCCCCCTTTCCCTGGTGGATTTGTAAATTCTCCCTGTATTCCCTCCCACACCCCGGCAGGCATTAATTCAATCTCCAGTGAGGAGTTTTGCATGTTTCCATTTAAATCTTCCCGGGAGCCCAAGTACTCCTGGGGGCCGGGGTTCTGGTCCAATGGCGGGTCAGGAGGAATGTGGGCAGCCTGACCTCCAACTCTGGCCACCTCCCGGGCCTTGCCCATGTCTCATTTCCAGATCCTATGGTGTCAACCAGCTGCCTTGTGACTTAATTTTATTGCCGGCAAAATGGGACTCAAGGTACCGGCCCATTGCGCACTTGACAGGCATGTTGTACAGAGCAGTTAATTAGAGGGTGGCCTAATTCCTCTCTCCTGACTCTCCTGGATTGTGCCCTGCGGCCCCATTCTCTTGTGTAGGGGTTGTAAATTTACCACCATGGCACTCAAAGGCAAGACACACCACATATTTAACTTTTCTAAATCAAATTAGCTATGACCCTGAACCCTGGCTCGTTGGGGTATTGAGAAGGTAAATCATAGTCATGACCAGGCCTTTCCCGTGAAGGACAACGCAGGGGCTTTACCCGGTGCAGCACATTGGGACAAAGGTTGTAATCCATATTATGCCTTGTTCTATGAACGTATGAGCCTTGTTCGCACATCACTGTCTCCTGACAAGCGGCGCTGCATCAGTGCCTGAAACCAAAAGGCAGAAAGTAATGAATGGTCCATAGTCTGAGCTCTAATTCCATCCAAACCTCAGCATCATCTTGAATACTTTCCACACACTGGTGACCTCTGAACTGACAAAGTGACCAGGACACATTTCAGGGAATCTGAGAGGGTTGTGACCATAGCCAATCTCCCCGATACATTTGGGAAAGGGAGAAGAGGTAGTTTGCATACAGGAAAGGCAGAACGATAGAAGTATGCTGGGTGGACGAATGGGCTTGGCTGAGGGGGTGTCCTCATCAGAACAAGGACACGTGGAACAAGGGCGAGATCGTTTTTTGTCCTTCCTCATTCCTGCCTGTTGGCTCCACAAAGACCCAGGTGACCGCTGTTACTATGAACTCATAACAACCATCTTTGGAAGAGCAATTAATTCTATTTGCCACATCTGTGGAAGGAATGAAGCCGCTGCTCTTTTGGTACATATATTGGTCTTGTATTGTTCTTTTTTGTTTTATTGTCCTCCCTATTGTAACTGTGGTAATTTCCCTTCAGGATAGAAGTCAGGTTCAGCCTCTGTGTCCCTCTCTAGTGCTCCACACAGTCAATACCCTGTAGACCGCTTTCCTGAGCTCTTGAGCTTCAGGAAGCATTGAATGCAAAGTCCGGTCTTCAGTGAGTGAATAATGCCCTGATTGGGAGTTGGTGGTTTCACCTCTACCTCTATCTCTATCAATGCCGCCAGCACTCCTCCTTCCTCTATTTCCCACAATATTAGAACCATGCCGAGTGTGTTTTTAAGGAGGAGAATGAAGTCTCTTTTGCAAGTCATTTATTTATTATTTATGTATTTATTTAACCTAGCAACAGTGATATTTTGCTCTCTTATCTGAATTAAATTCTGCCCCCTCAGCTGCCCTAGTCCCTCAAGCTCAGGCCTGATTTAGGAATTAAAGTTGGTTATTGGTTAAAAAAAAAAAACAAAAAAAAAACTTTCCGGCAATTCTTTATGGATTAAACTGTTACTCCCTAAAAATGGGCATATATATATGCGGATGTCCTAACCCATGCATTGGTGAAGGTGACTCTATTTCTATTTAGGGACTTCCTTGTAGAATATTATTAAATACATGTATAAGGTCATGCTGGAGAAGAGTGGAGCCTTGTCCTTTCTGAGTGATGTCTGGTAAACTGGAGAACAGACTGAGGCGGAGACAACAGAAAGATGTCATAGACAAATATATCTACAATCCAAGAAAAGCCAAGAGACAAAGAAGGCTTTCTCAACAGTAAACGGAGAGAGTATGGTCCTATAGGTAGCCTGAATTTGGGTCCTAGCCTCGAGAACTGTGAGATGATACAGTACATTCCTGTTCCTTAAAGACGTCTACTTGGTGGCTTTTTTGGGTCAGGACAGCCCTAGGCAACAAAGACCCCTCTTAGGTCCCCACCCTGGGTGAAGGACGTCCCACTGCTGCTGACGCATAGCACCTCTCTAAGATAGGGTAGAACTGTCCCGTGAGTTTCCAAGACTGTAACTCTATAGGAATAGAAAGCCCGGCCTTTCTCCCAAGGTGCAGCTGGTGGTTTCAATCTGCCGACCTTGCAGTTAGCAGCCCAGTGTGTAAACCACTACGCCACCTGTGTAGGGAGAGAACAAGAGCAGAGTCAGGGTTGATGGGGCTGCACTGTACAGACTGCTGTGTGATGCAAGCCCCAAACTGGGTTTGGAGAGACATCGCCAACTCAGTTCTGAGGTTCTCCCATCCACAGTTTCATCTTTTTACAACTGTTTTTATTTATTTTTATTCTTTTATAAACAGTTTTATTGGGACATAATCCAACTATCCCACAATGCAATAGTTCAATTATATCAAGACATGTATGCTCTTGACCACAGCTAATATTAGAGCATTTTCTTCTTTTTTCTTGTACTCCTGGTCATTAGCTCCCCACTCTCTCCGGACCTTCCCAGCTGAACCCCCAAGGAACCACTTACTGGCCTGACAGCTTCACCCACCGTGGATTTCACAATCTGAAAAGCATAGACAAATACAAAGCATAGAGTCAAGAAGACTAACAGCCATAACAAAAGCACACGAAAGTGGGCCTCTTAATCTGGTCAAGCTCAGCTGCCTCCTTAGCCCCTAGATTCTACGATCCATTCTTCTGTTGGGGTCACCTTGACCTTACAAGCCACCTGTTCTCATCTGTTGTGGAAAATCCACCCACCCACCAAAGTCTAGAAAGTTAGCTTCCATTACATATTGCCAAGCAGCTTCTCTCCTGGGAATTAAAAAAAATTAATTTAAAATAAATTCCCTAGGAAACTCCAAACTCCAGTAAACATATACTAAATTATTCCTAGTAATTCTCTTGAGATTTAACCTTTCTGCCCCCACAGCTCTCTAAAAGGACCTTTAATGTAAAGCTCTTTAAATGTTCTTCCCAAATTTGCCCTCAGCTTCTTCTGTCAAAGTTGCAGTTTGCCTAACCTGTAAAATCCATTGAGTACCTATTATTGTCAGCTTTGGAGCCTCAAAGACAGGGAAGCTCATGTTTTAATAGCCTGTTCTCTACTTAAAGGTGTTCCTGGGTGGTGCAGATAGGTTACAAACTAAGAGTGGTTGGGGTTCATATCTCAGAAGCACCCCAGAAAGCAAGCTCTGAAAACCTTTGGGACACAAGTCTGCTGAGAACCATGTGGAGTGCATTCTTGATGGTTTTATAAATGTATGGTATAATTCCAGGCTGTTGCAATTGTTGTAACAAAATATGAAACTAACATACATGTAGCAACTTCATAGTAGGTCCATTTCGAAGAGAGGACATTAGAGGAAACAGGTGAAAGTGGGGAGTGTCATAGGCAGATATCTGGGGAGGAGGTTCAGGAGGTCAAAGCTAATGCAGAAGGAACAAGATAGGGAAGGAGGTGAAGATGGTAGCCAGCGTCTAGACAAGTGGTTCTCAACCTTCCTAGTGCCGTAACCCTTTCATACAGTTCCTCCGATGTGGTGACCCCCAACCATCAAATTATTTTGTTGCAACTTCATCACTATCATTTTGCTACTGTTATGAATTGAAATGTAAATATCTGATATGCATGATGTCCTTTCATTGTTACAAATTGAACATAATTAAAGCACAGTGATTAATCACAAAAATAATATGTAATTATATATTCTGAAATATTTATTTCTAATGATAAATAAATGAAATTTTGTCTTGAAGCACAGTGTAGCATAGGTAACAGTCTTAATATAACAACAGTAAACTACATTGCAACATTTTACCACAGTAAGGGTAAAAAGCATACTGAGATAGCTTCTTTCTCACCAGATCAGAAGTTCTCAGGGCAGTCTTTGCAAGAACACAATGAAGATCATCTTCCACAACAAGTCTACCTCTGTATTTAGACTTGATAACCAACACGCTGGAAAACCCTGTTTCACAAAGATAGGTTGTTGGAAATGGAGCAACACAGTCCCAGGCAGAACAGGATATGAATGCAACATTGCTCCAGAATTTGTAACTGGAATTGTAGAAAACTCAGTCCTCACTTCATGGCTGGTCATAAGTTCAATGAACTCCTCTTGTGCTGTCTCAGGAACATCTTCAATTTTGACTGTGAATGGGCTTCTGGCAAGTGCAAATGGCGTGTCAGGTAGATTTGGAAAGTGGGATGAAATTTCGTCTGCAAGCATGTACAAGTGTTCTTTCACAGAAATTATCATTGTAATCCTTTGTCTTATTTTCCTCAAAGAAAGCAGGTAAGGTACGCAACATGTAACTTTTAATTTCATCCATTATTGTTATTGTTATGGCCAAAATGAACTTTCCTTTGAAACGATCAGATAGTTTCAGACAAATCAAGGCATGTTGTATTTGGTCCTTGCAGTGATAAATTTAACTCATTCAAGATGGCAAAGATGGCAACCAAGTCAGCTATTTTCTGCAGTTCACTTTTATCACTGAAAAGTGCTGTGGTCTTCATTACTGATTAAAAAGTGTTTTGAGTTCATCATGAAACTCAAAATCATGTTTTAAAACTTTTCCTCTCGACAACCGTCTCACTTCAGCGTGAAATAGCAGAGTATCATTCGGCACATCCAACTCATTGCACAGTTGTGAAAACAGTCAACTCTTTAAAGTGCTCGCCTTTACAAAATTGACAGAGCTAATGACGCTTTTCATTACTTCTTGTAACTCTTGTGGCAGCATCTTCATTGCTAATATTTGCTGATGAATCATACAGTGAGTTCCGATGACTTTTGGTGACTCATTCAGTACCAAACATTGAAATCCAGATCGACATCCTAGCATCGCTGCAGCACCATCTGTGCAAACACCACAAACCTTTCCCCCAAGAGATCTTATGCTCTTTCAGAAATGAACCAACTTTGTCAGATACATCACCTGCAGTAGTTGTCATTTCAAGAGGCCTGTTAGTCTGGGTACATTAGAGAAATAAATCCACAGAAACTCATATGTATAAAAGAGAGGTTTATATACAGTGTAAGTGCACATCAAGGAAACATCCCAACCTAATGCTGCGCAAGCCCACAAGTCCAACATTAACTCATATGCCTGAGACCAATCCACAAAGTCCTCCTCCATCTCACAAAACACACACAATGATGTAGACTGCAGGAGAAAAGTTGAGTCAGTGAACGTGTAAGCATCTCAGTGCTGGCAGGGATCTCCACACAGCTGCTCCAGAACCCAGGGCTGCATCGGGGTAGGTCCATGAGGATTCTCCTCGGGGATGTCTGGCAGGGAGTGACCCTTGCCAGCTGAAGCAGAGAACTGGCTAAGGCAGCTGCCCCTGATCCGACCATCACAAAACAAGAGACCTGAGAACTAGAAAGGCGAGGCTCACCAAGCCATTTTTCTCTCTGACTTTCAATTAATCCCACATGTGTTTATCGGCCAGGTTGGCACAATAAACTTTAACTATATCAAGAAGTTTGCAAAAAGAAATTCATCTTCGAAGTTGTCATCATTAATATGCCTCAAGTAAACCAGTTACAACAGTTTGCAACGTCTGTAGATTCATCAAGCTGGATGCTAAATCCTGGAAGTGGAGCAGATTTAATTTCCTAGATTATCTGATCAAGAATATCAGCAGACATGTCATCTATTCTTCTTCAGACAGTGTCATTAGATAAGGAAATTGCACTCAATTTTGTAACAAAATCATCTCCGATCTTATCTCGAACAATGTCTTTGGCCACTGACAACAGTAAATCCTCAGCAACGGTGTGTGGTTTCATAGTTCTGGTGATTCTGAGTGCCACCAAATATGAAGCTTCAATAGCTGCTACCTTTTGTTTGTGGTACTTACCACCAGTGAGTGTCAAGTCTGGCTTTCTTGAGTCCATCAGCTTTGCTTTAAAATAGTTGGTATCCTTGCTGACAAAGCTCAGATCCTCACTATCAAAATGGCATTTTAGTTTGTTCAGCTTCATAGATTCGGCTGATAGAACTTCATAACACATTACAGTTTCTCAATCCCTGCTGTAATTATTGAGGTAAAACCATACTATAAAAAAATTCTCACTATATTTTCCTTTCTTAACATTCTTCTCTACACGATCCATTGTCATGGGTTGGTTTGCTAATGAAAATAATATTTAACAATAGCTTTAATAATACAAAAGATGGTACATGGCATAGTTCAGTCAATACAGTTCATTAAAATTTCCTATGATTTATAATTCTCGGTGTTTTTTAAAAACATACGTGGTATTATCATAAAGGGGCAGTATTCACATCAAGCACAGCTGAATATAAAAAGACCAATCAGCATCCAGATTAAGTTCCCATGGTATGTATATATATATATTGCAGTAGTTGATGATTTTACAGTACATAATTTTACATTTACCCAGTCATTAAAATTCATGAAGTATTGTTTTACCTCCAATACTGCTTCTTTTAACACAGTAGCTGCTTTTAACAGAGTAGCTGCTTTCTCCACAGTAGATGCTCTCTACACATGTGTGACTGGTCCACATAGACACACTATGGTGCCAACCCTATCACATACATCTGTATTTGTACCGGGTATATATGATGGGGTTGGTGTGATGATGTCATCACTCTGGGTGCTCCTATGTGGGCCTATCTGCATGTGGGTGGACCCACCTGGAGACGAATAGAGGAGCAGTGTCTTGGTTCCTAAGACCATCCCAAATATGTCTTAGGCAATGCCGGTGAAAGGATCATTTGACCCCCAAAGGGGTTGAGACCCACAAGTTGAGAACTGCTGGTCTAGAGTATGTGGTGCCTCACCAGTCATGGTTTTATTGCTGGTGTTGTTTGTTTTTTGTTGTTGTTGTTTTTTTTCTCTTGCTCTGCCTTGTTTTTGTGCTTATTATTGTCTCTACATGTCTGTCTAGATAAAATAGGTGGGATAAACAATCTGTAGGAGAAAACAATGGGACCAATTGTTCTGCAGGGACATAGGAGAGGGGAGTCAGCAAAATGAAATAGGTGTTACCAAATCTAGGGACAGTGGAGCAACAAGTGTCTAAAATCAATGGCAAGGGGGGCATAGAATGCCTGGTAGGGCTTAATGAAGGGCAATGTAACTGAGAGGAATTAGTGAAACCCAAATGAAAGCTGAACATGATAGTGGGACAAGAGGAAAGTAAAAGGAAATAGAGGATAGAACTAGGAGGCAAAGGCATTTTTAGAAGTCTAAATATATGTATATATAATGTTAGGAAATAGGTTGCTCTACATGTATTTATATATTAAATATCAAGGTAGCAGATGGACATTGGGCCTCTACTCAAGTACTCTCTCAATGCAAGAATACTTTGTTATAATAACCTGGCATTCTGTGATGCTCACCTTCCCTACATGATCTTTGAAGACAAAGTGGGTGCACATGCAAATGTGGTAAGAAAGCTGATGGTGCCCAGCTTTCAAAAGCTATAACATCTGGGGTCTTACAGGATTGAAGACAAACAACAGTCATCCAACTGAGAAGCAACAAAGTCCACATGGAAGAAGCACGCCAGCCTGTGTGATCATGAGGTGTCGATGGGATGAGGTGTCAGGTATCAAAGACCCAGGACCAAAAATTACATCATGACAGGGAGTGCAGAGTGGAGATCCAAAGCCCATGTTTAGACAATTGGACATCCCCTTAAAGAAGGGTCACGTGGAAGAGACGAACCAGTCTTAGTACAGTATAGCAATGATGAAACATACAGCTTTACTCTAGTTCTTTAATGCTTCCCCCCACTATCACTATCACGATCCCAATTCTACCTTACAAAACTGGCTAGACCAGAGGATGTGCACTGGTACAGATATGAACTGGAAACACAGGGAACCAAGACATATAAACCCCTCAGGACCAACAATGAAAGTAGTGATACCAGGAGGAGAAGGGGGAGGGAGGGAGAGAAAGGGGGAACTGATCACAATGATCTACATATAATCTCCTCCCTGGGGGATGGACAACAGAAAAGTGGGTGAAGGGAGACAACACTCAGTATAAGACATAAAAAAATAATAATAATTAATAAATTATCAAGGGTTCATGATCGAGGGAGGGTGGGGGAGGGAGGAAAAATGTGAAGAGCTGATACTAAGGGCTCAAGTAGAAAGCAAAGTTTTTGAGAATGATGATGGCAACCAACGTACAAATGTATTTGATACAATGAATGTATATATGGATTGTGATAAGAGTTTTACAAGCCCCCAATAAAATGATTTCAAAAAGAAAAGAAAGAATGTGATGCTATTCTGAAATGAGAAAACTCCTGGCTGGTTTGGAAAGGAGTAGTGAGAGGACCTGAGCTGTTTAGAGGATGAGCTGTCCTCTGTCTGTATGGGAAATAGACGGGCAGTTGAAGAACAAGAATAGGAGTGGGGGCTTGTGGAGCGGATCCAGGCAAGGGCAACAATAAGGACCATGGTATGAAGTAAGCACATTTAGGATATATTTTTTAAATAGAGCACAAAACACGCAGCTAGGACGTGAGTAAAGGAAGATATGGAGCTTTCCAAGTAGCTCCACTTAGAACTGGTCCTGCCCAGGACAGACAATGTCCTAAAGGCAAGCAGAGAGCTTTATCAAGGACTATTCAGGATGGAAGTGGGTTTCTTCCAAACACTGAAATCTTAGCTCATGTACCGCAGAGAGGAACCCTGGTGGTACAAAAGTCATGTCTTTGGCTGCTAATGGAAAGGTCAATAGTTTGAACCCCCCAATGGTTCTCCAGGTGGAACGACTTGACAATCTGCTCCCATAAAGATTGTTGTTGTTGTTGTTAGGTGCTGTTGAGTCCTAGCAACCCAATGTCCAGCAGAACTAAGCAGTGACCCACCCTGTACCATCCTAAAACAAAGATTAACAACAACAGAAAAATAAACTCGTTGTCATTGAGTCAATTTTGATGCATAGTGACCCTATTAAACAGAGTAAAATGATTATTGAAGATGCAAATCTTTAGGAGAGTAGCTAGCCTCATCTTTCTGGCAGATTTAAGTCATTGATCTTGTGGTTAGCAGCTCAACACATAACCAACCATCAGGATGTATGGCCCAGGGATCTCTATGGGGCAGTTTTATTCTGTCCTATAGGGTCATTGTGAGATAGAATGGACACAATGGTACTCAGAATAACTACATTCTGACAACATAATAAGAAAAGTCCTTGGCTGGTGCAAGTGTTTTGACTGCTAACTGAAAGCCGTTCATTTGCACCCATCCAGTGGTGCCCCAGAAGAATGACCTGGAACTGTTATTATAAAGATTCAAGCCAAGAAAAGCTTATGGAGCAATTTTATGCAATAACACCTGGGGTTACTATGAGTCAGAATAGACTCAAAGACATGTGGGTGCAATCTAATATAATGCAATTATCTTACATGTAATGTAAGATAATTACATTCCATAATGCAGTTTAAGGTAACCACCCCTTGAGGTCATACAAATGTAAAGTGCATGGCACATCAATTAATTCCTGAGTAATAGAAAGAGCACATAGACAAAAGAAGAAGACAGACATTAACTAATGGCAGACACAAGTGAACTAACAAGACCGAGAACATCAAGGGTTATCAGCTTCAAACTCTAAATCAAAACCTGCTGACAGAGTAGCACTGCCTCATAAGGTTCCCAAGGCTGAGATCTTTACAGAAACATTTCAAGATCTGTCCTGAAGGCTGTCAGGGATGTGATAATATCCATACACCCACTAAAGTCCAGTTAAGACAATCATTTTCAAATTTATATATCAACTAATGCCAAAGATGAGGAAATTGAAGATTTCTACCCATTTCTACAGCCCCAAATTACTCAAACAGGCAATCAAGATGCATTGATAGCTATTGGTGATTGGAATGGGAAAGCTGGAAACAAAGAAAAAGAATGAGCAGTTGGAAAATGTGGTCTTAGTGTTGGAGAGACGCTATGATTGCATGCTAGAATTTTGCAAGATCAATATAGCCTATTCATTGGAAAGATTTCTTCACAATGATTTAAATGGTGATTGTGTGTGTGGACTTTAGAAGATACAATGGTGAAAGAGTTGATGGGCAAAACATTAAATGAAGTAGAAACAATCAAAACAAGATAGAATTATGCTGTATAAATTTATATACTATTCCAGTGATATACTATATATTCTATACTTTAGATTTATACACTATACCAATGTAGAAGTATCAAATCAATTACATTTATGAAAAAGATAATGGAGAAGTTTAATATTATCAATCAGAACAAAGCCAGATACTGCTAAAACAGACTCATCAGTTACTACATCCCAGTTCAAGTTGAAGCTGAAGAAATTAAAACAAGCCCATGAGATCCAAATTACAATCTTAAGTACATCACACACCAAGGATATTATCCATGGAGAAAGCAAAAAATCATTAAAAAGTAAAGAAAAATAAAAGACTGAAACAGATGTCAGAAGAGACCCTGAAACCTGCTCTTGTATGTTGAATATCTAAAGTAAATGGAAGGAAGGATTATGGAAAAGAACAGAATAGAAAACTTCAACTAACAACTTGAGAAAATAAAGTATTATAAAGAAATTTCCAAAGGCTTAAAGTTAGAAAACCAAAAGAAAACAACACTCAATATTTCCCAAGCTGAAAGGACCGAGATTATTCGATTCTTTTGAGTTGCAATAGTGAAGAATTCTATGGGAAAAATATTAAATGAAGCAGAAAATATCAAAAATAAGATAGGATTTATACCAGAATCACTATGACAAAATGAATTGGTTGGTGTTTATCCATTTCAGAGAGAGGCATATGATCAAGAACTGATGGTATTGAAACAGGAAGGATCGATATTTCCAAGCTGCACAAACTCCTTGCTGAAAAACAAGGCCCGAGGAATTGATAGAATTCCATTTACAATGTTTCAACAAACAGACGCAGCACTGGGGATGCTCCCTCATCTACTTCCAAAATTTTCAAGACAACTACCTGGCTAAGGAACTGGGAAAGATCCATGTTTTTGTTCGTTCCAAAAAAAAAAAGAAAAGGTTTTCCTACATAATACAAACATTATCTAACAATGTCTTTATATCACACACAAGTAAACTTTTGATGAAAATATTAAAACAAACAAAACAGTTGAAGTAACCTTCAACAGGAAATTGGCCAAAATTCCAGCTTGATTCAGAAGAAGATGGGGATAGGGATACCATTATTGACTTCAGATGAACCTGGGCCAAGAGCAGAGAATACCAGAAAAATGTTTACCCGTGTTTCATTGTCTATGCAAAGGCACGTTGCTCTGTGGGTCATAAAAATTATGGATAACATTGTAAAGAAAGATTTCCAAGTACTTAACTGTACTCACATGGAACCTGTACATAATTAGTAGGCCTGAACTGCTGAACTTTAAATCAGCTGCTGAGAACTTTACCCATAGTACCTCCAGGGTAATAGAAGCAGAAATCAACAAAGAAGGGCATCTCTCTAAAGCCACACTCTGCTAGACTGCAGAACATGAAAACATTTAAAAACAATCATTGCTTTTTAGTTCTCTAATGCTTTCTCCTCCTCGCCCTCACTATCACGACCCCAATTTTACTTTACAAATCTGGCTAGACCAGAGGATGTACACTGGTACAGATAGGAGCTGGAAACACAGGGAATCCAGGACAGGTAAACCCCTCAGAAGGGTAAGGGGAAGGTGAGGGAGAAAGGAGGAACCAATCACAATGATCCCCTTCCTGGGGGACACCCAACAGAAAAGTGGGTGAAGGGAGATATTGGACAGTGTAAGACATGAAAAATAATAATAATTAATAAATTATCAAGGGTTCATGAGGGGAGGGAGGGGAAAAAGTGAGGAGCTGATACCCAGAGTTCAAGTAGAAAGCAAAGTTTTTGAGAAAGTTGATGGCAACCACTATACAAATGTGCTCGATACAATGAATGTATATATGGATTGTGATAAGAGTTGTACACGCCCTCAATAAAATGACTTAAAAATTGATCAATAAAAATAAAACCAATCACTCATGATATCTGTGTTATGACAAGACTAGCTAAAATAAGCACTTCAGCCAGGTTTGCAGAGTCCCTGATATATTTGACCACAGAACGTTCCTCCAGGAATTACCGTTTGGTTGCTTTCCTGCTGAAGCCCCGTGAAAGACAGCATGTAACTTCAAGGTCGTATTATGTGCCACCTGGCCAGTTCCAGTGGACAGTAAGCAGCCCTACAAAAATGCAAAGCCACTGCTCTGGAGTCGCTCGGACTCACATGGAACCCAATGGACAGAGTAGAACTCCTCCTTTGGACTTCCCAGGCTGTTCCAAGGAGCAGACAGCAGCATTCTTCTCCCTCACAGAAGCTGGTGGCTTTGAATTGCCAACTTTTCAGTTAGCAGCCCAGCATTTAAGTCACTATACTACTGGTGCTCCTAGCAATTGGACTGCCCCATAGGTTCTCTTAGGCTGTCATCTTAGGGCGCAGTTTACTCCTACGTCTTTTCTCCCTGGGAACTGCTGATGAATTTGAACCTTAGACCTTTTGGTTAACCGCGGAATGCTTAACAAATGGGTAACCTGCATTCTCTACTATAATAACCATCTCCTTAATTGCTCATCTGTAAGGTCAGGTTGAAGCTGAAAAAAATTAAAACAATTTCACCAGAGCCAAAATACAACCTTGACTACATCTTGCCTGAATTTCAAGAACATTGCAAGAAGACACTTGCTGCATTAAATCCTAACGATAGAAGATCTGATGAGCTGTGGGAGGACATCGAGACTATCACTCATGAAGAAAGTGAAAGGTCTTCAGAAAAACAAACAAACTGAACCGAGTGGCTGAAAAAGGACAAGCAAAACTTAAGTGGACTTTAATAACATATAAGTTCATTTCAAACATTATAAAAAAAGAAGGGAAATATCAAATTCAACGTCAATGAGACTCTGAAACTTGCTCTTAATTGCAGAGCAGCGAAGGCTCTTGGAAGAAATGATGAAGGCAAAGAGCTGGACAGAAAACTTCAAAGAGCAGCTAAAGAAGCCAAAGGCAAATATATGAATGAACTATGAAAAGACCTAGAGTTGGAAAACCAAAGTGCAGGAACATGCTCAGCATACATTAAACTGAAAGAACTCAAGAAAAAAAACTCAAGCTTGCAGTTGTAATATTGAAAGGTTCTATGGATAAAATATTGAGTGACGAAGGAAGAACCCAGAGAAGATGGAAAGAATAGAGTCACTGTACCAGAAAAGAACTCGTTGACATTCCACCATTTCAGGAAGCTGCATACGATTAAGAATCAATGGTGCTGCGGGAAGAAGTTCAAACTGCAATGAAAAGACTAGCCAAAAACGATGCTCTGGGAATTTATGGAACACCAATTGAAATGTTTCAACAAGTTTATGAAGCACTGGAAACACGAATCTATGCCAGGGAATTTGGAAGACAGCTACTTGGACTCCTAACTGGAAGAAATCTATCTTTGTACCCATTCCAAAGAAATGTGACCCACCCAAATGCTCAAATTATAGAGCAAATGCGATCTTTGCCAGTAATATCTTGCTGAAGATCAACCAACAACAATTGCAGCAATATATTGGCAGGGAGTTGCCAGAGTTTCAGACTGAATTCAGAAGAGGACTTGGAACAAGGGATATCATGGCTGATGTCTGATAGATCTTGGCAGGAAGCTAAGAAAATCAGAAGGATGTTTAGTTGACGATGCCAAGGCATTTGACTGTGTGGATCATAACAAACTAGGGGTGATCTTGACAAGACTTGGAATTCCAGAAGACTCCGTTGTGCTCCAGGGTAACTTGTACCCGGATCAAGAGGCACTTGTGTGAGGAGAACAAAAGAAAACTACATGGTTTAAAATCAGGAAACGTGTGTGACAGGGTTATATCCTCTCACCATACTTATTCAAGCTGTTTACTAAGCAAAGCATCAGAAAAGCTGTGCTGTATGAAGAAGAACGTGGCATCAGCGTTGGAGGAAAGCTCACTAGCAACCTGTGATATGCAGAAGACATGCTCGTGCTTGCTGGCAGTGAGGGGACTGGAAGCCCTTGCTGGTGAAGATCAGGGATTGCAGCCTTCAGTGTGGGCTACAATTCAATGTAAAGAAGACCCAATCCTCACAAGCAGACCAACAGTTAACATCATGATAAATGGAGAAACTTGCACTTATCAACCACAATCAATGCTCATGGAAGCAACAGTCAAGAGCTCAAAAGGCGTAATGCATTAGACAAATCTACTGCACAAGAATTGTTTAGTATATTGAAAAGTAAGGAAGTTACTTTGGGGGTTAAGGTCTGCCTGACCCAGACCATGGCTTTTTTCAAGTACCTTATAGGCATGTGAAAATTGGACATTGAAGAAAGAAGACTGGATGCGTTTGAATTGTGGTGCTGGAGAAGAATATTGACAGTACCATGGACTTCCAAGAGGAGAAACGAATTTGTCTTGGAAGCAGTATGGCTAGAATGTTCTTTAGGGGCAAGGATGGTGAGACTTCGTCTTAGATATTTTTGACCTGTTACAGGAGAGACCAGTCGTTGGAGAAGGACATCATGCTTGGTAAAGTATAAGGGAAGGTAAAGAGAGCAAGGCCCTCAGGGAAATGGATTGACTTAGTGGCTGCAACAATGGGCTCAAGCATAGGAACAATTGCGAGGATGGCACAGGGTTATGCAATGTTTCATTCTGTTGTACATAAGGTTGCTATGGGCCAGAACAGACTCCATGGCACCTAATAACAACAACAACAAACAAAAGAGGTGGGTTTAGGATAAGATCTATAAATCTAAAACTATCTATAGTTCTGTTTTTCCCCAAAAAGATGTTTTCTAAGGGCTACTCTCATAGACAAATATCCAATTATATAAACAATTTCATTTCTATTAACTTATACCTGGATCGAAAGCTATAAAAGATATGTAGTTTTATGGGGATATAATTAGAAAAACACCAAGCAGGAAGATTAAAATAAATATTACGTTCAAGTCAGTCACTGTTACAACTAATGCAACCCAAATTTAGTTTCTGATCATTGATTAGTTCTACGATGACCTTTCGGGGTAGAGGGGAAATAGATTAATCGAGCCACTGTGTCGTCCAAAGAGGTGACATCTTGCCTGCATTGCTATGGTGTCCCAGTCTTAACATTTTAGTTGAGTAATCTTTTATAACTTAAATTTGAACCTCAAGAGAGCTTCATGAGCTTCCAGCCAATCTGACTCCTTGTCACCACAAAGGGCAGAGTAAACAGACCCTGGAGAAGGGGCTCATACTTGGTAAGGTGTCAGGGCAGCAAAAAAGAGGAAGATCTTTGATAAGATGGATTGACTCAGGGGCCCATCGGTGAGCTCACACAGGCGCAATTGTGAGGATGGCACAGGATTGGCTGGTGCTTCATTCTGTTGTGCATAGGGTCGCGATGACTCAGAACCAACTGGAAGGCACCCAACAACAACAACAAATCTGTACAGGAGCAGAAAGCCTCTTCCTTCTCCTACAGAATGGCTGCTGGGCTCAAACCACTGACCATGGAGTTAGCAGCTCTACTCCTCATCACCTACCCGCTCATCAGGGCTCCTGAAGTCTCAAAGCACTTGGTGTATGGAAGGCTAGTGGTTCGCAGTGGGAGCTCTAATTCCATTTGAAATTTTGACACGAATTCAGCTTCCATTTGAATTATTTTGGACCAGTAACGTGACCGTGTCTTTGCCCTCTGGGCAGACTGTTCTTGAAAGTAGTTTATAGCTGGCCAGGCCTAAGAGGGACAGTCTTTGCCCTAGAAAACTCATCTGGGCTTACCCTTAATACATTCCAGTTAGGGTACCAGAGCCATATGATTAGGAGCCATACCGCAGCCATTATGTAGCTGGGTGGTCTCAGAATCCCATAGCCTTTTCTCTTCTGTGATTTTGTACACATTGAATCATGGGCCTTCCCTGAGCCCACAAGCCCCCTCCTTTTCCTGAAGCTCTGCTTTTGACCGTGATAAACTAATCTGCCTCCAATCATGATTTTGTGATGCCGTCGGTGGTCCACAGCCAGCCATATGGCCGTGAATTTTGGCCACCATTGTGACCTCATGCTGATGGTCTCCCTTCCTCCTGATACACATCTTTGCTTTCTTATTGTCCTGTTAAAGTTTAAAAAGGGGCATCCATAAGATATGGTTGAACTTAGAGTCTTTCTTTCCCTACAACTATCACTATCTGTTGCTCTGCTGCATACACTTTTTGGAGCTGTACTAGCTTTTATTTGGTATTTTAAACTCTTATATTCCCTTGAAATATACATTTTTCAGTGTAAGAATTGCAAAATCGACATGACCTCCAGGGTCAGGTGGGAGCAACTGTACAGTGGGCCTAGGTGAGGGACCTTCAGGAGTGACGGGTTCCCTGGAGAACAGCAGGGTTCATGCCCACTGAAAGTCATTCCAGCTAACAAGGAGAAGGAATTAAGCACCATGCTGACAAAACAAAACACAGTGCACCTAAGACCCCTCCCCATGTTCTCTCTCCTGATTATATGAAACAATATTTTCTCTTCGTCCCCAAGCCTCTTGAATGCTATAATTCTCCTGGTCGGTTAAAAACAGATGCTAAAATATGCCCAAACAAGCAAAAAAAAAAAAAAAAAAAAGCAGCATTTTTTTTGCCTTGCTTAGCAAAGGCACTGTATAGATCTACTGCCTCTCATGTGAATTCTTCATCTCTACTGAAGTGGAGTCACTTCTTAATTATGTATTTACAACTTGATTTTCCACTAACAGAAAAAAAAATCTTAGATAGGTACATTTCAGATTTTCTATTTTGTGCTCTTTAGAAACCTAAATAACATGTCCACCCCCAAACTTTCAACATTGTGGTGTCTTCACTAGGGAGGCAGACACGGCAATCTTGTCCAGTCAAGACAGGTAGCCTTGGAAACTGCAGAACTGTCCATGCTGGCCACTATGAGTCGGGGGCTTTGGTTGATTTCTTCACTTTTAGATTTGAATTTAAATAGTCCTTGTTGAATGCCAGTGAGCTGATTTTCACTTACAATAGACCCCGTGTGGTAGAGTAGGCTGCGATCTCTTTAAAGTGCTTATGTATACTGCATTAGGTAGGATGTGCTAGGTTACGCTGCAGTGGTAACATCGCCACATCTTAAAAGTCCAACACATTGTGGCCCTGTTGATGTCACTGGTTGCCATGGAGTTGAATCTGATTCATGGAAACTCCAAGGCAATGAGAGGATTCAAATAATTTGACAACCAATTTGCTACCCTAATGACCCTTTTAAGTACAAGAAAAGAAAAAAAAAGATATACCAAAAGATAGTTTACTATTTCATACAATTAATACTTAGCAAAGAACAATAAAAGAGGTATACGACATTAGACTATGTTATAAGGGAGCACTTTTAAATATTAATGAAAAATATTACATAATATTTGACAAAACAATTAAACTGTTATTTAAGATATGTCCGTATTGCTTCTTAATTGCATCTCACTTGCATAGTTTGCACTTTTATCCAAGCGTCATTGGCTGTGATTTAGTCTTAACCATCTCTTCACTGTAGGAGTAGGATCCCTTCCCTTCGGCGGTCGGCCAGTTAGACAGTTGTCATGGTGTTGGATAGATTAGAAGCAGTTGGGTGACTTCTCTTCTCTGAACATATCATGCTCATCTTTGAAAAACTCCTTTCTGCTTCTGCTGAACTTAAATATTTTTAGCTCTTTGAACACTTTCAGAAATTGCATTATTCACTCATAATATCGCATGGAAATTTGAGGCATGACACAAAGCTGAAATGAATGATAATGCTTTACCCTCTGGTTGTTTGACAACTTTTCTCTTTGCATTATATGTTTATTTACTGAAGTAACAAACACAGAGAATAAAAATATAATATTTTATCAAAATGAGTTATATGAAATGAATAAACAAATATTATAAGCAGGTTCTATCTAATGTTTATACGTATGGACAGAATGAACATTACCATGGGAGCTTAGAATATGCTTTTGGGCAGATGAACATTAAAAAGAGTAAGCAATGTCAACTTGTGATTTTCAATTGCCCACCATAGAGAAAACTCCGGTCACAAGTGCCATTTGAACAACCAGTTTGCCAAAACCATTACCAAATTAGTTTACAGGTTCTGCTGAACCGGTGTGAACCAGTGAATCCCACCACTGACCATGTCCGTCGGAACATAATGTTCTTGAGGCCAACTTCATCTTCACAATGGTTGGGAAGCTTGAGCCCATCAGTGGCCAAGGTATATTTTGAGTGCCTTCCATTTTAAGGGTCTATAGTTTTCCAGGATGATATCAGATAATAGTCTGTTGTAGTCCATAGAGTTTTTAATGGATAATTCTCATTTTCCTTAATGTTACCTATACAACATGGTTCTGCATGAGCCTTTGTCCATGGCTGTTACTTAGGAATACAACCACGGCACCATGGCAACATGGGCTTCTACAGTCTCTATAGCTGTGAGAAGGACATGTGGCCCGTCAACCACGGGTTCTAAAGTTCCCACCTTGTGTTAAACAGAGTTCTCTAGAGAGACAAAACCACACTGCTAATAATTTTAAATATATATATATAAAGATAGATAACACAAGAAATGAAAAGTTAAATTATATACAGATGGATAAATAATACAAGAAATGGACAGTTAAATTATAAAGCAGTACAAATGGCTCAGTGCAACTCACTCCCAAGAGAGAGTTGTGAGACACTGGAAGTCCTTCATGTTTTGAGGGCCGTCAGGTAGTCCTCTGTAGAGAGAGCTAAGTTATCCCAGCACAGGCAGCAAATAGCAAGGCAGGTCACCAACTGTCAGCCAGGTCACCAACAGTTAGTTCCCAGCTCAAGAGTTGTTAATTCTAATCATGTGGTTTTAAAGGGACCTCGATTTACAGTGACACAGTCCACAGGCTAGGCGACCCACAGGTAGTGTAGCCTGTAAAATGAGGCACAGAACAAGCAAGGCAGCCACACACTGGTCCGATGATCAAAGAGCGAGAGACAAGAAAGGCAAGGCTTATCGAGCCGCTTATCTCTCTGAATTTCAATTAATCCCACTTGTGTTTATCAGCCAGGCTGGCACAATAAACTAACTGCCTCATACCTGGAAGTGACACACATCCCTTCTGCTTACCTTTCGTTGGTCAAAGCATTTCACATGACTATAGATAATATCAAAGCAATCAGGGAGTACAACCTTCCCACGTACCAAGAGGGATCCAGAAATATTTGTTGAACTGCAGTAATGCATATATCACCATAAGAACTTACCACAAGTAGGGCTGGAAAGATTTTTGTTGTTGTCATGGTTGTAACATCAAAAGAGATTAGACTTGTTTTCCTAAACCTTCACGTCTCCCCACCACAGTATGCTCTCAATCCTTGACTGTAGTAGCTAGAAGGGGTTTTTATTCAACAAATTTGTTTATTGACACCAGCTGTTCCCAAAGAATATTTGAGCAACCTTGTGTGCCATGCCCTTATTTTATTCTGTGTACACAGAGTTTCTAGCTGTGATCATATTGCAGAAAACACAGGTTCTTTAATAATCACTTAACTTATTTCATTTATTTTAATCGTCTATTAAAATAATGATATGATTCGTTCAATTAACTAAACTGTTCAAGATAGTTGAAAATAATGATTCTTTTGTAGGGGAAAATGTCTTTTTGGAGGTCATCTGTGGGGATCAAGGTAGAAGATTTCAGCAACAATGTGATACAACTTATGCCCCTTGTGCTAGAGGTGAAAGGAGAGCAATAGCAGGGAGCATGCCTGTGTACCTTTGAGAACTTCAGCACGCCCATTCCAAATTCCCAACCATGCGGGGATGTTGCTATATGGAAGATTACCCTGTGGCTGATAAAATAAGATTATTCACTGAACACATTCTGAGGGCACAGTAAGGTTTTCACCTTGAACAAAAAATGTCACCCCACGCTCGAATCACTGAGTAGCGCAAACAAGTCAATGTGCTTGGCTGCTAACCAGTAGTCCTGAGACTCAAGTCTACCCAGGGGTCCCTCACAAGAACTGCCCTGTCACCTGCTTCTGAAAAATCAGCCTCTGGAAACGTGTGGAACACAGTTCGTGGGGTCACCACGGGTCTGAATGGACTCAAGGACAACTGGTTTAGTTTAGCTTAGGCTTTTGTTTGTTTGCTTGTTTGTTTTAGATGGCAATGGGCAATCTGGAATCCCAAACACAGGGGATGATGTGTCGTTCTAGAAGGAACGTAGACATTTTTCCTCTCGTTTCTCATTATGTTATTTTTTTTCAGAATTAATAAATCCCTTAGAGAATTGTCACCCCTAGTCTTTACTTAACGGACACATTTGCATAGCAATAATAGGCCCATTCCCTGTGTGTGTGTGATGTGTGTGTGTGTGTGGTGTGTGTGTGGTGTGTGGGTGTGTGTGTGGTGTGTGTGTGTGTGTGTGTAGTGTGTGGGGGGGGGTTTGTGTGTGTGTGTGTATGTGTGTGTTGTGTGTGTGTCTGTGTGTGTGTTTGTGTGGGTGTGTGGGTGTGTGGGTGTGTGTGGGTGTGTGGGTGTGTGTGTGTGTGTGTTTCTGTGTGTGTGTGTGTGTTTCTGTGTGTGTGTGTGTTTCTGTGTGTGTGTGTGGTGTGATAGCTTAGCTAATGGGTATGCATGTGCCTTTGTTTTAAGGCCCCAAGGGATCAAATTATGGTAAAAGATTTAGAGGCAGTCTATTTTTTTCAACTTGCCTGAAACTGGTTTCACGCTTCTTCATTTTAATAGGAATCAAACGAAGGCTGCTGACTCATTAAGAGGCTGAAATGAAAGGTGTGAATTTCTAGCTGACGGCTATGCATCGCTATAGGTTAGTCATCCCAAAGGTGAGAAAATGATTTTGGCTAATGTTTAAGGAATTACATTTTAAGTGTAGACCTGGGAGATATGTTTACAAGGGCTTTCAAATTTGAGGAATATTTCAGGTTGTTGTCATGGCATTGCCAAGAACATATTTTATTCGGAGGTAGGTGTTGTGTGTTTTTACTTTTGAATTAATTTTTTACAGTCTAGCAAGGAAAATTAATGATAGTGCCTAAGGTTACCGTCCGTGCCATGTAATAATGGCTCAATGAATGTTGGTCGGCATCATTGTGCTACCGTACTACTGGTTTTCAAACTTTTAGCCCTGAAATTCCAGTTATCATCTTAGGTGGAAGCCCTGTATGCAGAAACATGAAAATATTAAGGATATTTTAATGATCCTTATTTCATAGGTGGGAAAATGAGAAAGGCAACCTATCTTTGCCTCCAGCAGAAAAGCCAGGAGTTGAGCCTCTGTTGGCATTCCTTTGAAGGCTAGCCACTTTTCACTTTACCACGTGTTTCTTAACGTGGATAAAGTTGAAAGTTGGTTTTCTAGACTGTTCTTAAATTCTGTTTTCATTTGCACAGTAATTTTAAAAACTAATGGAAGGATCCTCTGAATCATCTCAAAGATCTTCTTTTAATTGAGCACTGCCCAAATATCTCGACGCTCTCATTTGCTTTTGTTTGCGATTATTTAGTTGCCAAAAGGCACCACTTCAATGACTCCTGCTAATGAGAAAAGGACCGAGGTGGACCGAGGTGGACTGAGTAGTAAATGACGCGTCTGGGCCAATGAAGGCCAAGTGACACGGCAGCATAAAAGCAGTTCAGAGAGAGGAGAGAATAGGCCGATAGAATCAGCACACAAGCTTCCCAGGGTGTGGGGATATCCAAGAAACATGGGCGGTGGCAGCCAGCACCCTACTCACATTGGAGACTGTGATTGGGTTGCGGCTCAGCGTTACTCAGACCATGGCATTCATGTTGTCTTATTGATTTTTATCATGTTATCATTTCAGTTTGCACTTAACTTGTTAAATTGTTTTGAGTGTGTTAGAATTCTTACTATGATACTTTTTCTCTTTTTTTTACATTTTATTAGGGACTCATACAACTCTTATCACAATCCATACATATACATACATCAATTGTACAAAGCACATCCATACATTCCCTGCCCCAATCATTCTCAAAGCATTTGCTCTCCACCTAAGCCCTTTGCATCAGGTGATAGTTTTTACATAGTTTTATATTAAACCTATTTGAGTAACATAAAGTCAATTTAACACAAATATCCCTAGACAGTTTTCCCCTTTTAAAGAGAGTCTCTGTACATGACTAAGGTGTGTAAAACATTTCAAGGAATGAGATGATTCAGTGTCTGCTAGACTTGGTCTTGGGGAAGCCTCAGATAAAGCATCTGAAATCTGCTCAATTCTGTCCAAACTCAATTCAATCCTCCAAGCAACTGAAGCAGTGATCCCAACCGCCCAACCTTATCTATCTATTTATTTAGGGTGTTGGTGGCATAACGGTCATGAGTTGGGCAGCTAACTGAAAGCTCAGCAGTCTAAACCCACCAGCTGTTCCGTGATTGAACAAAGGGGCTTTCTACTCCCATAATTACCGTCTCGGAAACCCACAGGGGCAGCTCTAGCCTGTCCTATAGGGTCGCTAAGAGTCAGCATCAACTCAATGGCAAAGAGTTTGGCTTTTCATTTTTGCAAGTTGACTAAAACCATGTCAAGAAACCTACCTATAAAATCTGCTCCGTGATGGAGTGTGTGTTTTTGATGATGACTTTATACTCAACAGATATTTTTAGATGTCAGAATGAATATTCACTTATTCATATTCTTAAGCTCTTGAATACAGTTTGCAGACTTTATTATTTTATCTTTAAATCTAGCACATTTAGATAATCATATTTAAGGGAACTTTTATTAATATTTGGTTCCATTTATAAACTTGGCTCAACTCCTAACAAAATTTAAATTTAATATATTCAATTTTCTCCATAAGAACTTCAATTATCTTACTTAAAAACTTTGCCTATGCCTAAATAACTCTTAGAAAGCTAATAAATTAGACTTCTAAATAGATCACCTTAAATTTTATGAGACATTTAACACTATGCAAAATTAGCATGGTTTCAATGGAAAATAATAGGATTAAATCAGTTACTCAATTGTACATTTTAACTCAAATTTAGAAAGCTTAAGTGTGGTTCTATTGGGCCATTACAAGTGCCTACACATTATTGTTGTGTACTGTTGCGTCCATTCTGCCGCATATGCTTAAAGAAAAAAGTTGCCAATAGTCAATCATAACTTACAGTAACCCTATTGGATACAGCAAAATAGTACTGCCCCTTATGATCTACCAGGCTGTAAATCTTTACAGAATCAGACAATCATATCTTTGTCAATGGAGTGGCCGGGGAGGTTCAAATCCCCTACTTTTGGGTTAGCAGCTGAACTCTTTAACCACTGTACCAACTGAGCTCCTAAAAAATTCCAATATTTTTTCCAGATTCCTGATCTATTAAGGGTTAATAATTAATTTTGAAACAATTCTAAATCTTCTGAGTTTTCAAATATGCTTCACCAGGAAAGGAGTAATTATGTCACTCATACAATTTGGGGGGATTCCATCTGAGCCGGTTGAGGTTGCACGACAATCTGGGGTTTCCGCTGAGAGAGGTGACTGGATACTTATCAATGCCTGATGAGGCATGCCTACCTCCATGCCCCATAGGGATATCAAAACTCACAGTGGGGGGACCTCATGTGCTGGCCCATATCCTGAGTTATGTGGTATGGCACCTGACTATTCCATTTACCCCAGAAAATGGCATTCCTAGGCTCCCTGGATTGTTTTTGCTTTTCTTTCTTTCTTAAGATATGTAAATGTATTTTCGCGTGAATATTGAAGACCTTTGTGCTTATCTGTCAGAATCTTAAGTTCTTTTCTTAGACTTCCCCTCTCTGAGATCAAAATTCTAAGTATCTTTCAAACTGGCCAGGTTTTCAGTCACAACATTTAAGATCATTGCTCTTCACACAGCCTACTTCTTTACCTCGGAGAAACTTGAATATCTAGACATCATAAAACTCAAGCTCACTGTCAACAAATCAATTCCAATTCATAACAATGCTAGAGCTAGCCCACTAACTTTTCATTAAGAGCCCAAGTGGTGCAGTGATCAAGTGCTTGGCTAACTTCAAGGTTAGCAGTTCGAACCCACCCAGCAGCTCCACAGGAGAAAAACCCAACAATCTGCTTCCCTAAGCCTCCTGGCATAATTCTACTTTGTCACATGGGATTGCCATGAAAAGAACATTGAGTCAATAGGATCTGATGACCACAATTTTCAGTTAGTTTTGTTAGTTTGGTACTCTTCGTTCAAGCCGAATGTTATACAGAGTTAGCGACAAACAAAACTTCTGGTTTTATCATTTAAAAGCAACACCACCCACTAGTATGAGATTACTTGGGCAACTTCTATAACTCTTATTTTCTGAATTTAGTCAGAGGCTATGGCTGCCACATCATACTCTGGGTAGCCATAGGAGGGTGGAACCTGACTCTAAATTAAATAGTCAACAGGCACTAACAGCAGTGAACAGTGATCCTGACACTCAAGGTCATTACTGGGTCATGTACCAAAGCCAAGTAAGATCCAACAGTAAAAGGTGACAAAAGATGTAAGAACTGTGGGAGATGGTTGGTGGTAACACAAAGGTAAACTCACTGTAAGGTTGGCAATTCAAACCCACCAGCCACTTGGCAGGAGAAAGATGAGGCTACCCTGCTCCTGTAACTATTTACAGCCTCAGAAACAGTAAATAAGCATCTCTCTGACTTGAAATCCACTTGAGGATAGTAGGTTTGTCTAGCTGTTGTAAAGAGCCCTGGTGATGATATGAGACAGGAGTTGGGCTGCTAATCACAAGGTTGGTGATTCAAATCTACCAGCAGCTCTGTGGGAGAAAGATGAGGTTGTCTGTTCTCCTAAAGATTTATAGTCCTGGGAACATAGTCATTCTAAGTCAGAATTACTCAATGGTAGCAGGGTTGGTTTTCATTTAACTAGAAGCTTCTAGTAATCATTTGCTGCAAATGATTCATATTCTCAGCTATTAACTGAAAGGTTGGCAGTTTGAGTCTACCCAGAGGTGCCTGAGAACAAAAGGTCTGAAAATCTACTTTCTATTTTCATAAAAGCAGCTATTGACTTTTGTGGAGCGTAGTTCTACTTTGACATGGATTGGCCACTATGAGTCAGAGCCAATGCCAGGGCAAATGAGTTTGCTAACCCAACCCAAACTCACTGCCATTGTGTCAATTTGGACTCATAGGGACCCTGTGGGATAGCATAACTTCCCTGGTGGGTTTGTGAGATTTTAATTCTTTATGAGACTAGGAAGCGGCTGATGGATTAAAACTGATGGCCCTGTGGTTAGTTGCCTAATTCATAACCCACTATGTCACGATTTAAAATGCAGTGTTTCTCTTATTTCTTGGCTTTTCTCTGGACTGCATCCCCTAGAATTCCTTACAATGAGATGGCCACGTTCTACTCAGTAGAATGTGAATAGAAGTGACACTACTCCTTACTTCTAGGCTCCTCCACAGAGTCTCCTTGTCCCTCTTGTGGGTGCTCTTTGTCTCAATAGCTGACAGGCAAAGGAGACAAACTCTAGGGCAGTATTGGCGGCCACAGTTTGAAGATGACATATCCTCCTTCTTGAAGGTGGCCTCCATTAAGGGCCACCTGAGAACACATTCTTCCACTCAGTATTCTTCCCACCAAAGAAACAACCTTGTGCTATCCCTGAGTCAGTATGCATTTTATAACCTATTTGCTATGGCAGCTAGCTAACTTGAAGTGATACAGAAATCACAAAATCAACTTACCTAGAAAGCCTTTTATTCTGACTTCTATGAGTAGGTTCTCACCTATGATTCATTGTAGAGGAAGTACCCGCTGACCATGTCTGTTCAGAATGACACATCATTGAGACTGGTCAAGAGTGGGACATGGTTGATGAATGTACAATAGACCAAGGTAACGGATTCCCTTGGATCCACAAGCACAAGTGTTCTAACACATAGTTAGACTGGAAAGACGTGGCAGAGGGCTGCAATTACTACAACACTTGTTCTTCGAGGTTTTTCTTGGTGGTGGCAGGTGATACCCAGAGCAGAATAACTATGCACAGTGTGACCAGCCCTTCACAATACAGATGTGCTTTCTCCCACTAATGGCATGGTGATTCAGGAAGTAGACAGACTCTATTTCCATCATGAAAGTAGTCTAGAAATGAAGAGCAATACTATCAGAGTAGTCTGACTTTGTCATTAAAATCATGGTAGAAAGAGTCACCGGAGCGCTTCCTAGAATTGTGTGAACCTGGGCAACAGTACTGTCCATTAACAGAGCTTTTGTCTATACGGACTCCTGTAAGGCGCCACCCTACCCCCTGCCTGACTAACTGCTTTCATCCTTGAGCATTCGTGTAACTCTGAGAGGCCGCAGAATGGGTTGCCTTCTCCCTTCTGTGCTTTTCCAAAGCACTCTGGGCATATTTCTATGTATTATCCAGTTTTACATGCATTTACTCTGCTTTGTCTCCTGACAGATTAGGAATTAGGAGCAGTGGCCATGCCTTTTCCCTTAATAACCACCTGACTCTCATCATCATGCTTATCGCTGTTAATTAACAAGTAAACAATAACGTGGTATCATATAGACTGAATAGCAGCTTAATTAGCTGGAATTTCAATCTCAGACTTTGTCACCACATAGTCAGACCCTATATTCAACCAGACATCAGGTCCCTGAGTGCTTGATGTATTTTTCTCAGCAGCCAGAGATGGCTGCTCCACTAACTCTCTGCTTTGTTTCCCAGGATAAAGGCAGAGCATGGGAAGCCTTAAAGGGTTAACTATGTAGCAATCTGTGAGACATGAAAGGGAAAGATACAAAGAAATCTTAATAAAAATACAACCCTACCAGGATGTCGACTCATCGCCTCTGCAATGCAAGGAAGACTCCAGGCAATGTGAATTTACAGGTGTTAATTAGCCAATAGAGGCTTCTCAATTGTTCCCAGAATCCCACAGAAACATAAAGAAATAGAAAATCTCCATCAAAGAGCATTCCCTGGCTCCCGGGAAGGACTGCCTCTGTGCACAATGTCATGCAAATCAGCTTCAATTGACTGCGTGCTTTTCTGCTGCCACCAAATATGTTGAAGAAAATGGATCTTTCTCTGCTGAAAACCATGAATCCCTGCATCATCAGTACATCCTCAGAACAAGGTGGTGTTCCCCAATTGGTGCTTGAATAATAACAGAACAAATTCTCTATGAAAAACGCTAAATAGCTATTCTCACAGGCGTCGTTAATTTGGAAATATCTCCTTTCTCTGTAGAGCTTATTTGGGTAATAGGATCATGGATATTTTGAACCCGGGTAGTTGATCTGGTAGGAGCTCCTGCTCCCTGGCAGAGAATTAAAAATTATCCATTATAATGGTTTGCGTGAAACCGATTTAAAATATATCCCTGCAGCCATAATTAATTAAACCACATTCACAATTAAATGTAAGTAACACGTTGGGGGATATACCTACACAGCATCAAACAACTGCTCTAATGCTTTCCCACTGCACTCATCTACTTTCGTGGTGAGTTGTGAACACACGAACGGGTAAATTATAACCTAGCTGCATCCATTTTATCATTTAAGGGTCACTTATGGACCCCATGACATCTTCTTGGATAGTGTCATATCAGGACTTTCATGTATTGGGAGATGCAGACTAATTACAGCCAGCACTTAATCTATTGCCTATGTAGAGCTTCCCATTTGTGAAGCACTGTGAAATCATGCTCTGAATCTTCATACTCATTCAGTAGTCCTCATTTCGCCCCCATGAGGTAGACATTCTCGTCAGACAACCAATAAAGAAACTGAGGTAAAGAGAGATTCATTGTTTTCCTTTGTATCCCAGGGCCAGTTAGTGACAAAAGTAGATTCAAATTCACCCTCTGATTTTAAGGTTCTTGCTCTACACCATGACTGCCTGCACCATGACTGCCTGCTGCCTCAGTTGCCAACCAATCTTTGTTGAATGCAATCAGATGGAAAGGGATGGTATGGTTCCATGAGATGAATACAGATGTGATTACCAAACAAAACCCAAACCACTGCCCAGTCAATTCTGACTCACAGAGGTCTGAAAATCTTACTGGTCGCTGATCTAGGGGATGTCATTGAGAGGCTGGGAAATGTTCTAGGAAAGGAGGGAACTGCTGGACTATATAAAAAACAACAAACAAACAAACAAATTCATTGCCATGGAATTAACTCTGGCTCATAGTGACTCTATAGGACAGAGTACAATGGCCTCTCTGGGTTTCCGAGACTTTACATCCTTAGAGAATGCACAGCCTCATTGCTGGGTTGGAGCTTGCTGTCTGCAGGTACCAGCTAAGTGACCTTGCCCCACCAGACCTATGGGAGTACTCATAGGGCATATCTCAGAACAGCAGCAGCGGACTGAGGATGGGGGTCACCTCTGGCACTTAGAAGCAGGGTCTTGCTGATTCTATTGCAAAGCATTACACTTGCACTCTATCAATTAGCTCAAGTGGAGGGAAAAAAATGAGCTTTGCTTTACTGATGAGCCTATTTTGTCTGTTCACTCTGATATTTTTCACAAATGCATCAAGTTAACCATGTATTAGGTTTTGCCATATTAAATTGCATGTCATTAATTTTTGACTCACAAAAATGGCATTTTTTATAAATACATCTAATTGTTATGGATGCAGTTTTCACCTACCCTCACGCAACCTGCCACCCTGCACTCCCCCAAAAGTTACAGTCCTAACCTCCTGTATCTATGAACATAAACCATTCTGTTTGGTAACAGAATCTTTGGCTATATTTTCAATTCAATTATCATGAGGTCATACTAGAGTAGACTGGATGCTCATCCAATCTGAGTGGTGTCGTTCTGAAAGAGGAGGCATGGAAAAATAAGTATGCATGTCAAAAAGAAATTGCTAGAAAATCAAAGAAACTTTTGTTAAAGAAAGTATCAAAATGTGAAGTTACTGTGTCTCAATCTGGTCTCCATCCGGGTCTTCCTGAAGACAGTGTTTTCATTTCTGTCACTTTCATGGAAGAATTCTGCCTTCTTAAACTTACACCACATCAAAACGGTAGCGTTGACGTGTGTGAGGGACTCAAGTAATGCTTATTTTAAGTGCCTTTTGAGTTTGGGGAACAAAAAGCAGTCAGAGAGGGCAAGATCAGGCTGTAGGACACAAGGGGTAAGTTCTTCTGACAAAATCGTTTTTATAACAGATACATTGTTGTGATGGGAAAAAATTATTTGATATAACTTCCTGGCCTTTTGCTCACCAATGCAAATTTTTAAGAACTCCTCCCCAAAAAGTGTCCATGATCATCCTTGACCTTGGAGAAAACTGATCAAAATTACACTTTTGGAATCTCAATAAACAGTTCCCATGACCTTCGGAACTGACTCCTCTACTTTGACTTTACCTGGCCTAGTGTATCCCTGTGGAACCACTGTTTTGATTGGATTTTTTTTAATGTCACCCTTACAAGACTAAGTCAAATGTATTATGGAAGTCCTGGACAACTAGCACACTAACAATGGCAGTTGTTGTATAGAACCCATTGTAGTTTACCTATAAATGGGAAATAGGCAGTCCTACCCACGTCATGAAGTATTTATAGATTGGCCAGTGTGTGAGAGACAGCACAAAGCACTGAGGATGCAGAGGCTACATTGCCACACAAAGCAACCAAAGGATGAGAAACACACCATGTAATTCAGGATGTGTGGCACGTGACTGTGGGATGCTTGAAACAGCACATACAAAAAACTTCAGAATTTATAGGACTAACGCCTACTGCCATCAAGTTGTAACCAACTCCAAGTAACCCTGCATGGGGGTTTCCGAGACTGAATCCTTATGGAAACAGACACCCGCATCTTCCTTCTTTCTCTTAGCAGTCCAACACGTACCGACAGTCCTTGACAGCTAGGCGGTATCATAAAAACAGTGACCAAAAGTGTAATCATGGCACAGCGAATGTCATGCTCAGGGGTCAGAGACTGAAAATATTCCGTGAGCCCTGAGCACTGCTCTTTCACATTGTCCTAGTGACAGCTCTAGCCAGAGCAATTAGACAAGTAAAGGGGAAATAAAAGTATCCAACTCAGAAAGGAAGAAGCAAAACCATTTCTATTCAGCATTACATCATCTTACATATACAGATTCCCCTTTGCCAGATATAAGAGCAGTAGACACAACGGAGTTTTGTTTTGTTATCCTGGCTGACGTAGTTACCAACAACCGCTGTAACAGAAATACCACACATGGGTGGCTTTTTAAAAAACATAAACTTATTTTCTTAGAGTTTACCAAACAGAATCCACAGTTGTCAAGCAGATTCTAATTCATAGTGATTCTATATAAGGGTTCTGGGACTGCCCATCTTCCGGGGCACTGATAGCCTCATATTTCTTCTGACCAGTGTCTGATTGGTTTAAATCACTGACCTTGAAGTCAGCCGTCAAAAACTGAATAATATCAAAAAGGAAGAACAAAGCTGGAGGACACATATTTCCCGATTTCAAAACGGGCTACCCGTAACGGACTGGCATAAGCCTAGACACAAGCACCCGTGAGTCAGGGGGCAGGGGGAGGACTGTTAGAATCCTGAGGTAGTTAGTTTATTGTGCCAACCTGGCCGATAAACACACGTGAGGTTAATTGAAGGGCAGAGGGATAAATGGCTAGGTGAGCCTCGCCTTTCTAGTTCTTGGGTCTCTTTCTTTCTGATGGTTGGACCAGGGTGTGGCTGCCTTATCCAGTTCTCTTCCTGCAAGACATACCCAAGGAGAAGCCGCATGGGCCTACCCCAATGCAGCCCTGGGTGCTGGAGCAGCCGTGTGGCGACCCCTGCCAGCGCTGAGATGCTTACTCATTCACTGTCAGCTTTCCTCCTACAGTCGGCATCATTGCATGTGTTTTGTGAGAGGGAGGAGGACTTTGTGGATTGGTGTCAGACATATGGGTTAATGTTGGACTTGGGGGCTTTGGCAGCACTGGGTTGGGATGTTTTCTTGATGTGCACTTACCCTTTCTGTAAAACTCTCTCTTATATATGAGCGTGGATTTGTTTCTCTAAAGGACCCAGACTAACACAAATACAGAAATAAATTTATACATTTCATATGGACCATCAGCTTTCAACACAATTGTCAAGACTATTCAATGGGAAATAATTGTTTCATTAACAAATGGTGTTGGGGCAAACACGTTCATAAACAAAAAAACTAAAGTAGAATCTCAACCTCATCTCTATGTAAAACTTAATTCATAAATCAATGACTTAAATATAAGAACTAAAGCTAAAATATTCTGAGAGGAAAAATTGAGGTAAATCTCTATGACCTTGGATTTGGCAATGGATTCTTAGATATAGCACACAAAAATACAGAAGCAAAAAAAATGTAGATTCAACAGAATTAAACATTTTTGTGCATCAAAAAGTTACTCAAAAAAGTGAAAAGTTAACTTACAACTAAACTCAAATAATCTTACAACCTGACCAAAAAAAAATACTGAGTTAAAAAGCAAATAAAAATTCAAAAGATACTTCTCCAAAGAACGTATGCAAATGGCCAACAAATCTACAAAAATATGGCCAACATCATTATTCACTAGGAAAACACAACTCTAAACCCCAGTGTAGTACCACTTCACACCATTGACCCCCAGGCTCCCAAAACAAAAAATGAAAATCAAACATCCAAAAGAAAAAAACCACATCACTGCCATTGAGTCAGTTCTGACTCATAGTGACCCTGTCGGACAGAGTTTCTGAGGCTGAAATCAGATAGCTACGTCTCTCTCAGAGCACCTGGTGTGTTTGAATCACTGACCTTGTGCTAGCAGCCAAATACTTAACCCACTGTGCCACCAGGACTCCTATCACACCCACTAGGATGGCTAAAATCAGAAAAATTGTAAGTAGCAAGGGTTGGTAAGGAGAAATTCTTGAAACCTTGTATATTGCTGGAGAGCATGTAAAATATTTTAGTTACTGTGAAAAGCAGTTTGGCAGTTCCTTAAAGAGTTAAACACAGAATGACCATAGGACCCAGCAATACCGTTTCTAGAGATATACTTGTAAATAATTGTAAAGAAGGACTCAGACAATACGTGTACACAAATGATTATAGCAGCCAAAATGTATACACAACTACATGTCCATCAATTGATGAATGGAAAGGCAAGTTATAGTTGATTCATGTTGTTGTTAGGTACTGTCCAATGGACTTTTAACTCATAGTGACCTCGTGTAACAGTGTAGAACTGCCCCCACAGAACTTTCTAAGCTGTAAGCTTTACCCAAGCACGTTTCCACTACTTTCTATCATGAAGTGACTGGGGGACCTCGGAGCCATAAACTTTCTCTCTTTAGTAATGGAACATTAGTCATCAAACAAAAGGAAGTGCTGAGACAGGTAGATATAATGTAGATGAACCTTGAAAACATGCTGAGTGAAAGACGTCAGAAATGAAATCTCACATGCTGCATGACGCAATTGAGGTGGAATATTCAGAACTGGTTCATCCATGGGGCCCAAAGCAGATCAGTGGTTGCCAGGGACTATGGAAGAATCCTGGGGAAGACTGCTTAATGGGAAGGGTTAGCCCTTGGGGATGGTGACAATATTATAGAACCTGACAGAGCTGTGTTACAATGAGATTGTTCTAAGTGCCACTAATTGGTCACTTGGAGATGGTAGATTTTACAGGAGGTAAATTTTACCTCAAGAGAACAATGCAAAATTGTCTACTCCCGCACCCCCAAATACAATTAGATATCAATGAAAACATATCGATCCATGGTCATGTGCATCCCCCTAAGTGCTAGAGGAGATACATGGCTGAAAAAGCAAAGACACTATACTCAAAGGCATTTTACTCATTCCACAAATCTTTTAGTCATGGATAATGCCACTATGAGTCAGCGCAACTCAATTTCAGGGATGCCCCGGGAACTGGTCTGGAAGGCTAAGAGACACATCATTGCTCAAAACAGAGCAAAGCTCCTGTCCTCCTGGAGCAGGCAGCCTAGCAGAAGAGAGACAATAAACAAGAAACATAATAAAAAGCTGTAAGTTAAAATCAAACAAAGGAAATGAAAGAGCAAGTAATGGAATCAGGACTGGAGTTGAGATGGCCATTTTCAAAAGGGTGATTAGCAGGGGTGTTAGAGTCAGAGTCATTGAGCAGGTGAAGGCTGAATAAGGTCTTGGAGTGGCTCAGGAGAATAACCCTCTCCTTCAGATATGTGGAGGTGTTTCAGGTAGAGTGAACACCCAGGGCAGAGGCCCTACACATCCAGGACAGCTCAAGAAGCAGGATGGAGGGCCAACAAGCAGAACTTAGAGGGGATAGTTCAGTCCCTGTGAGTTATCACAGATTAAGAAAATACTCAGATATGTTTAAAAAGGGGAAGGGACATTAAAAACTGTAACCTTCTGACTGTAGAACTTGTGAATGTGTTGGCAAAAGGGTAGCCTATCTCTGTGATTGTTGTGAGGTGTCATCAAGTCGATTTTGACCTAGCCACCCTATGCACAACAGAACAGAACACTGCCTAGTGCTTCAGCATTGGCCCCATGTTCCCGTGCCTGATCCAATCATTACAGACACTATGTCCATCTATATCCTTGAAGACCTTCCGCCTCTCCCAACCCTTCGGCCCTTCACTTCACCGTGCATGATGTCTTCCTACAAGGACTGACCTCTTCTGGCAACATGTCCAAAGTACATCAGGTGAAATCTTGCCATCCTTGCCTCTAAGGAGCACTCTGGCCATACTTCTTCCAAAAGTATCTGTTTGTCCTTTTATCAGTCCATTGGATTTTCAATATTCTTCGCCAGCACCATAATTCAAATGCCTCGATTCTTCTTTGGTCTTCCTTAGTCCGTGTTCAACTTTCACTTTTTAAGAATCAATTAAGAATACCATGGCTTGGGTCAGACACAACTTAGTCCTCAAAGTAACACCCTTGCTTTACAATACTCTTAAAAGTCTTGGGCAGGAGATTTACCCAGTGCAATGCATCTTTGGATCTCTTGATTGCTGCTTCCATGAGCATTGATTGTGGAGCCAAGCAAGACAAAATCCTTCACAACATCCAGCTTTTCTCCGTTTGCCATGTCCAATTGTGAGAATTTTGGTCTTCTTTTCATTGAGTCAGAATCCACGCTGACAGCTGCACTCCTTGGTGTCCATCGGCAAGTACTTCAAGTCCTCCTCACTTTCAGCATGAAAGTTTGTGTCATCTGCTTATCACGGGTTCTTAATAAATCTTCCTCCAATCCTTATGCCACATTCTTCTTCATATAAGCCAGATTCTCTGTTGATTTGCTCAGCATGGTTTGAATGAGTATGGTGAGAGGATAAAACCCTGATGTACACCTTTCCTGATTTTAAAATATGTAGTATTCCCTTGTTCTGTTCACACAACTACTTCTTGATCTGTATACAGGTTTCTCAGGAGCGCAAGGAAATGTTATAGAATTCCCATTATTCTTAAGATTATTCATAGTTTGTTATGATACACAAAGTCCAGTTAATAAAACACAAGCAGACATTTTTCTGGTATTCTCTGCTTTGAGTCAAGATCCATATGATATCAGCAATGATCCCCTTGTTCCAAGTCCTCTTCTCAATCCAACCTGAATCTGGAAGCTCTCAGATGATATACAATAGCACCCATTTTTGGTTTCTTAGGATCAAAACAAACAAACAAAAACCCAAACCCACTGTCAGTATGGTGATTGTAACTCACTGTGAGCAAACATGGGGTTTCTAAGACTGTACATCTATAAGATCAGACAGTCTCATCTTTCTCCCACAGAGACCATTTGGACCATTGACTTTTGGGTTAGCAGTTCAATGCTTACTCGACAGCATCACCAGGACTCCTTGCTCCGAGGGTCAAACGATTGCCATGGAGTCAATTCTGATACGTAGCAACTTTAGGACAGGGTAGAATTGCCCGTGTGGGGTTCTGAAACTTTAACTCTTTATGAGAGTAGAAAGCCTTGTCTATAGGATGTAGTAAAACTGTTCCATAAAGTTTCAGAGACTAAATATTTACAGGAACAGACAACCTCATCTTTCTTCTCTGGGGATGCTAGTGCATTTGAACCGCTGACCTTGTAGTGTATAGTCCAATGCCAAATCCACATTGCGGCCAGGGCTCCTTGATGATAAGCTCAGAGTGGGAGACAGTAAATCTAAGTTAATGGTAGCAAAGTAATTTGGAAGCAGTTATCAAGAATGATGACACATCATAAAGAGTATCACTAATGTCACTAAACTGTACATTTAGAAATATTTGGATAGATGGAGGCTCTGCTGTGAATATTTTCATCCAAAGAGAACAATAAAAGAAATCATTTTAAAGACCTACTGCAGTTGGCTTGAGGATTAGAGCCTTTGGTAGAAGACTGGGTTTTATTGTTTTCAAGAGTAAATTAACTTGAGCTGAGGAGATGCTACCTATCAGCCAGAAAACAGAGGACTGGCCAGGTGCCCAGAAGAAGGGCAACCATGATTTTGCATCCCCTCCTTCTTTTCAGATTTATAATTCTTCTGGTATTGGAACATCTACAAAAACGAACTAGTTGCTCTGGCATCATTTCCACACATGGCAAATGTGTGTGTGTCAGAGCAAAACTGCACTCGACTGGTTTTTGAGTTCTTTTTTTTAACATTTTATTAGGGACTCATACAACTCTTATCACAATCCATACATATACATACATCAATTGTATAAAGCACATCTGTACATTCTTTGCCCTCATCATTTTCAAAGCATTTGCTCTCCACTTAAGCCCTTTGCATCAAGTCCTCTTTTTTTCCCCTCCCTCCCCGCTCCCCCCTCCCTCATGAGCCCTTGATAATTTATAAATTATTATTTTGTCATATCTTGCCCTATCTGGCATCTCCCTTCACCCACTTTCTGTTGTCCGTCCCCCAGGGAGGAGGTCACATGTCGATCTATTTGCCTATATTTATAGGTTTAGTATTAAGGTGGTGGAAGGACCTTGGGCCTCTACTCAAGCACTCCCTCAATGCATGAATACTTTCTTCTATTAAATTGGCATTCTATGATGCTCACCCTCCCGACACAACTGCTGAAGCCAAAGCGGGTGAATAAGCAAATGTGGTGAAGAAAGCTGATGGTGCCTGGCTATCAAAAGAGATAGCATCTGGGGTCTTAAAAGCTTGAAGATAAACAAGTGGCCATCTAGCTCAGAAGCAACAAAGCCCACATGGAAGAACACACCAGCCTGTGTGATCACGTGGTTCTGAAGGGATCAGTTATCAGGCATCCAAGAACAAAAAAAATCATATCATTGGGTGCACTCCACTGGTTTTAATGGCTGCCTTTTAAGAAATATGTCTCCAGACCTTTCTTCACATGTACCCCTGGTCGAGCTATGACCTTCAACCTTACAGTTAACAGAGGGTCACTTTAAACATCTGTACCATCTAGGGACTCAAGCTTAGGTCAGACTCATGAACATCATCAATTCCTTGCAACCCTTTGCCCTTGGGAAGGACCACACCTAGGCTGCTGTGTGTCTGATGGGATCTTCCTCAAAGATAAAAGTAACTCTGCAACCCTGTCCACTGAATCTTCCCAACACTGAGAGTGAATTGACTCTGTACCTTGTAGGAGGTATAAACTAGGATTGGAAGCAGATACTCCTAGACACACGTGCGCGCGCGCACATGCACACACATTCCTCCCCCCAATCTCACCCTCAGAAATGGTTCAGGAGGAGAATGACTTTGACGTACAAGGCTAATCATGCTTCACAGTTGGTACTTTCAAGGATCCTGATGCAGTTGTATGGTTCAGAGTAGCAACTGCCCAGGGCTACTGCTCTGCAAGAAGCCCATTGGATTCTTCTAGATCAGTGGTTCTCAACCTGTGGGCCACAACCCCTTTGGGGGCTGAATGACCCTTTCATGGGGGTCGCCCAATTCAAAACAGTGGCAAAGTTACAGTTATGAAGTAGCAACAAAAATAATGTTATGGCTGGGGGTCAACACCACATGAGGAACTGTATTAAAGGGTCATAGTATTAGGAAGGTTGGGAACCACGGCTGTAGATACACCTTGGGAACCAGAGGAGAGACTGGGGCTAGAGATGAAAGGGAACACAAAGCACTGTTCTGAAAAACAATGTGTAGTCATGACTCCATTATGGGAGAGGCAGCATGACAGTTGGAAAAATGGCGCAAGCAGATAGAGAAATATTTTTCAAAGGGTCACTCTGACTCATGAGAAGTGTTTGACACCATTCAGATTCCTGGGTCCTGCCCAGGTTTCCCGAACCAAATTGCTTGGGTGAGGGCTCAAGAACTTAAATGTAGACAAGCTCCGCTAATTCTTCTAATCCATGCATCATTTGAAAACGTGGTCTGCATTTTAGTTTCAAGAACATTAATGTTGCCTTGTGTATTTGTATGTCTGTATCTATTTACTATTTGATTCGATAGCTACCCTCCATGAAACTGAAAGAAGAAAGAAGCAGATGGGCAACTCACAGTGTGGGTAATCAAAATGGGCAGGATTAATCTGGCTATACCAGTACGGAGCTATTCTGTAGACCATAGACCGCCAACCACTGAGCGTAAGCAAGGTGCCACGTTTGGTTGTGTGAGTAATAGAACAATGCCTACGACATGGCGTTTCTCTCTGTGATAGTTAAGTTTATGTGTACACATGGTGGGTACAGAGCCATCCCTTATTTCATGGTCTGATGTGCTATAATAACTTTCATGAGATCACCTGCTGTGAGCAGTCAATTGGGTGAAAGGGGGTTTCCTCAGAGGTATTCTGGCTTTGTTCTCTGGGTTTTTGCTGCCTCTGAAGTCTGCATCTGGTTCATCCTGGTCTGATCACAAGTCCTTGAGGCTTGAGCCAGCAGTGTGCCGTATTGCTTACTAATCCTGGGATGGTTCCGCTGCTGTAGTTGTATGGGGAACACTGGTGGTGTGTGGTTACTTGTGGAGCTGCTCTCTGAAAGGTCAGCAATTTGAAATTCCTAGCCCCTCCTCAGGAGAATGACAGGACTTTATACTCCTGTAAAGAGCTACAGTCTTGGAAATTCCTAGGGGCAGCGCTACCCTGTCTATGAGTCAGCATGGACGGCGGCAGTGAGGTGTTGCTTTGGGTTGTGTTGATTTTAGTATTTATGCGACTCAGGAAAGGACTCTATTCTGACACTTGACCCATGGACTTTGGAATTTCTTCCCTAGAAAATCCTAGGGGGCAATTCCAGGCCATTGCATGGAGTTACCATGAGTCAAAAATCAATGTAAGAATGCCTAATAACAACATTGTTGATCTTGAACTTTGAAAATACTTATCACCTGAATTCCTTGAAAACCTGAATTCTCAATTTATATTTGAAGACCAAAGTTTGAGCAGCCCCAATACCTCCAACATACATATTATTTCCCAATGGAAAAACTAAAGAAATCAAACTCACTGCCATTGAGTCTACGCTGATTCATAATGACCCGAACAAGACAGGGCAGAACCGCCCTGTAACTTTCTAAGACTACCGATCTTTACCAGAGTAAAAAGCCCAATGTTCCTCTCACAGAGGGGCTGCTGGTTTTGAATTGTCGACCTTCCGATTATCAGCTTAACACAAAAGCACTGCCTCCCCAGGACTCCTTCCCAACTGATACCCACTCAAAAACTCACTGCCATCGGGGCGATTCCAACTCATAGCCATCCTCGAGGACAGAGTAGATCTGACTGTGTGGATTTCCAAGGCTGTAAATCTTTGTAAGAGTCGAACCTGATCTTTCTCCAGTGGAGTGGCTGGTGGTTTAGAACTGGTAATATTGCAATTAGAACTGCTAACTTTATAATTGGCAGCTCAACTTGTAATCCACCACACTACCAAGACCGCTTCCCAACTGATAAACCAGGGGGGAAAGGCAAGCGACCTTGCAATTGCTATTGGCAGGACTAGGAGAAGTGGTCTGGTGTAAGAAAAGGAGGACATCAATTGTAGCATGAACTTGAATGACGGCATTCTAACTGATAAAATTAAATCTCTAATTTGGAGAGATGGATTAAGGATTGCAAATATGCAGCTTTGGGGAATTTATTTATTGCCAGTTTCTGATTTTTATTTTTTGAGAACTGTGGAATTTCATGTTGCCTATCTGTCACTGCAAAAGACCTCTGTGAGGCTGGTCATTGGATGGCCCAAAGCTAGCAGGCGTTTTGAGATTTGTTTATCTGAAGTCTGAAAGATTCCCAAGTTAAGCTGAACTCAGCAAAATTTCCCATCATGAGCTAAGGCAGACTCAGAAAAAAATGAGGGCCTGTTACTCTCAAGCACTCGCTACACCAACCATAAACCATTCACCACTGACTCACAGCAACCCGACAGGACAGGGTAGAACTGCCCCTGTGGCTTTCTGAGACAGTAACTAATACAGGAATAGCAAGGCTTATTCTGTTGAGCAGCTGGTGGATTTGAACTGCTGACCTTCGGTTAGAAGCCCAATGTTAACCCACTAGGGCACCAAGGTTCCACTTGCTACACAGTGGGTCACAAGAGGTTCCTGAAGGAATGAGTGAGTGATGCAATGACAGATTATGACATATGTTTATAATTGGAAGGTCCTTGTTACCACCCAAGCTGTGAAAACAGCATAAAATATTCTATAATCATATTTTCTGGGATTGTTACTGGAAGAGCCAGAGAGACATGGAACCATGGAGGGTGTGGTTCCAGTGCTCAGAGGCAAAAACAAATCCACGAGCTGTGCAAGTGGGAGAAAAGATGAGGCAGTCTTAGTCCATAAAGGTCCGGCCTTGGAAAACCAATGGGATAGGTGTGCAGACCCTACGAGTCAGAAGTGGTTCAAGGGCGTGGGGTTTCAGTTTGGGGAGCTATGTAAATGGCGATGCTTTATGCTACTCAAGTGAGGAGACCAGTTAGGAGAAATTTATTCTGTTCATTTGTTTTTAAAGCTCTCACCCTATATTAATTAGCTGATAGAGCCCTTATGGTGTGATGTGTGTTCAGGGCCATTGTAAAATGCACACTGTCACAGAAATCTGTTTTGTGGGACTTGTTAGCACAGATATTATTTAGCTAAAGAGCTCTTAATGACTCCTTCATAGCCTGCTGCATCTGTTGGGTAATTCATTTTATAGTTGGCGGCTTTAAATTTTCTATTTTTTAACTTAGTCAACTCTAGTGACCTATATCTAAACCAGTGAGGTTAATGGAATATAACTGTGTTCAGAGGAGATGTAAAATAATACTTGATTAATCCTGGAGAAAAGAAAAGCCTCAGAGTGCAGTATGGTTTTATTCGATGTTGAAGCATCATTAATTTTTTCCCAAACAAATTGCTCCGAGGGAAAAGACAAAATTTGAAATACATCAAATACCTAGATATTTTGAAAATAACCTGTTGAATTCCAACAGCTGTGCATTTATGTGAATTTATTCACACAAATTAGTTTGCGCAGCTGGGAACAAGTAGGCTCAAATTCCGAAAGTTTCATAACTAAGGTCTATTCAGGGCTTTGGGCTGGTTTACATCGATTCAACCATGACTAAGAACAGACCCAATTTGTAAAAAGTAGCTAACGTTGAAGAATTGAGATGATGTGGAATCATAGCCAGAACAGGGAAAATTATGGCTTGAAGCCCTGGACTAGGACTCTGCGAAGAGGCCTTGGGAGTTTTTTCAGGAGCCTGATGTGGAACAGTGGATTATTGCCAGGACTGTGGGAAGTGGCTCGCATTTAAAGTCATGCAGCAAGCTTGCTGTCTTTGAGCCGGACACCATTGTTTCCTACTCTACTAGTTAAGAGAGGTTTAATTGCTTTGGAACACCCATGCTGCCCTTGCTTTCCATGAGAGAGATTACTTTTCTGGCAAGGCATTGGCCCATCGTTTCCCATTCTAGTTATTATTCTGGTCCACCCACTTTTATAAATTTGAGCGACTTCCTCTTCCGCTGTGTTGGCTGTGACTGAACCAGGAAGGACTGGTTTGAAGTCCTGCTTCTATTGCAATCAAATAGGTTTGACTGAAAGATCAAGGGTTTCCATTTGCTGCAGGCAATGCAATAATATGTCATTTAAGAACTCCCAGTAGCTCAGGGCTGGGCCAGCAGTCCAGCAGCTCTGTAATGTCAGCAGCAGCAGTCTCGCCAGGCAATTCACTTTGCTTGTGAAATGCAAATGTTCAAATGATGACAGATGGGGCTGAGAAGGAGTGTGTCTTTAATAATTCTATAGCTCCATCAGGTGTTCTGGATGAAGGTTAAGGAGTGACTTGAATATGCCATCGATTGGAACCCCATGGTGCTCAAGAGAGTGTATTTTCAGTTCTCTATCTCATGTACATCAAGATGAACTTAAATGTTGTCAGTAAGTGAATCCCAGGAAGTACATCTGACATAAAATCCATCAACACTCTTCAATGGGTTTCAGAATGCCCAGTTCAAAAACGGAGCTTCAAAAAACTCATGGAAAATGAAATTAAAAGATATTTAAATGTTCCCATGAATTTTTGAAGCTCCTTTGCATCAGGTCTGCTCAGTTTTCTGAGAAGCAATGAGCTCCAAGCATTTGGGAGAATTTTCGTCATGGGAATGACCACCTTTGACATACTACAGGAATCTGGATACAACTTTCAAACTCAGCAGCCATTTTTCTGTTTGTCACTGATTTTAATAGAAAACTGTACAAGACTTCCATTCCCATCGTGTCTCATGTTGAGTATGCCAGGAAAGAGGGAGGTATTGGATAAAACTCCCATTTCTGCCCCTGACAAGTTCTCTGAATTTGGTGAAGTTATTCGACTTCTCTTAGGAAACCTGGTAGTATAATAGTTATGCATTGGACTGCCATCTGCAAGGTCAGTAGTTCAAAACCACCAGCCACTCAATGGAAGAAATACGGGCTTTTCAACTCCCATAAATAGCGACAGTCTCGGGAACTCACCGGGGCAGTCCTACCCTGCCCCACAGGATCCTACAGGTTGTCATGGACTCACTAACAGGGGTTTTTTTCAGTGTAAGGAGTTCTGTGGGAGCCTGGGTGGTGGGTGGAGTGGTCAAAACACTCAATTGCTCACCCTGGGGTCGCTGATTTGCACTCACCAGCTGCCCTATGGAGGAAGACTGCGCAATCGGCTTCGGTAAGGATTTACAGCCGTGGAGCAGTTCTGCTTTGTGAAGGGACCACTGTGAATTGTTAAGTTTTACAATTGGGTACAGTTTTAAGGAGCCCTGCTGTACCGGTGGTTAAAGCACTCACTCAGCTGCTAATGGAATGGTCAGCGCTTCAACCCACCATCTGCCCCAAGAGCAAAAAGAAGTGGCAGTTTGCTGAACCACAGATTCCAGCCTTGGAAACTCTGGCGAGCAGTTCCACTAGGCCCGGTTCTGACTAAGAGTCAGCATGGACTCAATAGGAATGGGAAGGAGCCCTGGTGGAGCAATGTTTAAAGTACTGGGTAGGGATTGGCTGTTAACGAAAAGATCCGCAGTTTAAATCCACCAGCAGCCTAGAGTTCTGCCTAGGAATCCCTTTGAGGCAGTTTAGATAAGGCTTCTGTGAGGTAGAATAAACCCAACAGCACACAACAATCTATGTTTACAAGGCCTCCAAGTGGCACAAAATCAACAGCTAAACTAAAGATTAGCGGTTCAAACCAGCACAACAGTATCATGGAACAAAAAAGTCTTGGAAATCGGATTCTGGTAGATCAAAGCCAAGAAAGCCCTGTGGGGGAGTTCAACTTGAGAAACTGGGCGGCTTTCCATGGTCCTGAAAGAACTTGAGGGCAACTAATGACAATTTAAATGTACTTACTTGCAAAATGAGAATAATTATGTTTCATTCCCCAGACAAGACTGTGATGAGCACCCTCCCGCAATTCTTCCAAGACAGATCAGTTTGTGCTTTTAGCAGTTGATGGTGTTCTCAATATTCAATATTGTGCCAGCACCACAATTTAAATGCATCAATTCTTCTTTGATCTCACTCATTCAGTATTCAACTTTCTCATGCATATGAGGCAATTGGAATTACCACTGCTTATATGAGGCACATATAAAAACAAGATAACATCCTTGTTTTTCAATACCCTAAAGAGGTTCGGTGCAATAGATGCCTAATGCAGCATGTCTTTTGATCTCTCTCTCTGTATTTTTTTATATAGGAGTTTTGTTTTATCATGTTATTGGGGGCTCATACAACTCTTATCACAATCTGTATATACATCAATTGCATAAAGCACATTTGTACATTCGTTACCCTCATTCTCAAAACATTTGCTCTCCATGTAAGCCCCTGGAATCAGCTCCTCATTTCCTCCCTCCCTCCCTCATGAACCCTTGATAATTTATAAATTATTATTTTGTCATATCTCACACTGTCTGATGCCTCCCTGCACCCACTTTTCTGTTGTCCGTCCCCCAGGGAGGAGGTTATATGTAGATCCTTATACATGGTTCCCCCTCTCTACCTCACTCTCTCTCTACCCTCCCGGTATTGCCACTCTTGCCACTGGTCCTGAAGGGATCATCTGTTCTGGATTCCCTGTGTGTCCAGTTCCTATCTGTACTAGTGTACATCGTCTGGTCTAGTCAGATTTGTAAAGTAGATTGGGGATCATGATAGTGGGGGGAGGAGGAAGCATTTAGGAACTAGAGGAAAGTTGTATGTTTCATCATTGCTACCCTGCACCCTGACTGTCTCGTCTCCTCCCTGCGACCCTCTGTAAGGGGATGTTCAGTTGCCTACAGATGGGCTTTGGATCCCCACCCCGCACTCCCCCCTCATTGACAATGATATGATTTTTTGTTCTTTGATGCCTGATACCTCATTCCTCTCCCTGAGCTTCAGCTTCAATGCTGTCCTCTGAAATAAATTCTTCTGGGGGGAGGGGCAGCTGTCCACATAGTTGGGATTGGGGTTGGCCTCTAAGACCTCGCCACTGGTTCTCTACTCCATGCCCACATGTTGAATTCACAACTTGGAGCACTGGGTTGAAGTCTGGTCCCTTTTGACCTCTGCTTCCAGGAGCATTGATTGTGGATCCAAGCAGGACTTTTCTCCGTTTATTATGCTGTTACCTATTGGTCCAGTTGGGAGGATTTTGTTCTTCTTTACATTTACAATAAATTGCAATCCCTACTGAAGGTGGCAATATTTCATCTTCAACAGCAAGAATTCCTAGTCCTTCTTACTTTCATCAAGCAAGGTTGTGTCATTTCCATGTCACAAGTCGTTAATAAGCCTTCTTCCAGTTCTGATCTCATATTCTTCTTCATATAAGCCACCTTTTCTGATGATTTCCTCAGCATACTGTTTAAATAAGTAGGGTGAGAGGCTAGAACAGTGTTGTATGCCTTTCCTGGCTTTAAACCAGGCAGCATTCCCGTGATCTTTTGTGATTTTAAACCATGCAGTATTCTCTTGTTCCATTTGCACAATTGCCTCTTGATCCAAGTACAAGTTCCCCATGCATACAATTAAGTTAAGGGTTTTGGAATTCCCATTCTTCTTAAGGTTTTCTATAGTTTCTTATGACACACACAATCAGTGGATGGCCTTGGCATAGTCAATAAAACACACACAAAAATCTTGCTGGTATTCTCTGCTTTGAGTCAAGATCCATCTGACTTCAGTAGAGGCATCTCTTTTTCCACATCCTCTTCTGAATCCAACCTGAACCTCTGGCAGCTACCTGTCAATGCACTGCTATAACCATTGTGGGATGATCCTCAGCAAAAATTGTATTTGTATGTGGTATCAGTGATTGTTGTTCTATTGCTTGAGAATTCTGTTGGGTTGGTGTTCTTTGGAATGGGTAAAAATATGAATCTCTTCCAATCAGTTGGTCTATTAGCTGGCTTCCAAATTTCCTGGCATAGATGAGTGACTGCTTCCAGCGTTTCATCAGTTTGTTGAAACATTTCAATTCATATTCCATCAATTCTTGGTTGTCGTTTTTTGTGGCTAATGCTTTCAACCCCTGCTTTCTATAGGGGCTGGTAAAGGTTCAGAGAGTAAATCTTTTAGGCTTAAAGTCATACGGTTTCTGTTGTAACTATTTAACTTTGTCCTTTTAGCATGAAAGTAGCCATAGGTTATACATAAACAGATTGTGGCTATGTGCAAATTAAATTTTGTTTACAAAATCAGACAGCTGGTAGGACTTAGTCCACAGGTAATAAGTTGGCATTTTAGTTTAGGTTTGAATCTTGGTCTAGAAATAGACATTTTTTACATAGTACAACCAAGAATAATTCAAAGAAACACTAACAAATATTGCATGCCAGTATCCTCTCCATCACTTGATCTACTCTTTAATCCACACAATATAATATTTTGGTTGATTTTATTCACATACATAATTTGTAACCTAAATTTCCAATGGTATGACTGATAATAAATATGGTATGGAAAATAAATGATAAAATTTGGGAGGCTAAATATATAGATGGGACACAATGGAAGCGAAAACTTTCTTTAAAACACATTTTGCACTGGAAAACTAGATGGTGTACTTCATAGAGAATTTGCACAATAAACTAATGAGTCTCCTGACTCTCCAGCGAGAGTATTTTCTACAAGTCCTAGAAACTTAAGGAGGCAGAGTGAGAAATGAAAATTTCAATAACATTAACAAAACAAACAAAAACCCCAACATGCATAAACATTCAACTAATCTTCAAAAGAAGTCTGACTTTAGAAACCACTGTAATATAAATTCCAGCTGAGTCTACGTACACAAACCTATTTTGCTAAAAGGAAACTGATCAGATTTTAATTCAGTCACTTCAATGACTTTGATGGGAGTGAAGTGGTGAACACAATGGTTTAATTAGATTTTTTTAAAATTAGTAAATGCAGCTAGTTGCTTTCAAAATTATGGTTCTTTTAATTGGATTTAACTTCGTGTTTTCCATTTTAATGTTCTGACAACCTATGATGTTGAAATGAACATCTGATCAAGTCTCCCTCCCCACACCCTCAGTAACTTAATTCTCGTACTCTTGGAAGAAAGAACAACTGCATAACGTGGTCCATATGGCTTTGTTTCTTGGGCTTCCCATCCCAGCTTCACCCTCCACCACCTTGTTCCAGGCTCCTAGGAGTCAACAATAATGGCTTTTTAAATGCTCTGCCCATGTCCCAATCCCACTCCCACCATTACCACGACCCTCCACTTGTCCCATGACCATGACCCTCCACTTGTCCCATGAGTAACTTCTACTCATCATCCCTTGGGATTTTGTTCAAAACAGACTCCCTTGTCTGTATTTCCTGAAGTCTGGCCAACATTTAAAGAGCCTGTCTCTATCCTTCAAGTGTTTGTAGCTGTTTCCATTACAAATTATACATTCATTAGAAAAACTCACTGCCACTGAGTGAGCTCTCATCTGTACCTGTGTACGTGTTCTGATATAGCCCACAGTTAAAGGCAGGACTGGGTTCATGATAGTGGGAGGTGAGGAAACCTCAAGGAACCAGAGGAATATTGAGTGTTTCATTGGTGCTATACTGCATCCTGATGACTTATCCCTTTCTGTGACCCTTCTGTGATGGGATGTCCCATTATCTACAGATGGGTTTGGGGTTTCTGCTCAAACCCCCTTCATACTCAACAATATGTTTTGTTTGTTTGTTTGTTTGTGGGTCTTATAATGCCTATTACTTGATCCCATTGAAACCTCATGATCACACAGGCTGGTGTACTTCTTCCATGTGGACTTTTTGCTTCTCTGCTCTAAGGCTGCTTGTTTAACAAGTCTTTAAGACCACAAATTCTATATCTTTTGATAGCCGGGCATCATCCACTTTCTTCACCACATTTACTTGTGCACTCATTTTGTCTTCTAGCAATCATACCAGCAGGGTGAGCATCACAGAATGCCAGGTTCTTAGAACAAATTATTCTCATGTTGAGGCAAGACTTGAGCAGAGGCCCAAAGTCCATCTTCTATTCTCAATGCATGGCCATATGAATATAAGTACATATGCCAATACCTCTGTTTTTATTAATTAATGTATTTACATATGTTCACACTTACATTTATACCTCTATCCATAGCTTTACTTCCTAGATCTGTTCCTGTTTCCTTTTGCCTTCCTCCTGCACTATCATCGTGCTCGCCCTCTTCTGCTTCTTAGTAATTCCTACCTATGTTGCTGGTTGCTCATCATTCACTTCCCTGCCTCCTCCTCCCCTTAAGTCCCTCCAAAACTGTCTGTCCAGTTGCTTTCTCCTTGTGCTTGCTTCCCATGCCTATCTTATATAGAAAAGCAAACCAACAATAACAGAGCCCAAAACAAAAGATTGACTAAAAAGAGAAAAAAATAACTATCAAAAAGAAGCATACATAATTTCAGGTCTGTCCACTGACCTTTATAACTGTCCCTGCACTGGTCCTATGGGATTCCGGGACCTACCCTTCCTGAAATAGACCCCTTCAAACTAGACTCCTAAAGTCTATTTTGGGGCTCCTCAGGGATTTTGTGGCTTGGCTTTGCTCCTGTTGCTAATTGGTTATATTCCCTTCTTGGTTTGTCCCTCTGTGGGGTGTTCTTTTGGGGTTTTATTGGTTAAGTATATGCCTAGATATTTCAATTTGTTTTAGTTATTATGAAGAGTACTGCTTCTCTGATGTACATAGCAAACCAACAGACTTCTGTTTGCTGGCCTTGTAGCATGCACTCTTCCATATGCCTCTATTGCCTCTGCTGTGGAGCTTTTGGAATTTTCAGTATATAGAATCATGTTGTCGGCAAATAGCAAGAGTTTTACCTCCTCCTCTCCCAGCCAGATACCTTCCGCTGCCTTATGTTGTTAGCTAGGACCTCCAGTACAATGTTGAATAAAAGTGGGGACAAGGGGCATTCTTTTCTACTCCCCTTTTTCAGTGGGATTGTTTTAATCTTTTCTCCATTGACTATGATGTTGGCTATTGGCTTTTCATAGATAGCTTGTATTGATTTGATGAATTTTCCCTTCCATTCCTATCTTCTTGAATGGCTTCTTGAAGAAGAAGACATTGTGTTGGATATTGTCAAATGCTTTATGCATCTATAGATATTATCATGTGAATCTTATCCTTTTTTCTTATCAATGTGGTGAATAATGCTGATGGACTTTTGGATGTTGAACCATCCCTACATCCCTGGAATGAATCCCACCTGATCATGATGCATGATATGTTTATATACTTTTGTATTCTATTTGCCAATATTTTGTAAGGATTTTTGAATCTATGTTCATTAGAGATGTCAGTCTATAGTTCTCTATTCCTGTGAGATCCTTTCCCTGTTGTGGTATCAAAGTTATACTGGCTATGTAAAATGAATTTTAGAGTTTGCCATCTTGCTCTGTGCTCTGGAATAATTTGTGGAGGATTGGTGTCAGCCCTTCCCTGAATGCTAGGTAGAATTCCTCTGTGAAGCTGTTTGGTGTGGGAGGTTTTTTCGTTGGTGGTTTCTCCATAACCCTACTTATTTCTTCCATTGCTATGGGCTGTGGAGGTTTTATATTTCTATCTGGCATAATTTAGGGGGGGGATTGTTTTTCCAAGTATTTGTTCACGTCTTTCACATTGTTGCATTCATTGGAGTACAGACTTTCATGGTACTTTGTGATTATCCTTTTAATCTCATTGGGGTCCATTGTAATTTCCCATTTCATCCCTCATCCTGGCTATTGATGCTTGCTCCTTCATTTCCTTGGTTAGGCTTGCCAGTGGTCTGCCTAGTCTGTTGATACTTTCAAAGAACCAGCTTTTTGCTGCATTGATATTTTGCATTTGAAAAATTCTGCCCTGTTGTTTACTATTTCCTTTCTTTTGCTATTGGAGGGGTTGTTCTATTGACTCGGTTCTAGTTGCTGGAGGTTTTGTGATAGGGTATCAGTCATAAGTCTGTCTTCCTTTTTCATATATGCATTTATTCCTCTAGTAACTACTTTTGTTGTCTCCCAAAGGTTTTGGTACATTGCATTCTCATTCTCATTCGTTTGTAGAAACTTACTAATTTCCTCTCTAATCTGGGCCAGTACCCATTTGTGTCGAAGAAGATCATTATTCATCCTCCAGTTGTTTTCCTTTGTTTTTCTGGTCCACCTTTTCTTGGTCTCCAACTTTATGGTGTGATGGTCTGAGAAGGATGTTTGAGTAATCTGTATGTGTTTAAATTTACTCAGGCTCAACTTGTGTCCCAGCATGTGGTTTATTTTGGAAAATGAGCCATGTGCACTTGAAAAGAATGTGAATTATCTTTTTACATTTGGATGTAAAGTTGTATAAATGTCTACCATGTCCAGTTGCCTAATTGTAGTGTTTATCTCTGTAGCCACATTGCTGAACTTCCTTCCCAGTGATCTAGCTTTCTCTGATAACAGTATATTAAAGTATCCTTCTTTGATTGTTGAATCTGTGATTTCTTTTTTCATCTTTTGAAGTTTAACTAATTTCATTGGTCTTTCACTAGGCATGTATATATTTATTATACTCACTGGTTCTAGTCTATCCTTGGAGTATTAAATAGTACTCACCCTTGTCTCTTGTGATGGTTTGCATCTTGAAGTCAATTTTGTTGATTAAGATTGCAATCCCAGATTTTTTAAAGTTGTCGTTTGCCTGGTATATTTTCTGAAAGCTTTTTATTCTTACTCTATTTTTGTCTGTGAGCATATATATCTCTTGCAAAAACTTAAGATGTGTCTCTTCCAAGCAACAGACTGATGGGTTATGTTTTCTGAACAAGTCTGCTAACCTTTGTCTTTTAATGGGCGACATTCAGACTTATTATCACCATCTGTGAATTCATTGCTGTCATCTCATACTTTTTCTGTTGAGTGTTTTCTTATCTCCCTTCATATCAGTGTGCTATGTTTGTGTGGGGGGCTTCATTCTTTGCTTCTTTTCCCTCTGAGGCAATGTTATCTTGGTAATTGTTTTTGCCGCATTGGCTTCTGGGTGGAGTTGCGCTATATAGCAGTCTCCTGCTTGTGGTTGGTGGACGTTGGTCTTCTGATCATAGTAAGTCAGCAAGGATTTTCCACAGGATTGGGTATCTTAAGGCATATTTTTTGAGTGTTTCCTTGTCCTGGAAGACTCTTACCTCACCATCTATCTTAATAGATAGTTTGGCAGGGTAGAGGATTCTCAGGTTGGCATTTTTTGCTCCAGCTTTTGGAAGATGTTACTCCACTCTCTCCTCCTCTTCGTGGTATCTGCTGATAGGTCTGAGCATATTCTTACCTGATCACCATTGTAAGTGACTGCCCGATTTTCTCTTTCTGAGCTTAAAATTTTCTCTTTTTGCTCCAAGATGGATAATTTAACTATTATGTGCCTTAGTGAATTCTTACTGGGGTGTAGTCTAGTTGGTGTCCTCTCTGCTTCCGGTATGAGTGTCTGTATCTCATTAATTAATGGGAGATGTTTGCTTCCCTAAATTTCCTTCCTAATTTAGCTGTTGACTTCTTTGTTGTGCCTTATTCTTGTAGACCAGTTGTTTGAATATTGTGCATCTTCATAGCATCTGTCATTGTTCTCAGGTTTTCTCCTAACTCTTGAATTATCTTGTTTGACTGTCTTTCCCGTTTATTGAAGTCTGCCTGATTTTCCTTCAGTTAGCTGGTATGACTCTCTGCTTCTTCTAATTTGTTGACAAGGTCCATGATCTTGTGTTTTGCTTCTGTTGCCTCATCCATTAGTTCTTGTATTTCCCTCTGGTGTGTGGACTTCATTCCCTCTATCCTGGACTTTATCTCCTCTATCATTGCATCCTTATTCTGTGTTGCTTCCCTCATATCCTATAGTACTCCTAGCAGCATTCTGAAATTTTTTGTGTGTCAGATCAACGTCTATGAGCGTCATTAGGTTTATGACTTCCCCCACTGTTATGTTTTTTTTCTTTTTGAGGGTGTTGAGATATCTTGCTATTTTCATGTCATTTAGGAAGAAATGGGTGCCATGTTTCTGGGATCCCAAGGGGCCCTGAGCTCTTTTTCTGTGTGAACTGTTAGAGAGTTTTTAAGGACTACCTGTGGCCTACTGTGGTGGAGGGTACTTTGTATGCAGGGTGCCGTGAAGACTCAGTGACCTGTGGCAGAGAGGGGCTTTGGAGTGTGGGCTGAGGCAGACAATTGTAGCGATACCACTGGCTGGTTGGGGCAGAACTGCAGCAAAGGCACAGGCCTGGTCTTGATCATCTGGTCACAATTTGAAGCCTTTAAAAGACTCTCTGTGGAGCCCAAAACTGTTAGAGCCAGTTCTGGGGTTGGGCTGTTGCTTTCAGAACCTGTTGGCTTTTCCTGGGGTGTTTTGTTTTTGTTAAAATTCTAGAATGTGCCCTGGCGACTATCATTTTGGTTATCTTTTTATGTTAATGCTAGGCTAATGCACAGAGTTATGGCAGCTTACATTCAATGTCACACAAAGGCCCACAACCTGGAATTGAACGTGTTTAAAATTTTGCTATTTTCCTTTTATAATAATGGGCTTGTGGGGTGTCATAGTTCAGGGCTGTGCCACACTGTCCTTCAGGAAAGGGGGACAAGATTAGTGAGTGGGTTTGGGGCTTATTGGATCTGAATTCTCCCCGGCAACACTCCTGTGGCATTCCTTGCTCTATCCTGCCAACACTGCCAGTTGTACTCTGGGGTACTGAATTGCTTTCTGTCGTTACCCATGCTGGCATGTGTGGTGCTGGGGATAGGTGGAAAGGATATAGCTGGTGTAGTCACTCCATTCCTGGCTGGGGCAGGGTTGCAAAGCCCTAGACTGCAGGTGCAGGGCACATAGCAGAGAGGGGAACTTCGGTGTGAGGTCTTGTGGCTACTTCTTAGAGGCTTTCTGTGAGCCTGGGATTATGACCACTTTTAGACAGCAGCAGGGGGAAATTACTGCTCGCTGTGTGTCTCATATCTTGGGCACAAGAAGCGGTGGTGGACGCCATCCTGCTGTACCTGGCGAGGGGTTAGTGGAGCACAGGCAGATGCAATGAACTTAGAGCGTTTCAGCGAGTTCTCGAATTGCTTCATGGGTGAAAATCACAGGGGGAGGTCTGAACCTGGTACACTGAATCTATTTTGAGCACCCAGCCTCCTAGTATTGGCCTCCTTACCTCTAATTTCTCGTTTGACACCATGAGTGCCAGGTGGGTGATTCTACCTGGTCTCTATCTTGACTCCTCTAGCTCGGTGGGGTTTCTAAGTCCATAAATCTTAGTCGCAACAGAGTGCCCATCTTTCTTCTGTGGAGTCACTTGTTTGGTTTGAATCACCAGCCACTTGAGTATCAGCTGAGTACTTATGCACTGCACCCCCAAGGATCTCAAAAACATACCCATAAAGGGTCAAGACTGTACTGCATTTCTGAGAGCATTCCACAGTTGACGGCAATGCATTGCCTTAAAAAAATCACAGGATTTCTTATTCATTTGTTGTTCTTAGAGGATGACAGAGAAGCAGATACAGATCAGCTAACATTTTACTCTCAAGGGGTAAATAGTAAATATTTTAAAATTTGAAGACCATATGGTTTCTTTTTCTTCTCATATAAATTTTTACTCTAGTTTGGGGTCCAAGTTTACAAAGCACCTTAGTTTTCTATTCAACAATTTGAACAAATTTTGTTTCATGACATGGGTTGCAATCCCCTCAGTGTAACAACATTCTTTTTAGTACCCTCTACTTCCCATTTCCATTTTCCCTTCTTCCTACTCCTTTCTGCCTTCTAAGTTTTCTTTCTGGACTAATGCTGCCCTTTAGGTCTAATATTGTTGACTGTAGTGCATTCAGTTATTAGTCACTTTACTATCACTTTGACTGCAAGTTGATCCTCATTGGTAGGTTAAGTTCAAGACTTGAAGGCTATTTAGGTTCCACCAATCTGTCAGAGCAGTAAGTCTGGTCATCTGTTAATAATTTTGAATTGTGTTTCACTTTTTGATTATTTGCTTTCTCTTCCGGTGTCCAGGATCTTCCATTGTGATTTTGATCAGAGTTTTCAGTAGTGGTACCAGGTACCAACTACTTCCGATGTCGGTGTTGGGCAGGCTGTGGTTCACATGGTCCATTCGTTCTTTGGACCCATTGTTTTCTTCAGTCATTGATGAGTTTCCTTCTTTGCTATGATCTGAGAGAGACAAAGAGTTGCATCTTTGATGGCCACTCATAAACTTTTCAACAATACTACTCTCCTTATAGGAGATAGAACATTGTCTTTTTGGACTGATATGCCAATTCCTTATATGTCTCATGAGACGATAGTCCTAAGTTTCTAAAATCAATGACTCACTCCCTCAAGGTATTTGGTGGAGCCTAGGAAAATTTCAGAACTTTCATGGAGACAAGGTTTCATGGAGACAATTGTTCAACTCTGCTCTTGTAGCATGAAAGCAGCCAAAGACTGAACAGAAACAAATGCGTGCGGCTAGGTGTTCCAGTGAAACCAGGCATCTCTAATCTTCATGTTGTGGACATGAAAGCCATTGATTCATTGCTGTGGGGAGGCTGCTATGTGCGTTCCAGAATGGTAGCAACATCCATTGATTCTTCCCACTCAGTATTAGAACTGCCCTGCCTTCATGTTGTAACAACCAAAGATGTCCCCAGAAATTTCTTTGGGGTTCAGAATTGTCCCTGTTGATACCACTGCAATAAGCTTTTTATTTTTTTTTAACTAAAATAGGTGAGCAGGTCTGGCCCCTGAGCCACAATTTTCCAAATGTTGATCTGTTGTTGTGATTAGGTGTCATAGAGTTAGTTCTGACTCATAGCCACAAAACAAATACGAGATCAAACAGGGCCCAATTTTCAGCCATGCTCACTACTGCTGTCATGCTTGAGCCCACTGTTGCAGACATTGTGTCACCCCCTCTCACTAAAGTCTTCCTGTATTTCACTGACACTCTGCTTTCCAAGGATTATGTCCTCATCCAGGGACTTGTACTTCATGATAACATGGCCAAAATAAATAGGAAAAAATAGCACCATCCTCTCTCCCAACGAGCATTTTGAGTGCATTTCCTCCAAGACAGACTTGTTTGTTCTTCAAGTTCATTGTAGATCTACTATTCTTCACCAACAGCGTAATTCAAAAGCATTGAGCCTTACCTGGAATATCATATGCAGATGAAGCAATTAAAATACCATGGCTGTGTCAGGTGAACCCTAGTCTTCAAAGTGACAAGTTTTCAACTTCACATTTTAAAGAGGTCTCCTAAAGCAGATTGCCCTATGCACTAAGTCATTTGATTTTTCTTTCCTTTTAGTTCTATATGTTTTCATTAAAAATTTGCAGAGCAGAAGGAGGGACTTAATCCTTTGTTAGATGCTATTTTCACATATTATATAGCCTTTAACCCCTTAGCTTTGTGTTGAGCAAGAGGATTGGTCTGTTGGAGAGCCTCACTACTATACTCAACAAGGTTCTCGGGGTTGGGATGAGTAACACATTCCGTGGACTGAGCTCAGGGTCAATAAAACCCTATTAGCCAAACAGAGTGCTGGCTCTTCCCCAGGTAAACACAAATGTTCTTCTCCTTACAGCTATACACGAGCCCTTAACAAGCCCCTGATCTGAAAGTTGAGAAGAATGGGTGAGGATTCTCTTAGTGCCTACCACAGATCTAACCACCTATGAACTGCAAATAAAACATTCTTGACATTTAGAAGATGTTCCAGATTCAATGAAACAATTCAACTGTTCCCCAAAATTTGTCACATAATATGCTTTAATGCTTCAAACGTTACTGAACATAGCTTAACGAGACAAGATATACAGTACTCTCTTGTACTTGATGTTAGGGACTCCACTGATGGTTATTATTTGACAGTGAAACAAGTGACCGAGAAGAAAGCACTCACAGTAGTAGAGTGATACCCACAGGGTATGCTATATTTAAAATTTGCTACTGCAATTAAACTAAGAAGAACAAAACAATAAAAGGTCTACAAAACCAACACCCATGTTATTTTTAATTAGGTAGGTTTTGTTTTCCTATGCAGTAAGGTAAAGATAACTAAAAATGCATACAATATTAAAATGTTTAAAACAAACAAACAAAAACGTTGGTAATAGTCTCTTTCTTTTTTTTAACATTTTATTAGGGACTCATACAACTCTTATCACAATCCATACATGTACATACATCAATTGTTACAGTCTCTTTCATAAACAAATAAGACCTACACTATCAGATGGCGAGGTCAAACTCAGACAAGGTCCAAAAGTGATGTATTGTTGCTTGTTGTGGTTAGATTCCATCATCAGTCTTGGCTCAATCAGTTCTCTCCAGAAAACTGTGGTCCTCTTCTGAGTCAGAACATACTCCACCACCTCAATTCCGTGTTCACTGTGATAAACCAAATCAAACTTTCCAGGTTTTTTCAAGGCAGGTAAAGTTGAAAGGATTTCTGTAACAACTTATTGGGCTCTGGACTGTGGCTTAATGCATTCCTTTCCTAATAATCCAGGACATCAGTGTAGTAATCCAATGTTAGTTCCAAAAGTTTGAATGTAATCTTTTCTCCAACCTGAGGGCAGCTGCTCACAGTGATAGCCTACTGTAATCCTTCTGGTTTATCTCTACAGGATTTTGGATAATAGAGGATGAGTTTGTTATCAGTTCAGTTCATGGAAATGCTGCTTCTGATAATCATTGGTTCTATTTAAAACACAGGAACTGGTTTGCCATGGCCTCATCCTCCCTCTGCAAGCCCTGAGCCCTGGATTCTCTCCAAGAAAGACGTTCCTCTCTTCTACCTTAAACTCATCCCAGATTGGCCTGGAGAGACAAGTTGGGTGGAGGGCCAGGGGCCTGTCTCCCACCATTTGAATCTGAATGCTTCCGTCCAATAGCACTTGGCATCTGTGATGATGGCCCTGGCCCTGGGCAACCTCTTTCTTGTAAGAGGCCCACTGTCTTTAAGAACCTTGCAGCACGCTCCAGGGTTCTCTGTGATGTTGTGCTCTGGTCATCTGACTTAGAACTGGAATCTGAGCTGGGAGATGATAGTTTGGCTGCCTTACTTTGATGTGGGAAAGTTTCACACTTGGTTTGTAACCAGTTTGTTTGTAGGTGTGTTTCTTACATCAGGCCCCGCCTCTGATAACCAGTTGGTATTTTCTCTGAGGACTATCTGACTTCCCAGACAACATTGGTGAGCCCATTGCTGGCCAGTTCATGAGAGAACTTGGACGCTGATGAGGATCTGGGAGTCTCCTTTGCACAAAGGCCCTCCAGCCTCCTTTCTTTTAGACTTTAACAAAGCTGTCTGTGTCTGGTAGAAGAATCCTTCAGAAGGCTGCAGTTCTGGATGGCCCACTCTCAATACCTGGTCATTAGAAGACTTGAGATTCTTGGCCTGCCATTTACATTTCCCTTTCTCATTTTTCTTGGGCCATTTTCTTCTGGTCTCTTCACCATCATCACTCCACAGGTACTTTGTTTTTCCTTCTTGCTCTTTTCTCTCACATCCACATGCACGCATGACAGCACTGGGTTTCAGATCCAGGGTCTTCTCATTGTTATCCTTCTCTTGCATCTTTCAATGTGTCCTTGAATATTTGTAACCTAGTGCATTGTCTTCATCATCTTCCCACTTTGCCTTTCTAGGTAATACATTAACACTGTGCCCATTACTGACTGCCACTGAGCTCTCAGCAACTCTGCCCTCTACTAACTGAGGTCTGAAGCAGTCGTTGTCTCAAGTGTGCCCCTGCCAGGCAGAGGCCTAGCTCAGCTTCAGAACTGGAGCCAACTCAACATCTGCTCCAGTCAGCAAGAAGCCAGAAGATGATGCAGTTCAGCTTGGCTGCTGGTGGACAGCCAAATGGAGACCATCATCTAACTATCGCGCTGCTGCCCTCCTATTCCGCACTTGATCTCTTGACTGCTGCTTCCATGAGCATTGAGGGTGGATCCAAGCAAAATGAAATCCTAGCCAACTTCAGTCTTTTCTCCATTTATTGTTATGTCATCTATTGGTCCAGTTATAAGAATTTTTGTTTTCTTTACATTGAGTTATAATCATTACCAGATGCTGTATTCTTTGAGCTTCATCAGTAAGTGCTTCCAGGACTCTTTGCTCTCAGCAAGCAAGGTGGTGCTAGCTGCCCATTGCAGGTTGTTAGTGAGCTCTCCTCCAATTCTGACGTCGTGTTCTTCTTTGTTTAGTCCGGCCTCTTCAAATATTTGATTGGCATAGAGATTGATCAGGAACGTTGAAAGGATAGAACACCGACACACATGCTTTCTGATTTTACAGCTTGCCTTACCCCCTGCTTTTCTTTAACTGACTTCCTCCTGATCTGTCCAGGTTCTGCCTCTGCACAGTGAAGTATTTCGGAATTTTCATTCTTCTGAATGTTATCTATAGCTTGCTTATTCTGCAGAATTGAATGTCTTTACATAGTCAATAGTACATGGGTGAACATCTCTCTGAAATCCTCCGATTTTAACCAGGAGCCATCTGACACTGGCAAGATCCCTTGATCCACCCTCTCTTCTGAATCCACCTTGGCTTTCTGGTAGCTCTCTACTGATGTACTGCTGTAACTGTTTTGGATTATCTTCAGCCAAATTTTACTTGCATGTCATATTAATCATATTATTTAATAATTTCTGCATTCTTTTAGGTCACCTTTTCTTAGAAGGGGCACAAATATGGATCTCTTGCAGTTGGTTGGGCAGGTAGCTGTCTTCCAAATTCTTTACATAGATGGGTGAGTGTTTCTGGTGCTTCATCAGTTGGTTGAAATATTTCTATTGGAATTCCATCAATTGCTAAAGCCTTGTTCTTCTGCTAATGCCTCAGTGTCATTTGAGCGTCTCAATATCATTGGCTCTTGGTCACACACCACCTCTTGAAATGCTTAGATGTGACCGAGTTGTCTTGGTACCGCAACTCCGCATTGCCTTCCTTTCTCTTCAGCTGTGCTCCTCGTCCTCGAACAGCTTGCCCACCGAGGCCCTCAGCTGTGGGCTTTTCCTTTGGCTGTTTCAGCTGGAGCGACGGTGAGTTTAACTTCCATTTGGGTTGTCTAATGCTTTACCTTGTTTTCTTGAACTGATCCTTGACTCCATCATTTCTGCCATTGCCTTTAATGCCCCTATGTTCAAAAGCAAGTTTCAGACTCTGGACATCCATGTTGGCCCCTTCTCTCTTTTTCCCTGTCTTTTTAATTACCTTTTCTTTATGCATGCATGGTGCTTTTGATAACATCCCCAAACCGGACATGTGTCCCGTCATTGGTGTCTTATGCCTGAAATCTGTTCTTGTGAAGGTCTCTAAATTGTGGGGGTGTATACTTAAAGGATACATCTGCCTCTGTGGACCTGTTTCAGTTTTCTTCAGCTTCATCCTGCAGTTGCATATGCTCAATTGATGATACACAGTCAGGCCCTGGTTTATTTTGGCTGATGATATTGAACTTCTCCATCCTCTCTTTCCACAGATGTAGGTGATTCCTGTATTGTATCAGGTGAGGACAATGAAGATGGTCTCTATTTCTGTTGTTGATAAAAGGTATTTTCAATGAAGATGTCATTTTTTTTCTGGAAAAAAATATATCATGTGATCTCTAGCCTCATTTCTATCACCAAGGCCATATTTTCCAACCACTAGTTTTTTTCTCCTTATTTCCAACTCTCACCTCCCAGTCTCCAGTAATTATCAATGCATCTTGATTCCAAGTTTGATTAATATCAGATAATGGTGGGTACATTAATTTGATAGAAGTAGGTAGAATTCTTCATTTTTCTTTTGTGGTTGGTACATAAATTTGAATAATTGTTGTATTAACTGGACTTGTCTGTAGGTGAATAGATATTACCCTATCCCAGACAGCTTTCTACTTCAAGACAGATCTTGAAATGCTCTTTTTGATGATGAATTCAATGCCATTCCTCTTCAATTTGTGATCCCAGCATAGTAAATATAGTAAAATATGGTTGCCTGATTCCAGTGACCAACGCCAGTACATTTAATTTCATTAATGCCTTGGGATATCATTTATTATGTGTTCCATTTCATTTGTGAAGTCTTCCGATTTTTCTAGATTCTTATTTCCTACATTTCACATTCTGATTATTAATGGATGTCCACAGCTGTTTCTTGAACTTTGGTTGGGGAGCGATTTGAAACCATCAGGACAAAGATGAGGCTTTCTACCCCTCTAAAGAGTTAGTCTCAGAAATTCACTAGGGCAGTTCTATTCTATCCATTAATGTTATGAGTTGGAATCAACTCACTAGTGAGTTATTGTTTGGTGGGTGTTTCTTCTTATTTTGAATCATGCCCCAATTGCAAATAAGATCCTAAAAGCTTTGCTCCATTCATGACATGAATGTCAAGTCTATCTTGAGGAAGCAGCTTCCCCAGTCATATTTTGAGAGCCTTTCAACCAGAAAGGCTCATCATCTGGCGCTACGTCAGACAATACTCTGTTGCTATTCCTGAGGTTCCCTGGGCTAGTCCATCAGGGGAGGCAGGTCCCGTTCTCTTTCCTATCTGTCTTATTCTGGGAACTCCACGGAAACCGGTTCCCGACGGGTGACCCTGCTGGTACCTGACCCACCAGTGGGATATCTTCCAGCACAGCAGCACACAAGCCACCACAGTGTGGAACCCTGGTCTAGAAGAAAGAAATAAAAATGAGAAACTAGAAAATATCATCCTGAAACTCTATTTCTAGAGGGGATATTAACTTACTCTGTTCTTCAACTTCTTATGCTCTCACCAAGCACTCTTTGAAAACTTTCTTAAGTAGAGGTGGGGGATACTGTCAAGTCAGCTTCAAATCACAGGGACCCTACGTGACACCGAGGGACGGCACCACTGGGGTTTGTAAGCTTCTCACTGAAAGCCTTGAATTCACCAGGGACTCCGTGGGGGAACCTGCCTGGTGATCTTATCCCATACAGATGTAAGATGGGGAAACGCTATCGGACAGTTCTACTCGGTCACATAGCATAAATGATGAGTCAGCATCAGCTGGCTGGCACACAATGGCCATCTTTATGGGAGCAAATCTTGAAGTCTTTCTCCTGTGGAGCACCCCGCGGCTTCAAATTGCCTTTTTTCAGTGAGTTTCTTAGCCGTAGGGCTGCTGGGCTCCTCCTTGGACTGGCCAGTAGGGGTCTTAGAGAGCGGCAGAGGGACAATGGATTTTAGAGTTCATTCTTTCCCTGCTCAAGTAAAGGATGCTATCCTGATGTTGTGTTTCAGCCTTCCCTCAATGAGAGTTTGACGATCCCTTTGTGCCTTTTGTTAGATTGGTGGCGGTGTGTTGTTGTTAAAGCCAGCGCTCCATAACGTGGACATGAAGTGGAAAAGCAAGAGCTAAAAACACTGTAAAAAGCAGGGGGGGACATAGATCTGGAGGCCGAGCTCTGAGTCTGGGCTTGGCCTGTGACAGCAGGAAGTGGAGTCAGGGATTCCACATTTCATTGCTCCTCCATTTTTCCCAGGCATTTTTATTTGTGGTTCGTGACACTCTTTCGCTGTGGGTCTGTGCATAGCCCACTTTTGCCTTTGTTGGTTGGTTTTTATAATTGTGGATGTTTACACAAACAAGTATAAGAATATAGTCACTGCAATGTCTCGGTAATGCCCCCCCCCCTGCCTCCCCTCCCTCACTCAAGGAGAGCAGCCTTTAGGCAAATCTTCATCTTCACCTGATGACCTCATCCTTTCACCTGATGACCTCATCTACGAGGTGGGAGAGTTCCGCTGAAAGGGGCGAAAGGACTGGCTTCTCCCTTAGAAAACTCTAACTGCGGTTGTAAGGCAGCCTTCATTATCTCTGACGGCCTAGAGGCAAGTGGAAATGCAGGCAAATCAGCTATATATGTGTGTGTGTCTATGATTATTATATAACTATATAATGATATATGTGTGTATATATATATATGATTTTAACTCTGTGGAAGATAGTTCCTTATGGCCAAGGCCTTTACAATATGATAATCTATATAATGATATGTGTGTGTATATATATATATATATATATATGATTTTAACTCTGTGGAAGATAGTTCCTATGGCCAAGGCCTTTACAATATGTTAAAGCCAGGAAAACGCGGTGCATCAAAAAAATGTCTTTCTTCTGACCGCCAAATAGATTTTAAAAAATAGACTGTGGCCTTTCCCTTTCCTCGGTCACTTCTCTATTTTAACATTAAAAGAGTATCATTTATACAGTTCTGTTGCACGGAACTCTGTCTATTTGCCCCTGGGGCGGCAGTACTGCCATGGTAAACTTCAACACAGCGTGTAATGTATGGTCTGATTTCAAAGTCTTCAAAATGCCGATTTATCTGATTTTTACCAGAGCAGGGAGATAAAGCAGCCATGCCCCCATGCAGCGAAACATCTCTGTGCGCTCAGAATTGAACCTCAGGGAAGACAGACAGACAGACACGTAGGCTGGCGCACTGCATGGGCTGTCAACCAGGAGGCTGGCGCGGGGAGAGCGAAGGTAGCGAAGAGAAGAGGCACTTGGGGACGGCGTCGGAGGCAGCGGCGCGGCGGCAGTCCCTTGTGGCAGCATGAGTACCTTTAATAGCCATTTGCATCGCTCCTGATTTAATGTGGGAGAAATTGAAATCTTGGTGTTATTTGTCCCTGACTCTTTTGGGTGAGATTCTAGCGACCTCCAGTGGAGTGTTTGTGAAATTGCTCTCATTGTCCTTGGACACCAAGTACTTCACCAAGCCCTTGACCAAGCCCATCAACTCTCCCACCTCCCACTTTGAAATGAATACACCTTATTTGCTTATGCACATAATTTCCAAGTAATAAAACCTCCTAATGTTAATATATAAATTAATATACAAAATAATTGTAATATATAAAATGAAATAGTCTCTATCAATATTTAGTGAGCTATGTGTTTGGCTGCTCACTGTGAGGTCAGAAGTTCTTCCACGAGCCCCACCATGGAAGAAACATACTATGCATTGGATTCAACTAGAGGCAGTCAGCTATTTCTAAGCATTTGCGTGCTCCGCTCTGAGTATAATAGAAGGCTTAAGTAGTGGACGGCTGACACCGAGTCACAGAAGCCCTGGAAAGGTGCACATAAACAAGGAAGCTGAAAGTCATTATATTGAGATCTGAACTGCCAGCAACCAACATTGTTGTAAGCCACACTTTTCCCAACTAGGTTAGCAGCCTAACATAGAACCCACAAATTACCACGTGGCCCTGAAGCAATGGCCCTGGTGTGGTAAGCCAGAAGAGACAGCCCCTGTGGAGAGCCACCTCCCTATGCCTTCCCTGACCCCAGAGGGCATTTCTTATCCCATAGGAATCTTTTGTCTAGGAATAGTTCTTGTGGCTGTCAGCTACAGTCTAGCAGGCCCTTGACTCATCGCGACTCCTTGAATAATGGGATCAGACTGTTACTGGTTGATATCGGAGGGAGGTAGACAACTTGGGCTTTCTTCCAAGTTCAGGTTACCCTGGGAGCTCCCTTGGAAACTATTCGGGCTCCCCTTGGAAACTATTCGGGCTCAGAGGCGTACACACACCCCACTGGCAGAGAGAGAGAGGTTGCACATGAAGCTCACTGGCTAAAAAGCAGGCCTCAGTCTCCCACACGGGAGGTGTGAATTCTCCCAGTGGATCCAGTGCTATTTCATGGATCTGGAAAGGCGGAGTCTTGATACTTTTTCCTTCTTGGAGGGACTCTTAGATGCCGGGTTGGGGATTGCAGAAGCAGTGGGGAAGGGGGAAGGAAGGGACTAATTAGAACGGCCAAACCCAAACCAAACCCACTCTCCTCGAGCCAATTCTGACTCATAGGGCCCTACAGGGCGCAGACGAGAACTGCCCCTGGCGGGTTCCAGGACTGTAAATCTTTACGGGTGTAGAAAGTCTCATCTTTCTCCTTTGGAGAGGCTGATGTTTTCAAACTGTCTACCTTGTGGTTAGCAGCCCAATGCATTATCACTATGCCACCAGGGATCTAGTGCATGGCAAAGCAGATTAAAGCCCAGGACTGTATGGTTCTGCTTCATGGTTCTCACCTCTGGGCAGCAGGTGAGGTGAGGACCAGTTCTGACAGCACATCTGATTATCCTGACTCATAGCCCTAGCTTTGCACCAGCGCCTCCTCCTGGATGTGTCTGTCCTAACTTCAAAAGCGCCCATAGTTGGTGTCAAGGTTAATGTTATATGTCAGCTGGGCTAGGCCATGACTCCCAGTGGTTTGGCCGGCATAACCTAATCTGTCCTCGTTTTCTGATCAGATGTGAGTAGTTGACCAGTTGGAATGGGAGTTCCATTGGGGGCGTGGCCTGCACCCAATATACAAAAAGCTAAGTTCACTGGCATCGATGGGATGCCGACTCATAGCCACCTTGTAAGTTGGGGTAGAAATGCCCCTGTGAATTTCTGAGACTAACTTTCTATGAGAGTAGAAAGCCTGGTCATTCTCTCCCAATATACAAAAGGGCTTCAAAATATTCATGAATAATTCCATTTTCTTTTCACTTCATTTTTCATCAACTTTTGGAAGTCCCCTCATGCACAAATGTTTTGATAAACCTCAAACTCTCTTTATGTCCTGCATTTGTCTCATCATTCTCTCACCCTCTGTTTTTGCTGCATGAGAAGCCTGCAGCCTGCAGTGTGACCTGCAGGTGTTGGCTCTGCTAGGCTCAACAACCATGTCAGTTAGGAGAAGCCTCCAGTGAGATACTTCAGGTCTTGCCAGTCTCCATAATCTACATGAAATAAATATCTCTTTATACTTACATACATGTCTGTGTTACTATGGGTTGGCTAGAGAAACAATTTAATAGATGCTCATATGTATATAAGAAATATTTCTATAAAGAGCAATTTGTATATTAAGAAAACATCCCAGCACAGTCCAGATCATGTCCAGAAGTCCAATATTAGTCCATATGTTTGATATCAGATGGTAAATTCCTCCTCAGACTCACGCAAGACATGCAATGACACCAAATGCAGGAAGAGCACAGGCCAGTGGGTGGAAAGTCTTCTGGATCCAGTGGTGGAAGAATCTCAGTGCTTGTGTGGGTTTCCACCTGGCACATCCAGATCCAGAGCTCTGGCTCTATCAATGCAGTTCCATGTGGCTTGTCAACAGGAATGTATGACAGGGAGAATGTGTGTCCCATCTCCAAGGAGGAAGACAGGAGTTCCCAGAATCTTCAGTAGAAGACCATGCCCACACAGAGGCCTCCTTGGCCTGATTGACAGGCTAGACTCCACCCCTTGGCAAGTTGACAGGGGATTATGTAACTGCCACAATGTGTCCCTGGATTTACTTTTTCAGAGAAACTAACTGAAGTTAGATCTGGCTTCACCAGATCTCTTTGTTGTGATCGTTAGGCGCCTTCTGATTAGTTCCAACTCAGAGTGAGCCCATGTATAACAGAATGAAGCACTGCACGGGCCTGTGGCATCCTCACAAATGTTCTTATGTGTGAGCCCACTGTTGTGGTGGCTGTGTGGGTCCATCTTGTCACGGTATTCCTCTTTGTCACGGTCCCCTCCTTTACCAAGCACTTCTCCAAGGACTGGTCTCACCTGACAACATGTCACAGTGTGTGACCCAGTCTCCTCATCCTTGTCTCTAAGGATCATTCTGGCTGTACTTTTCCCAAGATAGATTTATTTGTTCTTTTAGTAGTCTCTGGTACTTTCAACATTCTTTACTAGCATCAGAATTCAAATGCTTTGGTTATTCTTTGGCCTGCCTTATTCAGTGTCCAACCTCCACATGCATACGAGGCAATTGAAAATACTCATGTCTTGAGTCAGGTGCACCTTCTGCCTCAAAGTCAGAGCCTTGCTTGTCCGTACTCCGTGTAGCATGCTTATCCAGCGCAATGCATCTTTTGATCTCTTGGCTGCTGCTTCCATGAGCATGGATTGTGGATCCAAGTAAGACAGAAATCCTTGAAAAATTTGATCTTTTCTCCATTTATCATGCTGTTACCTATTGGTCCCGTTGTGAGAATTTTGGTCCTCTGTGCATTGAGCTGTCTGTCATCCACACTGAAGGCTACAATCCTTGATCTTCATCAGTCAGTGCTTCAATCCCTCCTCACTTGTAATAAGCAAGTTTATACAATTTGCATATCTCAGGTTGTTAATAAACCTTTTTTTAATTCCGATGCCGCATTCTTCACATAATCCAGCTTCTCTAATTATTTTCTCAGCTTACGTATTGAATAATTATTGTGAAAAGAGGCAACCCTGACACACTCCTTTCCTGATTTTCAAAAAAGCACGCACTATTCCTTTATCTGTTGGGACAGCTGCTGTTGATCCACATACCAAGTCCACATAAGCACAATGAAGTGTTCTGATGCTCCCATTCTGTCCGCGCAAACCAGCCTCTGACAACCGCAGGGTCTGTAGGCGCAATTGGAAGGTTATAATACATAAAGATCATGGTAAAGTCATGGAGAGTAAGAGAGATAGGAGAGAGAATAAAGGACTCAGACACAGTTCATGGTAGCATGCTTACCTTCAGGACAGCCAGATCTCAGCAGCCAGATCCACGTAGAGAGAGAGAGGAGGAAAGAAAATATTTCTAACCAAGGCTTATATATACACTAATTATATCATAATTACATCATAATGGAAAGGCGTGGTACAATCAGCGTACATCAATCAGAGGGGACAAGCTAGGGGTGTACATGCAATCAGAAGGGAGTGACACTAAGGGTCCACATGTGACAAGATGAACAGATCCTAGATTCAAGATGGCAGCCTAACATTGGTCCTCCTTGAGTTGCCTTGACCTTGTCTCTGGGCTTTCCTTCAGGGAGACAATCCACTATCCTTTTCAGCAGGGAGTGGACCCCACCTAGGGTGAGACAAACTATAGGGTCTGACTGCTCTAGATGGCTGATGACCTTCAGGGAGATAACCTCTAAGCAGTTTGCATTGACCTCCAAGTATATAGTCATTTACCATGTGTTGCATGCAGTGTCTTAGGTTTAGCATATATTTGGGGGACAATCTGGGGAAACCCCCTTCTGCATCACACACCATTCTTCTCAAGGCTATCCATAGATTTTTATGATCCACACAGCTGAATGCCTTTGTATAGTTAATGTGGTAGTTAATCACTTGTCAGTTTGAGGATTAAGAATGTAGGGGTTGAGTCTAGGCTGTCAATCAAGTTATAGCCAATTAGGCCTCTGTGTGGCCTGGCCTTCCCCTAAGGATTCTGGGGATTCCTGTTTTTCCTTCTTGGAAGGGAGACATCTCTCTCTCTCTCTCTCTCTCTCTCTCTCTCTTTCTGCTGACTCGCTTTGAGATATCCTTGAGGAGAAGCCACATGGACCTACCCTGATGAAACCCTGGATGCTGGAGCAGACATGTGGAGACCCCTGCCAGCACTGAGATGCTTACAACGCCACTGGATCCAAAGACTTTCTACCCACTGGCCTGTGATCATCCTGCATTCGGCGTCATCGCATGTGTTTCGTGAGTCTGAACAGGACTCTATAGATTGGTATCAGACATATGGGCTAATATTGGACTTAGAAGCTTGGACTGGACTGGATTGGGATGCTTTCTTAATGTACAATTACCCTTTATATAAAACTCTGTCTCATACACATATAAGTCTCCCTGGATTTGTTTCTCTAGTCTACCTGGACTAACACAGTTAATAAACACAAAGTAATCTTCTAGTATTCTCAACTTTGAGCCAAGATGCATCTGACATCAGCAATGGTATCCCTTGTTCCATGTCCTCTTCTGAAGCCAGCCTGAAGTTCTAGTAGCTCCCTGACGATGTACTATTGCAATCATTATTGGTTGATCTTCACCAAAATTTTACTTGCATATGATATCAATGCTATTTTCAGTACTTTATTTAATCAGCATTCTTTGGAACGGGCACAACTATGGACCTCATTCAATCAGTTCCACAGATCCTAGTACAGACGAGTGCTTCCAGGGCTTCATTAGCTTGCTGACCCTTTGCAATTGTTATTCCCCCTCCTCCCCTCCAGGGGTTATATTCCTCCTTTCTCCCCCCACCTTCCCCTTATCCTCCTGGTATGTTGCAACTCAAGACTTGACTTTCCCCCCCCTTTGGTTCTTTCAGTGTAAGATATGCTGCTTGAGTTCTTCCTTTTGGGGTTCTCAACTCTGAGCTCTTAGACCTGCTCTTCCTCAATCTTAGCTCTGGGTAAGCCCCCTGACAAAACAGCAAAACATCCGGCAGAGAGAACTGGCTATCAGCAACAAACGGGAAGACTGCCAGAGGAGACTTACTTGCTTGTTTCTGATGTGCAGAAGCAGCACAAATGGCCTAGACCAGCGGTGCTCAACCTTCCTAATGCCGTGACCCTTTCATGCAGTTCCTCATGTTGTGGTGACCCCCAACCATACAATTACTTTTGTAATTACTTCATAACTGTAATTTTGCTATTGTTATGAATTGTATTGTAAATAGATTATATGCAGGATGTATTTTCTTTTTCTTTTTTTTAAGTCAGGGAGAGCACGAATGCAGTCCCCCACTACCACAAATTATGCAGTCGAGCTTCCCACACTTGGGGAAATCAGCACATCCAGCATGCAATGGATAAGCCTCGCCCTGGGAAAATGTATTTTCATTGTTACAAATTGAACATAACTAAACATAATTAAAGAATAGTGATTAATCACAAAATGATATATAATTTATATTGTGAAATACTTATGTGTTTTCTGATGGTCTTAGGTGATTCCTGTGAAAGGGTTGTTCAACCCCAAAGGGGTCGCGACCCACAGGCTGAGAACCACTGGCCTTTATTAAGACAGTATACCTTCAAGTGTACTACAAGACATACTCATTTTAGGTTTTTTTAAAAAATGTGTTCTTCATCAAATAATATCAGAAATGTTGACTTAAACAACTTGTCACACACAGAGATTCCACAAACTCTGATGGGTAAAATTTTAACTTTGCTTCCTCCAACAGAACTTTGCCTCTCAGACTACAATGCCCTCCAAATGTGGTGTCTTAGAAAGCAGTGCTGCCAGCTCACAGCTCCACTCCCCCTCCTCTTGTGAGTGATGTGGGAAGTGGTGCAGGGGCTTCAGGCTCTGGCTTTGGTGACTCCACAGCTTAAGGGGCATGCATTTTAGATTTCTCAGCTTCAACTTTCCACCACACCCCTCCTGGCTCTTGGACCCTCTCTGCGTCTCCCAGACCTCTCTCAACTGCCCCCAAGTTCTTCTCAGCAGCTGGTATTATGCTGCCAGGCATGACTAAGCTCTGAGCATGAAGGCCCTGGCTCAGCCTCCTCTCCTTTGGATCTCCCTAAATGATCTAGATTCCTGTTACCTCATCCTCCAGACTCCTTCAGCAGGTCTGGGCCTAAATGTCTCTCCTGAAAGAAAACCCTGAGACTCCAAGAGGACATCTCCCTTGCCTACCCAACAGGATTTCATCTTCTCAGCATGTGGGCCTAAAATTGGCAAAAAGCAAGGCAACTGAGTGCAGGCGTGGTTCTTAGCCAGGAATGGTTCTGTCCCCCTTAGGAGACTTGTGGCAGTCTGGAGACTTTTGTTGTTGTCACAAGTTGTTGGGAGGGTGTGGTGTAAGAGTTCATGTTTATATGGCTCTTTTTCACCATGGTCTGTAACTCCGACCAAATGATTGTAAATAATCACTGTAGGGGATTGGTCAGGTTTGCCATCCTACCAGCGGCAGGAAGTGAGAGTCCTCACCACCGCAGAGCAGGAAAAGGACTAGAGCTTGTCCTTTGGACCCCTGTTATTTCCCTGAGAACCAGCTAGTCGTTGGAGTTAGAGAGAGAGCTGTGGCACTTAAGACTGCAGGAGATGGCACACAGTAGGGCCGGGAGACCTGCCGAAGATGGCACACAGTAGGGCCGGGAGACCTGCAGGAGACGGCACGGTGGATTTCCTGCCTCACAGAGAAAGACATAGATAGCGGCAGACTGGCCCAGGAGTGAAACAGCTGAGCACCTTCGGATCAAGGCTACCGAGAGAATGTGGGGGCCCAAGCACTTACTGACGGAGACAAAGAGCCTGGCAAAACTTGGCCGAGCAGTGCCTGCAGACGCTGAGCTGCAGGATCCAGGGACTCAGGAGTTGAGAGGCCACAGGCTAGAGAGAGTCCTGCCTGCAGGTTCAGCTGAGACGAGATGGTCCATCCTGAGTCTTTCCTGATCATGAATGGTAACCAGTTCCTTCTCTGACAAACCTCATGGTTCTAAGTATGGTCTGTGAGTTCTGTGGCCATTGAAACACATGATCAAACCTAGCAGAGGAGCAGAGAGTCATGTAGGGATGGCTAGTGTCAGAATTTGCATTACAAAAAGCTGGAGAGAGGAAATAGGTCAGACTTCCAATCCAAAGATCAGTCTGGGGCTGATGTGGATGATGGTTCTCTGCTCCTTCCACAACATCATCTTCACAAAAGCTGCTATTGGCATCAAGTGGGCAGAGACCAGGGGCATCAGAGAGTGCAAAGAACAGCACCCTAAACAAAGAATCATCCTGCCCAGAATCTCAATAGTGTTGAGGTGCAGAAACCCTGGTGTAGGGACAACCTTCAGCTTCTTCCAAGTCCGTCAGTTCTTGAACTTTTAGGAAGTGAGATAGATAACGTTTATTGGGCCAACATGACCAATGAACACATGTGGGATTAATTGAAGGGCGGAGAGATAAAAGGCTTGGTGAGCCTCGCCTCTCTTGTCTCTTGCTATTTGAGCATCAGACCAGTGTGCGGCTGCCTTGCTTGTTCTCTGCCACAATTTGCAAGCTACAATACCTGTGGGACACCTAACCCGTGGAGTGCGTCACTGTAATTTGAGGTTCCTTCAAGACCTGCTTCACCACACTATTGGAATTTACATCTCTTGAGCTGGGGACTGTTGGATCCTGTCATCTGACTGACTGTTGGTGACTTGCCTTGCTGTTTGCTGCCTGTGCCCAGATAGCCTGAATTGCTCTACAGAGGACTACCCGGTGGACCTCAAGACTTGAAGGACTGCCAGTGTGTCCCAACTGTCTCATGGGAGTGAGTTGCACTGAGTCATTTGTACTGCTTTATAATTTAATTAACTATTTATTTCTTATGCTATCTATCTATTGATCTATATAACTATATAAAAAGTATTAGCTTTTTGGCTTTGTTTCTCTAGAGAACCCTGCCTAACATAGGAGGCAATCCCGTCCCTGCTCTTCCGCCACCCCCACTTTCCCTCTTCTAAAGCTTGGCTCTTTAATGGGAAATTCTGGGCTTTCAGAAGTTCATCTTTGCATTGGGTCTCAAAGCTTCTTTTAGAAATTAAAAATAAAGACTTGGAATCATCATGTTCTCTCCTTCATCCCTCCATCTGAAAAGAAATATGTGTCGGCTGGCCACACAGTGTCTGCTCACTGTTAAGGGCAAATAGAAGCCGGGAGGGAAAAGTTGCCATCAAGCCCAGCTGGCTTAGCTTGGCCCCATATGGGTCAGAGCAGAACTGTCTCCCGCAGGGTTTTCCAAAGCTGACTCAACCTTTCTTCCAAGGCGCCTGCTGATAGATTCTAACCTGCAACTTTTCCAGTGACCGGCAAGTAAGTAAGCTGTTCACACTGTCCAGGTCCTCCATCAGAAAATAAGGTTGCTGTATTCTTAAATATAGAGGAAATGAATATGCAAGGGTAAATCAAAGAGCCTTCATGCATAATATTAACAGCCTTTAATAAACAAAAATACCAGCATGCGAAGCTTTGTTGCTCGGCACATTTTTCTCGTGGTCTCTAAGCTTGCTTCTGATGGTGCTGTTTCCCCTCTTTTCCCCGTCCATGAAGACTCCCGCACCGTTCACTTTGACAGCGAACACTTCAAAATGACAGTTTTGGCCACCTCGAGGGACTTTGGGTTTGGGGAGCAGAAAGAAGGGGAAGGGGCAAGACCAGAACAGTAAGGATGTTGGGGTAAGGAACTTCTTGTGGGACAGCCCTGTTACCCCGAAGAACAAGGGAGTGCTTTGTCTTGATGGGGGGAAATGTCCCAGTGCCACTTACCCGACCTTTTCCTCACTAACCCAGTTTCAATGTTTCTAAAACTTTTTCCTCATGAGAAGTCCCTGGGAGTGTCTGTGTCTTTGAGGAAACCTATGAACATTATCCACCTTTGGATCCCCCAAACACTCACCATAGCCTCGGGGCTGGCTTCTCTACTTAAAAATTAACGGGGCTTTCTGATTCTCTCGGAATCCACTGTTGTGATTGGATCTTACTTTTGAAGCCAACCTACAGAGACTAAGACAAGTGTATTCACGAGACATCTTGTCTCCAGTCACCAAGAACAAAGACATGTGTAAACCCAGTTGGTTTGGAAATCAACCCAGACACACACGCTGAGGCCCTAGTAGCAACACCTTTTGACACACTGTGTTTCATAAATACAGTGAGACTGTATCCCCCAGTGGAGGGGAGCCTGCTGCAGCTCTCAAACTTACCTTTGTAAGGAGGCCACTAACAGGTTTGTCCTTGGAAGTGTTCTCTCCACAGCTGGTTCCGAACAGAAGTAGATGGGGAAGAAAGCAAAGACGGGCTTTGAACTCAACTGTTTTACATGAAACATTGGGAGCTGGGAGGTGGAATTAAGTGCTCCAAATTGTCCATGTTCATTGCCAACGAGTCAAGGTGAGCCCATGAATGCAGAGTTGAATGATTCCCTAGGGTTTCCAAGACTGTGGTTTTTCAGAAGGAGCAACCAGTCATGCCCTCCAAGGTATCTCCGTGTGGGTTTGAACCACCAACCTTTCAGTTAGTAGTCCAGTGCTTAGCCATCTGTGCCACCCAGGCAACCCTCAGTCTTATAAGAAGGCTTCCAACTCAGTAACCAGAAAGATATATATATATATATATATATATATATATATATATATATATTCGGTGATACAGTGTGTTCAGCTTTGAGTTGCTAACTACAAGTCAGGGGTTCAAGCCCACAACCCACTCCTCAGGAGGAAGATGAGGCTGTCTGCTCACATTAAGATTTACAGTTTCAGAAACCCTATGGAGCAAGTCTACTTTTCCCATACATTTGCCATGAGTCTGAATCAGTCTGAGTCAATCGATGAGAGTGGCAACAAGAGAGCCAACCAGTTTTCCACAGCCACAACCACATCCCCTTGCTGCACACTGTGCAATCCCTGGCATCCGTAGCAGGGGCACCAGAAAGCTGAAGAGTGGTGTCTCAGAGAGGAGGGCCTCCAGGTCTCCTTTGGAATTAAGCTTTCCACCCCCCTCTGAAGGAGGCCTAGGGACACAGGGCCTCTGCACTGAGCTGCTAGATGCAAGGCCAGCAATTCAAACCCACCAGCCACTCCTGCAAAAAAGATGAATCCATCTGTTCCCATAAAGATTTTCAAGTCCCAGAAACCCCAAAGGGCACTTCTACACTATCTTGTAGGGTCGCTATAAATCAAAATCTACTCAATGGCGTGACTTTTGGAGTTTAATGGCCTTTTAGTGCCTCATAAATCCTGAGATTGCCAGATCAAAGAGTGATTTCATCAAACCGACTTCATATTTTAAAATTTCTTTAATGTAGGCCATACACCAGCAAACTGAAGACTGTAGCTATATGTTCTGAAAACTTAAACTGGGGTGGTGGTGGTGGGATGTGGAACACGTCAATAAAGTCATGGAGCAAGATCATTATGATGACCATGGCCTCTTCTCAGGAAGGCTTTGAAGCTGAGCCCAGAAAAGCCTCCAGCATCCATCAGCCTCGAGTCCTGATCAGGCCCATTTGGGCCCAAGTTTACCCTAAGAAGAAGAAAATTGGGCAGGGGAAGAAAATTGGGCAGGATTGATTTTAAACTTCTTCCTCAGTACCTTTTGGAAACATTTGAATTTCGCTGTGGGCTTTTAAAAAACACACATGAAAAGAAACTTTGTTCCTACCAAGATAAAGTTCCTCTCATATGTTTTGTGAGAAAATAACTATATTGTGGATGTTAACAAACAAATCTGTCTTGGAAGAAGTACAAGCAGAAAGCGCCTTAGAAGTAAGGAGTCTCATGTAGGTTAGTAAGATCCTCAGGAGAGGCCAGTCCTGGGTAAAGCAGAGCATCAATGAAAATGAAGAAGATGTTTAACAAGAAAGACCAACTCAGAGGCTGCAACCACGGGCTCACATATGACAGCAGTTGTGAGGATGACCCAGGCCCGGGCAGTGTTTCATTCTGTTGTACACAGGGAACTGACTCAGGACACTGAATGGACATCACAAACAACAACAGAAGCATAAACCTGGAAAATATAACTTTATCTTTTTTCTTTTTAAAAATGGCTAACTCATGTTAGTGACTCCACAGGTCTGTCTGAATAGGACAGGCTGGATGAACTATCTGGATGAAAAACAACGGGACCGACAGTTCCGGGGGGATTTGGGGTGGGGGGGTAGGGGGGGTAAGGAAGTGGTGTTAACAAACCCAGGGACAAGGGAAAAACATGGGACCCCAAATGGTAGAGAAGGGGGAGTGGCAGGCCTGGTGGGAAATGATCAAGGGTAAGGTTGCTTAGAGAAGAGGTATACTCTAGCCCAGGTGACGATGAAGCATGGTAGTAGGGCAGGAGGAAGGTCAAGGGAGATGGAGGAAAGAGCTAGGAGTCAAAGGGCATTCATGGAGGTCTAGACAAAGACATGTACATGCAAATATATATAGGAGGATGGGGAAATAGATCTATGTGTCTATATTTATAGGTCAAGTATTAAGGTGGCGGAAGGACCTTGGGCCTCTACTCAAACACTCCCTCAATGCATGAATACCTTCTTTTATTAAATTGGAACTCTATGATGCTCACTCTCCCGACACAACGGCTGGAGCCAAAGTGGGTGAACAAGTAAATGTGGTGAAGAAAGCTGATGGTGCCCGGCTATCAAAAGAGATAGTGACTGGGGTCTTAAAGGCTTGAAGATAAACAAGCGGCCATCTAGCTCAGAAGCAACAAAGTCCACATGGAAGAACACACCAGCCTGTGTGATCGAGTGGTCCCAAAGGGATCAGTTACCAGGCATCAAAGAACAAAAAATCATATCATTGACTGCACACCTCCATGATAGGATCGCTGAAGACAAATGGGTGCATGGGCAAGTGTGGTGAGGAGAGCTGATGGTGCCCGGCTATCAAAAGAGATAGTGTCTGGGGTCTTAAAGGCTTGAAGGTGAACAAGCGGCCAACTAGCTCAGAAGCAAATAAGCCTACATGGAAGAAGTACACCGGCCAGTGCGATCACGAGGTGCCCAAGGGACCAGGTATAAGGCATCATGCAAAAAAAAAAGATATAAGTGTGTGTATGTATGTGTATATATGTGTATATGTATATATGTATGTGTATATATGTATATATATCATATTAAATGAAGGGGGAAGTGCTGAGTGGAGACCCAAGGCCCAAGTGTCGGCCAATGGAGATCCCCTCATAGAGGGGTTTAGGAGAGGAGATGGGTTAATTAGGGTGTGAGGTAGTATCGATGAAGAACACAGCTTTCCCCCAGATCCTGGATGCTTCCTCCCCCCAACTACCATGATCCGAATTCTACCTTGCAGGGCTGGATAGGACAGAGGCTGTACACTGGTACATATGAGGGTTGGAGGTACAGGGAATCCAGGGTGGATGATACCTTCAGGACCAAGGGTGTGAGGGACGATGCTGGGAGAGTGGAGGGTGAGTGGGTTGGAAAGGGGGAACTGATTACAAGGATCCACATGTGACCTCTTCCCTGGGAGAGGGACAGCAGAGAAGGGGGGAAGGGAGACTCCGGATAGGGCAAGATATGACAAAATAACGAGGTATAAATTACCAAGGGCATATGAGGGAGGGGGGAATGGGGAGGGAGGGGGGGGGGGAAGAGGACCTGATGCAAGGGGCTTAAGTGGAGAGCAAATGCCTTGAGAATGATTGGGGCAGGGAATGTATGGATGTGCTTTATACAATTGATGTATGTATATGTATGGATTGTGGTAAGAGTTGTTTGAGTCCCTAATAAAATGTAAAAGAGAAAAAAAATGATTAGGGCAAAGACTGTACAGATGTGCTTTATACAATTGATGTATGTATATGTATGAACTGTGAAAAGAATTGTATCAGCCCCAATAAATTGTTAAAATAAAAAAAAATTTTTTTTAAATGGCTAACTCTAAGAGACAGGTACCCAGAGACTTTGCCTGAGCCAAAGCCAATCTTCCCCACCTTACTCCTCAGGTATCTCCAGACCTGCCCCTAACTGCCAATTCAGGTGGGTAGTGTGTGGTGCAGGGTCTGTGCCCACACTTTTACATCTGGCCCTCTCTCCCAGATTCTTAAGCTCTGGTATCTATTGTGGCAGGTGATGATGGGCTACCCCTGGGCTCTTCATGCGCATGACCTTTCCCCCCAATATCTAGGGACATCTTCAGTTGCCATAATGGGAAATGTCAGTAGAGGCCAGGGCCATTGTTAAATGCCCTACTTTGCATAGAAAAGCACGAAAGCACCCCCACCCCACCCCCAAACACACACACACACACACACACACACAATTATCTGCCCCCACCAAGGTTGCCAAGCTCTGATTTGGAGCAAAACACTTGCTCTTGTTATTTTGTTTTTCTATCAAAGCGGGAAAAGGAATCCATTCTTTTCTTCCATTTCTCGCCTGATTTTGTGTTCCAGTCAATGGCCGCACTCCTGACTGTCACTAGTATTTAAAGATCATATTCAGAATTTTACCCGACCTTGGGAAACTGCACACACAAGCAGGTTCAGCAAAAATGGTTGGATTTTTCTAATCTCCTAGATCATTTCCACTTGGGTGCTGGTAAAGCTCATCCACCCCCTCTGCATTTGGGGCGTTCTCTCTGCAGGATAGGTGAGGCTGGAAGGGGTAGGTCGTCTTTCTCGAACTTGCAATATTTCTCTGAAAACTGCACACCCAAGGCTTGAGGGGAACCAGTGGCAGCCTTCAATCCCACTTACTAAGCCAGGATAGCAGAAAGAACCCACATGGTGTAGTGGGTTAAGCAGGGAGCTGCTCATGGCAGGGTGGGCAGTTCCAACCCACCAGTTGCTCTGCAGGAGACAAACGAGACCATCTGCTCCCAGAAAGATTCACTGCTTCAGAAACCATAGGGAGCTGTTTGATCACGTTTATCTTCCAGGGGGCTCTGAGTTGGACTCAACTCCACAGCAGTGGGTTAAGGCTATATTCCCGGTCATACAGCCCCCCTCATCCCCCCACCCCCGCCATGACCTTCACCCTGATTGCCTGAATCCAGAGAAGTACTCTTTATGGTATGATGGACTGAGAGTGTCCAGTGGTTATGAAGAACCAGGGAGTCCTCAGAAGTGTTTGGGCGTCTTGCTCTTCACGGGCAGCATTTCCGATGTCTAACTCTTGTATGTGTTAGACGTTCAGCACCAAGGATGTATAAGGAAATGGTCAAGAGAGTTCAGAGAAGATGGGGCAGACCCCTGGGAGACAGTGGACCGGGTGTCATGGTCCCAAAGGCCCCGTGCCAGTGATTCTGCTACCTTTCCACAGAGCAGAAGCATGTCCTTGGGAATGTCCTCACGACCTCCACAGGATGCGTTTGAGGGAGTCTGGGTATGGTAAGAGATTCAGATGGGAAGTGGGGGTGCTGGGGCTTGATGACTGGGGAGAATATAGTCACACCAACTACCAAGTCTGCTCTAGCTGCCATCTTGTTCATGGTCAGTGAGATGAGCCCTTTACCCCATGGAATGATTGAATTTTTTCTCCTCTCCCCAGCTCTGCCTGTCTTCCGGGCCGTCCGGGGCTGCAGTGTGGAGGGGCAGAGCTGGCCTCCTGTCCTAGGGCAGCCTCCTGCCAGCACCTGCTGCCTCTGCTGAGGGAGGGGGCATTGAGCCGTGTAGCTTCTAATGTTCGGGACACACCTTTATCACCAGGAATATCTGTCCTGGCCATAGCACATCGAGGCTGGATGTTCGGTTTACTCACCCTCAAGCAATCAGTCGAATTGAAAACTTCCTGGAAAGACTGACAGGGCGAGAGGGGACAGAAAGGACTGGCCTCATGTAGACTGGGAACTGGATACAGCCCAAACTGGCAATCAGAGACATTTGCTATTTTAAGCCAAGCTTTAGTTAGTCCATAATACTTTAAGAGACTTCCTGTTATATTGGTTGGTAGCAAAACAAAACAAAAAACAAAAAGAGACAAGAGCTATCAGCTGGCCTTCCTCTTAAATAAGATCATTCTGGATGGATGCAGAACAGGCATTGAATGAGTAATCATAAAGGAAAAACAAGTAAACACTAATGTTGCAGCAGAAGCCCCTGCATGCAGCCTCATGCATTCACTGCCGTCTAGTCCACGGCCACTCAGAGCCACCCTGCGGCGGGGTAGAACCTGCTTCTACCCTCTAGTTTCTGAGACTGTGACTGTTTACAGGGGCAGAATGCCCTACCTGTCTTCCACGGAGCGGCTGGTAGTTTTGAACTGCTGATCTTTCAGCTCACAGCCCAGTGGGTAGCCACTAGGTAACAGGTCTCTGTAAGAAAGCCTACCCCTCCTTAACAAACAGTCTTCTACCAACACAAGCACTTGCTTTGTGGGTCTTTGTGATTTTTGTTACTATCATCATTCTTGGGCTCGGGCTGACTGGCTTATGGACTAGCTCATGGTGAATGTTTTCACATTTTCTCCCCACCATATCAAAGGTTCCAGCAGCCGCCTGGCTCCCAACTACAGGGCACCTTCCTGCGGAGTTGAAGACTCTTTTCTGCTCTAGAGGCCCTGCCAGGGATGGGGTAGTGGGCAAGCACCGGAAAGCCCACGCTGACCTTGCTGACCAGATGCCCGTCCCTGCATGCTCAGGGGAGAGCTTGGGAGATAAGCAAACAAAGAAAGGGGGTCTGGGCCCCCCAGTCCCTGGACCAGGGACTGAAAATCCCAGAGAGAAGGAACGGGCCGCCGGGGGGCACAGTGAGGGCACTGGCTCGCTGGGAAGAGGAGAGAGAGCATCACTGAGAGACTGTGTGTAAGCTATGGAAGGGCAACCCAAATCACTGCGGAGAACTTCCCCAAGAGCACCACAGAGTGTCACTAAAACAACACTTTCAGGGAGTGCAACTCAGAAATGAGAAGTGGCCCTCCTCCAGGAGATGCCCTGTGCCCTCCAGGTTCAGACCCGCAGTGGCTCTGCCAGTCCCTATGCACAGGCCCACTGACTGCCGGTTAGCAACGGGATGGCCCGTGGAGGAAAAGAGCCGTTCCTCTCTCCCTTCGGTTATCCACGCCAGTGCCGAGCGTCTCACACCTGGCTGGACTTTAGAGCCACCTGGGGAACTTTGGGAACTATCCACGGCCCACCGCACCCCAGTGCTTTGTGTAGGAGCCCCTGGATGGCTTTAATGCATGACCCGGATTTCCACCAGGGCCGCACATTGAAACCACTGAGGAGATTCAGAAAACTCGGAGTCCTGGACTCCTTCCCCGAGATTTGGATTTCCTTGGTTTAGTGTGCAAGCCATGCCTCCAAAATTCCTGAGGAAGGCCTCCTGCCATCCAGGGTGACTAGTTCTGGATCTTCAGGAGGTGGAGAAGCATCTTCTTTTGGAGATGCAGAGAGGAAAGTGTTCTGGTGTAAAAGGACCAGAAGATGCCAATAAGGGACTGGAGTCCTCGTTTCTGGCTCTAATAAGCATGTCTGGCGTCATGGCTGCCGGGAATGACAAATGTGATCTGGCTGTGTTTTAAGTCTGGCTCAAACCCCAGCTAGGGATGCATGTGATACTTGTGGGTTGAACCTCCTTCCCAGGCTCCTGGAAGGCAAGTGATACCAGAGACACGGTTATTTCAATAGCGCAATCTCAGCATCCTCCCCACGGACGGCTGACAATGTTTCTGCTTACTTTGCCTGTGCTCTGTGCCCCTGAATCACAGAGTCACCAGCTGCCACCCCACGGTCCCTGCCTTCCTACAAATCCCGGTTTCCCATCGTTCCTTCAAGATGACCATGTGGCAGCTCTGTCGACTGGAGTATGTGTGGAAAGTGTTGAATGGTTTAGGGTTCTCCAGAAAACCAGAGCCAATAAGGTATGTCTAGCTATAGCTACTCACACCTATCTCGAGCCCCCTCACTACCAGTCTCCCTACTTACTTACCTGGAAAGGGAGTGATTTATAAGATTGTGGACCAGGCCGAGGGAGGGTGTGGGCTAATTCAGAACATAGAGGTCAGGCCTCGGGCTAGAGATTCCAGTGTTCTTATATTTCAAGATCTACTGGTCCCTCAACGGAAAAAGTAAAAGACTCTTGAAAGATGTTTATTGGCAATCCGGAGGCCAAATACTCCCTAGAATGAAACTCCCTTATTGTCCTGAAGGTCCTCTGAACAACTGGCTAGGTCCACCCACATTAGGGAGGAGACTGGACTTTACCCACGGGTGAATGATCTGATCACTTAACGACTGCACTCAGTGTTTGCATTGCCGTTTGACCACACAGTTGGGCCCGCAGGCCCAGCCATGTGGACATAGGACGTAACCGCCTCGCTGGGAAACTTCCGTTTCCTTGTTGGAAGCCCTGGCCCTTTGGGCTGCCCTCCTGACACAAGGTTGAAGCAACAAACTTAAAGGATCCCCACTCCCACAGCCCCCCGAGTGGATGTTGCCAGCGGGGCCCCTCTCTGATGGAGTGGAACCGTTCCACACTGTTTCCCAGGCTTTCCAGAAGCACACTGTGGAAGCCCTCTCCCACAGAGCCCCGTGGGCTGGAAAGTTTCCGTTAGCAGCCTAGTACTTAACCCATTGCACCACCAGAGGTTTTCCTCAAAAGATGTCACAGCTGAAAGATGGCAGAGCGGACACGATGAAGGGGTCTGGGACCCTGGCCCGCCACTCGACTAGTTGCTGGCAGAGGAACACGGAGGAGCAGGAGCAGGATACCGGAGCTGACTGCTGCCCCAAACCTCAACCCGGGCAGGGTACTGTTTGCAAAGAAGCAGAGGGCAGCGTGACAGGGAGGCAACCAACAGAGTCTGTCACAGGAACGGGGCTGGCAGCAAAGGGGGGAAGGAGTGAGAAGCAGGTGAACAGCATGCGCCAAGACCAGGGCGAAGGAAACCGTATGCTGTATGCTGGACAGTAGCTTCTTCAGTGTCCCAAGGAGGGAGTTGCTAGCAATTCAGAAGAGAACTCGAAACAAGGTGTATTATTGCTGAAATCAGATGCGTCTTGACTGAAAGCAGAGAGTGCCAGAAAGCCGTTTGCTTGTGTTTCATCGGCTGTGCAAGGTCATTCAAATGTGTGGTGCACAGCGAACTGTGGACAGACAGCCTTGGGAAGAGAATGGGGAATCCAGAACCCTTCATCGTGCTCCTGCACAACCTGTGCACAGATCAGGGGGCAGTGGTGCAAACAGAGCAAAGGAATCCTGCGTGGCTTAAACTCAGGAAAGGTGTGTGTCGGGGTCGTGTCTCCTCACCATATTGATTCCATCTGTGAGCTGAGCAAATAAGCTGAGGAGCTGGATTGTGTGAGGAAGAATGCCGCATCCAGTTTGAGGAAGGCTTATTAGCAACCTGTGACGTGCAGATGACTCAGCCTTGCTTGCGGACAGTGAGAAGAATGTGAAGATCAAGGATTAGAACCTTCACTATGGATTGATGACTACTCAATGGAAAGAAAACAAAAATCCTCACAGTTGAACCAACAGTTCACACCATGAGAAATAGGAAAAAGGATGGATGTTTTCAAGGATTTCACCTTGATTGGATCTACAAGCGGTGTTCATGGAAGCAGCAGCCAAGGGGTCACAGGACACACTGCATTGAGTGAATCTGCTTCATAAGATCTCCTTAAAATTTTGGAAAGCAAGGATGTTCCTTGGAGGGCTGAGGTTCACTTGACCCCAGCCATGCTGTTTTCAATCACCTCATCTGCATGTGGAAATGAAACACCAAGTGAGGGGGACCAAAGGAGAAGGAAGGCACTTGAACTATGGGACTGGTGAAGAAGATCAGAAGTACGATGGACTGACTGCCAGCAGAACAGGCGAGTGTGTTGGGGAAGAAGCACACCCCGGATGCTCCTGAGGTGGGAGGACACTGAGACTTCAGCTCATGTACTTCGGACATGTTGTCAGGAGAGACCGGTCCCTGGAAGAGGACATCACACGTGGTACAATAGAGGGGAAGCATGAAAGAGGAAGACCCTGGACAAGATGGACTGACACCGTGGCTGCAGCCATGGACTTGAACGTCACAATGGTGAGAGTGGTGCACGCCCGGGCAGCGCTCGGTTCTCTTGCACAGACGGTCACTAAGAGCCAGAAACAACTTGAAGGCACTTAACAACAGCAGCTGGACTCCTCAGAATAAAAAATTTTTAAAAAGATAATCACCAAAAGGGAGATTCTAGAGGTTGAGCCAGAGATGCAGTTTAGAATTTACTGATTTGTTGTAACGTAAGGAGCTTTTTATGGGTTGTATACAGTTGCAGTCCATTCCCTGGAGACTGCCTGATATCTTGTGCTCAGGACAGGGGCAGCTCCAGCAGCAAAGGTGATGCTTAATGCTGAAAAGCCATGTCCAGCAACATGTATCCCATGAGCTCATTGGCTCCTGTTTGACCCACAGCTTAGGGCCCTGGTTCTTCCAGTACCATTCAGAATCCTGTCTGTCTGTCCCTATTCTACTGAAATCTTTTCTCAACTTTGGACTGAACACGCACCCACACCATTAGCCAAAACTCCAATTGAATTACTTCTGGCCACTTACTCTAAATAAATATCCAGATTAAAAGAAAATGCTGGGTTCAAAGTGTTGTAATATTTTTCTGACAATTCACCACTGTAACGATACACAATACGTGCTAAATACATGATAATGGCTAACTGAGCGGCATATAACTATAGAGTGGAGGGATAACATCATATTAATCACAGAAACCTAATTAGTAACAGTTAACCAAATACCTCCCCCTGAGGTGGTCTTAACAACAAAAATGCCATCCCCAGCCCTGATCAACCATCCAGACTCCTCTACTCTTAGAACAGGAGCCAAAGTAACACGTTCCACATACCCATGGAAATCAACATGGATAAGCCTACAGGACAAATGACATGGACACATTCCTCACAAATGAATTGCAAGAATAAAAGGGAGGCACCCTTCAATTTCGAACTGACGCCACCGCCAGAGTCACCTTGCAGTCAACTATTAGGCCGGTTCATAAAAGCAGCACTGTCACCCGTGGGTACTGTGATCCTGGAAATAATCATCTCCGTGAGACCAAGCAGTCAGCATTCTCCCGCGATCCTAGGAAAGGCTCAGGGGCATCGGAGAAGCTCGATTAGTAGAAACAGACCAACCAGAATGGAGTTATTGAGGAAAACATAGGGCGAAACACATAATCCATGTCACGGAACAACATGTATAAAACTTTCTAATTACAATTTGGTGTATAAATTTTCACCAAACCTTTATTTTTCCTCCAAAGGAGGTGGAGGGTGGGAGCGGAATCCATTGAGAAGGATTTAAGAGACCTACTAGTCAATCACAGTGCACTGCAATTCAAAATAAGACAATTGCAGAAATGTGAACACTAGTTGAATGAGGATATTAAAACATTTTTATTTTGCAGGTGTGAAAATGGTATTATAGTTGTTTTTTTAACAAAACCTCTATTTCAAGATATATATTAAAGTACTCATATAAAATGATATAATTTGTTTCAAACTAATTGAGAGGAGGAGGTGGGACAGGAAGTAAGCCAGGGAACACAGTGAAGTATTGTGATGGTGAGTTATGTGCATATCATTTCAAAGTTCCCGTGTTGGCTTGTTTTAATGTTTTCCTTTTTCACGAGCCTCGCATTAACGTGAGTATCTTGTATTACCTTAGTAAGCACTTCTATAATCCCAACTCCTTTCCCCAATTACTATTGGTCATTGACTTCTCTTCCCAACCATATTTCTGTCTCTTTGAACTCCCAGCGTTGAACTCCCAGCGTCCGTCCCTCGCTACCTCCCTTTGACGGTTGCCGAATCAACGGGATCCAGCACAGGGCCGTTTGTGAGGATGGCCCGAGAGTGGGCAGGGTTTTGCTATGTTGCACACAGGGCTGCTATGGCTTGGAACTGACTTCATGGCACCTACCAACAACACTTCTCTTGTCTCACCAGAACCTACTTGTAAGTTTGTTGAGAATATTTAGGAGTTCCCTAAAGCTCCAGCAAAGAGTTGATAGGCACTACTGAACAGGAAGGACCAACCTCACCATCTGCCATGCTTATCAAGGCCTCAATGGCACCCACTCACATCCCACTATGTGCAACCTTCTCACTCACAATTGGAGCTAAACGCGAATTGCCCATATCTGGACATGCATAACAAAGTGATTTCTACAACCTCCCTATTTTGATCAGCCCCTCCCTGCTTCTTCCAGAAGGGAAGTTCAACCCAGACCCGAAATCTAGTACATTAAGACAAGTCAGACAAGCTGAGAAGCTCTAGCATCCTGGTGAAATACCTATGTTCACACACACACACACACACACACACACACACACACATACTGGCAGGGGCATAGGGGTTCAGGCAAGTGCAAGCTCCCTAAACTCAAATGTGTTCATTTGGGTTGACTAGAGAAACAAATCCAGAGACACTCCTCTCTCTCTCTCTCTCTCTCTCTCTCTCTCTCTCTCTCTCTCTCTCTCTCTCTCTCTCTCTCTCTCTCTCTCTCTCCCAGCTTTATATCATAGGGTAAGAGTAATTGTATATTGAGAAAACATCCCAATCTAGTCCAGATCAAGTTCATAGGTCCAATATTAGCCCATATGTTCAAAACTAGTCCATTGACTCACACAGCACATGTAATGATGCTGATATAGGAAGATCACAGGCAGGTTGGTGGGTGAAAAGTCTTGTGGATCCAATGGTGGTGGAAATAGCTCAGCACTGGCATGGGTCTCCATGTAGCTCCTCCAGCTCCCCAAGTAAGTCTCCTCAACAGGAAGGTTAAGCAGAGAGAGAGTGTGTGTGTTTGTGGCCCGCCTCTCGGGAGAAAGAGGGGAAGTTCCCAGAATCCTCAAGAGAAGGTCACACCTACAAGGAGGCATCATCATGCTGTGACCTGTGATTGACACCCCTCCACTCTATTTATCAAATTGACATGAAATTATATAACGAAGACACCAGATAACCACAACTCTCATAGAATTGACAGCTGCTCACTTATTTCTCTTACCTTTATTTCCTTAATTGCTGTTTTAATGTTTCCTAAGTATTTAATTTTTTTGTTATCATTTCAATGAGAGGTCTTATTCATTTCCTTTGAGGTTGCCTTGTAGTTTGTTTTCTTCCCAAGTCTCAAACAGTCTTCTCCAACTTGAAATTGACTTCACTTCCTCTCCTTTTGGAAGTTTTGTAAAGACATCTTGACATCCTCCTTCTGACTTTGTAAGTTTTCATTTATACGTGGCTGTCTCTGGTTCCAGAGTTTCAGTCTTGTAGGTGTGTTTTGCTTTTGAAGCTCTGTATCTGAGTTGGCTCTGGGTAGGATTGTCCTGTATTGTAATCGTAGGTTGTTGTGTGCCTTTTCTGGTTCTCCGTCAAAAGAACTTCCTTCAATATTTCTTATAAAGTTGATCTGGTTGGTTTAAATTTCTGTTCATATGGAAATGTCCTAATTTGAATATCATACTTGAAGGGTAAGTTTGCTGACTATACAAGGAGGTTTCAGAAAGTTTTGGAAATATAGAATTGAAAAATAATGAAATTGTTCCATGAATATTTTTTAAAGCCCTGCTTGTGTAATTCTTGGTTTGGAGCTTTTGTTGTTGTTGAAATTTTTATTTTAGTATTTAAGAGATGCCTGCTCATTATCCTCTTGTCTGCCTGATTTCTGCCGAGAAATCAAGGTTTCGTCCTCCCGGTTCTCCTTTGTAGGTAGCTTTGTGATTTTCCTGAGTTGCTGTGAGGATTCACTTTTTGGCTTTGGTTGTGAAAATTAGTCCATAACAAACCCTGGTTATTTTCATTTGGGGTCCAGTAAGCTGAGTGAATGCACATCTTCTTGACTTTTGTGTTAGAGACATTTTCTTCCAACAAATATTGTTCATTTTTTGCTGTACATTTTTGTCTTTTTATTTTCTGAAAATTTAGTCACACAAGTTATTTATCTTGATGATGTCCTATACAATTCTTAGACTTTTGTTTTTATTTCTTTCTTTCCCTTGATTTTTCCTTTTGAAATTTGTCTTTAATCTTGCTAATTCTGTCTTCCATTGATTCAAATTTCTTAGCTTTAAAAAAAATTCTTTGCCTTTTTGTTCCATTATCTATTTCTAAAATCTAAGTATGAATCATCTGTGCTCCTGCTTACATCACCATTCTCCTAGGATCCCTAGTCTCTGGTGCACAGGTAACCTGATGTGTCTGAACCAGGGGCCAATTATCCAGCCAAGTACCAGGGCTGGGGAATGCTTGCAGGAGGTGCTGATCAGCCATCTAAATGCACCTGTATCACTAAAAAGTTGACAACACAGGATGAATAAGTGCAACTGCTGCATGTCCCCCACCCTCACCCCTGAGTACACTGGTGCACTCTCGTGAAAATAAAACAAAACAACCCGTGGCAGTGAGTCCCATCTGATTCAGAGTGATTCTGTATCGGGTCTCCCAGGCTGTAAATTTTTGCAGACAGCTTATGAAGAGAGTAGATAACTTCATCTTCCACAGTCTTTCTGCAACGGCATTCTTTTAGAAAGTTGTTTTCTTTATTACAAAATTAACGCAGGCTCACTTTGAAAATATAGAGCTTAAAAAAAAACAGAAGAAAAGAAATAAAAGTCCCCATTCCACATCCTCTCATGATCATCACCTGTAAGTTTCAGTGCTACTACTGATAGCTATTGAGGAGTCCGTCAGCCCCATGCATGAGAGAAAAAATGCTGCCCAGGCCTGCACCCCTTCATGATTGGTTGTGGATCACCTCTTTGCGGTGCAGAGGGCTCTTGTTTTAGTCTTGCTTGATTTCACATGTCGGTGAAACCACTCACTACCGATCAGTCCATGCTGGCCTGGCTACCTGTGTGCCCCAGCCCGGTCAGGGACCACCCACTTGAGAAGAGACTTTGATTCTGTAGGGAGGCGCTGTGTGGGTGGGAAAGAGACCGATGCCAGCTCTAGCTAGGAGCAGGAGCTCAGATGAAGTGAAAAAAAAATGTGACATTGTTCTCTTCAGAGGAGTAAGTAAGCACAAATCAACCCATGCTAACCTTTCTTATTAACCTTATTAACACTGGATGTAATCAAAGTACAGAGAAGTAACCTTGTTATCACTGATAGAAAATGAGAGCCAGGATTTGAACCCAGGTCAGCTGAACTCCATGATCCTGCTCCAACCTTTTCACTCCACTTCCGCCATCTGCACTCGTTCAACTGTCTATGGAGAAGCACGCACACACACACACACAAAACTTTTTAAAGACAATTTGATGAACATTGTGTTGGAAGCTTTTGTTGTCACAGGAAAATGTCCTATGAACATCTTTCCATGCTTTTATATTTTCTTAAAACACACACAACACACACACACGTGCACACACTCAAAGAATGACATACTGGTTGATTGCCCTACTCCAGAGTCAGACAAATTGCTTTGACCCCTGAAGTTTCAGCTTTATTTTTTCATTTGTAAGATAAAGATCATAGCAGGACCTATTAACAAGATTGTACTGTTATCATTAGGGAAATATTTATGGAAAAAGGATGGGCAATATTCATTAAGCAGCTTCCAAGTGCCGGGCAAAGCACTTCAACCTATTGTGCTTTGATGATTTGATTATGATTTCACCCATTAAGCCATTTTAAATGATGATTGTATTCTACTATACAGAGATACCTTTAATTCCAGTGTACATTCTCACATGCTTGTATATGAGATAAAACCCAAGGGCCCCAATGTGTATTGCTAGGCCACACAGTTCTAGCTCCTCCAGACTGCTGGGGAAGCTGGCTGTAAGTCCGCTTAAAACCAAAGACTCAACTGTAAAGTGTCCGCAGGTCCGCAGGTTCTCCAAGGGCTGAGGAGTCACGTGTCCTTATTCAGCGTGGCGCCTCGGTTGGTTTGTGCCCACATCCAGCCAGCGATCAAATCCACATCGCCACAGAGGCCACTCTGTGAACAACCTCACTTTGAGTCAATCTTTCATCCTCCCAGCTTCCCTTGGAGGCAAAACTCAGCTATCCCCCTTTGGATAATCCGAAGCCCCCAAATCTGACGTCTGACAGCCTCTGGCTCAGGACTTCTTGTTCATGTCTCTATTTCCCCAAGATTTGCAATCTGGTTCTATTAGAGGGAAAGCCCTGCAGATAGAGTATAGACATTCAGCCAGGCAGGTGGTTGGGATGGCGGCGGAGAGAGGAGGCAAGCAAGAAGCCTTCGAAAAGACAGGAAAGGCAGAGGCTGCCGGAAGAGGAGGTCTTGGGAAGGCCACAATTTGTTTTGCCTCATAGATTCTGTTTTGAAATTGCTCCAGAGAAGCTGCAGTTTTGTGTTTGACCACAAGATGGAGACTTCGCCTGTTAGGCAGGAAACCCTTGTCCCTATTTCTGGAAGCGCACAGAAATCCCAGGGAGAGAAGTCTTCCTAGGCTTTCCAGATCCTTGCGGGCTTCCTAGCAGAGCCTGAGCTGCACGTCCTTCCAGATCTGAGCAGCTAACTTCAGTGATTTGGGTGCGGGGAGGGGAGGTGCGGGAGGGAGCTCAGGTTAAATGCCATTAACTAAGGCTCAGCTTCTCAGCTCTTTTCTGATCCCTGTTGGCATCTGTTTTGTGGGATATTTTCCCTCTTTTTTTTTTTTGACCACTTCCTTCCCTATGTCTTTCCTATTTAATTTGATTGCTGTTTAAAAGCTATTTTGGAAGGAAAGTCTATGCCCCAAAAGAGTCATTTGGAGATTCACCGAGGAACAAGTAGATGGACTGCCCTCTCACTCTGTCCCCTCACACATACACTCACTTCCACACATGCACACACCTCATTCACACACCTGCACATACGCACATGTGTGCATCTCAACGTATCATCCACATGCCCCCCCCCACATCACATACTTAACCCATTCAGACTCTCTCATGACCACAGAAACTTAGACACATGTGCATGATCACAACAAAGCAAACATTCATTCACATGTATACATACTTACCTATGTGCACGCATGCGCTCTCTCTCTCAGTGCACATACGTTCATACCACTGGACTTCAAACAGGTCATGAAAACATGTGATCACTTTTTAATTCCACGTTTAGGAACCTTTATATCACTAGGGGGTAGGACAAGACTTCAAGGCAGGGCTGCTGGGTAAGTGCTGGACTGCTAACAACAAGTTCAGGAGTTCAAACCCGCCTACCGCTCCATGGGGAAAAGATGAGGGTTTCTGCTCCCATAAAGATGTAGGACACCCAGGGAGGGTCACTATGAATCTAAATGGGCACGAGGCAGTGGGTTTGGTTTGGAGTCTTTCGAATACTTACACGGATTCTTGCACACTCACTCTGGCATTCATAGTATGTGTATATATATATGTTTATGTAAATATATATGTTCAGAATAAAAAATAGGAAGTTTAAAAAATCAATCTTCGACCCAGTAATATCAGCTATATCAGACATCAGGCACAAACAAGCAGGAACTTCAGATGGCTTTTATATGCAAAGCATTGAAAATCGAAACATTCAACTTCCCTCAGCAAATTCCTTTCCACATAAATTATGAAAGCAAGCTCATGTATTGCTCACTAATATGTTGTCATAAATGTCAAAGAATGAAATTTGTGGTCTGACCTAGGGAAAACAAGGCTCAAGCACGTTTTAAAAATTTACACAAGAATGGCAGCTGCTCTAAGTAAATTGTCCAAACGAGATATGACCCAAACTTAGAAATGAGCATTTTACAAAGGAAAACATTAACACCTGGAGAGGCTCGATGATGCATTGTACTGAACCAAAAGCTTTCTAGCAGGGACCATGTCTGGCACATTTCACTCTTTATCCATGCATGCCAGCAGAGTGCTGACTCCTTGCTTTCTCACTTGGGATCTAATACTGAGAATGTGATGCACAGGAGAATGAGCGTGTGTATGTGCGTGAGGATGTGCCAGTGTGTGTGTTACTGGTCAAACGAAAGCATGTGCTTCAAAGTCATGGGAGTTAAGTGGGGCACACTTGAATTCACCCCCAGCCTGTCTTTGAAGTACACATCCTCCCAACGACAGGTTGCTATTAGGGAGCTCACAAAGCAGAAAGATACAAAGCCGAGAGGGCCCAAGGTCAAATACCTGTGGATGTGATCCAGGAGCACTCAGCTCTCCCCACCATCATCGCTTCGCCGACATTGCACGTAATGAGTGTGCAGGCACGGTCAGAGCTCGTGGAAGTCCGTTTGCATAGTGTTCACTTGTTTTCCTTAATTTAGATACTTCCCCCACAAATCCCAGCTTTTGACATTTGGTGAGTATCAGTTATTAAATGCTTTAAGCCAGTTTTATTGCTTTGTGACTTTCCCTTGCATTTTCTCAGAAAGCACATCCGTCAGAGTCTCACTTGGGGGCAGGAAGTATCCTGCAGGTCTGAAGATCTGGTTAGAATTTTTTTTTTAGGAAAAATGATGGCATTTCTGATTATGCTGGATCTATTTGGGGCTTGCACAATGTGATGAAATGACTGCATAAAAGCAGCTGCTATTTTAATTGGCATTAAAAGAGAGGTTGGATGTTGCCTCCCTAACTTATTTATTTGTAGAATTGTCAATCCATTCAAACAACCAATACCCCGAAAAGAAATGTGCTAGAATCTTCCAACACTTTTTTAGCTCCTATAGATGTATAAGAAGGAGCTTTATATCAAGAAGTAAGTGTATATCAAGAAGGCATCCCAGCCCAGTCACAACTCAAGTCCATAAGTCTGATACTAGTCCATCAGTCCCTCTTCAGACTCACACAACCACATGCAATGATGTGGAATGCAGGAAGATCACTGGCCCATGTGGATCCAAGGTCATGTGGATCCAAGGTCAGCAGAAACAAGGCAGGGCACCGGCAGCTCTCTGGGTCAGTGCCAGAGTCCCAGCAAGGAGGAAGGCCAAGAGCAGAGAGAGATCATCTCCAGTTTCTTACTCTTTTATAGCAAAAGGCTTATGGCATCAGGGAGGTGTCACCAGACTGCAACTTGATTGGCAGGTTTGACACTGGCCCTAGTCAGGAGTTTCTAGCTGACGTAATCCCAACGCTACCGTACTGCCTAAGGCAGTTTCTCACACGATGGAAGGGATCGGTCCTCACTGAGTGACTTTCAAGACCGACCTCTCCAGCTTCTAGTTGAAGGTGTTCTCCTAGCATGGCAGTCTGCTGAGAGCCAGTCGGGGGGCGTTCGAAAATGAGAGCACATCTGGCGGATGAACCAATGGAAAAGGGATTCTCATGCAGAAACAAATGTCTTCTTCTGTTTGGGACTATGAGAGAAGCTATGATGCAGGAACAGTTGCCAGAGCCAGACACCAAAGCACTTGCCTCCCCTCTGTACGAAGGAATAAGGAGTTTGAGCTTCCAACCCAAACCATGGAGAGTTACTCTTACATCTAGAACAGCAAGCTTTGGATAGTCTCGAGAAGCCACATGCCCGGATGTGGTTTCATGTGATCTTAGGCAGCCTTGCCCGTTTTGGTTTGGTGAGTGGTTACAACAAGCTTTACCTAGAAGAAAGGAAAGAGATTGTTGCCATGAATAAATGACAAGATGCTGGGCCCAGGTGCTTGGGGCATTTGGTGGATCTACAGGGATCCTTGCCAGTTCAGTCATGGAATCCCAACCTTCCATGTGGGAGGCCCAACCAAAGCAGCCCCTAGCTGTCCCCATGCTGACCACGTTGAATGATGCTGAGCCTCATTACCATGCCGGACTAGGAAGATAAGTTTAGCTGAAAGTCAGCCAGGGGAATGATTTGGTCCTTGATGGATTGTGGGAATAGCACAGGACAGGGCAGTGTTTTAATGCCACTGTGCGTGGGGTCACCGTGGGTACGGGGTTGATTCAATGGTAACCAACAACGGCAGCAAAGCTGACTCATAGTTTTCCCGAACGCCGTTGCCCACCAAAAAAAGGACAAGAGAATCAACGTGTGCTTTATGGCTGAAGCTGACACCGCCCTTCCTCCTCTGTGTCCCCCTCGTGCCTTCTCTGTGATCACCCAGGCTTTGGCAGGTGGCGGCACAATGACCTGGCTCCATGTCTGCTCCCCTGCAGGCCATGAGCTCCTTGAGAGTAAGGATAAGGATGATGTCTTATTCACAAGTCCTTCATGAAATATTGATTAGCGTAAACTCACGCCAGATGCCAGGGAGTGCAGTAACGATGAGCAACCAGACATGGTCCTTGCTCTCAGCCAACTGACAATCACAGCTCCGTGCTTTGAGTGTCATGGCTGGGAGGGAGCAGGGTGCTGGGGGCTCACCCGAAGATTGCTCACTGTGGACTTGAGATGTCGAGACTGTTTCCTGGACACTGTGACATTTCAGTCAAATCGGGAATGACGAGATGGGCCAAATTTCCCCTCAGCTTGTAGCTCGGAAGCTAACCCACCAGCTTCCGATGCGGGGGAAACAGGATGGAAAAGTTCTCAGGGAAACCAGGGGATGAAGGGACAAGTCAGATAGACGGAGGCCTCCTTCCCTGCTAATCCCGGAGCACGCACAACACTACCTGACCATAGGCGCCAAGAGCAGCCTCCAGCCAGCTCCCGCCCTGAGCTCAGCTTTGGTGCCACCAACCGCACCATTTGTGAGTAACCTGAACCAGGTGTAAGGATTTCGGTTTTTAAAAAGTTTCCTCCCTCCCTTTAACCCCAACTGCTTCAGGGAAAATCTGCCAGAAACCTGTCTTCTAGACCAGCTGAGAGAGGGGCCCAGCTGCCAGAGCCCCCCCACCACCCTGCGGCCACGTGAGCCCTGGGCGCGCAGCCTAAGGCGTTGTCAGGACTCGGTGGCCAAGGTGATTAATTAACCGTGTGGCCAGGCGGGGGACACGTGCCGGCCTCCACATCTGCCCTGCGACAGCGGGGGTCAATATACAGTGTCACTCCTTCCCCTCTCCTTCCTTCCGAAGCCTAATTGGCTGTGACACGCGGACCAGCTGTTCCGAGAGGTAGACCGCGGCGGGCGGGGGCGTTGGGGGGACGGAGGCTGCGGGCAGGCTGGGCATGGTGTGTGCCACTTGCCCGCCACCGTGTCTTTGTTTCCGGAAGAGGGAGACGGAGATGGGCAGCAGCCTGTGCCCTTCCCTCTCCCTGGCCACAGACCCTAGGTAAACCCTGAGCAAGGGAGGGGGTGGTGGTGGATCTCGGAGCTCTGTAAAGGGGCATCCAGAAGCAACTTTTGTCCCCCAAACACCAGAAACATCGCTCCCACTGGCTGACATCATTCTGCACTACTCATGAGAAATACGTTCTGTGTGGGTGAGTGGTGGCGGGTAGGGGGGGCGGAAGAAGAGGTGAGTTCTGCTAGGAGAAAGGAGAATGCATGGGTTGGGTTTGGGCAGGAAGAGAGATTGAGCTCACCAGCCTGTTCTCGAGGTCAGCGCTGGGTGAACTTGAACCACCAACCTAGCCCTTAGCAGCAGAAGGCAATTTTTGAAGGTGGGGAGCTGCGAAGGGGGCGTTGCGAGGGCTGGGGGGCATGTAACTGATTTGAGCACAGGAGGAAGAGATGTGCTGGGAGAAGGGAGACAGCGTACTGTTCTTAAAGGTGCCAAGGGCTCTGCCCAGCGTGTGAGCCCAATGGGACCGCAGGAGGAAACGTTTGTGAGAGCAGTCTCCGCCAGGCCACGGTCGGTCTCCTTACCTCTGGGCGGCAGCAGCAGTGGCCTGAGAACCTCCGTTCTAACACCATCATCGCTGGAGGGGAGGAGAAGGGCGGTGATAGGGCGGTGATATTTGTGGAGCCCCAGTAGTGCACCCAGAAGCCCTGAGGACGTTACGGGTTAGGCCTTGGGTCCCTAATCACATAGTTGATAGTTCAAACCTACCTGTCAGTCCACGGGACTGCACAGCCTGACAGCCTCGGAATCCGACGTGGGCATGATCCTGTAGGCGGTGGGTAGAGCGCACCAAGAACAGAACTAACGCAGCCTTTGGAGAGGTGGGGAACACCCAGTTTGGACCTCTATGATCCCACTTCGCAGAGTCGAGGGACAGTTGGAATGACTGGTTCTTGTGATCCAACCATGTTCACAGAATCCAGGCTCTGTGCCAGGCACCGTGACAGACATGGGGGACCTGGAGGAGCCACAGACCAGGCTGGAAACGGACTCTAATAACACAGGGTGAGTGGTGGTGGGAGAAAGGCGGGCATAGGAGTCTGGGAGGCTGAGTGGAGGGTGGGAGGCCGGCGGGATGGGGGGTTTCCTGGGGTAGAAACTATAGAGAAGAGATGAAGGCAGGGTGGCATCGGGCTGAACTTGAGGCTGACTGGGCTTGTGAGTGCCCAGCAAGCACTAAGTGCCATGCTAAGGTCTGCCCAAGCCCAGGGAAGGTGAAAAGGTAAGGTAGACAGATGTGGGCATCTCTCAGCTTTCAATGTATGTGCTAAACTTTAAGGCAAAACTTTGAGAGAGTGGGAGGGCTGGCTAGACAGACAATCGGGGAGCCAGAGGGGTGTGCAGTGGGCCTGGAGGTCCCCTCAGCCGGTGGGGCACTAATAACCTCATTAGAAGGGAGGGGTGGCAGGCGGCACAGGTAGCAGCAGCTGGCCGCCAGTGGCCACAGCTGACCGCAGGCTGTCAGCAGTTTGAGCAGCCGTAATTGCTGCTGAAGCGCCTGCCTCACACCTTGCCTCTCATTAGCCCCCCACCAGGTGGCCAAGCGGGCAGATGAGAAAGCGCCGCTGCTTCCTGGGCTCAGCCCACCTCCTGGACCATCATCCTACCATTCCAGCTCTCTCCCTTTACTCCCTTCTAATCCCTTTTCCCAGGAACATGTGAGTGAGAGGTCGAGGAGGAGGAAACTAGGTTCAACTTGGCTCCCTTCGATTCTGAAACTGCCTTTGCTAAATGTGAAGGTATTGCTCCTCACCTTGCCCTCAGCTACCAAAGGCCATGTGCCATTTCACTGTGGGTTCAGTGGAGTTGCTGCTCACAGCTCCCATCAGCTTGGGCTTGGACCCCACCAGATGGGCAAGGCACTTTGACAGAGGACAAGGTTACTCCTTCCCAGTTTGCTGGGTCACCCAGCGGATGGATACCCCAGTCGGGAGGGAAACATTGCTGCCCCACTGCAGAAGAAGGCTTGAAGTTCAAAGAGCTGTTCCGTTGGATGCCATCAAGTCGGTTCCTACTCATGGCGACCTCATGTGTATAACAGAACCAAACACCACCCAGTCCTAGGCCACCCGCTCAATCATTGCGTCTGTGCCCATTGCTGCAGCCACTGTGTCAGTCCATTTGGGCAAGGGTTTACACTTTTTCACTGACCCTCTATTTGACCAAGCATCATGGCCTTGGCTAAGAACTGGGGTCGCCTGCTAACATGTCCAAAGTGCATGAGACAAAGTCTCCTCATCCTGGCTTCTAAGGAACATTCTGGCTGTACTTCTTTCATGTTTGTTCTTTGAGCAGCCCACGGTACTTTCAATATTTATCAACAGCACACAATTCTAACACATCAGTTCCCTTCCGTATCCAACTTTCATAAGAATACGAGGCAATTGAAAATACCAGCGCTTGAGTTAAGCACACCTTAGTCCTCAAAGTAACATCCTTACTTGTCAACACTTTAGATCTTGTGGGGCGGATTTGCACGTGATTTGATCTCTTGACTGCTGCTCCCAGGAGCATTGATTGTGGATCTACACAAGACAAAACCCTTGACAACTTCTGTCTCTTTGCCGTGTATTATAATATCACCTACTGGTCCAGTTGTGAGGATTTTGGCTTTGTTTACACCGAGTTGGCATCCAGATTGAAGGCTGCAATATTTGAACATCAACAGCAAGTGCTTTAAGTCCTTCTTACTTTCAGCGATCAAGGTTGTGTTATATGCATATCAAAGGTTTTTAAATAAGCCTTCCTCTAATCCCGACATCAAATTCTTTTCAGATAGCTCAGCTTCAAAAATTACTTGCTCCATATACAGAGTGAATCGGTATGGAGAGAGGATACAGTCCTGAGGCACACACTTCCTGACTTGAAGCCATGCAGTAGTCTCCTGTTCTGCTCACACACATACCTGTTAATCCATGTAGAGGTTCCACATGAGCACAATGGGATGTTCTCAAATTTCCAATCTTCTCAAGCTTATCCATTGTTTATTATGGTCCACACGGTTGAATGACCTTGCATAATCAATAAACTATATGTCAACACTTTTTCCCTGGTATTCCCTGCTTTGAGCCAAGGTCCATCTGATATAGCTTGTTCCACCTTGTTCCATGTCCTCTTCTGAAATTGGCTTGAATTTCTGGCATCTCCCTGTCAATGTATTGCTGTAGCTGTTGTTGAGTGATCTTCTGAAACATTCTAATTGTATGTGACAGTAATGATATTGTTTGATATTTTCTGCATCCTATGGGGTCATCTTTCCTTGGATTAGGTACAAATATGGATCTCTTCCAGTTGGTTGGCCAAGTTGCGATCTTCCTAAATTTCTTGGCGTAGACTACATTTCAATTGATAGTCCATCAATTCTGGAGACTTGTCTTTGGCTAATGCTTTCAGTGCAGCTTAGACTTCTTCCCATGTTGTCATTAGTTCTTGATAATGTGCTAGCTCTTGAAATGGTAAAATGGCAACTAGTTCTTTTTGGAAATAGCGATTGTGAATTCCTTTCTTCTTCTCTTTTAACAGGTCGATTGGCACTTCATCCACATATCATAGGATTCGATAGTCCAATCATATCAAAATCAGTTGTACAATTATTGCCACAATAGATATTAGAAAAGTTTCTTCTTCCACACTCATTATTATTAATGTAATTTTTTTCAATTTTGGCAAAAATATGCACAACAAAACATTCTCCAATTCAACAACCTTTCCCTGTATAATTCCGTGTCATTAATTATAACCTACATGTTATACAACCATTCTTGATATCCCTCTCCCAGTTGTTCCACCACCATTAAAATGAACTCAATTTCCCTGAGCAAAAACTGTTCCTCCTTCATCCATGGCAACCAGAGGTCAAGTTTGGTTTCTTCCTTTCTTTTTTTAAGTAGTTTACTTGATATAATATTCACATACCGTACACTTCCATAGCTAAATCATTTTTAAAGAGTTGTATAAACATCATCACAATCACTTCTAATGCTCCCCCTCCTGCATTCATTGTTTGCACCCCAACCAGTTACTGTCTGTATGCTTTTGTTCCTTCTGTGGTTCATAAACTGGGAAACCTAACAGAAACAATAAAAACAAAACAGAAAGAAGAAAGCAGTATGAATAATAAAAAGATAAAATAAAGTAAGAAAGAAAATACCAACAAGAATATTTAAAAAAGCCAGAGAAGAAATTACTGTTGTGGAATAAGCCAAAAATATTAGAGTCAAGAGCAAAGTCAGGTTGCATCAAGCGCGAGGTCAACGGACCAAGTGTCATAGTGCACCATGGCTTGGGCCGCACCATCAAGTTGACAGCTGTCTCATCTGATGGTACAGCTGTTGGAGCCCCTCTGCCAGAGGCTACATGCGACGCGATCCCCTGCACATGGACTTTGGGTTCCCACCGCTCTCCATGGCCTTCTACAAAGTGGTGTTCACAATGTACGCTCTGATACTTTCCCTTCGTCATATGTGGATTTTGTTGTTGTTGACGTTGGGTCCCACAGGCTAGTGTGCTTCTTCCCCGTCTTCTTTAGTGCATCCTGCATTGTTTATATTTTGACCATAGAGTCTTTCAATATTGTCATCTCAGCTTCGTTTTCTTCACCATGGCCACATTTTCAAACTACTCTTTAATTCTTACTTGACATTCAATTGCCCATAAACATCACTGTTTCTTGACTGTATATTGACCAATTTCAGACTGAAGATATTTGGAGGCTTCTTCAATTTCTTCATCACTACTTTTAGTGGTTGAAGTAACAGTTCGATGGGTTAGATTCCCTTGGATGCACATGGATATTGTCCTCCAATAAAGATCTCGAAAAATCCCATTTTGACTTTAAATTTGCGCCTCTGAGAATAGTAAACCATGACCATCTGACTCAAAATGGCCAAATATCAGTCTATTCCACTTCACCAATGCCTAGGATATTGATCTTAAAAGCATTCCATTTAATTTTTGACAACTTTCAGTGCTTCTAATTCATACTTCATACACCCAAGTTCCAGTTATTAATAGATGCTTACAGTTGTTGCTCTTCATTCTGAGGTGGACGCCATCAGCAGGTCCTGAAAGCGTTACTCCAGCTACGTCATTATGGTCAACTCTGCTTTAAGAAGGCAAGTCTTCCTCGGTCCTATGTTTAATATCTTCCAACCTGAGGGACACTATATCTGACAGCGTTCCTTTGCTATCCATGGGGTTCTCAGTAGCTGCCAATGTTCCTCTGCTATTCAGAAGGTTTTCAATGGTGAATTCCTCAGAAATGAACAGCTTAATCCTGCTTCATAGCCTGTTCTTAATCTGCAAGCTCTTCTAAAACCTATGCACCTTGCTATTACCCAGCAACAGAGCAAGCTACCACAGTACAACCCACCAGCACACAACTGGTGGCTGAATGAGCAGCGCTAGTACTAATTGGAATGTATCAAAGGAAAGAAAAATCAAATCACTAACACCTGATAAGACGTAACTGTGGATATTTTAAAACACAACAAAGCAAACCTACAGCAAACAAAACAATTGCAGTCTAGTGAATTCTGACTCACGGTGCCCCTGTCTGTGTCAGAATAGAACTGTATCGCTCATGGGTTCCCAGTGGCTGATTTCTTGGAAGCAGATTGCCATGCCTTCTTCCTATGTGCCTCTGGATGGACTTGAATCTCTGACCTTTGTGTTAGCTAGAGAGTGTTTAAGCATGTGTGCTACCCAGGGATCCCCTGAAGAACATGGCGGTTTAACAAGTATTCACCGAGCCTACTGGGCACGATTAGAGCTAGCGAGATGCATATGGAAGTTGCGTTCTCTCACTCGGAGGAGGTGTGTCCCGCTGGGGAGATGATGCCTGTGACATCTCAGGCACAGTGGGAACAAAACCTCTGGGCATCTGACTTCTCCAGGACTGTCCAAACCGAGGACCCACGAGTGGGTGGTGTTGAAAAACGGACACTGATTCTCTTCCAGTTCAGGGAGGTAGAGGCCCAGATCAGGGTCTCCGCCCCATGGATTCTTTTGGTGTGAGCCTTTCTCCTGGTTTCTGGCATGTACCAAGGTCCCTTGGCACTCCTTAACTTTCAGTGGTGACAGTTAGTGTTCCCCTGTGTGTCTCTGTGTTCACTTGACCCTTTTTACAACTCAAAAATGATTACAGAGGCATGGCCTCTTTACACAATACAAGAAAACCCTATTTCCAAATAGTTTCCTATAGACAGGTAGAAGGATTATAATTTCAACACAGTTTGGGGCTGGACACAATTCAGCTCCTTACACAGGGATGAAGGATGATAGAGGGAGTGATTGCCGAGGAACGGAGGGGTGGTATGGGAATGTAACGGAGTGGGATGTGCTGGTGACTGGGCAAGTCTGCTCAGAGTGCAGAGGGCAAAGGAGTCTCAGCAGCCAGCTTCAGTGCTGCAGGGTGCTAAGCAGTGGCCCCTCTCACTATATCTGCCTCCTGTCATACGCCACAATGTCTTGTTCATCGGGTTCCACACTGGTGCTGTGTAGGGTGGCCTCAGATGGCTCCGAATGGGTGCAAGCATCCCTGCTATCCGTCACCCTCCTCTCGTTCTCCCGGAGGTCCACCCTGGTGACGTTTATTCATTTCCTGTACCACACCCCACTCAATCAAGCAGAAAGTCTACATTAGCTGCATGCTGACTCTCCCTCGCTCTTTCATGTTTGTAGTCAACCCGTTTGCTCCACAGACTTACCATCGAGAAGGGGCCAAGGAACATTTGAAAAGTCAAGGAAAATCCTCACTCAGTGTCTAGTCTACTATGGCATGGTCAGGCAATGGACATTACTTAAATTGTGAACAGTCTTTTTGCAGAAAATGTGGATGACAGGGAAAGCCCTAATCCATTTTCAAGATTCCCACATGGATCAAATCCCTGGTGAATCCTCTCTGATTACCGCCTAGGGCTCTGAATAGCCTTGCTAGTAGACAGAGAGCCCTGTAGAGCCGATTGTGGCAGAGGTAGTTCGATTAAAATACAATACCTTATCCTTTCATCTCCCTTTGGGCTCACTTTAAAGTTGTTTCAGTTTTTAATATTTTCTGCTTTCTATTTGACAGAGGCTTTTCTATATTTTGTCTCGTCTTTGTTGTTGGGTATTTTGTTTGTTTTTTGGCTTCCTACTTGGGTTTTTGTATGATTTTCTGTACATAAAATTCAGGATAGGTAGATCTATAGAGACAGTGATTGGGTTGAAAATTGCCTAAGTGCATGGCAGGGGAGACTGGGGGGAAATGAGGAGCTAACAACATAAGTATGAGAAGAAAATGTCCTGAAATTGACTGTGGTGAGGATTGCACAAATCTTAATATGATAAAATGGTTATTTTTTGCAATATGTGTGGTATATGCCCATAAAATAATTCAAAAAATAAATACATGGGCTTTATGGTGTCTAATCCCTTCATGCCACCCCTGACCCCGCCTCCAGGAGCTGATCAGCTTTGTGACTGATGGAGCTGAGCCGTTGTTTGGGCATCTAATGAGCACAGCCCTTTCTATCCCCGCGTCTGAGTCCTCAGCTCCCCTCGGTTCTGCCCCACGCAGCCCAGCTTTCAGTCCTGGTGAAACAACCCAGCTTTCTGTGAACCCTCAAGGTCAGCCAGAGGGAGTGTGAGGATGGCCCGTCAAAGCCGAAGCAAGTGAGATTTTGTGAGAGAAAAGGTGATAGCTGAGGCTCAGGCCGAACTGAGCTCTGCCACCACCTGCTCAGCGCCCCCACCTGCCATGCAGAGCTGTGCCGAGCGCAGGAGGCAGCAGTCTGTCGGATGCATGCTTTTCTTCACTCCGTCCAGCTCGCTGCGCTGAGGTTGGTATTTGGCTCGCTTCTGTAGCCCTCTCAGTGTGATTCTCCCTGTAGGCTTTCAGTGGCAACCTCAAAATAATCGGGGTGGGGGAGGCAGGGTTCTGGTTTCTTGGCCATATGCATTTTGGAAATGTGGCCTATGTACAGCAGTACCTTCGTGGAGATTCACTATTCACACGAACCCAGGCAAGGTGCGGAGAAGTCCCGCAGCTAGGAAAATCTGTTCTGTTTCATCTGTTCCTTGCTGTCCACAGTCAGCTGGCCACACACGTCTCCCGCCGCCTTTGTATGGTGGGAAATCTGTCAGTAACAAGACACTTGCCATTACAACCTCTTCACGTGGACGTTTTGATGACATTAATTATGTTTATCATGTTGTTTCAACATCACCATTATCCATTTCCAATTACTGCCATTACCGTTAAGAGAACTCCAGTGCTTTCTTGCCCCCTTCCCCTCCTTCCTATTCCTGGTAATTGCTAGTAGACTTTGCGTTCTGTACTCGCGCCTCTTGTAGAACTCTCATCTGCTTGAAGCCGCACATAGTTATACTGTTGTGACTGACTTACTTCACTGAGCACCCGTTTCCTCCGCGCCATAGGCACGCTGTTTCCTGAAGCACTATTAACAACTCACAGACGCAGCCAGCCAACGCCCATGCCCAGGGCTCTGCTCACTGGGAGGGTCCTTACAGAGGAGATGAGCACGGGTCTAAGATAAACAGATAGTCCTCCCTCACAGGATTTCTTTTGGAAAACAAACAAGTCCACATGCACACTGAGAAAAGAGAATCAAAACAGGATGAAAGAGCCACCGTCCACTGTGTTGTAACGGGATCCCTGGCACAGAGCTCCCAGCCTGTGCAAGCCCTGCGCGCAAGCGCAGAAACCACTTGCTGCAGGGCTGTTCACATCGAGATGGCGCCGGTATTTCAGAGTCAGATGCGCTCCACAGGGTTCTCAATGGCTCTATTTTTCAGGTCTATTTTTTTTTCCCTGAAGTACTTCAGGTTGGATTCAAACTTCCAACCCTTTGGTTTTAGCTGAATGCTTTTGAACCATTTTTGTCCCCTAGGGATATAGATCCCTGGTTGTGTAGTGGTTACCCATTGGGCTTCAATCCACGTGGTCGGCAGTTCAAAACCATTAGCAGCTCTGAGGGAGACAGACTGGCTTTTGTGCTAGGCAGGCTTCTTCAGAGAAATGAAACCAGGACAATTATAATTATATATATGGAGATATTGATACAGTAAAAAGGAATATAACAACTAATTAGTCCACAGAGCCGTACAGAGGGCCCAGTTAAGCTCAGTTTCACGGAACAGTTAATATACTGCAGGTCCTTCAACTCAAGTGGACTGCAGGTTCAAGGTCAAGGAAGCAGACAGCAGAGTCTGCCCTCAGGCAGAGGCAGCGGCTCAGGCAGCAGACAGCAGGGTGGAGCAGCAACAGTCAGTAGCACCTGGAGCTTAGTGAAGCAGGCCCCCACGGGGTCTCGAACTCAAGCAATGTAAGCACTGCTACAGGATCCACCAGCCTGGAACTCAGCTCAGTGGAGCCTCAAGCTCTAACAGCGTGCTTGGCAGCAACACATTGGTCTGATCACCAAGAAAATTGTCAGCCTTCAAAAGTACTTCTCTTGGTCGTCCTCCAATCAGGCTTCAACCGAATTAAACTCTGCCTATACGGAGGCCTAGTTGGCACAATAAACCCAGCTGTCACAACTTTCTAATCCCATCAATAGTATGATCACAGAACCCACAGGGGTCACGAGGAGTCATCAGTGACTCAGTGGCAGTGAGCTTGGTTGGTTTGGGAGGGACCCTGTAGTAGTCACTGTGAAAAAGCTGCTCCATAGGGTTTCTGAGACTGTCAATCTTTATGAGAGCCAAAGGTCTCTTCTTTTTCCCTCAGAGTGACTGGTGGCTTGAACCACTGACCTTGCAACTAGCCATCCAATACTTAGCTCACGGCACTACAGGACCCCAGTGGGAGTACAAGGAGATTGTGTGCAGTTTTCAAATAAACAGTGTGCATCATTTTCTTTTTTCAGATCATATCTTCGAAACAGAGCGAGAGTAGTGATATTTAATTTCATCAAGAGATACTGCGTGATTTCTTTCTTCCATTGCACAAGTATTTGTTGCGTATCCACTATAGGTAATGGTGCCCTGGTGCCTGAGTGGCTTTCTAGCCACTATCCACTCCTCAGGAGAACAGCAAGGCTTTCCACTCCCATAAAGAGTTACAGCCTCTGAAGCCTACAGGGGCAGTTCTACCCTGTCTTTATAGGGTTGCTCTGGCTCCACATGGACTTGATTGAAGTGAGTTTGGTGATATACATATCACCAAACTACAAACTACATATGACTATATATATATATGACTGTGTATAAAAGGAGACCCAGTGACAAGGTTATTGAGTTCAAAGCAGCTAATAAAATGTTTGGTGGTTCAAGCCCACCAGCCACAACACTGGAGAAAGGTGTGAGAGCTTGCTTTCATAAAGATTCATCCTTGAAACCCCTATGGGCGGTTCTACTCTGTCCTGCAGAATCCTGTGAATTTGGATCAATCCAGTGGCAACAGGACTCACAGATATAGAAGATATTCTTGCACCAAGAAGAAAAAGAGACTGTACTGGTGGGTCATGTAGGAGCTGTGCCCTACAAGAGTTAGTGTGTTTTTAGAATTAAGATGGAGATCCTGGAACTACAACCGTAAAGTCGATGTGCCCAGGACAAGCCCATCAAGTTAACACAGAGGAAATTGGAATTATAGCAGCTCGAGGGATGCCGCTAAGATGACACACTTGGGGACACAGTTAGGGCTAATATACTGGTCTTGGATTCCCATCATGACCCGCCTCCTCATGTTCCTCCGGGTACACAGGGCTGCTCAGAAAGTGTACGGATGCTCAGAGGAAATAGGTGGTCTTCTTGTTTTGGGAAACATGGGATCTTTTGTTTGGGGAAAGAGTTCAGGGAAAGGTCCTAAAATACAGTGGTCCTTAGGCTAGATCTTGAAAAAATATGTAGACTTCTGATAGGTTGGAGAGCACACTGAGGATGAGAGGGCATTCCAGAAGGATGAATGGCAGTGATGAAGGTTTAGATATGGCCAAGCACAGAGTGGTTTGGGTATTAGGCAAACAGCCTGATTTCTAAAAAAAAAACAAAACCTGGTAAAATAAAACAGTTGTCAAGTGAACACCAACTCTTGGTAACCCTAACTCCTGGCAGCCCTGCCCCATGATAACCCTAACTCATGGTGACTTCTGGAGGGTTTTCAGTGGCTGGCTTGTCCAAAGAAGAACTCTTCGCCTTTCTTCTGAGCACCTCTGGGGGTATGTGAACCTCCAACTTTTCCATCAGCAGATGGTGTGAAAGAGTGGCACCACCGAGGAATGCCAACATCCATGGCATGGAGGGAAGCGCTTCAAGGGAATTGATTTGAGAGTTGAGAGAGCCAAGACACTGCATGGCCCCAGGATCAGACGAAAGACTAGGTCTGAGCCGCCCTCAGAACTGATGAGGTCATAGCAATAGCCAAGCCCAAGTAAGACGTGCTCAGGTAGCATAGGCGGAGACGGGGATGGGATGATGCTGATGGTCTAGCAGCTAGGGCTGAGGGAGTTTGCTAGAGTCCAGGAGGAATGATGTCTGCCTGGTGAAGGATATTCACTGGGGACACTCTTGCTGCGGAGTCTGTTCTGAAACATAATGGCCATATGTGTCAGGATAGAACTGCCCCATAGGGTTTCCTAGGCTGTAATCTTTATGGGAGCAGATCCCCGGATCTCTCTCGCCACCAATGAGTTCGCACTGACCCCTTTCAGTTAGCAGCTGAGCGTAGCTATTGTGCCCCGGGCTGCTCGGGATAGGAACCAGAGGTGACGGGCCGTCCTTTCCACCACCGTGCTCGGTGCAGGTTGTTGCTGTCCGTGTTCATTGCGTTGATTCAGACTCGGGATAACCTATGTGTTGCAGAGTGGAGTGGAACCACTCTGGATTAGTAGTCAAGTGTACACTATTTGAGTCCCTGAGGGACTTCAGGAACAGGTTACAATGAGCAAGTTACCCTTGCAAAGTGGCTCTCATTTGGCGCTTGCGGAAACCTGAAATAGAGGGGAGAATGGAAAGCCCTCTGCACTCACTCAGCCCTTGGCGGTGCAGAGGAGGGCGTTACTGCCCACAGCTATGGAATGACCAGCGTTTGTATGGAAGCACAGACATTACCTTCCCTCTGGCTGGTGTGCGGGTAGGAGCACCTCATGGCGATGAGTTCAGATCCTTTCTCTTTCATTCAAATAGGTATATATATAGCTGCTGGGATGCTGGGAAATGCTTTCTAATCAATATTTATGCTTCTTAAAACTCTCCTTAGAAGCTTTTTTTTTTTTTTAAAGCAAACGGGAAGAAATTCATTGGAGCCCATACAGCAAACCCTAGAGGGCCCAGCATACCCTACTGTGTAGGCATGCCCGGAAAAGGGTCATACCATTCTCTGTGCCCCCATGTCCCGGAGGGACTCCCCTTGAGCTGAGTCCCAAAGCCCCAGGACTGGCTGGGGATGGGGACATTCCTTGGCAGCTTTGACAACTTTGGTGAGTCTAGACACTAGAAGCAGGGAGATGGACAAATGGGATTTTCAAACACTCTCCCAAACAGAAGCGTTGGACCACCTTGTATTTGAACATAAATCAGTAACCTGAGTCCAAGATCCAGATGCTTTCAAGCACCTATCCCTGTAGAACGAAGATGTTCCTGAATATTTCACCTGGCGAATGACACAAGTGCACGGTGGTGGGATGGCGCAGGCTCAGACCTTGTCCACAGTTGAATTCTTCAGATGGAAGAGAGACTAAGTCAGGTGATCCCGTAAAATTCATCCCTTCTTATGATTACGGCCATTCTTGCACTTCACACCTCCAGATGCTCTTCCCGCCTCCCTCTGTTTCTCCGCCTCCTCCTCTCCCCCCCCCACCCCCCGAAAGAAGTCTTCACCTGAATGCCAGGGAGGTTGTGAAAACACCTCCACTCCCTGTGACCACAGGGCCACGGCCACATCTGCCACGAGAAGAGCCAAAGGCCCCAGACTGGGTTCAAAGCCTTCCGTCAGCAGGCCCTCCCTCGCAAAGTAAAAGGAAATCAGAGGAGTGGGAAATGGCGGGGGGTGGGGGGCGTAGGGTGGGGGGGTAAGGGAAAAGAGACAGAAGAATCCAGGAGACAAGGAGACAGATCCAAGTTCAGCTCACTCAGAGCTGAGAGGCGCTTTGAAGAGTGACAGAGAAACCCAGATAAGCCCCGGCTCTTTGTATGTGTGCAAAAATCACGTGTGCACATCACAGTAGTAATTAAAATCTCCCAGTCAGATGCTAGAGTGAGATTAGTTGTCACATTGTGTTAAAGGAATCCTCACCGTATTCCCTAGAAGGGGACAGGCTGCCTGCCGCCCCGTCATCTGTTCCGGGGCTTGAGTGACCCTCGGCCAGAACGCCTTTCTGGCGGATTCTGTGCGCACGGGCCCTGCGCTACTGAGGAGTGTGCTGTGAACGAAGAGCGAAAACAGACAGCATACACAAGCACAGCGCACCCTACCCTGGGCCCTCACAGCACCCGCGTTTGCCCAGGCACGTTCTGCTCTTTTCCAGAGGGGGTGTGGGGGCAGGATTTCAAGCATCATCACAGAGGGGGGGCAGTCACGGAGTGGTGGAGCGGAAAGAAACTTGGCCTGGCATTTAGGCGGAAAAGCGTCTGGTCCTCCCCTCTCCCAGGCATTAGGAAACCTTGGACAAATCCCTTAACTTCCTCATTAAGAACAGAGGGATCTCCTGATTCCAAGCCATCTGTAATTATAGTGTTCTAGTTCTAGGATAAACAGCCGAGCCAACAAGTTGAGTGAAGGGCAGGGACTTGGAGACTTTTTCATTAGCACATAATGACCCGTCAACCCGATGGCAATGCAAACCCAGCCAAAGTAGCTTGTGTACAGAACTGACTGCTGCTTCGAGTGAAGGGTCCAAAGAGCTGGTTGCAAGCTTGAAGGATTCACCCAGGCCACCCGCGTCCTTGGACACTTCTTCTCCAGTTCATCCAGAGTCTACCTCGGGGAGCTGGGAGTTTGAGCTCATTGTAAGTCATTTTTTTCTTGTAGTGTACTTATGATATTACCTTTATTCAAAAGCTATTTAAAGGTTGGTAAATTTGTTTCTGACACCGTCCATAAGTGGAAAATACCACCCACCAAAAAAGAAGAGATATTTGAAAAATCTTACCTGTGACAATAGACAGAATACGTTAAGAACTCTTTTGACTCAATAATGATAACAAAATAATACCCATTTTTAATAACCAAATATTTTCTCTTTTCTTAAAAAAAGACGTACGAATGGCCAGGAATCACGTGTAAAGACACTCGAAGGCATTAATCCTTAGGGAAATGCAAATCAAAATCACTTAACACTCATGAGTATGTCTGTGATAAAGAAGACAAATAATAACAATTGTTGGCAAAGAGGTGCAGAACTTGGGACCCTCATATATTGCAAGTTAAATTTGTAAAATGGTCCAGGTGTTGCTTTCCAAAACTGGTATCATATGACATAGCAATTTTGCTCCTAGCTATACACCTCAGAGAACGGGAAGCCTCGGCCCACACGAAAACCTGAACGTAAATGTTCGTAGCATCGTTATTCATAGTAGACAAAGAGTGGAAACAATCTGTATGTCTATGGATTGAACAGCTAAACAAAATACATTTATCCATGAGATCAAATATCATTTGGCATAAATAGATAAATAAAACCACGAACCTGAAACATGCTGTAAGATGGATAAAACTTAAAACGCTGTGCTAAATAAAAGAATCGTCAAAAAGACAATCCATTATGTGGTGGCATCTCTGGCATGTCTGGGACAGGCAGACCCAAAGAGACAAAATATACTTTGCCAATTAACATTTTTCATCTACTTGATTGAGTGGCATCGATCACAGGGCTCATGCTGCGCAACCCCCACCAATCACTGCAGCCGATGATCTAGCGCTATCGCCAGACGCTCAGTGTCAGCCCATCATTCTCAATAGGGGAACTATGCGGCATGGGAACTGTATCCCAGTCCCAAACACATAGAGAACGTTGCCTACTGACCACCTACTGATTGTTGATTACTATCCTCCGAAAGTGCTCGGTAACACTGCTGCTGCTGCTGCTAACTGCTATGGTCAAAATACTTCTCATTTTAAATTTCAACTTTTCTCCCAGGAAACATCTGGATATAGCTACACCACTAGAAAAAAATGAAAAGTTCAATCCAGTCCTTGGGCGGTTAGGTCTGCGTGACACCATATGTTTCAGTCCATGGGTGAGGTCCCACACAAACAGGGAGTGGAAGCTTATGAATGTGACCTTACTTGTGCATCCACTTCATGCTGGGGAAGCTGTCTTGGTACCGCTCAGTCATCATGACTAATGCTTTTACGTTCCGCTGTGGTCCCATTCCTGACTCACCTTGTATAACATACCTTTTTTCCTCCACAAACCGAGATCTGATTCTAAGACTCATATGCATGGAAACCAGATTCCCTGAGATGATATAGGTTGTATTAAACTCAATAGCAAAAATGATTGCTGCTTGTAGAAGGCTGCTGGTTGTCCAAGTCACTTCTTCTTGCTCCCCCCGCCCCCACCCCCCAGGAAGATGACTCCCTAGTGGGTAGGTAGAGCCAGCAGCTACATTCTGGCCAAAGGAGAAGAGCAGTCGTGGTCTTTTCCACTTCAGGATACCCTTAACTGGAATGGGCATAGGCTCCCATGGCTTTTCCTTCTGTCTCCTCACAGTCCTGCGAGGGCCACCTTGGCCCCACAGAATGATGACATTCTATAGGATCACAGAGTTCTCCTGCGCCATCCAGTTACCACTGGATCATTACATGAGAGAGAAATAAAAAACACTTTGTATTTCATGGAAACCATTGGGTTTGGGGCCTCTGTGTTACAGTAACGTGGGCTATTGCACAATGAAGACAGTGCGATGGCTAAATGTGCCTAAGACTGCTGATGAAATCAGACGTCATCTCGCCATTCCCACTGTGCATGGATTTTCCTAAAACCAAACACTAAATAGTTGCCATGAATCAGCCCCAGCTCGTGATGACCCCGGTGTGTCAGTGTAGGGCTGGGCTTCAGAGGCGTCCAGTGGCTGATTTTTCAGAAGTAATGGAGATACTCTATGTTCTGAGGTGGCTCCAGTGACCTTTGGCCGGAAACCTTTAGTAAATCCCACAGACCATCCCTATCCCACAGACCACAGGGCACTGAATGAGCGTAGTTGGTTGGTGAATCTACATGAGTTGGTTAAAATGCAAGATCATTAAAAGGGATGTGAAGATATATCAAACCTTTTATTTTAATATGTGAGTGGTGCTTCCCAGAAGTCTCCAGGAAAAGTGGGCTCCTTGCCCTCCTGCTGCTGGATGACTGGGGTTCTGGGAGTCATGCTGAGCCTTGAGGACAATGGTCACCTTCCAAAGGGCACCTTCCAGAACAATAGGATAGAATCCTGAGGAGAGACAGACTGGATCCTTGGCCACTGAGCCAACCTCATGATCCCGCTCCTGGATGTAGAAGTGCCACATGGACCATGCTCTTCCTGCCTCCTACTCCTGCTACATAAGCTTCTGATTTTATCAAACTGAGGGTGGGTGTTGGTTCATTCCACCTATTGATGAGGGCGAATAATTGAAAAGTATTGGCATAGTAATCAAATTCTGAGATGTGCACAGGCTCCAAGCAACGTGAATTAGATAGCTTTGTGAGATTTTTCATTCAGGTCACAGAAAGGTGTACTGAATGTGTCTGCCCCACTCCACAGCTCTCTTGTGATCACAATTCCTAGGATCATTAGATGGACTATTCCATATTTGCTTTGATGGGATTGAATACGGCTGAAAAAAATTAATTTGCAGTTGTTATTTTGAAATCCCCACAAGTGAAATGCACAGTGTGAATCAAGTCACAGTAGAATTTAATTAAGAACCCTTGTGGTGTAGTGGGTAAGCCCTCGGCAGCTAACCAAAAGGTCAGCAATTTGAACCCACCGACTGTTCCCTGGGAGAAGGATGCGCAGTTTCCCTCCCTAAGCGACCACAGGGGCCTTTTCCGTCTTGTAAAGCCACTGTGAGTCCGGATTGACTCAACATCAATGGATTTTTATAGCAATTTAAGTAATTCTGTCCTCAAATAGTTGGGACAGTTCATATATGATACACTAGCTAGGTCCCCAAATGAGCTGAGCTAGACAAGTCCTAGCTAAGCTATCCTGAGACGTGGTGTAGAAGCATTTTGGAATACCTGTCCGGAAAGACAGGACAATGCTTACAGAGCTAAGTGAATGCCTGTGCTATGTGGTTCCTTGCGATGATTTCAATGAAATGATACTGTAGGTATGCGGGGGCGGGGTGGGGTTACCACGGAAACGCACAGGGGCAGTTCTACCCTGTCCTAGAGGCCTGTCGTGAGTGTGGTTTGGGTTTGGTTATCGGCACGACGCTCACGACAGACGTAGAAAGTGAGAAAGTCTGCACTGCTCACCCATTTCAAAGAGCTCGCGTGGCACAGAGGGTCTGGCCCTCGACTGCTGTGCTGAACCCACCAGAGGTGCGCTGCTCTGCTTCTCAAAGGCTGCGGTCCTGGGAACCCTGTGGAGCTCCGTCCTCCTCCACACACGGGCCTCTGACCCGTGGCGCTGCTGACCCGATGGCCCCGGTCCAGGGTGTCTGTTTATTCTTTCATATTTCTCTGTATAAATTCAGCTCCTGCTTTCCTAGTGGGAGCTTGGGTGGCAGCGTGGCAAGTATTGAGCTGCTAACCCAGGGGCTTGCACCCTCTAGTAACTGCTGAAGATCTCTGGGGCTTCCTTCAAGATGTATTGTCTCTGAAACCCCAAGGGCACTGCCCGAGCTCTTCAGAATCACTATGAATGGGAATGATATCCATGGTGGTGGATTTGGCTTTTTTTTGGATTTCCTGTACAAAATGGCAGAAAGAAACAAAAGCTCAGAACCAAGCCAACTGCGGTCCAGTCAATTCTGACTCAGCAACACTGTATGGAGTTTCTGAGACTGTGGATCTTCACCGAGGCACAATGCCTCCTCTTTCTCCTACGAGACAGTTGGTGGGTTTGAACTGCCAGTCGACCAGCTAGCAGCCCAATGCCTAACCCACGGAGTTAGGGTGTGGCAGTGACATTAAAAGACACCAGGGATTTGAGTTCTCCTTCTGTGATGTAGAGTGGGTCGTGGCTGCCCAGCCAGAAGGACGTTCCCCGCCCTGGTGTTTCTGGGTGACCAGTCTGGTACACGCACTGTGAGTCGAAGGAATGTGTGCTGCCAGGTCAGGATTGGTAGTGGCCGGTCCTCTTGCCGGATGCTCACTTTCTTTCCACCATGACTTGGGAAACTCTGTTGGAGGTGACAGAATCACAAGGGAGAAGCAGCCTATGCCCTGAGTCACCCTTTCTGGAGAGGCTCCCGCAAGAGCAGGGATAAACTCTGAACACAGGAAGGGGTGGAGACGCAGGAGAGAACGGATGGAAACATGAAACTAGAGCAAGAAGTGGGGAGCGTGCTATTGCATGGTGGGGACTGCAAGCAATATCATGGAACAAAGGGTGTGGAAACTGTTGAATGAAAAGCCAATCTGTCCTGTAAACGTTCACACAACCATCAAGGAAAGGGTTAACAAATAAAAGACCCAAACAATCAAGAACACAGTATTGAAATTTGTGTGAACAAGGAAAAAAAAATCTATTTTATTATGTCCCTGGGTTTTGGGGAGTGGCTTTGCTCCAGCAGCAAACCTATTCTGACTAATTGGCTACATAGGACTGGGATTATCCAGTTCTAGAGAATTAGCTGCTTGCTGCCTGTTGTTGTCTTAATTCATTCTGTGTAACTTTATTAAAAGCTTTTGACCCCAATTCTATCGTACAAATCTGGCTAGAATAGAACGTATATATTGGCACATATAAGAGCTCACAGCACAGGAAATCCAGAACAGATAAACCCCCAAGGACAAATAAGGGGAGTGATACGAAGAAAGGAAGGAGGGAGAGAAAGGGGGAACTGATCACAATGATCAACGTATGTATGATGTATGACCCCCATCCCAGGGGATGGACAGCAGAAGAGTGGGTAAAAGAAGACAGCAGTCAGTGTAAGACATGGAAAAAATTATAAATTACCAAGGGGATATGGGGGAGAGAGGAAAAACTAAAAATGAGGAGTTGATACCAAGGGCTCAAGTAGAAATAAAATGTTTTGAAAAATATTATGACAACATATGTACAGATGTGTTTGACACATGGATATATGAGTGGATTGTGATAAGAGCTGTAAGAGGCCCCAATAAAATTTTATATATATATATATATATATATATATATATATATATATATATATATAGAGAGAGAGAGAGAGAGAGAGAGAGAGAGAGAGAGAGAGAGAGAGAGAAACGATGGGGGGTTGGTGAGAGCCTCCGTCTTGGGATTTTAACCTTCTTTGCAAATTGTCCACCAAAGATGATACTAATTGTCTTTGAAGAACATTCTATGGGTATATTTGCAAATGAAATTCTCTCAAAGACAATTGCCCAGTTTACTGAATGTGATGTTGGAAAAGATAGCCAAAAGACCCTTATGAAAGGAATCTTAAACAGAAATTCTTGGCAAATTCTAGAAAATTTAGTGCCAATCATTTGACTAGTCCAATTGATCCTACCCACTCCTATTCTGCAGGTCTGTATATAAAAATCTACCTCCTCAGGGTAAACGAGACAGGGCATTCCGAATCTGAAGCAAGGGACGTTTCTAATCAGAGATTGCAGGTTCAAGGCCAGGCCCTCAGAATGCAGAGGTGTTGGCTGACTACCTGTCTCTGTGGTTTCTGGCCAGCAATCTCACCCAGATCTACAAGTGAGATAGGTACACATAAATAACTGAAAAGAAAGTTTCACAAACAAGCAAACAAACAAAACACAGTTCTCACTCCTTGACACAGTTCAGTTGGATGTGCTCTATTGTGTTCCCTTTTCTAAAATGGGCATCAAAAGTCCACAAGCTGTCTCCGCAGCCAACTTATGAGAGGGAATTCAGTTGGAAAACACTGACCAATCTAGTCTGTTTAAGCCCTTCCCTTGAGAGTGTCACTTCTTTCTGCTCTGGCCATGGAATAAAACCAAGGATCCCGGTGGCACTGTGGGTTAAGTTCTGCACTGCTCACCACAAGGGCGGTGGTTCAAACCCACCAGCTGCTCCAAGGACAATGGTAAGCCTGTCAGTTTTCCTCCAGATGTGCAGTCCCAGAAGCCCTGTGGAGGTGGCCGAGGAGGGGAAGAGCGATGGCAGCAGGTGTCTGAGATTGTTTGGGGTCATTAAAGCCAGGACCCAAAGATGAAGAGGATCCCCATCATTTCCTTTATATTGAGACTGCGAATCTAATAGTTCCTTTACAACAGTATTTGACCTGTTAGCTTTAGGGCCGGAGGAAGTCTCAGCTCTCTCTCTTGTTAACAGACGGGTTAAGAGGTCAGCTCAAGTTTTTAATACAACGGTTTCAGGCTTGGGCCTAGATCGCCAAAAATGGGGTGCATGACCAATGTTTACTCCCCTCTTCTCTAACGAAGAGCGAAGTCCTCTCCTACCTGTTCAATTTCAAGAGTGAGGAGGATGTGAAGAAAGTGTGTGTGTGTGTGTGTGTGTGTGTGTGTACACGCGCGCACCTATTGGGTACCTGGCAGGCCCTCAGATTGCATTTGTAGGTAGCTTTTCACCCCTAGGTCAGCCAGCATGCGGACACGGAGTGGGCAGATAGGTGGAGCCTGGCTGATTCCATGGGGAGGCTCACAAGCCCTCCTGTTTCTCATTCACCGCTTAGCTCGGCAGGTGGCGCTGTCTGACATCAGTTGCCACAGAAGCAGCTGTTATGCGAATTCAAATGAGCCACCATGGAATGAAGGTAGGCTTGTGGACCGGGCAGGGAAAGACAGACGCCCAGCGGTGGCCCGCGGCTCTGTGACGGCAGAGGCTGCATCTCTGTGGAGGGCAGTGGCGGGCGCTATGATTGACAGCAATAAAAACAGAGCAGCTGGTGCTCCATTAATCATCCCAGGCTCCAGGGAATCCAAATCCCCATCGCAGATGAGAGTAAACAGTGCAGGCTGTTGTCAGGGTGTGCTGTGAACACCCTTCAGGAACCCTGGAGACCCGGCTTCGTGCCCCTCACCTTTTAAACTTGCTTCTCTGGGTGCCTGTGACCTTTATTTCCTGACCTTCGGGTGACAGCTCATAAAGGCAAAATTAGCCCAACCCAGGACCGCGGAAGCCATCAGGATTAGCCCATGGAAACCACAACTGTAAGTGACAGCCACCGTCCAGGAGAGCGCCGGCGGGAAGAAGCAAGCCGTCAGCTCACCTGCTACACTCATCACAAGTGAAATCAATCTCTTTTCGCACGTATATTTCCTTGGGTTAATGGTAGATCCGTTTTGTATGTACAAGACAAGCCATTTGCTAAAGTTACTCTCCAAGCCAGCGGGGACACCTGCCGTTGCAAGCGTAGCCAGCTGGCTGTCTCCACCCAAGGAGCCAATCGGAACCCAGAAGAAACTAGCAGGGTGGGGGTCCCCAGTTTGAATTTGACCCCATGAAGGAAATCCGAAAGGGGACATAGAAATGACAATCCCACTGCTTAAGAGGGCTGGAGGTCAGTCACTGACAAATACTGTGCATTCGCCTCGGGTTGAGAGTGAAACCGTGGCTCAAACTCCGGCTTCTCATTGCAGTAGACATGTCTAGTCCCCAGAAGAAGACATCTGAGCCAAACATGTGTAGATAGAGTATACACAAGTGTGTATTTATGTACCTGTGTATACACACACACACACACACACTCATAGTGACTCCATAGGACAGGGTACAACTGCCCCTTTGCATTTCTGAGACAGTGACCCTGTATGGGAAGTAGAAAGACCTGTGTTTCCCCGGAGGCGCAGTTGGTGGTTTTGAAGTTCAGACCTTGAGGATCGCAGCCCAATGTGTAACCACTATGCCACCAGGGCTCCTTGAATCCAAAATAGATATCAGGTGGCGCCTCTTGCCTTTTTCCACAGGACGGTGAAGCTGAAATGAGATACTGGGAAAATAAGTGTCCTAAACATACACGGGAAAGGCAAATGATAGGTATGCAGACACAGATTCGTGGGGCACCTCTACATGCTCACACACAAAGCTTTATTAAAAAAAATTATTGGGGGCTCGTGCAACTCTTATCACAATGCACACTTCCATCCATTGTGTCGAGCACGTTTGTCCATTTGTTGCCATTATCCTTATTAGCATCGTCCTTCAGAATGCCCCATCTGTGCGTATGGGACTCTCTGTCTGTGCTTCTGCTCCCAGGGTGTCCTACACAATGCTGCGGGGGGAAATACAGAATCCTGGCCACATTTTAAATAAAGGCCAGTCCTGAACCCCCTGAGTCCAATAGTCCACAAGTCCCTCTTCAGACTCACACAGCCACATACAATGATGCAGAATGCAGGAAAATCACAGGCCGGTGGGTGCAAAGTCTGGTGGATCCAAGGTTGGTGGAAACATAACAGGGCGGTGGCAGCACTCAGGATGGCCAGCAAGCAGGAAGGTCAAGACAAAGAGAGAGGGGGAGGTCCCCTGGGCAATCCCTATGAGAAGGCCACGCACATCAGGAGGCACTATCAGGCTGTTACCTGATTGACAGGCTAAAAGCCACTCCTACACTTTTATATATCTTCAAGTTGACAAAAAGTTATGTAACTACCCCAGGCTGTCCTGAGACATGGCATGGATGCTCTGAGTTCCCAGAGTGCCCCAGAGGCCTGGACTCACCTTTGAGAAATGAGAATGCAAGATGCCTTGTTCTTGCTTAGGATGCCACTTCTGCTTGCCTAGAAGGCGGCTGCAGCAATCTCACCCCTTCCTCCTCACAGCTGCTCTCTCCACCAGCCATTTAGGGAAGTTTGTCTTTGCCTGGAAGCCTCTGCTAAAGCCTGTTTGTTGTGGGTGGCTTTCCCCCCGTATTTGAAGCCAGGGGCCTAGCTTCCAACATCATAGCAACCTACAAGCTCCCACAGTGCAACAAATTGGAGGATGGATCTTCTTCATAGGCACCTGCAGGTTGATAGGGATTCGACATGTGTCAGCAGAATACTTGTCAAAGAGAAAAATGCAAATAAGTTCCGCTCCTTCTAACCTGAAGGTTGAAGATGATGCAAGTGCAAAGCTTGTGAGAAAATCACATGGATCTGTGCACACAGTGCTCTGGACACATGTCTTGTTTTGTGCACTCATCTATCTGGGTATTTGCCCATCGATATTCCAAAGCTTGCTTTTACTCCTGTTAGCACCCACCACCATGTATTCACTATTTATTGTATGTCTCTTCCACTCACACTCTGAATCCCACTCCCACTCCACATTAAAGGAGCCTTGTTACTGCTCAGGCCCTCATCCAAAGACAAAGGCTCAAAGCCACCCAAAGGCCCCACTGGAAAAAGATCTGGTGATCTCTTCCTATAAAGACTGTTATTGAGCACAGTCTGGTTGATTCTGGCTTGTAATAACACTACAGGATTGCCCGCAGGGTTGCCTAGGCTGCAATCTCTACTGGCGCAGATTACCAGGTCTTTTCTGGGCATGAGTAGCAGCTGGGTTGCTTAGAACTGCAGACCTTTTGGTGAGCAGCCAGGCCCCACCATTGTGCCTCTAGGGCATTATTGCTGTAATTCTTAGTGCCATTGAGACAGTTCCTGCTCATGGCGACCATCTCTATGAGTCAAAACACAGCCTAGTTCTGTGCTATCTCTCAATTGTTCGTATGTCAGAGCCCATTGTTGCAGCCACTGTGTCAACCTCAAAAATCCTTGAAAAATATGCCACATTGGATCTGAAAACAAAATTTCTTGGCACTCCAAATGGCAGGAGGATATCATTATATTCCTAAAGCCAGAAAACCGGTTGCTTACTAGATATTAGTAAATATGAGCGAATGATTAATATAGGGGCCCTAAATTTCTCTTAGAAAAGAATTTTCTAAATGATTATGAACTCTGTTATTTGTTTTCCTAAGACAATTGGCTAAATTGAAGAGTCTGTTTGAACAATTACTTTTTATGAGACTTTTAATAATAGGATGAGAAGGCCATATATTTAAAGCATCAGAGTCAGTAATGAAGTCTATAAAAGACTGATTCCTGGGCTTAGGAACTGTAGGCTTCTGGTGTGGTATTTTTGGAGTATAGTCATGGAATCTATAACTTTCAAAAGTCTCATAGGTGATTGATTCTAATGCAGCCATGATAGGGTTCTCTAGAGAAACAAAACCAGGACATTTGTGATTATAGATAGGTAGATGGATAGATAGATACAGCTCAAAGAAATATACCATTTAATTAGTCCATACAGCAGTACAGAGGACTCAGTTAACTTACTTCAGTGGAAAAGTTAATATACTGGAAATCCTTAAACTCACAAGGGCTGCTCGGTCCAACTTCAAGGAAGAAGACAGCTGAGTCTTCTGTAGAGCAATGCAGGCAGTCCGGCCACAAGCAGTAAACAGCAGGCAGGTTACCAGCAGTCAGCCGGACGACAGGATCTGATAGTCCCAAGCTCAATTGATGTACACACCAGCAGTGTGGTGAAGCAGATCTCCAAGGAACCTCAAGCTCTAGCAACACAATCCACGGGTTGGGTGTCCCACAGGTAGTGTAGCTCACAAGTTGAGTCAGAGAACTAGCTAAGGCAGCCGCATACTGGTCTGATCACCAGAGGGCAAGGGAAAGACAGGCAGGGCTTGCTGAGCCATTTATCTCTTTGCTCTCCAATCAAACTGTGACCTTATTAATCCCACATGTTCCCATTGTCATATTGGCACAATAAACCTACCTATGACAGCAGCTACATCTTCAAGAACACTTAATATAGAGATATTTCTTCCCCTGTCTAATAGAAGTCAGAAAAGTCTTCCTGATTAGAACACGAGATGCAAATAAGATGTTGAGCAATTAGCTGAATTTTCTGGTTTTGAATGTTTGGAATTGTAAAGTGTGTTTAAGCCTTTGAAGAAGTCATAAACTCAGTCTTCTGAGGTTCTTAGATGCAAAGGTTCATTCAGGATCCACAGGAGTGCTGGAACAGGAGAATGGGACACTGTATTATAATGGAAGGTAAAAATCTATGAATGAGAAATAGATGACATAGAGAAATTTCCGAGAGACAGCTAGCAGAGTCTTCTTGCAGCTATTTGTAGAGACTAGCTGGGATACTTTGTGTGGCACTGAAATTTTTCTGTATCCTAAAATTAGCCATTTACCTATTCAGAAAGTAGGGTTAGTCAAATAGTAACAAAGGAAGAAATTCAGGACCGTGCAAAGTAGCCCTACATTCTCAGCAAACCAGAAAATGGAGGCCTTTTATTTGACAAAAGTAATGATTAAACACACAAACAATCAAGCTGCTGCTGTAGAGTTGGTTCTGACTCAAAGCAACTCCACAGGACAGAGCAGAGTTGCTCCTCAGGTGTTCTAGATTACAGATCGTCATGAAAGCAGGTTGCCTAATCTTTGTCCAATGTAGTGGCTGTTGAGTGTGAAACATCAACCTTGTGGTTAGCAGTCTAATGGTTATACAACAGTGCCACCAGGGCTCCTGAAAACAATGATTAAATAACATTAAAAGACATTCATTGCCAACGAATCAATGCTGACTCATAGTGACCAAATAGGACTGGATAGTTGTTTTTTAGCAGAAAATGCCCTCTTTCTCCCTCAGAGCATCTAGTGGTTTTGAACTGTCATCCTTGTGGATCACAGCCCAACATAAAACCACTATGCCACAAGGGTTCCCTAATCTAATCTGAGCAATGTCCTATAAAAGATAACTCAGAGAGAAAGACAGATAGAACCAAGCCCTGCAACAAGAGAGTTATTCTGGAACTGCAAGCCAAGATGTTTGAGGCTGCCAATAGGTATCAAATCCACACCGTTGGATGCCTTGGCATAGTCAATAAAGCACAAGTAAACATACTTCTTGTATTCGCTGGATCATAACAAACTATGGATGACCTTGAGAAGAATGGTAATTCCAAAACACTTCATTGTGCTCATGCAGAATTGGTTCATGGATCAAGAGGGAGTTGTGTGAATCAAACAAGGAAACACTGCATGGTTTAAAATCAGGAAAGTGTGTGTCAGGGTTGTATCCTGTCACCATACTTATTCAATCTGTATGCTGAGCAAATCATCAGAGAAGCTGGCGTGTATGAAGAATGTGGCCTTAGGATTAGAGGAAGGCTTATTAACAATCTGTGATATGCAAATGATGCAACCTTTCTTGCTGCAAGTGAAGAGGCCTTGAACCTGATGAACATCGAGGATCGCAGACTTCAGTATGGATTACAACATAATGTAAAGAAAATCCTCACCACTAGACCAATAGCTCACATCCGGATAAATGGAGCTAAGTGATTCATGATTAATACTCATGCAATCAGCAGTCCAGAGAGAAAAGACAAGTTGCATAAGGTAAATAGGCCGCACAAGAGTAATGAAAATCAAGAATGTTACTTTGAGGACTGAGGTGCACCAGACCCATCGCCTCTTATGCTTCTGACCATTGGCCATTGAGTAAAGAAGACTGAAGAACTGATGTATTTGAATGTGGTGCTGGTGAAGAATATTGAAATCACCAAGGACTGATAACAGGGCAGACTGATCTGTCTTGGAAAAAGTACGGCCGGTGTGTTCCTTAGAGGCAAGGATAGCAAGACTGTGTCTCATACTTTGAACATGTTGCAGGAGAGACCCGTCTTTAGAGAAGAGCATCATGTTTGGCAAAGTAAAGGCGCAGCTAAAAGGAGGAAGGCCCTCAAAGATGTGAGTTGACATCGTGATGGCAACAAGGAACGCAAGCATAGGCACAACGGTGAGGATGGGTTAGAACCAGGCAGTGTTGCCTTCTGTTGTGTAGAAGGTTGCTATGAGTCAGAACTCAATGGCACTGAACACCACCACCAATAAGTGTGATTGAAAACGACTTCCCTCAGAGACTTTCAAGTGAACATGGCCCCATAGATGTCCTGAATGTGGAACACTGGCTTTCAGAACTATAAGCAAATGCGTTTCTATTCTTACGCTTCCCCCAGTTTCTGCTATGTGGTCACAGCAGCTCTGTCATTGTGAGGTGCCTTCAAAACAATCTGAGTCATAACGGCCTTCCATGAAACAAAAGAAAGACTGTCCACTCCTGTGCCATCCCACAGTTGTTACCACGTTTGACTCCTTCTTGTCGCCACCTTGTCAAATAGCTTCCTTTTTCTCATTTGCCTTCTACTTTACCAAGCATGATGTCCCTTCCCAGGGACTTGTTTCTCCTGACAACATGGACACCATATGTGAGACAGAGCCCCACTGTTCTCCCCTCTAAGGAGCATTCTGGCTGTATTTCTTCCAAGACTGATGTGTTTGTCTGTTTGGCCACCCATGGTCTTTCCAATAGTCATATCGCGTCCCACAACTCTAATGCGTCCACTCTCCAGTCTTCCTTCTTCGATGTTCACTTTCACAAGCATATGAAGCTTTTGGAAATGCTGTGACTTAGGCTACATGTACCTTGGTCCTCAATGTGATATATTTGCTCTTTAACAATTTGTATGACTCGTTAAGGTATTCCCGGCACCTCACACAGCGCCTGATGCACATCGGAGAATAAGATGAATAGACTTTCTTGACAAGAGCCTTGAGGGGTGCAGTTGTGGTTGTGAGGAACCATCCAGTCTGTCCCACTGCATAGGGACCTGTGTGCAACACAACACGCCACTGGGTCCCTGCACCATCCTCACAGTAGCTTCATTTGAGCCTGTTGTTGTGGCCACTGGGCTGATCCATCTTATCAAGGTTCTCTCTCCTTCACTGTCCCTCTGCTGTACTGAATATGATGTCCTGTTAGAGTCTGGTCTCTCCCGATAATATGTCCACAGCACGTGAAACGAACCCTTGTCATCCTCACTTGTAAGGAGTTTTGTGGCTTCACTTCCCCCAAGACAGATCTTTATGTTCTTCTTCAATCTTCTTTAATCATTGTCCATCTTTCACATGCATACGAGGTGATGGAGCGATACCATGACTTGGGTCAGGTAAACTTTAGTCCTCAGAGTGACATCTTTGGTCTGTAACACTGTCAATAGACCATTTGCAGCAGATGTGTCTAGCAATACATCGTTTGATTTCTTGACGCCTGCTTTCCTGAGTGTTGATTTTAGATCCAAGTTGAGTAAAACCCACTCTCATTAAGGTAATTCCAACCCATAGAGATTCTATAGGAAAGAGTAGAAGTGCCCTTTTGAGTTTCTGAGACTTTACATTTCTGCAGAACCAGACAACCTCCTCATTCTTCAGTGGAGCAACTCATAGATGCGAACTGCTGACCCAATGCGTAACCCACTACCCCATCACAGCCCCTAAATTAAAGGCAGTTTGTAATTAAATCCTTGATAAACTCTATACCGTAGGTAATATCATACCTCCTAACTTGTAATAAGAGAGCCTCGTCTTAGAGAGTTAAGTAATCAGCTTAAAGCATAACCATCAGACTCTAAAATCTATCCTTTCGGCTAATATGATAGAAAAACTTGGAGAAAGCATCCAGGGGACAATATTTCTTTTTGTAAAAGTGTAGATGAGAAAGCTCAAGTTTGCTGCTGACCAAACAAGGGCTTGTCGTGTCTCTAACTCATTAATGTTGCCCAGCACCCTCACCTAGCAGAACTGAAGGCAATCACTAACGACTCATTCCACATTGCATTCCTTCCACAGTCTCCCTGTTGAAAAATCTCACTCTCTGTGGGATTAAGTCCAGGAGACTTCACTGCTGTATGGTTTTGTTAGAAATCCACTCTTATATTGAGGGTTTGGTTGGTAACGTAACGATCTCCCACATAGGAAGGTAAGTAAAAAAGCATTGCTAAAAATTCGGAACTCTTTACTTAACAAAGTAGCGAAGTGTGAAGGTGTCCTTCCTCAGTGTATCCCCCATCTAGAATGCGAAACTTGGGAAGGCAGGGCTTCCTTGAAGAATTCTGCACTCCTTGATTTACACCATGCCAAAATGACAGTCAGGCCATCTTTGAAGGACACAAATCGCCGTCCTTTTTGAAGTATTTAAGTTTTAGGAACAAGAAGAAGGCTGGACTAAAGTTTCCCAATGAAATTCTAATAGGACCGCACTTGCCACCCACTGGGAATGAGCAGGGCCCCGTCACAATGGAAGACTGCTCCCCAGAGCACTGCCTGTGCTCTTTTTCTCGCAACGCAGTTTCCAATTTTCTTCAAATTGCTTCCTAAGAGCCCTGCGATAATTCTGTGTCCTCTGAAATATTATGTCAAGATGCTCCTCTCCTTTAGAATCCATAAGAACAATCGCTATACGACCATCTGAATTGACCTCTCTTCCTTGAATTGATTTGGCCCCGCACACACATCCTCTCAACACTCACTGTGTTGATCGGATCTTCTTCTTCTTCTTCTTCTTCTTCTTCTTCTTCTTCTTCTTCTTCTTCTTCTTCTTCTTCTTCTTCTTCTTCTTCTTCTTCTTCTTCTTCTTCTTGGCATCCTAGTGACACAAAGACAAGTTATTACTGAAAGAACTTGTTTGCAGCCATGGGCTGACTGCAGACTTGCTTAAATATGTTTTGTTTAGACTTAACCTATGTATGTGTGAACCGGAACCTTGATGGCAATACTTTTTAACTCACGTTTGCATACATCCATATCCGAATCCTGAAACCTGTGATGTGTTGCCCTACATAGCAAAAGGAACTTTGATGATGTGATTAAGAATATTGAGAATGGGAAGGTTACTCTGCTTCATCTGGGGGATCCCAAACCAAACACCACTCCTCTAGAGAAAAAAACCAAAACTGCAAGCGCTGCCATCAAGTGGATTCGGACTCATATCTCTTCTATGGGACAGTGCAGAGTTGCTCCTTAGGATATGTGAGACTAAGTCTTTATGATAGCCGGCAACCACACCTTCCTCCTGCAGAGACGCTGGGGGTCGGAGATGGGTGGGGTTTGAACTGCCAACATTACAGCTCAATGTCTGACCAACAACAGCACCAGAGCTCTTTAGTCTGACTTTACCCATATGCTCAGAGGGAGATAGGACCACTGAAAGGGGCCAAAGAGATGCAACTTCACTGGCTTTGAAGATGGAAGAGGGGAACCACAAGCCAGGGAATGTGGGTGACCCCTAGAAGTTGGAAAATACAAGGAAACAGATTCATCCAGACTCACCAGAAAGAAATGCAATCCTACCAGCACCTTGCTGTTAGCTCCGCAGAAATCGTGTCAGACTTCTGCCTTACAGAAAGCCAAGATCACACATTGCAGTTGTTTCAGGCACTACGTTTGTGTTTATGTGTTACAGCCACGAGGGAAAACTACTACAGAGTAGAAATCCATGTTCGTGTGACTTTTCCCCTGGGCTCTAAATGGACCTTTGGAATAAGCAAAGCACATCTACTTTCCAACTACTTGAAGACACTTAACCCCCCCACCCCTCACCACAAAGCTTCATTTTTGCTGGTTGAAAATCTGCAGTGTTTCCCCAGAGAGCAGTATCAGACACCTCATCATTTTAACTGCATTGTATTTTTGTCCTCACACAAAATAGCGTTCATCTCTGAGCCTCACACTATACCCTGAAAGGACTGGAAGTGCCAGAGAGTCCTACTGCATCCCTGATATTCTGACCCAACACCAGCTGGTGTGCAAACAGAGCGCCCCTCCCTTACCCCCTGCCTGGGGTCCCTCTCGGAGGCGATGATCACCTCCTCTAGATCCTCCATTGTGGGAGACAGGAAGACAAGGGCTTGGAATCACACTGACCTGAGTTTGAACTCTGACATATTCACATCCTGTCTACATGATCTTTAGAAAATCTATTACCTTTCTGTGTCTTGGCCTAGGAGCTCATCTGGGGAGAACAAAGTTATCAGGTTGTGAATAAACTAAGCAAAACAATATGAGGGGGCTTCAAAAGGTCCATGGAAAATGGAATTAAAAGATATTGGAATTTTCCCATAATCTTTTTGCAGGCTTTGTACGTTTTTTGAAGAAATAAAGGCATTAAGGTAGGGTCTTTTTCCTTTTCCCTTCTTCTGAACACTGTCTTTTCATTCACATAGATCATTACATAAATAATCGCTTCTCAGCCTTTTGGCTAAGATCAAGTGTAGATCATTACATAGATAAAATGTTACAAGGGAATTGTGTGTTCGGTATTGCCTCAATCTCCCCTAAGTGCTATTTTCTTCATAACAGTTTTTTTTCTATTTTCATTTTATTTCAGAGCGTTGTGGGCCACAAAAAAATACCTAGGGGGCTGCATGTGGCCCATGGGCCACCAGTTTGACACCCCTGACATAGATGGATTTAGAATCCACTTTGAGGGCCACAATATCACATTCCTCATTTCAGCCATGGCCAATGAAATGATATATCGGCATAGACAGAATGTCTAAAATCAGAGGGCAATGGAAAATCAGAATGCATAGAATTCATAGTTGAAAGCCTAAAATGGGATACTTGGGAAATGTGTAGGCAGCTCCTCAGGAGCCTTACCCAGGAAACCGGATTACTGCCCTGGCTTTGGAGAGAGATACTACTGGCCGCCATCTTTGAGCAGGACAGCACTGTTTCTGATTTGTCTAGTCCAGGGAGAGTGTCCTTCTCTGTGATCCACAAGGTCTGTTGTTCGAAACCACCAGCTGTTCTGTGGGAGAAAGGTGCGGCTTTCTAACACCCTAAAGAGTGACAGTCTCAGAAACTCACAGGGGCAGGTCTACCCAGTCCTATAGGGTCACTGTGAGTTGGCATTGACTTGGTGGCAGTGAGTTTCCTAAATGGGGGATTAAGTTTCTAGCAGGATTTTGGTGCATGGTTTTTTGTTGTTGTTGTTGTTGTTCCTGTTATCGTTCTGGCTGACCCAAGTTTTACAAATTTGGGTTCTTGTTGGTGTTACCTTGTTAGTTTTGATTGAAATGGGAAGGCCTGATGGGAAGCCCAGTCTGCACCAAGCTTACAAGATGAGTTTGTAAAATGTTGAAAATATTGAACAAATTTGATTTGAATCATCACGGTAGCCCAACCCTCAGTGAAAAGGAGATAAGCCGAAACCACAACTACACCAGCCAGTTGCCATCTGTGCTCCCCAGGGCCTTCAAGATATTCAGAGACAGCTTGCCAGGCCTTTCCACCCAGGTGCCTCTGATGTGTCTGAGCCATAAACACTTGGTTAGTGTTTGCACCTGCCACCCAGGGACTTCAGTTTGGTGTCATTTATCCTTACTGCACTTATGTGAGACCCCAGGGGTTCTGCGTCTCATTCTGGAGTTCAATGATGCATTTATCTCTGGCTTTTACATTTTTCTGAGGCTCTTCCAAGTTATTATGAAAGCACCCCCACTCTGAAATCAGTCTGTACCTCCCAGCTTTGTATGAACTTAGAAACCCTGGTGATGCCGTGGGTTAAGCATTAGATAGCTAACCACAAGATCAGCAGTTCAAACACACCAACTGCCCCAAGACAGATGAGGCTGCCTACTGCCATATGATTTACAGTCTCAAAAGCCCCCGGGAGCAGTTCTGTTCTGCCCGTAGAGTCACTATGATTTGGAATCAACTCAAGGCGGCCGGTTTGTTTTGATCTTTGGTAGTTTCTCTCTCACAGCCTTTCCTCGTCTCATGGACTTAAAGTGCCTCCCTTCAGTGTTCGCGTTGACTCAACAGCATAGGAATTTGGGAAATTCCATTTCCTTTGGGTTTGTTATCATTTTGAGAATGATTTCCAGGAGACAACCTATCATCCACCTCCCACCCACCCACCCTTTCTGAACATCTATTTAACACACTGTATTTTATCATCTAATGCCTTTGGCTTTCTTTAAAATCCCCCCCCCCCCCCCCCCCGCAGAAAGCAGCCTTGTGGCGTTCTATTCGCCTAGGCTTTCGTGGCTCTTTCTCTCCACACCGCTTCTATTCAGGAACCTGTATGCAAGCTCCCTCGGGGCCCGCTGAGCCTTTCTTAGGATCTCCTGCTCATTTCTTTTGTCTCTGGATTTGTGTTATTCTTGAAAACATTTGTAGAAATGAGTGCTCTCGATCCTCACCTGTGCGATTTAGCCTACCTGCCCTCTCAACTCCTTTATTCTTCAGCTTCTTGAAATGTGATTCCTAAAGTGCACGGCCCATGTCTAAATCTGCCGTGTACCCGTGGGTGCCACAAACCATCAAGTGTCCAAAGCATGGAGTCGGTAGGAGTGAGCTTGATCCTGGTTCCTCAGAGATGAAAGCTGGGACAGCTCAGAGCGACCAGCAGTGGGACCGCCTCGCAGTCCCCCAGGAAGGTGGAGGCCTCTCCTTAGCTGAAGAGCCCAGTCTGCCCCTCCTCCGTCTCTCACCTCAGGAGTTCCTTTCTGGCACAGGGAGAAGGAACATGTGTCTGGTCAAAAGCTTCAGTCTTCTCTCTCCCCTCTGCATCCTGTACTGCAGAGTGGCCTGCAGAGGGCCCTCCGGAGCAGCACGACACAGGCGTTGGAGGAAGGCAGACGGAGCTTAAATCTTACAATCCGTGAGGCTCGGTTTTCTCACCTGTCAAAGGTGGTTGATGATAGAAATCGCCACAGAGGGATATTATGAAACTAATGCCTGTAAGCCATCAAGTTGATTCCAACTCAAAGCAACCTGATAAGACTGAGTAGGGTTATAAGGTTGCCTCAGTAGGGTTTTGAGGGCTGAAATCTATTTGGGAGTAAACTCTCTGGTCTTTTCTTTTCTGAGGAGTGGATGTTTTTCTTGGGGATGACTGACCTTCCAGTTAGCAGTTGAGCATGTATCCATGGTGGCACTGGAGGCCTTACCCGTACCTTACAAGTCATGCATGTGGACAAATGGCAGTCACTATTAGTGCCGGGAAATGTAGCCCTCCCATGCCAAGAGTCCAGCACGTGTCTCATAATTAAGCTGATTACCAGGTCAGAGCAGGCTTCCAGATGATACAGGCAAGCCATGTGGGTGACTGACAGGGGAACCGAAAGGAGCAACCGCAAACTGTTAGATTCTGGGATCGCTCTATAGATATATGGCTTCAAGGCAAATCAGAAAGATGGCGCGAGTCTGTTATTTGAATCAACTGCCCAGTTATTCTTGGGAAATATATTGAAGATCTGGTGGAAAAATACATCCCTTGAGTCAATTTACACAGACAGCAGGGAATCGTGAGGGTGAACTTTTGTTTTCATCTCCGGCTCGGGATGGGTTTGAGAGGAGAACACAGTGGAGGAGGGATCGAAAACACCGCTTCCCTTTGTCCAGCCGGCAGGACTGGCACCGGGGCTCTGGCAGCCTGTCGGGAGCCTCTGGGCTGGGCTCACTTGGCCCTGTCTGTTTCAGAAGGTTTGATTCGATTGCGCAGCAAAATGCTTTTGAAAAGCGGCGCTATTATCCCTGAAAGAGAAAAATTAAAAAAATTTGAAAAGCACCTTTGAAGTCAGCTACCCAAATGAAACCTGTGACATCAGAGAGATGGCAGATAAGCGGGGGGGACAGAACAAGGCAGCCATTGACCACCAGGCCCGCTAGGCTGATGCCACACTTTACACCCTACCAATATAAGTCAAAGATGAAAGGTGCTCCGGGCAGCCCGCCTGACCCCTGTGCCTCTGTTATCTCCAATTGATTGCACACTGTTTGACTCTGAACAATACCTCACTGTCTGCCTGGCCCAGGTGACTCTCAGCCCAACAGGGGCTTGGGGGGTTTGGCCAGGTTACAGGAATGCCATGCGTAGCACAGGGGCCAGCGGAGGGCTTGATCGCATGAAGCGCCGTCTTTATTACTCCTATTATCCCTTGGATGCTGGGGACAGGGCAGCTCAGTGCAAACCAAGGGCAGCAAAGAAAGCCCAGGGTGTGTGTGGTGACAGACAGGCAGCTGGCTCTCCCTTCACGAGAGACTAACCGACTGAAAAGAAGGCCAGCTGCCCCCTGCCTGCCCCCTGCATATTTACAGACCATGGCCCAGGAACAAGGTGGGACCTAACAGATTTGGACAAACCTGGAGGAATCTCTTGTACCCCTTCATCTATCAAACATAATGGCTGGAAAAGTGGACCTGCTAAAGATGGTCTATTTGAAGTTCTCTAACCGGAACATGGATGAGAAGCTTCTGAAACACTTAATAAAACACACGCGGGTCCTCACACCCCAACGTTTTAGACTCAGGGCGGGTACATGTCTAGCACTATCCCAAGCGAGAGTGATGTTGGTGTTGCTGGCCCAGAGAGCCGCTGGCTTGTCGGGTATGCATCGGCCTCACGGTCACCACCGGGGCAGTGAGATTCACTTGTGCTTCGTGTAACGCCACAGAACTCCGGAGTTATGTTAAGCACGGATGGAGCCAAGATGGATAACCCACCCCGGCTGAGAAGCTGAATGCAATCGAGGCTCTCCCTCCAATGAAATGGGGCCGAGAGAACCCACTGTCATCAAACAAAACCCTGAATGAATCTTCTTCCCCGCCGAGCACATGGGAAATGGCAGAAGGGGCTTGCGGTTTTAACAAAAAGAAGTTAAGATCTCTCAGAGGTATCATCGAGAAGTGGTGTGATAGGCAGCGAAAGAAGAAAATCTGACAGAAAAACGGTTGACTCTGTCTAAAGAAATGCTAACCTTTTCAGAACGGGAGGCATAATGTGTGCCTCAGTGTGCTCGGATGATATATGACGGTGTGGAAATCACGGCACTGGGGGTGAGGGATGAAGATGGAAAGACTAGGGAAACAAATGGATTCACTGCCAACTACACAACCACACAGAGGGAGCAGGCAGAATGATTGACTCCATTTCCTTTGGACCCAAGCCCTGTGGCTTAGTGGGTTGCATGCGGGGCTTTGGGTCAGCAGTTCAAATCCACCAGCCACTCCTCAGGAGAAAGAGGAGACTTCCCCTCCTATAAAGAACCGTGGAAACCCACAGGGGCAGTTCTACTCTGTTCTGTAGGGTCCCTATAGGGTTCTATAGGGTCAGAATCCACATGATGGCAGTGAGGGCATGAGAAGGGAGTTTCTAGAAGGTTCCTTGGCCATCCCCTTTGGCATCCTTTCTCTTTTCTGCATTTTTCCTAAGGTAATCTACACATCTGTTTGTTCCCTTTTGGTGTATAGGGTGGTTGCGGTAGAAGAGGAAGATCCCCTATCAAACTGCCAGTGACTTGGCTGAACGCAGTCTCCATTAGCTGAGCTGGTACCCACTCATTCATTCATGAAATTATATTATGCTCCTCAGTGTTCCCCATAGCACACAAGCTTGAAGCAGGTGTCTTCTAAACTCAAAAGCATATGACATTACCTCCATCTCTCGGGAACTTGAGAAAAGAAAGACACTCTTAAGACTTTACAATTAACATTGACTCCCAATAGTAAAACCACTTAATGCTCCCATAATGCATTGGGGGCAAGTCAATCCCAACTGGTAGCAAGCAGCCTTATAGGAAAGAGTAGAGGTCTCCCCTAGGGTTTCCTAGATTGTGATCTCTGTGAAAACAGACTGCCGAATCTTTCATTTATGGGACAGAAGAACAGCTGCTGGGTTTGAACCACTGATCTATTGGTTAACAGCCATGTGCTTAACCACTGTGCCACCAACACTCCCTTTAGAGTTGCTATGAGTATAAATTAATGAGTGCCTTCCAAGTGAGTGATGCAGGACAGGGATAAATACTACAGTAACATGGCTGCAGAGGAATGGATTCAACAAAGCAGCAAGACGAAAACTCAGAGGCGAAAAATGAGTAAGGAGTCCTGGAGATGTGTTGAATAGTTGTTGGAGTATTTACTGCAAGGTCAATGGTTCAAACCCACCAGGAACTCCAGGGGGAGAAAGATGAGGCTGTCTTCCCCCATAAAGATTTACAAAATCTTACTCAAACTCACTGTCATTGTCGATGCAGACTCATGGAAATCCAAAAGGACAGGGAAACCCTATAGGGCATGGTGGAAGTGCTCTCGTGAATTTCCAGGACTATAACTCTTTACGGGGGTAGAAAACCCCATCTTTCATCTGTGCAGAAACTGGTATTTTCAAACTGCTGACCTTGAAGTTAGGACCCCAACTCATAACCACGATGACACCAGGACTCCTACCTTATATAGGCTAAGCAACTGTATAATAACAAAACAAAACTCTAAACTTCCTGCCATTGAATCAGTTCCAACTTATCTCACCCTATGTTCAGCTACAAAGCCTAGGAAATCCAATATAGGGCTGCAGTAAATTGGAATCAACTCAATGGCATTAAGTTTGGGTTTTGTATTGTTTTGTTTATTATAGGGTTAAAGAGAAGAGAGAGGCATTGAGCACGGAGAGAAAGCAGTGGAGACATATGGGACGCATTTAAGGGCATAATGTCCTGACTAAATCACAGGGTACACACTACATAGGACAGGGTTAGAGCAGAGCAAGGATTTGAAGGATGACCTAAGAATTCTGCCATTTCTCTCCAGATCATAGGCAATCAGTCACACGGGTCATTGATTCGTTCATTTAATCCCCACCGTGGGATACTGGGCTGCTAACCATAAAGCCAACAGTTTGAAATCACCATAAACTCCTCAAGGAGAAAGATGGGGCTATCTACTCCTGTGAAGCGTTACAATCTCAGATACTGTCCTATAAGATCACCCCGAGTCAGTATTGACTCAATGGCAGTGAGTTTGTTTGGGGGTTTATTTTGTTCATTTGGTGGGATGCCTGCTGTGGGCCAAGAACCGTGCTGGGTGCAGACTCAGTGATCAGTACAACCAGTCCTTGTTCTCAAGCATTCGCTGTCTAGTAGGGAGAATCCCACAGAAGCAGGAATTGCATGATGGAAGTTTGGACAAGAACAACCGGGACCAGAGAGTGATTGGCTCCCATCAGAGACTTGAGAAAAGTGTCATATCCCTGAATTCCTTGATGCGGAGCCTGACATTGTGTAACCAACCTGAGAGAATGACTGCAGGCAGGCTATCAGTCATGTGTCCTAAGTGAACGGTAGAAAACTGAAGGCAAGAAGGGAGGGAGGGAAGAAAGGAAGAAGGATGACAATGTCAGGAAGCCTCGGGGGGCGTTTAGAAGGGATGACCAAGAGGTCTGCAGTACATCGAGCTATAAGAATGATATTTCTAGAATGAGCAGGTGTGGGGTGCCCTACACCACAGAGAATGGGGCATACCAGAAACACATTCTTCCAAAGGAGGATACATTTTGATTTTTCAGAAAGCCTGTCTAGTTCCAGCGCAGATTGTGGGAAAGCTTTCCCTCTTGTCTCTGCTCCAGAACAAACGTCTTCAAACCAGGAGAGAGTAGGCAATCTGTTCATGTTCTAGCTTGAACGCCCACATTCCCTGTATCCATGCTGCCCTGACTCTGAGTTTATACCCTCTCAGGCCCAACATCACTATCTTATACCTGTGCCTTGCAGAACCAGCAAGGCCCAGTTCCCTGAGGTCCCCGGTGCACACATCAGCCCACAAACTATTGTCTTCCTTGCATAGTATAGTAGCTACCTTCTATAACTAAAAGGGAAGAAGTTTTCTAAAGTGAACCCCATGAGAAAACCTATTCTACTCTGAAAGCTAGCCTGGAACCACCTGGCTAGTGAGTAATGAGGAGCTATTTTTCCCCCAACTCTACAAAGTTCTATTGTCTAATAAGCAATCTCCACGAATAGATCATTTCTGTGAAAACTTCTAACTGCTAGACGTTCCAGCAGAGGGAGGATTCCAGTTCAGAAGTCGATTTCAGCAAGCTTTATGTCATTGGAGTAGTAATCATTGTCTTCCACACCCTACGCTCTTCTTCCTCTACCCAATATCCTTTCACCTTGGAGCGGACTTGACTTCTGTGGTGGCCCGAGACACTGACTTAAGGTTACATGAGGGTTATGTGCCCTGAAAGCCCTCCACAGGAATTTCCCCTGTCAGTCAATTTCTTCTTATTAGAAAGAAGGACCCCCAGCTTAGCTTCTCCCATGGTTGGATTCCAGGTGACTGCTGTGCCCTGTGTGATTCAGGAATCTCTTTGATTATGCAGGTGAATAGCTCTACTTGTTTCCCTGGCAGATGTTTGGTCGAAGTCCCTTCCCTGTGATTATGACTTTCTTTGGTCAAAAGCAGAGTAACTTGAGAAAGCTGATCTAGGGCTGAGGAACAGGGAGGCAGCCCCAAGATGAATTTTTGAACTCTCCAGACTGCATTTTTGACTACCCAAGCCTTTACCCAACCTTATTATTAAGCATAATTACCAACCCCAGGTACAAGCCAGGGACCCCCACTGAGGACCTGAGCTCATTACTGTAGGTAACAGCAAGCTCACCTATATTCTGCCGTGCATGCCACTCTTAGTGGTTGTGAGGTTATGAACACCGAAGGTATCACTGAGTCAAGGTTTCTCCAAATGCCAAAGGACATTGGTAGAATTGGAAAGAATATGAAGCCTCCCTCATTTGGACCTTAAAAGGTAAGTATATCCAAGCCCCACTAAAACCACGCGAGAGATGTAGTCACTGAAACATAGATCCCACCCCACCCCCACTGATGTAAATTACTGAAAAATAAAGCTGCTTCCCCAAAGCCCTCCATCAGCTTCAGCCTCGCTATTTGACGGTCATCTTGGGAGGGAGGAGAAAATGCTGCTTTAAAGAGGATGCGGACACTCTGTTCTGATTCCCATGGGAAAAGATGGCAGTTCGAAATGACCAGCCATCCCAAAGGAAAAGATGAGACTTTTTATTCCCATAAAGATTTACAGCTTCAGAAACCCACGGTGCATGGTGTGTGTGTGTGTGTGTGTGTGTGTGTGTGTGTGTGTGTGTGTGTTTAGGGCAAAGAGGGCCTTCTACCATATCCTACGCTGTCTCCTATGAGCCTGAATCAACTCCATGGTAAAGAGCTGAGTGAAGACACTCCCTGGTGGTCTAGTGGTTAGGATTTGGTGCTCTCGTCACTGTGATCCAGGTTCAATTCCTGCTCAGGGAAGCCTTTCTTCATGAGGAGTCCTGGAGGAGCCATATTGAAATCCTATACAGGTTCAATATGGGTTGGAATTGACTAGATGGCAATGAGTTGGGTTGAGGCCCCATTTGATATAAATCATGTGGTTCACATGAACTTTGAGCAATAGGCTGCTCTCCTCTAACTGCGAAAGGCATGTAAGTGTCTAAAGCAGCACATATTATTTCAATAATGCATCTGAGGTTAATTCCCCAAAGAGCAGGAAAGAGCAAGAACTTTTCCCTCTGAGGGACAAGAAAAGTGCAGAGTCTGGGAATATACATTGAACCCCATCCACAAGCCAGTCATTTCCTTGAAGATTAATACTTTATCTTAAATAATTATGAGGCTATTACAATCTACTTCATCATCTATCTGTGCTTAACTTCAACTAATGACTTAAATTACTTAACCCTAACATGGAGGTGCCAGGGAGAGTTGCTATATTTATTCTGTGTACCCCAGAGGACTGAGACTCCAGTTTTAGAAACAGAGTCACACAAAACGGAATGGCTTAGCAAAGAGACAAGCCAACATCCCATTCTCCTGTGGGTGAGACCAGCCCAGTGAAACTTGGACCTATGAAGACCATGGTTCCCTAGTGGGCATCTTAGCTAACCTTTGGACTTTGGAATCTCAGTCACTGTCTGTCTGGGACACTTTGCAGCCCCGTTCCAACTCTCTGGACTTCTCCATGTAAGAAAGTGAAGTGGTTTTGTTTCATCAATGGAAATCGCTCTAAAGGATCCTAACAGGTGTGTGTTTTCAGGACAGACTATTGGGTGCCATACTAGAGAGATGAGTCCAGTACACCCCTCAAAGACACAGTCCTGCTGACCCAATAAATAAATAAGAACCAGGGGCACTACCCTATCAGAAACACAACAAAGAAAGTACAGAAACACAAAGGCTGATACCTAGCCAATCCCTTGATGACTGTAGATCACGAATGCAGATACTGTGCGGTGTTTCCAGGAAGGAAGGCAGAACTATTCAGACAATAGCAATAATAGCATTGGAGGGGGGAGGGATAAAAAGGTTGTCTTTAGATACATCCTTTAACCTTTCTAAATTTCTATCCATCACCTATTTTATCTGTCAGGGATATTTCTTATGGGAAAATTAGAGTGGAAGTATTACTGAGCCCATTGTCAGAGGTTCCCCCCAACCTCCCCACTACCATCGAGTTGATGCTGACTCATAGTGCCCCAGGAGTTCCTGAGACTGTCCATCTTTATCGGAGCAGACAGCCTCCTTATTGACGTCACCGAGTGCCTACTGGATTCAAACCATCAAGCTTGCAGTAAATAGCCGAACACCTAACACATAGAAGAATTGATAAATCAGAGAGGATTTGCCTAAGTAGCAAAGCTGGGTTTCAGGGGCTCAGCCCAAACAAAATATTTGCTCTTTTAAAAAGTTGGCAGTCATTTGGGAAAGAAAAGGAATTAAAATAATGAATGTAAACAGAGTCATGAAAAGGGCTGTTCCACTGCCATGTGGGATCCCCCTCCGTGCACTCGATGGCACTCAAGAGCACCCACAACTGGAACTAGCCTGGAACCTGGTGTAAGGAAGTGGGATCGATTAGCATTTGATTTCAGATTTGTAAAGCTGAAGCCAGGTTCCCTCCACCTCCAGCATCCTACATATTGAATCAGTCCCAACAACACATTGATCTGTGAAGGCAGGGGGAGGTGGGAATCAGTAGCACCCAAAGAGTCTGCAGGACTATCATCCAGGAGCAGAGAGGCGAGGAAATCAGGTGTGGGTGACTGGGGAGGAACTTCTGGAGGCAAGAAAGGACAGGGCTGGTGGGAGGAGCTAGGTAGGAGGGATGGGGGAGAAAGGGCGGGTCAGCTTGCATTTGAAAGAGCATTCACCAAATGCAAGTGAGGAGTACAGACTTCCACAGAAGACGTCAGGACAAGTTGAATTTATTGTGTGCTCAGCACTGGCCTATGCAGATTGTGAGCCATTTATAGATCCAACAGTCCTGTGAAGTACAGAATATCTTTTTTATTTTTCTAGCTGAGGCAACTGAAATTTAAGAGAAATTAGCTCACTTAGTAAGATATGTTCCTTCTTTCCCTTTTCCATCTTTCTTTCCATCATTTTTTCTCCCTTCCTTCCCCCCTTTCATCTTCCTCCCTTCATGCCTTTGATGTTCTGTGTTTCAGGAACTATTCAGGAGGGCACAACAGAGAACAACAAATCTCAGCTCATACTATTGTGGAAGGAGAGAGGAAAAAGTAGTTCTATACAGAATAAATCCCCAAACCAAGTTCAACACCGTTGAGTCAATGCCAACTCATAGTGACCCTACAAGTCATCAGGGTAGAACTGCCCCTGTGAGTTTCCAAGACTGCAACTCTGTTCAGAAGAAGAAAGCACCATCTTTCTCCTAACAAGTGGCTGGTGGTTTCAAACTGAGGACCTTGTAGTTTGCAGCCCAATGCTTAATCACTACGCTGTGTAAAACATAAGGTCAGGTAACGAAGAGCCATGGAGAATGATTAGTAGATAAAGAGAGGGATGGTTAGTGCAGGCAGGGCTTCCATTTCCTATTGACCAGACAGGGAAGCCCCCTCTGATAAGGGGGCCATTCAAGCAGAGGCTTGGCTGATGGAGAGGAAGGAACGGTTCCGCTACTGAAAGAGCACTGCAGACAGAAAGAAAAGCACTTTCAGAGTGTGCTTGGCAAGCACCAGGTTTGAGGAAGACCAGGCCAGACCACTGTTGTTGGCAGAGAACAGAGAGAGACTGATAGAGCTGAGTTGGGAGAAGTCCCCCAGGACATAGGAACAGGGGCCTGTGATCCACAGAAAGGATCTTTGCTTTTAAGTCTGATGTGAAAGTATGAGGTTGCAGGGCAAGCGTAGACTGCAGATGGGGCCAAGTGGTAGGGATGAGCATGGTTCGCAGAGAAGCCTGTGCTGCAGCCTAGGCTCGAGCCACAAGGGTAGTAAAATAAGTGGCCAAAACCAGCTAGATTTGGGTTATATCTTAGGGTAGAACCAATGGGATTTCACTTCAGGACCTAATGGAGTGCAAGTTTAAATCTAGGCAGATTAGATAAGGCTTTCTACTCCCTTAAAGATTTGAAGTCGCAGAAGTCCACAGGGGGAGTTCTGCTCTGTCCTGTAAGGCCACTGTGAATGGGGATCTACTTGATGCCAGTGAGCTCTTTGTGGAGGCACGTTAGCAGCAACCCCACCTCTCCCCCACTGCCTTCTGGCCCATTGACCAAACGGTAGGCTTGGTATCCTCCCAGCAGCACATTCCTCTTCCCTTTTCTCTTGCTGTCAGTTGGGAGTTGGCCTCAAGGTCAGCAGTTTGAAACCGCCAGCCACTTCATGAAAGAAAAATGAGACTGTCTACTTCCAAGGAGAGTTATAATCTCAGAAACCCACAGAGGCTGTTATAGGCCGTTGCATGGGGTGGTTATGAGTCAGAATTGGCTTGAAGGCTGAGTTTGGTTTGGGTACCAGTTTTGTTTACTCTGTGCTCTCTGCTGCCACCCTGTGTTCACATGCTGCCTCAGTCTCTCCGGACCCCCTCACTTAGTGGTGTGCCCATCACATGTTTATAAAGAAAATTTCACCTCCCCACGCCTCAGTCTCTTCATCGATAAAATATCAAGCCTGTAACAGATGTCCTTTAGAATCTGTTTCAAGTTTGAATTTCAATGATCTGTGATCCCCCTTTAATATATATACTTAAAAATGTAAAATTTGGATCTCTCTTTTAAAAATTTTTGCAGTTTGTTTGTTTTGTTTTTAAACTGCCTTGGTTGTTCTTGATAACTTGGTACTGTTCTACAGAAAGAATCCAAATGTTATAGAGACATCAGCTCTTGTGGCAAAGTTGGGATTAAATTAATCAAAGTTAAAGAAAAGATAAAGTTCAGTTCCTAAAAAGTCTGGTGGCTCCTCACCACCCAGAGTTATAGAATCAATATTTACCACATGTAAAGCTATATATATGTACCACATATATATGTACGACAGCATGCACAGCTATATATATATATATCTCCAAAAGGATGAAACATAGGTACTCAAATTCTCATGACAACTCAAACATAAGTGCCATAAGTTCTCATGACAACTCAAACATGGCAGTGTGATTCACAAGCGCTAAAAAAAGGGGGGGGGAGTGAATCCAAATCAACAAATGATTAGATAAACAAAATGTGATATATGTAATTAAATATGTAATTAAATATTACTCAGCCATAGAAGGAACTACAGCACCGATACGTGCTATAATATGAATGATTACTGAAAACATTATGACAGGGAAAGGCGATAGACACAAGGTAAAAGTCACATGTAGGTAAATCTACAGTTATGGAACCCAGCTTGGTAGTTGTCAGGGGTTGGGGGGAAGAGACGACGGGTAGGGAATGACTGAGTAATGGTTACGGTTTTCTTTGGGGGTGATGGGAATGTTTGGGCACTTGAAAAAGGTAGTAGTTAGTGACACAACACTATGGTTGTATTCTATGACACTGAATTGTGCTCTTTGAAATGGTTAGTTTTATGCGATATAAATTTCATTTCTATTTTTAAAATCCATTCTTAAGTCTCACTATGAGCCACATTTCAAGTGCTTAGAAGCCAGTGGCTACTGTGTTGCTTAACAGAACAGAACTTTCCACCATTATAAAAGGCTCTCCTGCATAGCACTGATTTAGATGGTGCAGGGTTTGTGACGCAATTACAAGGAGAGTGGGGGGGGTGTGAGAAGGCGGAGGAGAATGGAATCATCATCGGCTTCCGTCCATGCACGCCTGTTCTCCCTTGCAGAACAAGGAGTATTCGCCATGCTGCATTTCCAGGCAAAGGCCAGCAGAGGGCACACTTACACCCCCAGAAAAAACCCAGAAAGCTAGTGGACACTGACGGACGTGGAACATCTTGCCAGCTCCCTGCGCTGAAAGAGTAGACAAAGAAGTGCGTGGAACGAGAACACTAATGTGACAGGTTCCTTGGGAAGGCTCCCATTCTCTCGTGCAAAGATTGTTCATAATTTGGATTTTCCCCTCTTCTTGGCTGTATTGGGTCTGAGCCCAAAGTGAATGTGATAAGTATGTAGAAAGTTTGAAGGGAAGTAGTGCAATGTGTTTTGAGTTATGCCCGTGAGAAGAAAAAAGGTTGCATAGCACACATGTATATGCAGTTTCACACACACACACACACACACAGCAGAGTAATGGATACAAATGTATATTTTAAAAAAACAGCTGTTGCTGAGTCTGCTCTGTGTGTCAGAGTGGAACTGTGCTCCGCCGTAGGCTTTCTAAGGACTAATTTTTTGAAAATTGATCGCCAGGCCTTTCTTTCTCTTCTCCTAGATGCAAAGCATGCGTGCAGACTCCAGTCTATGGCATAGCACAAGTCCAGCCCTGAGCTTCAGCTTTCCTCAAGCTATTGCCCATGGCCCGATGACTGATGGCCTCTCCGACTGCCACCAGCGAGCGCAAACTCTGCTCTGCTCCAGTACTCCGGAGCGGCATCTCTCTAATCAAGACAGCGGGCCTTGATGAAGCAATTTGTCTGTTTCCAGGATAGAAAGTGAATTAAGAGCATGATGAAAACATTTGAGTCGTCATCCCTTCTGGGACATTAGCCAGTGTGATTATTTATACTGCGTCGTTTAAATTCTCCTGTGTATCAGTTAACAACACTGCTGCAATCAGAAAGCATGCTGGAAGCATAGTCGGGCTCTGGCACGGCTGTCGTTCTGCAAATCTGAATGTGGAAAAGCAATCTGTCAATTTTACACTGTGGAATGAGACTGCGCAGGCCACAACAATTGCTTCTACCACTTGGTATTAGGGGAGCTAGGTTAGTTCCAGGCCTTTCTGAAATTTTGAAATATTGGGGGTTAAAATATACACTGAGAGGTCTCTAGGACCTTAGCAGTTCCCCCAGCCCTTGTGAGAAGGTACGATGATAACCTGCCTGTGTAGCGCTTGATTGGTTTGTCTCCTGAACACAAATGTCGGGTTAACCACCCAGACTAAGGTGCTTACTTATCCTTCAAGCTTGGAACTGAGCTCAGCCTGGTGGCTCAACTTTCAGCCAAACAATGGACACAATTCTACTGTAAACAAGAACGCCAAGGAGGTGAGCATTCCCTGCAACAATCAACCGCCTAAGATCCAAAGGGCAGCCTGTGCCTAGGGACAAGGTTCAGAAGGAAGGACAGGCTAAAAAAGAGGGGAACATGGGAATGGTAAACATAGGGACGAAGCGGAAGGAATGAAAATTAAAAGTATAACCTTGAGTTCTCAGCAGAAGCTCCATCAAGGTCAAGATAAGTTGGGTGCCAAAATAGTTGTGCGATGGGTTAACCACAAGGTCTGCAGTTCGAAACCACCAGCAGCCCTGTGGAACAAAGGGCTTTCTCCCCCCCCCACCCCATACAGTTAGCGTCTCAGAAACCCACAAAGGATCGCTGTGAGTCAGCATTGACTGGAGACAGGCAATTTGTTTGCTTTGGTTTGGGTTCTACTCCCATAAAGAGTTAGTCTCAGAAACTCGCCAGGGCATTTCTAGCCTGTGATAGAGGGTCGCTGTGAGTTGGAGTCTGCTTGATAGCAGTGAATTTGTTTATTTGTTTTGGAAAGAACTGAGGGTCTTGGTAATTTAACTGTCAAATGTCATCTTATTTACATTACTAACTGAAGAAAAATGGGTGCCCTTTAAAGATTTTTTTTTAAGATTAGAAAACAAAAAGAAATCAGAAGGAATGCAATAGTGACTGGATCCTGGAGACAAACGGTTTCCCCGTAGAAATTCTAGCAGAACCGCCTCTTTGATGGGAGGGAGGAGCAGGAGGATTGTCTGGTGAAGCAGGCCTCTGGGGAAGTTTTCCCAGGCATCTTTCTGTGGACACTGGCTAACTTTCTCAAAACACTCTCAAAATAATAAGTTATTAGTCTTTGGCTCTCCACAAAATCAACAAGCAGAATGCCCCGAGCATCCCCAGAAAACTGTAGCAGTGAAATTTTCTCCAATTCAGTCCACTTTAGCTTTGACTGGACCACTTCTACCTCTTGGTTACTGTTTCTTTGATTGTGCTTTGTCTTCAGAATTTTGCTGGAAAATCCATGTTTCATCTCCTGTTACAATTCTTCCAAGAAATTCTTCCATTGACTTAAAATTTCCATGGGAAGCTTTCTCTTGTCTGCAGCGATCTAAGTGTAAGTATTTAGGCACCCATTGAGCAAAAGTTGGCTTAGCTTTAGTTTTTCAGTCAGAAAATCGTGTAAGCAGAGCCAGGTGAGATGTCTCTGGTGATTGGTATTATTTTGCTGCTAACCATTGTACAGTTTCAACTAGGGCACAAACACCATTAATTCTTTCCTCAAAAATTGAGGTTGATGGTCTGTCATTGTGGGCCTCACTTTCAATATCATCTTATCCCTTGCTAGAATTATCCACTTGTAAACAGCTGATTTCTGTGGAATGGTTTCCCTATAAACTCTTTTTTTAGGTATCAATTATTTCACCAGTATTTTACCCACACGCCAGCATGAAGTCAAGGTTGTTTTTGTTCCTGCTCTTCTGATGTGCGCTTTTTTCAGACTGATGTCTTTTCCTTCTTAATGCCTCCAACCAGATGCTGTTCAATGCGTCCTAACAAGTTAGCACGAGTTCACTTTGGTGCAAAACAGGATTGAAATTTAAGTTCACTTTATTTTTCATCATAGGCATTTTCCATAGACTTTTTGAACACTCCCTCAGGTTTGGTTGGTTCATGTGCCCTGTAGAGCTTCAAAACCCTACATCAGAATGTCATTTGAACTCCAAAGAGCCATCACCTTCTTACCTTCCCCAACAGACACTAACTGGCTACTACTTTCAAAGATGTTGTGTGACGTCAGTCACAGGTAGGGAAATCAGGTAGAATGTTTTTGAAAATCCTTGAATTATTAGCCAACCCATGTCACTCGCACAATCTTAATCTTACATCATCCTGGATCACATAATGGAAACACACTTTCTGCTCCCTTATCAACATGGGTAGGTTACAAAACCCAGCTGCTGTGGTTGTTAGGTGCCCTAGAGTTGGTTCTGAATCGTCACAACAACAACACTTTATACAACAGAACTAAACACTGCGCAGTCTTGTGCCATCCAAAACATTTTTTCTCCACCAAATTATTCTGTGCCACCCTCACAAATGCTCGAGCCCATTGTTGCTGCCACGTGTCAAGCCAGCTGGCCAAAGAGCTTTCTCTTCCTCACTGTCCTTCTATTTTACCAAACCTGATGTTCTTCTTGGGCACTAGTCTCTCCTGTAACGTGTCCAAAGTACGTGGCATGAAGTCGCGCCATCCTGGCCTCTAGGGAACATTCTGGTTGTACTTCGTCTAAGACAGACATTTTTGGTTCTTTTGGCAGACCAGAGTACTTTCAATATTCTTCCCAGAGCCATAGTTCAAATACAGGGGGCGTTCTTCAGTCTTCCTTATTCAATGTTCAACTTACACCATGTTTGAAGTAATTGAAAATACCATGTCTTGGGTCAAGCACAGCTTGGTCCTCAAAGTAGCATCCTGGATTTTCAGCACATTCGAGAGGTCTTGTGCAGCAGTTTTGCCCAATACAAGGTGTCCTTTGACTGCTGCTTCCACAAGCATTGATCGTGAATCCATGACAATGCCACTATTTGCTCCATTTATCAAGATGTGGGCTATGGTGAGGCTTTTTCTCTTATTTATTTTGAGTTGTGATCCACACTGAAGGCCGAAATGCTTCAAGTCTTCTCACTGTCAGCAGGCAAGGTGGCGTTATTTGCATATCACAGGTTTTTAATAAGCCTTCCTCCAATCCCGAGACTGAATTCTTCTTCATATAATCCAGCTTCTATCAGGATTTGTTCAGCATATAGATTGATTAATTGTGGTGAGAGAATACAACCCTTACACACACCTTTTCTGATTTTAAACCATGCAGTATTTCCTTATTCTTTTAACACAACTGCCTCCTGATCCACGCACAGGTTCCGCATGAGCACACTGCAGGGTTCCGGAAGTCCCATTCTTCCCAAGGCTCTCCGTAGTCTGATAGGATCCATACAGTCAAGTGCCTTTACAGAGTCAATAAAACACAAGTCAATATCTTTCTGGCATTCTCTGCTTTCAGCCAAGGTCCATCTGGCATCAGCAATGATATTACTTGTTCCACAACCTCTTCTGAATCCGGCCTGAACCTCTGCAGCGGCTCTCAGTCAATGCACTGCTGCATCCATTGTTAGCTGATGATCACCAACCTTTGGCTTCCCTGTGATAGCAATGATATGGTTCCATAATTTGGATCATCTTTCTTTGGAATGGGTAAATGTATGAATCCAGTCAAATGGCCAAGTAGCTAGCTGTCTTCCAATTTGTTTGGCAAAGATGAGTGAGTGCTCCCAGTACTTCATCAGTTTCTTGAAATATTTCAATTAATTTTCTGTCAGTTCCTTGTTTTCAACTAAGGTCTTCAGTGCATCTTGCCCTTCCTTCAGTGCTTGTTCATATGATACCTCTTGAAACTGTTGAACGTTGACTACTTCTTTCTGAAACAATGACTCTGTGTATTCTTTCTTTCTTCTTTTAATGCTGAAGGCATTGTTCTATATTTTGCCCATAAAATCTTTCAATCTTCCAACTTGTGGCTTGAAGTTTTTCTTTAGTTTTATTTCCACTTAAAATGTGCTGAGTGTGTTCTTCATTTTGGGTTTTCCAACTCTAGGTCTTGTCACATTTCATGATAATATTTGAGTGTCGTCTCAAGCTTCTCTTTGACATTTTCTACTCAGCTCTTTGACTACCTCATTTCTTCCATTTGCCTTTGCTATTTTACCCTGAAGAGCTGTGTCAGCATCTCTTCTGACATCCACTTCGATCTTTCCTGTCTTTTTAATGACCTTTTGCTTTCTTCACGTGTGATGCTCTTGAGGCCATGCCACAGCTCATCAGATCTTCTGTCGTTAGTTCTCAAAATGCAAAAACCTGTTTTTGCGATGTTCTTGAAATTCAGGTGAGATATACTCCAGGTCATATTTTGGCTCTCTTGGACTTATTTTAACTTGGAATGTATGAAGTACAAATCTAGGAAAATTGGACACTGTCAAAATCAAATGGAACATATTAAGATCGATATTCTAGGTGTTAGTAGGTTGAAATAGACTGGTATTGGGAGTTTGGATCAGAAAATGATAAGGTTTACTATGGCAATGACAGATCCAAGAGGAATGGTGTTGTGTTCATTGTCAAAAAACACATTTCAAGATCTATCTTGAAGTACAATGCTGTCTGTGATAGGATTATAGCTATTTATCTACAAGGAAATCTACCCAATATAATTATTATTCAAATTCATGCACCAACCACAAAAGCTATTGATGCATATTTGAAGAATTCTACCAGCATCTTCAGTCTAAAGTTGATTAAGCATTCATTTAAGATGCATTGATAATTATTGGTGATTGGAATATGGAAGTTGGGGGGGGGGAGAAAGGGACAAGATTTGGAAGATATTATTCATTAATAGAAATAATACTGGCAATCCCAGGATAGAAAGTTGCAAAACTAAGAACTGCTTCATCGCTAATACCTTTTTCGAACACCGCGACAGGTGACTATGGAATACGCAGAGGTCACATGGACGACATCTGTGGGAAGAGACGATGGAGAAACTCCATCTCAGCAACTAAACGCAGGCCAGGGGCTGACTGCGAAACAACTCCTCAGTTTCTCATATGTGTTAAGTCCAAATTAAAACATAAGAAAATTAAAATAAGCCCACGAGAGCCAAAATACGACCTTGAGTGTGTCCCACCTGAATTTTGATAACATCTCAAGACGAGATTTGGCCAAGGCCAGATAGCTGTGTGAAAGCGTAGGATGACCACACAATAGAGAATGGCAGCACCATTGCAAGCAGCCTCGTGCCATCCTTACAGAACCGCTAACCCACCGGTCGCCAGTCAAGTTGACACAACCGTACCTATCACAGGTGGCAGTGTTCTCACGTTGGACCTCAACATTCCTTACGTTGTTAATGTGCAAAATAGTAGAAAACCATCAGATGGCAGACTTTTCTCCTATCGTCGTAAATGCAAAATGTGAGCGTCAGTCCATGAGAAGGTAAATTTGTGTCTGTAATCAGCGAGGTGACCGGAAGCACAGTTTGGCTTTAGCGTTGCTGTCATTTTGCAAATCTTGATGTAGAAGATAATCTGTCAGTGTTAGCCTTGTGCAATCACATTGTGCTGGCCTGAACTGTAACTCTATGCTTTGACACTTTGAGACATAAAAGTCACAAGAGAAAGTGGAATGTAAGAAGTATGTTCCAAAGTTTGTTTTGCAGAAAAACAATCTGAAAAGCCCTAAAGGGGGAAAGTCGGCTTGACAGTCACATGTGTGTACATGCACTAAACATTAGGCTTCTATTTTCTCTTGGTGATTCAGAATTCATGGCTTTGATGAGCAGCACATATTAAAAGTTATTAAATAGATCATTCAGATGTCCCTTGACAGTGTTTTTGTTTTGTTTTGTCTTTATGTTCATTCTCCAGAGTCTGTGTCCCTCACAACCTTCCTCAGAGAACGGTGCTGTGAGAGCCTGGAGTGGCAGACAGTCAACACTCCTCTGGAAGACACATCCCTCACTCTCGTCCACTGCCAGTGAGCTGATTCCGACTCCTTTTGACCCCCTAAGATAGTTGGTCCAGGAGTACATAAGCCTAACCTCTTGCCTAAAAGCGGGGAGAACTATGGAAAGCGCTTTCAGTTCTACAACTCTCTGGGCCATGGCTGAAAATTCACCTGAAATTATACTCTTACTTAGCATCTTCCCCTTCCCGTCCTTTCCCTTCCCTTCCCTCCCCTCTTCCCCTCTACTTGTGTCTCCTGGAAGTACTTCTTTCATAGATCCCTTGCACCTGACCACTTATCCCAGGATCTGCTTCTGCTGAACTGAACTCATCAGACCACAAAATACCCAATTGCACATTGTTTTGCTCAGAGTTCCATGCTTGACACACCGCGGCCGGAGACAGACAGTTACAGAGGCAAACACCTGTGCATGGAGTGAGCAGCCGGGAGTTCGCACTCACCCTCGTGATGGGAGGAAGACCTGATGATTGAGATGTGACGCTGGTAAACTTAGGTAGTGCTACAGTTAATTTTCTGCGATGAATACAATTTTGGCCAGCTGGCAATTCTGGAAGAGATTTGCAAAAGAGTGTTGGGTAATGCTTTCTCCCCAGAAGCTCAAAGTTCATTCCCAGATGTCGTATAATCCGTCTCCAAACATCCCTCTTAAGCAGAAGGCATTTCAGACACTCGCAGTGTGAGTTTTCAAGGTAGGTCTGCCTGCTCTTGAAATATGTGGTCAATTCATAGAACTCAGCAGTCAGTCCTGATATTTGACATCACATAGGAAAACTATACAGGTATTTTTAAAACTGGGTTGGCTTGTAGTTATCTTTCTCTACCATCTATCTATCTATCTATCTATCTATCTATCTATCTATCTATCTATCTATCTATCTATGCATCTATCTATCTAGGTGAAAAATAAATCAGGAAGCATGTTTCTATGTCCACTTTTTGTATGCTCACCTTTCTCAAATGGACAATGTGGTAGTTACAAAATCCAGTGTCAGTTTGGGACTTGAGAGGATTAAGAGTGAAGGGGTGGAGTCTAATCAGTCAATCAGATCACAGCCAAGGAGGCCACTGTGTGGGCATGACTTTCTCCTGAGAATTCTAAGAAAGCTGGTTTTTCCTCCTTGTAGGCACAAGAGACTCACTGCTGACAACTCTCACTCCCTTGGAGATACGCTGTGCATATTCCCTGGGAGACATTTCAGTGGACAAGACACGTGAAACTACACTAGTGCCTGGAGCTGATGCCATCAGACCTTTGAAGCTGGAGAAGTCACGTAGAGACCCCTGCCAGCACTGAGATGCTTACAATGCCACCAAATCCAAAGACTTTCTACCCACTTGCCTGTGATCCTCCTGCATTTGGCATCATTGAATGTGTTTTGTGAGTCTGAAGAGTTCTTTATAGATTGGTATCGGACATACGGGCTAATATCAGACTTATGGGCTTGGGCTGGACTGGGCTGGGGTGTTTCCTCAATATTCAACTGCTCTTATATGTAAACCTCTTTCTTATACACATATGAGTGTCCATGAATTTGTTTCTCTAGTCTACCCGGCCTAACACAGACCATTCAGAATATGTCATAGAAATTCTGAGGCCTCTAGTGTGATGGCGTTTCTGGAAAACCAAGCTTGGTCCAGGATAGGCGGACAAGAGAGACCTGTTGGGTGCTTATCAGTTGGACACAAGACACCGTGCCTCCTGCTGCCGCCTACCGTCAAAATATTTGGACTCTTTGTGCCTCGTGAGGTAATATGATAAAACGAAGCCCTTGTTAAGACTTCTAACAGAGAAGTTTAAGAAGGTGGTGACCTGAATATAGTCTAATGTCTTTAAGGTGCCCCTGGCCTAACCACAGTGCCTTTGAATCCATGAAGCTGTAGGGTAAGAGCTGTGTGTTTCCGTCAGCGCTTCCTGGGCTAAGAGCGCCCTCTGTAGGTAAATGAAGGGGGAGAAAGACTGAGCGCAAGTCCTTGGAGCAGGTGGCCAGGAAGGTATTGGGAGTATTTTCAGCAAAGGAGAAGCCTAGCTACCAGGGTTCGGGGCATGAGGGGGGTTACCTACAGTCCCCAAAGAACTACAAACTCTACTGTGTGTGATGAGTGTCAGAAAGAAGGCCACGTGTAACCATGGTGTATGGAGTCAGACCGGGAAGAGCATTCGGGAAAGTGGCCGTACCAAAGTCTACAAAGAAGCATCAAGACTTGAAGTGGGCCTCGAGGGAAATCAGAGGAACTTTACTTTTAAAATAACTTTACATTAAAATTTTTCAGCACCACTGAAAAATTCTACTTGTGATCTTCTGCAGAGCCTGGAATGGCAGCACTGAAGCCGTGAAGCATAAAGCGGTCACTGCTGCCTAGTGGTGACTGTTCTACTGCCTGGTCCTATGTCCTCCTTCCATCACATTGCCGTTTTGTTTTGTGTACTTGTACTTGCGTGTGCTCCTTCCTCAGGAGTCCTGGTGGCGCAGCGGTCATGCACTGGGCTGCTAACCACAGGGTCAGCCGTTTCAAATCACCAGCCGCACCGTGGGAGAAGATGGGACTTTCTACTTCTCTGAAGAGTTAGAGTCTTGGAAACTCAATGGCAGTAAGTTTGACTTCTTTTCCTTCCTCAGTGATGAATGAGCTGAGCTTGAACTCTTGGAGGAAAGGGGCTGTAGGACTGACGATGCTGGATGTCCCACCAGTCACAGGTCTTTGACCGAGTTCATGCCTGCAGAGGTTGTGGGCATACATGAGGGGGATGGAACATACATCTATGTGCACAGTCATTTCCAGGCACTGTCGTTGATATAATCACTGTTATTTTATGTGCTGAAGTGTTCATCCCAACTCGGCCCTCCATAGGGGAGTGGACCTGCTTCCTGAGCTGCCCTCTTTATGGGCATGCACCATCAGGTCTTTTATCTTCCCATGGAGCTGCCGTTGGGTTTGAACTGCCAACTTTTCAGTTAGCAGCTAGGTGCTTAACCACTGTGCCACCAATGCTCTTTGATGGGACTGCCACCACAAGGCCAGTAAGTGTTGCGACAGGCGTGGTTCTTGCCTAAAAGAATACTACATTGCCCCCCAAAAAGAATATTACATTACATTATATATGTATAGTGTATATACTGTATATAATCAAAGACGGGTGTCATGGTGCAGATGTCATTACCATAATCTAAACAGTCAAAGAAAATTATGACATAATCTAACCTGTGTAAACACCTGAGTAAGTAGGAAACACATCAGCCACAGAGGTTAAAGATCTGGCCATGGTGCTCTGGGAACTAAAAGTTAGCTGACTTCAAAGTGCTGTAGTTAGACTCAGATGAGAAAATGTCTGTGAAAGCATTTGTCTATTGTGAAATAGAATACAAACATAAGTTCTTTGAATACCTAGCCTTTCCCCAAACAGTGCAAGATGAGACAAGAATCAGCAGCAGCAGCATAGTTAAAAATGTTCTCTTTTATCATGCAAAAATGCTTTTTACTTGGTAAATTATCAAAATACTGAAAAGTCAACAAGTGCAAAGAAACCCACCTCCCGATGCTGATGAAGCAGTTGTTCGTCACTCGCCCTGTTACACACTCTCTTGCTCTCATTGCCGACACCACCCCACCTTGAGCCCTGGACACCGTGGTAGTGGTTTTCCAAGAACAATAATGTCCTCTTCATCCCAGCACGATTTCCAAACAGGAGCTGTGTGTAGGCGCACAATCCTTAAGGTTTAGTGCTAACCAGAAGTTCAGTGGTTTGAACCCACGAGCTGCTCTCTGCAGGAGAAGAGACCAGGCTGTCTGCTGCCATCATGATTATAGCCTAGGGGAACCGAGAGGTCAATTCCACTCCGTTCCATAGACTTGTTATGAGTTAGAAGCCACACGATGGCACGGCATCATTTTCAAAAGCAGTTAATTAATTATCACGTGCTTATTGCGTGCTCTAGAGTTGATTCTGACTCACAGTGACCCCATAGGACCCATAGTGACCCGAGAGGACCCCACAGGGTGTCCCACACTGTAATCGTTCCAGGAGTACATCGCCAGGTCTTTTCTCAGGGGAGCAGTCAGTGAGTTTAAACAGCCAGTTTGCGTTGACAGCCAAGCGCTTAACCATTGCACCACCAGGGCTCATTTTAATGTTGATATCATACTATGATATAACGCAAACTTGGTCAATTGTGTCAATACTGCCATCATAAACTTCTTTTTTCCTCTCCAGGATCCAATTCAGGAGGTCACATCTAGTTGTTATCAGTGGCAGGATTCAAATAATTTAACAACCAATTTGTGCCCTAAAGACCATTTTAAATATGAAAAAAAGATCTCTGGAAAGATAACTTATTATTTAGTATTGTAATGTTTAAATAAGAACAATAAAGGAGGTACACGAATCAAGACTTTGTTGTTAGAGTTTTTAACTATTAATGAAAAAATGTCAAGCAATACCTGACAAAAGCAATGAAAGTGTTATTTACGATATTTCCAGATGGCTTCGTGATTGGCACCCTCTCTTGCAATATTCCTCACTTGCATCTGAGCATCAGCAGCTGTGGGGTTATTCTTGGCCAGTTTTTCATAGCAGGAGCAGGATCCCATCCCTTTAGAGGTTGTCCAATGAGACAACAGTCATTGTGCTTGCTATATTAGAAACAGTGAGGCAAGACATCCCTTCTCCGAACCAATTAAGTTCAGTTTTGAAAAACGTATTTCCCTTCTGCTGAACTCACAGCAATAGTTCAGACAATATTTTCAGCTCTTTAGCCACTTTCAGAAATTGCACAACTCACGCCTATGTCTCGTGGGAATTTGGGGTATAACACCAAGCTCAAACGAATGACAGCGTGCCATCTCGGGTTATTTGGCACTTTTTCTCTTTACATTACATGATTGTTTACTAAAGTAGCAACCAAGTGCATAACGAGTTTTATGAAATAAATAAATAAACATTGCAAGCATAGTTCCACCTAATTTTCTGTGTCTATGGACAAAATGAACGGACGGACGACCGCCCAGCTGGGAGAGCCCTGATCACAAGTGCCATTTCACAACTGGTTCACGGAGCTCAACACACCCAGAACACACCTAGGTCTTGGTTCTGGCACACTGTTGTGAATCAGCTGAATTCCATAACTGGTTGTCAGGGTTCTTAGTTGCCCTTATCTCTCAGAGTTTGTATATATTTTTAGGCGTACTGGCCAGTTATGTTATAGCAGAATCCTCCGTAAGGCTGTTTCGATGTCTCCTCCTGTTTGGGTTAGGCGGTTTAGAAAGAAACATCACAGAAGCAATGTTATGACCCTCTGCACACATCCTATCCAGAGGCACCCAGAGATGTCAGCTTATCTCCGTATCGACGAGGTTAACTTCGGTCAGGTGGAGAAGGTGATGTGTGTCAGGCTTCTCCATCACATTTACTATTTTCCCCACCTAAATGTCTCAGGTCTTTTTAGGGAGACACGTTGAATTATGTAAATATGCGGGCGCTTTAAAAACACAACTCTTGTTGCTGTTAATGCCATGAAGTCAAGTCCAACTCATAGCGACCACGGGACCCACAGAGGGAAGCCCACTCGGTCCTGAGCCACGCCCACCACTGTCGTCACGGCTGAGCTCTTTGCTGCGGCCACTGTGCCAGCCCGTCTTGTTAAGGCCTCCCTTTTCCTCCACTCCCCTCTACTTCACCAAGCACGATGGTAAGCGACACTGGCACCCGCCAGTTCTAACATCCATTGGCGATTCTTTCCGGATGAATGAGTATTCTAATATTGCAGAAGTGTCTTCTTTTTAATTCTATTTCCCTTTACGTTTTAAAGTAGGAGTCCTGCTTAAGGCAGAACTTTCCCCTTAATCCTCCTTTACTTGTTGAGTTACTTAGGTATGCCAACAAGACCTTGTGGCTGTTTATGTGATTTTATAGGTTTGGATCTATTGTTCTGTTTATTCATTTTGATGCACAAATTCCCTAGAATTGGCTGATGGGAGGTGCTTCACAGTGGCCTGTGGGCATCCTGATGTGCTCCCCTCCCCCTGACGCCCCTTCCTTGCCCTCCTTCTTTACTCTGGGGCATTCCAGGGGGACCCAGGCTCAGCTGTGACGTTGTTTGTTCCAGCCCTGCACATTGTGTCACAACACATATGACAGTCTGGCACGCTAAGGTGATCGAGACCTTCTTTTACATTGTGTGTTCCATTTTCACAAGGAACCCAGGTTCCTTTTAGCAGAGGATGATCTCTAGAAGTCAAGATCTGAGTTTCCAGGGATTCTCATTGCTGCCAGGACACCACTGCTTCTAGCCACTCTCATGAACAGAAAAAGAAAGAAATGTCAGCTTGTGGACTCAGAAGGGCTTGACCCAAGCCCTATACTCCCGTGAAAGCTGGAGCATGAATAAGGAAGACTGAAGAAGGACTGATGCATTTGAATTACGGTGACAGTAAAAAATTTTACTATAACTTGGATTGCCAGAGAACAAATAAAATTATCTTAAAAGAGGTACAGTGAGCATGCGCCTTAGAATTGAGGATGGTCATATACTTTGGACATATGATCAGGACGAAGCAGTCCCGGGAGAAGGGTCTCATGCTTGGTAGAAGGTCAGAGGGAAAAGAAGACCATCAGTGAGATGGATTGACACAGCGACTGTAGCAATAGGCTCAAAACACCAACTGCAAGAATAGCACTGGACCTGGCAGTGGGTTCTTCTACTGTACGTATGGTTGCTATGGGTCAGAACTGACTCAATGGCACCTAACAACAACAGGATGGAGTTGGGGCTCTGACCTGGGTCAATAATCCTGATTTAAGTTCCGTTTGGAACTATCACACACACTCTTCGAACATATACCAAGATAGCTCTGTCATTTCAGCCCAGTTTAGTGTAGGCTACTGCTTGCAAACCATATATATTAGATCCATTTAGAGGCAAAGAAACTACATAGGCTGGATCCATTTCTAACCTCTCCAGGTACTCATTCTTTGAGATCGTCCTTGCGACCCTCAAAGAAGCTGGAGCAGGGGCGTTGTTGTGATGAAAACCAATTCCTTGACCCAATTTTCTTGGCATTTGTCTCATGAATGCAGTTTTCCATTTCTTTAAAACTTCTTCTTAATAAGCCCCCATAATAGTCCTGTGTCACTTGAGAAAGTTAGTCGATATTACAGCTTTGGTACCCCCAAAAGTGTTGTCACAGCCTTCTGAGCCTGACCTCTCCGCTGTGAATTTAACTGCCCCAGCAGATCCCCAGGAAGACACTGCTTTCATTGGGCCATTCTCTTTATAGGCACCTTCATCCGACAGACCAATCTGCGAGAATGTGTCCGCAGTCACCCACTGATAGCAGGGACCTGGTCAAACACATTGTGTCTGCAATAAACTAGTGCAAGTATACACTGTATCCTGAGTAGCAATGCTTTTCCACGTACCCTGATAGATGTGTAGAGAACACACTGATACTGGTTGATATGAATGCATGGATATTGGTTGAAGGCACAGATAAACTCATGATCCTAAGACAAGCCATAAAATGACACATACCCCCGCCCTCCCAAAAAAAACCACTGTTATCAAGTCGATTCCAACTCAGTAACCCTCTGTAGGGTTGCCAAGGTTGTACATCTTTACACTCCCATGGAGTGGCTGTTCAGTTTGACCCAGCTTCAAGGTAGCAGTACTCAAGAGTGCCATGAAGGCTCCAAGGATATACCATAGTTCAGTATAGTCTTAGCATATTCTGCTTATGGGTGTTCAGTGGTAGAAGGCTCACCGTTCACCAGGGAGACTCAGATCTGATTCTAGCCAATGAACCTTGTGCACAACCACTAGCCATTTGTAACTAGAAACTTCCATGTTACTATGATGCTGAAGAACTTCCAGCAAAGCTTCCAGACTAGGATACACTAGGAAGAAAGGCCTGGAGGTATTCATGTGAAAATCAACCATTGTATATCTCAAAGATCCAATCTTGCTGTGCCTGGGTTCAACGTCAGTCGTGACTGACTCAAAGGCAGCTCGTGAAAACATGAATTACACATGGAAAGCATGAGTTGTACTGGCGTCTCTTTTCTCACTCCAGCGCTTCTGCTTTCCTTATGTGTAACTCCCCTCCTCTGGCAATGATAGAACACACATACGCTAGTTTCAGAACTGCTGACGTATGGCACGGTATAAGCAACCCTATTACGTAGTGTTCAATATCTGTTTATAAGTCATTTTGTCTGGAGATTCAGAGTAACCAACTGTCATCTAGTCTGTTCCAGCTCATAGCAATCCCATAGGATAGAGCCGGCTGCCCCATAGAGTTTCCCAAATGGTAAGTCTTTCTGGAAACTGATGGTCACATCTTTCTCCCACAACGTGGCTGGTGGGGTATATCCTCTGAGTCCTCTGACCGCTTTGCTTCGATGGAGGGTGTATCATGGACATAATGAGCTCCAAGGGGACATCACACTTGGCAGAGGGGCAGCGAGAAAAAAGATGTTCGACAAGATGGGCTGACACCACACCTGCAACAACAGGCTCAAACATAAAAAACAATTTTTAGAATGGTGCAGGACTGGACAGCGTTTTGTTCTCTTGTACGTGGGGTCTCTATGGGTCGGAACCAACAGGATGTCCCCTACCAACAACAACAGTGCTGTCTGGATGAGGTCTGTTTGCTCCTTCAGCGTGGTTATGTTTTGCGCTTGAAATAGAAATCAACCTATATGTTTCTGTTTGCATTCAGTTATGTTTTCCTCATCCTCATGGACTTGGCTTTTTGAATAGTGAGATATTAGTCTGGTTCCAAGTTAAAATGTAACCCCAAAGTATAAATACTCTCACTCTTTTCAATCCCTTTCACCCTTTCGCCACCACCTCCCGTAACAACGCCAACCTCAGGTTTACTCTTCCTGTAGTTCTTTGGATGAAAGTGAGCCGGTGCATGTCTACTTTCGGACTGCAGCCGCATCTGCATTACTGCTGGCTTCAAGAAGAGGCACAATCTTTGCAAACCATGCACAGCAACTTCGCGGTGAGGCATGTCTGCCTTGTGGACAACTTTCACTTGCCCTTTAAGGTTCAATAAATGTTCCCCCATTCTGCAACTGTGGAATCAGCCTCTGCACTCAGTAAAATCTCCATCATCAATGTCACCTCGCTTGCACACTCATTGACTAGACTGAGCCTTTTCTTCTACGGAACCAAACCCACAGCTGTTGAGTCCATTTCAAGACACGGAGTAGAGGAGACAGAGTTGAACTGCCTGGTAGATTTCCCAAGACTGTAATCTTCAGTGGAGCAGACTGCTGCATCTTTCTCCTGTGGAGGTGGCTGGCGGGTTCAAACTCGTGATGTTTAGGTAGCATCCCAGTGCTTAACTACCGCACCACCAGGACTCATGTTGGACACACCCACGCACTCTTTGCCATCAAGTTGATACCAACTCACAGTGACCCTATAGGACACCATAAAACTTCTCCATAAGGTTCCCAAACTATACATCTTTATGCGAATAGACAACCTCTTCTTTCTCCCTTGGTGGATTTGAACTGCTGACCTTGCCCTTAGCAGTCCAACACTTAACCCACTGTGCCACCAGGGCTCCTTTATTGCCCTAAAGGCCAAATGAGAACTATACGCACCTGTTCTGACTTACCTAGAAATTCAACTTAAAGACACACTTTAGAAAAGATCTTGTTCGTAACCGGGGGGTCAGCCGTGTGCACAGTCAGATCAGGTTGCATTTCTGACTGACTTGGAGGAGCCTGCAGGGGTCAGCAAGGGACCCAGAGCCAACCCATGTCAGCTGAGTGGATGTTACAAGTTCATTGCAGTCTGAACCCACATCTATCAACTGGCTGCTAATCCGTCTTGACAGACATCCCAGAAGAAACTTGATGTGCTAACGAGTTCCAGAGTTTAACGAGTGTGAAAGCCAAGGGTTCTCTTTTGGATGCTGGAAATAAAATGATTTACTGCTACATTTGACTGACCAAGACACGTCACCAAGAAAAAAGTGCTTGGACTCAGTTGCCTAATTGCTCTCCTCCAATCTGATCCCCACACCACCCCCTGAGGAAGGAGCTTACTTTAAAAAAAAAGAGAGAGAGATTTATTCATTACTCCTCCATAAATCTCTACTTAGGAGACCCAAGAACTTCAAGCCCCAATCCCTTCTTAAAATGCATTTGATATACCACACAGTGCAGGGCGACAATGGCAGGTCTGTCTGCTGGCCTGTCCGTGGGGCTCTCCACCCTGCAGGGGAAGGAAAAGGCTGGTGGCTGCACCTGAGTGCACCTGTGCTCACCTGAGCAGTAAGGAATGTGAACAATTCAAGTCTTCCCCAGCCCAGGAGCTAAGCCACAGGGACTGAGAGATGCAGGTTGGCACTTTCCTCTTTAGGTATTCTCCTTTGTCTCCATCGCTGTCTTGGCAAAAGGGCACAGTCAGCCCTGGACGGGAGACCAAGAGACTCAGGGGGCTGCCTTGGCTCAGGCAAGCAGAATTACAACCAAAAGGCCACCTTGGCTGTTCTGCGCCACCAGGAGCAATGTAAGCATACGGGAATCCCCTCCCAGCCTTGCCAAAGGCCCATAGCACCAAAGGTTTCTCCTCCCTCCCCCAACTCCCCATGCTTTCTCCCACTCCAGCACACACACTTGAGAAGTGTAGAGAGATATTCACCCTCAGGGCAAAGGGGAGATAAATTCTCTCCCCTTCCTGATCCTAACGTGAACCTTTTTCAGGTTGACAGCAGCCTCCCTCCAGCCCCAGGAGGCAGAGAATTGGGAATAATGTGTTGACGGATGGTAATGTATATGCCAGCACACTATGTCTCATGACTGTGGCTCTTTTATCGAATCTTGGCTTTGGAAAGGCCTTCGAGGTCACCTGGGCCAGTCTCCTACCTCACTAGCAATCCCTCTGCAGCACCTTTGACAGGTAGTCATGAGCACTTCCAGTGATAAGCAACTCCACACACGGAATATCAGGCTCCTACTCATCCTTCAAGACCTTGATCGAATGTCAACTACTCTGTAAAGCTTCTCCCAATTGACCGAGGCAGATCAGTTACTCCAAAATGTGTGATCCCTCAGCACATCTTCCCCCTGCAATCACAGCCCATTGCATTGGAATGTATCTGTTTATATTTCTATCTGTCCATTGAGCGCGTGACATAGTATTCATCTTTGGGTCCTCAATTCATTACTACTACGCCGGCAATAGCACTCCAATTATGATAGTTGATCATGTAGATGAGCAGATGCATTGTCCTACGACAGTTCATGCCAAATTTAAAACTCATCATTAGAAAATCCATTTGTCCATCAGAACCCATATCTTCTTTCCTGAAGTTTTATAAGTCGTGGTCTTTAATCTGCCATTGAGCCAAGGGACAAAAACCAACCAAAAATCAAACTCCCTGCCATGGAGTGGATGCTGACTCATAGCAATACTATAGGGCAGGGTAGACTTGCCCCTGTGAGTTTCTGAGATGGTAACCTTTATATGAGCAGAAAGCTTCGTCTTTCTCCCAAGGAGAGGATGGTGATTTCAAACGGCTTACCTTGCAGTCAGAAGACCAGTGCATAAACACTCTTCCATCAGGGGTCCTCTAAGGGACAGAGGGGAACTGAAATGTAACAAACGTTCATAGTTTGCTGGATCATCTGCTAGATAATTTACATGGTGTCCGTTGTTTGCTTAACCGTTCTTCCAGGAGCTGCATTCTCTGTCACTCCTGCGACCCTCTCTGCTCAGGCTAACCGGTTCTGAATCCCTCTGTGCTTTCTCGGGTGATGTGGCCTCAGAACCGTAGAAAGCTCTTCACCCTCTTCTGCATGGTTTCAGCCGGGAAAGCATCAAGATGATCCACTTTCTGACCCTGGAAGGCATGCGTGGAGGATACCGTGTGGTATTCAGTCTCCACAAAGACAAGAGCAAAGGCTTTGGCAAAAAGGTGACACCTTTCCTAAGTGCCAGCCATGAGATTTCAGTAAGACGATGTGTTCTGATTTTCCTTGAAGCCAGCTTCAAAGTAAGATCCTGTTGAGCAGCCCAGTAAATGCAACATTAAACCTGAAAGCAAAGGGCCACATATTCCACCTGAAGATTATTGAAGATTATTCTCAACAGTGTCCAAATCCAAAACCTAAGTGTTTCTTTGTGGTCACTCAGTTCAACACATCTGTGTTTCTGGGTCTCCATCTTATGATGTTTTGCTATTGTTATTTTCAGGCAGAAAACGGACCTGCACAATGCTTCTAAGACATACGTGTGTCCGTGTATCTCAGTTCTTCTCGCTTTTCTTTGGAGAGTGTCAGAGCACCAAAGGAAGAGGGGTGGGGATGAGATGGGAAAATGACTTTAGAAGTCAAGAATGTTCTTTCCTTCCAGCTTCCTTTATTTCTTGTTTCCTCTCTTTAATTTTTTTCTCTCATTGTTTCATTTCTTTGGATGGATTTTTAAATAGTGAATTAAGTGAGGCTTTACATTTCAGACCATTGACTCTGCATTCAACAGTTCAATCCCCTCCACAGTATTCCACCCACAACCATCCCCTGACATCTCATCACCCTCTTCTAGACTTCCACCCTCCCTTTCACCCAAGTCAAGTTCTGTCAGCCTTCTAGTCCATTGCTTCATCTCTCCACCTTTGCCCTCTTTCCTCCCTTGGGAGCCTCCAACATCTGCTCACTTTGGTATGCAAGGCTTTGTTTGGTTTTTATTCTTACAGTAATGGTTTCATACAATATCTGTCCTTTTGTGATTGAATAACATAATTCAGCATAATGCTCTCCAGATCCATCCATGTGTTCTCTAGTAATTTAATATTTCCTCCCCTTACTATTATGTTTTTTATTTGTTTACCTCATTAATCATGTTAGATTTGCCTATGTTCATTTGTATGTTTAAGATCATTCGGTACATGACAGTCAAGATAGGTAACCCTTCAGAAACAGTAATAGGAGTAATGGTTCCCTAAGGGTACAGGAAGAGAGTGGGGAGGGAGAAAGGTAAGAAAGGGGGGAATAAAGAGTGGACAGATAGCACGGATATCTGTATAACTCCACTCAATGGGATCAAACAACAGAATTATATGTGAATGGATAGATTGGATTGTGTAAAATATGACCCCCCCCAAATATATTATAGGAGAAAAGGGTTCTGGGGGGGTAGGATGTGGGAGGGAGGAGATAAAAGGGACGTGATATCAAGAAGTTTAAGAAAAAAAGAAAATATTTTCAAACTGCGGTAGCAATTGTACAATACTGCTTGATGTGATTGAACTATGGGATGATAGGATGTCTGTAAGAGCTCCCAATAAAATGATAAATACAAAATAAATTCAAATTAAAACTAAAAATAAATGTAAGTTGTAGGCTAAATAAGAGTTGTTTCATGGTTTTATTGTTTTATTTTTAAGTGATGAATAGTATTCCATTGAAGGTCTGTACTAATTTCTTTATCCATTCTTCTACTTATTTGTTATCCATTCTTGTACTACTTATCTCCAGCTTCTTGAGATTGTAAACAGTTTTCTGATGACCAGGGAGTGTATATGTCTGATTGTGTTAGGGCCCTTACTTCCTTAGGGTATACAGCCAGCAGGGGTACTATTGGATCATATAGAATTTCTATTACTATCTGTTTGAGGTAGCACCATACCGCTTTGCATACAGGTTGCACATATTGTAGACACACTAGCAATAAATATATGAGGGTTTCAGTCTCTCCATCCCTCTCCAGCATTCGCTGCTTCCTGTTTCTTTTCATTGTGCCATCCTTGTCAGAACAAGGTGCAGGCCCATCTTTTTCTTTTTTCAATCTCCCAGATGGCTAATGATTGTGAGCATTTTTCATATGCTTGTTAGCCACATGAACATTATCTGTTTGTGAACTTTTAAGTTGGATTGACTTGTGGTTGTTGTTTTTCTTATTGAAGATTTTACAGTGTTCTATAGATTTTAGAGATTAGTCTCTGGTGCACTGGATCATTGGTACAGTTTTCCCAATCCATGAGTTCTCTTTTCAGTCTTATGATGAGGTCTTTTTATGATTTTAAGTATCTTATTCATAGAAGGTCTCAGTCATCTATTTTGTCATCTATTGCATGGGCTTCCTGTGTTATATTTAACACTGTCTGTATGCCTTGCAATCAGGCCCTTAAGTTTGTGCCTAATTTTTCATTGATGATCTTTAAAAGTCTGTGGTTTACATTTTAGTCTCTGATCAATCTTATCATTTTTGTGCATGGGATGAGGTATGGGTCCTGCTTTATTCTTCTGCAAATAGACACCAATTTTTGCAGCACCATGTATCGAAGAGAGTTATTTATTTCTCATATGTTTAGTTTATTTTTTTCCCCTTTCTCAAAAACTGGTTGTCTGTAAGTGGATAAACGTATTTTCTGTTTTTTACTGTGTTCCATTGGTCTATGTACCTATAATTGTACTAGTACCAGGCTGTTTAGACAATCATTGTGACTAAGTAATAGGTTTTGAGGTTGGGTCATGAGAGGCTTTCAGTTTTGTTCTTTCTAAGATATTTTTTGCTATTTCTGGAACTCTCACTCCATGTAAAAATCATAATTAGTTTTGCCATTTCTTTAAAAAATTGAGTTGGGGTCTGGACGAGAATTGTATTGTATTTACAGATTGCTTTGGTATGTTGATATTTTCACAAGGTGAAACCATCCTACCCATGAACGTGAAATAGTCTTTCATTTATGTAGGTCTCTTTAAGATTCTTATAATAGTGTTCTGCAGTTTTCTTTGGACAAGGCTTTTGTTTCTCTGGTTTGGTTTATTCTTAAGTATTTCATCTTGTATATGGAAGCCAAATTGCTGATGTCCAAATCAGACTTTCTTCTCTAAAGACAGGCTACTTCCCAACTCCACTGAACCACAGCCGTGTAGCATTTCCCTTCTTTGCCATCTCAAAGGCAAATCTCTGGAGATGATGACATATTTGACTTCAGACATAGTCTCTTCACAGATAAAAATGTATTGCTCAGTCATTCCTGAATTGTGTAGCTTTCTCTTCAAAACCTACTCCAGAATTGTCTCCTCAAAGGACATCATATGCTAGTTTTCAAAGCATACTCGTGCACACACACTTGAATAACTTCAGTGCCTTTCTGAACCCTAGCCCCAACCACAGACCAAGTAATTGCTTATGACTTGAGGCTCACACTACATCCTATCGATTGACATTATTTATTTATATCACTGTTTCCCACACTAATAGTGCATGAACTCTTTGGCAGCAGGACTTTGATTTTGTCTATCCTCAGATGAGGGGGTACTCCCCTAAAAAAAACAGGAAAAGAGGCTCGGTGGGGTGGAGGCTTCACCGATCCCATTTCTCCCACTGGGTCAGCATCGAGCAGCTCACTCCAAGTCAGTGCACCCAGTAGCATTATTAGGAAAGGTTCTATCTTGTCACAGTGATTTTTTTTTTCGCATCAGCAGTTTTGCTTGAACCTCATTTTTCGGAATGACCGATTTAAGAGAATAGCATGGGACTATGAAATTTTGTTTCTTGCTTGGGAAAAATGTCACAGAAATTGTTATGATGTTGAACACAGCTTACAAGGATGATACTATGGGAAAAACTTGAGTGTATGAGTGATACACTCATACATTCTCATTTCTAAAATGGTGAAATGTTGATTGATGACAAACCTCATTCTCAACATCTGTCAAATTCCTGAATGGATAAAAATGTCAACTCATAGTGCATTTGGTCGTTCCACCAGGTCAGACTGCTAACAAGGTTTTCTGTTGACAGGTTCTGAAAAGATTGTGTAACAGTGTGGACAAAATTGACCTGATTTGTGGAAGACAGAGGACTGGTTTTGTCACCACAACAACGCACCTGCTCACGCAGCCATCTCAGTGCAGCAGTTTTTGACAAAAAACAGCATGCCTCACTTGCCCCACACACCTTACTCACCTGACTTCGCTTCATGCAACTTCTTTTTGTTTCTGCGAATGAAGAGGGACATGGAAGGTGAATGATTTGATGAAATAGAAGAGGTCAAGAAAAAAAATGAGGGAGATGCTCTCAGCCATCCAAACAGATGAGTTTGAAAACTGTTTCCAAGAATGGAATTGCAGATTTGATGAATGTATTAAGTGTAATGGAGAGAACTTTGAAGTGATATGGTTGTTTTGTAAAAAAATCTTAAATGTATAGCTTTGAAAAAATTCCAGTTCCTTTGGAGTACCCCCTCGTATTTCCAACATAATCCCTGACAGAAACAAAACATCCATCAGCACAGATGAAATTCTATACCAATTCAAAAAGTGCTGAGTTGGTGTTTGTGACATTACCTACTCCACACCAGTGGCTTCTGTGTCGTAAGAATTATTCAGAGAGAGTGTTAAAAAGGCAGCACCCATGCACATCACATATCTGCAGAATCCATTTTATTGATGGAGCCCAGAAATTTGCATTTTAAATCAACAGCCCACATAATTCTGATACAGATATTCTTCACCCCACAACCTCTTTTCCAGCATGCTCTGAGTTTAGGATACCATCACTTTTCATATCTACAAAATTATTATTTGGTTCATCAGTGACATGGTATAAATATAATATAATTGGTTTCTGCAAGGCAAGTGAAAATGTCTCTTTTGAGACAAGTACAATTAAATAAGTTAATAACTAAAACAAAAATTCTCATTCTTTTGGGTACCCCTGAAGACAAAAACAAAAACCAACAACAACAATAAAAGGAAAGAAAGTCAAACCAACCAATGAGCAAAAACAGAAGAGCAAAAGAGCAAAAGCAGAAAACATTGTCAATCACCCCTCAGGGTATAAGGCAATTGCATTGATAAGACTAGTAACGCATCCAATTCATAGAATTTAAGGCACTGTTGATATAAGGAGTTTATACAAGTATAGTCCAACTGTGAGCTGTAGTCCATGAGTTGTTTTGTACAGATTAATTTCTCCTTTGATTGATCTCTGTTTACATTGAGCATAGGGTTTGTGCTAGGGGAAATTTTACTGTAATATTTCTTACAAGGGCAGATTCTTGCCTGTCATAGCTTTTCAAGGGAAGCATTGAAATACTAAATATATGGTGGCTCTGGGTCCATTTCATCGATGCCCACTAAACCTTCGGTGCCACTCAAGGTCCAATAGCTGGCATCTCCACAGTCTAGAGGTGGGCATCCTCTACTTCTTCCATCAGGGAATTTCAGTCCTAAATTCAAGGGGCTACAGATAGATGTGGATTGACCAAACTGGCCCTTGGGGGATGCCACGTTCCCTGTAAGGCCAGTGTCTAAGGTCGTCATGGCGCTTAGTCAGTGATGGTTCACCAAGGGTTGGAAAGAAACATTCAAAGTGTCTACTCAGGACCATAGAACTGGTTGTATTCTCCCCTTAGTACCCTACAATTATTGTTTAGCATCCATTTCAAATGTGAGGTTGTTACTCCTCATTTACCCACCATACCCACCAACAGGTACATCAGTGCCTCTCCACTAAGGTTCTTTCATTCCTGTAGTTTTTTTTAATTTGTCTAGCCGTGTCTCAGTGTTGCATAGCATTAAGTAGGTGTCATGTCCCTTTATCCCCTTCTTGAAGGAGTGATCCCAGCCGATGTGAGGTCTCCTCTTTCGAGATGGTTCTTATGAAGTGCACATAAGGGGGTGATGTATGGTGATGACAGATAAGACACTTTCCACTGCTTTGTTTGTGATTTGGTCTCTAAGATTTGTTTACTTGGTATTTCTCCTTATAGTAGTGGACTCTTACAATATTTCTTCTGTGATTGTTTTTAATGGAAATGTTTCTAGTTTTTCCACATTGAGCCTGGTGATGTCTATTGATTTTTTTGTACATGGCTTTTATTTTGTCAAAGAATTTCCCTTCTATTCCTATTTTGTTGAGTGTTTTGATCAAAAATGGTTGATTGTTGTCAAATGCTTTTTCTGCATCTATTGATATGATAATGTGGTTTTTATTCTGTGCTTTGTTTATGTGAAGGATTACCTTTTAAAAAAAATTTTTTTTATGTTAAACCATCTCTGTATCCCTGGAATGAATCCCACTTGGTCATAGCGAATCATTTTTTTGATATAATGTTGGACTCTATATGATGTTGGAGGATTTTAGCATCTATGTTCATGGTGCATATTGGTGTACAACTTTCTGTCTTTGTGAGGTTTCTGCCTGATTGTGTATCAGTGTTATGCTGAATTCATAGAATGAGTTTGTTGTCTTTTTCTTTGTTTTGGAATAATTTGTGTAGCATTGGTTTCAGATCGCCTCTGAATACTTGATAGAATTCCCCTGTGAAACCATCTACTGGACTTTTCTTGGTTGGAAGTTTCTTAAGGGCTTGTTATATTTCTATTTCTTCATTTGGTATGGGCCTGGTATTGCGTTTTCAATATCTGTCCATATTACTTTGAGTGGATGATGTATTTCTAGGTATATGTCTAGTTCTTCTAGATGGTCAAATTCGTTTGAATACACTGTTTCATAGCAGTGCGTTCTTACACTTTCTATTTCATTGGGATCTGTTGTAATGTCACTTTTTTTCATCCCTTATTCTGAGCATTTGCATCTTTTCTTTGTCTCCTTTGTTAAGTTTGCCTGTGGTCTATTTGGTTAATCTTTTCAAAGCACCAGCTTCTTTTGTTGATTTTCCATTAGTTTTTGTTGTTGTTTGCTACTTTTCCATATCATGGATATCTGCTTTGATCCTTATGACTTCGTTCCTTCTTTTATTGAAGGGTTTATATTGTTGTCCGTGCTCCAGTTCTTAAAGGTGTTATGGTAAGGTGTTGATTTTGGATTTATTCTCTTTTGTCATGGGTGTGTTTATTCCTATAAATTGGCCTCCGATTACTGCTTTTGCTGTGTCCATAGGTTTTGACTATGCTGTGTTATGTTCTTTGTCTCGAGGAAATTTTGATTACCCTCTCTTATTTGCATTAATAATGCTGTCCTTTTCGTTTCTGTTTGCTTGCTATCCTTTTGTCCAGTTTCTGATTTTTAGTCTGTTTATGTTTGTGTTTCTGAGGTGTGTCTTTGTAGTCAGCATATTGATAGATTTTGTTTTCTTGTCCATTCTGCTGCTCTCTGTCTCTTTCCTGGTGCACTTAGTCTGCTAACCTTCAGTGAGATTATTGATATGTATGTATTTGTTACTGTCATTTTACTTTATATTTGTGTATGAGCTTACATGTGTGTTGTGTTTAGTTTCTTTGTTCTTCCTGTATTACTTCGTTGCTATGGATGTTGGTCTGTGTGTGGTTTTTGTGAGGAATTGTCTTGTATGTTGGTTTCAGGTATGTTTGCTTGTTAGTTTGTTGAGGTGGAGGTCTTATTTCTGTAAATTTTTAAAAATTTCCCCTTGTCTTTGAATACTTTTATTTCTCCATAATATTTGAGTGATAATTTTGCTGAGTACAAGATTCTAAGTAGACAGTTTCTATTTTTCATTCAGAAATCTGTCTATGTCATTCCATTGTCTTCTTTCTTGCATGATTTCTGGTGAGAAATCTGCAATTATACTAATTGTTCACCTTTTGTATATAATTGTTCTTTTTTTCTTGGCTGTTCTTAGAATTTTTTCCTTGTCATTGATATTGGACATCTTGACTACATTATACCAGGGAGCTTTCCTTTTTGTATCTCTTCTGATTAGGATTCCTTTTTGCTTCCTGTATAAATATCTTTTCATCCTTTGTACATTGAGGAAAGTGTTCTTGCCAGAGTTCTTGCACTATTATCTGTGTGGAATTTTTCTTCCTTCCTCTTATGGAATCAATGCTCATGGAAGCAGAAGTCTTACTTTGGTCAAATCTGCAGCGAAAGATCTCTTTAAAGTGTTATAAAGCAAGAGTGTTGCTTTGAAGACTAAGGTGTTGCTTTGAAGACCAAGTCATGTTGCTTTCAATCATCTCATCTGGATATGAAAGTTGGGCATTGAATAAGGAAGTCCAAAGAATAAGTGATGCACTTGAATTATGGTGTTGGCAAATAATATTGGAAGTAGCATGGACTGGTAAAAAAGCTAAAGATGTCTTGGAAGAAGTCTAGCCAGAAAGCTGAATGGTGAGACATCATGTCACATACTTTGGCCTTGCCCTTTACTTCTTTAAGTGTAATATCTATGCTTTTATTTCATACTCTCTTTTTGTTTTTATGTTGAGTTATAATCCATACCTAGGCTGTAATCCTTGATCTTCCTCAAGTCCTCTTCCCTTTCAGCAAGATTTGTAAACTCTTAGGGTCCCTCATAAGTCCCATGATCATAAATGTGGCCTATGCATTCCGTGTGATCACTGAAATAGATAGAAAACCCAGTAGAGAGTGCCTTGGGAGAGATGGTTGATGCCAGAAATGGCAAAAGATGAACGAGTGGGGAGGCAAGTCTGAGGTTTGCCTCATAAGAATTAAACAAGAGTCGATGCTGATGGCGATCCTTCTCTCCTCTTGTGAAGTCAGAGAAGTTCAAACACCACTTCCACGCTAGTTTTCACAATGGAACTACCGTGCAGGGTTAGAGCAATGTTACACAGGATATATGCTTTAAACCAACATCCAATATATAATTTTCCCTTTATCTTGGATCCAGGTGCCCAAAATCAAGGGGTGGGAGTAGGAGGGCATCACCTTTTACTAACCCAGCAGCTTCAAAACACTAATTCCATTTAGCAGGTGGTCACAATCAGCCGAGGCCCTTACTGAGGGCGTAGTTGTTGTTGTGAGGTGCCATCCAGTCAGCTCTGACCCATAGTGACCCTATGCCAAACAGAATGAAACACTACCAAGGCCTGCATCATCCTCATTATCATTCCCACACTCGAGCCCATTGTTGCAGCCACTGTGTCAATCCATCTCATTGAGGATCTTCCTCTTTTTTGCTGTCCCTCCACTTTACCAAGCATGATGTCCTTCTCCAGGGACTGGTTTCTCCTAACAATATGTCCAAACCATGCAAGATGAAGTCTTGCCATCCTTGCCTCTAAGAAGCACTGAAGCTGTCCCAGACAGATCGGTTTGTCCTTTTGACTGCTGCTTTCATGAGTTTTGAGCGTGGGTCCAGGCAAGGTGTGATCCTTGACAGCTTCAAGCCTTTCTCCATTTATTGTGATGTTACCTGTGGGTCTAGTTGGAGAATTTTGGTCTTTATCAGCAAGTGCATCAAGTCTTCTTCACTTTCAACAACTAAGGCGGTGTCATCTGCATATCTCAGGTTGCAATAATCCTTCCTCCAGTCCTGATGCCACGTTCTTCTTCATATATGCCAGCTTCTCTGATTATTCGAATTGAATAAGTATGGTGAGAGGATACAGCCAAGCTTGGCACACACTGTTTCTAAGTTTAAACCCTGCAGTGTTCTCTTGTATCTTTCACAAAACTGTCTCTTGATCCATGGACAAGTTCTGCATGAGCATAATCAAATGTTCTAGACTTCCCATTCTTTTATTTTTATAATTATTAATCATTTTATTGGGGGCTCTTACAGATCTTGTAACAATCCACAATTCAATTGTATCAAGCACACGTGTGCCTATGTTGCTATCATCATTTTCAAAACATTCTTCTCAAGGTTATACATAGTGTATTATGGCCCACACAGTCAAGCACATTTGCATAGTCAATGAAACACAACTAAACTTCTTTCTGGTATTTTCTGCTTTTAGCCAAGATCTATCTGACATCAGCAATGACAAACTCTGCACATCTTCTGAATCCAGCCTGATCCTCTGGTAATTCCCTGTCAGTGTTCTGCTGCAAACATTGTTGGATGATCTTCAGCAAAATTTTGCTTGCAACTGATAGCAATGACATTGTTCTATAGCTTCAGGATTCTCTTGGGCCACTTTTCTTTGAAATGGGACAAATATAGAATTCTTCCGGCCAGTTGACCAATGAGCTGTCTTCCATCTTGACTGAGTGCTTCCATTGCTTCACCAGCTTATTGAAACAAGGGCCAAAGGAATGCCTTAAAGTAGCTAGCTGCAGAAACCAGCATGGTAATTGGTTTTCATATTTCTTCTTTCTTTTTCTATATGTGTGTACAGATATATAGCTAGATATAGATCACACACACACACACAGGAACTTCCAAAAGTTAGCGGAAACATGGAATGAAAAGGTAATGAACATTTCCATGAACTTTTTGAAGGTCCTCAGGCATGTGTCTATGAATGTGTGTGTGTTTGTATAAATATAGATGCTCTTTATTTATTCCCTACTTATTAATCAATAAAAAATGTAAATGGGGTTAGTGTGTTTCAATTGTACACATATTAGGGATAGATATGCCCTTATCAATTGGCTTTATTTAGATATCATATATAGTTTAAGGAGATGCATGCAGGTGCCAAGTTGACAAAGGGTAGTCTGTAATTGTAAAGGTTATGTGTGCATGTCCACTCAGCTAGGTCATGATTCACGGTGGTTTAGAAGATATTATGTAATCATCCTCCCCTTTGTGATCTGATATGAAGAGTAAATCAGTTGAAAGGGAGTTTCCTTGGGGGCGTGCCTACATCCCATAAATATGGATGTTCTGGCCAACCTTAGGATCTCTATCCTGCATCCAACTCCGTATTCTCTGACCCCCCAGATCTTGGGACAGAAGCCAGCATCCTACCATCTGGTCTACAGCAGATTTTGAGATTTGCTAGCTCCCACAGCTGCAGGAGGCAGGAGAAGCCTCTACTCTGACACTTAATCCACAGATTTAGAACTTTCCAGTCTCCACAATCTTTGCATGAGCCCTTTCCTTGATCTCTCTCTCTCTCTCTCTCTCTCTCTCTCTCTCTCTCTCTCTCTCTCTCTCTCGTATGTGTGTGTGGTTGGTTTTGCACCTCTAGAGAATTTAGCTTAAGACAACAGAAACAACAAAAAGAAAGGCGTGCTTTGAGAAAACAATATATAACTTATTATATATATATATATAACAATATATAACTTCTCCTTTTTAGAGAACGAGTTAACAGCACATTTTAAGAGTGACCTAAGATACTAAGATACCTGACCTGGAATATTTAAGTGGAGCACTTCTGACAGGTTAAAATTTGAAATATACATAAAAAAATAGATAACTACTCCAATGAGCTATTAAAAGGACACAGAGCCTAGTTGGCAGGGGCTCCCAATGGCCAATAAAACTAATATTGATAATAATTTTTATGTAAAATAAAGATGCAAATGCAAGAAGTGGTTGGAGTTCCTTAACACTCAGACTCACTAGAGTTTCATGAGGGATGTTCTCAGTCATCATATTACTTGGTATTTCAGTACTGTCTGATACAGTTGACCCTTTTCTTCTCCTTTAAGCTTACTACCTCTCCCCCCCCACAATCTTCGAGAACAAAACACTTTCTTCACTGCCTTACCACTACATTAATTCATCCTTCTCAGGTTGAATTACTACTTCTTCCACCTTGACTAAAATTCCCAAATGGGCTCAGTATCCTGCCCCCCTCCGGACACACGCACACACACACAATCAATACTCTCATTGACTTTCTCCAAGCCCTTGCTTTTATACATGATCAATACACTGATGGGAGTCCTTTGGTTTCCCAATGGTTAATGCTCTGGCTGATAACTGAGAAGTTGGTCATTTAAGCCCTGGTTGTATAGTGGGCTGCTTGCCACAAGATCAGCATTTTGAAAACGCCAGCCACTCCAATGGAGATAGACAATGCTTTCTCCTGGAGTAAAGATGCACAGTCTCAGAAACAGAGAGGCAGTTCGACCCTGATCTAGAGGGTCCCTACAGGATCGCTATGAATCAGAATTGACTTAATTGCAGTGAGTGAATGAAGGGAGATTCCCAAGTATGTATTTTTCACTCAAACCACTCTCATGGACTATCGATTCATATATCAAACTGGCTATATAACATCTTCAGTTAGACATTCAGTACACATCTCAAGTCCAAAATATATAAAACCAACCACTTGATATTTCTCCACAAATGTGCTTCATCTCCAGGCTCCTGCATCTCTGCAGTTATTGTCTCCATCCTTCTAACTGCGCAGGTCATAACCCTGTTGTCATGTATGACTCCTCTGCTTCCCTCACATCCCTCTCCCCATCCAATCTTTCATGAAACCTGATTAGTTTGCCATCAAACATATTGAGAAGCTAGCCATTCTAATCAGCCTGCATGCTCTACCTATAACAATCAAAGGATTAAATTTTCACCTGTGTCAAGTCTTTGTTCAAAGGTTATCTTCTCAATAAGGTCTACCTTGACCAGTCTGGTTAAAAATGCAGTCCAACTCCTCTTATTCAGGTCTATTTTCTTTCATGATACATACCGTCTTTGTATACATGCCATGATTTCCATTTCCCTGTGCTTATGACGTGTTTCCCGGAACCTCAAAGGGTGAATCACATGAAGCAGTATCTGCATCCATTTGGTTCCTTGCTACATTACAAGTACCACACCGTGGGCAGTCAATAAAAATGTGCTGAACAGCAAAACTAATATCCCAAATGATCCATGGCACACTGTTATGGGAAAGAGGTAGCTGCAAACCCGTGAATGCAAAAGGGTGTTGCCTTTTAAGTAAAACGTGATGTGGCTACAATAGAATACACTTATCTGTGGTGCACAGCTAGAAGGACAGATCGCAAAATGCTGACACTGGCTTTTTCTGGGTGATGAGCTGCTAACTAATTCCTATTTTCGTCTTTGGCCTTTTAGATATGTTTTAAAATAACATATCAAACATGTATTATTTTTGTGGCCAGAAAAGTAAATACCTTTCTGTGGACAAATATAATGGGGGGAGGGGAAGTCAGCTGAGAGTATACAGATATTAACAAAGAAGTCCAAGGTTTCTTCCTGCCAAATTCCTAATGGAATGGAGGTTATTATGCACTGTAGAACCATGTACACAAACTTCGGGTTTGGAGCCAGAAAAACCTAGGTGCAGCTTGTGGTTCCACCAGTGATTCTCACCTTCAATCACACCCTCACCTACAAAATCTATACCTCACAAATTTAAATGAGAAGCTATGTAAAAAAATTAGACCAATACCTTTTAGTACAGTAAATACTAGCTATTATGATTTATTTGAGGCTTACAACATTATCCCGATTTTTCAGATACAAACAGCATGGCTAAGAGGAATTTTGTTTCTTGTCTCAAATACGGTGTAAAAGTTTTTCACCACAGTCGGTCTCATCCCACAGCACATAACAACTACACAGCACCACACAAGCCTGCACAAACACTGGAAATGGCACCAATTGTTTATTGGACTCAGAAGACTGAAGGGATAGGAGAGACGGAGTGGAGACAGGAAACACGGGGGGAAAGGGAGGTAAGTAGTGCTGCAGTGAGAGGATTGCATTGAAGGAGCGAAGCAAAATATGCATGAATTCTTGAATGAAAACTGATGACCTGCTCTCTAAACCTTCACCCCATTCACAATAAACATTTTTTTTAATTTGAGAATTTCTTCCCAGCTTTTAAATTTTGTTTTTATTTTAAGAAAGATGGAAAGAATGGAGAGAATCACAGACAGAGGTTGTGTTATGCTGTGTTGACTAGAGAAACGAATCCAGAGACACTCATATATGTGTAAGAAAGAGCTTTCTATCAAGGAGTAATTGTATATTAGGGAAACATCCCAGCCCAGTCCCGATCAACAGCACAAGTCAGACACTAGTCCATAAGACCCTCTCACACTCGCGCAGACCATGCCATGATGGAAAATTCAGAAAGATCACAGGCCAGTGGGTGAAAAGGTTTGTGATCCAGTGGTGGTGGAAGCATCTCCGGGGCTCGCACAGGTTTAAGTGTGGCTCCATGTGGCTGGTCAAGGGGAAGGTGAAAGTAGAGAGGGGGCGGGGGGCTGGCTGCAGGGGGCCATTTATCTTGGGCACCTTCCAATCAAGCTGAGACCTGATTGACAGGCTAAACTTCACCCACATATTCCTGTGGGAGCCATGTTGGCACACACAAAAGAAGCCCTCCGATCACAGAGATGCAAGAGTGTGTAGTGACCACACAAATAAAGGAGTTGAGGTTGAGAGGTATTCATAGATTTTACTAAGGTTACATACCAGAAAATAGACCTGATGCCCAATCCAAGATTCTTTGCACTCATAGCGATGTGCACTCATTTGACATGGTTCTTCTATCCATAGTCTTGGTAACTCCCATCCATTTGCTCAAAGCTAGAAAGGACTCCAAGACAGGGATTGGTCAGTTTTGCCATTCCTCTGTGCATAAGGGAACTATTTCAGAAACAGGAAGAGGAATGCCATGATCAGCCAGAAATAAAAACTACCCACCAACTGTATGTGACATCCCTGTCTGAAGTGGCAGGGGCAATAGCTACAAGAGAGGTCACAGCACTGAGACCATTAGACAGAGCAGCAGAACATGGCCAAGATCATGAAACAGTGACTTCTGGGCTCCCAGTCCCATGGAATTAGGAAAGTTGAGTGCTTCTGGGTGGAAGGCTGTCTTACAGAGAGGGGTGGTCCTTGGGAATTATCATTAATAAAGGAACCTTGTGACACTTCCCTAAGGCGGGCAGAGGCCAAGGGCCCATGTGGCTGGAGCCTAGGACTAGAGAGCAACATGCCGGCCAGCATGGCAGGGAGGAGGCACTGCTATGGACCAAGAACTGTATCCTTAATATTTTGTGACTTCCTAGTTTCTTTAGTAAACCCCATAATCACGATTACGAGGTTTGTGAGTTCTGTGTGACCGTGACAGTGAATTACTGAACTCAGCAGAGAAGTAGAGAGTGCTGTGGGAAGGAGGGTTGGTGTGAGTCATATAACGAAAGATGGGAGAGGCATGTGTGACCTCGGCCTCACACAGGTCACCTCCATGCAGATGCGGAGTTGGCTTCAGCGGCGGCCCTCATGCCATTTCGTCACCACCTCGCTCATTAAGTCAAGTTCCCCACACATGTTTCATGTGCCTGCACAAAATGTCCAACCATCTCTCCTCCGCTTCCCCTTCCCCGGGGGCAAAGCGTACCACCGGCCTTTTTAGCTGTCTCCTAGGGCACTTATCCAAGCCTTTAATCATTTCCACGGGCCTCTCTTGATCCTTTTTATCTTTAGTCTCTGAAGCCCAACCAAGGAGCAGCTTCGTATGAAGAATGGTCCTTGAATTAGGAAAGAGAGAAAGACGCGTGCGTGGTGGTCCGCTGTGAGGGAGGAGCAGGACATGAGCCTCCCCCAGGTCACCTCACCCGGCAAGGATCAGTGGGCATGGCAGGGCCGGCCAGGGGGAGTGAGAGAGAAAAATGAAATCTTAATTTCCAAAGAGCTCGGGGATGCTGCTGCTAGGGGAAAAATGCGATCCTTGCAAAGATAAGATGGGCAGCGAAGATTCAAAAATCCTGCTAGCTTACTGGGAAAACATTTGCTTTCTGCTCACATAGGTTTTCCAATCCACATTCATGTCCTCTCTCTCCCTCCTCTAGCTTGACCCATCTCTTTTTCCCCTCACCCACACATGCAGTCCACTGCTGTTATCATCATCGTGACAACATATTCTAAATCAAGGTGTCCGAGAATCACTCTCAGAGGCCAGCATCCTTTCTATCTGAAGAACACCTCTACCACATTCCCACCACTACCCTGGTCAACTCACTGGAAAATCCTTGATAACGAAGGTGGGGAGCTAAATCAAAGAGACTGTGGTGTAGCTATTCACTGGCTCCTGCCCTGGAAATCACAGGATTCAGGCTTGATAGTCTCACCCTTGAAGATCCTGTGGCCTCACACAATCGTTCAAACGTTTCAGGTCTCCCGGGCCTCTTCTATCTATCACAGGAGGATGTGTTTGCCCACCCAAACACAGGTGTCTAGGTCAACTATAGGGTTGCTTGAATCCCTTTCATCTCCATGGTTCATTCGTCTGGGTCAAAAATCATTACTGTGCTTCACCCGTGGCCAGGGATGTTGGGGGATCTATCGGGAACAAACCAGTCCTCAAAGCAAATGGAAAACATATGAGCTAGGTGAGGGACACCCGCCGCAGTGAGGGCTGCCTCTCTGGCTGGCGTCGTCAGGAAAGTTGTGCTGGTAGAAGTCCCTCTCTCATCGGATGGATGTCTGGGAAGGGCATTCCAGGAAGCAGGCAGAACAACAGGAGATGAGTTTACTAGCTCCCACCACGGTTCATTTCTAAAGCAGTCAGAAGTAAGTCTCACAACAACCTGCTTGTTTAGAAACCCTGACAGAGTGAGGAGCTCCCAACACTGGGTGGAATGGCAGGCACAGGGGTTTTCCCAAACCCCACCTTGAAATGGGCTCTCTTTGTTTCCACAGCACACGGGAGCGGCTCCCCGACCCCCTCCAGCTCCTCCCCGAAGGACAGCATTTCTTCCCAAGCAGTTCAGGGAAGGACACTCCCCACCGGCTACTCCGTTCTTAGTTCCCTGACCACCTTCACTCATTATTGGGCAAACGGAAACTTCTCTCCTTGAGCACTACTTGCAAGGCAGAGGACTTGCTGTGACCCTGCCCCGTGTGATGAAGTTGGGGGGTGGGGGTGTCACCTAGGCCAGCCTACAAGGACGTCTGAAATGTCTACTGGGTAGACTAAAACAGTAAACGCCTTTTTATACTTTATTTTGCTTCCATGCGAACATGGCACTGTGATTGGCAGCACAGTAGAAACCAGAAGGAAACCATCAGCTGCCGTGGTGTCGACTCACGTGTCCGAGTAGACGTGTCCAGGGGAGTTTTCTCAGTGGCTGGTTGGCTAGAATAGCTGACCTGGCCTTTCTACCGAGTTGCCTCTGGAGAGATGCGACTCCCTCTTTCGGTGAGCAGTGTAGCCTGTTCACTGAGCGCCTCACCGGGGATTCCTAACCCCTTAGAACGCATGTATTACTACATCAGCTTCTGCGGCTTTCCGGGACCTCGGCAAACTGGGATGAGAAGGCATTCCTGTAGGGAAGGGCCAGGGAGAAATGGGCCAAGTTGAAGAGCAGGGCAAGGCAGCCTCAGAAAGGCACCTTGCGAGTCAGAGAGGCCTATGAGCAGCAGGAGTGGGCAGCAGGGTGGGTGGTGCCAAGAGGGGGGAGGCAGGGTCCTCACGAAGGGCCTTAAGGAGTGATGCCCCCCATTCTCCACCCCTCCTGTGCACTCATTTTGGCATTCCCAGGTGTGTGCCCCTGCAGCTCAGAAAGTACATCTTTTCCGCAGCAAGGGCTCGGGCTTTTCCAGAAGAAGAGCTGATCGATTCCAGGCTCTTCCGAAGAGGCTTTGGGCTGAGCAGAAAGAGGTCTTTAAACATTTTCTCCTGCTGAGAGTCCGCAGAGCCATCTTACTTGCGCTCAGAGGCAAACCTGCCTTTGTCGGCTGTCGATTGATTAAGAAGTCGCAGGCAGCCCAACCCTGGCTTGGGAGACAGTTTGCCATGATTTGTCACACAGAGCAGGCTGCAGGGCCAAGGAAGAGGTGTCTGAATTAGCCAGCTGGCGCTGGGCCAGCGGTGGAAAGCAGGACACGCCCAAACCCAAACAGCTGGCCGTAAGCAAATGGGTGTAGGAGCCGGGTTCCCCTCCTTTGCTGCATTTAATGGCTGTGATCACACAGCCCTTTGGGGAAGCACCTCGAGGGTACAATGGGGATGAAAGCTTCCTTTGGGGTTTCCAAAACACTCCCCTTCGCTGCTTCATTGCCTCCCTGCTGGCCTCCGGCAGGAGCCTGCATCCTGCCCGCCCAGGTAACCGGAGCCCCGAATGTACACAAAGCGGCACTATGCCTGCAAGATGGTATCAGGCGCTCCGCACAGCAAGACAGCGGCTAAGCCAGGGTGGCCGGACCCAGAGCTGAAACACGGCTCCTCGTGTTGCCCACCGAGGACAGAGGCGCCTTTGTGCGGAATAAATCATATTTAGGTTCGTTCCTTATGAACATTGCAGCCACCGGGGCATTTTCTTTCCTGACTTCCAGCACCAAGACCCGTAGAGACTCCTGTAGGGTGTGGAAGAACCTGGAGTTGACATGGGACGGACTAGACACGGTGACTCTGGATTCAGGCTTCGGGCCCATTAGAACCCCGAGTGCCTGCTAAGGGGCAATGAGCAGCCGGACCATACACCTTGTTGGGGCACTTGATAAGCAGGACCAGGCTAGAGATGTGGTCCTGCGAGCAGGAACCAGTTTTCTAAGAGAGTGCAGAGTTCGTCACTGTTATCAAGGTGGGTAGGAAAGCGCGTCCCCTTGTAAGCCAGCCATCTGACTCTGGGCAGGTTTCTTGGCCTGCCAAGCCTCTGTTTCCTCATCTGTCAGACGGAGGTGCTTTCATAGCGCCTGCTTGTAGGGTGACAGTGACTATTAGACAGTCAATGCAGACAAACAGGTGATGCAGATGCTCCAAAGAGTGGCTGTGTCAGTGGACTGCAGTCTCTGCTCACCGGCACATGACGGAGTCGTCTTCCCTTGCACACAGATGGATGCACACAGTACGGTTTTAACTATGTTCTGCAGAAAGCAGAAGGAAACCAACCAATATGCCAGCAAGGGTGTTATAAGCCACACGTCTGAATCCAGTTGCAGCTGCTGAATCCACTGGGATCCCAGCTTCCCCAGATGCGTCAGAGGAGAACTATACCCCATAAAGTTTTCACCCACTGATCTTTGGGGGAAGAAGGCCACCAGGTTTTGCCTCCTTCTGAGCCACCTCTGGGTAGACTTGAATCACCAACCTTTGGGTTCACAACTAAGTGTGGTCACCATGTGTACCATCTAGGGACTCCTTGAAAACCTTAGCCCTTTCAATTCCTTTGAACTGCCCCAGGTCTTACCAACAGGGTCAGACTTAAGAAAGATGCTGCAGGTATTAAAGCAAGGCAATGGAGACTTCAAGGTGACCAGCCTCTCACCTCCAACTCCGTTGCTGGCCCACGTGGACCGTGCACTTCTTCAGATAAGGTCTGATGAGGAGGACATGAAAATGCACGCGTCGCCATCTGCCCATGTGGTTTTCCAAACTCGCTGCCATCGAGTCGATGTCCACTCAGAGCCACCCTGTAGGGCAGGGCAGAACCGCCTCTGTGAGTTTCTGAGAATGTAACTCTTCGGGAGAGTATAGAGTCTCATCTCTCTTCCATGGAACAGCTGCTGGTTTTGAATTACCAACCTTTGGGTTACAGCCCAGTGAGTAACCACTATGCCACCCGGGCTCCTCAGTCACGTGATAGCAGAGCTCAGTTTGACTTGGAACACAGACCAGAGAAAGGGCAAAGGAGTGAAGAGTTCAACCTGCTCCCACAGAGCCTGACGTCACCACATTGACCAGCTATGTTACGTCACTTCTCTGAATCTCAGTCTTTATCTCAAAAATGATAATGTCCAAAAGACCCCCTGACGGAGCAGCTGCGAGTATACAAGGGGCTTGCCAATGATTGCTGTTAGTTGCCACTAGCTGATGGCAAGCACCTGCGTGCAGACTAGAAGCGCTCCGTGGGGCTTTCGAAGCTATGACCCTATCAGAACACCTCCAGATGGGTCCAATGGCCCACCTCCTGGCTAGTGGGCAAGGGAGTGTGAACTGCTTGCACCAGCTGTGCCTCATACGTAGTGTTCGATACACTTTTGCTGAATGAGATGCCCTCAGCCACACCGAGTTCAGGCCAGGAAGTAAAGCAAGGCCGAGGAGAAAGAGACTTCGGGTACCTGACTCAGTGAATGACGATGCTGAACAGTCAGGAAGTGGAGCGCCTCCCTCACCTGCCTTCTACATTTTTGGAGGGGAAAAATGATATCAACCTAAAGCTAGCATCAGTAGTGAGAGCTCCATTACACTGGAAATGAAAGAGGCATAGTGGATTGAGCATCAGCCATTAGCTGCGAGGTTGTCCGTTCAAGCTCTCCAAATCCACTAGTCACTCTGTAGGGCGAAGGAGGTAGAGGAATGGAAAGAAAGTAACACTTAGTTGTTGTAGCTGAATTCTAGGAAAGTGCTAAGGAGCTTTTCCTACACCACCATCTTTAATTCTCACAGAAATCTTATTCAATCCATTTGGAAGAGGGGAAAGATGTGAAGATACTAAGTAATAATAACATATGGTTAATGCATATGTATTGAGTTCTGATACCGAGCCCTAGTGGTATAGTGGTTAAGCGCTTGCCTGATAACCAAAGTTTGGTAGTTTTAACCCACCAGCCACCCTGCAGGAGAAAGATGAGGCAGTCTGGCCCCATGGGGAAATTTCACGCTGTCCAATAGGGTTGCTATTAGTCAGACTCCACTCCATAGCAATGGGTTATTGCTACCAAGCACTATATTGGTTATTTTACAAGTGCTAGTTCTTTTAATGTGCCTAACAGCCTGCAGTCTCATGGTGACCCCAAGGAGGTTTTTATTCAAGGAAAAAGACAGTGAGTCACAAAAAAGTTAGGTGTTGGGTCATTCCATTCCATTGCCCAGAGGGAGAGCCAGGGTCTGGAACCAGAACTGTCCAATTCCAAGCTTTCTGTCACAATATTTGTTGTTGTTAGCGGCCATTGACTCATGATGATTCCATATAAAATGAAAAAAAATGCTGCCCAGCCCTGGGCCACCGATGACCAGATGAACTCACCAGTAAGATCTGAAGGGTTTCCAGCCTCTGATTTTCAGAATTAGAGTGCCAGGCTTCCTAGTCTGCTTAGTCTGGAAGCTCCGCAGAAGCATGTTCAGCATCATTGCAACATGCGAGCTTCCAGTGACAGAGGGGTCATGCTCTCGCATGAGATGCATAGGTCAAGAATCGTCAAGAATCGAAACCAGATCTCTCACCTGAAAGTCAAGAATTCAACCCCTGAGCCACCATGCCCTCCCCACCCCCACCGGCCCCACATCACAGTGGAAAACTCATTAAGCCGCTGGGTCTGAAGATTTGATGAGCACCAGAGTGATCTGCGGCGTGTTTTGGAAACACTGAGGATCAGAGGTCTCCAGTGTCTACGGAATCAGATCCTGAGGAAGCTGGCCTCGGGCTGGCGTGCTTTGTGAAAGCTTCACAGGGAACGTTGCACGTGACAAAGCATCACTTCACACACGGTGGCTTTCTTACAAAAGCTGGCTTTCCTCCCCCAGGACCATTCTGATGAAACAGCACCCCGGCCCACGTGCAGGGCCACCTTGCCTTGACAAGCTTAGAGGGCACCCCCAGCAACATCTGCTTCGCATCCATTATCTGCAAATGCAAGAATGCTGGTGGTGTATCTGCGAAGCACTGAGCTACCACCAGCAAGATCAGAGGTGTAAATGTACCACTGATCAGAAGGAGAAAGTCCTGCTCTGGTAAAGCGTTGCAGGGTCAGACATTCTATGAGAGTGGCTAAGGATTAGACTCCACTTCATGGCGGTGGGTTTGGGTATCTGCAAATGGGTAAAGGGTAGGGAGCCTCATGTTGAAACGGTTCCTTCGGGGGAAAGATCAGGCTCTGTTCTCATTAAGAGTTATGGTCTTGGAAACCCTAAGGAGCAATTCTATTCTGTCATGTAGGTTGTTATGGAGTGAAATCAAGTCCATGTCAGTGATAAGTGTCTGCAAATGGGTAAGGAGCCCTGATTATACAGTGCGTTAAGCACTGGATACTTCATCAAAAGCTCAGCAGTTCTAGTCCACAGGCTTAACCGAAAGCTCGGCAGAGGGTCCACGTGCTCCAGTGGAAAATGATGAGACAGTCTGCCCATGTCTGGCTGCGCTGGACCCTCCTGGATGTGTCAGATCCATTTTTACCAATGGCCTAGTCAACTCTGACTCATAATGATCCCATTGGTGTCAGCGGGCATCTGGGATTTCAACAGCTGATTTTTCAATAGAACATCACCGCTTTCTTCTGATATGCCTCTGGACCTGAACCTATAACCTTTGGGTTGGCAGCTGAGTGTACTAATAATTCAAAACACCTAGCAACTCTAGGATTCACTTACAACTATGAAATTTTCTTAGGATGAAACTCACTGGCACAGATTTAATAAGGACAGTTACATATTTCTCAAAGCTCAAGTCACATCTTCTGAGCTAAACTTTCTTCAAACTTGATAGATGACAACAACTAGTGTTTACCCAATGCATGAAGCCAGGACAGACCAGCTTGTCTGAGAATCACTTGACACTGTGTAAAAGGACAAAGATGAGGTCTTTAGAAGAAGATGTAAAGTTACAATTCAAATGTGAAAGGGAAGGAAATATTTGCTTAAATTTATAAAAGAAATAACAAATCACAGAATTCCAAAAGGTGGCAAGTATTACAAATACCATAAAATTCAAGGAGGAAAAAGTCTACCTCTTCACAAATTAACTGCCTGATATACTTTCATGTTTTCCCTACATTTCTATCTGCAAAGCATTTTATTATATTTTCAGAAAAATTGATAAAATGAAAACCCCGTCTTTCTTTTTTCATGGTTAGTTAAAACTTGTTATTATTCATTGTTTGGGTTGATAAAGCATATAAACACAGAGATTTACTTAATTTTAAAGTACAGTTGCAGTTTTGTCCCTACAAACATAAGAATCAGAATTTCCGATACACTCTATCTTAGGCGATTACTATTTTATGCACATAGTATTTTACATATGTATGCATAGTGGATGTGAGTATGTTCATAATTGTGCATGTTCCATAATCATGTGCATTTCTGAAATAAGAAAAATTCAATTTGGATGGGTTATCAACAACCAAATGCCCCACTTACATTTTGAAGCTGAGAGAAGTTTATAAAGACTACCTTCTGGCTCCATCCATTTCAAATCTTGTTTCCATTTCCTGACATACATAAGACTGAGGCCAGGCATGGAGTGACCCCTGACCCATGGATTGGAATGCAAGTGGCAGACATCCTGGGATGTCATTTGTGTGCCAGTGTGACCAGCACTACCTTATCAGAAATGGCTGTGAAAGACACTAATCCCCAAATGATGGCAATTCCAATTCAACAGGCCCTTGGCCAAACCTCCAGAAGGCTCGTCGCCGTACCAGCACCACTCAGTACCAGGGGAAGGAGGTGGAGAGAGAGTCAGAACAAAAGGAGAAGGGTCTTACTGGATTGCCATAGGAATGCCTTACCTGTGCAAGTTTTGTAAAAATCCCCGTCCCCATGAACACTCTGGTGGGGCCTGCCGTGGATCTTTGAAGGGATCCCTGAAAGCGAGGCATCCTGAGCTTGAAGCTTCATTGGCATCATGGGAAATATGCTCTTCTCTATGAGTTGCTTTTAGTCACGTCATTCATGCTATTTGCCCCGTCCCTCTGTCTATATCTTACCTTTCCCACTTACGTGATTTGGGTCAAAGCACTCAATCTTATTGAGCTGGAGTTAAAAAAAAACATGGAAAATGGAGGTCAAATAGAGAATGCACCACCTTTTCTGGGGGTTGTTGTATGAGCTAATAGATGGGAATGTTGTCCAAAGTCAGCAACTGCCTGTGGTGGATTGAGTGGGAACATTCTTAGGGCAGAAGGAACAGAGAACCCAGTGAGCACAGGGATGGGCCTTGGGTTGCCTTCGGGATAGCAGTCCACTTGGCACAAGCTTATGAGGCTCTTCATGGTCTGGCCCTGCTTATTTCGCCTGCCTTGCCTCATTCCTTAATGCGACCATCCGTCCATCCCATCCCCACCCCCCACCCCACCAACCTGCTTCTTCTACACATTTGCCTGCATAATTACTGCTGAATCACCAGAGTCTGGGCCTTTTTACATACTGTCCCACCTGTCTGGAAGATGCTTATCCTCATACTGTTCCCCTTGACGCAACTAGCTCCTCTGATCGGCCTTCAAGAAATGACCTACCTTTCCTTCATCTGTATATGGTACACTGCCCAAGGGCCCCTCTCAGCACCCTGCCCTCTGTCTTTATACATAGCACTTGAGATCTTAATGGTTAATTCACTTACCTGCCTTCCCACTGGTCTGTGGGATCCTTGAGGATTCAGATTCCTTGGTATAGGGACTAGCAAACATTAAATGTCTAATAAGTATTTATCAACAAAATGATAAATGAAGTTCAGAAGTATCCAGAGGATGTTTACAGGTAGAAATTTTCTGAGATTGAGCTATGGAGAGTTGACTGACTGAAGAGCCAAGTAAATTTTCTCCTATCAGATGGCAGGATGAAAGGCTTACTACCCTAGGGCACCTCTTCAAGGAGCAGGGACATCATTTACACAGTCACTGACACAAGACAATGTGGAGGATGTTGGGCTGAATAAGGTACTTTGCACAGGTCAGTAACAGCTGCCCTGACGACACAGGCCTCCCTGACCACCTGCTGCCTAGTTACATCAAGGAAGCAGGTGCCTGTTAAGAGGCGTGGTGTTTTCTCAAGAGTTGTCCCTAAGGCTACCTCGTACAGGAAGAAGGAGTCTGCCCTCTACACAGCACAGGCATGCCAGGAATGGATCAGTAATCAAAAGACAATGGCCTCTGTGGTTAGCCTTCTCACACCCTCCGACTATTTCTCTAAGGCTCATGGCACAGCACACGAATCAGCCTGTTCTCTAAGAAGTGTGTATGCTCTCCTTGGAGAACAGTCTGAGCACCTCTCCTCCAGTAGGCAGAAGCAGAACGGCACATTTCCTAGCATGATTTTTTTTTTAGATGAAATGAGGGGGCCACTGAACACCCTCCTGATGGTCTGCTGTGGCCTGGAATGGCACAATTAGACACGCATCCCCATGGCTTGGTACTTCCTCCCATGTCAAAATAGAAGCATGTCTGGTAGCCTGTGCTCAGACCCCTGTCAGTCATTTGCACCTTCTACCAGTTGCTTCTACCAAAGCACCTTCGACCTTCTACTTCAGGATTTGCTGTCTGAGAGAAGAAACATGGAAGTATTCCCAAGAGAATTCCAACTCCAAGGTCAACTCCTCTCCACCTCAGTTCTCCCCAGGGATTTTGGCCCTACCCTATGGGGCCCCTATGTTAAATTTTAGTGATGCTGTGTTATCCTTCATCATGGATACTTTTGTTGGGCTCTCCTTCCTAGCTCCCTCCACTGCTTCTCTTCCTTCATTCACGGCCTTTCATCCCTGCTCTGCTCCTTCCATCCCAAGCCTGCAATTTTGTTTGTTTGTTTACTGTTTGTTGTGAATCTTCTGATGCCTGTTGCCTAGTCTTGACACCTCATGATCTCACCAGCTGGTGTGCTTCTTCCATGTGGGCTTGTTGCTTCACTGTTGGATAACTGCTTGTTTAACTTCAAGCCTTTAAGACCCCCAGACACTATATCTTTTAATAGCCAGGCACCATCCTCTGTCTACACCACATCTGATTAATGCACCCATTTTGTCTTCAGCGATTATGTAGGGGGGTGGTGAGCAACACAGAATGCCAATTTGTTAGAACAATGTGTTCTTGTATTGAGAGGACGTATTAGCCAAGGCTCAAGGCCCATCTGCAGCTTCAGTGTATTGCCTTATACATATATGTACATAGGCCTATACCACTATTGTTATGGATTAATGTATTTGCATAAGTGAACACCTCTGTTAATCTCCCTATCTATGCCTTTGCTTCCTATAGCTTGCCTCTGTTTCCTTTTGTCTCTATTATGCTGTAGTATGTCTGCAACCTAGCAGCCTGATCTGTTTGTCAAAGTCGAATGGAAATCCTATGATTTTCAAACAATAATTCAAAGTGAGCCGTGGTGTGTTGGTGTCTCCAAATGTCTAGGAGTGCATGCAAAACCTGCAGACCCCAGATTTCCTAACAGAAACCTCTGGGAATGTGGCCTGGAACCCAAGAGTTGAGAAGTAGTCCTGGTGTGTCTCATGTACACTACAACATTTGAGAGTGACTACCTTACGGGTTAAGCCGAGACCCCACCCTAACTATTGCAACAAATGATAGGAACGTATTTACTGGCCCTATAATGGATAGTTTTAACAGCAAAAGGTGCTTTCTCCAATGGCCTTGGAGGCCCAAGGAGGCGGCTTGCCTGAAGGCTCACAGCTGGCTGGTGATAGAGGCAGAAGCAAGATCAGTGCTTCTGGGCTGGATCCATTGTGGTCTTCACTGCGCTGTGAGACCCTCCAACGACCCTCAGCCCTACCTCCATAAGGGTTCACACTTCCAACAAAGGACAACAGCAACTCAAGAGCCCTAGAGCCTTCAAGCAAAAAGAACAAAAGACGTGTGTATGTGTATGTGTGTGTGTACTGACACACATGTGTGTTAAAGAGAAAGAGAGTGAGAGAAAGGAAGGAAAGAGAAAGAATAAATCTCCCTTTTCTTCTGTGTCTATTACACTTCCTGCTATTTTCAAATTCACCATAGAGGTTAGATGCCCGATAAATTCATTGTGAATTCATGAAAATACAACTTCAAGTTAGTATGTATAATCATAATTAAATTCTATTACAGGGGAGGAATTTAAATGACTAATGGGATTTTTTTTATATACTGAGATTTGATCTATATGTCGATTTGAGTATCTTATGTGCTTCGTTATAGTTGGGAATGGTTCTATCAAGTTTCCTGTTTCCACCTGATAAAAGATTTTTGGACCAAGAGAATCCTTTCAAACATTAGCCATTATTTGACAGAGAAATGGATTTAATAATGCTTCATGAAGAGTATAGTTGAAAGAGTATAGCTGAATGCCAGCAGATTTGAAGTTCCAGCCCCAACAGCAAACTATGCAGCCATGGAGGATGTATTCATCCCCGGCCTCGACACCCTTGCTTGGCACCAAAGAAAGGAAGAGCATGGGAGTGTCTCCCACCTGTGTTCCACAGAGCTGCACTCCTCGGCACATACATGGGCAAGGAGTCCTCTGCCACATGCTCTCTTGAAGCGTCCTGAGATGTATTCTTAAAACAAAAGCTCCAAGAGGTCCTAGGGAGGGGGAAATCCTGTTTAATTGCTCTCAACCTGCTTATCCTAAAACAATGTCACTTTTTCCTTCATGAAAGCACTTACTGCGCACCTGCTTCATACCAGGCACTGTTCTAGAGGAAGGGGATTCAGCAGCGAACAGAATATACAGAAACCCATTCCCTCAATTAACTAGCATCTTAGTGGGGCCAGGGGGCATTCCACAAACAAAATGCAAGCTCTTTAAGCATATAGCAGATTGGATGATGGCAAGAGTGAGGGAAATTAATCAGGGATGTGTTTGGGGCCAGGGAGGAGGTATCAATCAGAGAACAAAGCATTCTTTCAGAATCATTCTTATTAATATCTCCAGGCCTGACATTCTGAAACAGCAACAATAACAAAACCCCACCTGACCTAGGAGCCTCAGTACTGCAAGGTCACTGAGGCTATCTGTGCCTAAAATCCTCCGTGGCTCTATGAATGGTCACGCCTCCATAGCTGATCATCAGTCAAAGGAGACGCCCACGAGATCAACATGCCAGTATCACTCATCTGCTCCCCCTTTGTGAACCCAACTAGGTTAGGGGGTATTGGGGTATACAAAGGGAGAAGCCATTGCCCTGCGAGCTGAGACGCTTGCTAGAAGAAAGGACTGGGTCTGAGGTCTGTGTGAGCACTGAGTGGCTCACATGAAAGCTCTGACACAGAGAATCTGGACGTTTGCCATGTGATGTTCATTTTGCCTCTGGTCGCTTCACCGCTGTGGGCCTCGATTTTCTTACACATGAAATGCAGGCACAGAACCCTTGCATGCGCGAAACGCTCCTCTAGATAAATCCAAAAGTATCGCTACCAGGGTCCCACTCCATACATGTATGGATTTATTTCAAGAAAAGTGTGTTTCATTGCGTCTCTGTGACCAGTAGGTGGCTATGGACAAAGTCACTCAGCAATGCCCTGTTTAGTTTCATTAGGGTGCTTTCACATGCGAGGTGGGGGGCATTTAAAGCAGTGCTTCTGGGGGATCTGCTGTGTCAGTTACATTCCAGGCCAGCTTGAAAGCTTCTATCTTGAGGGACTTCAACGGGGTAATCTGAACAGATCTTCTCAAAGGACACACGATGCTCACAGGAGCTTATTAAGAATAAACCTTAAGACGGAAAATGGCACCAGTGAGAAAAATGCCAGGAGGCTGGAGTCCAGGAGCGTTTGTCCATCAAGGCCACGTGCTTGCTCATTCAAAGGGCTGACTCCAGCCACCCTACAGCCCTCCGCTTTCCCCTTCAGACTGCTTTTTGCTCCCCAAACTCTACGAACATTGAGAAGGAACACAATGTGAGTTCCTGCAGGATGCCCAACTGCTGAGATGTGGACTGAAGAGCGGAGAAGGGCTGGAGCAACGGAAACACTGTGCTCGGGAGCGTACAGACCTCGATGGAGGATGTGTTGAGAAACAATAGCCTCGCATTTTGATATGTTTGCTTAAGAAAGGTTTCTGTGATTTTCTAGCAATACTTTGTGACTTAGCTTCATGTTTGTGAGAGTGATGTATTCGTTCCCTTGACAAAATTTATTGAGTTTCCAGTGCTTGGCTCTGAAAGCAAGATAAATCATCCAAGATGCCTTCTATAAAAACAACAACACACCTGTCATGTAGGAAAACTCTCATGTAGGAATTCCCTTGGATAGCTTTACTGAGCACTTACTATGTGCCGAGAACTTGTCTTAGTGCTTCGCACATCGACCGTTTAAGTAAGTAGTATTATTAACCCCAATCATGGCGATCAGAATTCTAAAATGCCCTCCAGTGACTCCCCTTTGAGACCACCCCATCCTGTTGACTGAGTGGGACCTGCGACTATGTTGGGCATCACATCTGTAATTATGTCAGCTTGCATGGCAAAGGAGATTCTAGAGCTGTAACTAAGGTCGCTAATCAGTTGCCCTACAGAGAGGGAGTATATTCTGGGTGATCTTAGCCTAATTAGAGGAGCCCTTAAAAGATCCTGGGCTCTTCCTGAAGAGGTACCCAGAGCCTGTGAGGGATTTGAAGTAAGGGAGGCAGCCCATTGCTGACTTTGAAGATGAAGAGGACCACATGGTGTGGAGTCATGGGTAGACCCAGCATTTAGGAACTAAAACACACTCCTGGCCTACTACCTGCAAGAAGACAGGGCCTCAGCTTGACAACCTTAAAGAACTAGATTCTGTCAGCTCAACTCGAATGTATGTGGAAAGGGATTCTTCCCCAGTCAAAGCTTCAGGTGAGCACACAGCTCAGTTAACACCTGAGCAGAGAACCGGGCCATCTGGTGTCCAGACTCCTGGTCTACGAACTATGAGTTAATAAATGGCTATTGTTTTCCATTGTTCTGTTTGTGGCAAATTATTTTGATACAATGAAAAATGAATATACTGTATTTTTATACAGCTAACCCAGGCTTGGTACATTTTTGTATATTGTCCAATCCCTATGCATTTGTTTCATAAGCATGCTATATCAATATTTTTTACATGTTGCTGACTTCAACTTATTTTTTTCCTTGCCCACTGGATTCCGTGTTAAATAGTTGTCTTGGTGCTTGTGGATGTGGAGGTCTGGTTCCTGGCAGCCACTTCACCAGCATACTCTTGGGTTTCTAAAGCAGCTCCTTTCTGAGCAAGATTTCCTCCCTGCTCTGCACACTGCTTTCTCCGGGGCAGAATGACATGGTTTTTTCTGACCGAAACAGCCCTTGCCAGGGTATCTGGCTCCAGCTCAGGGGATATGCGTCTGTGCACTGAGGCCACTCAGAGCAGCTCCCCAAAGTCACCCACATTCTGCCCTGATTCATGGGCCATGTGAAACTGTTAGGGGAGTGTGAGAGGCATGGGGTCACACATCCCTTGCACAGAAGAGATGCATCCCACTGGCTGCTTGGGGGTCCCACCTGGGACCAGTTCGTGCTTGGCAGCCTAGGTACAGATAGCAACTCCTCCCTCCTCCCTTCTTAGTCCCAGACACAAAGAGGCCCAGAGCAAATGCACAGTTAAAAGGCTTGTTTGCAATCTACCAGAGGATTATGAAGCTCAACCCGACTTCTTGGCCATGGCTTAGACCTTTGTTATATAAACATAATGAAAAGTAACACTTTTGGAATAGTGAGCAAGTGTGAAGAGGGCCAAAATGCTCTTCAGGAAATGTCATGAGACTTCGGCAGTATATGTGTGGGTGCACCATGCCTGAACATTTTAAACCAAATTTCATCATTTTCACATGTTACTTGTGTGTGTGTGTTACTTGTGAAAAATACGGTGCACACTTGGAAAACAAAAAGGCATAGAAATGTAAATATCTTGAGTAAGAGCACGCAGTCAGCACAGGCCAGGGGCCGGATCCGGAATCCACATGTACCCTCTGAGTCTGCATTTGCACCCTTACTTTATGGTCTGCTCAGCTGCAGGAGGAACCAGATCAGCAGTCCCGAACCGGAGTACAATTTACTAAGCCCAGCACTTGAAGTTAGTGGATAAAAATAGTAATGGCTATCGACTCGATCAGGGGAATAAATCAGTGGTGTGCTCTCTATGCTGTCCTACAGGGTTGCAATGAGCTGGAATCGACTCGATGGCAGTGAGTTTGGGTCGGGGCTGGTGCTTCAGCCAGATTGCCTAGCCTCTGTTCAGAGCTGGCTGGTGAATCTTAAGGCCCTTTAGGAGCTAACTGTTAAACTATTGGAATCTTGAAATCATCCATGGCAGGGTAACTTAACTCGTAGAAAATGGAAAACACTATAAAGCAGAGCATCTTCTTCTGTTTTTTACTTTTTTTCTTTCCTGTCTTGGAGAGCAGGCTTTCAGTAAACAATTAGTATCAATGATTCCTGGGGTGCAGATGAACTTACAGCAAGTGTTAGAACTCAGAAAAAAGGGGGGATCATTGTGCGAGGAGGTCCGTGCAGATCACCAGCAGCATGTACATCAGAGGCCCTTTCACGTCCCTGAAATCTAACAGCGAGTGTGGGAAGAGCATTTCAGAGGGGCAAGCACATGTGGAGAGTGGCTCCAAGGTGGGAAGCATGTTGTGTGTGTGAGCTCCTGGAGCAGAGGGTCATGCTGGGCCCATCATTCTCCATCATGAGATGCTGGCACAGGCTGGTGCCCTGAGAGCAGTGAGCTCTCCATGGGAGGGGCTTGGATGGATCCCAGGCATGTACCAGATGGGGCAGGGAGGTGAGGTGCTCACAACTGTCCATCAATGTGACCCAGAGGCCCAGGGCCCGGTACACTGGAATGAGAAGGTAGGGCTCAGGGCCCATCAGAAAAGCAGCCTGATAATATGAACACAGCTTGAGATCAAGTTCAGATCTGCTGGTTCTGGAGCAGAGCTAGCGACTTAATAGAACAGGCACATTCACTGGACAAAGGAGGCGAGAGCTGCCTGAAGGAGGACTGGTTTTCATCTTATTTCTCAGGAAGCCCACCAGTAGGAAACTTACACATGTATCAGGCCATTCCCTCAGAGTTCTCCACACCTCACCTCCCTGCCATCAAGTCCATGATGAGTCACCGCCGCCCCACTGTGGGTGTCCAAGACTGTCGTGATTCCTAGAGTAGAAAGCCCATAGTCACTGCCATGAAGTGTCAAAAACCAAGCAAACATGTCACCTAGGTGTGCTGGGCATCGGATACAATCAAAACATGTATCCATATATTGTATATGCACCCCTTTCGTACCTCTTCAGATCCTCTCAATCTGAACTGCTACAACTGATTTTCCCTGAGAACAACTGACCGCCCCTCCCCAGGCAGCATCACTTCTCGCTCATTTGAGGTCTTCTCTGTGGACACTGTGGCTTGGGACCCATCAGAGACACACCTGGAAGTGTAAGGGAGTTACTATCCTGTAACTTATCTGCCAATAGCAGGTAAGCAGGTGAGTAAAAGTGCTTCTCCTTTGTCCCCCTATGGATGATCTTGAGAGGCACCGTATACAGCTTCTCAGACTGTCCAGTGAACTCAAGCACACTGCGTCTCCATATTAGACACCAGCTAATTCTTTCCATGCTTTGTTCTCCCTTTGCCTCACTCCTGCTCCCTCTGCCGCACATCTGCATGAAGTATTTGACCTGTCTCTGCTCTCTAGGGGACCTGGGGTGAGACATGCACTATCTGGCATTCTTATAGGCACAGGCAGGAACCATGGAGAGCTTCCTGACCTGTGTAACAGGAACGGAGGCTCTTTGGAGCATACATGGACTGAGCAGTGGTCCCCAGACAGCTTGAGGTTCTGAGCCTTGGGATCTGTGAGTGTGCCGTGGCAAGGAGGCCTTCACAGTTTTAGGGATTAGAGATGGGGAGACTACCCTGGATTATCCAGGTGAATCCTAAAAGTACTCCCCGGGTTCTATAGGAGAGGCCCAAAGAGTTGGGATACAGAAGGAGAGGTGATATGGAGGCAGAGACTGAAGTGATCTAGTCAGGAACCACAGAATGCCAAGACATGCCCTTAGCTTCTACAAGTTGTCGGAAAGGGCAAATACCAGATGCCCATTGTAGGCTCCAAAAGGCTCCAAAAGAACAAACCCTGCTGCCACTTTGACTCCATCCCAGGAAGACTCCTTTCAAACGTCTGATCTCCAGACCTGTCAGAAATAGATTGGCATTATTTTAAGCTACTGCAGTGGTGGCAAAGTGTTACATTATCCATAGGAAACGAATAACAACTTCCTGTAATCTCAGTTCCTGTGCCTACTGCTGCTTTCCTGTCTGCCTACAATAGCATTCCCTTTCCCACGTGTCTTCCTAACAGGATCGCAGGTCCTGCTTCATAAAACGCATTCACTTTAGCGCCCACAGTTTTTCTCAGAATTACCATCATCCCATTCGATAACGGAGTGCATACGCCAGTTCGTAACAGAAGTAAAGGGGAAAGATAGTTTAAAAGACAAAAAGCAAAGTAGGATATTGTCTATAAAATATTTAAGCGTCAAATCACCACCCGTTGCTCAACTCTGTCTGTGTAAGTGGTCACTGCAAGCCAAACAAAAGGTACCCAACTTTCCTGAAGATGGCGGTGAACACATGAAAGTAGCCCAGCCGCTGACTGGTCCTGGTGGCTCCGAACAGTCACTCTGGGTTTAGTTTTCTCTTCTCTGAAAAGAAACAGTTACCCTGTGATGGCTTTTGACACCTTCTCAAGTCTTAACTTGCCACATGACTCTTCTGGAGAATGCACAGTTACATTGTAAGCCAACTGTGTTAGGCCAGGTTGACTAGAGAACCCATCCAGTGGCATTCGTACATGAACAAGAGCTTTGAGGAAACAGCTTTATATCCAAAAGTAATTATATACCAAGAACAAGTCCCAGTCCAGTCAGACTCTAGTCCATAAGTCTGACACTAGCGCATCAGTCCCTCTTCAGACGCATGCAGCCACATGCAATGATGCGGAATGCAGGAAGATCACAGGCCACTGTGTGCAGAGTCATGTGGGTGCAACATTGACGGAAACACGGCTGGGCCCTGGCAGCACCCAGGCTGCCCAGCTATCAAGAAGGTGAAGCGGGTGGGGGGGAGCGTACAGAGAGAGAGAGAAGGACACCCTCCCTAGGAGACAGCCTCAGGCTGCAACCTGATTGACAGGCTTGACCCCACCCCTAGCCAGGAGTATGTAGTTGACATAAAATCGTCTGACTACCACTTGAACTGTTATTATTTCTACAGAGCAAGGGAGGAGCAGAGCCCTGAGTAAACCACGGCAGCAAGCGTCAGCACTGGCTTGAGTGCAAACCATACTGCACCTCGAAGGCCCCTCTGTAACCGCTCATAGGTCCACTAGCCCAAGCTTCCTGCTCTTGCCCCGCTCCCCCTCTGCCTCAAATACACCTCTGTTCGTGAAAACGCCCTCCACGGAATCAACCAGTCTGTCTCTCTTTCTCTTTGTCTGATAGACTTTATTGCTTAGAATTACAGAAATCCCCATCCACCTCCTACACTCGATTTCCCCTAGGCTAAACATCTTAGAGTTAGAATCCACTCTAATGTAGTGTTTTGCTTTGTACATGAGCAGTGCGTATTAATGAACCAATATTGATGCATGATTAGAACTAATGCCCACACCTTAAAGAGTCCTCATCCCGGTGTGGGTTAAGCATTTGGCTGCCACCTGAGAGGTCAGCTATGTGAAGCCCCCTGCCATCCTGAAAGAGAAAAAGTCTACTTCCTTGACGATTTACAGCCTTAGAAACGTGCAGGGCAGTTCCACGCTGTCCCACAGGGTTTCTGGGGTCAGAACTGACCCCAGCTTTTCTTAGTTGTTGCCTAGTGTTGCCTATTCCAGGGCCCCACCCAGGACATTGCATTACGTTTAGCTGTCACGCTTCCTTTGGCCTCCTCTTGGCTGTGACAGTTTCCTTTGTTTTTGATGATGTGGACAGTATTTAGGAGTACTACTTAGAGATTGTAAGCTATGACCTTATTGGAATTTTTCTGATAAATTTCTCATGATTAGACAGAGGTAATGGGGTTGGAGCAGAAGGACCACCAAGGTAAAACGTCTATTTTATCACATCATATCATAGGTGCACACTATTAGCATGACTTATGACTGTTGATGCTGAAGTGATCACCTGGCTGAAGTCAGGTTTCTTCCTGGTGAAGTTACTCTTCCTCCATCTCCTCTCCATTGTACTGTGCTACAAAGGAGTAGTCGCCATGCACAGCTCACACCTGAGTGCAGAGTTAAATTCCCTTTCTGTAAGGGGGGAATATCCACATTGGTTATTTTGAATTTGGCATAAATGGGTCAGTTCTCCTCATTTATTGATTTATTCTATTGCTAATATGCATGATTCATGAATATTTATTTTATACTTTAAGTCGTAATCCCAAAGCACTTCATTAATTATGTTGCTAAATTGTTCTAGCTTTGGCCATTGGGAAATCTTTCCATTAGCTCTTGTGCATCTTTGGCATATCATCCTAAATTCATGTCAAGTAATTTATGACTATTGTTGAAATCTTGCATCTTTTCAATAATACTAATGTAAATCTATTTCATAAACAATTATGTCATTCTCTAACTTCCCAACTCTAGGGTGAGATCCTTGCACCCTCCCAGCACTGAGGACAGGAGCTCCGCCCAATGTCCGCACATGATATGTTGAATTAAGCGCACAACCATCAGAGCTGGGGGTCAGAATGACTACATCTAGAACTCAAAATTGCATAATCTCATGAAGTGCTATGATGTTCAATGAATTTTTCTAATTCCACTCCTGAACCTAAGACCCGTATGTAACTGATTTCCTTTGTGTGTGTGAGGGGGGGTGGTGCATGGGGGTGGACAGTGTGTGTGTGTGTGTGTGTGTGACAGAGAGAGAGAGAGAGAAATGAACTTGGCAAAGTGTGTTAGACCGGGTTGACTAGAGAAACAAATCCAGAGAAACTCGTGTGTATAAGAAAGATATTTATATAAATTGTAATTGTATATTAAGAAAACATCCCAGCCCAGTCCAGATCAAGTCCACTAACCCAACATTAGCCCATATGCCCAATACCAGTCTATAAATTCCTCATCAGACTTACACAACACATGCAATGATGCTGAATGCAGGAAGATCACAGGCCAGTGGATGGAAAGTCTTGTGGATCCAGTTTCAGTGGAAGCATCTCAGCCCTTGTGTGGGTCTCCACATAGCTCCTGCAGATTCAGGACTCTGACTCAAGCAATGTAGCTCCATGTGGCTTGGCAACAGGAATGTCTCACAGGGAGAATGTGTGTCCTGCCTCCAGGGACGAAGACAGGAGTTCCCAGAATCCTCAGGAGAAGGCCACGCCCACACAGAGGCCTCATTGGCTATGACCTGATTAACAGGCTAGACTCCACCCCTTCGCCAGTTGACAGATTATGTAAATACCACAGAAAGATAAGGGAAGGCATATGGCCCATGGGGCTAACGTTCTTCATGAGAAAGTGAGAAAATACCTAATTAAAGATGTTTTTAGAAAGTTAAGATTGTGAAACTAAAACTGGATCTTTGTCCACTAAATGAGCTTTATTTTAAAAGCAGGAACATGCACGTACTGGGAATAAGTAAAACAAGACCAAATTTTCATTTGCTGTCTCTTCCTATACATCAAAGTCACAGTGATGATTAAGGTGAAGAGCCTTGTAGTCAAGGCAATGAAAGGCTTATGGCTTCTCGCCATTCCAGTGAGGGTACCATGCACTCTGATAGTAGAGACAGGCAGAAAGGAGCAGGTGTCTTTTTGGCAGCCAGATCATCCCAAGACACTGGTTAGATCTCGCATAGTCAGAGGAAGAGATCTCAGTAAGGAAAACAGTAAGGCTGCCAGCTACCTCGAACTTCCCTGGGGAAACCACTGAGCCCTTTTGTCCATGGGAGTCAGTGAACACAGAAGAAACATTATAGGTTGGGTTTAGACTGCTACAATAAAGCAACTATCACAATAAAGCGAGTTGTGTGTTTGGGGGATTTGATGTGCGTAACAAAGTAATGTTTATACTGTACCATAGTCTATTGTCTCATAGAGTCTCTTGTCTCGTGGAGTCTCTTGTCTCATAGAGTCTCTTGTCTCATAGAGTCTCTTGTCTTATAGTCCCCTAGAGAACTGCCCCTGTGGGTCTCTGAGATGGTAACTCTATATGGAGCAGAAAGCTTTCCCTTTCTCCCGTGGAGCTGCTGATGGTTTTGAACTGCTGTCCTTCTGGTAAGCAGTCTAGTGCATAACCACTACACCACCATGGGTGGGCATCAACTCCAGGACTGGAATTTTGGTTTATCAGTGAATTGCACTTCATTGTATTACGCAGCAATTGCATTTTTTAAGTAAATTGGCATTTTGTGAGAGTCAAGCAAGTCCATCAGACTCATTTTCCAACAGCATGGGCTCACTTCATGTCTCCATGTCACATTTTGGTAATTCTCACAATATTTCAACCTTTTTCATAAAGCTATTGAACACTTAATAGACTGCCGAACCAAAGCCCAAATCCCTGCCGTCAATTTAGTGCCAACTCGTGGCGGTGTAGTTGTGCCTCTACTCACAACAAACTCGCTCTTGTGGAGTCAATTCCAGCTTATAGCAAGTAGAATGGCCTCCCTAGGAATTTATGAAACTGTACATCTTTAATGGAGTTGACAGCCTCATCTTTTCCCCTTGAGGGGCTGAGGATTCGAACTGCAGACCTTTCATTTAGCAGCCCAATGTGTAACCTACCATGCCACCAAGGTCCCTGCATGCATTCACACCTTCCTAACAGTTGGCCAAGTGCATCAATTTCTGGCAGCATGGTGGGCTAGCAAACCTGAATAACCACCTTACAGAAAATAACAAAAACAGGTAGCTATAGCTGTTTTTAGAATATCTTGGGATACATCCAAGAACTTTAAAAAACCTAAGAATGCCTCTGAAAAGAAAGTCCTTTGTATTCAGACAAGCAGCCATCTAAGTGAGGTGGCAACTCAGACCTCATGGCAGAAGCGCACCAGCCTGTGTGATCCAAAGATGACAAATTAAAAAATCCAAATACAGTGAAGGTATCAGATCCTAAAATTGTGAGCACCTACTCTGTAGCAGACTATAGAGGACAGCAGGAGGCCAAAATCTACCTGCAGAGAACCTATTCTATTCAGATTAAGCCTCTGGCAGGGTCCCGTTAGTCACAGGAGAGGAAGGAGAGCAACCTTAATATCAGACAGAGATTATTGTGAACTTATTTATGGTGAATAAAACTATGATATAATATGATGCCTGGATACATTGTGTTTATTCCTGGTCAGAAATTTTCACTCTGGCTTATTGTAATATTGCTGGTAGCCTTTTCCTTTTATTCTGTTTGGTTTTTTATTTTGTAACTGTTAAGTTTCCCAGTTTATGAAGCACAGAGGGGTGGATGTATAAATACTACAACTGATACAATAGCTTATCAGGGATAGGGGGGAGGTTGAAGGGAATTGGGGAGCAAATAAGGAATAAGGAGATTTAACTATAGTAGTTTAGGATATGTGAATTTTATATCAACAAAACTATTGGGTGGGGGGGGGAGAATCAAAGGAAACAAAGCCTAAAGGGAGAGATGAGCAGAGTCCTGAAATTGACTTTCTCTTTAAGAACATGTACCTACTCCAGGTAATCATAAATTCCAGGTGGTATACTTGAAAAGAGATGGACATAAGTCAGGGAGTGCACACGTTAGGAATACTAACAGAAGCCCCTGCAGAAATCCAGAAGCCAAGAAAAGTATAGCCCATATAAAGGGAGAACTAGCTATTGCCTCCCCTGGGAACAGAAAGGAATATCAGTGGTCTCAACCTTTAATGTTGGGTAAAGGAAAAACTCTCCTCTGGAAATTTGCATATATAAGCCAACTCTAACAAGTGTTTGAAGTTCAAATTCATACTACCAGAGCAGTCTAAAAAGCCTAAATTAAATATTATTTATAAAGGAAACTCAGGTTGGTAGTATTTACAATCAACTGACAGAAAAATATCCATATCTTCTCTAGAAGAACCTGTTAATTTTATACACCAACTTGGATAGGCTACAGACTCCCATTGTTTGGGAAAACACTAGTAAAGGTGCTGTTATGAAGTAATGCCCGAGCCTATTGCTGAAATCACGGTGCCAGTCCATCTCCTTCGCAGTTTGTCTCTTTTTCACTGACCCTCTCTTACCAAACAAGTCTCCAAGGACTGCCCTATCTTTCTAAAGTGTTCAAAGAGCCTGAGACAGTCTTCAATCTTGATTCTAAGAGCCATTCTGACTTTACTTCCTCAAAAACAGACTAATTTGTTCTTCTGAAAGTCCATTGTACTTTCAATATTCTTTGACAACAAGGTAACTCAAATGCATTGATTTTTCTACAGTCTTCCTGATTCGTTGTCCAGCTCTCACATGCATATGATGGGACTGGCTCTTTGCTCTTTTATACGTTTAGAGAGTTCTTGAATAGCAGATTTCCCCAAAAAGTAGTTTGATTGATTTCTTGACTGCTGCCTCCAGGAGAATTGATTACACATTCATGTTCTCTCTCTCTCTCTCTCTCTCTGTGCACATCTGACATCTTACTAGTTCAATTCCTTTAAAGAACCCTGCTTCAGAACCCATCTTTGACATGGGTCTCAAATAATTCTTGCAGAACTATTTCAAAGAATGTTAGCTCTAGATTAAAAAGAAACAAAATCAAACAAACAAAAAGCACTAAAAAACACAGGGAAACAAGGCATCATCTGTGAGAACTAGATTAATAATACCAGTGTAAACTTTAAATGTGGTAGTTATTAGGTACATGTTGCAAAACAAGTCTGCTAACTAGGTTTAAAGAAATAAAATCAAGGGTTATAAATTGAACAAGGAGTAAGGAATTGTTTAAAATAATCAGGCAGACTTGGAAAAGCATAAAATAGCATTTTCAGAAATAAAATATCGTCATTAAAAATGTAAATTGTTCTACCAGAAACATGGTAGACTAGATACCTGAGCCAACTTCCCCCTAAATCTAACTGAAGATGTGCGATCAGGCTTTTGACTACTCTTGCATGCATTCTTGAACTAGTGAAGGTGTAAGGGAACATCAGGTCAATGTGCTGCATCAGTCCTAGAGCAGTCCATGGAGGTCAAGCCATTGTAAGGACTGAGAATCAGAAATAAGTTCCAGGGCCCGACCTACTTAGGTAGCCTAATGGGAAACTCTGCATAAAGTCAGGATCACAGAGGGCCACCTTCTCAATATACACCTCAGATAAAATCTATTGTGCAAAACTCCTGATTTTCATGAAGGTGGAAGGAATGTGTTCCTCTCACCAGCATAGCTCACACAGGAACTACTACTGAGAAGGTCCCCAACCCTCAGCCCAGTAATAAAAATGGTCCCCAAACTGACATAAGCTGATGAAAACTCTCTACCAGGAAATCTATCTCCAGCATACACATCAAAATTTCAAAGATAAAGTATTGAATAATAGAAAGAGCTTTCTATTTTAAATAATAAGTAAAATACATTCAATTAACATGAAAGTAGTCATCAGGCTAGAAATCCTGGAAGAAGAAAAAAACGGCAACAAGAGAAAACTTAAAAATATATTACAAGTTGGAACAATCAGAATTAAAATAGAAAATATGAATACTAAGTGTCAAGAAGTAGAGTATAGATATGGGGGAGGGGGACCAAGAAAAAACTGTAGGGGCAAAAAGAAAATAGAATCCCCAGAAGTGAAAAGTACTTCCAAAGAAACACACCAGTCTGTGTGATCCACGATTGTAAGTGATAAAATCCAAATCCAAAGGAGGGAATAGTATGAGTTTAAATGCTCAGCACCTGGTTTGCAGAAGGCCGTGGATGACACTGGAAACTCCAAATCCATTTGCAAAGTCCCCACGTGGATTAAGCCTCCAGGGAACCCCCTCTGGCCATAGCCCAGGGACCTGCAGAGCCTTGCTGTCATACAGAGCATTGTAAAGTTGATTATGGCAGATAGAGTTAGGCTAAAATGTAATACCTTATCATTTGATATCCCATTTAAAGTTGTTTCAGTTTTTAATAGCTTCTGCTTTCTTTCAATTGAGATGTTTCTGTTTTGTTTGGCTGTTATTATTGGGGGTTTGTTGTTAGTGTTGTTTCTTGTGTGACTGTGTCAGTATGAAATCCAGGATAGAAAAAACTATAGGCAATAACGTGATCAATGACCTAGGGTCATGAGGGGAGGTGGGTTGAGGGGAAATGGGGAGCTACCATCAATGAGAAAGAAGGAAATGTTCTAAAGCTGGTTGTGGTAATGATTGCACAACTTTTCTTAATGTGATCGACTATTAAATTGTATGATATGAGGGGGATAAAACACTATTTCCAAGTCAACTTGACAGAAACTAACACCAGGATGAAAAAAAATTCAAATGGATTATCCATTTCAATGTGAATAGAAAAAGGACATCTCTTCATAAGCTGAGTCACAAAGGATTCCCCAAATGAAATTCCAAATGGTATTAGTCATAAAACACAATCGAAATATATAACTACACTAAAATTATGAATTTCTGTTCCTCAACTGAATCTTTAAGAAAAGCCTGAAAGAAAACCACACTGAGAGTAGTCATTTGCATGATAAAAAACAGACAAGGGATTATATCTGGAATAGCTATAGTACTCTACATATATAAATAGAAAAAATAATTTTAAATAAATCAAAAAGTCACAGAGTAAGCATGAATGGCTGAGATATATGATAGGCTCAAAAACATTAACAATCTATAAAATGAACATTAAAATTACACTGAGAAGTATTTTCGCTCTAAAAGTTCCTGTGGAGTAGAGTGATAAAGTAGAGCTATGCTCCACAGGCTTTTCAATGGATGATTTTCAGCTTTCTTCTGAGATACTGCTTGGTGCGCGCAGACCAAATCTTTTCATTGGCAGCCTAATGTGCTAGCCATTTGCCCCACTCAGAGGTCTCTTGAACTAATAGAATATGTATACTTAACAATTATAAAATATAAAATGCAAATGGCATGTAAAACCACATTGGAAAATAAGTTGTCAATTATAACTGAAAATACATATTCTCTATGATGTCACAATTCCATTCAAATATACCCAGGGCTTTTAAAATCTTTTGAGTTTTACCTCCAGTAAAAATTTGTTGAACAAACAAAAAACATTTTACTTGGAGATTCAGTAATTCATGCACACCTGTGCACACATATACACACTATAGATAACACAACAAATGCTTCCAGAAATAATACTATCCTTTTTCATGAAAAAAGCAATACTTAACCTTGTTTTTTGAGGTACATTCTGGTGCATGGAAGTTTATTTTATTGTTTTAAAATGCTGATCATTAAGTGAGCTACCATTTACATTTTTTAAGATTACACATGTACATGTGCCCCAAAAAACATGTACAAAAATGCCCAGGGAGCCATTATTTTCTAATGGCCACAAATCAGGGACAATATGCATAAATAGTATAATAGATAAAAATATTGCATTTGATTTTACATTGTAATACTCTTCATTGAAGATGAATACATGCAGTCACATGCAACTACAGAAATCAATCTTGGGAAGATAAATATTGAGTGAAAAAAGTCTTCAAAGAATATATGTGCAGAATATATACATATAATGTCCTATTATTGCCTATGATAAACTATCCTACGATTTGAACGTCATATCATGACATATGTTCAAAGACCTTGCTAATTTAGATGGCAAGGAGGTGATTAAATTGAGACGGTCTGTTTATAAATTAGCAAATACAAGAGGAACAGAGGTCCTGAAATGGAATCCTCAAAGGATCCCCGCTACCCCAGAGGCTTCCTGCTCTGTGCACTCCATAAGAGGCGCCACCAAGGCTCCCTTGAACCCCTGTAGGGAAGTCAATTAAATGTGTAGGATTTGCTTTCTCTGGTTGAAAGGGAATAAACCTTATCAGAGTCTTTTTGAAGTGTAGCAATACTTAGAAAGTGACTTGTCACCTAGTAAAGCTTAATGCAAATGTAACCTGGTCATCCAGCAGTGGCCCCGAGATATTAGGACTCCCTGTAAACATGTTTCTGGGTCCTTTCCTTCCAGAGACCTCTAAGGCTATGAACCTACCCCTCCACCTCACCTGCCAGAGACTGTTTGAAAACCCCATTATTGGCAGACAAGGTCTTTCATCCCCCAATCAGAGATAAGGCTACAGGAAGCTGTTGACAATAAGTTTCACCTGCCTCACAGGAGCAGCGCAGGACCCGTGCTGCTGAATGAGTGTGAATGAAGACCATGATGGGGTGGAGATACCTGCTTGCCCCAGGGGGCACAGGTAGGTCATGAGCCAGCCCAGCAGTTTCTGAAAAGAAATTGAGAGGACCCCTGGGACTGGAGTGGCTGCAATCCAATCCCATTCTGCACTCGAGGGTGGAATGCTTTCACCTGCACTATTCACCTGATTCCTCCCTTATCCCACAACCAGCAACTAGAGGCTGGAGAATTGACTTCCACCCATGGTCACCCCATGTCAGAGCAGAACTACTCTGCCTCTCTATGGCTTTCTTTCAAGCACATCTGAGTGGATTCAATCTGCCAACCTTCCGGTTACTGGTGGAGTGTTTACCCCACGCTCCTTCTCTAAAACACTGGTGGATCAGGAGGGTCATCCAGCCTGGACCTAGCTGCTCTCAGTGGCCAGGTGGGCCATGAAGGAACACAAGGGCAGGAAGAACCTTCAATGTGACTCTGGTTTTTCTGTGTCTTAGAGGCCAGGACAGAAGAAGAATTATAATAGACCGTCCAGTGCTGACCGTGCAGAGGAAGCCCACAGGGCAACAGCAGGTTGAGACAAACCCCCGACCGAGGTGTCTGAGGTCAGCATTTGTGCTCCAGATGCAAAGGGCCAGGGAGTTAGGACCTAGTTTAGAGCGCTCTAAATGTTTAGGGTCAATGGGATTTTTATTGTAAGTGGACAGCAGCAATGTTGTATTAGGCAGGATTCTCTAGAAAAATAAAACCAGGACACTTACGATTGGGCATACTTAAAAGGGTAGATTTGGACAGCTAGAAGGAATGTAATGGCTAATTAGTCCACACAGCTGTATGGAGGGCTCAGTTCAACTCACTTTTGTGGAACAGTTAATATACTGACGGTCCTTCAACTCACAAAGGCTGCCTATTGTAGTTCAAGGAAGAGTCTTCTCTCAGGCGAAACAGGCAGCAGACAGCAGGATGGAGCAGCGGCAGTCAGAAGTTTGGGTGCTTAGTGAAGCAGGCCCTGATGGGATCTTGAACTCAAGCGATGCACAGCAACATGATCCGCCAGCCTTGAGTTCAAGCGATGTACACACCAGCAGCACAGCAAAGCAGGTCTTGCAGGAACCTGAAGCTCTAGCATCATGAGCCACGGGTTGGCTTGGCTCACAGGTAGTGCACCTTACATTTGAGGCAAAGAACTAGTTCAAGCAGCAGCAAACTAGTCTTATCACCAGGCAGGAAGAGAGACAAGATGTCAGCTACGGAAAGTATTTATCTTGATCGCCCTCTAATCAAGCTGTGACCTGATTGAACCCCACCCCCATGCTCCTATGGAGGCCTAGTTGTCACAATAAAACTAATTATCACACATGTCTGTGTCCAACAAGTCCCTGGGGAGTGTAGAATGCAGAGCCATTGCAAGGGTCAACGAGAGCCAATGAAAAGAGATCACAGTAATAATAAGAAGAAAATAAGAGCCACACTTTCTGTATAATCATGATGTGCCAAATGCTTTCACACATGATTGCCTTCAGTTCTTGCAACTGAAGCATGGGTATCATCCCCTTTCTGCTGAGGAGGGACAGTGGCATTTCTCAAGGTGTTTCAGAATGTTACAGTTCTTCTGATCTCGGGTGCTCTGAATCCAGAGCCTGCTCTCCTAACTACTCTCCTATACTGCCTGTGCAGGACACCAGTCTGTTTCTGTAGTTGACTCTCTAACCTGAGACTGCAGATCCTCGGGCGCTGGGTAGGGTTTCATGGAGCTAGCAGGACAGCATTAAAATAGAGACAGGTCAAGCCTTCTCATGCTGACAGATATTAACACACGTAAGTGACTGGCATTGGTTTGGAGCTGGGCATATAAAATTCAACAATGCAGGCGCAGATCCAATCACCTGTAGCCTACAGTATAGTTCAGTGGTGGTTCAGAGAGCTTCTCAGAAGGGCAGAGAGCTAGACCTGGGAGGAGGGGGTCAGTAGATCTCCTATAAGAACCGGTACCTCATTTAAAACCTGAAGGATAAGTTAATTGGTGTGGTGGGAGGTACAAAGAAGGCATCATTCTAGAAAGAGAAATAAGCTATGCACAGGCCTGGAGAAGAGAGTGAGAAAGGCTTTCGGAAGAGCAGTCTGGGCACTGGGACATGGAGTACAAGGGCAATGAGAGAAGACAATGATCCAACCATTCAAACATGGCAATGATGTTACCAATGTGCCAAAAGAGAAATCTTATTTCCCTTTCAGCAGACAATGGACATCGACTGTATGAATTCAGGGTCTGGAGAAGGTGGGCAGATCTTCTTTCTACTGCACTAAGGCCCCAGAAGCACTCATTCAAGTAAAGATGCATCCAGGGAAATTGGCTAGAGGTTCATGACATAAGAGCCCAGCCCTTGCCTTACACACCTATGTGTCCTTCACTGACACATCCACAGTGGCCCCTTCCAACATGACCAGTGAGCAAGCCCAGAGACCAGTAGGAACAGAACATCTGCCAGCAGTTGGGCTTAAGACTCTCCTCTGAGGGTCAATGCAGTCCATCTCCCTGTCTCCAATCTCTCTTCTTCCAATCCATCCTCCCTTGACTGTCAGAGGGATCTGGTATAAATCATCTTATCATGTAGCTCATTGACTTAAAACTCTTCAAAGCAATGGCTAATAAAACTTCTGGTTCCTTAAGGATGAATCAAGGCAGTTGCACAAATGGTATTCTTATCCATGTACTCTTAACACCTAAAGCTCATTACCAGACACTCTGCCATGGAGGTAACTCTGATTTATATTGACCCTATATAGGGTTTCCAAGGCTTTATTGGAGCTGACATGCTTCTCCTGAGGAACAGGTGGTGTAAGAACCACAAAACTTGCAGTTAGCAGCTCAATGCCTGCACCACCACAGGATATTTTGCTTTTCTATACCTATGAATTCAAAAAGGGAAAAGAGAAATAAAGCTAGTTTCAGTTGATAATGACATATATGAAGCAATAAAAAATTATTAATTAAAAAAACCAACCCTGGAATCGACATCTTTTTAAAAAATCATTTTATTGGGGCTCATAAAATTCTTATCACAAACCATACATAAATCCACTGTGTCAAACACACTTGTACATTTGTTGCCATCATCATTCTCAAAACATTTGCCTTCTACTTGAGCCCTTAATATCAGCTCCTCATTTTCCCCTCCCTCCCACTCTCCTTCCCTCATGAGCCCTTGATAATTCATAAATTGTTATTATTTTGTCATATCGTACACTGTCTGACATATCCCCTCACCCACTTCTCTATTGTCCATCCCTCAGGGAGGAGGTTATATGTAGATTCTTGTAATCGATACATCTTCTCATATTCTGTGTGAGGATATTGGAGATATGCATAAAGCATGCTAGCTGCACACTGAAATGTGACAGTTGGGTCCCAACAAAGCCCTTGTGCCATCCAAATTACTAGCTAAACTAGCCACTCTGTTGAGAATATAATGGACAAACTACAGACAGTTTTAAGTATTTTGTAGAGATTTCTTTGTTTTTTTAAAATGAAAAAGTGAGACTGTTACTTGAAGAAGAAAAACGGTCTGATTTTATTGGCAATAATAAAATTAGAGTTTCCTGGTGGCATGGTGGTTGCATATTGGGCTGCTAACTGCAACATCAGTCATTTGAAACCACCAGCCACTCAACAAGCAAAAGATAGGATTTTCTACTCCCATAAAAAGTTTCAGTTTCAGAAACCCACAGGGGCAGTTCTACCCTGTCCTGTAGGGTCATTAGACTTGGCATAGACTCAATTGCTGTGAGTTTGGCTTGGTTTGGGGAGGGAAATTAGAATTATTTTTGACAGCTTCCCAATATGAATAGACTTTTCTGATGAGCTTGGTAGTGGCACTAATGAATGTGACTGGTTTTTGATACAGTGTAATGATACTGAAACACTGGGAAGATCTGCCTAACTCCTTGAAGAAATGTTTCCTAATGACTCATGATATTGCACAATGTGGATAAGAGTCCCATTCAAAAGACAAAATTGACCAGTGTTGTATTTTATTCAATTTTATTATTTTTAAAATTATTTTAGATTTACAGAAAAGCTGAGCAGATAGGATAGAGTGGCCCTATACCGAATCTCCCTATTATAGGCATCTTACATTAGCATGGCATATTGGTTACAATTAGTAATCAATATTGGAACACTATTATTAAGATCCACACTTTGTCCCAGATCCTTAGCTTTGACCTAGTGTTCTTTTTTCTGTCTGTATACCATCCAGGATATCACATTACGTGTAGTTAGCTTGTCTCTTTAGGGTCTCCTTAGCTACAACCATTTCTCAGACTTCCCTTGTTTTTGATGATCTTGACAATTTTAAGACCTAGTCTGATATTAGGAGCCTGATGGCACTGTAGTTAAATCACTTGGTTGTTCATCAGAGGTCGGTGGTTTGAATCTATTAGCTGCTCTGTGGGAGAAAGGTATGACAGACTCTGTAATGATTTCCACCTTGGAAACATCATGGGGCAGTTCTACTTGTATCTACAGAGTGTTTATGAGTTGGAATTGACTATACAGCAATAACTTTAACAATAATGACGAGGAGCAAGATATGAGACTACTGCCTCCACCATCCAGGCAGGCAGAACTGACACCAAAAGCAAGCGCACACACACACACACACACACACACACACACAACAAAAACATGGCACTTTGCATTCTTGTTTCTCAGATGTGATTCCATGGACACTCTGGAAACTCACAGCATCCATTTGAGATCCCATGACAAGTCTTCTGGATAGCCCTGCAATGTGCAGTAAGTCCCTCCCCTAACTCTCATTTTCTTAAGGTGTTTTGCCTGCACATCCTTTGATTCAAATATGTCAGAGTCCTGTGAAAGGGTTTGTATTTTCTCCAGATTACACTTATTGCATAGCATTGTGCTGAATACCCACGGAGACGATATGGTAGTTGCTGAAGAAGTAAATGAGCCACAGTCTAGAGACTCCTTCTCTTTTAATGGGTGACCAGATGTGATGGGGTGAATGCATTTTTACAGGTGGGAAGGACAAAAAATTTTCTGAAAAGGTGGGCAAGGATGGGATGTTATGGATTGAATTGTAGCCTCTCACAAATACGTGTTGGAATCCTAATTTATGGATGAACTCTTTGGGGAAATAGCTATCTCTTTGTTATGTTAATGAGGTAACTTTCAGGGTGTCTAAAATTACTTTTGAGATATTAAAGGGCAGAAGAGAAACAAAAGTGGACACTAATAGAGGAAGATAGATGTCACATGAAGATCAGTGAGGCATGAGTTTTGGAAGCTGAGAGAGACAGAGATTTTCCCCCAAGCACCAACAGAGCCTTTACCTAGAGCCAATGCCCTGAATTTAAACTTCCGTCCTGCAGACTGGTGAAAAAAATCAATGTATGTCCCTGAAAGCCACCCATTCACATTTCTGTTTCATCAGTACCACAGAACTAAAGACACCAGGCCATCTTGCTGGCTTTCTATTTCTGAATGAATTTATGTGTTTATCCTTTTTTTTTTTTTTTGCAGGGATAAAGGCCTGGGACTGACTGGACAAGATTCATATTTAGACCCATTCCAAAGAAAGGCGAACCAACAGAATGTACAAATTATAGTAGAATAGCATTGCTATCCCATGCAAGTAAAATTCTGCTGAATATCCTGCAATAGAGGGCTCAGCGGTACATTGACAGGGTGCTGCCTGAAGTTCAGGTCCTATTCCAAAGAGGACATGGAATAAGATAGATCATTGCTGATGTCGGATGGATCCTGGCTGAAAGCATAGAGTACCAGAAATATATTTACTTGAGTTCTATTGATTATGCCAAGGCATTTGACTCTGTGGGTTATATAAACTTTGGATAACCTTGAGAAGAATGGAAATTCTAGATTGTACTCATGCTGAACTTGTACATGAACCAAGAGGCAGTTGTGCAAATGGAACAAGGAAATAGTACCGGGTTTAAAATCAGGATAAGTGTACATCAGAGTTGTATCCTGTCACCATCCTTATTTTTTCCACATGCTGAGCAAATCATCAGAGAAGTTGGTGTACATTAAGAAAAATGGGGTATCGGGATTGGAGGACAGTTTATTAACAATCTTCCATACACAGATAACACAACCTTTCTTGCTGAAAATGAGAAGGGCTTGAAGCACTTGCTGATGAAGGTCAAGCATTGCAGCCTCCAGTATGGATGGTGACTCAATGTGAAAAAGACCAAGATCCTCACAACTGGACCAGTAAGGCACATCATGATACGTGAAGAAAAGGTTGAAGTTGCTGAGGACTTTGTCTTGCTTGGATGCATAGTCAGTGCTCACGGAAGCAGCTGTCAAGATATCAACAGATGGGTTGCATTAGGTAAATCTGCTGCACAAGACCTCCTCTTTAATGTGTTGAAAAGCAAGGATGTTACTTTGGGGATTAAGGTGCAGCTGACTCAAGCCATAGAATTTCTAATTACCTCCTAGGTACGTTAACATTGAACATTGAATAAGAAAGACCAAAGAATAAACGGTGCATTCCAATTGTGGTGCTGGAGAAGAAAATGGAAAGTACCATAAACTGCAAAAGGGAAAACTGACTTTTCTCTGAAGACATACGGCCAGAGTGCTCCTCAGAGACAAGGACTTTGGACATTTTGGAGAAAAGTCCCTGGAGAAGGATGCCATGCTTGGTAAAGTAGAGGGGCACTGAAGGAGAGGAAGGTCCTCATGAAGAGGGATTGATGCCCTGACTGCAACAATGGCTTCAAACATAGGAAGACTTGTGCTGCTGATGTGGGACTGGGCAGTGTTTTGTTTTGTTTTGCATAAGGTCGCTGTGGGTTGGAAGAGATTCAATGACACCTAACAACAACAACGAGCACAAAGGCCCAGCAGTTACCCTTTTTTGGCGTTTAATTTAGCTCAACAAATATATTTCAAATGTGTGTTATATGTCAGGTATTGTTCTAGGTCCAGAGGTCCAGAGATGCATTTGTGACCATTATGGCTTAGCAGGGAATAGCCAGTCACCTTTATGCTTGTCCCAATCTGCATAGTGTGGCTGAATGCACACAGGATCTACTCATAAAAAACAGTCCGTTGAATCTAAATTAACTCTAATCCTGAAGCTTAAATAGGTCCGGCATCGAAGACTACCTTGTGAATTTTTAAAGTACAGAGAATAAAATACAGAAATATGTTATGCAGACTGGTGGGCTGTTGCACCTGGGCTCAACAATGAGTTGCCATGCTTCCTCGTGTAGTGGGTTACGAGTTGTGCTGCTAAGTGTGAGGCCAGCAGTTCAAAACCGCCAGCTCCTGTGTGGACAGAATATGGGGCTCTAGACTTCTAAAGAATTCAAGTCTCAGAAGCCCACAGGGACAATTCTACTTTGTCCTATAGGGACCACTATGAGTAGGAATAGAATCAATGGAAGTGAGTTTTTTAGTTAAACAAAATAAAATGTATTATTAAAATTATTTCCACTGATTTCTTTTTAATTAATTACTTTATTTTTTAACATGACAGCTGGAACATTTAGATGCACATTGGTGGCTGTATCTCTTGCTATGGCTCTTTTAGCTATCATCTTTGTAGCGCTCAGCAAATTATCGGATAGAATCATGGAAATAAAGTGTATGAGACTCTATCGAAGGGATTGGTCAATTTTGCTATCCTACTAGATTTAAATGGAGACATCTAAGAAGCAGGAATGGAGACCTCTCAGCCTCATCAAGAAAGATTCAGGAGTGGAGTGAGTCATTTGGGCCCTGAGATCCCTGCTTGCTGAGCCTCATCAACTCAGGAGACAGAGGGCTGTGAACCAGAGCCCCGGAGAAGTGGTTTCAGCCAAGAGGTTCTCATTTAGAATAGGATGCCTCTATGCCCTTAATTAAGGAAATGAGATTTGCTGGGCCCCAGACCTAGAACCTAGTGCCTTGCAGCAGAGGTGTATGGTAGAGTGCCGTGCCATTGTGGCTATTTGTCAGCAGCACTGATGGAGGTTTGTAACACTTACCTGAGCTGGGCAGAAGCCAGAAGGCCATGTGGTTGGAGGCTGAGTGCAAGAGAGAGGCATGCCAGAGGAGAGGCACTCCTGACCAGAAGAAATGCCTCCTGAGTATTGCCGATCTTGTGTTGTAGCCTAGTAGCTTCCCTGATAAATTCCATAATCATGAGTAGTTTCTGTGAATCCTATGTGATGACTGCAATTAATTTTTGAACCCAGAAGAGAAATAGAGAGTGCCTTGGGAGAGAAGTTGGTATCAGATTTGGTAAAGAAGTTTGAAGAGTCAAGGCATGTCTGATCTCTGCCTCATGGGAATTGGTCCTGAATTGATGATGTTGAATTTGACCCTCCTTCCCCCTGGGGAAGCCAGAGGAAGTCAGAAACTGCGGCAGGCTATTTTACAGTGGTTTGCTTAATCCTGGCCAGATTAGCAGACCTGCTGACTCCCTTGGCCAGAAACTACGACAGTGAACAATAAGCCTCTCAGCCTCTTCCAGTTTTTGGAAAGTGAGGCAACTAACACAAAATCACTCAGATCAAGCTCTTTGCTTCTCTAGATAAATCATGTGGAAGTCAACCTCCAAGCAGATTTCAGGCTGGCCATCAGACTTTGGCTTGATTTTTACTACAGCCTGGTTACTGCCATAGGGATAGTTCTTATGGTGGTTACATAATCTGTTGTCAATTTGAGACTGAAGAGTGAAGGGGTGGAGTTTAACTTGTCAATCAGGTAGCAGCTTGATGACCTCATTGAGAGGTGCTAAGGAGATAAATAGCTTGCTGGAGGCGGGGCACACACACACTCCCTGAGAGACATTTCTGTTGAGAAGACACATGGAGCTCCACTGAAGCCTGAGAGCTGAAGGAGCCACATGGAGACCCTTGCCAGCACTGAGATGCTTCCACTGCCACTGGGTCCACAAGACTTTCCACCCAATAGCCTGTGATCTTCCTGCATCCGGTGTCATTGCATGTGTTGTGTGAGTCTACAGAGGAATTTATAGATTGGTATCAGATATATGGGCTCATATTGACTTGATCTGGACCGGGTTGGGATGTTTTATCAATATTCAATTGTTCTTGTATAGAAAGCTCTTTCTATACACGTATGAGTGTCTATGAATTTGTTTCTCTAGTCTACCCAGACTAATACAGTTCTCTGTAAGTTTATCTTGAGTGTTGAATGGACAAAAAGGATGACCCACACAATTGCTTCACTAGTTGTGGTCTTCCAGGCCTCGCCTCAATTTGAGCTTTACTATCTCGTTCCATAGCTCTTCTATTTAAACGCTCCGTTTTATCGAGATGAGTTTTCAACATTCCTTGGAACAAGCGATGTTTATTTAACTTAGCTCATATTTTGCTCCCTTCATGTTTGATTTCCACCTTCTGTACTGAACCAAATCTTACCACACTGTGTGATCTAAAGATTGCAAATAATGAAATCCAAATCTGAAGACGGGAATGCGATCAGACCTTAAATTGTGAACAACCTGCTTTGCAGAAAGCTATGGATGACAGTGTAAGTCCAAAATTCATTTTCAGGGTCCAAACCTGTCACCATAGTTGAGATTTTTGACTAGCCTTGTTATCAGACAGAGAACATTGTAAAGTCAACAGTGGCAGAAGTAGGTACGTTAAAATGTTCTATCTTATCATTTGATCTCCTTTATGATCCATTCTAAAGTTTCCATTTTTAAAAAGTGAATGAGAACTAATGTGGCTGTGCACCTGGTAAATCCCCTTTGACCATAGCCCGCAGATATGAAATGCCTTGTCACACAGAGCACATGGGGAAGTGAGTTATTGCAGATACAGTTAGATTGAAACTTGGCACCTTGTCATTTGATCTCCGCGTTGACCCATTTTCAATTTGTTCTAGTTTTAATATTTTCTTCCTTTTCAATTGAAGCTTTTCTGCTTCACTTTGTTATTTTTCAAATGTTTTTCTGTATAAAAAATCCAGAATGGGTAGTGTTGGCAGGAGTGAGGATGGGGTGGAAAGTTAATAACTATAGGTACCAGAAGGGAGAAAATGTCCCGAAATTTATGGTGGTGGTAATTGTACAACTCTTTTTAAGATGACTGAACTATTTATGTAAGATTTTTGAATAACATGCCAATAAAATGGTTAAATTTTAAAAAAAACACTCATGTTCCATCCCTAGCTTGGATGCCACCCCACCTAGAAGTTTTCCCAATTCCACATTCTAGTCCACATTCTCCCTTTATGAGATACTCATTAGGTTCATAACCTTAATGTCTTGCACAATTGGCTGGCTCATGTGCATACTTCTTGACTCCATGGCCAGTTGCTTACAACCCCCTTCTTTACACTAAGAGGTATACTGTTGGAGGGTTAGAGAAGCAATAAATAACTTTGATTCCAAAGTTGGCAGCTAACAACATTACAAAAAAAGTCAGACAGATGATGATTAAAAACAAAAGTTTTATTGATAAATTGGTTTGTGCAATGAAGCTTAGGTATCCGATCATGGTTAGGAATAAGTTGTCTTCTATTTCCTCCTCCGGACTATGGCAGGTAGCTGCCCCAGCATCCTTCAGGTTGTAGGAGGGATGGCAAGTTCAGCAACGTTTGAAAGTCACTGTATTCCCTTTAACCTCCGTCTTTCTTGGACACACACATGGAACCACTCTCAGACCTCGTCCACATTACACCTTGGGTCTGGGTTGAAGGGAACATCACTGGCTAGCTATGGGAGTAGGGTGGTAAAGTGTGTTGAATGCTGTTCCTGCCTGCTGCTCCCAGGTGGACTTGTGAAGGTGACCTATTTCAAATGAGGGTCTTTGTAGATATTAAAATAATATTGAATTATCCAACTGTACCCCAAATACAATGGCATAGTCACCCTATATACAGTTTCTGAGACTGTAATTTTGGGGAGAACAGACAGCCTTAACTTTCTCCCATGAAGCACCCTGTATTTTTCAGCCATTGACCTTGAGGTTAGCAGCCCAATACCTAGCCCAGAGCACCACCAGGGTTACTTCATAAAATGACAAGTATCCTTTAAAAACTTAGAGAATACACATACGCAGAGAGAAAGCATTCTGAAGACGATGGTAGAGATTATAGTGAGGCATCTACAAACCAAGTAAAAATGAGATTGCCAGCAGCCACCTGAAGCTAGGAGGGTGGTATGTGAAGGATCCCATCTCAGGACCTCTAGGATGAACTAACTCGCTTACCCCTTGGTTTGATATGCCAGGCCTCCTGAACTGTGAGAACATGCATTCCTATGGTGTAGTTACCAAAGTTAGGATGCTGTATTAAGACAGCCCGAGGAAACCAATATGACTTCTAGCCAAAGGCCTCCAGTGTGTGTGTGTGTGTGTGTGTGTGTGTGTGTGTGTGTGTGTGTGTGTGTGTGTGTGTGTGTGTGTGTGGTGTGCATGTGTGTATGCTGGAGAGAAAGAATATCATTTGACATCTAAAGTTGTACTTGGGGCTAAAACTGGGGTCTGTGTACTCCTCAGTGACTGCAATTACCCAAGAATAGTGGGTTGGGCTTTGTACTTTCTCTCTTAGAAGCCTGAGGGGAACAAAGTGAACTTAGTATTCTTTCTAATGTGGTTTGGCTTTATGTATCGCTTAGGGTTAGGCTTGGTTGTGGATGACAGAAACACAAAGCAATAGTAACCTTTACAAAGAGAGAGATTTATTTCACGTTGGTGCATCTATCGTATAGGGGCGGATGCAGATTATTTGGGTTGATATGACATCTTGGCGTCCCCCAGTCCTCTGGAATCCAGGTTCCTTATACCTTGTTGTACCACGTGAGCCTTCCCTTTATCAATTCACTTCATGGCCTGTGGGAGTTGCTCCAGCCCCAGCCATTCTGCATTCCAGTCAGGAGGAAGAAAGTGATACGGAAGAAGAGGAGAAAGACGCAGGCCAGCTGTCTTTTAAGAAAGACTCCATGTGTCACATTCCCTTATCTCACTGGACAGAATGCAACCCACTGACAGCGTTCAGCTGCAATGGGAAATACAGGCTTTATTTCAAACAACCTTGTGCTTACAGGTTCAAGATATTATTGAGGGAAGTAATAGATCATGGGCTACAATCACCAGGCCCAGCCAAAACCAAGTGCCTTGATTTGTACTAATGAAAGCCCTTCTGTCACCAACACCTTCACGATCAGCCTGACTCCGTGCCTTAATTTCACCGTTAGTCCATCTGTCACCCCAACAAAAATCGTCTGTCTGTACGCATTCTCGAGTGAGGATGCCTTGCACTATGGACTCCATGGGCTTTTTTAAACTAGTCTCCCCTTTATTGTATGTTAGCTTTCCTCTCGCTGAAATGAATAACAGTTAACATGGTCTACCCTCTAGTTCGTGATTTCCCTTCCCTCGCCCTCTCTGCCCGGTAACCGTCTATGAATGGTTCTTTCTGTATGTAAACCTTTTCTTGACTTCTAAAGCAGTGATCACATACAGTATCTGTCCTTTGATGTTGACTTGTTTCACTCGGTGGAATGTCCTCCAGGTAGGTCCGTGTTATAAAGTGTCTCTCAGGTTCTTCATTTTTCACACTGCACAGTATTCCATTGAGTAAATGCCCCTGAGTTTGTGTAACCATTTATCTGTGGGTGAGCACCTAGATTGTCTCCAGCTGGTTGCTGTTGTGCATAGCGCTGTGATGGACATGGTGCATGTATATGCTCACAGCTGGTCTATTGTTGGGATGGTCCCACACCTCCCCTCCACCTATCCACACTGCCCATCTTCGATGGTTCCCTTCAAGTCCTCGTTCTAAGAGAAGTCTCTTCTTCCTTCTATTTTTTATCCCATTGGCCTCCTTTCTGGACTCCCATCAGCTATACCTGTAATCTGACCATGGACATAAACAGCGATTGAGATTGAGCTCATGTGAAGACCTGTTATCTTCAATTAGGCTGTAACCCCTCTATAAGCAGGAATGACATCACTGCTTCTTCGGACATCGCACAACCACAGCACCTGAGTGTGTGTATGTTCCTAATGCTTCTATGTTCCTTACCATTTAGAACTCAGGGCGAAGGGAGCAGACATAATACCAGTAATTACTAGATGTGAATTCGAAACTCAACCCTGGTCCTATCTATAGCTGTGACTTTGGGCAAGGCTCTTAACCTCTCTACGTTTTCATTTTCTAAGCTATACTGTAGGGCAAGTAACGCCTGCCCAACCTTATCTAGATGGTTGAAATGAGGACTTCACACACACACACACACACACACACACACACACACACACACACCCTTTGCACAACACAAAGCATTGCACTAAGGGTAGATCTTCAGCTTCAGTTAGGCTTTTCTGGCTGCAAGCAACAGAAAACAACTCAGGTTACGTTGCACAAAAAGGGATATTTATTGGTATAACAGATTGTTCATAGATTCGTTGGGCATTTGGAGATCAGTCTCAGAAACAGGGACAAGCTGTGGTAGAACTAGGGTCCAGACAGCAGGAACTGCCTGTCATCTCATGGGTGCCATCTCTGGACAATGGACAAATTCCAACCAACCTTCCAACCTTGTGCCATTCCAAGATCCAAAACCTGGGAAAGAGTGATTGGTCCAGCTTTGAATACACAGGATCCCAGGTCACCTTGACTTGCAGTCTCATAGACTGCACACAATAGAGGAAGGTCAACTCCCTAGAGGAAATGAGGATGATGTTATCAAAAGGAGGGGCAAGGATGCTCTGTGAGCAGAACACAGGGCTTAATGATTGAGTGACAGGGGCCCATTCCTTTGCTTTTGAAGATATTTTGCTTGTACTATAAAATACTAAGACAATATCTTTGGATCGTAGAGGGCCTATGTTTATTCTATTTGTCCTTCCTGGTAGACAGAATAAAACTTTATAAAAAGGAGAAACAGAACCGGCATTTGATATGGGAGGGCATTAAGAAAAGAATAAAATCTCAGGTCCACCATCACTGCTCAGAGAAACCTTCTCTGGCCTTCATGACTAGGTCACATCTCCTTGGCTCCTATGTTCCTTTAGAACTCGGAGTCCTCCCCTTTGGGGTTCTTCATACAGTGCAAGTCAAATAAATCCATGAGCCGTCTTGGCTGATGGCTATCACCTGCTGATCTCCATGAGGGCAGGATCCGTGTCTCTCTTTTTTATCTCAGTCTTTCTATTACCCAGCCCAGAGCCTGGGGCATATTTTCTTTTTCCCTCTCTGTTTATCTATCTACAGAATTAAGTGACTACATGAAAAGGGTCCATACAATTTTATCATTTGCACAACTACAATGGGTGGGCCCTTTCCCCCATAATCAGAGGTTCACCGACTGCCATCAGGTTGATTCCAACTACAGCAACCCTAGAGGACAGATCAGAACTGTCTCTGTGGTTTACTAAGGTGGTTACGTTTCATGGGACTAGAAAGACACATATTTATTCCTTAGAGTGGCTGGTGGTTTTGAACTACTGACCTCATGGTTAGAGCCCAACAGGTAGCCCACTCTGCCACCACAGCAGCCTCCACCTTTCCCTTCCTAAGCTCATGAAGTGGCATGGACAACTTTTCCAGATGCCCTCCATGGGGCGGAGAACATGGTGGCGGCAGGAAGCTGGAGATGAAAGAGGTTATTTTCCCTGAGGTGTGAGTATCCCTACCTGCCTGTGGACACCCACCTGAGGCAGAGGACTGTTTACACAGATACCACGCTCCCGAAGTCAGTCTACATTTGCCTTTTGGGGACATAATGCTAAGACACTCTTCATGGCCTACAAAGTTTTTTGTTTTTTTCCCCGAATACTTCTTTTCATGGCCACAAGCAAGTACCTATAGGATAAGCAAGGCAGGTATCAATGCCCATTTTAGAGATGATGAGAAGGAGGCTGAGAGCCTTGTTCAAGGTTACTCATCAAGGGAGTTTCAAATATGACATCAACTTCAAGGGCTCAGTGCCCTCTAATTCTCCATCATTGCACATCATATTATATTTCCAAGGCCTTCTTTGGAATCAGATAGCTCTTCCCTCTTTGTCATTGAACAAATGTTTCACATATAAACAGAGAGATTTAGGGAAGCAATATTGTGGCTCTTACTGGCACAATCTTGTCTCAGTTGAGTTGGGTTATTGCAGCTCATTTTGGATTGAATAAATACATTTGTCTTTGGGTCTGTGTGTATGAGAAAGAGAAATTGGGTTCAATTGCAATTCAGTGAAAAATTAATTTTAGGTTAGAATGAACAAATTCACTTTCTTCCTATTTTTGATTTATGGTAGGTCAACGCAAACCTCTCCTACGGAAACAAAGTTTCACCGATGAGCCCAGGGACCTGCTCTTTGATCCCAGCCTTCACATTGTCCCCGTGAGGCAGCCCATGACAAAAAGGTAACAAGATTGCTGAAGAAATCTCCTATGACTTGGATGCTTTTCCTTGGGCTGTTGGGCTTTCTATATATTTCTCTTTTTATTGGGATTGTATCTACATGCCTTAAAACACAGTAACACCATCCTAGCAAATGACTCCATGGTAATTCTGAATCTGGCTGTGAATCACCTGGACCGAAATTTTAAAAAGTGATGGCAAGAAGTGATTTGAGCCTTCCTGTCTTAGATAAAGGAGATGGATTGGCACTGTGGCTGCAATAGTGAGTTCAAGTGATGGTGAGGATGGTGCAGGGCCAGGTAGTGTGTTGTCTGTAGTACAGGGCTCTCTATGAGTTGGGACTGACTCACCAGCACCTAACAACGACATCTCAGGTCAATTGGGGTGCACTCTTCATTATCCTCCAATATGAAGACTCCCATAGGCCTTCAGAATCTTTCACCAGCGACAAAATTATGACACACAGAACTGCTGCAAACATACGAACTAAGGACTTTCTAGGTGCCAGGCACAGGGCCAAGTGTTTTGCATGTTCTATTTCCTTCAGAGCCCCTCTGAAGCTTGAGCTCTATAAATAACAAAGATAAGCAAAGGAATTGGGGTTTGAATGTAGACATGCTCACTCCAGGGCTATGTTGCTGACCAGTTTGCCATATGGTAAGCATTCAATAAAGGAATTCCCGAATAAAGATAGGAACAACAGAAATGATGGATGGATGGGTGGATAGATGGATGGGAGGACGGATGGATGGATGGATGGATGGATGGATGGATGGATGGATGGATGGATGGATTGATGGATGGATGGTTTAACACATGCTTTCAAGAGATAAATCAATTTAAATCCAAAGGGAACCCTAAAAATATTCTAGCAAAGTAATGTGATTGTATTAGTATAATGCCTAAAACATAACAGTTTCTCAACATTGTTTCTAAAAGAATATTTCCTGGATAGAACATAGGAAAGAAGAGGACGTGGTTGTTCTCTTGTACAATGAATATCATCTTCCATTGTTGGAGATGCAGGAGAGGACACATCTTTCAATGCTAATCAATAAATCTTTCTGGTGAGTTCTCAAAATTGAGTAAGATAAAGCAGAGCGGCACCACTGAGTATTTTGACCTGTGCATTATCAAGGGCGTCCTAGACTTTGAGGAGAGGACGGGGCTTCCAGGAGAGGAATGCAGGGGAGGAGCAGAAGGACCCTGGCCACTAGGGGAGGAAAGTGTAGCTCAGTGGACACACCCCTGGAAGAAGTTGCTGGAAAGTTGGATTATGTGGTGCGTGGTTTACTCAATACATATAAAGTGATAAGGGCACGAATGGGCCAAGAGAAGAGGAGAGTGTGTATTGCTATTAAATCGTAGCCAAGAACTGGAGGAGGGACAAAGATTCAAGAGCAATGTCTCCACAAGGATTTACTCATGTCTACTCATACCTCAAGGAGCCCTGGTGGTGCCCTCCCATAAGCACTGGTCTGTTAAATCCAAAGTTGAGAGGTCAAACCCACCAAGTGCTGCAGGAGAGGAGGCTGTCCATGCCCATAAAGATTACAGAGCCTGGGAACCCCGAGCCAGTGACCCTGGCAGTGGGCTTGATTTGTGCACGGAGTGAGTATACTCATTTTTCAAAGATGAGAACTAAACGGAGCCTGGCCAAGCCATGGACGTTGCAATCATCGTGTACGCACGGGAAAGTTGGACAGTGAATATGAAAGGCCATGGGAGAATAGCGGCATTGGAATTCCGGCGTTGGTGAAAAATAACGAAAGTATCATGATCTGCTAGAAACACAAACTAATTTGTCGTGAAAGACGTACAACCAGAACACTCCTCAGAAGTCAGGTTGGTACATACTTCTGACATGTCACTAGGAGAGACCCATCCCTTGAAAGGAACATCATGCTTGGTAAAGCCGACGGTGGTCATAGACCAAGAAGATCTTTCAGTGAGATGGTTGGATCCAGTGGCCACAGCAATGGGCTCAAAACACAACAACAACGAGGATGGTGCAAGACCATGTGATGCTGTGTTCTGCTGTGCTCGGGATCACTACGAGTTAGTGCCACCTGGACAGCCCCTGACAACAGCCACCTAACAACGCATAGCTATCATTGTGCTCGGCAAGAAAGAAATAGGGAAGGAGAGCCTGCTCCACCCTCTGGACAACACACAGGATGACTAGCAGGAAAGCAGTCATCCACTTCCAGTTGACTGTTGGGTGTCACCCAATGAGGAACATCCAACCATTTTGTCCTGGTCTCCAACTACTCACAATGCCCTTTGGGTCAGCCAGAAATACCAGGTCTGGAGTGGAAATTTAGTCATGCAGGTGAATTGCAGCACCCGAAATAGAAACAGGAGAAATTGTCCAATATATCCCTCCAAAAGCTGTTATTGTCTTCTATAAACAAGGTGCTTAGCTAGGTGCTGGGTATTTTTGCTCTCTTTCTCTGGGAGCAAAAATAGCAAAGAATGAATCTCTTCTTGCAAAAAGGTTGCTGGCTAGCAAGAGACACAGGCAATAGAATGGGCAATACAATGCAGTGGGGAAAGGGCTTGGAGAGTGAAGTCAAAGGATACTACAGGTATTTGGGGGGAGCACCCTGCAAGAAGCGGCCACCAGCTCGACAAAACATTCGCTCTCCTTTGAGGCACACCACCCTCCCAGCCTCCTGAAAGGTTTGAGTGCGAGGTAATACCCATGTGACAGGATTCCATCCGAAAGACAGTGGTGCCAGAGCCACGAGTCACTAGTAGGCCTGGCTCCTAGAAACCTCCCTCCAGCACTCCTTCTTTCTCTTTTCTCCTTGGAGTTGGCTGGGATGGAGCCAATCAACCCCCCAGGAAAGCTTGTAGCCTTGAACTGAAAACGGCAGAGCCCTCAGGATGCCCCCCAGCGAGGTGCCCCTCTAATCTGAGGCCCCTCCCAGAAAGAATGCGAGCAAAGATAAACATTTCTATTGAGTTTGAGCTATCACACACATTTTTGCATGTATTTCGTACAATGATAGGACTAGCCTCATTCTTACAACCCAGGCATCTAAGCCGGCTTTGCAGGTTGCTCTGAGAGGACGAAGTCAATGCTGAATCTGGCAAGAATCAGGGGGAAGGAGCTGCTGCTAAAGGTCCCTTTGGAAGCTAGAGTTCGGCCCCAGGGAGGCCAGTCAGGGATCTGGGCCTCCCAGGTGGCTCCTCCTGCCTCCTAGCCTGGCTTTTGAAGTTGCACCTCTCTTCCTCTCTGCTCTTGGCAAGAGGCAGAGCCGACTTCCGGTGGGGGACACAGGAGCCCAAAGTTGAGTGGCAGGTCCTGAACAGTTGTAAGAGGAAGAGACAAGATAGCCCCCCATGGTGCCACTTTGTGGGTTTGGGTCTATGTCTCGTGGTCTTGCATTCAGTCTTCGGGATTGTTTCCTACATGGCCCTAACAATTGCCCATGCAATTTCTTGTATGACATCTAAAAATTCGGGCATTTGGGGATGATTCTACCTAGGTGCCTGCCGGTTTCCCCCCACCCTGGTGCTCTGCCCCCCCACCCTGGTGCTCTATCCCCCACCCTGGTATTAGCCCTCAACCGTGAGGAATCCTCCTCCTGCTCCATGACTCTGATTTCCAAGTGAAGTTTCATCCACGGCATCTTGCAATCTGCTCTCCCATGAGCGAGTATGATGACGAACAAAATATGCCCAGCACCTCCTTTGGGTATGGGATGGGGCAGGGTCTTTGTAAAGACTGGATTCTGCTCTTGCAGCCCATCCTGACAAGACGATGAAGACCACTTCATCTTTATTTATGGCTGTAGGCATTCTTGCCATTCATTTGCAGTACACCGTGTGCTCATTCTCACCCACCTGTTGATCAGACACCCACACTCTCCCCGTTCGCTACCCGTCACCCTGCCCCTAAAGAAACAACAGCTCATGTGTAAGACGATTTTAATTTCATCGTGGTATGCCATTAAGGAGTGGAGTCAGGGTCTCTGCTCAAGTGCACTCACATCATGTCGGCTACGTTCTCCCACTGATCTTACCACAGGAACCAGAGCAGCACAGCCTGGGCCTGATTCTCACTCACCAGGCTGGCTTGGGGCTTGTATAAATTATAAACACAAATCACGTCATGACGATTCTACCATCAGTGGACAAGTCCCTGTAGGCCTTGCAGAGCGAGAGGGGTAGAGTCATGCTGTGTCTAAGACTCTTGTGATGGATGTTCCAGAGGGATTCCAGGCTGACCCTAGATCCCATTCTAAGCACCAGTGTCGAGAACAGGGCATGGAACTGGTTGAAGAGGGAGCCAGAACCAAGAGTCCTGGGTCCCCACCGAGGCCACCACTCCTAGCATGAGCTCCACCAGCCTGCTTGACCCAGACCCTCTAAACCAGGGGTTAGCAAACAGTTCCTAGAAAAGACAGATAATAAATAGTTTAGGCCTTGGGGGCCACACAACAGACTCTGTGACAAGGTTTTTGAATTTTTTTTAACAAACCATTTTTTAAAATGTGGAAGCCATTCTTCATCGCCAGCCCTTAGGCAAAAACAGGCTGTCGTCTGCTGACTCTTGCTCTAGAGTCTAGAGCATCCAGTGTCCTCCCCCGCCCTCTGAGCCTTCGCCTCTTCCCCACCTAAGGACCCCGGCACACAGCAGGGCCTGTGGCAGCCTGTGTTGTCCTCAAGGAAGAGGAGCCCTGCAGCTCTGAGGTCAGGTGATTCGTGTAGTTGGATGTGGACCCTCGATTAGGTATTGGTCTTCCCCTTGATCATCTGTCCTGGGGGTTGGCCAGTGAGGTAGGTACACGCTATTAGTCTCGTCCCAAATCAGAAGATGCTAGAGCTCTAGAGAACAATGGATTTGCCTAGCACTGCCCAAAAAGCAGAGTTTAAGAGAAAGCCCGGGAGTCTGGGCTTTGAAGTACCTAAGAATGTGATTAGAGATTGTTCTGGCCCACCCACACCCAGTGATACAGCTCCCTGCGGAGAGGGAGAACCCACAGGAGATGCTGCCAGCCACAGAGCTCCTTTCCAGCTCTCAAAGACGCTCCCTGAGAACAGAATGAGCTCAGCCACGCAAGGCTCCGGGGCTGGATGGAGCAGCCCTCTGTGACCTGCCAACTGGTCTCTCCCAACTAAAAATAAAGTTTATAAAAGTAAATCATCTCATTTTATAACTTAAGTGCATCAAGCATTTCCTTAAATATAGTTCACACTGAAAATAAAGTTACTTTTGCTGTACAGTTGATGTCTGTTATAATTAGGAATAAACTTTGATGATAAAGTATGAAAGGTTACACACTCACACACATCTACCTGTCTGTCTGTCTGTCTGTCTATGGGCGTAATAGATGGAAAGAAATGTGCACCTCTTGACAAGAGCTTCCCCAGAGTGGTGGGAAGTTGTTAGGAGTCTCTAGGCATCTAGTTTGCATGAGAATGTCTATATTAAAGGTCTCTGTCCTTAATGATAAACACATCTTCGTCTCTAACGCTAAGACTCTTATTAGAAACATTAAACTATGCAATCCATAATGTATTCAGTCTTTGGAAATGCTGAGCTACACCATATCATTGATACAACAGCATCCCCGACAAAACTCCCTCCCCAACCCACCTCTCCCCTGGCCTCCCTGTGCTAAAGCCAGCGGAGCCCTCACATAATGCGGTGGTTCCATTTGGGAGCCTAGCCACACCTCTCCAGGGGAAGCCTCAAGAGGTGAAGTAAGAATTCTGCATGGAGTACAGGTGGTCAATGGGATTTCCCACTCGGGACTGCAGGGGCCCGGCTTCTGATGTTGCTAGGAAACAGTCACCCAGGTTACTGAGGGAGGTGTCACTATCCAGGTCATGGAAAAGGGGCTCGGCACCTGCAAAGGAGATGAAACATCGGCATGAGATTTGGACTGCCCTGCTGGGAGACTCAACAGCACTCACCCAGTGTTGACCGAACATCCCCCCACCGAGAGAAGCTGACTGCTGGGTGCTGGGTAAGGTGTGGGAGAAAGGAGAAGGGGAGTCTGCTCACAGAAGGCCCAGTACCCAGTGGCTGGGGAGCTGACTATAGCTCACAGCGCCCTCCACCTGTGTCAGAGAAGAATTGTACTTCATGGGGTTTTCACTGGCTGGTATTATTGTATTTAAGTTTCCCCTGAAATAGAATTGAGAGCCCTTTCTTCCAAAGGGGTCCGGGGTGAACTCAAACTTCCAACCTTCCAGTTAGCAGCTGAGTGTCTTAAGTGACTGAGAAAATTAGAAGGTATTAAAAACTGAGAAAATTAGAAGGTATTAAAACCCCAGTCTTTCCCCTGGGGACCTGGGGATGCAACTGAAAACAATATAAACCAGGATATGACAAAATGGTAAAGCTAGTGTTATAAGCAAATGTCAGGCTGTCTGGACCATGAGTGTGGGGGAGCAGACAGGACAAATGGCTAGGGGGCTGGAGAGAAGTGTATGTCTGTAGGTGGGAGGGGTGGGCAGTATGCAGGGAGCATTTAAATGAAGTCCAATTTGGCATGCAGCGGGGAGTTATTTTCCACCTGAAGGGTCTGTTTTTGGTTCATGAATTACACTTACTAGCATGCTTAGTAGAAGTGGAATATTTGTTTGATGAACTTTCATATAGTCTCTGTCTCTCAGTAAATGTTTGCTTAATTAAGGTCTTCTGCCCATAACGGCACTGAGGATGCTTGCAAACATTTAGGCGTTGAAACCTGGTGTGCAATGCAAGCACTTGTGCCCTTCGGTTGGAATATCCGTTATTAAATCAAATTGAACACACAAGCTTGGGAATGTGCCTGTGGGAGAACCTCAGGAAAGAAAGTGCATGCTGCCTTTTCTCCTGTGGCCGGAGGTGACATTACCCGAGTCCCCTTTCATGAGGCACTGGTTTTGCTTTGGGGCTTCCGTGGGCAACAAGGAACTGTGGGATGTGATTGGGAAGGAATCTGATACCTGTGCATGAGCATTGCCAGAGGTCCCTGTGGAGGCTGAGTCCCTCTTACCATAGGGGTGCATGTGGTCTCCAGGCATCTGGGGTGGGGTGAGCCCCTGTCGGAAGGGGTCTGAGCTGTAGACACTCTGCTCGATGGCCAGGAGCTGCTGTGGGGTGGGCAGAGCCGTGTAGGGGTTCATGATCCCTTCCATCCCCGGGCTCCCACCACTGTTTGTCTGGGCTATGGGACAAAGGACAAGGCAGGTCACTCACGGTACGCAGCCCAGTGTCACGGAGAGAGAGCCACAGAGCATCCTCTGGGTTACGCATCCCATCCCCCGCTCCCCAACATTCATTCCCAGTGCTGGCCTTTGGCCTGCTCCACAGAAGACAAGAGAGTGAGCAAGGTGTGTCAATGCAGGGCAGGGAGCCCTGGGCTTGGAGAGGGGTGTGCTAGGTCTGAGAGGCCCATTCGAGCCCTGCCAAGTGGACCTGTCCGTAGGGCTACTATTTAAGTATCCTGCGAGAAAGCCCAAAGCAGAAGCTGCACCGTCTTGATGACCTGGAAAGTCACTGTCTAGGTTAGCCCTGACAAGCATGGCAGAGAACATCGCAAGGTGTGAACCTCGCTTGGAGGGATCATCACCGAAGGCCATCTTAGGGGCTGTTAGCACACAAATGGAATCATCTTGGCCAGATAAGCTTCCTTCTCTGGATCTGGGTGGTCTCGGGCATAAAAAGAAGGGGATGAGGGGGCGGGAATAGTTACCAGCCTGTGCCCTACTGAAGATCCTACAGGGATCACTTTGGAGGTTAAGGAATGAAGGGGAGGGGTTGCTTGCACTACATCACTGGAACAGAGTCCTCAGGTTTGAAGGGCACTGGTTTGGCAGCCACTGGAGTGCATGCTTCTACAGCTCCTTACGGTGGTAGCTCACTAGGAGGCCACCGGTCAAGGTGGAATCGCCACGCTGGTCCAGGTGACCGCCTGGAGCTGATATGAATATGAGCTTGTATATGCAATTACAGGATGGTACCCTCATGCAGAACTTTCTCAAAACTAAGACTCAGTCCCTGCCCCTGAATCGTGCTGTGGGTCTCTGAACATGGTTGGCTCAACACTCCAGGTCGCCATTTCTTCAGTGACAAGAAGTGAGCAACTTTCTCCCATAGGTCTCAGCACTCTGAAGCCTATCCTGGGGTCCACCTTTAGGATGATTTAAAGTCGGTCCCAAGCACTGAGTGTGTGCCCTCACAATGCCTCATGACCTCTGTTCCCTTTGAGTTTATTGGCCACTATGGGGTCAATTTCCATGGCTCTCACTAAATGGCTCTCCTTTCTATGAGTCTCTTTGAACTTCACAGGGACTCTGATCATGGGGCTATTAGACATCCTTACCTTACTCCAGAGATTTGTTCAGGGGCAAAATTCTTGCCTCTTATGAGTAAGACCCTAGGCTTGATTTCCAGCCAATCACCACATGTGAAGCTACCACTCATCTGTCATTGATGGCTTGCATGTTGCTAGGATACCGAAGAGGTTTCAGAGGACAGAGTACCATTTTCCCCCAAAAGTAAGACATCCCCTGAAAATAAGACTTCCCCGAAAATAAGGCCTACCGATAATAAGTCCCCCCCCCCAAGCTACTGTAACTCTGGACTGTAGCTGTGGGTGCCAATACGCAGCTCACTGTTGGCCACAGCACAGCTGGAGCAGACAGGAAGTGCGAGGTCTCTTAATCAGAGAGCCAGCGCTGCCGCCAAGACAAGCTGCCGCCTGCTGCTTGTGCTGCCCTGACGGAGTCTGGCTGACTCACAGAGACAGTGAGTCGTGTGAGGCAGGAGTAACAAGAAATTCTTGATACTGTAGGATTCACAGTTTGTCTGGTTATGGTGGTTTGTGATGACAACTACTACCGTACCATATACAGGTAATAAATTTCCTTTTTTGTTTTCAACAATAAATGTGTACCATATTCTTCTTCATGGAAAAATAAGACATCCCCTGAAAATAAGACCTAGTACATCTTTGGGAGCAAAAATTAATATAAGACACGGTCTTATTTTCGGGGAAACAGGGTAGGAAGAAAGGTCTGGTGATCTACTTCCACCAATAAAACTCTATGGATCACCATGGTCCAATTTGCAAGTGCTCGTAGGCTTCATGCAGGGGCAGGCAGTATTTTATTCTGTTGTGCGTGGGTCTCCCCATGAGTCCAGGGTTAGATTCCTGTGTGGCCCGAGGCTACAGGAGCTGAAAGGCTAGTCCCAGACGGACCTTTATTGGGGGTGAAGCAAAGGGTAGAATTCAGGTATCTTAACCAGTTTGCTGCTTTGTTCTTCTGCACCAATGCCTTTGTTTCATTTTTCTCTCTTTTGAACATAGATCTTGATATTAGTACTTAGCATACTCACTGCCATCAAGTCAATTCACAGTTGATTCTGACTCGTACATAGCAACCCTTTAAGACGGGAGTAGACTGTCCCTGTGCGTTTCCCAGTCTGTAACTCATTATGCAAGAGGAAAGCTGCTTCTTTCTCCCAAATATCTAGCCTTGCAAGTAAGAAACCAGGGGATTCCTGGCTGGAGGAAGGGAAGAAGCCACATTTAAGGAGAGCCTAGGCCAGGTTTCAAGCTCATGGCAGGGTCCATGCAAGGTCAAGGAGCTCTTCTGATGGGATTGAGAACCGACACCATGTTGCGTGTCTTCTGACTCAGAGTGCGGTCCTCTGCAGATCAGCAGCCGAAGCATCACTGGGGCCCTTGTTAACATGCAGATACCCAGGTCCCACCCAGATCTTCTGAATCAGAATGTGCCCTCTGAACAAGATCCTCAGTGATTCTTGTGCCCAAGACAAGGTGAGAAGCCATATTTCAAGGCACAAAGAAAGTTCAAGCAATTCTCCCAGGCGGATTCTTAGGGACACAGCCTTTGAAGAGATAGTGTTCTACTAGAGTGATTCTTGTGTTTCCTTCTTTTAACATCCTTGACTCCTACAAACTGCTTTTAACCCTTCCCTTTCAGACAACAACCCTATTTAAAACAAGCACGGAAATCTAATGAAGGCACATGGCACGGAGGGTGGGGAAGGCGGGACGTTGTTGAGGACCTGCTGGGCAGAGGGCAGGGCTCTAAGCCCAGCTCCATCCCTTCCTGGTCTAGGACCGCATTCCATCTCGGAGAGGCTTGGTTTGCTCATCCATGGAATGGGAGTAGTCATAAGCTCTCTGCTCACCTAACGGTGAGCCTAGTGGCCGTCTGAGTCTGAATGGCGGCTGGGAGAAGGCCTTGCGACTACAAAGTACACGCGCAAAGGATGGCGCTTCCATTCCGCTCCCATCACTTTCCCTAGTTTGCATTATTTGGGAAGTGGCCAAGTCCCAATAATGTCTTCTACTTAATTGACTGTGGTTGTCAATCGCTGTCAAGTCAGCCGCTGGCTCACGGTGACCCCGTGCAAAGCGCTGCTGCCTGGTCCTGTGCCGTCCCCAAGATGGGCTGCAGAGCCAACCGGTGTGGTACCATAATGTTTTCATTTGGCTGATTTCCAGAAGTAGACTACCAGGCTTCTCTTCCTAGCCTGTCTGCATGTGGACTCAAAGCAAAACAAAAAAGTCATTTTTGGAAGTGTTGATGGCAACATAAGCACAAGTGTGCTTGATGCAATTGAATGATGGACTGTTAAAAGATTTAGAAGACCCACCCCCATAAAATGATTGAAAAAAGCAAAACATGATAAAACCCCAAACCCACTTCTGTAGAACTGACTGATTCCTTGGCCTGCTGGGCCAAGTAGAACCAGGCCTGGGGATTCTGAGACTGCAGCCTTTATAACAGCAGTAAGCCTGTCTTTCTACTGGAAGCGCCACTGAAGTCAGTTCAGCATGAGAGCAACGCACAAACCTCCACTGACCGAGGCTGGTGACAGCTGGAGGTGCGCGCCCTGCGGAACACACCCTGTGAGCCCACCAGGAAGGTGGGCAGTCTACCTGCGAACCACGAATGTTCCCATAGCGAATGGGTCAGCTTCAAAGCTTACCGGAACTCAGCCTCTGGGTAGTCTGCTGATCCTGCTGCTGTTGCTGCTGCCGCCTGGCAAGCTTCTTCATCTGGCGAAGAAAGAACCACAGGATGAGAAGCGGGCACCCCCAGCAGGGTTGGGGGTGAAGCTGGAAACAGGAAGTGCTGGCCTTCAAGTGAGAGAGCTTGGTTGTACAGCAGAGGGGCTGTTTCCCTAGCTTTGTATTCAAGGAGCCAGACTTGAGAAACTCAGCATTCCAGGGGAGAGGGGAGCAAGAGGCCATTGGGGAGGTGGCAGGAGGCCATGTGCTGCTGAGTTTCTCCTTGCCTTCGGGAAGGAGCCTGTCTCTCGAAGCAGCCATTAACCTGGCTGCATGTTTGGATGAGGAACATTGTACATTACCTCCGTGTTTCCCACACTGTGTTCTGTGGCCCGATAGGGTGCCATCCAACGCCAGGGTCCACTCTGCATGGAGGGGACACCGTTTAAAGAGCACTAAACGTGTTTCTTTTCTGCACTATTGCTCAGAGCTTTCAAATGGCTCTGTGCTTTCTGAATCCCTAGGCTGTAGGCAGTGTCAGATGATTCCACAATCACGGTAAGCACGAGCTCACGGGTGCTTACTCACTAATCTGTAGTGGCCAATTTCACATTTTTAAACCACATCAAAGATTCTGCTTTTAGGTGTGGCTCACATCTGTCTCACAGCCCCATAGTGCCTTCCCACAGAAGCAAAGCCGCTTCCAAAATGTGCAGTCCCTGGCAAGGATGGGGGACTCAGAAAGCAGGTATTAACCTGGGACAAACAAGTCCACATTTTCCCACCACATCTAAGGTCTGCGCTTAGGTCTATGGCTAGCATTGTGTCTCTCTCCCAATTCTGCAGGGCCTTTCGACAGCAATCAAAGCCCCAAGGTAAGCACAGGGTAACGATTAATTGCACATGGGTTTCCCTGAATAGTAAGTAAGCACCAGTTAGCCCCTGCTTACCTTGCTGATTGGGTAAATCTAGCCCTGATTCTAGGCCCTCTCATCCTTCTTTAATTATGGAGTCCTTTTCTGATGGGGTGGCTATCCATCAACAGTTAGACAGATACTACCTGACCCATCAGTAGTCACGATCTGTTAATGAGACATTAATTATCACATCTTAAAGGTCAAGGTCATAGATGAATGGACACATAAATTATTAGGGATAGATAGATGAAAAAAAGATCTAGAAGCAAAACTGTGTCGGGGAAAAGAGGTTGGCTGGGTGCAGAGGGCAAATGGGTGCTTTGGGCATATGTGAGTGAGGGCCCTGGGGAAACTGAGTCAAGAAACTCATTCCTTTCACATCAGGCCGTTGCATTGCGGGACTCAGTCAGGGGTCCGCCAATTGGGTTTCTGACTGAAATTGTAAAAGGAGGTTGGAATCTGTGTTAAACAAACATAAAATGCTTGCGGGAGCGAAAGACACAGAGAGATGTTCATGAGCACATCTGGTTGGCGAGATTTGTGGTCAAGCTGCCAGGCAAACAGCGACCATTTCTCTAAGACAAACACCTCGGCGCTCCCCTTCTAGAGGGGTGTGTGGCTGAGACGGTTGTTGATAACAGAAGTTCCAATCAAGAGAAGTGCTCTGTCCCACAACCTGGGGAGGGGGAGTGACAGTCTCTACTGTGATGTTTCAGGACACAGGCAGCCCAGAGGCAGAGGAGGCGTGAGGAGCTGGTTACCTTAGCTCTCTGGTTCTGGAACCACACCTGAACGACGCGGACGCTCAGCCCTGTCTCTGCAGCCAGAGTCTCTCTCACCTGGAGGAAAGGGAGCATTAGAATGAGAGAAACATCACATTCCCGGAAGAAGAGACGCAGAACGTGCCCTGGCTCACACAAGTAGAGGCCAATAGGCAGCATCCTACAGAAGAACAGGCAGAGACAAAAACTGCAGAGCCTAACTCCCCTTCAGGTGGAGAACCAAAACATTAAATTCACTGCCACCGAGTCAATGCTGACTCAGAGCGAGCCCTTGTGGGTTTATGGGAGTGGAAAGTCCAGTCTTTTCCTTTCTAGGAGCTACTGGTAGTTTCAAACTGCCAACCATGTGATCCCATAACCACTGCACCACCAGGGCTCAAGGGATCTGCTACTCAGAGTGTGTTCTCTGAAGGGTCTTCTTAAGCTGGAAAGTAGACTTTCCTGTGGTTACATAGGAGCCCTGGTGGCATAGTGGTTACTCGTTGGGCTGCTAACCATAAGGCTCAGCCTCCCTGTGGGAGAAAGACAGGGCTTTCTACTCCCATAAAGAGTTACAGTCTTGGAAACCCACAGGGAAGTTCTACCCTGTACTATAGGGCCGCTGTGAGTCTGCCTCGACTCGATGGCAGTGGGTAGCAGTGAGTGTGGCTATATATGGTCCCTATTAGTCAAAACGGACTGAACAGTAGTGAGTTTGGTTTGGATCACTAGTCATTAGCAAGGCCCGTTCCTGTGTCTTTGCTGGGATCCATGCACACACGCTAACATGCTTCAGGAGAGCAGGGTAAGTCACTTGGCGAAAGCAATGGCTCTCTTTTTTCCTCTCTTCTCTTCTCCAAAGTCATATAGCTACATTGTGTGTGTTGTCCATCCTCACGGTAAGAGACTTTGAAGGCTTTAATGAGCACTCATATCCACCAATACCCTAAGTGAGGTGGGAGCTGGCAGGGGCTCTGATGCAGGCGAATGCATGGAGGCTGTGTGGGGACAAGACCATCGGGGGCCAGGAAAGAAAGCTGTTGTTGAGCAGAACTACACCACTGGGTTTTCAAGGCTGTGACTTTTCAGATGAAGGTCTCCAGGTTTGTCTTCCGCAGTGCCTCTGGTTGGGTTTGAACTGCCAACCTAATGACTAGCAGTCGAGAACTTAACCATCTGTGCCACTCAGTAAACAGAGCATTAGCAGATGAATTTAAAATCAGCCTGCCATACAGTGCTGGCCGGGTGGCGAGAAGGGAAAAGGCAAAAAGCACAGGCTTCCTTGAGGATTCTGGGCCCGGGAGACTCTGCAGTGCTGGGCTCTTCCTTAGATTCTGGGAGGAGCCGGGATAGAAGGAGCCACTTGAATAAAATGCATGATTCGCGCAAACCCATGGCCTCAGGAAGCACTTCCCCTTGCTCAGGCCACTTGGGCAGAGGCTTAGGAGAAGTGTCATGATTAGATACGATTTTTGAAGCACATCCTTCTGCTAAGCCACCGAAAATAGCCATCTGCACACGGGTCCAGCTCCACCTGTTGAAACTCTATCCCTCCTTCAGAGGCCCAGAGCCAAGGCCACCTGTTCCACAAAGCTTTGTCTGATTCTTTCTACAGAAGTGACCTTTCCCTTCCCCCTAGCCCCCACAGCTCCTGGCCAGCACCTCTATATCAGTCTCCAGAACTCCCTACCCCCACTCAGTGTTACAGCTGTGTGCACACACATCTCCTTCAAGTTGATGGCCTGGCAAGTGCCCAGGGGCAAGTCCTAGGCCCAGTGCACACCTGAGGTAGGGGTGCGGTTCATGTAGCATAAAGTAACTGAGCTCAAGCCTACTCAGAGCATCTCCCTTCTCCAATGCACTCACAGTACCCTTAGCCATGGAGGGGCTTGGAGAAGCTGCATGTGGGTGCAGATGATGGATGTGGCACCCAGGCAGAGGCCTTTGAGGGGCTTGCCCTGAACTCCTGCCCTTTGTCATCCTCAGAGGAAAGCCACACAGCAGGCTGGGGCTCCCTGAAGATGGACCTTGGAATGAATGAAACAGACCTGAACCTAAACTTGAACCCAGGGAAGCGCCAGTGACTCACAGCCTGGGAACCAGACCAAACAAAAGCAAGCCCAAGACACTGCTATCAAATTGATCCCAACTCAAAGCCACCCTCTGCTGAGTTTCTGGGACTGTGAGCCTTCACAGGAACAGGCAGCCTCATATTTCCCCTGCAGAGTTTGAACTGCTGACCTTGTGCTCACCTGCTCACTGCTTAACCCACTGGGACACCAGGGTTTTTCACAGCCTGGGTTTGAAAAATAAATGTTTGCTGGGAAACACTCGCCTTTTGTGTTGTATGTTATCATAACAAAAGCTGACTAATACAAATAAGAATGAGGGGGAAACAATGCTAACATCTTAAAATAATTGATTTCTCTTATGAATTCCAATAAAGGATGTTTTCGGTTCTTTCTTGTGGTTGTGTGGATGGCAGCACCCATCATATAACAGGCAGTCAATGTGGCTCAGTGGTAAGTACTTAGCTGTTCACTGAAAGGTTGGAGGTTCAAACCGACCTAGCAGCTCTGTAGCAGACCCGGCACATAAAGAGTATATTCTAGAACACCCTATGAGGCGTTTTCACTCTGTCACGTGGGGTCACTGGGAGTCAAAAGTCAACTCAGGGGGGCTCAACAGCAACACTCACTAAATGGGCACCACTCGTTGTGACAGTCTGCTGACTGTATCCAAGACACAGTCTTCCTTCCTCTGCTGAGTAATTGAGTTGCCATGGTATAGCAGGGCACATGGTCATTAGTGATGCCAGGAAGCCACTCACTTCTCAGCCTCCCTTGCAGAAGGTTGAGTCATGTGAGCATATCGTGGCCAGTTCCTATGAGTGAAGGTGACCCAAGCAACCTCTGGATCAGCTGAGCCTCCGGTCCTCTTCGCTCTTCCCTAGCCAGCAAGTAGGCAGCCAGGCCTTTCCCTGTCCTGCTGGACAAACCGGGCAACCAGAGCAGCCACTCCGACCCAGGCAATAGACAGCTCGGCCTATTCACCTCTGAGCTATGACACGAGCCAGAAATAAACTCTAATGAAGCCACTGTGTTTCTAGACTCGGGTACAGCATCTCGGTGGATGCCACGCTGGTACTTAGCATTACTCCCGTTACTCTCCATGGAATGAAAGCGAAAGGGCCCATTGAATAAGCATGCACAATAGCATGAGAACCTACTACGTCCCTGACTCCAGCCCCAGTGCTCTCTGGGGTCTCCAACAAGACTCCAGGGCCACGTGCACAGGCTCCGTTGAACCAGCCTCCCTACTGTCCTAACCCTCGGGGGCCCCTCTACATTCCAGGGCCACACGCAGAGGCGTGGCCCAATTCCTGTGCCAGCCCTCTCCCCTCCTGTACCTTCCGGCATGGTTTGGAGGATACTTCAAACGAGGCCTTGAACGCTCTCCTCTGCTGGGTTGTCAGGATGGTTCTGGGACGCTTGGGGCGCTTGTGGTCCTTGCCATCCTCAGAGGCCCCCTTCCCAGCCCCATGGGCCGATTTGCCAAGACTTTCTTCATCATCGCTTTTGCCTAAAAGCAGCAGAAAACACTGTGGTGAGTCGGCGAAAGCCAGGGCTGGAGCTGTATGCCGTTGCACAGCCAGGCAGCTGGTCCACAACTGCTGGGGCAGCACTCGACATGAGTCCAACAGCCCGGGAGATATCGCTGGAAACTGCCAGGAGGAAGCCAGGGAGAATACTTCGAAAGGCCACAGGTTTGTACCAGAGTCCTCTGTTACAGCTCGGGACTGCATCCCTGGATCATAGGTTGGCTTCACAGTTACTTGCTGTGTGGCCTGGGGTACATACTTACCTCCCTGCAACTCAATTTATTTATCTGTAAAATCAAGACGTGGCAGCACCTACTTCTTTGGTTTCGCTGCCAGGATCAAAGGAATAAATGCCAATAAGCTACTGAGAAGGCTGCTTAGCACCTAGTGCGCAATAATTACCAGCTGTTAGTATTACTTTATAGAGTTTTTTTTCAAGACTAGGCCTAGAAATAAGAAATACCACCAATTAGTACTATGTTCTTTAAACACACACACACACACAGAGAGAGAGAGAGAGAGAGAAACAGACACGGCCATACCTGTATGAGACTGAATGGTCAACAATTACGTAAAGCAAAGACCAGAGTGCAATGGGGCAAGGAAACAAGGTCCATGGGAAGCGGAAGAACGAGAATGGAAATCACGTGAAGGCTCACACTTTGTGGGGAACATTCCAGAGGACAACCTGCTTAGAAACTGTTAAATGGCAAAACAAGCTGCCATGTAAAATCTCCATCATGACTTTTCCCTAGAAGCAACAGAAATCACTGTGGTGAGTCCCGGAAGCCATGGCTGGAGCGTGTGCCGTTCCACAAGCAGGCGCTGGGCCCACTGTCCCAGGAGCACATACAGATGAGTGCAGTAACCATGTGAGTCCACAATAAAATACTGTAGGGAGGAAAAAGCAAAAAAAAGGCTAGAGCCAGAGACGCTTCGTATAACCTCCTAAACACTGTGTCTGGAATCCTAACCATCAAGGTTAAGGACAGCATTAGATTGCCTACCAATCGCGATAACTAAAAATGGTCAGCTAGCACAGGTCACTCAGGGAAAGTGCTCATCCATAAAATAATAACTATGAAAAGACCTTAAATATGTGGCTTACTTCAACTCTTGAAGCAGTGAGAGACACAAGAAGTTCAGTAACTTGTAATGACAGAAAGCTCTCCACTCGGCATCGGATTCTTTCCCAGGCCATCTCCTCCATTGGGAAGTTCCAGTGTTGGAGAGATTTCCTCCTTCTGCTGTAGAAGCCTTTGGCAGCTCTGTATCCACAAAGGTGGACTGTCCTATTTGTTCCTTTGGGAAACTATCACCCCTGAGAGCTTCCCCCAGTCCAGTTCCCCTGACTCCAGCCTTCTGAGCAGCTTACAGAAAGCCAAGCTGAGGAGATACACACTGTGTATTGTCCTCCTCTGTACAGGCTGCTCCTAGTGTAGGCTATGTCAGATTGTCACTGGGTTCTAATGTATGGGCTTCTTCACCCTGACCTTCTCTCAAGGTCAAACTGATTTTATTTGATAAAACAGTGCCTTCTTCTCTCCATGAGCAGTTAAAAATACATTTGAACATGCAGACACTAGCTGTGCGTTCTGTGAAGATGATATTAGAAAGGGATTCGCCATTGGCAGACCACGGTTCGATCCCAGTTCTGCCCCTTGTTACAAGAACAACAGATAGACCATCTCACCGGGTCTAACTCTTCCATTGAATAGCAGAGACAACAACATCTAACAGCAGGTGGTACTAGACCATAGGAGTAATCAAACTGTGTGAAAGAGCTGACAACCAAACCCACTGCCGTTGGGTTGGTCCCAACGCATAGTAGCCAGGCAGGACAATGTTGGACAGTGTCATAAGGTTTTCAAGGCTGTGATCTTTCTGGAAGAAGACTGCCTTATCTTACATCCTATGGAGCAGCGGGTGAGTTTGAACTGTCAACATTTTGATTAGCAGCCAAATGCTGTAACGACTGCCCCACAAGGTCCTTTCTAGCACATCATTCAATGTCTTTGAGATAATTCTGACTCTCAGCAACTCTGGTGGACAGCAGTTCTCAAGCTGTGGGTCATGACCCCTTTGGGGGTCGAATGCCTCTTTCATAGGGGTTGACCGATTCATAGCAGTAGCAAAATTACAGTTATAAAGTAGCAACAAAAATAATTTTATGGTTGGGAGGTCACCACGACATGAGGAACTGTATTAAAGGGTCGCGGCATTAGGAAGGTTGAGAACCGCTGCTGTAGGACCAAAGTAGAATTGCTCCATAGCATTTCTGAGACTGTAAATACCCACGGGGTGGCGAGCCTCATTTTCTCCTGCAGAGCTTCTGGTGGATTTCAACTACCAACCTTGTGGTTAGCAACCCAATGCTTAACTCACTATGCTACTGGGACACCTTTGCTGCCACATGCATTAAGAAGGCTCTTAATACGTAGTTCCCAGGAGCCTTTTCCTTCCTCTCCGCCTTGGAGGTGGGGATCCTGATGAGAAGAGGTAGCCACTCTGGCATCTTCATCTCCGCGGGTACTCTTTTCCAGAGTCAGCAGTCTCTTGGGCATACATTGGTGTGAAGAGTTTGGGGATCTTTTTCACAGGAGATGTTCAGAAAGACAAGGAAAACATAAGTTCTTAAGAACTAAGAACCCCAGGGAAAGAAAAGGACCACACAGGAAGATAAAGGTAGGACACAGGAAACTTGGACCACATAAATGTGTCTTTGTTCTCCCTACTCACCCCCTGCTTCAACAGTCCACGCTTCAGCTTCTCTGAAGGTGGGCTCTTCGGGGTCAAAAAGATGCTCCTCGGACCCCGGTGAGTCCTTCAGCAAAATTTCTGAGGGAGTGGGGCTGACATTCCCACTCCGACATGCAGATCGGCTGCAAAGCAGCTGACTAAAAGTGGCTGAGTCTGCGGTAAAATTGAGTGGAAAAATGCAAATGCTGAAATAAAGATGTATTAAATGCAACTGAATTATCTTCAAAAACCTCATACCGATGCCAGGGTTATTAACAAAAATAGCATTTGCAAATGCTTTATATCATCAGTCGGATTCTTTAGTCACATTACTCATGTAATCTGATGCAAATCTCTATTGGTGAGCAGGACACTGTAACTAGCGAAAATGTGCAGTCAAAAATGATGCTCGGTTTCTTGATAATATCTCATTTATGTTGATGCTCTTTAGGAAAACAGCCATATTTATCCATGATACCCATGAGCATGGGGTTTAGAGCCATATAAACTCAGATGTCAACTAAGTTCTGCCAGTTACGATGTGTAATTTGGAATTGATTCTCCCAAATTCATTTTTCTCCTTGAGAAAAAAATGGTATTCTTAGAACTAAATGAACTAGAAAAGGATTTAGCACAATGTGGTAAGTGTTCAACAAATCGCACAGTAAGTAATAAAACAATTATTAGTATTATCATTTCAAAATAAAAGGACTGTTGGTATTACAGTTGCTGCTAAGGGCTCTGACTCACATCAACCCCATGTACAACAGTCTAGTGCCGTCCTCACAATTGTTAAGTGTGAACCCAGGATTGCAGTCCTGTGTCAATCCACCTGAATGAGACTACTCCCCATTTTCACTGACGTTCTACTGCAGCAGGCACGACAGCCTTAGCCAGAGGCTGGTCTCTCCTGACGGGGAATCCCAAGTACACGAGACAGAGTCTTGTCATCCTGGCCTCCCTCTAAAGGGCATATGGCTGTACTTCCTCCAAGATGATTGTTGTTGTTGTTGTTATTTTGTTTACCTGGAAGTTCACAGTACTTCCGCTAGTCGTCATCAACATCCTACTTCTTCTCTTGTCTTCCTTACTAATGGCCCAGCTTTCACACGCATTTGAGGTGACTGAAACTAGTATGGCTCAAGTCAGGCACATCTGAGCCCTCAAAGTGACAAGTTTGCTCTTTAATCCTTTAAAGAAGTCCGTGCAGCAGATTCGCCCAGTGCAGTGTCTGCTGACTGGATCCAAGTGAAGTGAAGTCCTTCACTGCTTCAGTCGTGCCACTGTTTATCACAAAGCTGCTTATCGGTCCAGTTCAGAGGACGCTCCTTTCCTTTCAGCCATTCTGAAGGCTACCGTCTGATCGACATCAGTAAGCGCTTCAAGTTCTCTTCACTTTCCGCAAGAAAAATTGTGTCATCTGCATATCATTGATATTAATGAGTCTTTCTCTAATCCTAAAACTGCTTTCTTCTTCATATAATACAGCTTCTCAGAGTATTTGCTCAACATAAATATTAAGTAAGTAAGCTGAAAGAATACAACCCCGATGTATGCCTTTCCTGATTTTAAACCATGCAGTATTCCCTGGCTGTTTGAACAACTGCCTCTTGTTCGATGGCATAGGTTCTACATGAGCACAATGAAGTGTTCTGGGAGTCCCATTTATTTCTGGTTTTCAAAGTTTGTGATGATCTGCACAGCCCGTGCCTAGTCAACAAAATAAAAACAACCATCTTTCTGGTACTCCCTGCTTTCAACAAGAGCCACCTGATACCAGAATGCTATCTCCTGGCCCATGTCCTCTTCTGAATCTGGCTTGAATGTCTGGCACCTCCCTGTCAATGTGGTGCTGCAACTATTTTTGGATTATCTTCAGCGACATTTTACTTGCATGTGAGATGAATGATATTATTCAACAGTTTCTGCATCATGCTGGATACATTCTCTGTGGAATGGTCATAAATGTAGAGCTCTTACAGTTGACTTACTGATATCTGGATAGGCTACTGAGTGCTTCCAGTGTAGATTCAGTGAAAACATTTCAACCATTATTCCATTCACTCTGGGAGCCTTGATTTTCAATAATGCCTTCAGTTAGCTCTGATTTTTCCTTCAATACATCATTTCTTGATCATATGCTGCCTCTTGAAATGGCTAAGTGTTGGCTAATTCTTTTTGATAAAATAACTGTGTATATCTTCCATCTTATGGATGTTTCCTTCATTATTTCAACATTTTACCCATAGGATTCTTCACTATTGTAACTCAAGGCTTAATTTCTTTCTTCAGTTTGTTTTTTTCAGCTTGAAGAACGATACGATCTTCCCTTTCAGGTTTCTCACTCCCAGATTTTGCACATTTCATTATAACACTTTACGTAGTCTTGTTGGGAGGTCTTTTGAGATGTTCTGTTCAGTCCTTTGACTTCATTATTGTCCCCATTTGTTCAGCTACTCTATGCTCAAGAGTGAGTTTTAGAGTCTCTTTTGACATCCACGTTAGTCTTTTCTTTTCTTTCTTGTTTATGTTTAAATTACCTTTTGCTCTCCTCATGTGTTTGATGTTGTCTGACGACTCATCAGGGCTCCAGCCACAAGTGTTCAGTGGGCCGTCTGATCTCGAGGTTGTCTATGAATTCAGGTGGGATGTGCCCAAGGTCATATCTTGGCTCTTGTGAAAGTGTTCTAATTTTCTTCAACTTCAACCTGAATTTGCATATGAGCAATTCATGGTCTGTTCCACAGTTGGCCTGTGGCATTGTGTTGCCTGATATATTGAACTTTTCCACTGTCTTCCCACAGGCAGTCAATCTGATGCTTGTATATTCCACCTGGAGAGGCTCACATGCATGGCCGCTGCTTATATTGTTGGGAAGAGGTATGTGCAATGACCACGTAAGGGATCTCACAAAATTCTAGTATGTCATCACTAGGGTAATTTCTGTGACTAAGGCCATATTATGCAACAACTGATCCTGGCTTGTCACTTCCAACTTTCTGATTCCAGCCATCAGTAGTGGTCAGTGCACCTGATGTCCTATTTGATCAATTTCAAACTGAAGGCATAGAATTCATCATTGGCTTTAGGAGTTTCTGTGTAAATTTCAATAACAGTTGTATTAATTGGTCTCCCATGTGGACATATAGATATTATCCTATCACAGACAGCATGGTACTGCAAGGCAGATCTTGAAGTGTTCTTTTTGGTGATGAATGTGACACCATTCCTCTTGAGTCTGCCCTGCCCAGCATAGTAAATCATACTACTGTCTAATTCAAAATGGCCAATACTAGTTCACTTCGGTTCACTAATTCCTGGGATGTCATCTATATACATTCTGATTCACTCTGGATGACTTCTAATTTTCCGAAATCCTTGCTGCATACAGTACATGCTTAGATTATTGGATATTTGCAGCTGTTTCTTTTCATTTTGAGCCACGCCCCGTCAGCAAATGAAAGTCCCAATGGCTTTCATGTACCCATGTCCATATGGTGGACTCTACCTGAGGAGGCAGTTCTTCCGCGGCAGTATTCGAGTGCCTTCCAAGCTGAGGGCTGCGTCTGCCAGTACTCTCCCACACTGTGCTGGTGCTCTTCATGAGGTTCCCAGTGGCTCGTCCCTGTAAAGGAGTCACCTGTTCCTTTTCCTTAGTCTGGTCTTAGTCTTGAAGCACCGAGGAAGCCTATTCCTCATGGGTGACCACGCTGGTATTTGGCAGCCTGGTGGTATCAGTAACATGTCAACGACTACCCTGAATGAGGATTCTTGGTACAAGACACACATTTCCAACTACGTGCTGCCCATGAGGAGGGCTTCAGTCAAGGGTTTCTAATGCCAAGCCACCATTTCACCCTCTATGCAAATGGCCTCGGCCAATAAAGCAAAGTAGGATTTCTGGAAAGCAAGTCTATGAAGTCTGTGGGAAGGGCGCGATGGCCAGAATGCCAGGGCTAGTTGCAGAAGAAAGGTATCATTTAATCAATGTGGTCAGAGTCTGGAGGCATTTCTCCAGACGGTCCTTCACGGGTCTCATGAAGGATGCAAAGGCGCGTGAGCGCACACACCGAGCTCGGAAGGGCTGTGCGTCTGTCACGGAGCAATAGCGAGGCAGGCAGAAAAGACCCATCTCCCAGGCCAGGCCGTGTGCTCAGTTTTGGGGTATGTGAGAGGACAACGCTCACCCACATGTGGCAATAAGAGGGAGGACCAACACAATTGCTTTCCAGCAACACAGACCCGGGAAGAACAAAGTGAGGACAGAGAGAGAGTGATGCAAAGGAAGAAGGAAAGAAGAGGAAGAGGAGATGAGGAAGCGTAGTAATAGTATATCTCTGGAATGTTTCTTAAAATGTGCTTGTGTGTGTGTGTGTGTGTGTGTGTGTGTGTGTGTGTGTGTGTGTGATCTTTAGTCCCTCTGATGTCCAGTACCTCATCCTGGCTTCTGTTTCTTTAGGGCCTCCTTTGGCTCTCCTGCCAGCACTTCATGCTCTAGATCAGATATCTACAGACTTTCTTTATGCAAGCCCGGAAAGTAAATATTTTCCTATTCTGCAAGCCACCTGATCCCTATCCTACCTATTCTGTTTTCCCATTGTGGAGCCCAAACAACCATAGACGACATGAATCAGTATAACCATGCTGAAAAGTCAGAGCGTGTGAGCAAACATAGGGTACAGGACATAGATTGCGGAGCCCCGAGCTAAATGCCTCCTGATCTCCTGTGTCCCATGCCTCCCGGCTCTGGTTCTGGAGGCAGGGTGGATGTACCAATAGAACTTGAGAAGCTATGGAATCGATGATTGGCCAGAGTTTGACATGTGCTCTCCCACAGTCAGTAATGTGTACACTCCCCTGAGACAGTCACCAGTGTGCTGGCCTGGAGAGTCTGGGATGGAGGAGCGGAGGGGTCTTTGACACAGTGCAGACAGATGCCACGGTCCAGTTGCCCACAGGGCAGCAGACAATAACTAACCATCACTCCGTTGTTCCCTGCTGCTGTTAGCTACCATCAAATCACCCCTGACTCAGGTCCCCATGCACAAGCCATGCATGGCCCTGTGCCATCCCGGTGATCACACCATTGTGGTCTACAGGGATCTCACTGATGCATTTTAGGAAGTAGACCAGTAGATCGTTCTTCTTATTCCATCTCAGACAGGAAGCTCTGCTGAAATCTGCTCAGCATGACAGCAACACACAAGCCTCCATTGGCAGTTAGGAAGTGACCGTGCCCGGGAATCGGTGGCACGTTGACGGGGCACCAATCCCAAGTCTTTTGCCTGGAAGGTGCGAATTCTACCACCGAACCACTGCCGCTGCCTCCACTTCCATCCACTGCGCTATAAATATCCTGGGCGAAACGGTGCCCTCGGAGACTCTTAGGGAATTTCCAGGCTGCTCCTGTGAAGGGGACGGCGGTTCCCACCTTCTCTTTCAGAGTAACTGGGCTGCCCGACTTTGATCTCACCTTCTCCGGGGGAACACACCCTGCCTACAGCTCATTCACCGATTTGTCCAAGAGCGTGCCAAGTGCTGCAGAAGTCAGGAGAAGGTTTCCTGGATAGGCAAGCTGGCTGGAGAGCCAACGAGGAAGGTAGAAAAACCTTTAAAAAGGCAGAACAGTGGGAGTTGAGGGGGAGATGGCCTCTGTCCATTGCCAGAGGCTCCCACGCCCAGATGCAGGACGGAGCTATTCCTCATAATTTAAGCTGACACCCCTCTGCGGAGATGAAAGGAACTCCACTCGCTGCTCTCCAACAACAAACGTCAGCATCCCTAGAGGCCATTTAGACACAGGCACAACATAAATCTGACTCCTCGTGGGGATGTCCAGAGATGAAGTCTCCACACACAGTCTACCAGAGTGAAATGAATTTGCTTGGCACGAGGTTTGGACATGTCTCTCGGGGCCTTTTCTTTCCCCTTTCTTGCAAGAAGAAAAAAAAATCTGGAACGGTTCAGGGCTGTTTCTCTCCGTTTGCCTGTTCCTCCCACTCATTTATGACATAAGCAATCGCAGATGAAAGGCTCAGCAATGGTTTATGGCCCTGAGACAGGGCTGCACTACCTGTGGGGCCTTGCAGATTCATTTCAGGTTGTTGGAAAAATCCCAAAGGCCCATAAACAGGGCAAGAGATATCTGAGCTGGGCCCAGGAGGGGAGGGTGAGCAGGGGGCCATTGACCCTCATGTAAGGGAAGGGAGAGGCAGGAACAGGCTGTGCACGCTTCTCCGGTGATGAGCCTCATAAATGTCCTCTGGGCTGGGGGATTGGGAAAAGGGTCTGGGATGTGTTGTGGGTGGAAGAAGTTGGGGAGGAATCTATGAAGACAGGCTATATATATATATAGGCAGCTGTTTCTGTCACTGCCCTGCATGAGAGGACATGACTCCCCCTCTCCCTGAGAACAGCAGGGGTCAATCCCAGATGCAAAGAACTCAAAGCATCATGTACAACCCAAGAGGCACGAAGTGAAGCTCGTTAGGAAGCAGACAAGCAGAGTAGGTGCAGGTACCATTTTGAAATTGTCTTAGGACAGTTCTTCAAAGAAAAACTTAGACCCAAGGTTTCCCAACTCAGACCCAAACCATTGTGGTTGTAAGTCGCTGTCAAGTTGGCTCCAAATCATGGCGACCCTACACAGACTCCAGTAACAGGGTGTGGGGTCCCACGCTGTCTTCATCATCATGGGTGTGTTGGGATCCAGTGCTGTGGCCTCTACTCTACAGGACTCATCTTCCACCACTACATTGGACAATGTTCTGTTCTGACCCAGAACCTTTCATTGGCGAAGTTTTAGAAGTAGATCTCTAGCTTTGCTTCCTAGTTTGTCTTTGTCAGGAGGCTCTGCTGAAACCCGTCCATCTGGCTGACCCTGCTGGTTATTTGACACATGACTGGCACAGCTTCCAGCCTCACATGAACCCACAGCCGCCACAGTATGACAAACTGATAGATGGATGATGGCAGACCAAAAGTAGGTTGCTGTAAAAGATATAACATGGAACATATTCATTCGCCCATTTAGTTGGCAAGTACACATCGGGGGCTCGGGAGCCCATCTCTGTCCAAGGACAATAGCAGGATGCAGGATGCAGAGAGGATGAGGAGTCAGCTGCAGCTCGCTCACTCGGAGATCTCAGGTTAGTGTGGGAGAGAGATCCAACACCAAGGTAAACATAACGCTGCTCAGAGGCGCTAATGAAGGGGGCTGGGGAAGTCTCACCAGGGCACGTGTCCCCAGGGCTGAGAGGAATCATGCAAAGGTAGAAATGGAGAGGAAGGGCATTTTCGGCCCACAGAACAGAACACTTAAAGGATGGAAGTAGAGCATTTACCTGGGAAGGGAAATTCTCCAATCAAATATACCCTACACATTCAGAACTGTTGTGTATCCGTGTGTAGGGATCCCAAACATAAGAGTACATCTTGCTGAATTTGAGTTGCCATGTATGAAACTATGAAGCATGGACAGTGGTATATGATTCAGTTCTGCATGCAAGGACACTGTAAAGACTAGTGTGGGCATTTAGGTCAGAGGTCAGAGAGGCCAGTCAAGGGGAAAGCTATAGAGGAGACGAGTGGGTATGGAAAGCCAGTGGTGAGGAAACAGGTGTTGCAAAGAAGAGCTGTCTGTCCCCTGCCTGCAGTGATGGGAGGTGGGTGATGAAGGGGCCCTTCAGGCAGCTGGCAGAGGATGCACATCTAAAGGGAAGAAGAAATGCAGCGAGAGGAGTCCTGATACGTCAGCGTGAACTCCGTGAGCAACGATGCGTCACAAGAGGCTCTGAGGCCGCAATTACAGGCACAGTGTGGCCTCGGGACATAGCTCTGCAAGGGAGGAAGGCACCCAGCAGCCTGGACCATGGCATGCTCATATGGGGGCTGACACTGAGCCATGCGGTCCACTTGGAGGACTGAGCTGATGGAGGCTCTGAGAGCCCAACTCGACAGGGGACTTGGGGCAAGGAGAGTAGTGGCTCGCATTCCAGCACTCGCTCTGTGTCAGGCACTGTGTCCAGGGTGCGCATGCCCCGTGAGTCGACTGCGATGCGTCAAGGAGAGGAGTACTGTACCTCCGAGGAGCCCTGGTGGGGTAGTGGTTATGTGTTGGCTGCTATATGCATGGTCTGCAGTTTGAAACCACCAGCAGCTCAGCGGGAGAAAGACTGGCTTTCGGCTACCATAACAGCTTGTCTTGGACACACACCAGGAGGTGGGTCACTATGAGTCAGCACTTGAGTCTAGCCATGAGGAGTTTGGCTTGAGTCTAGCCGTGAGGAGCCCTGCTGGGGTAGTGGTTGCACCTTGGGCTGTGATGCGCAAGGTCCCCAGTTGAGACCACCAGCTGCCCCACAGAGAAAGACAGTCTGTTCTACTCCTGTACTCAGTCACAGTCTAGGAAACTCACAGGGCCGGCTCTACCCTGCTACATAGGGTCGCTATGAGTTGGCATCAACTCAACGGCAGTGAGTTTTTTTGTTTTGTTTTTTTTCGATCATTTTATTGGGGGCTCATACAACTCTTATCACAATCCATCCATCCATCCATTGTGTCAAGCACATGTGTACATTTGTTGCCATCATCATTCTCAAAACATTTGCTTTCTCCTTGGGCCCTGCGTACCAGCTCCTCCGGCAGTGAGGTCTGAGTGGGAGTTTAACCATGAGATAGGTGAGCCTCAGAAAGTTTCCATAAGCTGTTCCAACACACAGGTCTGCTCCCAAGCCTAGGCCCAGAGACACCCCACATTCACAACTCCTGAAGGAAGATGAGAAGATGGCCTTTTTTTTGGTAGAATTTTTTAAAATGTATTTTTAATTGGTAGTTCATACATATCTCATTCCATAGTTCAATCATGTCAAACAGTATTGTACAATTGCTACCACAGTTTCCAAACAGTCTTTTTCTTCCTGGACTCCTTGATATTGTCTCCATTTCACTCCCCCCTCTACGCACCCCCCCCCCCGCACCACCACTGTACCCCTAGGCCTGAAACCCTTATTCTATTTACTGTCCTTCTAGGTTCAGCAATGCCAGGTTTCTTAGACTGAAAAACAGAACAGCATATCACACACCTTCAAGAGGGAGACTCCCAATGACATAACACCTCTGAGATAAACCCTCATTTGAACAAATAAAAAACAAAAATACAGAAAATGTTGAAAATCAGATCAGGTCCACGTGCATCACAGGGGAGGAGAACTGACAAAGTTTTAACGGTCCTCGTCAGGTTGATCCCTGTGATCTTCTATACTCACCTCTCCAGGGAATTCTGCTTAGTAACCACTGTCCTCCCATGCCACAGTTATGGACAGGGCGCTCACCGGGGGCTTATTTCCTATGTTGTTCCCACAAATGTATCTCGGGACTCCCACTGTCATCCATAGCCTTCGGCAGACTGGATTCTGGAAATTTAGCCTTAAACACTACTCTCTCCTTCAACTTCAGATGATGTGATTTGCAATCCTTTGGTGACTGATGATAGTGTGTTTCTTCCATGTCTTCCGTGGTCTTAGTTGCCATCTCATGAGATGGCTGTTTTTTTTGGAGACAAGCCTTTAAGAGCCTAGATGCTATTTTATCTGATAGCTGGGCACCATCTAATTTATTCACCATCATTTTGCTACAGCACCCACATTTTCTGTGTTAGCTTCCTGAGGGTGAGTATCGAGCAAGACCAGGCTTTAAGAACTAATTTTTCTTCATTTGGAGCTAGGATTTATTGTGAATCCAAAATCCATTCCTGGATCTATGGGCTTTTTTTTTTAGGAAGACTTTTAAATCCGCAAATCAGGTATAACCCATTGGCAGTCACTTGGGTACATCCTACGGCAAGCACAGAAAATACTCAGTGCTTTGTCTTCTGCCAAAACTAGAAGAAACAAACATAAAACCTGCCATCAAGTCAATTCTGAGTCATAATGAGACGATGCAGGGTTTCAGAAATTGTAAATCTCTATGAGAGCAAGCAGTCTCAGCTTTCTCTCGAGGAGAGAGGCTGATGGGCTTGAACTGCTGACCTGATAGTTAGCAGCCCAATGCTTAACCCACAGCACCACTGGGCTCCTTTTGTCCTCCGCAGACCACTGAAATGATGATGGTCAGTCAGGTCATATTACCCAACAATCAAGGTAGCCTGGGCTTACTTGTGCATACTTGCTAAATGGTAGCAAGCAATTGCTCATACTCCCACCTCAAAGCTTTTACTTCTAGGTATGCTTGATATCTGTCTCTCTCCCAGCCCGGCAGCATCTTCTTACAGAACCAAAGCCTTGCCCCAGTGTCTAATACCTGCCAGGGGTGGAGTACCCAGTTTGAAAGATAAGCATGCACCGACTTGTGCTTAGTTATTAAACTATAGCCAACAATCTCGTGGTTTTTACCACATCATTGAAACAGTACACCACAGATTAGTTAAGGAAGCACAAGTAAGCCCATGCTTGTCTGCTCCCAAGGGTAATCGCCCCCACCCCTCCCCCTTGTGATGGTAAAGAAGCTAACTTGTACCAGAAGAGCACTTGGACTGAAAGAAGGTGAGGCAGACGATCAAATGGGACATCTGGTGGCACTCTGGTGGCACAAGGGTTAAGTACATCACTGCTAACTGGAAGGTTGCAGGTGGCAACTCAGCTCCCAGCAGCCCGGCAGGAGAAAGATCTGGCAATTCTGCCCGCAGAGGGGCTGCAGCCAACAAGACTCCTCACAACCTCTAGCTCTCCATATCTTCGAGTTTTCCCCTTTCACCTGATGCTTAAAACACGTGACTGTGTGGCAGGTGAGACTTCACTCAGCGAAGCACTCACTCTGCTATCTAGTCAGTGACATGGCTTCGTTTCACAGCTGCACGGATTCACTGTTTGACGTCACAACCACAAGCGACTGGATTAGTGTTATTATCCTTCTGTTACAAGTGAGTAAACTGAGGCCCAGGGGTCTCTTGCCCAAGGGCACACAGCTGGGATGCTGCCCTTCTAGTACCCCCCCCCCACACACACACACACACACACTCCCCGCGGCTGGTGGGCCCTGCCGCACAGGGTTGTTGTGAAGATCCTAGGATACCTGGTGCTTGCAGACACTCAGGTGCTGCTCAACCACAAGCTTCTGCGTTACGTTATTAAAGAGTGAAGACAGAACGGGCTGGAAGGCAGGGCTTTCTGGAGGGGGTGGCGCAGTCACCTGAGATCTGGCTGCAAAAGCCATTCTATTCATTTCCAAAGAGACAGAGCTCATCTTAAATCCTTGAACTGCCCTCCCCAAAACCTCCCCCATACTCACACCCACCCCAAAGTCACTGCAGCCGTGCCCACACCGGCCTGCTCTGAAAAAGCCGCCAACCACAGCGCAGGAATCATTTCAGGAGCTGGGCAGACAGAGCAGAGCTGCCATGCCCCTGAATCGAGCCGCAGGTAAAGTGCCCTAAGAAAGGCACCTTTGTTCTGAGATGTCCACCGCAGATGGAGGTTTCTGTGGCGGGGGCAGAGGGGGAGGAACCAGGTGGGTCAGTGCCAGGGCATTCCAGCCCCGACATCCAGGCAGGCCCCTTAGGGGAGCTGTGTCTCCACTTTGTGAGTGCTGGCCACCTGCCACAGCCTGGCCCCCTCTCCTTTCTCTTTCCTCTCCTGGATGATGCTCACGAAAGGGGGCCCTGGGGCTTGGCAGGTATGCAGGGCAACATGACAGTATTGGTAATGATTGCTGGGAATATGGTTGACTTGTATCATTTTGAGTCTCTTCACATTAGAACAGACCTGCTAACACCTTCCTCCCCTCTCCGCCTGCCCCCCACCACACACAGACACATGCAGGCATGCACACACACAGACACATGCAGGCATGCACACACACAGACACATGCAGGCATGCACACACACATGCTCCCACTGCATTTTCATCTCCTCCGAGTTTCCCCATCTCTCGCTCCTTCTTTGGCTTAACATTTTGTGAACCTGTTACTATGTTTTAGTAAACTCTGCTATGAAATTTTACGCAGCAAAATTAATTTCTCATTCAATAGTTCCTATACAAAGTGTTCTGTGATGTTGGCTGCTATCCCTCCATTTCCTCCCTGCCCGCTGTCTCCATCCCTCCTGTGACCGTGTCCCTCCTGGCTTTCTTGCCCTTGCTTTGAGGAACTCTTTCCAGGTGGATTGTTCTATAGAGCACGGTACTCACGGCATCCCAGCTTGCTGTATAGGCCAATCCTATTTGGTTGATGGGTGGCCTCCAGGAGTGGGTCAGTTCCCGGTTAAAGGGATTCCCCAGGGTGGTCTTCTCGGGGGTTCCCCCAGTCTCTTTCAGTCCAGTAAGTCTGATCTTTTTATGAACTTGAGTGTTTTACTATTATTAGTATTCCTTCGTGTTTATTATTCTGAATACATTTTAAGACCATCTTTGTCAGGTTTCCAACCATTTACCAGGCTTTAACTGAGACTACATTTTTAAAAAGCATGTTACTGGGGGCTCTTCCAGCTCTTCTAAGAATCCAAACATCCATTGTGTCAAGCACGTTGGTACACAGGTTACCATCATCCTTTCCTAAATATTTTCTTTCTGTTTCAACCTTGCCATTAGTATTCTTTCCCCCTCCTCCCCCCACCCTCCCACCCTCATGAACCCTTGATCAATTGTAAATTATTATTACTTTCATATCTTACAGTGACCACTGTCACCCTTCCCCCACATTTCTGTTGTTCTTCCCCTCCCCCTTTTTTTTTGGGGGGGGGAGTTTGTACATTGATTGAACTTGAGTTTTGGTCAACAGTTTTGTTTCATTTTAACCATGACCTTCTGCTGGGATTCTGGTAGGAGTAGTTGGTCGTGGTGGTCAGGGACTGTCTCATTCTGCCAGTCTCAGGCTAGGACAGGTGGCGGTTCTTGTGGGCCGTTAGGTCTGTGAATTAACTGTTCCCTTGAATCTTTGATTTCCTTTACACCCCTTTGCTCCAGATGGGAAGAGAATAATAGTTGTATTTCTTAAGACCACTTGAAAGCTTTGAAGACCCCAGTCACTCCTCACCAAACCAGAACGTAGAACATTACTCTTTATGAACTATTGTTGTTAGGGGCCTGTGTTAGTCTGGGCAGACTAGAGAAACAAACTTTATACACTCATATGTGTGTAGAAAGAGCTTTATATACAAGAGCAATTTATTACTGAGAAAACATCCCCGCCCAGTACAGATCAAGTCCTTAAGTCCAATATTAGCCCATACGTCTGATAGCAATCTATAAAGTCCTCTTCAGACTCATGAAACACATGTGATGATGCCGAATGCAGGATGATCACAAGTCAGTCGGTAATAAGTCTTTGGATCTAGTGGTATTGGAAACATCTCAGCACTGGCAGGGGTCTCGGCATCAGGGTGGGTCCATGTGTCTTGTCAGTTGCTATGTCTCCCAGGGTGATAGCAGAGAGTCTCCCACCTTCAAGGAGGAAGTACTGGATTTCCCAGAATTCTCAGGAGAGGGCCATGCCCACCAGAGGCCTCATTGGCTGTGATCTGATTGACAAGCTAGACTCCACCCCTACACTCTTAATCCTCAAATTGACAAAAGATTATATATCTACTACAATCACCTTCTGTTGTTGTTGTTGTTGTTAGGTGCCAGCCAGTCAGGTCTGCTTACAGGGAGCCTGTGAATGACAGGAGGAGACACTGCCTGATCCTGCAGCAACATCACAGCTCTTTTTATGGCTGAGCCCAGTATGGCAGCCACTGGGTCCCTCCATCTTTTGCGAGTCTTCCTCCTTTGCTGCCCCTCCACTTTATCGAGCAGGATAGCGAGACCTGTTCTCTCCTAGAAAATCTCCAGGTACACGAGACAAAGTCTCACCAATCTTGCCTGGGCTGAACTTCCTTCAAGACAGATTTGCTTGTTCTTTGGAAGCCATGATACTTTCAAGATTCGTCACCAACGCCACAATGCAAATGCGTCTATTCTTCTTCGGTCTGCCTTATTCAACGGTCACATTCATGTGACACGATGGAAAATACCATGGTTTGAGTCTGGTGCCCTTTAATCCTTAAACTAACATTCTTGCTTTTAAACATTTTACAACGGTCTTGGTGCATCAGATTTACCCAACGCAATGCACTATTTGACTTCTTAACTGCTGTTTCCTTAAGCACTGGGTGTAGATCAAAGAAAGACAAAATTCTTGACAACTTCAGTCTTTTCCCCAGTTATCGTGATGTTACCTATTGGTCCAGTGGTGAGGATTTTGGTTTTCTCGACATTGAGTAGTTCTTATGAAAGCTCCAATCCTTGACCTTCCACCATGAATGCTTCCAGTCTTCCTTGCTTTCATCAAGCAAGTGTGTGTTGTGTGCATAGTGCATATTTTAATAAACCCTCCTCCAATTCATTCTTCCCCACATAATCAAGTTTCTCCAATGACCTGCTCGGCATACAGACGGAATAAGTGTGGTGAGAAGATACAGCCCCGATGCACACTTTTCTTGGTTTCCAAGTATGCAGCATTCCCTTACCCTGTCCACACAGCTGCTTTTGAGCCGTGTGCAGGCTCTGCATGAGCACAGTCCTGTGTCTGGACTCCCCATTGTGCTCAAGGTTATTCATAGCTTTGTATGGCCACACAGGTAAACGCTGGCTGGGGGACAGATCATCAACTGCCCAAAAGTAAAAGTAACTTTAGGTTGAAGCTGAAGAAATTTAAACAAATCCACAAAGCCAACATATGACCTTGAGTATATCCCCCCTGAATTTCAAGAACTGATTTAGATGCATTCAAAACTGATGACAGAAGATCTCATGAGCTGCGGGGGTCCATCAAGGACATCAGTCATGAAGGAGGTAAAAACTCATGAAAAAGACAGGAAAGAATAACAAGATCATAGCGGACGTCAGAAGAGACTGAAATTCGCTCTGACTTGTAGAAGAGCTAAGGTAAACAACATAAATATTAAAGTCAACGACTCAACAGAAAATCTCAAAGGGCAGCTCAAGGAGACCAAGTAAAATATTATAAGGAAACATGCAAAGACCTGGAGTTAGAAAACCGAAAGGAAAAAACACATACAGCATATATTTAAAATTAAAGAACTCCCCAAAATAGCCTAGAGTTACAATATTTAAAGATTTTATGGGCAAGATATTGAATACTGTAAAGTCATCAAAAGAAGGTGGAAACTCACTGTACCCGAAAGAAATAGTCAATATACAACAATTTAAGAGGTAGCTTTTCATCAAGAACCAGTAGTACTGGAGGAAAAAAAATCATTCTGCACTGAAGGCATTAGCCAAAAAATATGGCTACAGGAATTGATGGAATCCAATTTGAAACGTTTCCACAAGCTAGTGAAACACTCAGGGTGTTTACTGGTCTATGCCAAGAAATTTGGAAGACGGTTACCTGGCTAACACAGAGATCTGTACTTGTACCCGTTCCAATGAAAGGTGACCTAACAGAATGTACAAACTATACAATAATACCACTAATATCATATCTAAGTGAAAGCCTGCTGGAGATCATCCCAACAGTACATTGCCAGGGAGCTGCCAGAAATCCAGGCTGGATGCGGAAGAGGACACGGAACAAGGAATATCATTGCTGATGTCAGCTGGACCTTGGCTGAGAGCAGAGAATATGAGAAAAAATGTTTAATTGTGTTTTATTGACTAAACAAAAATATTTGACTGTGTGGACCATAATGAACAGCTATCAAAAAGTGGTTAGATTTAATTCAGATGTTTCATTCAATTCTACTTATTAGTACTAGTCACTGTACCAACAGTATGCGATTTTGACTACTTTGACTGAATAGCAAGTTCTGAGACCAGAAGTGAAAGGTATCCTACTTTGTTCTTCTGAAATAATGCGTTATCTAGTCAGGGTCTCTTTCCTTTCTATATAAGGTTGGACATTAGTTTTTCCATTTTGTGAAAGCATGTTGTTGGGATTTGGATCAGAATTGCATTATATCTATATATCATTAGGGGGCATTGACATTTTCAGACTGCTACGTCTTCCGGTCCATGAGTATTACGTGTGTTTCTATTTAGCTAAGCCTCTTTGGGTTCCTTGCAGTAGAGTTTTGCAGTTTTCTTATATAGGTCTCTTAGAGTCCACATTAAGTCTGTTCCTAGACATTTTACCCTCTGTGAGGCTATTATAACTGGTATTGCCTTCCTGATAACCCTTTCAGAGTCCTTGTTAGTTTACAGGAACCCAATTAACTTGCGTATGTGGATCATGTACCCTGCCACTTTGCTGAACCTTTTTACTAGTGCCGGCAACTTTATATGGAATCTCTGTGGTCTTCCATGTATTGTGTCATATCATCATGTAAATAGGGATGGTTCTACCTCTTCTGTACTGGTTTGAATGCTCTTTTCTTCATTTTTGGCCTGGTGCTCTGCCGAGGAACTCCAGTAAAATTGTGAACCTTCCTGTTTTGCTCTCATTTTCTAGAGGAATACTTTCAATCTTGCTGCATTGGAAATAATGTTGAGTGTTGGTTTTGCATAGATGCCTTTATTTATGCTGAGGAATTTATTCTCTATTCCTATTTATCTGCGTTTTTATAAGGAGTGTTGACTTTTATCAAATGACTTTTCTGCATCAATTGAAGCAATCATGTGATTCTTATCTTTTGCTTTATTCATGTGGGGAATAATGTTCGATTGATTTTCTAATGTTGAATCACCTTTGCATGCTTGGTATGAATGTCAACTGATCATGAGTTGCTGTTGTTGTTGTTTTAAATATACTGGAGCATTCTGTTGACTAGAATTTGGTTGTGAATTTTTGCATCTTTATTCAAGACGAACTTCAGCCTTCCGAAATAAGGAAGAAATAAATGTTTATTAAAGGAGTTCTGTTGTTATAGAAGCACTACACACCGAATACAGGCTCCAACCAGCCCTCTGCAGCTCCACATCCGCTCACTCACTGCCATCAAGTCAGTCCTGACTCGTACGGGCAGACGCTAGAGGACAAAGTGAAACTGCCGCCTGTGAGTTCCAACACGCTAACTGTAGTTACAGGAATAGAAAGCCTACCCTTTCTCCCATGGAGGGGCTGGCGGTTCTGAATTGCTGACCTTGTAGTTAGTATCCCACTACATAACCACTACACCACCTGGGCTCTTGCGGATATCATGACAGAATGATCAGCTACCTCCATTCTTGGGGCCCCTCTGGGATGAAACAAACTTCCTTTAAAACACGATCTGAATTTCCCTGCTCTTTCATACTGGTATTGGTCATACCTATGTGCCCCTATTCCATCAGTACCCATCCAGTTATTTGTAAGCAGGGAGAAGAGAAACGCAGGTCATCCAAAAGGGCAGCTTATGGAAAGTCGGGCACAAAGGGAAAGCAGGGGGACAGAGGAAAAGAAGATGGGCCCAGGAACCAAGAAGAAGGCCAATATTTCAGAGCAGATACAATTTAAACTCCAGCCAGCCTTCCTGTAACTAGAATAGCACATGGTCTTCAAGGTGAGCTAATGGGAAGGAGGGGGCCATCTAGTCAGGTGGCCCTCATTCTTGAGAGATCTTATACATACAGGTAACTGCACAGTAGTACTTCATGCATAAAAACACAGATAAAGTGCAGAAGGCATAAACAGTTGTGTTTTTTTTTTCAGGGAGAGCTTTTCCTAAATTAATTAGGAACCAAGTATAACTGTGCAGAGTGAAGTCCATTAAACCACTCAGAAAGTATTTATAGTTTGTTAGCTGTAAGTGAAATCGAATGACCCAAGATGATCTTGATGTTGATGAGATCATTGCAAACCACCTCCTCACAAACACTCCGTGTAATTAGTTAGCCGTGAATTTCTAACACTAAAATCTCTTCTTCCCAGTCCTGTCATTACTTGAAAAGTACGGAGTTTATTGTTGACATGGAGGTTAGCTGAAGAATGCGATCACTCTGAACCCAAGACTGCTGCAATTACAGTTTAGACTCTTGAAGAGTGGGTCCCTCGGGTGAGCACGCCTCCAAAACATCTGCATGCAGTGTTCTGAGCCCCATACAGGATGTGAGTCCGTGTGGGCATGGGTGGGATTTGCATTTCTACTCATTTATCTGAGAACACGAATACTGTTGTTCCAAGAAGCACACCCTAGGGATCACTGGTATTGGCTGTCTCTCCCTGTCATGCTTCCTCGCTCTGCGTTTCTAGAGGTGTGAACTGTATCACACTCTAATTTCCAGTCAACCTTCATGGCTTTCCAACCTTTCCAATCACATCTTCAGAGTGATTTCTAACCATTAGGATACGTTAGGGAGACTGAAAGTCTACAGAAGAAAAAAAATCATGGTTTTCTTTCTGAAAGTAATCATATGGCTGGAGGAAAGTGTCAGGATAGTAATGGGGTGATCTAAAATGCACAATAATATGGCATGCAACCTCCCTAAGGGCACTAACAAACTAGGGGTTCATTTTCCCCTTCACTTTTCATTGTAATGACCATGAAATATCAGCTCAAGGGATCCCTAAACTCGTTAAAACAAACAACCAAGGTGGCCCCTTCAAGACTCCCCATAATGAAGCATCTCTCCTTCACCTTAATGCTCCACTTTCTCTCTCTCATCGCTACTTATCACCATCTCTTCTAGGAGAGAGAGGCAAGGTGCTGAGCAGCTCCCTGACGGCAAGAGCCAGGTGATTTCAACAGTTGGCATCTCTCCGGGCACACTAGTGCCATCAGATGTGGCTGCTGAGCTTGCTGTCCTAGATCAAGTCCTCCCTCAAAACCAACCATCTCTCCTTCACTGGCGCCAGTGAGTCTTAGGAAGCCTGGTGATGGAGAAAGAGCTTGCTGTGGTAGGTAGAGTGAGCTACGGCAAAATGCAGTGCTGATGGGTCATAACAGTGCCTGCAGCTTAACCTTGCTACCGGCATCTAAGTTCATACAGCTTCTCTCTATATGTCTTCTTCTGTAGAATGGATGTGCACCGGTGAGGACGTGCATAGATCAAAGTTCTGTAAACCTGTGTTTTATTTACCCACTAAAGTAGTTCCGAGTTTAATAGATACTTTATATCCAGGGATAAATACTTTTCAGGAGTAAGAGGATCATAATGCAAATATTCTTTTAAATTTGTTAATTTTGTACAGTGGTTTGCTATACATCCATACATAAGATATAACGCCGACTTTTAAGAATTTGAAGTCTAGTGATGTAGACCATGGGCAATCAGACATCTGACAAATAGGATGAGAAGTCTTTGGATCAAGTACGGGATGGTCCAAGAATACAGTGGAGGGGCATCTAATGTGGTTATTGGGCAGGTGGGCAGGGTTCCTAAGGAAACCCTATAAAAATATTATAACTTTAACATGAACATTTATTTATTTATTTATTTATTTAATAAGTCTCTTTATTGGGGCTCATAGAGCTCTTATCACAATGTTTTAGGGGCACAGCGGTGACTAATCCAGACAAGAGTAATTATTCTCGAGCAACGTTCATTCCACTGGAGAAGGGATATCAAATAAATAGACAATGAACAGAAGCATGTTAGAACCTAAGTGAGATTTAAATTAACATGAAACGACTGCGATGGAGAAAGTCAGTGGTGAGGGGTGCTGTTTTTAGAGGATGTGGGAAAGACCTCATTGAGAAGGCACTATTGGAAGGTGCATGAAAGAGCAAACCAACTGAAGAGCTCAGGGGAAAATGTCCCAGTCAGAGGAACAGGAGTGAGCTCAGTGCGCTCAAGGATGATGAGGGGAAAGGGTGGCTGTCTAGACAATGATGGTTTGTGAAGAGGAGAGCGATAGACCATGAGGTGAGGAGGTATAGGGATCTGATCATACAGGGCCACCCAGACCACGACAAGGAATTTCAATGTGTACAATCTGAAGTCACAGCTAGTCAAATGCAGGGACTGGGGCATCATCTAGGTCTGTCCTTCTATTCCCAGTCCACGACCTTTCTACGTGTGGCTCCCTGCCCGCTCCATTCTGGCATGCCAGGATATCTGCTCTCTACTGGATCAAAGGAGACCTCGTTTTCCTGAATAAATGTTTTCATTCTACCATTTAAAATAATCCATTGCCATTGAGTCGATTCCAGCCCACAGGGAACCATTCAGACAGATGAGAGTGGCTCCATAGAACTCCCTAGGCAGTAAATCATTCCAGAACCAGGCTGCCGCAGCTGTCTCTTGCAGAAGTTGGTGGGTTAAAACCACCAACCTTGTGGTTAGCAGTCAGACACGTAACCACTGTGCCACCAGGGCTCCTTCTCCCACTCTTTTGGGCTCCTTAATTTCCCCCTTCATTTGTTTTAGGGATGCCATAGGTCCTGTACAGTCCTTTGCTCTCAGAACCATTCCTGACCTCCCCTTATCTCATCTATATTGCTTGAGGACAAGGTCCTTATAGTTTCCCGATTGGACTGGGTTCAGCCTATGGGAGGTCTTATGAATTGAACTGTGCCCCCTACACACACACACACACACACACACACACACACACACACACACACGCACGTATTAGAACCCTAGCTCCTATACCTATAGATGCAATCTCATGTAATATGAGGAAATCACCTTCTACAATGTAATCTAATGGAAGGTAATCAATCAGTTGAGTGACGTAAAGAGCAAGATAAACACAGAGAGGAGAGCACATGCCGGGGAAAGCAGATGTCACGTCATGATGACCTAGGACCAATGAGCACCAGCGCTCATGCCAAGGAAGGAATCAATAGAGCCAAGACACTGATTTGGAAGGCTAGCCTCTAAACCCTGAGAAAATAGCTTTCTGCTCTTTAAAGCCACCCAGTTGTAGTATTTCTGTTACCGCAGCACTAAGAACCTAAGAAAGGAGGCAGTTCTAAGAGACTGTAAGGAAGAAGAAAGGGTTGGGCAGAGACACCCAGCAGTTGCATTGCCCCTAGATTACGAGGGTATAAGAGTCTCATAATCGGTTTCCTCTGGCTGTTAATTTATAGATTCTCTCACTATACTCATGCAATTGACATTTCAGCAGCTTCGTCACCCCTTTCACTGGCTCTCGGTGTCAAATGCTCTTTATTTCAAGTGTTTATAGTTTCTGCTCCCCAGCTTGGCCCCTGACTGGTTGAGATCTCAAGAGAAACAAGGGATGTCACAGATTTGAGTAGCATCCTTGTATTTGCCATATAAGCATCTCAGAAAACTCCATTTTACTAGTCACACCCAAATGTAAGATAATTCACATTACATTCTCATGCCCTTTGCTACTTCCCTTCAAGTGGGCTTTGTAAAGCTTGCACCTGAGCAGCAGTTAGCTACATACTTCTTTGGAAACCAGTCTTAGAAGGCTGCAAACAGTCAGCACCATGGCCAGATCCAAAGAAACAGAATAGCTCATCATTTTAAAATATAAAGCCTCTCTTCAATCCCTCTACAGAGCCTTGGTAGCACTGTAGCATACAATGCGGACTGCCGACTATAAGGTCATTGGTTCAAACCCGAGAGCCAGTCCTTAGGAGACAGATGAGACTGTCTGCTGCCACATGGATGTACAATCTCAGAATCTCTAAGTGGGGCTCTTCAGAATCAACTGTCGGCACTGGGTGTGGACTTTGTGTCACGCCATGCTGTGTCACACAACTAACAATTAAAAAGACATGTTCTGCCAGGTGGAGGATCACTTCTAGAAAAGATCACTTCCAGTTACAATCGAAATGATATTTTGAAAACTGCCCTATTGAAAAAAAATCTAACGTATTTTACCAAATCAAAGATACCTTGGCTTGTAAAATATATCGTTGTTTTGAGGATCACTAAAATTTTTTTTTTTAATGTAGCTAACCAGCTAAACTTCTACAGAGTTCTTTTTCATTACATCAATCGTATGTCACACTATGATTTTGGATATGGTAAAATATGAGCCTCCCACCACCAAAAGAAAACGTGTGCCAGTGTATGAAATGTTCATCACCTCCTCTTTAAGCACCCGGGCAAATTTAAACTAAACAAATCGACTGGCCATGTTTTTTAAACTATAAAGTCCAGAAGCTATAGATGTCTCTCGATGTAATTGCCCAGTGGTCCAGTGCTTAAGATCTCGACTGCTACCCAAAAGGTTGGCAGTTCAAATGCACCAGCTGCTCCATTGCAGAAAGCTACGATGATCTGATTCCATATGGGTTTGGTCTTGGAAATCGGTAGTTCTACTCTGTCCTCCCAGCGTTGCGATAAGTTGGACTTGACTGGATAGCCCTGGGGCTAATCTCTTCCATTATTAGTCATAAGTCCTTCACGCACTCTGAAACAACTCTTTGATCATGTGTTCGAGGCGCATAGAGGAGCCCAGGTAGCATACTGGGTTATGCAATGGACAGTGTGAATCTCAAGGTCACCAGTTCAAAACCACGAGTCAGTCCTCTGAGAAAAATAAAGCGTTCTGCTCCTGTAAAGATTCAGAGCCTTGGAAACCCACAGGGTCAGTTTTACTCTGTCCTTCAGGGTGGCTATGAGTCCAAATCTATTCAATGGCAGTGATTTGAGTTGTTGGTAGGACACAAAAGAAAGTAACACTATATAGACACAAGACCCTGGGAGATTTGGGCAAAGGGTAATACTAAATTTGCTACCACCATAACTGCACCATGACCTTACTCACCCAACCTACCGCCATTGAGTCAATTCTGACTTAGAGCAACATGGCCTTGGATTAGATGAATTTTCTCAACTATGAAATGTGAGAGTTAGGCTGCATAGTATCTTAGATTCCTTTCAAATCAATCACTTTTGTTTTAAACTAAAAGAAAACCTATTAACAATTGGCTGTTTTATTATGATCATAAGTTGATCGATGTTTCTTACTCAGGAATGTCCTATCCCCCAGGTGCATTTGTATGTTTTTGCAGATTTTCTTTTGGTCATCACAATGTCTGATGGGCTTACTGATATTCTAGGAGCCAAAATACAACACGGAAAATAACTATCTCACCCACAGTGTCAATATTGTTCACACTGAGAAACATTATGATTTGGCAAAATGTGTTAATGATCAGAAATCTCTGATCCTTGGCTATGTCTCCATATTTATTTTCCATAATTGGAAACAATTAAAAAGACATGTTCTGCCAGGTGGAGGATCACTTCTAGAAAAGACCACTTCCAGTTACAATCGAAATGCTATTTTGAAAACTGCCCTATTGAAAAAAATCTAATGTATTTTACCAAATGAAAGATACCTTGGCTTGTAAAACATATCATTGTTTTATGGATCACAAAAAAAGTTATGTAGCTAACCAGCTAAACTTCTACAGAGTTATCCCTTCAAAGTACTGAGCAATAACAGTCTTGACATTTGTTGATTTCTAAAGCGAATCAGTTCATCTTCCGGGTTTATGCACTGGAGTCAGTGAACAAAATACTACTTCTTTTTTGTTTGTTTGTTCTGATATTTTGGTGAGTCCTAAGAAAGACATTTTAAATCACAAGCGATTGATTGCCTTATGAAACTGTACAAGTAGAAAGTGTAGTAGTTTTGAGCAGGGGCTAATTCTTCAAAGCTCTTCAATAAGGTTATCTTTTAAACAGAAATCCTTGGTGGGAGCTGCCTCTGACAATGTCCTCCTCTGACAGAAGGATTTCAGAGCTTCTACTTAATTGAGTGTTTCGGTTGGTTGAACCATGAACCCATATTTGATGGGGGTAAATGTTATTATAACAGAATGATCCCTAACTGATGCAGTAGGCACTTTTAATCTATTCTGCATGTTCTGTGTTCTAAGGCTTATCGTTAGAGAAATTCTAACCTTGGAAACACTCTAACACACATTCCTCCCAAAGTTCAGGAACTTAAATAACGTTGAATAAGTTATTACTGGAAACGTGCACTGATCTTCAGCGTGCATCGATAAAGACACAGTGAGTGAGACACCCACAGTGAGTGCCCAAAACCAGTTGAACCGTGGGCACAGTCAAGGTCAAAGAAAATGAACAGGGAGCTGGAGGGTGGGCTCAGTGATACCTACCTGCCTGGCCCAGGGAATGGAGAAGCTGGATGTACTCCCTGTGCTGAAACAACAAAGGGACCCGGACAGAGAGCAGAGAAGTCTGTGGAGCCTGGTTGCTTTAGGAAGAAGCACAGCCCTGCCCCGAGCCTTTTCCATGGGCTTAGAGATCTTGAGGTTAATCAAAGAGAAGAATAAGTTTGTCATTCCTTTCTCAAGATTCAGAGAAGCAGCAGAGAAGGCCAGTGCATGGTTCTACCAGCCTCTTGGAATACCATGTCTCAATGGTTCTACCTCACGTAGACTATACTGTGGGTGGATGGCATCCAAGAGAATAAAAGGACACTAGTATAATAAAGGAGTCCTGGTGGATCAGTGGCTACAATCTGGGCTGTCATCCACAAGGCCAGCAGTTCAAAACCACTGGCAGCTCCTCAGGAGAAAGATGGGATTTCTACTCCCATAAACAGTCTTAGAAACTCACAGGAACATTTCTACCCAGTCCTATGGGTGATTACTCTCCTTCTACCTTTTTTCCAAAGAAGACAACTGGGATCACTGTATAATCTACTTCCACGAAGGCACATAATTCTGAAAAGATAAAGAGTTTCCTAGGTTGTGATTTACTGTTTATGTAGAACTCAAGCATAATTGGAAACATGTTGGTGGCAGCATCTATGAACGAATCGAAGGCAAGTCTCGGGGAAAGCGCTGGAACCAATGTGACATTCCTTTTAGCATGATCCACTTTGCAGAGATGGTGTCTGGTGTCCTTTGTCCCTCCTTCAAGAACCAAATCCCCTCTGATCACACCCCAGCTGTTCGGTTAGGCAATGCCAGCTGTGGCTTCTTGCGTCACTGACAAGCAGCCTAACCCACAGCTGGCCAACCCGACGAAACCCAGGAAGGTGCCCTTGGAGGGTCTCGCTTCTTGGATTTCCTCATTCTCCTTTGCCAAGGTCTGAAGAGGATGTTGAAGGAATGTCACAGAGGTCCCTAGTGCTTCTCGATAATAACAAATGTCCTTTATAGAATAACGTGTGCCTGGCACCACAATAAACACTTTACATCTACGAGCATTATCTCATACAAACTTCACAACCGCCCTCTCAGGTCCACTTTACAACTCAAAGCTGGGCAGCGCAAAGGGGTTACACAAGGTTACCAGTTATCAGGTGAAAGAACTGGACATTAAGTCCAGGTATCCAAATCTTTTTTTTTTTCTAAACAGTGTGTTAACTGAATCACTGACTCCTTTGAGCCCCCCAAATTTCTCCCTTCCTTAAAAAGCATTTAAGTATAGAGCTTATCTCAAATGAGTTCACGTGCTTGCAGACAATAATACAGTATTCTCTGACTGCTTTGGGAGTGCTGGTTAAGCTGTCCCATCTGAACCTACGGTGGCCATGTTTTTTCCATCTTTTATGTTCCCTGGTAACCAGTCTCGGAGGTGCACAAATGTGCTAGGAATGAATGGAGGTGAATGTACAGGTGAAGGGGAGCTGTTAAGTGTGGCAGGTCTGTTCTGGATCTTCACAGTACATGCTGCTCATGCAAATGGGAGTCAGGGTTACAAAGGATTCCAGAAACTGGTTTGGGAATGCCTGCGTGATGCGTAAATTCTCTCACATCCATTAACTGACAACAAGTCAGGGGATGTAGCAAAACTACGAAAAGACAGAAGATTGCATTAATCAGGGTCTCAGATGGTGGAGAAGCCATGCAAAGTCATAGGATTGTTCTGGGGGAAAAAAAAACAAGGGAAAAGCCGAGAGTCACTGACATTACACAGCAGGGTTTAATAATGGCTTCATCCACATGTTCTACAGTGGAGTCAGGTGAACCCCCAGGTGCCCTGGCATTGCATTTAGGCACATCTGCCTCTGCAGATAGCCATCACTACAGCGTGCAGGTGCCCACGGCTTGCCCTTGAGCCGTGGTCTTTGAGTTGCCTTGGATGGGCTCTACAGATTTCGCTGGTTCCGTGGCTCTCAAACCTTAGTGCACACCAGATTTCTGGCCTAGTTCCCAGGCATTTTCATTAAGTAGGTGTGGGGTGGATCAAAGGGTTTTCATTTCTCTCCACTTTGCAGACAATACTAAGGAGGCTGTTCTTGGGTCAGTTTGAGAACTAGTGATCTAGTTGATTTTGTGTTCCGTTTGGTTTTGTTCTTGCTATTGATAGACCTGCATATCCAGGCAATCGCATCCGTAGAGAGCCTGGAACAGGATGAGAGCCACGTCTCTGCTGTGATTCCTTCATGTGCACCTTCGTTCTGACCTCCCTCTTGAACACCAGGCAGGCACCATGGGTCCGACTCCCCACACAAGACCTATATCCACATGACCCACAAGACCCTCCAAACTCACCAGGCCCCACCTGCACTCATTCCCTCTCTCTTTCTTAGATCCCTCTTTCCATTTCTTGTGCCATCTGCTTTCCTATGTACAACCTGGAAACCTCAAAGCCATCCTTGGCGTCATCCTCTCTTTCTATAACCCAACAGTCATTCAGTCTGTCACTTACACTCACTGGTGGCAGGCGATGGGCCTGCTTGGTTCACCCTTATATCCCCAACACTGAACCTGATGCCTGGGACAGAGTAGGTATTCAATAAATACTGAGCAAATGAAGGAGTTCAAGTTCTGAAGCCACTTTGCAACTTGCCCACGGACTCTGCTATGTGTCAAAATTTCATCTCCCGCCTGAAACACTACGCTAGGCTCCTGGTCCATCTAGCTATCTGCAGTGTTCCCCCAACTCCAGTCCATTTTCTGTACTTCTTCTTAGCAAGCCCCCAGTGACTAACACCACAAGCCGGTTCCAGTCACTGATCAGACTTTCCACAAGTCAGGGTATCGAAATGAGACATCCAGAATCGTTCGCCTTCGGCATCTCTTTACTCAGGGATGCTGGAATCTTCCTAAAAAAAATCCTCAAAATAACCCTACTTCCCAGCCCCCTAGGTATCACCTGACTTCTTTGGCCAGACACACTGAGCTACACTATTCTCTCTAACAGCATGCTTACATCTATCTGCCTCTCATTACCTGAAAAGAACCAGCTACTAAGTCAAGGCCCAGGGAAAAATAGCATATCCACAATGTATTTCCCAAATTGTCCTCTGCCCAACACACACACACACACACACACACACACACACACACACACACACACACAGTACCACTTTGTGGAGACCCTTGCGAGCAGAGCAGAACTGCTTCTTGAGGTATATACGAGTTGAGATCTGGGGGAAGCAAATCGCCAAGTATTTCTTCCATGTTGCCCCTCGGTTGGCGCAAACCCTGCAGGAGAGTGCTTAACGCTCTGCGCCACCCTGGAATGTCTGTATACAGATGCATGTCCACTGGCCCCCATACATGATTTCTCTCTTCTCGCTCTCTATGACCCCACAGCATGCTGCACGCCTCCTATTACATACACGCTGTTGTACCTGCTCTGCTCGTGGACTTCCACATCCGCGGAGGCCCCTGGGTGCCCGGAAAGTGAAGGCCCTTTTCCTCTTGCTCTTGTCATCACCGCTATCTAGCACAGCTTCTGAGGGCGCACCCCTCAAAAACATGTTTGCTGAACTGGCCCCAATTTAATTTAGTCAACATCAATCAGAATCAGGAATAAACAAACAGTCAAGGACTCCGTGCAATGAATTCTCGGAGGTCTTCATCGCCAAGGCCACACTAAAAACTGAAGTGATTACTCGGGCAGATAAGTCATGAAAGAAGGGAAACCATTTGCATTTGAATCATCTGCAGGGCTGGGTGCATGTTGATGTTTCTGGAATTTTTCAAATAATGGCTTCCATCCTTTGATTCTCTCATCTTATAGAGAGTCGGGCCCGAGAGTTAATCTATCAATCACTCTCCCATCCCAAGCCAGGCGACTTCCAGCCAGTTCTGCTGATCAGAAAATATCAATAGAAACCAACTTCTTAGAATCCCGTCATTTAAAGGTGGAAGGGTGTGCGAGGTACGCTTCAGCACTTTAAAGAGCTCCTGAAGAATGCCAGGAGGCGGTGCCGTGCTTTCCTGCGACTTAAACAGCCATAACCTCACATCTGGCTACCATTTATTTGCGCCCTTCGAATTCTCAATTGGGGGCGCCCAGCAAGGGGGAGTAGCCCCGCAGGTAGTGGTATGGGTGCCACTGCGTGCAGGGAAACGAGGAGCTGAAACCAAACCAGGGCCCTCTGCTCTGAGAGCCCGGATGCAGGCATGAGGATGACATGTGTCTGTCTCTTGAGAGTGTAGGGAAGGTCGTATCGGTGTGCACACACGTCTTTGCCACACACACACACACACACACACACACACACACACCGGTCTGCATACACGTCTATGCCACACACACACCCATGCACACACACACACTGGTCTGCATACACGTCTATGCCACACACACAAGCACACACACACACACACACACACACACACACACACACACACCGGTCTACATACATGTCTATGCCACACACACACACCCATGCACACACACAACGGTCTGCATGCACGTCTTTGCCCCCCGCCCCCCCCACACACACAGGAGCACCTGCTTTGGAAAGCTCCCTCTGGAAGGCGGGCTGATACAGAGCCCGCGGATTTAGCGCGGCCTTACTTTTAATTAACTGGGCGGCGCGGGGGGCGCGGGGGCGCCCTAATCCCGGGCCGCCTGACGTCACCTGGGAAAGACGGCGGCGCAGGCGGCCCCCAGCGCCCGCGACCTCACGGCGACCCGGCCGCCCCTCCGCCCGCGCCAGCTTCTCCCGGCGGGAATGGGGGGCCAGAGAAGCGTTAGTACCCTTTTAATTGGAAAGCGAGTCCTTCTTTGGAGCGGCTTGTTTACTCAGGAGCGCGCATTCGGGCTCCCGGGAGCCTCTAATTGAAGCGCCGGCTTTGGAGATTACGGGAACATATGGCCCGACCGCCGGGCTCTTTATCTGCATTTTCTCATAAAACCGCGGCCCATGTGTGTTTCTGCGCTTGCCCGCTTACATGTCTAAAGGGTCTTTGAAGAGCAGGCAAAATGCACACGGCGGATCGCCGCGCTGGGGCTCAGAGCGCAAGCCGGGAGCCCAGCGCGCCCTCGCGCAGCCCGGCCGGCTTCGCCCGGGTGCCCGGCCCGGTGCCACCCAGAGAGGACCACGTCAACCACCCAAACAGCGGATGACTGCCTGCTCTGGGCTGTTGGTTCTGGACCGTAGAGTTGGTTCCTGCTCATGGTGTCCCAGTCACGGTCTGGTTCTGCACCGTCCTCACAATGGGTACAATAGCTATACCCACCCGGCCGGCCCTTTCGCTGATCCTCTCCATGCGGAGCGTGGTGTCCTTCTCCAAGGACGGGTCCACAGCAGGAGAGGAGGCCGAGGACCAGCTGTCCCCCTGCCCTGGATGTCTAGCGGGGGGCCTTGGGCCACCCGCAGGAGGAAGTTGCCCGGATGAGGGAGATTTTGCACTTCGGGATTCTTCTCAGACCGGGCAAGGGAGGCCCTCTGCCCTTGGGGTTGAGTCCAAGAACAGATGGGGCCTGGGAACACAGTTGTCTTGGGAATTCCCTTCCCTTTTCCACCTCTTTCTCCCACCCCCACCCCCGCCCCCCACATTTACCTTTGCAGGATACTCACTACCCTGAGTAGATGCTGACTTTTAGTGACCCTGTAGAACCAAGTCGAACTGCCCTGTGATTTTCCTAAACTAGAGCTTTTTATGGGAGTAGAAAGCCCCTTCTTTCTCCCACGGAGTGGCTGGTGGTTTCCACTGCTGACGTTGCAGTCAGCAACCCGAGGATCCATTACGCCAACAGGACTCCTTTGCAACATATGACCATGTCGATCTACCTACCTACCTGGCTACAAAACCTCGCTGTTTTAGATGCACACACATACATATATACAACTATATGCATAATCTCTAATGTTTTGTCTCAAAAAAATGAGGGAGGGGGCGGACACAACTGCAGGAGGTGGGATCCCATGTCCAACGCCCTGAGCTTTCACTCCCAGGAATGTAGTTCCCAAAGTTAGCTGCACACTAGGCCCATCTATGACGCTTTATGAGAAGCCCTGGTGGTACAGTGGTTAAAGCACTGGGCTGGTAACAGAAGGGTGGCAGTTCAAACCCAACAGCTGCTTCTCAGGAAAACAGGGTATTCTGCCTCCATAAAGATCCCATCCTTGGAAAGCCTAAGGGGTGACTCTACTCTAAGGTCCTATAGGATCATGAAGAGTTAGAATCAATATGACGGCAGTGGTTTCAGGAGTGTGTGTGTGTGTGTGTGTGTGTGTGTGTGTGTGCAATAGAAGACGAAGTCTTACAGAGAGAGTTCTTTGAACCCCCACGGGTATATAATCTTGCTTATCTGTTGAGATGGAATCTATTAATATGGGCCTTCTAGCAAGTAATTCCTTATGTGATGTATTACAAATTCTGGACACTATGCCTGTGGCTATCACCCCATTTTAGAAGGAGTTCTCTGCTATACTAACAGACAAGACTAAGGTGGGGTGAGCTCTTGACTTTAGTAGGACATATGAGCCAAGTCACATTCTTTGCTTCCTGGGGAGGTATGGTCTGCTGAAAGACAAACACCATACCTCAAAGCCAATCCTCTGTGAGTAAGAGCTACCTCAGAAGCAGAGCCAAGCCCCAGGACCACCAGAATAAGAGTACGCTCATGTTCTTTATCTGAAGTGATGGAGGCAGAGAGAGACATCAGAGACTGTGGCATGGAGACCATGGGACAGAGCAGAGGAGCCAGGCTGAGACCAGAAGCTGAGGCAAGGAAACAGCGAGACAGGACAGAGCAGCAGCAGCACTGAGACTATGGGACTATGAGGCAGAGCAGTGGGTGGGCCTCATCCACAGAGGCAGAGGCCGGAGGACCATTTAGGTAAGAGGCTGAGGACTAGAGACCTGGCCGCTGGTTAAAGAGAGGTGCAGTGGACCAATGACTGCATCCTTACTGTGTACTGATCCTGACTTACAGTAATCTATTAACTTCCCAATAAAGCCCTTGATTGGGAATATTGTCTGTGCATCTTCTGGAGTCATTACAAAGAAGTATCAAACCCAACACAGAAGGAGCGTGCCCGGGGAGGGGCGGTCGGTGTCAGAAAGGCAAAGAAGGAAGAAGGGGCAGGCTTGGCTGATCTCTGCCTCATGGCAATAGGGAAGCCAGGGACGGCCCTCCTCACCATTGACCCGTCTGTTTATTTGACTTTTGACTATTTCCCTCCACTAGTTTTTAAAGCTCACATGGGTGAACCACTTAACTCTAGCACCTAGAATAGGCCTCATATTTCGCCTGTGCTCAGAAAGGAAAGACTTGCTGAACACTTAGGCCTCATCTATTTTGATATGGTCCCTTGCTGCAAATCCAAACCTTGCCTGATGCAGACACTCAGCTAACTCCCGGGAACAGCAGCTAGGCCCATTGACCCCTTGGTATCTACATGCACACATATGTAATGACTAACACACTGCCACACACATATACAAACACACACACAGTTATTCTAAACCTATGATCTGAATCACTCCCCCAGACAACTCCCCCCAACAAAAAAAGTAAATGCTTCTGGCTTCCAGTATACAAACCTAGATTTGGACCACTGCAAATCCAAGGGATTCTTAAATTACCCGAGTTTTTCATACATGTTTATCCAAGTACTCAGAGGAAGCCATAACCTGGGTTGCCTCCTCTCTATACACTGGCAGTTTCCAGTGGTCATTGGCACCAAGGCACAGGGAAATGTTGGAGGCGTCATTTAGGTCTGGTAAAGAAACTATCAAAAACATAGTTTCCCAAACTTAATTGTCCTACCACCCCCTTTTTAGGAAAAAAGAAAAATAAAATTCTGTAATTAAACTTTTAAATTCTGGCAATTAAACCTTTAATTTTTATCCCATAATCCAGATTAAAGTGCAGATATTGGCTTTTTCAGCCCCTCTGGATCATTACAGTGGCCCCCTAGGGTCAATATTGCCCACTTTGGGAAGCACTGCTTTAAAGCATGTTTCAATTCACCTTGAGACCTCTCAGCTGGGAACTGAAAGATGATGGACTTGACTGGACTATTACAGCAAGAAGCTCACTACACAATCAGAGGAGATTGTGAGTCTTGGGTTCTTTAGCTCAGAGAATTATGGCCAAAGGAGTCCTGGGAGCGAAGTGGTTATACTTTGGGCTGTGATCCACATGGACAGCAGTTTGAAACCACTGGCAGCTCCAAGGGAGAAAGACGGGTTTGTACACTGTAGTAAACAGTTACAGTCTCAGAAAATCACCGGAATTGCTGTGAGCCAGCATTGACTTGTTGACAGTGAGGGTTTTGTTGTTGTTGTTTTTAATAAAAGGTCAAAGTAGTGGGTTGGTTCTGCATGATCAAAGACTGCATTTCTTTTGTATTTGTGAAAGATTTATTATTTGCGATGGATTCCTCATTTCCCTCCTTTCATTGCTTCCACTTTTCTCTCTCTCTTTTTAATCATTTTATTGGGGGCTCGTACAACTCTTATCACAATCCATCCATCCATCCATTGTGTCAAACACATTTGTACATTTGTTGCCATCACATTCTCAAAACATTTTCTTTCTACTCGAGCCCTTGGTATCAGCTCCTCATCCCCCCCCCTTCCTCCCCCACCCTCCCTCCCTCCCTCATGAGCCCTTGACAATGTATAAATTATTATTGTTTTTTCATGTCTTGCACTGACCAATGTCTCCCTTCACCCACTTTTCTGTTGCCCATCCTCCCTGGGAGGGGGCTATAGATAGATCAGTGTGATCGGTTCCCCCTCCCTCCCCCACCCCTTCCCCTCCTGTATGGCTACTCTCAATGTAGGGCCTGAGGGCTTTATCTGTCCTGATTCCCTGTTTCCTGTATTTCTCATCGTCACCAGTCCTCCGACAAATTCGCACCACTGGATACAGAGAAGACCCATTACAAAGGTGGAAGATGGCAGTCACAGTGCCATCGCTACCACCGAGAAAATCAATTTGAGTTCATTTTCTCCTGGAAGTAGATTGTATCAACAGATACACATTCCAGGTCCACCCATAGCAGAAGACTGCTGGCAGAAGTCTTGACATGGACCCATTTACTTCCAGCCATGGTTCGTGTCACTTGTCTGAGGCATCTTGGTGTTTGCTGCTCCTATCCGACAAGCCAGGGGAGCCAAAACAGCCGCTGAGCCAGTACGAATAATGAGAATGACGTTGAGCAAATATAAAGAATGGTAATGGCGATATTGTCACAGCTACTTGTAAAGTATCATCTACCTTTCCACACTCGAACATCACGTTGTCGCTGGGCCATTCCAAGCTGTCTTAAAAGCAAGGGCCCGCGAGAAGCATAATAAGTAAAGAAGTCAGACCCGCCAGCACACTGCCATTGGGAGGTTAGAACGGAAGGTGAACGTGTCACTGATTTTGAAAGAGAGTGTTTACTCAATGCACATTGCCTCCTTTTTAATTTTTTAATTACACAGTGAAAAGGTTCTCCAGGTGGGGGTCTCTCATGTAGGCACTCCTACTGAGTACCTGGAGCACTGCCCTGGCCAGCCGGGAAGGGCTGCCCCAGAAACGTGAGAACAGCACAGGGGTCTATTTGAATGCCCGTGTATTTTAATCACTGAGCAATGCAGCACTATGCTTAGTGAAGGTAGACTGCCAAGGGTAGAATCCTTGTTTTCTCAGCCGCTAGCTGTGGGGCCTTAAGCAAACTGCTGATGTTCTGTGCTTCATCTTCCTCCTCTGTAGAATGTGAATAATCATAACATTATCTTCCCAATATGAAGATTAGCTTAGTGAACCCTCTTGTGGCCCGTGGGACATATATTGCCAACTGACATTTTCAGCCTCTCAGGTCCCTTGATATGAAGAATCTCCCAGCTGTAATATGTGCTGCCTCCTAACAGGAATCTGAGTAGCTGCATGACATGCCCTCACCCCACCAATCATGCCACCAGAGTCCCCTGGGTGCATAGGTCTCCCATATCCTTATATCGAAATCCACATCACTTCCCAAAGCCTCCCCTTCATTTCAGCCCACCCTCCATTACTGAAAGCACATGACATCAGCAAAGATTCCAAAGCAGAAAATAAGGCAGTCCGGACAGGGTTAATTCATGTAAAGTCCTTAAAGCCGTGTTCTGTGCAGAGTAAGGGCTACATGTGAGTTTTAACATCAATGTCACCATCATGCAAAAATTGCACTCCTGAGTGTCCATCGGGCTCACCTTTCTCGCAGGGACTGGGCAGGAATAATGAAGGCGGCTCACGGCACAGGCTTACATGTCAGTGGTGCTTTGAAGGCACCGCCACGAATTTCAAAGGTGGCTTGTATTCATTTTAATCAAAGTGCAGGTGATGGAGTGTGAAAGCGTGTCCAAAATCAAGGTACAGTCCACGGGAAACAGGCAGGCGTCGTCTGAATCTCGGCTGGGTCTGTGACTTTTCAGGCACCAGCCATAAACTCTATCCAACCCCTGATCCTAACGAGGGTTGCCCCTCCGTGCTTCCGGATCAAGTGTCCTAACTCAGTAATTGGTAGAATTAAGTTCTTATTCTGGCTCACCCCTGACTTCAGTATCTTGTGTCTTTATTTATCCACCTCCATGAAGAAGACAAAACAAATACACCAGAAGACAGAGGGTCAGTGCAGAAAAGAAGCGCCGAGCCTCAAAGGAGGACAACAGACATTCTGGTAGTCACCTTTGTGACTCTGACACTAATAAGAGACTCAAAATAGTTGACTGGGAAAACAAACAGAAAGGCTCAGGCCACCAGAACCCCCTCTCACCAACCCCCCAGAGATGCCGGATGATCAAAACAAAAAATGTCCATGAGCATGTGTGTACTGGCCGGGATGTAAAGAGATCATGCTCTTCACATCTCAATTAAGAACAGCGACAACCTGGGGGGCTGGCCCCAATCCCAACTACTAAGTGGACACCTGCCCCTCCCCCCAGAAGAATTTCTTTCAAAAGACAGTATCGAATCTGCAGCTCCGGGAGAGGGACATAGCTGATCAGAGCACACGGGTGCTGATGAAGGGGGAGGAGAAGAGAGTGGAGCACATGCTGGCCCACCAAACCTTGAGGACGATACACCTTCTCAGAGCAGCCAAAGCAAAGAGGACCACATGGTCGGCCCCACTATGAGACATGACGTCCTTCACTGACCCATAGCCCTACAGGGGACAACACTGGAGACACAGTGTGGGAATTGCACCAGATCTGATCCTGCCACACTGAGGCAAAACACTAAGAGGGTGCAACAGAACAGCAACAGAATGGAGCGGCGGGGTCCCCAGGGAATGCTGAAGGTGGACTTTGGGGCCAGAGCTCGGTGGCCTAACAGACTGGACTGGAAAACACTACTAAAGGCCAACAAATAGTCCTTGAACTAACCACAAACTTTTCTTTCTTGTGTTTTGTTTTGCTTTTTGTCATTGGTATGTTGTTTTGTTGTATATTGTTGCTTGGTTTTGCTCTGTCTTCTTTTTGTGCATGTTATTGTCTCCCCGGATCTGTCTATATAAGATGGGCTGGATGAACAATCTGGAGAAGAAAAGAATGGGACCGACAGTTCTGGGGGGCATAGGAGAAGGGGATGTGGGGGGAAAGGGAGTGGTGTTAACAAACCCAGGGAACAACAAGTGATCCAAATCAGTGGTGAGGAGGGTGTGGGAGGCCTGGTAGGGCATGATCAAGGGTAATGTAACCAAGAGGGATGGCTGAAACCCTGGTGGGGACTGAGCATGATAGTGGGACAGGAGGAAAGTCAAAGGAAATAGAGGAAAGAGCTGGGAGGAAAAGGGCATGTATAGAGGTCTAGATAAAGACATGTACACATGCAAATGTATTTATATATGAGTATGAGGAAATGGATCTATGTGCATTTATTTATAGGTTTAGTATTAAGGTAGCAGAAGGACATTGGGCCTCCACTCAAGGACATTGGGCCTCCACTCAATGCAAGAATACTTTCCTCTATTAAATTGATACTCTATGATGCTCACCTTCCCGACACAACCCCTGAAGACAAAGCAGGTGAATAAGCAAATGTGGTGAAGAAAGCTGATGGTGCCCGGCTATCAAAAGATATAGCATCTGGGGTCTTAAAGGCTTGGAAGTAAACAAGCAGCCATCTAGCTCAGAAGCAACAAAGCCCACATGGAAGAAGCACACCAGCCTATGCGATCATGAGGTGTGGAAGGGATCAGGTATCAGGCATCATGAGAACAAAAACTCTTACCATAGTGAATGAGGGGGGGAGTGCAAAGTGGAGATCCAAAGCCCATGTGTAGGCCACTGGATATCCCCTTACAGAAGGGTCTTGGAGAGGAGACGAGCCAGTCAGGGTGCAATGCAGCAATGATGAAAAATGCACTATCATGATCCCAATTCTACCTTGAAAGCTGGCTAGACCAGAGGATGTACACTGGTACAGAAAGGAACTGGAAACACAGGAAATCCAGGGCGGACGATCCCTTCAGGACCAGTGGTGTGAGTGGCGATACTGGGAGGGTGGAGGGAGGGTGCGTTGGAAAGAGGGAACTGATTACAAGGATCTACATGCGACCTCCTCCCTAGGAGATGGACAACAGAAAAATGGATGAAGGGAGACCTTAGATAGGGCAAGATATGACAAAATAATAATTTATAAATTATCAAGGGTTCACGAGGAAGGGGGAGTGGGGAGGGAGGAGAAAAAAGAAGAGTAACAACAATAAAAAGGTGAACAGTTACTACATGATAACTGTATATGGGGCACTGGGCCACGTCTTCAGGCACCACCAATACTCTCTGCATCGTTTGTCTATTTGCCAGCACCTAGCACATGAGGGTAGATGCAAAACACTTAAACATATTTATTGGTTGATGGGGTATAAAATGAATACAGTGGGCTGAGACGATGGTTAAAAATAAACAGAATAAAAGTATTAACAAGCAAGGCATGCAGGAAGTCTGTCTAAATGTCGACACATTACGTCATAAACACACATACAACTGCATATGCTAGGTGTGGTAGGTACAGTATCTGGTGTCGACTTGTGAAGGGGTTGATGACCTCATTTGGAGGTGCCAGAGATAAATAGCTCACTGGAGACCAGATGCACTCACTCCCTGGGAGACATTAGTGACAAAAAGCCTGGTAGAGCTATCCCGATGCAGCCAGGGTTCTGGAGCTGGAGGAGTCATGTGGAGACCCACGCCAGTGCTGAGATGGCCACCAGATCCACAAGACTTCCCAGCCACTGGCTTGTGATATTCCTGCATTCGGTGTCATTGCATGCGTTGTGTGAGTCTGAAGAGGACTTTATAGATTGATATCAGACATATGGGCTCATATTGGACTTCAGGACTTGATCTGGTCTGGACTGGGATGCTTTCTTAATATTTAACTGCTCTTTTATATAAAGCTCTTTCTTACACACATATGAATGTCTCTGTATTTGTTTCTCTAGTCAACCCAGACTAGCACACTAGGTCATAATGAAAAATGTATTTCTCAGTGAGTCTCAGTGACTATTTTCTTTTTCATGGTGAATCATCAAACCACAGACAACTGATATATGAAAAAGGGCCAAAAAAAAAAAGGAATTGTCTTTTCAACAACTCGTGTTGGCAAAATTGGATAGCCAGCTGTGGAAGAATGCCACAGGACATGCCAAACACAAAAACAAACTCAAGCTGGATCCCAGACCTTGCTGTAAATCTCAGAGCTGTAAGCATCATCCACGAGAAAATAGGGACCAACGCAAGACCCCGCAGCAGGGAATAGACATACTACGAAATATAACGAAGGAAACACACACAGTAGAAGACAAAATAGAGGACCGGGACCCACTGAAAACAAGACTACTTACACACATCAGAAGGATGAAAACACACTTACTATTTTCTGAGAAATAGTGCTTAAGAAGAAAGTCTTTTGAAAAAATGGTGCTTTAGGAAAAATATCTGAATATGGTAAGTATGCAATTTCTGCATAAACATAATGTTTATCAGAGTAATTCTAATAGCTATGCCAAGTGTGTTATGAGTGTGCATTGCTGTTGTTTTCATGGATCGCTCCTTTCTTAATGTCTTATTATTGAATGACAAGATCCACCCTATTCCATCTCTCTGTCCCCCTGGCATTTGTTGTTGTTGGGTGCTGTAGAATTGATTCAACCTCACAGTTACCCTGTGTGACAGTCTCATAGGCCCTAACTTACTAGAGCATATCTGCCAACTCTTTGCCCTGGGAAACCACTGATGGGTGCCCACTGCCAGCCTTTCAGTTCGCTCTCCACCATCCCAACTGTCCTGTTCAGCATTCACTAACTCCCCTGCCCTTGCTTGTCAGCAACTGAAGTACAGCATTGGGAGAGAGTTTGGCAAAATGCAAGTATCTGTAAGACATACCTATTGAATTGCAGGTTAGTAAATTGACCCCTGGGGAGCCCTGGTGGTATAGGGTTATACATTCACTGCTAACCGCAAGGTCAACAGTTTAAAACCACTAGCTGCTCTGGTGGGGAAAGATGGGTCTTTCTACTGTCTTAAAGAATTCCATCTGGAAACCCATGGGGCAGTTCTACCCAGTCCTACAGGGTTACTATGAGTCAGCACTTACTCAATGGCACTGAGTTTGGCTTCTTTTAGGAGGTGGCTTCCTGAAAAACCTAAGTAGATTGTGGCATGTGACATAGCAAAGCAAACAGGCTGGTGTAGGAACAGAAATAGTGACTTTGGCCTCAGCTGTACATGGCATTCACTAACTGGTAACTGTCAGGCTCAATGTCCTTTCTGTAGTCCAAGTTCAGTGTCACAGGACAGAAGTCTAATCCACTCCATAAGCAATTCATTCAGCAAGGGGAGACATAGTACCACCCTCAGATAGAGTGCCACAGAGAGACCCAGCCCCAGAAAAACTATGTTCCAACAAATGTGCTTAGGAATAAGAAGACAATTGGCATTCAAAACAGCTCAGGACCTGCCTACCTAAGCTAAACTTCATTGCTCTATTCTATAGGAGAACAGGATCTGGGTTAGAGAATGCCTTCATTTCTTCATTGAAATTTCTATCAAGTCCCAGAAGGGACTGCACAGACGACTCTCTCTCTTAGTCTTCTGTGTTGACTTTCTAGAATGTTAACTGTAATGCCCAGGGGCTGGAAAGAACCTCTGAAATACGCAGGCCCCCAGTGTAAACTAATTCACCCCCAATTCAGGCAGCCCAGCCCAGCAAATGATGTCTGTGGGCCTGATTTACTCCCTGAGTTGTCCCCAGGTCAGCAAGCCACCAGTATCTAAGCTAGAAGAGCAAAGACAGAAGATGAGATGTTTGGGAAGTGATGGAGAAAAGGCTAATGCATTGTAAACAACCCAAAAACACTAGACCCCCTGCTAGAAGATGGTCCTGGCACTTGCCACGGACCAGGTATCACACAAGTACCAAAGCCAGACCTGTCTTTAGAGTCCAAGCTCACTGCACTGCAGGCAAGAAGGAGACATCCTTAGACCTCTGCCATCTTGATCTTAGCTTTCTCCTCCCTCACATTTGAAAGGCACGAGGACTGACTGACAAGAAGAATCCCAGGGCAGGTTGGCATTTTTCAGCACTTCTGAGATGATTGCTGCCTCTCTGTCTTCTAATTTATTAGAGAACAGAGGGTTGCAAAGATTGAGTAAAAGTAATATTTCTGCGTTGTGCCAGGACGGGATCCATTAACCCCCACGCACAACTTCAATTAAAGTCAGCAAGCCTTGAGTAGCCAGTGGCCGTGGGGCAGCTAGAGCCTGATTCTCCCAAGACCCTGACTGCTGGAAGTGGGGGATTTTTATACTATGGGATAAACAAGCCATGGGGCAGATGGCATCACACTAAATGGAGAACAGGAAAACTTGGATACGAAGGCAGGTAGTGTTGTGGGATCGGGAAATATAGGACCTTACAAAAATAAAGCAGGGGACTTAGACACATCATCAGCACTTTCAAGAATAAATGGCAGTGGCTCCGCAGTTACAGAAAAAAGCAGTTACCAGAGGAATCCCAGTAGGCACAAAATGGCCATATTTAGGTCAATACAAAATGGCGGCACTCTGGCTAATTAATATGTATATGGTTACATTATTCAAATAGCTACATCTAAGTTGACTCCTACATCAGAGTCACACTGGAATTCATTGTGATGGTTTACTCCATTTGTAATGAGCCCAGGAAACCATCAGTTCCAGAGCTGTAGAAGGAAATGAAGAACACATCCACACATACTGGCGGATGATGAACCAGACTCTGAGGAGGAACATGAGCACCTGGCCATCCTCTCTCCCAAAAAAATTAAGACTGTCTCACAAATCCCAGCACGCTTTGGGGGCCTCATTAAGAAGAAAGTCATATTTGAGTTTGGTGGTTCTCTGCCAGGGACCTCAGCAACTAAAATGACCAGGACAAATTCAATTTGTGCAGCCAAGAAGCAAACATTTACTGAATGTTTCCTACATGCCAGGCACCATGCTAGGACCAAGCTCAAAACCAAACTCGCTGCCACCAAGTTGATTCTGACTCATAGCGACCCGATAGGACAGGGTAAAACTGCCCCTGTGGGTTTCCATAACTGTAACTCCTGAGAGTAGAAAGCCTCATCTTTCTCTCACTGAGAGGCAGGTGGTTTCAAACTGCTGACCTTGCAGCTAGCAGCTCAATGAGTAACCACTACACCACTTCACTCTCACTGCCATCGAGTCAATTCCAACTCATAGCAACCCAACAGGGCAGGGTAGAACTGCCCCTGTGATCTTCCCAGACTGAAACTCTTTATGGGAGTAGAGAGCCTCATCTTTCTCCCTCAGAGCGGCTGGTGGTCTCAAACTGCTGATATTTGGTTAGCAGCCCAATGCGTAACCACTCTGCCACCATATGCCTCCTCTGCTATGCCACCAAATGAGTGGAAGACACAAGCATGAAGCAGCATAAACCTCACCGTGCATCTAGAGCGCGCGCACACACACACACACACACACCATGGAAATGCTGTGGTGGTCTAAAATATGAAGACTCCTTTATATAAAGAGACTGATGACGAAGACTTCAAGAACCAAGCTTCCTCTTGGAAAATCCCTCTCTGGGAGGAGCATGCCTAATGGAGCCTTCCCTTGCCTCCCACTAGTATCGACCCTCCGAAGATACAGAAAGGCATGCTTCAACTGCAGGCTGAACAATAAGGACACCTAGTAAAGCCACGGGGTGTGGGAGAAAAGCCTGGCTAAGAGTAAGGCTAGGAATTGTCTAAAATGCACAATAGTGTACAGGAATGAACAAAATTAAAGGTAAACTAATGAGCCCCAAAGCAATTCACAAAACAAAAACAAGGAGAGACGCTTAAACATAAAACACAATAGTGAGGTTGCTGATGAGGGGCTAAAACTTAAAATGTGAACCTAATTAAACACTCATCCATAATCTCCGACAAAGAAAAAGGGAAGGTTGCTTAATTGTTTAAAACAAAAAAAATCTGCACCTTGGATATAATGTGGTTCTGGAAGTAGATTCTGGAACAGTTTAAAAAGGACACAATTTTGGCCCCTCAGCAACACGAGCAGGTTCCAAATTCCAGGTCATTATGCAAAAATCAGTATTTATGTGAAACTCCAGTGACCAAATGCTTTCTCAGGCTCCAGGATGCATTTCAGAGACAGCCCCTGGGACTGCTCGAAGCCCCGCAGCTGGCCTCGGCAGCACACTCGTCTCGAGTCTGTCACTAGCTTCAGGGCGAGGACTGTGCCATTGCAAACCTCAGACGTAGCTGATGAGGTCAGGATTTCCAGCCAGGGGTGGACCTGCCCTTCCCTAATCCACACAGAAACACCTGCCCACCCACAATCCCCGCCTGCTGGCCTCAGTACCCTGAGCGCACGGATCTTAGGGTCTGCAGCAAAGCAAGTCGTGTATGTCTTGTCGACAACATACCCTTTCTCAACACGTCTCTACAGCATACTTAACATGTCTCTCTCACACAAAACACATGGGTCTTAATTAATTTTACGATGACTTAAGCTGATTTCTTTTTCTTTCTTTTTTTTTTAGGTGGTCAATCAATATATTAAGCTGACTTCTTATTACACTGTTCCTCACTTATCAGGATAGTCAGGTACCACAGACCAGGTCTTTATAGGGCAATCACCATTATGTAAAAGTGCAGGTGGTAAACAGAAAAAAGTGCACGATGACATCATATTACAAAGTGGCAGATGACTACTTCATCACATAATTGACAAATTACATCATTACATGACTGCCAAATTTCATTATTCTATAACTGCCAGACCACAAAGAATCAGGGCGCAGCCCAGTTGGCACATGGCTTTAAGCAGCATAGCCAGTGGTACTCTGAGCTCTCATATCCCAGTGTTTACTGCTGCCAGATAGACATCATTACTGTGGAAGTGACTTAAATTGGAGCTTTTCTCACTCTGTGAGATAATGAATGTGGGATAAATGAGGTGTAGACTGTGGTGCCTTGCATGTTCCTGTGATGCTGGAAGCTATGATGCTGGTATTTCAAATGCCAGTGAGGTCTCCCACAGCGGACAGGTTTCAGTGGAGCTTCCAGACTAAGACACACAAAGAGGAGGTCATCCAATTCCGAAAATTAACCACTAAGAACATTAAAGACAGCAGCAGCACACTATCTGAAATGGTGTCAGAATGAGCTCCTCACATTGGGAGGCTTTCGAAACATGACTGGGAAGAGCTACTTCTTCGAACGAGAGAGTCAACTTGAATAATGTAGAAGGAGCAACGTTTTTGAATCCTTCATTTGCAGGTGTGCCACAACTAAAATGAGAAGGAAGAGCAGCAAATACCCATTAGTAACAGAAGGTGGACTCTATAAGGTACAGATCTAAGAAAATTAGAAGTCATCAAAAATGAAATGGAAAGAGTAGTTTTGTGGTTCGTTTGGTTTTTCACTACAGTCATCAGTGTGCACACTGGCTAACAAGAGGGTCACCAAGTGAGGTGTAGTGGGAACTGCAAGCCGTTGGGAGGTTTGACAGTTGTGGAATGCAAAAATGATATGTAAATTCCATCTGATTCACAATAAAAGTTAAAGAACAATGAGGGAAAGGGGGAAAAGAGAACCCAGGACCCCCAAGACCCCATGGTCTTGGGAGGCAGGAATGCCCTAAATTGTACACCCCTATTACCCTTCTCTCCCCTCATCCCAAACACCCCAGATTTGACTCAGAACCCCCGTCCATCAATCCCTGAAGAAATAGATCTGATTACTCAGTAGTACCAATTGTTCCTTCTCTTTGAGGGTCCCAGCCCCCTTTTCCACCCCAAGGCAACAGAGCTAGCACTCTATGAACCCTCTGCTCCCAAACAACTCCACAAAGTGGAGAAACCATCCTCTCAGAGTCTGAAAAAAAACCAAAATGCATAAGGAGCAACAGGCTGGGCATTCCTGGGCTGAAATGGACTCATATTGACCATTTGGGATTGTACAGCTGTATGGTCTACTATGCCATATGACAAAATGAATGGAGTCACATTTGAGCGTTTAAGATGAGAACCCATAGATTTCCATATGGATTACACCTCAACATAAAGAAATCAAAAATACAACTGCCACATAAGCCACATTATGATAACTGAATAAATGGAGAAAAAACTGAAGTTGTCCAGGACTTCATTTTACCTGCATCCACAATCAATATCCATGGAAGCAGCAGCCAGAAAATTAAATCTACTGCAAGAGCTCTCTCTAAAGTGTTAAAATGCAAAGATATCACTTTGAAGGTGAAGGTGTGCCCGGCCCATACTATAACATTCTCAAATACCTCACAGACCTGTGAACACTGGGCAATGAGTACGGAAGTTCAATACACATTGATGCCTTTGAATTATAGTGTTGGGGAAGAGCATGCGCACCGCAGACTGCCAGAGCAAACTTATGTATATTGGAAGACATTCCCACAAAATGTTAAGAAGCCATGGTGGCAAGAGCTTATCTCGTGTTCTATGGGCATGTCACCAGGGAAGACTGGTCCCTGGAAAAGGACAGCATGCGGGTAAAGCAGAGGACCAGGGGAAGGAGGCAGGCCCTCAAGAAGATGCATTGACACAGTGGCTGCAATGATGGCCTCAAACACAGCAACGGGCAGGAGCACCGAGCAGTGCTTCATTCTGGCTGTTTACATGGTCTCTCAACTGCACCCAACGACAATGTGATCTAGTTCATAGTGCTGTAGCAATGTTAAATTTCCTCGTTTTGAATAAATAGACTGTGGTTATATAAATTACTAGCATTAGAGGAAACTAGATGAGAGGTCTACAGCAGTGGTTCTCCACCTTCCTCATGCTGGGACCCTTTAATACAGTTCCTCATGTGGTGGTGACCCCCAACCATAAAACTATTTTCGTTGCTACTTCATCACTGTAGTTTTGCTACTGTTATGAATCGGGCGACCCCTGTGAAAGGGTCGTTCGACCCCCCAAAGGGGTCGCGACCCACAGGGTGAGAACCACTGGTCTACAGGAACTCATCCTCCATCGTTGAAACTATTCTTTAAAGGGGTCGCGACCCACAGGGTGAGAACCACTGGTCTACAGGAACTCATCCTCCATCGTTGAAACTATTCTTTAAGTGTAAACATTTAGCTCAAAACAGGTTTCTTTTTATCTCTTTAAATGTTGTACAGGAGCAACATTAGCCTCAGATTTTAAAACAAGATGTAAAAAGCAAACAGTAGAAAATAGACATGAAACACGTAATGGCCAGTAGTCGTGAAGCCCCAGTCGGCCCCTAAGCCCCTTGTGTTGTTTTATTTCCAGTCAAAGGAGCTTATGAATCGTGGGGTACATCAGTACATTGGGATGCCCACACTAAGTGGTACTCATTACCCAAAGCATAAAGACGCCAGTTCAGAACAGAGGGGTCCTGGTTGGCATTTTGAACCCACCAACCACTCTGCAGGAGAAAACTGCAATTCTCTTCAATAAAGATGACACCACAACCTCACTGCCATTGAGTCAATGTTGACTCGTAGCAACCTCCTGTGTGTTTCCAAGACTGTAACTGTTTACAGGAGTAGAAAGCCCAGGGTTTCTCCCTCGGACCTGCTGGTGGTTTCGAACTGCCAACCATTAGGATCACAGCCCAATGCATAACCCTCAGAAGTACTATTCTGTCCTATAGAATTACCAGATATTGGAATTAACGCCATGGCTATACATGATTCAGATTACATGTGAACAACAGCATTCCTCTCCCTTAAATGCATTGGCGTGTTATTGCAGATATGACAAGTCTCATATGAGGATGGGAAAATGGGGAGAACTAGAAAGAAAAACAGAAGGGTAGGGGTATTAGGAACCCAGCCATCAACTTAAACGGCTGATATCTGTAGAAGACAGGAACTGATTGGTGAGTTTCTGCAAGTGGAACCTGGATCAAGGGTTGAAGTTATACACCAAGGCAAACTGTGGGACTTACTGTACCTATTCTGACGATCGACAGCCAGATGTGAGATCAGTGCCGCCCTCTGCCTCTGGAGATACACAACCAGCGCCTGCATGTGCGCCTGGCAATCGACTGAACTGGAGAATCTCCATCGCACCTACCAAGGGCAAGAGCCCACGATTCTCCAATCAAGGGCGAGAGCACAGTCACGCCTATTTCTTATTTTGATAGTCCACGGTATCTTTAACATTCTAAAGCCATCGCAGATCAACGGCATCAGTTATTTGTTTGGTTCTCCTTCCTTATTCGTTGTTTGGCGTTCACATGCATCTGAGGGCATTGAACATGCCATGACTTACAGGCCTTCTCTTCATGCACCACACATTCTTTTGCCTCCTATTGACTTTGTGTTCAATTAAGAAACCCACATGAAACTCCATCAAAACAGGTCTCATTTCATATTTTTTACAGCTGAGTTTGGGGGTCCAATGGTTAGATTTTGGGGGTGTGTGTGTGTAAGAAAGCGCTTTATATACAAGAGCAATTTAATATTGAGAAAACATCCCAGCCCAGTCCAGATCAAGTCTATAAGTCTGATATTAGCCCATATGTCTGATACCAATCTATAAATTCCTCTTCAGACTCTTGAAACACATGCAATGATGCCAAATGTAGGAAGATAGATCACAGGCCAGTGGGTGGAAAGTCTTAAGGATTCAGTGGCGGTGTAAGCTTCTCAGCACTGATGTGGGTTTCCACATGGCACCTCCAGCTCTGGGCTTCAGTGTAGCTCCATGTGTCTTGTCATCAGGAATACAAAGCAGTGTATCTGGCCTCCAGTGAGCTATTTATCTCCTTTGCACCTCCAAATGATGTCATTAAGCTGCCACCTGATTGACAGGCTAGACTTCACCCCTTCGCAAGTTGACAGGAGATTATGTAACTACCACATGCCTTTACTCTAGCCCACTCCCTGGCTGGGGGAAGGTGTGGTTAGGGGTATTGGTTGACCCTATCGGCTGGGTTGATTAGATTTATCTCGATGACTTTGTGCTGTCCCATATGATTGTCAAAATAGTTTTGACACATGAGAGTATCCGCTGCCACACCAGCGTACCCTGGAAGGTTTGTGTCATCTGCAAACAGGATCAATCTGCTTTCTGTGTCTTCATCCGAGTGACTGATAAAAATGTTAAAGATGACAGGCCATTCAATCAATCACTCATCAAATATTTATCAAGCGCCTACAATATGTAAACCACTCAGGACAGAAATGTATTTGTACTGGGACAGATCCATAAATGGTTTGCTTTTTATAAACCCCTAATATGAAGTGGGCTTCTTCCCTTGCACGTTTAATTGAGCTCATTAGATACTTATTGATCACTTGTGTTTCTCTAAGCAGCTCACTAAACATCGTGAAGGGAGCAGAGGAATTAAAAACCAGGGCCCTAGTTCTCTGGAAGCCTGTGCTCTCATTTGTGAGACAGGCTTTTTTACACAAAACATTTTATGGTGCAGTGGAAGAAGTATTAATATAAATGATTAAATTAGTGGTTCACGCAGCATGTTTCAATATATTTGATTCTGGTTAAGACTCTAAGGTCACTTTATTGAGAGATTCAAAAATCATCATAGATTCTTAGATTTGAAAAGGACATCAGTGTCTTCCTGTATCCCCTTCCCTCAATATGAACACCAACAAGTGGAAGGAAGGGGTGTCTATCTCTGAGTCGCTTCCCTCTTTGTTCAGTTTAATGAGTAGAATGGCATTCTAACATTCTCTACATCGAGTCTAAAACTGCCCCTCGATCGATCTGTATGAGTTCATTGAATAATTGAATGACTGAATTCTAATGCTGTCCTCTGAAGGTAGGAACACATTGGGCAGATCCAACCACTCTAAGGCAACCATTACTCCTGTATCTAATCTTATGTCTCTAGCCGACATAGCTAAGGTTCCACCACTTGGCATCGTTATGTGACCACTCCCTACTCTATTCTTGTCGTTCATATCCTGACTCCACACTGGGCACGAAGCTAATATTCGCTAGGTCTACTGAATGAAAGCAAGTATAAATAGACTGGAAATCTTACATTTTTAAATACTGGTCTAAAAATGAATGTTCAGAATTGAACAAATTGCTAAATATGAGGTCAGAAAGAGTGTCTATTACAGGTGTCTTACTCTGGAAAATATACTTCCATGAAATCTGCTTAGAAAAGCTCTTTCTTTCTTTGCAGTGGCATTGGGTGGGGTTCCATGGTGACAATACACACTAATGTCCTACATTGAGTTTGTAATTAATTAAAATCCATAAGCCTTTGACATGGGGACAACCAGTGTTTACTTCCACCTGGGAAGGAATGGAATGTCCCTCTGCATGGGCCTGACTGTTTAAAGGTCATGCTGGCATTCTGATCCCCAGATCACTTAAGTCCTTTGGGAATTTGCATATTCTGCTGTATTCTGGTGTGGAAGGGGGTGGTGTGGGGGCATGAAGACATGGGCCCACCAAGACCCTTGAAGGGAGATGACTGGGTGAGATGATTTTCTTATACCAACAACCCAACTAACGAGGGTCTCTATATGCCCTGCTGGGTAGTAGGCAGAAGCAATGTACAGGTGAGTGCAGAAAACTCCCTTCCTGAACTGAGTTCAGAATAGCGGGAGAGACACGTGGCTTAGTTGAGAATGGGGCCAGTTATCCCAGCAGACAGGCAACACCTTAGTAACTGTGCCCCTGGAATGGGGCACAATTGTCCTCAATGGAATGGAAGTCGAGGAAAGCTAAGAAGTTGAAGCAGTCTTCGTGCCAGCTTCCTTAAAGCAGCCAGCAGGCTGCCAGGATACTGCAGCCCTGTCAGAGTTCGCATGGACATCACCTCATTGCTCCTCACAGATATTGGGGAGCAAAGGGAGAAGAGGCTAAGGCAAGTGTTGCCCTGTGTGGACGAACACCTTAGAAGAGCAGTCAATTGTGAGTTTGGGCAGTATTAATTGAATTTCTCTGGCTGAGTAAAATGTCTAATAAAATCTCTGTGCCTCTTCTACATCCTCCTTCTCCCCTCACCTCAAAGACAACTAGAGGCGAGGAGTGGGTGTGAAGAGGAGGAAGAAATAGAATCTACGTCCATTCTGGGTACTATGTGCTAAGCATTGGCTCGATTCCATTTTTCCCAGTTGACAGATGAGACAATGAAACGTAGAGCAATTAGGTGGCTATGGTAGACTGAATTATTGGTTCCAGTTCATCATATCCCTCTAAGCATGCTGCAGCTGTGCCTTGCCAGCATCTTGTGGTGCATGGAGTGTATTTCTCCTCCACTTGACTTTGGGTTAGGAGCCCCAGTGGAGTAGCGGTTATCCATTGGATTGGACTGCTAACCTCAAGGTCAGCAGTTCAAAACCTTCAACTGCTCTGCAGGAGAAAGGTGACTGTCCGTTCTCATAAAGAGTTACAGTCTCAGAAACCCAAGGACAGTTTTATTCTGTCCTAAGGTTGCTATAAGTAGGAATCGGCTCAGTGGCAGTGAGTCTGTCTCCTTGTTTTGTTTGGACTTTAGGTTTGGCTCCGTAATCAGCTTTTGTAATAGAGTGTTAGCATCTGGTGTGGAAGACTTTAATTGTGGTCCTGTGACTGAGCCTGCCTTCTTGTGCCTTTGTCATTGGTAGGAAAAAATGAGACACATAGCTGCTGCTCCTTCAAAAAGAAAGAATGCGAAAGAATCATGGGAGCACACTTGAACCTGACCCCTATCCTGGAGTGAAGTTCAGCTGTGATCAGTTAGCCTGGCTGACGTGAAGACCTGAAGCAGAGGCACTCCAGTTAGCCCTCAGACGCATGAGTGTGGGGTAAGGGCCCGGGAACTGTGGAGCCACTGGCGACGCGGCACCATCAGGAGGCAGCTGGCTGGGAAGAGGCCCCTCCAAATAAAGTAACAGCAGTACCTTGTCATCAATCTCGATTGCCCTGTGGCAGGCCCTCCGTCACCCCCCTGCCACCCCCCCCAGGCCCTGCCCCTGCGGCCACTCACCAGAGTCCGAGGCTGCGGGGCTCACCAGGCTGAGCAGCTCGCGTTCCTTCTCATAGTCCCCTTTGCAGAGCAGCTGCCCCTCCTTCAGGACAAACTCATCGCCCTTCTGGAGCTGCCGCTCGCAGACACAGCAGCAGAAGCAGCTCAGGTGGTACACGCTCTTCTGGGCCCGCATCACGAACTCATTGGGTGCGATGGCCTCGAAGCAGCCCCCGCACTTGACAGCAAACAGCCTGGCGGGGGAGAGAGTGAGGACACGCACTGTGAGCCAGGCCTCCTTCAAGCACTGGGACAAGGATGGTTGGACTGCTGGAATGTGTGTCCATCCAGCTATACAGTCCCCGGGGGCGCGCAACTGAAAGCCTATCGCCTCAAGCCCCACCCGCTGCTCCAACCAAGGAAGATGAGGTGGTCCATCCCCATAAGGATTTACAGTCTCAGAAATGTTCCATATAAGTATTTAGGTCACTGTAAGTACGAAATAATTCAATGGCAGGGTTGTTTTCTTTTGCTGTTTTGTCTACTCATTCATCTGTCCGGTCAGTTTGTCATACGGTGATGGCTTGTATATTGTTGGGAAACTGAAAGTTATGCCAATAAAGTGACCCAGAGTGAACACATGTGGGCATGGTTTCCAGGTGGAGACCGACTCGATAGGCCTGGCAATTTACTGCTGCAAACTCACCAGAGAAAGCCTGATGGATCAAAAGGAACCATTTGCTTCAAACACGTCATCAGTAGGAATCGACTGAGGGAGAAGGATTCGGACATGTTTGGTGAAGTTGAAGGCCAAGGAGAGCACGGGAGGCCCCCGACCAGAGAGACTGACAGAACAGCCACCACAGGCAGCCGAAACAATCCAGTGAGCAGGTGGCAGGGCTGGGCAACATTCTGCTGTCTTGGATTGAAGACCACGAGGAGCTAGAGTTGACCTGGGGGCGGTTATTTGTCTATCTTGTCCATGAAGAGTTGGACTAAAATTAATCGGTTGCATTACTCTATCAAAAGCTTGAGGAAAAAAGGGTGAGAGCCACTGGGAGACGGCCATCCGCACTAATGGCCCGGGGCACACTGGTAGGGTCGATGGCATGGGATTCCCAACAATGGCGTCCCTAGGGGAGGTAGGACGGTGCAGTACAGGGCCAGGCCACTCTGCCCTTGCTATGGGAGAAGGGGGAGGGGCTACTGGCAAGTCCTACCATGGGGTGGTGTGTGTGTGTGTGTGTGTGTGTGTGTGTGTGTGTGTGTGTGTGTGTGTGATTTACCATACTGGGTGACACCAACACCCCCCTCCAGAGTCCCCACTGGTTCCCAAAAGCTGTCTGTAGACAAGAATTCCAATAGTAACTGTAACGAAGAAAACATATCTGCGCCAACTCCTATCAGCGTGTGAAAGGGTGCAGCCTTGGGGTGTTCTCAAGGAGCTCTGGGGTGTGATCCAGTTTAGGAGATATCAGCTTCAAGAGATAACGTGTATCCCAACTTCCCAGCCCTCAAACATCTGGATTCAGGTGATCTTGTGGTACTTAACGCCCACTTCATTTCATTGTCAACAACACACAGACAGAGCATATGTGTGGCACCAGAATAGCAGGTATTGGCTATGTGAAGGTGAGTAGAAGAAAATTCCTTCCAAAAGTGAGTTCAGGGACAGGCAGGCATATGATGGGGTACAATAAAAAAAAATTTTCAAAAAAGGTTATATTCAAAGCTATGTATTTATTTATTTATCTTTACAAAACAATCTTATCAGCTTCAAAATACTCTTCCTTACACTTAATACATTTATCAAATCTGTGATTCCATTGTTGGAAACATTTTTCAAACTCATTGGATGGCTGACAGCATTTCCCATGTTTTTTTCTTCACCTCTTCTACATCATCAAATCACTGTACTTTCATGTCCTTCTTCATTTGTGGAAACAAAAAGAAGTTGCACAGAGTGAGCTAAGGTGAGTCAGGTGTGTGGGGTAAGAGAGGCATGCTGTTTTTGCCAAAAATTGGTGCATGGAGAAAGCTGCGTGAACAGGTGCATTGTCATGGTGGCAAAACCAGTCCCCCATCTGCCACAAATCAGGCCTTTTTTGTCACACGCTGATACACTATCTTTTCAGAAACTCTAAATAGAAAGCTTGATTAAGAGTCTGACCTGCTGGAATGAACTCCAAATGCACTGTATCATATCAAAAAAACAAATGAGCATCATCTTGATAAACTTTTTTGGGGTGAGGTGACAATGGTGTCTTCCACTGGCTTGATTGATGTTTGCTTTGGGATTGTAAGAATAGCACCATGTCTGGTCATCAGTAATGACCTTGGGAAAAAGGCTGTGTGGCTTCCGAGCTGTTTTTTCAAAGCACAGCATGATTCCAGTCAATGCACTTTTTGCTGGTCAGTCAGAACCTGAGGCACAAATTTTGCAGCGATCTTTGAGCACAAGTGCACAAATTTGGGAAGTTCATGAACCTTCAGAATGAGGTTTGTCATTAAAACAACATTCCACTTTTTTGAAAGGAGCAAACACTCGTACACTTGAGTTTTTCCCATAGCACTGTCCTTGTAAGCTGTGTTCAATATCACAACGGTTTCTGTGACATTTTTCCTGAGCAGGAAACAAAATTTCACAGCTGCATGCTATTCTCTTAAATCAGCCATAACAAATAATGAGGTTCAAGCAAACGGCTTTCACGAAAAAATCCACTGTGGCCAGAGAGAACCTCACCAGGCAATGCCACTGGGTGCGCTAACTCGGAGCAAGTTGCTGTATGCTTGCCTAGTGCAAAAAATGCGTACTACAAAAGCTGCCTAGTGGAGTTTTTATTCCTTTTTTTTTTTTTGGTGGGGGGCTGGTGTCTAGTTGATGACAGTACTAGGAATCCAGGACTGTGAGGACACAGAGAAGGAAGTCACTGTCAGAGAATAAGGTGGGAGACTCGCAGTTCATCCTGATTTTACACATTCTGGATCAAACGGAGCGCAGGCAGGCTGGCAAGCATAAAAGGCTGGGGACCAAGAGACACGGTGCCTTATGGGTTGAGGGAACAGCCTGTGCAAGGCATGAGGTTGTGAAGTGCGCTCAGAGCATGTAACTCCACCAGGTCAGATGCCTCCAACAGCTGAGGTAGATCATGACCACGCTGCTCACCAAAGAGCTCGGCATCAGGCAACTGAAGGTTTTTATCATGAGAAGAGCCGTGGAAAAGTAACTCTGAGGAGTGTGAAAGATGGCGTGGAAATGAAGCTCAAGGTGAGTGAAGGAGCACAGCTGGGCAGGGGTGGATGCGTCAGAACAAATGCAGCAGCGTGGATGCTGGTGAGGAGGCAGCAGGCCCCACAAGTGCGAGGCTGGGCTAGGAATGAGAGTAGAGCTGGTGCTCGGGGTCAGTGAGTGGTGGGTGAGAGCATCACGGATCCTCTGCACATCACTCTTGGTTTCCTGCCTGCATGTGCTCTTCCATCCTCCTGGAATGCCTTTCTCTCTGTCGAAACTACCGAGTCCACCCTCACCCTCAGGACACCGCAGCTCCCATGGTCTTCCCCAGCCCTGGGCCTCCATGAATCTCTATAGCATGCACTACCTGTGCTGGCCATCTGGCCGAGACATGTCGAGACTGTAATGCAACAGAGAGGAGGATGCAGAAGCTCTGCTCCCAGCCAGGGAGAAGCCTCGGGCAGGCTGTTGGGCCCCTTTGTGCCTTAGTATCCTAGCTGTTGTTCAAGAGGTGAGCTCATACTGCCGGGATCATCGCTCCACATGGCTGGTTTAAGGTGGGGTTTCCTGTGTTTAGAACGTACCTTGACAATAACTTGTGTTGTTATCAAGAACAAAGCCTATGGAAGATTTGTATATGCATGGCAAGCAGGCAAAGTTAATTTGATTTGATCTGTGGATCTAATTTGTTCATGTTCTTCCTGATGTATAGGGGGTGCTTAATAAAGCCTGCTTCCCTCAGCCCTGTCACTCCAGATCCATAATGGTTCCGGATCATCTATGAATGCCTAAAATTTCATTCAAGCAGATGCTTGTTTATATATATATATATATATTCTCACAAGTACACAGATACTCCTGCGAAGGCCTTCAGCAACACCCTACAAAGTGCCCCAAAGATTATCTCTGGGTACAGTGAGATTCATAATACTACCTACCAAATAAAGAGTCTCTCTCTCTCTCAAAACAAGCCTTGGTGGCTCATTGGTTAATTCTTTGACTGTTAACCCAAAGGTCGGGAGAATGATGCGGCAGTCTGCTTGCTGAAATAGCTACGTCTTAAGCAACCCTGCGTTTCTTTGGTGCTATGGCGGCACTGAGTCAGCATCTGCATGATGGCAGTGGTTTGGGCTTCGAGTTGGTTTCTTTTTAAAAGCAGTATCCCACAAGAGAGAACGAGCGCTGGTGGCATAGTGATTGTGTGTTGGGCTGCTAACTGCAAAGGCAGCAGTTCGAAAACACCAGCTGCTCCACGGGAGAAAGATGAGGCTTTCTACTCCTATGAAGATTTACAGTCTCAGAAATCCACAGGGCAGTTCTCCCCTGGTCTGTAAGGTCGCCTTGAGTGAGAATCGACTCGATAGCCGTGAGTTTGGGTTGTAGCACATGAAGGAAGCAAAATCTCTCTGGAGCACTCTGTCTGTCCCCACATACCAGAGCGGTCATGAGATTGGGGAGGCAGAACAATGGGAGGGATAAGATGGCAAAGACGGTGGAATAGCCAGAGTAAGCTCCTGAAACACTGAACGCCAGGACTCACCCCCACCTGCTTCACACACAAAGGAAGAAGGGAGCTGACTGAGCGGAGACTCGGGGCACTACTGAGCTGGCCTGAGAGAGGCTAATCCTATTTCAGAAGCTCACTCACATGCGTTGTTATCGCTCTTAATTCTGTACCATCAAATCGGTTCTATCTCCTAGTGACACTATGCAAGAGTAAAGCTGCCCCGTAGGGTTTCCTGCGCACCTACTCATTCACTCGTCCGTTGACGTAGTCTCTCCCTTCCTCATTCATGTGTATCTACTGTGCACCCCCAGACACACCAGGCACCTTGTGTCTCAAAAGGGAAGGAAGGACAGGAAACCACTGCCCAGAGAAGTAGATCCAGGAAGCCAGATGCTGGAAAGTCAACTCTGACTAGTGACATCCTCTATGGTGTCAGGGTAGAACCGTGCTCCGTAGGGTCTTTAATAACTAGGGGTTCCCCCAAAAGTAGATCACCAGACTTTCCTGCCAAGGTGCCTCTGGGCAGACTTGAATGATCAATTCTTTCACTTAGTCGCCGAGTTCACTGCCTGCACCACCCAGAGACTTCAAAGCAGGCCCAGATTGAGGGTTGTCTCCATCAGGCCCTATTGCAGGCACAGGAGGATGCAAGACAGCCCCTGACCTCACGGAGTTAGCATACTAGTGGGAGAGACCAGAAAAAAAACAAGTGGATAGATTTAAATATATATCTACCTTCACAAGTTGCCCTGTGGGACACAGAAGACAGGAGCGTTACAAGCAGTATCCTGTGACTACAGAATGGAATAGTACAGGGCCGCTGTCTGTAACCTTTCATGCTCCTCGCCATATGATGGTACTGGCTCGTGGCTCTAGATCTAGACATATGCACGGGGTGTTTCTCTTGGAAGCTTCCTGGAAGAATAGACGAGGGGGAAGGATGAGGATGCTAAGGAGCGGTTCCCATGGAGGCATGACACACAGATTGGCACAAGAAAGACAGAGGCCATTCAAACGCTCCGAATGAAGAAGCCAGGGCTTGGAGAAGCCAATGACAGTGCCTCTCAGGAATCCACTAGGAAACAGCCTCCCCAGACAGAAGCCAGCCTGGGAGCGGTTCCGCACAGCTCGCGATTGGGGTGTCTCACCCCTGCAGGCCTTGGGCCGCCCCACCAAGCCTCCCCCTGAGAGGTCTGTCTTCTGCCCCTCCCCTAGGGGACATTTGGGGGCTGGTAGGGCTCTTTTGCTATTAGCAAGCGGTGCAGCCTCTAAATCAAAAGGACACCTAGAACTCTGGGTGCAGCTGCCCCGGGGGTGGGGGGGCTCTCCTCCACATGGCTAACCTCGGGCATGCCAGTCCTTGGACTATTTGCCTTTCTCCCCCACCCCCATCAGCGATGTTGCACATTTGGCAGAAAATCCATCCAGTTCATCCCTGGGCCCCGGTCCCTCGTCACTGTTTGCCAACCTGAGCAAACTAATCAAGGCTCTTCCAGGAGCCGGTCAAAGGCCCTTTGTCCCCGAGCCCTCCTTGTGCTCCCTTCCCCTGGAATGAACTGTTAGGCAGACTCAGGCAGCGGCCGCCGCACTTGGGAAGCCGCCGCAGCAGGTGGTGGCATCTGGGCTTATCGAACTTCCACCCTGTCAATCTCCTCCTCTTTCTTCCCCCTTTTTACTGTCACACCCCACTCCAAAATTCTCCCTGAGCTGGGGAAGGGCAGGAGGGGGGGGAACTCCACAAAGAAGCCCGGCGCCATGTTGACTCAGGAAATGGCGGGAGATGCCTGGGCTCAAACCCCCAAATGCTCTCGGTCGGCGAGGACTCCAGGCCAGAGAGAGGGTGGCAGGCCCGCCTCTCTCCATCCTCCCCATCAGCTCTCCCTCTCGGAGATCTCTTCAGGACCACCTCACCTACCACCCTGGCTCTGGTTACCCTCACGAACCCCACTGCAATTCACCGAGAACAATGTGCACGCCACCTGCCACCTGTGTGCCAGATGTGTGCACAGCTGTGCGGGCACATGTGGATCCAGCTGTCGACTACACACCTCCCACAAGTTGTTTTCTCTAAGGCTCAGACAAGCAGAGAATAGGAATTGTCCAAAAGTCCAGGTCGTAATTAAAACACAGTCTGTCTCATCCTGATGCCCTGGCTGGCGTGTCCCAGGGTGACTTGCCCCTCTGAATGCTAATTAGACCGCACTCAGGGTCCAGAGAGTGGCAAACTGGCTGTGCCCTGGAAAACTGGGCACTGTTTACAGAAACGCCTCGTTCATTTAGGCATGTGGATAAGGTTTCAGAAATGTAAGGCTCTTGCAGCCATACAGAGAAAGCTCAGTGCTGCACACACACATTCATGGCCTCCAGTATAAACCCTCCCACCCTAGAAGCTCTTTGAAGAGTCCTTCTCTCTGCTCTGTTTCTCAGGATCCCTGGTGGCACAGTGGCTATGCATTGGGCTACTAACTGCAAGATCAGTAGTTCAAAACCACCAGCCTCTCCACAGGAGAAAGACATGGCTTACTATTTCCATAAAGAGTCACACTCTTGGAAACTCACAGGGGCAGTTCAACCCTCCCCTGTCGGGATACTAAGGTTGATTTGAGTCTGTTTCAACTCGATGCTGGTGAGTTTGGTCTGGTTCTCTGCTGTAAACTGGAATGACCATCTCCACCTCAAAGCACCGAGGCAACTGCTGTCCCACTGTGGCTCGCCATTCTCTTCTGAGCACCCCCTGTGGGAAAGGCCCGAGGATGCAGTGTCGATGGGCCCTCCCTGCTCTCTGGTGGGGAGCAAACAAATGCACAACCCTTGTCAAAAACTCCTCCAGGGCTTTGTACAATTTTTACTTACAACCCCTTTTCACCCAAGAAATGTGTGAGACACAGGCCAATGCTTCCAGAAATACTTCGGATTCATTATGTGTGGTTTTGAATTCCATTTTGGCTGTTGCTTGTGCAGAAACCTTTTACTGTTGCCAAATTTTCCGAGGTTCCTACATTCAGTTACACGACCCACAGTTTAAAAAGCTTTGCGCTATAGGATTCTCAATGGGTCCTTTTAGAAAGTCGATCCTCTGGCCTTCCTTTCAAGGTGCGTCCACAAGCATTCAAACCTCCAACCTACTGGTTAGCATCCTTAACCACTGTGTTAACCATTCTTCTGGCAGGGCCCAACCCACTGCCATTGAGGGAATTCTGACTCTCAGCGACCCTATGCAGGGTTTCTGAGACTGTCAAAGGTTACAGGAGTCAACAGCCCCATCTTTCTCCTATGGAGCAGCTAGTGGGGTTGAACCACCAACGTTATGGTTAACAGTCTAATGAGTACAGAAGCCACTACACCAGCAGGACTTCTTTCTGACAGGGTGGCAGATGCTAAAGGAATGCCCACAGTGGCTGTGTCGGGGAAGGCAAGGGGGAAAGCAGGCAGGGCTGGTACCGAGCAGAGAAGTATTTGCTCCATTTAGGTTTAAGGACCCCCCCCCCATGCTCTTCAGTATTCCCAGATGCTGCCTCTTTCTCTCCCTCCCCACCCTCCCTGGCCCTGTTTCTGCTCCCTTGGGCCTGACCCATTCCCTCTTCCACACAGGGAAGTCGAGTCTGGCCCAAGTGCCCGTAATGTCTTGCTTAAATCTCCTCTTATATCCCCAAGCCATCCGATGCCCAACTTTCCGTTGGGGTGAGGATCCGGTGTACTCAGACTCTTCCTCTCCAAAGCCCTGGGCTTGGGAGCACAGCACTTTCATCTCCTGCAGCCCCAGCTTGCTCTCAGGCAAGCGACACTAAAGGTGCCACTTAGCTAACTTATGCTTATGTTTGTATAACACCCACAGAAGCAGCCCTCAGCAAATCAGGGAACTGCCTCAAGCAAATCTGCGGCCAAAGAGCTCTTTAATGTGTGAGAAAGCAAAGCAGTCGCCCAGAGGACTATCCGCCCCCCCCCCCCCCGCCCCCCGCACTGGTGTTTGCAAAAGACTCATATGCCGGCAAAAGCTGGGCACTTGGCAGCTCTGCAGAAGAAAGCCTGGCAATCTAGTCAAAGAAAGATTACAGCCGATGTGCACCCTGCAGGCACCCATCACCACGCCATGCCCCTTCCCCTGTCTCCTTTCATCCCACCCCTCCTGGACTGCCACTCAATCCCCTGCCCACTGTTTGAGCAATGGCAACCACAAGACTGTGTACCTCTGCCCATCACTTAATACCCCCCTCTGGTGGGTGCAGCTGTGCCCCCACTAGCCACCCATGCCCACCACACCTGCCTACCACCTACACAACCATCTACTCGGTGTACCACTGCCTGCTCCTGCAGCACTGAACCAATAACAGATAATAAGACCCACCTGTCGCAATCAGTTAGCTGACCAATAAGCAGAGCCCTGTGCTCACGCATTCAGCTACAATCTCACCCACCCAGAGCTAGGTGGCACACACATCACTGAGACTAGACTAGCAGCTGGAATAAGTCGCCTGTCTCACCTGCCTGGATACATCAAACACAACATAACATAACAAACACCAGGGTCCAGCAAACAGACAATCCACAAGCACGGTAGCACTGTCTGACCTTGACAGCAACCCCCTGCCATCGAGTTGATTCCGACCCACAGCAACTCTATGGGACAGAATAGAATTAACCCTTTAGGTTTCTGATACTGATTTCAGGAGAACGTAAGTATTATTTAGTGCGGGCTATAGTTTATGTGTTAAACTAAATCAATGCTATTGAGCGGGCTCCAACTCCTGTCTCAATAGAACGCTCTGCCATGTTTCCAACGGTCAATATTTTGGAAGTAGATCATCAAGTCTTTGTTCTGGGGCACCTCTGGGGAGGCTCAGCCTGGCAGCCTCCAGTTATCAGCCCAGCACATAAGCATTTGCACCTAGAAACAGCAGACAATACCCAATGACCCAACGAAGCAGGACAGGAAGATTCTAGCACAGTGGCAAAGAAGAGTCAGGAGATTTCCCTCGCGAGGAAGTAGTAATGGAACAAGTTGAGAAGAAATCCAAAAAGTTATATCTAAGGTCCTTTAAGAGATCAAGGTAGTCATAGAGAAAATAAAGAAAAACTTTAGAAATTTGAAAATAAGTAAGAATGAAATGACAAAATACATAGAAAACTAGAAACCAAACAAAACAGCAACTAGAAATCCAGAAGATCAACATAAAATGCAAGACATAGATACATTATTGAAAGGACAAAGGAGTGAAATCAAAGCAGTGGAAGTCAGAAAAGGCAAAATAGAGAAGAAATTCCTTGTGCCAAACTGTTAGAAGAACAGCCAGAAAACAACAATGAAGAAAGGGTCAGAGTCCTGTGGAAGAGCATCACAAGAAATGCTGGACATGTAATGAAATCTCAGCTGAGAAGAGAACAAAAATGCAGTAAGAAGTGTTTCAAAGATTTACTGGCAGCAAATCTCCCAAATACCATGCCTTACCAAACTCACTGCCTTTGAGGCTATGCCAACTCACAGCAACTCTATAGGACAGGGCAGAACTAACCCCTGTGAGTTTCTGAGACTGTAACTATTTGCACGAGTAGAAAGCCCTGTCTGTCTTCCGAGGAGCTGCTGGTGGTTTTGAACTGCTGTCCTTGCAGTGAGCAGCCCAACCCATAACCACTACACCACCAGAACTCCTCAAATGACCATTCCAGACTACACTATATCTACCCGAGGAGCACAGTGAACCCGATTATAATAGACTCCAAAAGAAAGCCACCTCAGCATGTCATGAGCAAACTTTTCCAAACGGAAAACTCCTAAGAGCAGCTCTGGAAAAACAAAAAGTTGCCTACAAAATGGAATCATAAAATGAAGCTCTGATGGCTCTGCAGAAATCATGAAGACAAGAAGGCAGCTGGATGGCATATCTGAAACCCTGAAATTATTAAAATGCCACAAAGAATTATACATACAACACAATTGCCCCTTAATATGATGGTGAACTTAGGATGCTTTCAGAGAAAGAGCAGCATCAGACAACAACCTGAGATTAAGACCCTTGACAACATCACCCAGAAACCAACTCTGATACAAGATTGTTGAAAAATAAAGCTACAAGACTGAAAGGAGGGAACCCGGAAAGTTCATCTGTAAACCACAACAACTTCAAAACAAAAAGAGGAAATAAATGTATGATCACACAAATTCCACAGGGAGAGGAAGTTATGCTTCTGTTAAGAAATCATGAGGCATATAGAGGCACATACAAGTAAACTTCAGAAAAACCAAAAAAAAATCATAATCATGATAACATAATAAGGAACTCGGCACAGAAGAGAATACGGAACAGGGAAATCATCAGCATCACAATAAAAACATAAACGAATAAAAATAGTAAATTCACAACTATCTAAAATTACACTAGATGTAAGTAGATTAAACGCACTGTTCAAAAGTTAGAGAGGGGCAGAATGGATGGGGAGATATGACCCATCGATACGCTGTATACAAAGGACTCACCTTAGACACAACAATCACAACACGTTAAAAACCAAAGGATGGAAAGAATGTATTGACTCAATGCAGGAGCAAACGAAAGAGCGCGAGTGTTCACAGCACAAGGGGATACCGCGTGGCTTCAAATCAGGAAAGGTGGGTGTCACTGCTGTAGCCACTCCCGCTACTTATTTAAGCTGTATGCTAAGCACCTAATTGAGGAGCTGGATTGTACGAAGAAGAATGCAGCATCAGGATTGGAGGAGGGCTTATTAACAACCTGTGATATGCAGATGACACCACCATGCTTGCTGAAAGTGAGGACGACTTGAGGCACTAACCGATGAAATCAAGGACCGCAGCTTTAAGGATGGGTTACAACTCAATGTAAAGAGGACAAATATCCAGACAACTGGACTCATAGGTAACGTCATGGAAAACCGAGAAGAGATGGAAGTTTCAAGGATTTTGCCTTGCTTGTATCCATAATCATTGCTCACAAAAGCAGAAGGCAAAAAAAAATCAAAAGACTTGTTGCATCAGGCAAAACTGCTGCACAAGACATCTTTGGAGTATGAGAAACAAGGACATGACTTTGAGGGCTCAGGTGCACCTGACCCAAGCCATGATATTCTCAATTGCCTCATATGCATGTGAAAGTTGGACGCTGAATAAGGAAGGCTAAAGAAGACTTGATGTGTTTGAATCAAAGAATACGGGCAAAGAATATTGAAAAGATCATGGACTGCTGAAAGAACAGGCACATCTGTCTTGGAAGAAGTACGGCCTTTGAGGCAAGGGTGGCGAGACTCCGTCTCAAGTACTTTGCACATGTTGTCAGGGAACACGAGTCCCCGGAGAAGCACATCATGCTTGGTGATGCCGAAGGCCAGTGAACTAGAGGAAGGCTCTCAGCGAGATGGGCCGATACTGTGACTGCAGCAATGGGCTCAAGCAGAGGAACGTTTGTGAGGGCGGTGAAGGACTGCACCACGTTTGCTTCCCTTGTGCATAAGACCGTGATGGGTGAGAACGGACTCAATGACAGCAAGCAAAGGGCAAACATTGCATGAGCTTCCCATTACAAAAAGTCCAGTAAGCGTTTACACACAGAGAGATGCATGCTTGTTGGTGTCCCTCTAGAGAGCAGGCGGACGTGAGCGTAGACAAGCATTAACCTGGGTACAAGGACAGGCAATAACAAACCAGGGGAGGTAAGCACAACATGGCCAAGGGAAAGGGAGGTACACGATGGCAAATGCTATTCCATCCACCCTCCAGCAGAATCCGTGCGCGCCTGGCTACCACCAGCAGCTATTCTGATTGGGATAACAATGGAAAGATCATCCTGGATGAGTACAAGGAGACATATAGAAGCAAATTCAAAATCAGGAAAAGACCAGACTTTCTGGTCGGATAGAGACTGTGGGCACCCCGATGGTATAGAGCCGAGAGCCCTCTGAGAACGGGTACTGAATCCTCTCTTGGAGGTCACCTTCCAGTCAAGTAATAGGCCTCGCAAATGAACAATGCGATCTTTGAGGAACGTGCTCCTAGGGAGGCCACAGTGCTGCGCCTGTCCAAACACGAAGTTCGGGAGGCGGGACGCAGCAGCAGGGCTTTGTGTGTGGAAACAGTGCGCTCGGTGAGGAATAGGAGAGTGTTGCTTCACCGAAGGGTTTGCAACTCCTGTCGCAAAATGAACTATGTGTACACTGCTGAGCGGAAAGCACCTGACGGTAAACTCTCATGCAACCATCATAAAACAGCCAACAACGTGTAAGAAAAAATTGTTAGGAAGGTATACATTTACATCTGGAGGGTCCTACTTGGTTATTTTAAAAATATCTCTAACAATTTCTGTGGGTCCTTATAGTAAGTATTAAGTAAATTTTGAGTGGCATGATAATAAATTTTCAGCTCTGAAGACTGGAAGATTAGAAGAATTTTTCACTCCCACCTGTGATGATGTGTGTCCTGCTGCTTAGGGGCATGTCTTGCGCTTTCTTGGTCTCCTCCTTAATCACAACAACAGGCAGCAGGTGGGCACACCATGGCCCACATGAGCAAACCATAGCCAAGGTGGGCACACCATGGCCCAGATGGGCAAACCATAGCCAAGGTGGGCACACCATAGACCATGTGTGCACACCACAGTCCAGGTGTTTTCAGGGATGGCAGACCAGAAGAGCATATGGTATTGTATTGATTGACAATTTACATAATAGAACTTTTGTATCCAGTTTCTCTTCAAACATTTTTTTAAATTTTCTTCATGGAGCTTGAATATGAAAACTCACTACCATCAGGTCGATGGTGACTCATAACGACCCTCTAGGACAGGGCTGCACTGCCCCTGGGAGCTCTGAGATTGTAAGTCTTTATGGGAGTAGAAAGCCCCGTCTTTCTCCCAAGAAGTGACTGATGGTTTCGAGCTGCTGACCTCTGTGGTTAGCAGCCCAACACATAACCACCCGCCATTGTTCTCCTTGGAGTTTGAATACAGGGTTCAAAATTTTTGATAAACACTTTCCTGTGGACAAAATGATTACCTGGCAAAAGTGTACACATGCAGCATTCTGCCTATTGACAAATGTTTCGCCACACTGGGGCATGTTGTTCCCACTCAAAACCCAGATCACAAGAAAATCTAATATGGAAGGATCCTGTGAGCACCACATCCCAAAGGACCACTATGGACAGCAAATGGTGACCGAGGGCAAACAAAAGGAAGGCAAGAGTTAACGAGTCTGGAAGGGACCAGGCAGGGGTTTTGAAACTTGTTCACCGTGTCAGAGAAAGCCTTGTTGTGAGTGAACCATCATCAGGGGTCATTTGAGGTATGAAGACAGTCCACGGGTCTCTCAGCAAGGCTTCAACTAGCTTTTCTCTCTTTTATAATAAAGAGAGAGAAAAATTGTAAGCATGACACTTCTCTTAAAAAGTAACAAACTTTAAAATTCATTGGCATGATCCCCTTACCAAAAGGTCACAGGGAGCAGATGGGCCAGTCAGGGTGCAGTATAGCACCGATGAAACATATAACTTACTTTTCTCTAGTTCTTTAATGCTTCCACCCCCCACCTATCATGAGCCCAAGTCTACCTTACAAATCCAGCTAGACTAGAGCATTCAAAAGGGTACAGATAGGAGCTGGAAACACAGGGTATCCAGGACAGATAAACCCCTCAGAACCAATATTGAGAGTAGCCATAACAGGAGGGGGAGCTAGGGGAAACCAATCACAATGATCTGCATATAGCCCTAGCCCAGGGGGACGGAAAACAGAAAAGTGGGTGAAGGGAAACATCGGTCAGTATAAGACATGAAAAAATAAAAATAATTTATAAATTATCAAGGGTTCATGAGAGAGGTGAGGAGGGAGGGGAGAAATGAGAAGCTGTTATCAAGGGCTTAAGTAGAAAGAAAATGTTTTGAAAAAGATGATATGTACAAATGTGCTTGACACAATGGATGGATGGATGGATGGTTTGTGATAAGAGTTGTACGAGCCCCCAGTGAAATGATTTTTAAAGATTTCATTGAAATAGGAATCGCTATAGGGCAGATTGAAGACACAAGAAAATTCTTGGTGGAACACTAGTCACTAAGAATCCTGCTGGGTCACTGTTTCCAAGAACACTCAGAAATCTAGACCAGTGAGGTCAGGGTGGACTCCAGGAAGACCAAGGAAGTCCAGCCCCAGGGTCACACAAGAGGGCAAGATGGTATAAGCAAATCAACCTAGGTCCAAGTCCTACCACTGACCAGCCAGGTAACCTTGCTCCAGGGAATGCAACCCTGGCTTCCTCCTGTATAAAAAAGAAAGACTGAAAAGGCCTACCCTCTCAAGGTTCTGAGGAGAATCAAAGGAATGGATGCATGGAAAACACCTGGCACGTGGTAATCCGTCAATAAAAGAGTGACTGTTTTATAATGGTGGGTACGAAGTTGATAGTTATGATAAGGATAGTGGACGAAAGGATCTGAGAAGAAAATATGAGAAAGGAAAAATATATGATGATGAATTTAGTGGATGGGAGAATTATAAGAATGAAAGAGAAGAACATAGGGAAAGATTGATGGGACAGGTAATTCAAAGTCGTGAATAATGCCAGAGGGTCAGAGATGTGCTTTTTGGTGATGCTGGCTGAAGGCAGGTGGGCCAGGCATGACGATCTCCAGGAGCTGAGAAAAGCCGGCCAGGTCTGAGTTTCCCACGTGTTCTGATGGGGGCGGTTGCTAGCAGTGGGCTCACCCTCAGGCTTAGTCAACTAACCCACAGTTCTGACATCAATGGTTGAAGTACTTTCCTGATCCATATATCAACGTAAAGGCAATGAGGTGAACTGACACTCTATTTGCTTCCTAATACCAATAAACCTGACTTTTTTTAAATCATGAACTCCAATGTGTTCCTCTAAGCCTCTAAATATCCCATCTTGCTCCACAATCTACTGGACACCAGCCAGGGGATGCCTTGCCATCCTTATATCCAACCTACGGCTGAGGGCACAACTTCCCAGATAACGGGACGCAGCCTAATCCCGTAACTGTGCAGATCCAGAACTATCCCATGGACACAGCTTTCTGACCTGGGAGGACTGAGCAGGGATCTAAGGGGAGCCCCCATTATGACATCCCAGAGGGGGTACATTTAGAAAGATCGAAATCATTAGCCTTGACTCGGGCTCGAAGCCCCCATACCATAGACAAGTAAGTGGAAGGGCAGACGCAGCCAAACATGAGAGATGCCCTCGTTCCTGCGGAAGGCCGGTTGGTTGGTTGTGCACGTACAATTTTGCCCCACTGAACTCGGGCCGCCATGAGTTAGAATTGACTCAATGACAGTAAGTGAGGTTTCGTTTGGTTTTTAAATGAGAAATCAGGCCACCATTAGCCTTGGACAGTGCCACCTTTCCACAGTTGCTGCCAACACGAGTTTTGACCAGGCGTATGACCCACTGGTTTAGAAAGCAGGAGCAGATCTTAGGGCCGCTCTCTCCCAAGGCAGGAATCTGTCACTGTTTCCACCCTGCCCACCAGGGGGCAGCACAACAGCATTCATCAAGTGCCATGTAGACTTGGTAACTGAGGTCATCCAGGCACAGAGACAGGTATTGGCCAGGAGCCAAAACTGTCTGCCAGGGAAATCTGCTGCTGGGAGTCTGGGAGACCATGTGGCTACACTGAAGGAGAGATGATGAGAGAAGAGCATTCAAAAGTATTGGGAACCGAAAGCATGGCTTGCAGCCTTAGAAATAGTGACACAAGCCACCTTGTCAGCTGGCTCAAGGTCTCTGTCCTTGAGGCTGAGCCAACACCACTACAATAAGCAACTGCGCACGTGGCCCTAGGGCGGTGGGAAAGTCTGCTGGGACAATAGAAGTGGTGGGGGCTTCCATAGGAGACCGTCTCAAGACTCTGCAGTGGCGAGAAAATAGAAAACAATGAGTGGCTGGCAGAGCCTCTGTCTCCCTGCGCTTCCCAGAGAGCTATCAAGAGGGCCACCCAATGGGATGCGAGTAGGAAAGAGAAGGACTGTGATGTCTCTCAGAGTTCTGTGAGACGGCGGTCTCACCAAGAAGTGCAAGCCTAATGCACGCGGGGCATTCCCTCCAGGGAATGATACAGGCCACGGGCAGCTTCTACTTTAACACGGCACACCGAGAGAGGCTCGTGACCTCACAGAGGATAGATTCCTGAGTCAGTGTGGCAGAGCAGGAGGAACAGAGCTTTTGAAGTCTGGTAAAACTTGGAGTCCCATCTTGGTTCTACCGCTGAGAATGGAGCAGGCTAAAGAGCATCTGAGAGTCTCCATATCTGTCCGTATCTGTCCTAAAAACACTCTATCGCAGCCATCTTCCTCGATGTTTTGAGGTTAAAGAAGATAAGGCATTTGAAGGACGTATATGACACAAACTTGCTGCTCCTCATACAGCAGGCATTAACTTCCTTTCTCGAAATCACTCTCTGCTTATGTCAATAGTGATACAGGATAATTGAAGCCAGCACAGTAAGGCAGAAACAGAACGCTGAGTATAGCTGAAGGATTGGTTTTTCATTAGTACAGCAAATTAAATCAAGCTTCCACAAGCCCTTCGTTTGTTATTAGAAAAGAGACTAACAGTAAACAGCATGCGTTTCATTCAGGGAACTATACCGTGGTCTACCCTGACCCAAAGTAAATATTGATGTTAGCCAACCAGTGTTGACCAACACCTCCTTCATGGCCTAGTCCCTAACATATGTTCAGGAAGTCGGCAGCTTTATGTTTGACCAACCAGCGCCAACCGTTGCTATTTGGTTAACGCTGATATAATCTGCCAGATCATTAGGACAGGCCCTTTCCCCCATATCACTTCAGTTCTCATCTGACTGCTTCTTGCTGACAGGGCGGACCACCGTGAGAACATGCACTGCTATACGCTGGTCTTGCGCTCCTGTCAAAACTCTGGGAGATGAAGCCATCTTGTAAATAAAAAGCAACCAAAGCTCAGGAAGGAAGAATTGTCTGCCCACATCACAGGGCAAGGTAGGGGTCTCGAGAAGACAAGGTCAGAGTTTGGGGCTCAGTCAATGTTCAAGAACACAAGAGGCTAGCACGGCCCACCGGGGGTTGTGAGCATGTCCCCCAGGCTCATCCACCACGGCCTGGCCACGGGGCAGTGTGTGAGGCCCTCCTCTGCTTAGATGCTCTCTCCCTGCTACTTCTCTCCGTCACCACAATGTGGAAGCCGTGTCAGGTTGTAGCGCAAAAGATGCAGTGAGGCTGTGGGTTCCAGTAACCCCCGCCGGAGCGGCATGAGTTGTATTAAACACTTTCCACACTGTCGCAGATAGGCAAGAATGGCAAGAAACGTAAAACGGGCACAGGAAAATATATGCTCTCTTCTCAGGGAGCTCAAAGATTTGGTTTCCTTTGAAAATGTCAGTTTCCCTTTCCCTTTATTCTCATTACTCTCCTGGGACCCTCTTAAACACACCGAGCAAACAACAGGGCAGGGGGATGAGGTATTTTTAGCTGATATTCTGGGCACAGATTCCTATTGTTCTATAATTTTTGGCTTGCTTAGATGGCAAGTAGCCAATACAGTGTATACTCTTACAAAGAATGTATGTTTCCGTGTGTGTGTGTGTGTGTGTGTGTGTGTGTGTGTGTGTGTGTGATAATAGGAAGGACAAGGGCATTATTGATGATGTTTTGATGGGAAAGATTCTGAAATCCCAGCAGGGGGCAACACCGACCTCTCTGTTAATCCTGTTTGCTTTTCCACCGTCACTTTTCATTTGCTACCTTTGTGCAAGATGTTCAAAAAACACACTAAAAAAAAACAACACAAAAACACAAGGACGTATTGTCTCAACCCAAGAAGATTCTTCATAGGATCTACTCACACAGTCAGCAGATGCCACCAACACTACAGGCATTTTGAGAACCAACGATTAACTTCATAAATCATAGAAAACGGTGCCTGACAGATGATAGCAGTTGAAAACGCTGGCGGTCCCTACGCGTCTCTCTCCCACACAGAGCCCGCTCCAGGCAGACGAACCAAAACAGAGAAACCACTGGCAATTTTAGCAAGGTGTCCCACCCTGGCTGAAAACTGACAGGCAGGGGCCCGTGCGAGACTTTCCCTTTCTGTTAAAGGGGTTGGAGTCCATCTCTGGACACACTGAATGCCTGGACGGCCTTTTCTGTGAAGCTCTGAAAGCACGGGTCACCTTGGAGAACATCAGGGCTGAAACGTGGGAAGTGGGGCCCGATCTGCTTACCTCACTCTTTCCTTCTCAGCACACAGAGGTCACTTCATGCACACCCTGGATCCAGATGGAGGGGTGCTTGTGTCCTAACTCTCCGACTCGGTCTTTTTTCTATGGGGGCTGTGTGGTCTTTCTTCCCATTGGGATACTGTGGAACGCTTCATCAAAGTGCCCATGCACTCTGGTCCAATGAAAGTGAGGCAGTTCTTACAGTGTGTGTGTGTGTGTGTGTGTGTGTGTGTGTGTTTCCCTTCAACTTTCTACCCTTTGACCCCTCAACTCTTACCCCACACTTTAAAGATGGAAAGATACGATGATTCTTCAAACTCTACTTCCATCATCAAAATCTAGGAATTGTGTTCCCAGTTGGACAGTCTCACCTGTTCAGGTAAGACTAAGCAATAAGCCACCGGGACCAGGTAACTGTGTGAACCAGTACTGCTACCAACATGTACGTGGAGTCAACAGGGGGGCAGGGAGGTTCTGGAAGCGCTGGTGTCATTTTGATGAAGCCACTCAGCTAAGGAGACTTTCCCCCTAGAGTCTCTCTCTTAGTCAGCTAAGGGAGCCCTCCTATGCCCTGCCTTCTGCCTGGCCCTCAAACGCAACATCTGAAGGTGAACTGGCCCCCTTGGAACCAAGAGTCTAAGAGCCTAAGGCTGTGGAACAAGAAAGGAGAAGCCTGAATCTTGTATAACTTGAACCATCCTTGGACTTCCTGCTTCTTAACTTCCTTTGTGTGTGGAAAAATCAAAGCTCTGTTATCAGGAGCTCTGGTGACATAGTGAACTGAACCTTGGGCTGCTAATCCCAAGGTTGGTGGTTCAGACCCGCCAGCTGCGCCAAGGGAGAGATGAAGCTGTCTGCGCCTATAGTCAGTCTCAGGAACCCTCAGGAAGAGTGCTACTCGGTCCTACAGAGTGGCCGAGTTGGAGCTGACTTGGTGGCAGTGGATTTGGCTTGATTTAGGGATGACGCAGTTAGGCAAAGCCGGACACACCCCTGTGCCAGGTTCTTACATACTGACTTGCCTAAGAGACTGCCGTTTGCCATTGGCAGTCTACTGTGTCCTGGGGTTTAAAACCCCACCTCTGCTTAAATCCGCCACTGAGGCACGCGCTTCCACTGCTGCACATGAACTCAAGACTCTCCTAACACGTCCTCCCTCTCTAGACATGCTATGGAGAGTCGTGGTCTAACAGTTAAACGCCTGGCTGCTAACTGAAAGGTCAGTGATTCAAACCCACAAACCGCTGTGCTGGAGAAAGACCATTCCGTGGGGTCCTATGAAGAATGTCGGTCTTGGAAACCCTCTAGGAATGTTCTAGTCTGCCACATAGGGTCCCTATGAGTCTGCATTGACTCAACAATGAGAACAAAAATATGTTTTACTTATTTACTTAAAGAGGGATCTTTTCCTTATACCACTTTCCCCACCACCTATCAAATGTCATTTATTTGATATCTTTTGTAGAAAACTCTGAAAAGTTAATTCAGCTTGCTATCGTCAATTCTCTCCTCCTTTAAGAGTCTCCTTTAAGAGCCTGCTAATCAAGCTCTTGCCCCACCCTTTCCAACGACATTACTCTAGCCAGGCCATTGATGAGCTCCACATTGTCCAGTCTTCATCCGACTGAACCCCATCCAGAGCATCTGCTGTAGCTGATCATTTTGCTTCCAGGACATCAACCCTCTTTGTCTTTCTCCCATTCCACTGGCCACTCCTTCTGGGTCTCCTTGGCAGCTCCTCCTTATCAACCTGCCCTCAACATGTTTAGTTCCATTTAATAACTACATTCACTCCCACGGTCACTCCCCTGAGTGATCTTGTCCAGTGTCGTGGCTTTAAATATCACTTACATGCTCAATGTCTTTGAATTTCTTAATGTCCACCTTAAATCCCTCCCCATGATCTACCATGCAGATGCAGTTTCTGGTTTAGTCTTTTCATTTGGGGTTCTCAGGGAAATCTCAAACGGCAAAACCAAAATAGAATGCCTGGCCCTTTCCTCGCCCTGGATCAAAGGTGCTCCATCCCCAGCCTCCTCTTTTGTTCTGAGGGCCCCTACAGCCTTCCTGGTGCTCGGGACAAAAATCTCAGAATCATTCTTGACGCTTCCCTCCGACGCACCGCATAGCCAACTTGTTAATGAGCCCCTTTGGCTCTGCCTTCGACGTGTAACCAGCATCTGATCATGTCTCATCTCCACCGTTAGCATGGGGAGCCAACAGTGTCCGCAGCTTCGGGGCACCCTCTATGTTTGTTGTCAACACAGCAGCCATGGGGATCTTGTCAAGAACTGAATTAGACCATGCCACTCACCTACCCGACACCCACTCTCATTTTACAGGTGAGAAAATGGGTAATCTGCTCAACTTTACAAAGCTAGTAATTGGAATGCCAAGACTCAAATCAAATCTGCCAATGCCAAAACCCACTGAAAATCCACTCTATCACTTCCAAACAATTCTCGGGGGTATCCTGATCTAATTTTAGAATGATAACCCTGGCATCGAGTTAATTCTGACTCACGGTGACCTGATACATGGCTTTTGAGAAGGTGCATCTTTATGGGAGAGACAGCCTCATCTTTCTCTCGAAGAGCAGTGGATGGGTTTGACCCATCGACCTTTCCATGAGCAGCATAGTCCACAGCACCACCCGAGTTCTTCACAAGACAAAGTGGGATAAATGGCATTGTCGACTGGGCTGAAGTATTTTATCCAGAAAGAAAAAAAGTCAGAAGTTATAGTCCACCTCCCCAAACAGAACCCAGGTTCTGACCTGACCCAGGCAGGCTCTACCCAAGGGAGCATCCACCTTGGACCTTCACTGAAACAAGCAATCGGGGGCCGGGTGGAAATGGAAAAACCAGGAGGAATGGTGGCAAGTGTGCAGCGCCAGCCAGCACCTCCCTCCCCCAACCACAATATTCATGTGCAAGTCTGGGATATAATTTTCTTCTTGGATGCTTTTCATATGGCTCTGCTCCCCATATCCAGCTCCATTCAGAGGATTAGAGAGTGGGGACAGACATGAGGAGCTAAAGAACCACAAAAATCCCTGTGAAACAGGGTTCCGGCTCTGGCATCACGGTGACAAGTTATGTGCTCAGGCATAGCGTGTGACTGTACACACACACACACATGCACACACGCACGCACACACGCATGCACACACATGCACACACGCGCACACACTCACATGCACACACACGCTGTCACACGCATGCACACATGCGCACACATGCGCACGCACACGCGCGCACACACGCACGCACACACGCACGCACACACACGCACGCACACGGATACACACACGCACACACACACATGCGCACGCACGCACACGCACGCACGCACACACACTCACACACACGCGCACACGCACGCGCACACACGCACACATACACGCACACACACACACATGCTACAATGCAGTTAGGGTTCATGGCAGGCTAAAACCAGAAGATTGGAAAATAAATATACGTATTTATAAAAAGCATCCACACCATGGAACTAAATGGGAATGTGCTTGAGTGTTCTCAAGACAGAGGGTGCCCAGAGACAACGTGAACTTTTAAGGATAGCTACATCCAGCTCAAGGAAGTGAGCCCTCGCGCTCTACAAAGCAGGTTCAAAGAGCCCGGGGAAAACGGAACGAAGAGACAGTGGAACTTTTCCACAAACTCCTTGATGTCACCTTGTACGAGGGAATCTATAGGAGAACCTCTAGCGTCAGAGGGAGCCCCAGGAATTTGGTTCCTCTCTCCTCAGATATCTTGAGGTTCCTAGTTATTATTTTGAAAACTTGGGTGTCAAAGGCCTGCCTGTTCAAGCCAACACATAGCCCTCCCTCCACGTTCTCTGGAGCTATGATGCCACAGGGCCCTCCTGAACACCGACCAGCTGCACTGACTCCGGGCCAGGCAGGTGCCTGTGGTGGCCCAGCAGCTTGCTGTCCCTTTCGGCCAAGGAGGCAGAGACGCGTTTGTGAAGCTGCCTCTCAAAAGGCCTGTTGACCATTCCCAGGCTGTTCTGGGAGGAGAGACTTCTCTGGCAAAGTCGGGGGTGGCTTCGCCCTCCAACGTGAGCACCTCTCTCCTCGGTCCCTTTCTCCCCGTGAAGGAGTCACAGGTGGCAGCATCAACCTCCAGCCCAGCTGTGCCAGGAGGAGAAACCATCCAGACTTCAGGGTGGGGCCCTGGTGGCACAGTGGTTACACCCTGGGCTGCTAACCACCAGGTCATCAGTTCAAAAATGGCAGCCCCCTCCATGGCTTTTTACTCCCATGAGAGGTGCCGTCTTGGAAACGCCCAAGGGCAGTTCGATCCTGTTCTCCAGGTCCACTGTGAACTTGAACTGGCTCAGTGGCACTGCGTTTGAGGATGGGTTTTTGACAGTCTCTACCTGAGAGCTGATGCCCTCTACAAACAGGGCAGAATCTCCTGAACCAAAAATAGTCTTCAGGGCAGGAGAGGAAAAAGAGTCGTTCAAATGCCTCTCCACCAAGCAGAAAACAACTAACGATCTTGACCAAGTGATTTATGGGCTCCTTGGGGCAAGGAGACTTTTGAAAATTATGATTTCACAGCACCCTAACGCAGCAGCACACAGCCCCTTAGAACGAGCAGATACGAAAAGGCAAGCTGAAAAGCCCAAATCATGAATCATTTAGGAAGAGTCTTGTATTGATCCGTCTAACGGTGTCAACGGTGCCCCTTCTGCCAGTTGCTAGTATTCAGCTGCTGTTCTGGAGGCTAGGACGGTACCAGAGAACAAACCAGGCAAAAAGCCCTGCCCTTGGTGTTTACATGGGATTGAAAACTGACAACAAACAAGTTGCCAGGTGTTGCTGAGGGTTCTATGGATAAACAATGGAAGAAGAAGGAAAATGAGACGCGCTAGGGGTGGAGAGCTGGAATGGTCACTGACTAGCTGAAGATCGGAAGGGGTTGGTAAGGTGCAAGCTTTATCAACATCTGCGGGAAGAACCTTCCAGGCCGAGAGAACAAGACCAGTGTGTTGGAGAAAGAGCATGGAGTCCAGTGTGGACGGACTGGAGTGAATTAGAGGGAGCCATGGAGCCGAGACTGGCCAATCAAGGAAGGGAGGGGAGAGGGCTGCCTGGGGGACCAGAGAGGATCCTGCAGGTCACAAAGAAGGCTCCTCCGGGGCGAGGGGAAGCTAGCATTGCAGAGGAGTGGCACACTGGATGCTGCGTTCATGGAGACACGGTGGCCGTTGTGTTGGGAGTTAGCTTGGGGAAGAACAAGGACAGACATGAGCACTGTGGGTAAGGAGGGATAAAGACAATGAAAGAGTGGCCACGAGCCAGCAGCGGGGAGAGAGAACGGGGAAGTGGAAGTCTAATGAGCGCAGTGCTTCCAGGAAGTAGAACTGCACCTTCCAGATGGTGCCGCTGACAGGTCAAGTACGATGAGGAGCCAGCACGGACCACCAGCTTCAGCAGTGGCGGCCACTGGAGGTGAAGTGGCTGTGGGCCAGGAGAAGAGGCCTGGGTGGAGAGAGCGTACACAGGCCAGAGGAGAAGAGCTTTCCAACGACGTCTGTGACAGGGACACGGAGAAGTGGAATGGCAGGTGAGTCAGCTATAGAATGGAGAGATGGTCGTAGTGGGAGTAATTATGGAATGTGTGTCTGGGCATGGGAAGGAGGTGGCCCCAGAGCAACCATCAGTGTCCAGGCGGGCAGTTTCAGGGGCAAGGAATTATTGAGTCAAGGTCTTCTCATCAATGTCTCTGCAATGCTGACCCAATGACTGGCTCCTGCGTGGGTCTGGGTCTGGGTAAACAATGTGATGGGCGGGGTGGGGGTGGGGGGAAGACACTGGTAGGATTCACCTGTGAGTTATCACAAACAGGCTATACTGGGATCGCCTTCCTGCTGCATCTGAAACGAGTCCTCCAAGAAGCAGAAGAGAGGACTCTCACTGGGACTGGAGCTCTTCCCAGGACCCCAAGACTGTGCAGTGAAACTCCTGGGTCCAGAGGCAGCAGTGACATCAGAGGAGCAGCAAGAGTACCAGGAGGCAGAGCATGAAGCACAGTGATGGAAAGCCAAATGCTCTCAGACAGGAGGCTGACTGTGACATGGGGTGTGTTTGGGAACTGGGCTTACTGACCCACAGAGGCGGAGCTGAGTACCTTCGGATTGTGGGTTCCTAGAATTGGGGGCCTCTGGACACACTTTTGGGGAGCTAGGTTTGCTGACCATGGAGCTGGAGCTGGAGCTTTGGTGTTGAGGCTTACAGAGGTGTGTAATGTCCTTTGGGCACTTATTAGCAGCTCTGAAAGAACTTTGTAATATGTCCTGAAGAATAACTGTATCCTAAGCATCTCATTTGCATAGTGAGTGTTAACTTCCTTAAGAAGCTTTATAATATTACCTGTGAATTGTGTGTAGCCATTGCAATGGATATTTAGAACCTAAATGAAAATGTAGATACTATTGTTTGAGAACAACTTTGTTTGAGAAACGAAGCAGTAGTGTAGGAATATCAGAGTGATGTCCACAGGCAGATGAGAGGGGATCAGGCAGGATATATTTGGGATGATGTTTGGACAAAATTTAGTGCAAATAAAGCTCTTAGATGCTAAAGGTAAATTTCTCAGAAAGTCACATTTGAAGGAGCACCCTAATAGCACAATAGTTAAAGATGTGTGTGGTAGTTATACAATCTGTTGTCAATTTGAGAGGATTAAGAGTGAAGGGGTGGAGTTTCGCCTATCAATGAGGCTTGATGACCTCATTTGGAGGCACTAAGGAAACAAATAACTCTCTGGAGGTGGGACGCAGGCTGACTCCCTGAGAAACGTTGCAGCTGACAAGTCACATGGAGCTGCTGTAGTGCCCTGAGCTGGAGGGGCCATGTGGAGACCCTGCCAGTGTTGAGATGCTTACAATTCCACTGGATCCACAAGACTTCCCACTCACTGGCCTGGGATCTTCCTGAATTCGGAATCATTGCATGTGTTTGGGGAGTCTGAAGAGGATTTTATAGATTGGTATTGGATATATGGGCTAATATCAGACTTATGGACTTGATTTGGCCTGGGCTGGGATGTTTTCCAAATATTCAATTGCTCTTGTATATAAAGCTCTTTCTTATACACATATGAGTCTCCCTGAATTTGTTTCTCTAGTCCACCCAGACTAACACAATGCAACAGTTTACCACCAGGTGCTCTACTTCTGTAAAGATTACAGTCTAGGAAACCTTATAAGGCAGTTCTATCCTGTTCTATAGGGTCACTATGAGTCAGATTATTCTTAAGGCACACACTAACCATAAGAAATATGGACCACTCTGGAGAATTTACTTAATAATGGAGAGAGCCACAATTAAGTTAAACCATTAAATAGCCCAAAGCACAAAAATTACAATGTGTGGTATATCAAATTATTTTACTTGGCAAAAATCTACTAATCACCAAAACTTGGAATGCATGAAGTATGAATCTTGAAAAATTGGAAGTCATCAAAACAGAAATGGAACTCAAAAAAAAAACACAACAGTATCCTAAGTTTAGTGAGCTGAAATGGACTGGTATTGACCATTTTGAATAGGAAAACCGTATGGCTTACTCGTCTGGGAATGAAACAATCGAAAGGAATGAAACAATCACTGTCAAAAAAGACATTTCAGGATCTTTCTTAAAGTGTTTCTGTACATCAGTGCTGTCTGCAATAGGATTTTATCCATCTGCATTTGAAGGAAATCCAATCAAATTTATAGCCAACCATTAAAGGTAGTGATGAAGAAATGGAAGAATTCTACCAACATCTTTATTTTTGAAATCATTTTGGGGGGCTCTTACAGATATTATAATAATTCATAAATCAATTATATCAAGTGAACTTGTACATATGCTGCCATCATCATCTTCAAAACACTGTCTTTCTGCTTGAACCCTTTGATATAAGCTCCTCTTTTTACCTCCCTCCCCCACCCTCCAATATTCACGAATCCTTAATAAGTTATATGTTATTATAATTTTTTTCTACCAACATCTTTAGTCAGAAATATAGCAAACATGCAATCGAGATACATTGATAATTTGGAAACAAAGAGGAAGAAACAGTAGTTGGAAAATATGGTTTTGGTTCCTAGAAACGAAGCTGGAGATCTCATGATAGAATTTTGTAAAATCAATGGCTTGTTTATAGAAAATATGATTTTTTTCAACAGTACAGAAGGTACCTAATGTGACTATATACATGGACTTCCCCAGAGAGAGTACCCAGAAGTCAAACTGACTGAAGTTGTGGGAGAAGACTGTGAAGAAGCTAAGGTTTCAGCCGCTAAAACCAGGCCAGGGGCTACTGTGCTCATACGTAAGTTCAGGTTGAAGATAAAGAAAATCAAAACAAGTCCATTGGGAGACAACATATGAGAATTCTATCCCACTTGAAATCAACAGCATCTTAAGAATAGATTTGCTGCATTGAACACTAATGGCAGAAAACCTGACAAGCTGTGAGCGCACATCAAGAACATCATTTATGAAGGACACAGAAGGTCATGTGAAAGACAAGAAAGGGAGCAGAGAACAAAACATGTCAGAAGAGACTCTCAGACTTGCTCTTAGTCAAAGAGAAGCTAAGGTACATGAAAGAAGTGCTAAAGTCAAAGAGCTGAAGAGAACATTTCAAAGGGCAGCCCGAGAAGACAAAGTCAAAAATCAGCATGAACTCAAGAAAAATTCAAGCCTTGAGTTACAGTATTGAAAGGTTCTATGGGCAAAACATTGAAGGATGGAGGAATCATGAAACTAAGATGAAAAGAATACACAGAGTCAATACAGCGCCAGGACTTAGTCGGCATCCACCCATGTCAGGAGGTGGTATAGGAGCAAGAACCAATGGTGCTGAAGGAAGACATTCAAGACGTGGAAGCATGAGTCGCCAACAAGGCTTCAGCAGTTGATGGAATGCCCAAGGAAGCACTTCAACAAGCTGAGCGGCTCTGCACGCATTCACTGGGCTATGGCAAGAAATCTGAAGACAACTCCTTGACCAACTGACTGCAAGAGATCCATCTGTATACCCGTTCCAAAGAAAGGGACCCTGCGGAATTCTCCAATTAGAGAGCAGTACCAGTGATAGCAAGCAAGTGAACGTTTGCTAAAGATCATCCAAAAGCCAGGACAGCACTAGGCTGACAGGTTCAAGCCAAGAGCTTCAGGCCTGATTCAGAAGAGGACTTGGAACAAGGGGTATCATAGGTGATGTCGGATGGATGTTGGCTGAAATCAGGGAATACTAGAAAGATGTTTACTTGTGTTTTATTGACTCTGCTGAGGCACTGGACTGTGTGGATCATAACAAATTATGGATAATCTTCAGAAGAATGGGAATTCCAGACCATTTCATTGTGTTCTGGGAATCTGCACATGGATCAAGAGGCAGTTGTGGACTAGAACAAGGGAATACTACATGGTTTAAAATCAGGGAAGATGTGTATCAGTGTTGTATCTTCACACCATACTTATTCAGTCTCTAAGCAGAGCAAATAATCAGCGAAGCTGGGTGATATGAAGACGGGGGTGGCATCAGGATCGGAGGAAGGCTAAGGAACAAGCTGCACTATGCAGATGACACAGCCTTGCTTGCCGACACGCTTGCTGATGAAGATCAAAGATTGCAGTTTTAAGTATGGAATACAACTCAAGGTAAAGAAAACCAAAACCTGAACCATTAGACCCATTGGTGACAGCATGATAACCAGAGGTGGGGGGTGGGGGAATCGATGTCGTCAAGGATGTAGTTGATCTTGCTTGGATCCACAATCAAAGCTCACACAATCAATGTTCAAGAGATCAAAAGATACATTGCACTGGGCAAACCTGCTGCACAAAACAAAATAATGAAAATCTCATTGCCATCGAGTGGATTCTGACTCACAGTGGCCTGAGAGGGCACGGCAGAACTGAACTGCCCCTGTGAGTTTCAGAGACTGTAACTCTTTATGGGGGTAGAAAGCCCTGCCTTCCTCTGGCTTTCTTCTGGGGAGCGCTTGATGGTTTTGAACTGCTGGCCTTGAAGTTAGCAGCCCAAAGTGTAATCAGCAGGCCTCCGAGGTTCCTCTCTTTAAAGTGTTAAAAAGCAAGAATGTTAGCCTTCTCCACCTCCTAGGCTGTGGCCGAGCTGGAGGCGCACCAGGCCAGAGGCACTGCAGAGCTGAGGCCCGGAGCAGCTCCAAGACGATGACTAATAGGTCTTCAAGTCTGCAATAAAAACGGCCTCCAATAAAACTACATTGTAAAAAATGGGAAAGAAACTGAATGAACTGAGTAAAAACGTCGAAGAGACTGAACCTGGAGAATTTGTGGTAGAAAAGTGTTGGACCGACGTGTTATGAATGGGAAGGTGGAATATTTCCTTAAATGGAAGAGATTTTCAGATGCTGATAATGCTTGGGGGCCTGAAGAAAATTTCGATCGTCCAGAATTTAATTGAAGCATTTCTTAATTCTCAAATAGCCGGTAAAGATGAAGCTGGTACAAAAAGAAAGTCTTTATCTGACATTGAATCTGATGACAGCAAATCAAAGATAAAAGAGGTGCTGCTGACAGATGCAGGGCTTTGCCGGAGGTCTCGATCCTGAATGAACAGTTGATGCCAAGACAGCAGTGTGGAAATGAACGCTTCTCATGACATGGAAAGGCTCAGATGAGGGAGGCCGACTCGGTGCTGGCGAGAGGCAAACATGAACTGGCCTTAAACTGTAATTGCGTTTTCTGAAGTGACTCAATTCGCCTTCCTGTCCAGAAGAGGAAGCTCAGTCATTGTTTGCATGGCTGAGTATCACAACAACTTCCTGCCATTGAGTTTATGACAACTCAGTGACCATATAGGACAGGGTAGAACTGCCTCTGTGGGCTTCCGAGACGGTAACTCTTTATCGGAGCAGAAAGGCCCATGTTTCTCCTGAGGAGTGGCTGGTGGTTTCAAACTGCTGACCTTGTGACTAGCATCTCAATGCGTTTTATATATATATATATATATATATATATATATATATATATATATATATACACACACACACACACGCAAATGTATGTGGATATATATGAATGTATATATCTATATGCATATATTTATATAATATATTATCTATATGCATATATTTATATAATATATTATAATATATAATATATAACTAGATATGATATAAAATTCTGTTATAATTACATGTATTCTATAATATGTATTTAATATAGATCATTGATCATTTATAATTTAAAACATAAAGATATAATTATATTATATAGTAATATTTATATAACATATAAAATAATGTATTTATATGGTTTATATTATACATATTTATACATAGTTTAAGTCATTTTTTTATCTATCAGTATTATAAATAATCACATTCTAATGGAAATCAAGTTTGATATGCCAGTTTTGAAATAATAAGGGAATTATAGTGGTTATTTGCTGTTTTCTTATTATGGTTACATTAGTAACACTGGTTACTCTGAACATATAAAAATTTCTGTAGTTGCAACATTTATCAGAAAGGAACATGTAATACCATGGCATGCTATTTCCTTGACATCAGAGCAGCGGTTCTCAACCGGTGGGTTGTGACCCCTTTGGGGGTCAAACGACCCTTGCCTAAGACCATGGGAAAACACTTATTTCTTATGGTCTGAAGAACAGACGCTGCTCCTCCAGCCACCTCCAGGCGGGTCCAAGCACATGCAGCTATGCTGCTCTGGTGAGAAAGAAGCTATCCGAACCTTCACACTGACGTTGGCTTTTTATGAATCCGATTGCAAACTGTAGCAATGTAGTTTACTGTTGCTGTATTAACCCTGTTACCCATGCTACACCGTACTTCAAGACAAAATTTTATTTGTTTGTAACTGGAAATAAATATTTCACAATATATAATTACATATTGTTTTGTGATTAATCACTATGCTTTAATGATGTTCAATTTGTAACAATGAACATACATCCTGCATATCAGATATTTACATGAAAATTCATAACAGTAGCAAAATGACAGTGATGAAGCAGCAACAAAAATAATGTTACGGTTGGGAGTCACCACCACATGAGGAACTGTCTGAAAGGGCCACGGCATCAGGAAGGTCGAGAACAGCTGCATTAAAGGATAGTTTTCTAAACGCTGGGAAGTTTTACTTAGTCATTACGGAATGAAAATTTGTGTTTAACCCATAACGCATGCCTATGCAAGGCCATTCTAGGTCATATGTTTCTGTGTTTATGTGTTTGTGTGTGCCTAAATATGCATATATGTTTTATTTTATTTTACATTCTTCAAAAACAAAACTAATCTAAGCCAAACTGGCATTTATAATCACAGGTACCATTGTCGTTTCAGGATGCTCTCCTTCTGAGCCAATCGAGGGACAGACATCTCAAGGAAAGGGAGGGCAGTGAAATTGTAATCCCAAAGCTGTCAGATCAAATAAAGTATCCAGTCATTAATTGGACACATTTAAAACTCTGTAACAAAACCCAACCTTGAGAGATAGTTAAATGAAACTTTCTTTTTACAAAATTCCCTGTGTAAAAAAACCTAATCTCTCCTCAAAAGCTCCCCACATAGATAAGAAAACTGGGGTAATCATGGCATGTTTTAATAAGCCAAGCAAGGCTTAGTACCAATGGGCACTTCTCCCATTCAGGATAGCTGCTCCTTCACAAAGTTGAAAACTACTGTGATTGGTAGACAGGCCACCTGGCTCTGATGGTAAAAATAGGTGAACAAACTTGTCATTCAATATTGACTTGTGTTTTGTTTGGTTGTTTTTGTTTTTAATATCAATCCATTCTTTACCAGTAGATTCAGTCTTCTGAATATTCGGCTTCAGCCGAAGCCAGGAAAAATAAATGTTATAGTAATCAGAATGTTAATCCAGTTGCACGTCGTTCACTTCATTGTAAATACTGGTGTCAGTGATCAATAAATAGTTTTACATTCATTTAGAGAAATAAAAGCAAGACTACATTACTTAGAGAACTAATGTGCACCTGACCCAAGCCGCGGGCATTTTCGTATGCATGTGAAAGCTGGACGTTGAATAAGGAAGACGAAAGTAGAGTTGATGCATTTGAATTACGGAACTTGCCAAGAATGCTGAAAGTGCTATAGGCTACCAAAAGACTAAATTTGTCTTGGAAGAAGTACATCAGAATGCTCCCTAGAGGCAGGGATGTACTTTGGACATGTTGTCAGGAGAGACAAGTCCCTAAAGAATGACACCATGGTGGGTAAGTGGAGAAGCAACAAAAAGAGGAAGGTGCTGGACAAACTGGATGGACACAGTGGCAGCCACAAGGGGCTCTCCGTGCCTGTGAGGATGCGCAGGGCCAGCCAGTGCTTCATTCTGCTGCTCACGGGGTCACTGTGAATTTGAACCCACTCCACAGCCCCTAACAACAACCACAGAAAACCCACCCTGACGCCTTCAGCCTGACCCAGGTTCCCCGGTGACTCGGCCAAGGCCACTTAGCTCTCTGAGAATCTAAGTCCTCCAAACATCATGGGGATATCTCTCCCACCAGCCAGGCCCGGGGCGTGACAAGCTGGGCACATTCACTGTCAGATTCGCACTGCCTATCATGCTTTATAGACACAAAAAGAAATCCCACCATATGTTAAAGCTAATTGCAAACATTTGCTGCTGAAGAAAGCACCATTTTTCAAGAGCCCACAGAGATCTGGTTACACCAGTGTACCCAGTGTGCATCAACCAGCTTCGCTTGCTCATTGCAAGCTTCAGGGCCAATCTGAGGGTGGCAACCAAACTGACAAACATGCTCCCTCAGGTCTCCTTCCCCTCCAGGTCTCCCCTCCCCTACTGCACTCGAAAAGTGTACAGCCCACTCCAAGAGTGTGCACTACTCCATCCACACAGATCAGGGAATCCATGGGGTGGGGGGTGGGAGTTTGTGCTGGGAGGTTCAGGTTTGTGTGGACAGGGGGAGATGATGGCAGGAAGAGGTAGAGGGATGGCGATGGACAGGGAAGTCAGCTGGCTGTGTTCCATTGTCTGGGGAGTGCTGAAATGAGAGGTACAGCAAACCCCAGCAGCCCCCAGGGGACCCCAAGTAGTCAGGCTGGTTTGCAAGGGGTCTGCATGGGGCCCAGGAGCAATGTTATTGATGGTGTGGTTTGGAAGAGGCCAGTAAGGGTAAACCTGGGGCTCCCAGGGCCCGCCGCTTGGAATGCAGCCTGGGAAGCCCCCAGTGTGGATGGCTGGGAGGCAGGAAGGACTAAGTTCTCCAGTCAACACGGGCCATAGAGAGGCATTTGTAAGCACATCTCTGGCAGCACAAGGAGGAAATGGGTCTGTCTACTGCTCCGCCTATGCATTGTACCCACATTCCCACCTGTCTCGGGAGAAGCAATTTCATGGTTTGAATTTACACCAATCCAGCTGCAACCCTGAGCTGGGAGGAGTGACGGTCCTCAGTGCTCGGGTTCGGGTAAGAGAGTTTGTAAGAAGGAATTCCGGGCACTTGCTATTTAAGCAAGTTCAAATGTCTTCGTTCTGGCTCCGAACGAAGTCGTGCTGAGAAATATGTTGAAGGAGGGCTGTGTGAAGTTATCACAGACCCCGGGAGACCTGGCATGCATGGGCACTGCCTCCTCAGGCCCCTCCAAAAGGTGGGTAATGTGTGTGGGTCCATGAAGGGGAGCTTCTTTGACCATTTTCAAGGGAAACCACCCCTGCCCGGTGGGTACCTCCCAACAGCAAGGCCTGCGACAGTCAATGTGGATCCACAGGAAGCCCAGTTGTACAACAGCTTCAAACAGACAGTCAAATACTAGGTCAACTTGAAGGTGAAGAATAAGAAATTCAGGTCAACTCAATGAGGACTTCTTGGCATATATCCACCACGGCAGACTTGACCTTCCCATCTGAGGCCCTGTCCAATGAGCACCGTCTAAAGAGCTTGTTTGTCTCTTCTGACATGACTGTTAGCACACTAAACCTGTTTTATAAGTTATGCATTATCTACTTTCTATGAGCACACTAAACATATTATATTATTTTGTTAGATATTATGTTATTTTCAATTAATAAATATTTATTACACACACAGTGTCTTAAATCACCCCATGTTAAGGGTACCACAAAAGCATAAGAGTACATTCAAATGATTTTGTTTAATTGATTAAAATAAAAAACCTCTTCAGACAAACCCCTTGCAATAAAGGAAAGAAGGTGTACCGCCATGATATCGGAAAACATCAGGTCAGAGACAATCAGCTTCCTGTTTGAAGGGAAAGTGATGTTATCTAACTCCTTCGCTGTGGGAAACAACTTCACGCGAACCTGAACCTCTGTGTCGATGATAGGGTGCACCCCTCCTTAAAACGTGGCCCACCCAGGCCATCAGTCTTGATCTGCTATCCTCAGAAGATCAGAGCACCTAGGACATAGCAGGCACTCAATAAAAGTGAATTATTCCTTTCTCAATGTCATAACTGAGTAATGAGTGGGGGGCATGGAGGGTACCCATTTTTAAAACAATGTTTTTCATCTTCCTGAAGACAGAGTTAAAGCACGGCCCTTGGCAACCTGTAGGTGGGAGCGTCGTGCTAATACCCACTGCTGCTGCTTCCAGGCACAGCGTTGCATGAGCACCTGCGCATGCTTTCTGATGCCCTTGACAAGCTAGGTTCCCTAGAGGTCAGAGAGGACACGGAATCCGCCACCCGGAGGCTTTCTTAATATTGCAAGACAGAAGACCACTGCTATGTGCTTTCATCAATTTCCTTGTTCACTTGCTGTCTGGAATGACTTTCTCCCTTCTCTGTCTTGCAGGTCAAATTACGGCCTCGCTGACCCTCACCCCTGTTGCCACCCTCAGCCCTTCCACACAGGCATTCATTAGGACTTTCCTCTTGATGTCTGAGGACATTTTACACCTCGACTCCGGCGGCGCGTCCTGTTATGTAGAAATCTTGGATCCCAGCTGTCTCCCTCCCTACAGTGTGCCCACAGAGAGGCAACTGTCACGCTCACACCCTCAGAATGCAGACGAGGGTCCAGCACAGAGTAGGGGCTTGGTAAATGATGGGATGGAGCCGCGCTGGCCTGGATTGAAATAATTTGAGGTCTAGGTGTTTGGGGTTGATTATTGAAGGGAAGGCTTATTGTCACTTCTTCGGAACGGTGGAATGGCCAAATGGCCCTTAGCTAATCCACCTTCCCAACACTGGACTCCAGGGGTGAGTATTGACTGGAGAAATCAGAAGTGGCAGCGGGACTGATGGATGGCCACCGCCCTCATAAAGAGCGGTGGGATGCAGTCTCCAGCCACCGCCTCGGGGCTCCAAGTCCCATGAAACTTTATGGCATTGTTACCATGGCGGTCACGGATGTAACGCGCCATGGAGGCAAAAAAGGACATTCCTCTAGAGGTGAGACATTGGCAGGAGCCCATTCCCAGGCAAGAGTGGGTGACGCAACCACCCTGAGCCTCGGTTTCCCCATCAGTTAAGTGGAGATAAGAACACTGACCTCTAAGGTCATGCAAGCATGCATTAAAAGCATAGCGCCGGACATACAGTCAGCCCTCACTAAATGACAGTCATTGCCATGTCTCTATCTGTCCTGTCGGGGCGGGGGGGCGGGGGGCGGGAGCGGAGAATAAGAGTCATCATCCATTTCCTTTTGCCCAAGTAAGATGTGCCGGTGTTTCATTTAAAAACTCGAGACCTAGCTTTACAGGAACTCCGGGGCTAATGGTGGATGGGACCCCGAGGTTTCTGATCAATCAGTCTTCCACGGACCACACTCAACCATCTTGGCACCTCAAGCTGCTCCTCAGAGTGGTCTGTACTGTCTCACTCCACAACACCCAGCAGCCCTGAGTCCTGTGTAGGCGGGCTTCTGTGAGACGAGCCATTTTCTTGCGGGTCCCAACAGTAACTGGTTAATAAACTGATGGTGGTTATTCATTAGCAAGGGAAAACAACTCCCCCCAGTCCCCACCCTGCCTGGCTAACCAGCAATCTGGGCTCTGCTAGAATGTCCCATGCAACCGCTTGTCAGCATTTGTTAAGAACACCCCAATAAAAGGGCCAAAGGTTGTCACGGTCACCCTGAGGTAACAGGGCTCTGTTCACCTCCAAGTGACTTCCAGCCACCTCAAGATCCCTTTTCACACAGAGCCCTACTGGGTCCCGCTCCTGCATGTGCAGGTCCGCAGCAAAGCCCCATCCTTTCCTTGAAATAACAAATCCAGACATCAAACACCAAGTAATCCTTCTCCAGGGAAGGAGAGCTGTGGAGCAATGCGCTAAGTCAGATGCTATCGGATGGAGAGAGCGGTGGGTTGGGAGTGGGTACAGCAGTGTAGGCCTGCACAGTGGGTAGCATCCCTGAAAGACAACTGGGAGGAGGCTTCTGAGTCTGCTTGGTGCCTCTGGTTGCTGAAAGCTTTGTGGTGCCTGTGTGTGTGTGTTTGTGTGTGTGAGATTCTCCGTGCAATTTTGAACACCAGCCAACTCAGAGAATACCCACAGACTGGCAAGGAGATAACCACACTGTGTTGGAGAAGCTCGCCGAGGCTCCCCAAGGGGAAGCAGCCAGTGAGTGATGGGTTACACACAGTCCGGAGGCTGGAGGAGGAGGAACAAGAGAGGGGAGAGGAGGAGCATCGTGAACATGCATCTTCTCCTTCTCCTTGTCAAACCTAAGCTCCTGGGCCACAGGCGTCTGCAAAGCAGAGACAAGCCCTTTCTTCTCGGATAATGACAGTGGGTGGAATTTTCACTTTTGAGATGAACCAAAACCATGCTGCCTACACTAACGTTTATGGAAGTCGAAAGCCCAGCTCTCCCTCAGAGCGGCTGGTTGTGTCACACTGCGAGCCAGGGCAATGGCGGCCCCATGCGTCACCACTGCACCACCAAGACGCCTACGTGTGACACGAGGAGCCCTCTAAACAGAACGGTGTGGCGGCCAGACAGCCTTGCTTCAGAGGCACTGGTGGCCCTTCCACCCCAACCTGCCCATGCTTTGGCAGTGCCCAGCCACGAGCACGCTGGAGCGGGGGTCCCTCGAAGATCAGCACCCAGAACCCAATGGCAACCATGAGGCTGAGCTCCCAACCATCACCCAGAGCCCTGGGGCCACACACAGTCATGTTGGACTCACTCGTTCCGATGCGGCCACTAAACTCGCCTTGGTTAATGTTAGTCCTCGGCATGCAATGGATGTAAGGAAAGTCATTTTAGCAGCAACAATGCCTGTGGATGGCGATAATCTCCTGCGGCTGAAATAAACTCACCCTTTCTTTAGAGAGTGTTGGGGGAAAGTTCATACCTAATTGTTAAGAAGAAGAGAAACTTGAAACAGCAATTCACTGTCATTGGGCTATTCTGGCTCATGGCAACTCTACAGGTTAGACTAGAACTGCCCTTTTTGCTTTCCAAGATGATCCATCTTTATGGGCGTAGATAGTCTCATTTTCTGTCCTCGGAGGAGCAGGAGGGGGTTTGAATCGCTAACCTTGAGGTCAGCAGCTCAGTGTGTAGCCCACTATGCCATCGGGGCTCCAAGAAGATGATAATATCCACATGCGCATCCTCGGTACAGTATGTCAGCCAGGCACGCATGTAATTTGACGTAGCTATCATTATTGTGAGATCTCAGAGTTCCAGAGGAAACGCGGCGCTTGAAGCAACAAAGAAAAGGTGAGGTTGGGGTAGAGCAGACCTATGTCAAGTATTTGGGCTCTAAACCCACCCTTGGTTAATGATTATGAGTGACTCACGCTGATGAGGGCACACGTGAGCCTTAGAAGCTCCCAGGAAGGAGGGTGAGAAAAGTCAAAGCTTCTGGGCATAGGACAGTGCCCTGGGGGTCAACAGCTAACACCCTCAGCAGCGAAACAAAAGACTGGGGTTCAAATCCACCTAGAGTCACCTCGTGATCTGCTGCCAACATCTCAGCCCCGGAAACACCGGTGGTGCACAGTGCTGCACGTGCACACCTGAGGTCCCCATGAGTCAACCCAACAGTAGCTGCTTTGCGGGGAAAGGAATGGTAAGAGTCTGAACGGGGGCTCTTTAAGGTCCCGTTGACGGAAGCTTCATGAAGCCAATGCGTGGTGAGTCTGCTGTAACCGGTGTACCCCAGAACGCAAGGCAGGCCAGAGTGGGGAGACCCTGGCGACAAGAGGAGGTGGGGATCAGAAAGGCTCTGTGGGTGGCATGTCCGCTCAATGAAGCTGTCTTGACATCTGCCCACCCCTCCATTTGGAGCCAAGGCTCACTACCAGCTGCAAGCAAGTATGTCTGCCAAACCCTTCTGCCAGGAAGGGACATTCCCGGGCCACGTGGATGTCTGGGAGACTGCTCAGGAATCCCAAGTCGAATCGTGGGCCCTCTGCTAATGGCACTCCTTGGGGCAGGCTTTCCTTCCTATCATATCCCTTCCCGTCAGAGGCAAAGTGATGCCGACATCAGAAAGACTGCTTTCTCTCAGGCAGTCATCGACCCCCTGAATCCGCCTAAGCCCTTCGATTCACCAGCTCTTTCAGATTTCTGGAGTCCCCTTGCACAGAGATGGCTGCAGGGGAGAGTGGGGGTCTGCTCCCTCTGTACCCTGGAAGCAGCTGAAAGGTCCTAAAATGCTTCCTGACTGAAGGGGAAAGAAGAGGGCATTTTATTCCATCAGGGCAAGAATCCAGCTTCTTCCACTTGGTGGGGAGACATCAGCAAAGAGCCATGGGGTGTCAAATTTCCTTTCTCGAAGGTGAGAATTTTATCTAGGGTGGTGAGGCTCTGTCTCCTGTACATTGGACGTGTTATCAGGAGACATGCTCTAAAAGCCAAACTCACTGCCACTGAGTGCTTTCTGACTCATAGGAACCCGATAGGACAGGGTAGAACGGCCCCTGTGAGTTTCTGGACCGTAACCCTTTCCCCAGAAAAGGACATCATGCTTGGTAAAATAGAGAGTCAGGGGAGAAAAAATACAGGAAGACCCTCAATGAGCTGAGCTGACACAGTGGCTGACACTCGGGTTTTCCACATAACAACTGTGCGGATGGTCCAGAACCAGGCAGTCTTTCCTTCTGCAGTTCTGTATGGTAATTTAGGGTTACCGCAAAGTGGAGTCAACTCAACATCATGTAACAACAACAACAATATTGAGTAGAAGGAGTCCTGGGGCACAGTGGTTAAACATCCAAACTGCTAATCACAAGGTCATTGGTTCAAACCCACAGGAGAAATGTGTGTCAGTCTGTCTAAAACGATTACATCTCTGAAACCCCAAGCCCTACTTAATTCTGTGGGGTTGCTATAAGTTGGGATTGAGTAGACAGCCATGGGGTTCGTGGCTGGGCTTTATGGTCGGACCCCTCAAATTGTATGGTTTGGGGTGTACATGCTTATGTGAGTTTCTGGGAGTGATGGAAAGCAGTTGCCGACAGATAACGCAGGCCCCGCACTCACACATGTGCCATGGTGGAGCAGGACCCTGTCGGGTTGTCTATGGCTGATACTGATGGGACTAGAGCAATGGATCTTTCTTTTAAGGCACCTCTGTGTGGACTTGAACCGCCTATCTTTTGGTTAGTAACAGAATGCATTAACTGTTCGTACCACTCGGGGATAAATGGGAATAACTACACTCTCCCCATCCCCCCTTCCCCCCCCACACACAAAAGAATCAAACTCCCTGCCATTGAGTTGATTCTGACTCTTAGCCACCCTACAGGACAGGAGAGAATCGCTCCTTTGGGTTTCTGAGGCTATCAATCTCTTAGGAAGCAGAAAAGCCTCATCTTTCTCCTGCCAAGTAGCTGGTGGGTTCAAACTGCTGACCTTGCAGTTAGCAGCACCACACATATTCCATCAGGGCCCCTGGGAATAACTGCAGGGGCTCATTAGGTCAGTTACTGGGTACACGAGGTCATTGTGAGTGGGGTGCTGACTTGATGGTGGGTCGCAACCACTACGCACTAGCTGCTCTGCTAGTACTTATTATAAGGTACCTGTCAGTCGGCTCCAACTCATAGCGACCCAATGTACATCGGAACAAAACCTGCCTGCTCTTAGTGTAGACCAGCCTCACAGAGGGGATAGAACCTGTTTTCACCCTTGGTTTGAAGATGAGGATAACGAGGTGCCAGGCATGTCAAAAACCTTGCCCTAGGTCACAGAGTCAGAGACCAGAGCCTGGGCTCCTAAAACCACCTCTCCTAAAGCCCCGGGTGGTGTAGCGGTGATGAGTTGGGCTGCCAGCCATGAGCCAGCAGTTTGAAACCCCCAGCTGGTTGGGGAGAACAAGTAGACTTTCTACTTCCCGGAAGAGTTACAGTCTCAGAAGCTCACAGGGACAGTGAGTTCTACCCTATCCTATGGGATCACCATGAGCCAACATTGACTCTTTGGCCATTGAGCTGTGTTGACAAAGCCCCAGCTTGTTCTGTGTTCTGGACCAAGTGTTCTACAGGCATCTTGCGGTCAACTTCTAGCACACAATGAGACTTCTTCACCTTGGTACCCCGGTTTCCTAGCACTGGGGGGAGGGGGGTACACGCAGAGCAGCTGGCGGTAAAGCAGGAACCCTAACTGGGATGCAGCCCTCCTCGCTCCCGCTTTCTGCCTTCTGGTGCGCTTCACTCTTTCTCACATGTGCCCCCTTCTTCTTGGCACCTATGTGACTCCGAGTCCTTAATCAAACACTGGCTTTTCACTGGAAAAAGAAAAGAATTGCTATTGTGGCTAACCCAGAGTGACCTACAGAACAGAAGGAGGCTGCCCCACAGAGAGAGAGTCCAAGACCGTCAATCTTTGAGGAAGCAAACGTCCTCACGGGCTGGTCGGTTCCAGCTCTGTTTGCAGCTGAGCACTTAACCCACAGTGTCACACCTGCCTGCTGCATTCTCTCACTGATATTTTCTCCCCTGCCCAACCCGTTCCCTCACCTGCAGTTTTCCCCAGCCTGGCTTGTCCCATAAGCCCAGAGCCCAGAGAGAAGGCCACACCATCCACTTTGAGTTGCCTTCTGGTTTGGACTGGCAGTTAGGTGGGAGGCGAAATTCTGGACCAAATCCAGCGTCCGCCGACCCTCCACCTTGTGGCCCTCCAGGGAGAGCAGGGTCTGAGCCACCGCTCAGCACAGCAAGCAGCTCCCAACGACCCAAAGGGTAACTTCAGGGGATGTGTCACTCACCTCAGCCCCTTCCAACTGAAAGAAAATTTGGAGCAGAAGACCCAGGACATGGGGTATGAGGATGAGGATGGTGGAGGGGTGAGTCTGGTCAGACAGCACTCAGAGGGACCCCCGGCCCAGGAGTGAGGCACAGCAGAGGCTCCAAGGACAAGCTTCTCCCACACCGAGCAGGGGGCTCCTCGGCTGGGCCTTTTCTGGAATGCAGGCTTCTGGGGCCCAGAAGTGAAGCTCCCACCACCAGCTGCACATCCTGTGGGCATTCGGGAAGATTCCGTTTGGCAATGACATCCAGAACTGAATTAGAAGCCTTTGCACATCAGCCTGCAAATTCACTAGCTTGTCCAACAGGGGCGGAAGCCCGGGCCCCTCTCACGGGCCTCCGCAGGCTGTGGGAAGTAGGCGGGGGGAATAAACCTTGTCCGGGAAAACCACCAGTATGGTTAGCAAGCGTTGGTCCCAAGGTTGCTTCCTGGTCTGGCCAAGCCCTGGAAGAATCCCCACAGTGCCCGGCTCAGTGCCCCGTTCATCTAATGGTCACAGTTAAGTCCTTCCAGAATGGAAGGCATATTGGCTTTCGCTCTCGCAGGCCATTCTACCACAAGGAACTTGAGAGAAGATCTGAGGGAGAAGCTGGCGTGGGCTCGCTGGAGAGGGCGGGTGCTGACGGCTAGCCCATTCGTTCTTGCAGGGCGAGAGCCATGGCTCCTTAAGCCTCGATTTCTCCATCAGTTAAAAGTCATCCATGCCGCCTGCCCTGATGGCGCTATTCCGATAAGCTTCTCTGACACCTTCCAAGCAGAAAAGAGGAGACTTTCTATTCCCCTAAAGAGCTACCATCTCAGAAACCCACCAGCGCAACTCTCCCCTGTCCTATAGGGTCACTGTGGGTCAACGTCAGCACCCTCTAGAAAGGTTAAAAAGAAAAAAAGAAAAAACCACCCCCCCACCACCGGGCAAACTTCGCCTACTACTAGCTTTGCTAGAATAATAAATATAATTTGCATTATTCGTTCTGACAAATGACTACAGTTTGGATCTCTGAGGCTGCATCTACACACCGAAAAGCAGATCGACTACTCCCCCAAAAGACTCTCAATTAGGGATTGGGGGGGTGGGGACAGGGGTGGAGTGAGTCATTTACATGACCCCTTTCCGTCTCCATGTCCCCCCTCCCCCTGGGGCGGGCAAGTGCTCGTTTTACTGCCTGGCAACCAGACTGGGCCTAAGCTTGCTAAAATATGAGTGTTTTTTTGGCCGGAGTATCAGAGAGCCTGCAGCCCTATGGAGAGAGAAAAATTGAACACACCAGGCTGTGGCTCCAGAAAGGGGAAGAATTAGGCTTCACACCGAGCAGGCTGAACCATGGCATTCTTTAGATAATGCTTAACAAACCCTCAAACAAAGGCAGCCAACTCAGCTGCATGTTCGTAAAATGTATTCTCAGCAGATTCTGGCTTATTGAAGGACTTGGTTGCTTTGCATCCAGGGTCCCCATCCTAAGCTTCCCGTTTTTCCGTGCTGGCCCCCCTTGTCTAAATGCCAACAGATTCTGCCAATCAGAATTCCTCACCTCGGGCTCAGGGGGGCTTAGCAACCAAGGTAAGTGGTGGTGCTTTTCAATTTGGCCCTAAGCCTTCCAAACAACTGCCCCCCACCCCCACCCCAGCGTGCCCCACCCTCCCCAGCCATCATTAGAAGCCAGTTCTCAGTGGGTTGACTTCTTCAGAGAGGAAGGGGAATGGAAATCTGGGGTCCCCCTCGAAGAACACCCCACACCTCTATCCAGGGGCATATGAGGCTGCTGACTACCGGATCCTGAAAGGTCCAATGGGAAGATTCTTCTTTTGGGGCTTTACCACCATGCCTGCTCCTGACATCACGGCTGTCTGTCCTGAGTATTGTCAGCAGGCAGCTTGGTAACCAGGCTGGCGTGCGTTGATGGGTGGGGCGGTTTCTCTGCTGCAGAAGTTACAGGCCAGGCAGGGAAACGGGCTTATCCATCCGGGATCAAACACAAACCCGGAGCTTGATTACTCCCAAACACAGCCTCCCTCCACCTCATCTTGCCTTCTCTTCATCCCTTCCCCAAATATCCCCTGGGATCTGTAGACCGTAGGGACCCTCTGTAAGAGTGGGAGTAGGGGTGCAGACAGGAATTTAAAGGTCTGGTGACGAGACTGGGCTCCTTGTATATATACTGTCTGCACATTTAACGAGATCAATACTTTCTCTGCTGAAAAAGGCACCTCCCCACTCCAGGATATGGAGAATGTGCCCTGGTGGGTGGAAGCTCACTGCTTGCCTCACTAACTCTGTGACCTCGGGCAAGATTCTCTGCCAGAGACCTCCCCGGCCATAAACGGAGAATAGCCATCCCTATCCCAGATGAACCTCCCAGAGCTCTCCCAGGGCTGAATGGGATAAGTGACATTGAGCATTTTTCATGCCTCTGAGAAAGAAGATGCAGGCAGGCAAGGGACTAAGCTAACAAAATAGGCAGGAATTTCTCATGCTTAGTGTGGAGTTGTCTGGAATCTTTGCCTCCACTGCACAATGTCTGCAGAGAAGACACGATGCCCAGCTGCAAAGTACAGTCCTGGGCCCCGGATGACCGGGACTAAAGTCCGCTTGGGCTTGAGACGTCGTGTTCACCGAGTTAGGTCTGACATACGGATGTGGTGGCCACTGCTGCAAACAGGGGAGGCAAAGAACATGTCAAGTATAAAGCTGAACCCCAAAGTCCAGCTCACTCCCAAGGAGGCTGAACAGACGGCAGGGTGACTGACGGTGGACACGAGGGGACTTGCGTTGAATAACATTTTCAGGTGAGCCACGGGCAGAGTCAGATGTTACCAATGGCAGCTACAGTGGCAAGTGCAACCGAGCATTCTTGTCCAGTCGACAACGTTCTGCTAAAAGACTGGCCTGCTCGGCCACAGAGCAAACAGGGCTGATAGTACCCACCTGTGTGTGTGTGAAGTCACAATGCACTCCCCTTTGACAATGAACTATATTTCCTCATATAATGGCTAAACAAACAAAACCGCATCCACTCTGCTTTAGACCAGCCTGCTTAGCCACATAGACACACCGGATATCATACCCACCCGTGTGTGTATATGTGACTCCGTATGCATGTGTGTGTTTGTGTGAAGCCACAATGGACTTTCTTTTGATCACAAAATTATATTTCCTCATAGAGTGTCTAAAAAATTTTCAAAAACAGTTACCTTTGAGTTGATTCCAAACCAGAGCAACCCCATAATAGGATAGAGTACAATTTCCTCATGAGGTTTTCAAGGCTAGACATCCTTACCAAAGCAGACTGTGCAATCTCTCTCCCCTCAGGAGCATTGAGTAGGGTCAAGGTTGTTGGCAGGCAAGCCCTGGGCTATAGTGCCACCGTCGAAAACGCTCAGTAAGTTACCTGTTGAGTGGCCAGCAGTTCTCCTGAAGTATGACTATCCACAGGATTTAAAGACTCTGCACCCCTGGCCCCTCCCCCACAAGATGGCAATGGGTTTGCACTATCCATCTGTCACTCATCCTTTGTGACCAATGGCCACCGTTGGGAATAGGGGAGCTGGGGTAGGAGCACCAGAACCTCGGGGAGTGCACAGAAGGGAGTAGGCTAGCATATCCCAGACTCCCCTTGTGCTTCATGCTGGAAACTGAGCCCTGGGCCCTGCACCCCGCTTCCACCCTCTCCACCCACTATGCCCAGCAATCCATCCAAAACCATGGTTTTCAATCCCACCGGTAGTCTGCCGAAGCCACGTATCTAAACGTTTCCCTAAACTCTCACCACGTCTCCAAGCTCTGAACTCATACCCAGTTGCCCACTGGGCATCGCTACTTGGATATATAACATACATCTCAAATTGAACCTGGCCAAACACAGCTCTTTCCCAAATCTCGGCCCAACCGCCTCAAACAGTCCGACCGGCAGTTTCTAGTCCCCATCTGCCGAGGAATCATCTATGGTTCATGTGCAACAGCTAAGTCCTGGACCTCTCCTGCTGGACTTCCAAATCATGTCCAGAATCCTTCCATTTCTCGACCTCTCTGCTGTGCTGCCACCTCCATCTCCACTCCGCTGCCACACAAAAGCCAGGGTGATCTTTATCAAATGTAAGTTAGATATCACTTCCCTGTGACAATGTCTCCAATGGGCTCCCAGGAATTTAGAATAAAACCCCAAATCCCTTCTCTGATGGATCAACCTTTGCCTCCGCCTACAATCACAAATCCTATTTCTGTCTCCTCCTTCATTCAGCTCCCGCCACATGGAATGCTTTCTGTGCTTCAAATGTGTGCTGGTTCCCCCGGGTCTATTCTCTGACCCCATTTTCTTCCTGGAACCCTTCTCTCCTCCTCCTCCTCCTCCGTGTCCTCCGTGGCTCCCTCTGACACTCAGATGACATCTCAAGCAGGGCTCCTTTGGCCACCCAACATCAGGAGCCACCTAGTCCCCTTGCCACAGCAGGTGCAGAGAGTACTACTTTTCCGTGGTTGCTTGTTTGTTCCTAATTTGTCTCCTGCGACCCGGATGTACACTGCTTGGCCAGAGAAACCTTGGCTAGAACTGAGGCAGACATGTAGCAAGTGCCCAATCAACATTATTCAGTTGCATGACTCTTCTAGAGGAGCCCTGGTGGTGCCGTGGTTGAGTGCTTGGCTGCTAACCAGAAGGTCGGCAGCTCTATGGGAGAAAGATGCAGTCGTCCAGAGACTATGAAAATTTCCAGCCCTGGAAACATCAGGGGTCAGCTCTACTCTGTCTTACATAGTTGTTATGGGGTCTGAATAGCAAGCACCAGGTTGTCTATTTTGTTTGTTTTACTGTGTGTGTGTGTGTGTGTGTGTAAGAGAGACTCTTCCAACCACTAAGATGCACACAAACACACACTCATAGTCACAAACAATTGGCTTGAAGACCTGTAGGTGGGATTGGCTTTATCATTTTCTTGTCTAAAATGCCTTCTGCCCACATACCTAATTCCTTGTTGTTGCCAGGAGGCTGAAGAAAGAAATGGATACTAAATAATCCCTGCCTCTACTGGTGAAGAGTTAAATTAAAATATCGAATACAAACCGTGATATGACGTCTACCTCTCTCTGACTCATTATAAAGCAGTTGCTGTTGAGTAGATGGTCTGCTCCTGGTGACCCCGCGTGTGCCTGCAGCCGAGTCGGAGTACAGCTGCAAGGAAGGCCCTCTCCAGTCCTTTCTTTTACCTTCAATCAGCAGCCAAACGCTGCGCGCACCATCTCCGTGGACTACTCCACAAACAAACACAAAGCAGCTGCTGTGACTCGACTCTACCTCAGAGTACCCCGTGCCATAGGGCTTCCTGGAGTGGACTGGCAGGCCTCTCGGCAATAATATTTAAGAAACAGGATGGAAGCCAAATGACCTAGTTAAGTCCTAGGCTTGGCCACTCCATACAGGGGATGCCAAGCAAGATGCCCTCTTTCTAAGTTAGTTTTCCCCTTACTTGTGAGAGGAATCCCTTATCGATCCTGTGTGCTTGCCAGGGTGGTCAAAAGGAACAAACATGCATAAGCAAGCACTGGACATGGGAAAATGCAGGCTGTCCGTGTAAGGAATGCTAGCATTGTTGAGATAAACAGAATTCTGGGAGACTGCAAAATCTACCTGCTTATTGATTTTTCAGTGATACCGTTTGATTACTTTGGCTCTGCGTGTGTGCGTGCATGTGTGTGTGTTTGGGTTTGGAATCGGAGCTAGAGATGGGCTGCTAAAGAAGAATTTCACGAACGCATGCCAACGACTGCAAACACTGAAGGCTCATTCTGAGAGTGGAAGCTAATATTAAGAGCCAGTGAGCAGGCGGGCGGCAGAGGTCACAGTTAATTACAGCCAGCAGCATTTTACATGGTGCCCACCCGAGCCCCTCCATGGGGACCACCGCATACTCAATCCAAGCTGGCTGATATTAGTGATTAGAATATGCCCACAGGGCCTTTTAAGCTTTCTTCCTCTAGTTAAAGCATTTGTTTTCATCAAGATTTATGGGCGAGTCTGCAGAGCGCAGCGGGTCTGCCAACACGGAATCCTCCCATTTACAAAGGCTCAGCCGCCCAGCACCCGCTCAGCACCCGCCTGGAAGGAAGGAGCCTTCCATCTGGGTGATCCTGCCTTCCCACCAGGACGAGCATCCGGATAGACAGCAGAAGGCTTCCAGGTTCCTGACGTCCCAATGGCCACCAGAGTGGGGGCCAGCGACGAGGAAAGAACCCACCACAGTGCCTCAGTCTCCCCATCTGTAAAAGGTGTAACAGTTGGAGGAAAATGGAAATTTAATCTGCCAACTCCAACAGATAAGCGTCTTGAAAAACATCATGTATGCCTTAGCTGGGCACATAAACAAAGCCAAACTCACTGCCACTGAGTCGATTCTGACTCATAGCGACCCTATAGAACAGGGGAGAACTGCCCCTTTGAGATGCTGAGATTCTAACTCTTCTAATTCTTAGAGAAGAGAAAGGCCCATCTTTCTCCAGAGGAGCAGCTAGTGGTGTCGAACGGCTGATCTTGTGGTTAGCAGTCCAACACGTAATCACCTCGTTGGCAGGGCTCTTGGCCCTGTGCACAGGACACAGTAAAAAATAAAATAATAAATGTGTTTGGTGGGTTTAAATATCCAAGTGCATCCTACTGGCTGGATCTTCCGGGGCGAATGCAAGGACCCAGTAGGGAAAATAAAAGAAGTCTTGCTCTGTTCCACAGCTGTGGCCCATCACACACCTGGCAGAAAATCCTCAGGTGGAGGAGAAAGCTCTGGGGGGCCTCTAGACACAACTTGTGCACCCATGGTGGGTGGACCTGGGCCCTAAAGGACCTGTTTCTTTATCGATTAAAGGAGATGGTTAGATCAGACTATGTTTCACACCCCTGGTTCAAAACATTAGGATTCTATAATTCTTATTTCTTCTCATGAAATCCACATAAGCAGGGATGGTTTTGAAAAGAAATCAGGGACAGCTCAACCTGAGGATTTGCCAGGGGCAGTGATAGATTTCCCAATAAACAAGGAAAGAGTGAATTTATTTGTTTTTACTTACAAATCTGTAGTGGTTAATTTCACTTATCTTTAAGCACATCAAAGATTCTGCTTCTAGATAAGGCTGGCATCTGTCTCTCTCCCAACTCCACAGCACCTTTCTACAGACCCAAAGCCTCTTTGGGAATGCACATCCCCTGCCAGGCGTGGAGCACCCAGTAAGCAAGGTAAGCATAGGTTTACTTGTGCTTACTTACTAATTGGTGAACAGTTTCACATGTTTCATCAATGTAAAATTGTTCACTACAGATTAGTAAATAAGCACAAAGAAGCCTGTGCTTACCTTACTTCCTGGGTGCCCCACCCCTGCCTGGGAGCCTAGCCCTCCTGCACAGAAGCCAAGAGAAGGCACAGAGCTTCGTGATGAATGCGTCCATATGGGCTCCTGCACACGAAGGGTATGAAGGTGCTTGTGAGGACCAGCTGCTAGCCCTCTCTGAGGTCCAAATGAAAAGGGACCCGGTCTGATGGATTGAGGCTTTGGGTCAGGAGTAAGAAACAGGTCACAGCCAGGATGAGTGCTCAAACCCACCAACTGGTTACTAAGAGAAGTAGTGAAATCTTCTTTTTCCACCGTCTTTAACAGCTCCATGGACCCCCTCTGCTTATGGTGGCTGAATTGTCTACATATGCTGAGTGGGGAGAAAGGGAAGGTACTTGAAGACATCCACCATTTCCAGCCAGGTGCCACTCCTCCCTGGAGCTAATTACCATGAACTCACTGACACTCCATCAGATCTGATTCTGCAACCCGTACCAGACACAGTAGAATTGCCCCCTTTGGGTTGTTGGGACTTTAAACCTTTGGGGAAAGACTGCCTCAGGTTTCTACTTTGGCGGGTTCGAACTACTGACCTTGTGGTTAGTAGCTCAATGCATAGCCCACTATGCCACCACTGGTCCTTGATCAGAGAGTAGGCTAGATAACTAAGAACTATGACCCCTTTACTTGGCAAGTCAGGGAAATGCAGCCCAAGACTTAACTAGACTCAAAGGCTGAATGTAATCCAAGAGAAGGCAGGACCTTTGAGCAGCCACTGTCCAGGAAATGGAGACAAGCGGTAAAGCCCACGTCTAGAAGGCAGGTAGGGGGTGGGGTTGAGTCCTATGTCCACCACTTTCACAATCTCTGTGATTTTGAACAACTATTACATGAAACCTGCACTTTTATTTCCTCATCAGTAAAACGAGCTTTAGAGGGTCCATGGTCAAGTGATCAAGAAGTTTGTTTAAGGCACATTGATGTATGTATATGTAAGGATTGTGATAAGAGTTGTATGAGTCCCTAATAAAATGTAAAAAAAGAAAAGAGGAGAAAAAAAAGAGAAAATGATTAGGGCAAAGAATGTACAGATGTGCTTTATACAATTGATGTATGTATATGTATGGACTGTGATAAGAGTTGTATGAGCCCCTGATAAATTGTTTAAAAAAAAAAAGAAGGTTGTTTACCTGTAATGTGGACACTCAATAAAGGTAAGCTTCCCTTTCTCTCCAGTTGGCCCTGGATCTGCATAAGAAGTGTCCCAGTTTACTGTGGGAATCTTACCTGAAATAAGCTAGGGAGGAGTCAGGGTGGGATGGGCATGCCAGTTCTTTGACCTACTTAGCAATGAGCCCTTGACTGGTTTAAAGTACTCTGTATCCTGGGGCAATCGATGAGCACTGATTCAAAAACCAGAATCAGCACCACCCATGCTTGGCTATGCCTTGGGCCAGTTTCCTTACCTCACTGTCCCGCAGTGTCCCTGAAGCAGTGCAGATGGAAGGAGAACATCCCAAGTCAAAGAGTGAGTCCCCGTCGGGCAGTAACAGGAGCATGTACCGTGCACTGGCTCATTTCATCCACACGAGAACCCTGCAGGGCTGTTACTAGCTAGTCACTTGACATATGAGGAAACTGAAGTTCAGAAAAGCCAATTTCCCGAGGCGGCACAGTCAAGTGTGTGGCACCAGGATTCAAGACCTTCTCCCTGGTTCTGGGAAAGCAATCCTTTCTGGTCAGTAAGCATTTCAGAGGTGGCCCAATCATTTGCAAGACTGTGTCTAAAGTCGAGAAATGCCTGATAATACCACGCTGCACAGGTTGCTTACTGCTGGAAGAGAAATAAGACAAATCTCCTTTAACTTGTCCTTCTCGCTGAGCCACCCTCTCTCTACCACCCAACAAGGCTAAAATTCAGCGCAACCCAACAGTGTGAAAATCTGGCATGTGAAAAAGGATGGGAATGGCTCTTGAGAACAGAAAATAGGAAACATGAGTCCAGACCATCCCATTTCCTCTGTTTTGCTGATAGTGGACGAAGAAGCGCTTTCATAAAAGGTGAAAGTACACATTGTCTGAACTACCTTCTCCTTCCACGACTGGCCAACTGCCTCAGGTAGGGCCAGGTGGGTTTCCCCTCAGAAAACCAGCCTGAGCCAGCCGGATGCTCCATTCTGCGCAGGTGCTTCTGGGAGAATAAGATTGGCGGCTTTGGCCAACTTTTCAGCACAGGGCCAACTTTTCAGCACAGGGCTCGAAATCTTTCTCCCTGGACTCCTGGTTTGGTAAACTGGAGTATGTACCACACACTTCCTTAAAGACAGAAATCCAGATCCAAAAAAGGAATTTTCCATAAGGGAGGTCGCACCAAAATGGACTCAAAATTGGCCTCTGAGGGTGGGTTACATGTGTAACATCCCTTTGTGAGCTTCCTGTCGTTCATCTGAGTAGGGTAAAGATGGGGTTCCTCTGCTCAGGTCTCCAACCAAACATTCCAGGAACTCACAGCATCGCTTCATTCAACTCCCGGGCAACACTGCTGACAGAGGGCCACGTCTGCCCCCCTGAAAACCGGAGCTTGTTGAGGAACACCCATTCCCAACAAGCCGAAGAGATGCCAATCTGGGGCTGAAGAACAGAACCAGTACCCCTGAGTTGGACCTGTAGAACTGATGGGCTTGGCCTATGTCTTGCTGCTTATATTCTCAGCAGCAAAGATAACAACAGCATCGTGTTCAGGTCAATTAGGGACTAATTATTTGTATTTCAAAATGCATCTTGGCTTTGCTAAAAAAAAAAAAAGGAATGAATGAATTGATATAGAAACAAACCCTTAGTATTCTATTCCTCTGAGCCCTCTTTTACTTCAAAATTCTGATTTATAGGCAATTTCCCAGGAATGCCCCCTTTTGTGTAAATCTGGGTACGCTTGTCCTGAGAGTGAGCCTCCCAGCCAGGGTCCCTTGTTTGAGCCCACAGCTGTAGAGCCGGACTGAGTTATTCATTAACTGGCTGTACGAAACCCAAATAATAAAACTGAAGTGCGTTAAACAAATCCAGATGAGGGGGGTTTAAATCACCTGCAAGTCACCAGACTGAAAACCGCTGTCATTTTCCCTGGAACAAATCTGCTCCTCCTTGCTGCTGCACCACATTATGAAACGGAGATAACAATATTTATGCCCATCCCGGGGGGTGGCTGAGGGGCAGCTCTCCCCGGGCCGGGCCGGCTTGGATGCAGAACTGACAGGCAGCGAGGGGCTGGCAGGAAGCCTCCAGAGTGCCCTTCCAGCCCTCTGATTCCAGAACGTGCACAGAGATCATAGGCAGAGGGGTGTCTCGGGATGAGCAAGTGTGGCGAGGAAGAACCAGACGCATCTCGGTGACCAGCCCTGGGAGGCAAACCTATCGCCCCTTTGTAACAACCACTTAGCTCGGATTTCTCCCCCGGGGATGGATGTGTGAGGGAACAGCAGGCAGCTGTCTCCTCTGCTGCCGCAGCCAGCCCTGCGAGGCCCTGTAAGGACAGGGCGACAGAAACCCTTTCTGGGCCGGTCCTGCACACAGCCAAGATGCAGTGAGAGATTCCAGCTCTGGTCAGAGCCTAGGTCTCCTAGGTTACAACCAAGGACTGTGTTTTCCTTTATTACAACAGCAAATGTGGGTTCCCCTGGGACTGTTCAAACATCTGTACTCTGTGTGTATGTGCGTGTGTGTGTGTGTGTGTGTGCCTGTGTACACATGCACGCTCTCAGGCAGAGGCGGCAGTAGTGATCCAGCTCCTCAAATAGACCTCTCCGGATACTTAACAACCATGTGCTTTCTTGCTGTCATGGGAGCCACCTTGCTGGCACTGTGTGGTTGTGCAGTTGTGTTAGAGACAAACACCGTTCTAATTAAAATAGAGGAAGTGATCTCCTCCTCAAATTTCCGTTAGATTTAACTCCATAAAAATCACTAGGTGATGTCCAATTGGCAGAGGGCCTTGTTGACGCAAGCAGCTGGCCCCAGCAGACAGAGCAAACAGGCTTCTGGCCTCCCAGGGTCGTAGGAAACACACACACCGCAGACACCGGCCTCCCTCCCGAAGGGCTGCCCTGTGCGTTCGTCTAATCTTTTGTGGTCACACGTATGAAGTTCTGGTTACGTGTCCATCTGGAGTTGGCTGGGGGCGGGGGGGGGGGGGTTGTATTGTTGATCTTAGAAACCCAAAGTCACGGACATGAATGCTCGGCTGCTTTTCTGTGATTGTGCATGTAAAATGAGAACCAGCTGCCTTGCTCTGCACACACGCAAAACGGCACTGACCGCGGGGCTGGTTCCCTCCAGTGGGACATCTCCGGCCACTGGCCTAGGTGCTGGGGGCACACCACCATGTGCTCTTAGGGATCATTTGTCACCCAAACCCAGACAGACGGTCAGAGGCAAAGCATCCCAGGAACCTGCTGGGGCATGAGTTTGCAATTCCTTCGGAAGGGAGGCTGCCAGCCTCCCTCGGCCCAAGTCTCCCTTGCCTCCTCTCCCATCACACACATTTTGAGTAGTCAGTTTTTTTTTTTTTAAAAAGTATTCACACCTCCAGTGTCCAAAATTTAATCTCAAGGCTGACAATAAACCTGTGTGATTGGTCACTAAAAGACAAAAGCAAGACCTGAAAGCAAATTGCCATCTGTGGCGTCTGACGCATGGCAAGCTCAGGCTCAGAATCCAAGCTGAGCAATGTGCCTGGGGGTGTCCTATGGGCGCAAACAGAAGCACAATTGCAAAGATGGCGCAGACCCTGGCAGTGTTTCATTCTCTTGTCCACAGAGAGGGCTGCTAGGAACTGGAACAACTCAATGGCACCTGATGACAACCACAACAAGATGGTCACAGACATTGAGCTATGCAAAGAAAACTTTGATAGCCAACAAACCTGGCTCTCTCTTTCTGGGCCAAGTACATTAAAATCTGACTCATAATGACACTCCGGGCATAACAGAACAGTCCTACAGGACTGAATGTATACCTTCCCATCCCACTGCCCACACTGCAGCTGGACGGAAACAGCTTAAATGGCCAGGCTGCAAGTGATGAGCAAAGCAGATTGCTACGTCTTGTTCCCATGGAACAGTTGGTGGGTTCAAACCACCAACCTTGTGTTAGCAGTTGAGGGCTTAACCACTGCAGCTCCAGGGCTCCTTTATGTATCAGCTAAATGAACATGATGAAACCTACATGTACTTTACTAATACATACATGTCACTGTGCTTTCTGAGTATCTACTCTATCAGTGCCCGGGACATCTGTAACAAACTACCACAAACGTGAAGCCTTGAAACAACAGCAATGGGTTCTTCCCTGGTTCTGGGGGCCAGAAGTCAGAACACAGTTCAACTGCGCTCCAAGCAGGGTGGTAGCATGCCCTGTCTTCTGCCTGGGCTCTGCAGGGGTTCTGCTCCTGCTTCTGGTAGCTATTGATATTCCTCAGCCATACCACTTCAATCTCTGCCCACATCTGCATGTCCCCTTCTTGTAAAGGTGTGTGTGTGTGTGTGTGTGTGTGTGTGTGTGTGTGTGTGTGTGATCATCCTCTGACTCTTATATAAGGGCTGTGGTTATGGCATGTCCCACCTAGATAATCCAGGATAATCTTCCCATCTCCAGCTTCCTTATCACATTTGCAAAGATATTTCTCCAAATAAGGTAACATTTCCAGGTACGGAGAATAGATTCGGATGCCTTCAGTGGGGGTTTGTCAGCCTCTTGTGGGCCAAACATTGTGCTCAATTATGAAGAAAAAAGGACAGACAACCAGACCCTACTAAGCTCTCAAGGAGTACAGAAATACAGACTCAGAGACTTACTAGAGACATTAGCACCATGCTCCCAAAGTGTGCCCTCTGGACTTTGAATATTACCTGGAAACCTGTTAGAAAGGTAAATTTTAGACCAATGGCCAACATCAGAAATCAACACCTTGAGGGTGGAGTCCGCGTGATGTTTGAAAGCCCCTGAGGTTGTTCATCATGCTGATGTTTGAGAAGCACTGAATGCAGAGGTTGGGGAGCTCCTTCATTCTAGTGCTCTTCCCCCAATGGGGAGAGAGATGAGGCTTCCTGCTCCTGGAAAGAGGACGTACCGTCTCGGAAATTCACAGGCGCCGTTCTCCCTACCCTACAGGCCCCCACGAGTCAGAAATGACCCGCTAACACTGAGCTTGGTTGGGTTTCCCCAGTATCACTGCTAAATTCATTCCACTGTCCACAGTTAAAATAGGCAGAAACAGCTTAAAGAGGCTGTTATGTGCTCTAAAAGTGATCATTACCTATTAGTCTACAAACACAAGATGGTTTCTCTGTTCTCCACCTGATACACAGCCCAATGCCTGAGACAAATGGGCCTCTCAAGTTTTGCTTCAGCATCTGATGATAGAATATGAACTTCTACTCTACAGCACTGCAAGTGCAGAATGCACAGGTGCTACCTTTAAGGATGTGACATCAGAACAGAGAAACTGATCAACAACATGTCAGTCACTGGTGAAACCCAGCAGCAGATGACATCCTGACTTAGAGGTTAAGAGGAAGGTGTAAGGCATGGGTCTATCTCTTTCCCTCTTTGTTGTCTACTATCGAACTGAATTTGGACCATGGCTTTACCACTCGGGAGGCTCCCGGATGGCAAAGTGATTGGAGTCCACCAGCCACTCAGCAAGAGGCTGAGACGGCAGTGTGCTTCCACAGACGTCCAGCCGTGGAGACCGTTGGGAGCATGTTTGCTCTAATGCGTCCTCCAGGATCACGATGACTCTGAATTGAATTGATGGCAACACATTTTCTGTTCCTCAATCGCTTCATCTAGAAAGTGGGGCGACTGAAGCGAGCAACGTTTAGCCATTTATAGCTCGTTAATCATTTCTATAGGAGCCCTGGTGGCGCAGTGCTTATGAGTTGGGCTGCTAACCAAAAAGTCAGCAGTTTGAAACCACCAGCCAGATCTGCAAGAGAAAGGCAAGGTTTTCTCCTCCCCTGAAGGGTCACAGTCTCAGAAACCCACAGGGGCGGTTCTACCCTCTTCAATAGGGCAGCTATTAGAATTGGTTCTGTGGCAATGAGGTCATCGTGTTAGTGTCCTCCCAAAATTCAAAAGAATGACAATACTCACTAGAGGCTTACCTTGGAAAATGCTGTTCTCGAGATTTGGATTCATTTAATCCTCCTAACCAACCCTGTGCAGGAACCCTGGTATCACTGAGGGGTCAGAAACAGCCTGCTAACATTGCTAAGCAATGGCTAACCACTAAGGCCAGAAGCAGCTCCATGGGGGAAAGTTGAAACAGACTTACAGACTCAGAAACCCTGTGGGAATCGAGTTGTTGGCAGTAGGGTTGGTTTGGGAATCAACCTCCTGAGGAGCCCTGGTGGTGCTGTTGGGTAAGCATTGGGTTACGAATCACAAGGCCAGCCATTCAAACACACCAGCTGGTCTGTGGGAGAAAAACGAGGCTGTCAGTTCTCCTAAAGATGAACAGCTTATATAGGGTCACTACGAGTCAGCATCGACTCAATGGCTATGGCTTTGGCTCTACGTTTACCGACCCTGTAAGGCAGGTTCTGTCTCCATCTTGTTTGGGAGATGAAGAACTGAGCCACAGAGTGGTTTACAATCCTTCTCAAGATCATAAGCTACCAAATGGGAAAACTAGGACATGAACCGATACCCTGAACCCTTCAAATGGACTCGATGGCAGTGTTTTGGTTTTGGTTTGAGCGCAGTGAACTAAGTTGCACTGAGCTATCTCCTGAAGGGGTCACACCTACTCTTAGCTCTGAAAGACAGCCATTCAACAAAGAATACTAAATACCTATATAAGCATAATTATAAAACCCTATTACAGGAAAGCAAAAGCGACCTCCACAAATGATGACCCTCCCCTGCTCATGGTTAGGTAGGCTTAACATAGTAAAGATGACAGTTCTTCCTAAAGCACTTTACAAGTTCAATTCTATACCAATCCAATTACCATCAACCTTCTTCAAGGAATTGGAAAAACTGACCACCAACTTCATATGGAGAGGGAAGAAACCCAGAATTAGCAGAGAACTCCTCAAGAAGAAGGACACAATTGGAGGACTCGCCCTACCTGATTTTAATGCCTACTACACAGCTACAGTGGTCAAAACAGCGTGGTACTGGCACAATGATAGACACTCAGACCAGTGGAAAAGAATAGAAAGCCCAGGAGTAAAATCATCAGCATATAGACAACTGATCTTTGACAAGGGTCCCAAAAACATCAAGTGGGAAGCGGATGCCCTCTTTAATAAGTGGTGCTGGAAACAATGGATATCCACATGTAGAAAGATGAAACAAGACGTTAACCTCACCCCATGCACAAGAATACACTCAAGGTGGATCACAGACCTAGAAGTCAAACCCCAAACCATCAGGACTATTAAGGAGGGAATCGGGACTAGTCTCAGAGCACTGGCCCAGGGAGCTCATAGGCTCACTGCAACAGGGAAGGGTACACACACAGGTGAACTGGAAATCGATAAATGGGATCTAATAAAAATAAAGCACCTGTGCACCTCGAAAGACTTCACCAAGAGGGTGACAAGGCAACCCACAGACTGGGAGAAGATTTTTAGTAATGAATCATCAGACAAAGGGCTCATTACTAAAAGCTACAACACCACCATGACCTGCAAAAAGAGGGAAACAGTTAACCCCCTAAGGAAGTGGGCAAAAGAACGGAAAAGAACTTTCACTAGAGAGGAGACCCATGTGGCCAATAAGCATATGAGAAAGTGCTCGAAGCCCCTGGCCATAAGAGAAATGCAAATCAAAACAACCATGAGATACCACCTAACACCCCTGAGGTTAGCCCAGATCAGTAAATCAGAGAGCAACAAGTGTTGGAGGGGCTGTGGTGAAGTAGGAACCCTCCTCCACTGCTGGTGGTCGTGTAGATTTGTACAGCCACTGTGGAAAGCAATCTGGCGGTACCTAAATCAAATGAAAAGAGCAGAATTTGGCATCGTGTTTCCACAGGATGCGGGAAGGAGGAGGCGGCTTGTTTTGTTTCGTGAGTGGACCTAAATGAGTATGGCTACTGGGAATATCTCTTTCATAGCTGCTCAAGACTCTTTCATATTTCTCATCCTGGGAACGTTAGTTTTCATTTTAGGAACTAGGAGAACCACCCAAACAGGTCTGTGATACAAAGGAGCCAGGTTCAGAAGAGTGAGCTGGGGTAATAATGTTACCATGCAGCAAAAGGCAGAGAGCGCAGGAAAAGACACTTGAGGTGAGGTGTGGAAGTTGGTTTAGTGTCTAAACTTTAGATCAATGCAGAGTGGAGGTTCCCCCCCCACCCCCGAAGTGTAACCTGTGCAGCAGGAACGCTGACACTGAGGCGTCACTCTGGGAACCAACCCAGAAAGACCTGCCAATCAATGCTATTTCCCATGATTTCTTCCAGATACATCGCGTTCCTTCCTTTGTTTAGTCCTTTGAAATGTGTTCAAGCTCATGGGGCTCAGAGATGAATATGAAGCAGGGACAGACAGACAAATAACTACAACTCAGGACAACAGATGACCCTCCACCCCATCCTGATGTTTCTGGGCGCGCACACCCTTGTCACACTCATTGGCAACATCAAACGCATTTTTGGGGTCATAGTCACATGCAGACATGGGACTAGATGCCCTCCGGGAAACGCGGGGCTTGAGAAAAGTGGCCTTCACGGAGGGTTTCAGTTAGCCATGCTCTATTTCACTGGGGAGTTCTTTGTTCACGGGCAATGTAGACATAGCATAATTTGAATAATGTGTAAAGTTTAGAAGGGTTTCACATGCAATATTTGGTCCTCAATATGCCTGTGAGTGCGTTCGGACTATCTCCATTTTCGGTGGGCAAGTCGTATTCCCCATCTTAACACAATTTTCTCTTCTATAGAACTAAGGACTAGGTTGAATGGTCATTAAGACCCTTTCCCAGTTCTCGAAGGCCTCGATTCTCTCACATTACAACTAACATTCAGAGGCAGGCAATGACCTGACCCGTAATAATGATCACTCTTGTTTATTGAGCATTTTCTATGTGCTACATACAGAGAAAAGTGCCATGCAAAGATTTGCTCATTAGTATTCACTAGAACACTACGAGTAAGATGGGCACTATTATTATCCCGCCACCACTCACCTTTCAGATTGTCGTACTGTGGTGGTTTGCATGTTGCTGTGATGCTGGAGCTATGTCACTAGTATTTCAAATACCAGCAACATCACCCATGGCGGAGAGTTTTCAGTAGAGCTCCCAGACTAAGACAGACTAAGAAGTGCCTGGTGATGTGCTTATGGGGGGAAATGCCCAGTGAAAAAGTGGGTCAGGAGGAAAGTGAAAGGAAATTGAGGAAAGAAGTAGGAGGCAAAAGCTAATTATAGAGGTATAGGACGTATATTTGTAAATATATTTATTTATAATGAATGCAATAGAAGCCAATGTACATATATTTATATGTTAAGTATTAAGAAAGTAGATGAATTTTTGGACCTCCACTCAAGGCCTCCCTAAACACCAGAACACTTTACTCTAATAACCTGGCACTCTTTGATACTCACCTTCCCAACACAATTGCTGAAAACATAAGCAAATGGGGTGAAGAAAGCTGATGGTGCCCGGCTACCAAAAGATGTAGCATCTGGGGTATTAAAGGCTTGGAAAAAAAAGAATATGTATATATATATATATATACACACCATATTGAATGAAGGGGGAAGTGTGGAGTGGAGACCCAAGGCCCAAGTGTCAGCCACTGGAGATCCCCTCATAGAGGGGTTTAGGAGAGGAGATGGGTCAGTCAGGGTGCGAGGTAGTACTGATGAAGAGCACAGCTTTCCCCCAGAACCTGGATGCTTCCTCCCCCAAACTACCATGATCCGAATTCTACCTTGCAGGGCTGGATAGGGCAGAGGTTGTACACTGGTACATATGAGGGCTGAGGCACAGGGAATCCAGGGTGGATGATACCTTCAGGACCAAGGGTGTGAGGGGCGATGCTGGGAGAGTGTAGGGTGAGTGGGTTGGAAAGGGGGAACTGATTACAGGGATCCACATGTGACCTGGGAGAGGGACGGCAGAGAAGGGGGGGAAGGGAGACTCCGGATAGAGCAAGATATGACAAAATAACGATGTATAAATTACAAAGGGCACATGAGGGAAGGGGGAGCGGGGAGGGAGGGGAAAAAAAAGAGGACCTGATGCAAAGGGCTTAAGAGGAGAGCAAATGCTTTGAGAATGATTGGGGCGGGGAATGTATGGATGTGCTTTATACAATTGATGTATGTATATGTATGGATTGTGATAAGAGTTGTATGAGTCCCTAATAAAATGTAAAAAAGGAAAAAAAAAGAAAGAAAAGAAAATGATTAGGGCAAAGAATGTACAGATGTGCTTTATACAATTGATGTATGTATATGTATGGACTGTGATAAGAGTTGTATGAGCCCCTAATAAAACATTAAAAAAAAAAGGCTTGAAATTGAGCAAGCATCCCTTTAGCAGGAAAGCAAATAAGCCCACATGGAAGAAGAGCATCATCCAATGTGATCATGAGGTGTCGATGGGATAAGGTATCAGGCATCAAAGACCCAGAACAAAAAAAATCATAATGTGAATTGGGGGGATGGGGTGGAGTGCTGAATGGAGACCCCAAACCAATCTGTAAGCAATTGGACATCCCCTTACGGAAGGGTTGTGGGGAGAAGACGGGCCAGTCAGGGTGCAGTACAACAGCTTTAATGCTTCCTCCCCCGCCCCCCACTATCATGACACTAATTCTACCTTACAAATCTGGCTAGACAAGAGCATGTATATGGGTACAGATAAGAGCAGGAAACACATGGAATGTAGGACAGATAACCTCCTCGGGTCCAATATTGACAGTAGCCATACCAGGAGGCTAACGGAGAGGTGCGGGGAGAAAACAGAAAATGATCACAATGATCTACCTATAACCTACCTCCCAGGAGGATGGACAACAGACAAGGGGGTAAAGGGAGACATCGGGGGGGGGGGAGCGGGGAGGGAGGGGAAAAAAAGAGGACCTGATGCAAAGGGCTGAAGTGGAGAGCAAATGCTTTGAGAATGATTGGGGCAAAGAATGTACGGATGTGCTTTATACAATTGAAGTATGTATATGTATGGATTGTGATAAGAGTTGTATGAGCCCCTAATAAAACGTTTAAAACAAAAAAAAAGGAGACATCGGACAGTGCAAGTCATTAAAAAATAATAATTTTTAAATTACCAAGGGTTCATGATGGAGAGAGGGAGGGAGGGGAAGGCAGGGGAAAATTGAGGAACTGATACCAAGGATTCAAGTAGAAAGAAAACATTTTGGAAATATTTTTGGCATCTTATGTAGAAGTGTGCTGGATGTAATTGAATGATGGATTGTTATAAGATTTGGAAATGAGCTGTCAGGGTGCAGTGTATCAATGATGAAACATACAACTTTCCTCTAGTACTTAAAGGCTTCCTCCCTGCCCACCCCCCACCCCACTATCATGATCCCAATTCTACCTTACAAATTCTGGCTAGAACAGAAGATGTACAGTGGTACAGACAGGAACTGGAAACACAGGGAATGCAGGACGGATGATCCCTTCAGGACCAGTGGTATGAGTGGTGATACCAGGAGAATGGAGAGGGTAGGGTGGAAAGGGGGAACCTATTACAAGGATCTACATATAATCCCCTCCCTAGGGGATGGACAACACGTCGAACAGAGCAAGATATGACAAAATAATAATAATTTGTAAATTATCAAGGGTTCATGATGGAGGGGCTGAGAAGGAGGGAAGAGAAAAATGAGGAGTTGATACCAAGGGCTCAAGTAGAAAGCAAATGTTTTGAGAATGATGATAGCAACAAAAGTACAAATGTGCTTGACACAATGGATGGATGTATGGATTGGTACAAGAGTTGTACGCGCATCAAATAAAATGATTTTAAATATGATTAATAATTTTTTTTAAAAAAGAAAAATCTCATGAGTAGCAGCAAAATGTGTCAGATAGTTCTGGAAGATGAGCACTGCAGGTAAGAAGGCACTGAGAATACCACTGAAGAACAGCTGCCATGGAATAAAGCTAGGGGACTGCCATTGGATGGGGTGGCATGACTCAAAATGAGGGATGGGAGTCTAAAAATATCCATTAAGGGTCAGAACATAGAATATATGAAGTATGAATCTAGGAAAACTGGAAATAATCAGAAAGGAAATAGAATGTTTTAAGATCAATAGCTGAGACGTTAGTAAACTGAAATGGCCTGGCATAGGCCACTTTGAATTGGACAATCATATGCTCAACTAAAGCAGCTTTGATGGTATAATGGTTAAATGTTGGGCTGCTAATTGTGAGGTTAGCAGTTTGAAACCCCTAGTCAACTCCTCGGGAGAAAGATGAGGTTTTCTATTCCTGTCAAGGGTTATTGTCTCAGAGTCCCACAGGGGCAGTTCTGTCCTGTCACTTAACATCACAATGAACTGGAATTGACTGGATGGCAGTGAACTTGGGGGTTCTTTTTTGTTTTATTTTATTTTATGTTCTCCTATGCTAGGAATGGCACATTAAAGATGGATAGCCCTGTATTCAATGTTGAAAAGAGCATTTCAGTATCTATCCCAAAGTACAATGCTGTCAATGACAGGACAACTCATATGCTTACAAGGAAGGCCAATTATTATTATTATTCATATTTATCTCACAACACTTATTCAATCTGTTTGCTGAGCAAACAATCCAAGAAACTGGACTATATGAAGAAGAATTCAGCAACACGATTTGAGGAAGGCTTATTAACAACCAGTAATATGCAGATGACACAATTTTGCTTCCCAAACTCGAGGAGGACTTCAAGCAATTGCAGCTGAAGATCAAGGATTTCAGCCTTCAGTGTGGATTACAACTCAATGTCAAGAACTCCAAAATCCTCACAACTGGGCCAATAGATAGCATCGTGGTAAATGGAGAAAAGACGGACATTATCTGAGGAATTCATCTCGTGTGGATCCACAGTCAATACTCATGGGAGCAGCCGTCGAGAAAGCAAACAAATGCACTGGACTGGGTAAGCCTGCTGTGTAAGACCTCTTTAAAGTGCTGCAGAGTCAGACTGTCCCTTGAGCACCAAGTGCTGACATTAAGGACTGGCTGAAACTGTGGTATCTTCGCCTCATAAGCCTGAGAAAATTAAACAATGAGTAAGGAAGACCAAGACGACTGCCAGGAAAATAAATCAATCTATTGGAAGATCTACAGCTGGAATACTCCTTAGAAGCCAAGATGGTGAGACTGCCTCACACCATCCTTGGCATATGCCATCAGGAGGAATCTGTCTCTGGAAAAAGACATCACCCGTGCTAAAGTAGTAGGTTGGCAGAACTGAGGTACCCTTGGCCAGGTGAGCTGACAGTTGATGCAGCAGTGGACTCAAACAAAGGAACGATGGTGTGGCTGGCACAGGATCGGGCAGTGCTTCCGGTCCATGGGGGACAGGGTCATGGTGAGACAGAGCCAACTCCTGGGAACCTAACAACATCGTTATGCCTACTCTGCAATGAGGAACAGAGAAACAGATTTACCCACCTGTCCAAGGCAGCACAGTTGTAACCAGAGGAATCAAGGTGGAAACACAATCAAGTCAGAGCATAACAGTCAAGTTCTGAACCATCACACTGTCTGATCGGTCCTGCCAAGGAAATGGCGGTGCTGGCTTAGGATGCAAACCTACATCTTCTGTTTACACAGCCGGCTCTTTCACTGTCGGCTCCTCTGCAGCCTCTACAGTGCATTCAGATGGCTGTGACTCTACCACGCTGGAGAGAAAATTATACACAAAGAAGAGGTATAGAAAATAATAACTTAATGCTATATTTCAAAGGAGGGAATGCCTAGGATTGACCAAGGTTGAGCAGGGTCAGCCAAGGTAACGGGAAACAGGCAGCCTTAGCCCCTGCAGGTAGGTGTACAGACTTCCACTGCCACTCTGTGGCAGAACAGTCTGACAATATTATCAGGAGATTCAAAAAGTATCGACCATTTAGAACCAACAACTTCTCTTTTAAAGAATTTAACTTAAGCAAATTTCTTAGCCATTTTTTGACCCTTTGAGCCTTTGAGCACTTGATAAAAGCGATGGTTCTTATCTCCATAACAACATGCTGTGATAGTTGAGTTTTGTGCCAACTTGGCTCGGCCAGGATTCTCGGTTTTTTGGCAGTTGAGGCCTAGTCATCTTTCATGATGTGGTGTAACACAATGTAATCAGCACAATGATGGGGTCTGTGGCGAGCTGCCAAGCAATTGTAAGATTAAGGTCACAGTCCTGATGTAAGTAAAAGGAAGTTTCCTGTAGGTGTGGCCTACTTCCTATATAAGTAGAAAGCAAGCTTGCTTCTTGCTAAACCTGGACCCTGCATCTGGTCCATAGATTTTGGGTTCTTTGGACTTGCGCCAACAGCTTGCCATATTGCCTGCCTTCCCTGGGAATCATCGGCAGCCTACCATCTGACTTGATGACTTTGGATTCATTTGGCTCTGCAATTTCCTTCAGATCTTGGGTTCAATGGTCCCCACCCATCACATGAGTCAGGAGAATTCCCCAGCCAAACATCTGACACACAGATTTGGTACCTGCCTGGACTTGGATTGACCACTTCTACAACTTTTTGAGTTATTTTATGGGAGTAAATTTCTTTCTAAGCATACCTAGGGAAGTTTTTCTGGGTATGCTTCTCCAGTGAACCTAGCCTAACAGACATGCACATGCACATCTGCATATAATTTCAGGGCATTCATGGACGTCACGCTAAAGCCTACCCATGAGTTCAGGTCTGAATCCCTAAAGGAAAAAAAAAATCAATGACATCTTCCATCTTGATCATACAGATACACCCATTGAATGTAATATCGCGCCAATATTTATGCTAATGTTAGAAATGTGAAAGAATACTTGGGAGTGTGGGAACATATTATTGATAAATTGTTAAGTGCTAAATCATATTACAATATGTATTATCGAATCTCTATAAAATTATATGGACAAAAAATGAGGAAACTAGGCACCAAAACAATAGCAGTGATTATTTCTCAGGGGTGAGATGATAGAGGACTGTCATTTTTCTTTATGATTTTTCATGTTTAAACTTCCTACTACAAATACACAGTCTTTGGATATTAAAATATAATCACTTAAAAATAACCTGGTGACATTGTGGGTTGTCAGATTAAAGCTTCATTTTCCCCCAACAACTACTAGTGTGGTGGATTAGAACTTGGGCTGTTAACCACAAGTGTAGCAGTTCAAATCTACCAGCTGCTCCCCGGGGAAATGATGAGGCTTTTTGCTCCCATAAAGATGCACAGCCTTGGAAACCCACAGGGGCAGTTCTGTTCTGTCCTATTGGGTCATTATGAGTTGGGCAGTGAGTTTGGTTTTGTGATGGGCATATGTAAGGTCTCCTGGTCCTTATAGTGCAGTACGGTCAGCATTAGGCTACTAACCAAAAAGACAAGTGGTTCAAATCCACCAGTCCCTCCACAAGTGAAATCTGAAGCAATCTGCTTCTGTGCAAATGTATAGCCTCCAAAACCCTAAGGAATAATTCTTCTCTGTCCTATAGGATCGCGACAAGTACAAAGAGACTCAATGGCAGTATGCTTTTTGTGTCAGTCTTCCCAAAGACAATGTAATCTGGATAAAACCACCCAACTGAAATCAATGCATATGAGCAACAACAGATACAGTAAATCCCACCCACTGGGGTGTCGAAGCTGGTAAAGACAAAACACTGTGGCTCAAACCCATGAAAGGAACGGCCAGAGTGGTTCTGCTAATTAAGCAGCATCTCCCCTAAGTGACCAATCCCAGCCCTCGGCCAGGACAGCACTCTCCCACAGGAGGCAGTCAGGAGAAGTGAGCTGAGAACAACCTCCCTGCTGTTGTCATGAGCAAGCCAAACGGTGGGGGGGGGAGGGGGGGGCGACCAGGGGGGCTGGACTCTGCCCCCCAGTGCAGCCTGAACAGCAGAGGACAGGATGCTACTGCTTGTTTCTGATTCTCTCCAAATCTTTGTACGACCAGTAAAGGGCTTGCTGGAAACAGTTGTAACCTTCAGAGAATTGCTTAAGTGTCCCATTTAGCAATTCCGCTCAAAATACACACAGAAAGCAAAACCAAACTCAGCCATCCAGCCGATTCTGACTCAAAGTGACCTATAGGATAGGGTAAAACTGCCCCTGTGGGGTTCCAAGACTGCCACTCTTTACGGGAGAAGAAAGCTTGGTCTTTCTCCAGGTATACATAAACAGAACAGAAAATGATACATCTTCCTCAGGAGTTATTTTAACTTATTGAAACAAACACAGACACATATGCATATGTCTACAAGGAACATGCTTTACAAGAAAAATGGTCTCTTTCGTCGTCATTTAAATCCAGATGTCCTTCCAAACTACTGAGATTTATTGAAGGAGCCAGGGTCTTGATGCCATCAGGAGTGTGCTTTTTGTCTTCTACAACAGATTTGATCAGATCTCATCCCCCTTGCCACTGAAAACCCTTATCTGAGCCCAAGAGCAAGTTTACCCTGCCATTTCAGTCCTTGGTGATCCAGACCTCATGTCATGGCCTCATGATGCCTCATCCTGACCAGACCCAGTGCCCTTGCTGCCTACCGGGGGACTTGCCAGTCATAGGAGAACGATCCTCTGCACACCTTCCTGACACGATCACTGAAGACAAATAAGTGTATAAGCAAATGTGATGATGAAAGTTGATTGTGTCCAGCTATAAAAAGATATAGCATCTGGGGTCTTAAAGGCTTGAAGATAAACAAGCGGCCATCTAGCTTAGAAGCATCAAAACCCACATGGAAGAAGCACACCAGCCTGTCCGACCACGAGGTGTAGAAGGGACCAGTTATTAGACATCAAAGAACTAAAAATCATATCAGTGGGTGCCCACCTTCCTGATATTATCACTGAAGACAAACATGTGCATGAGCAAATATGATGAAGAAAGCTGATGGTGCCCAACTATCAAAAGATATAGTGTCTGGGGTCTTAGAGGCTCGAAGATAAGCAAGTGGGCATCTAGTTCAGAAGCAACAAAGCCCACATGGAAGAAACACACCAGCCTGTGTGACCATGAGCTGTCGAAGGGATCAGGTACAAAGCATCAAGGAACAAAAAATCATATCATTGTAAATGTGGGTGAGTGCAGAGTGGAGACTCAAAGTCCATCGGTAGCCAACCAGACACCTCCTTACTGAAGGGTTGTGGGGAGGAAATGAGCCAGTCAGGGTACAGGGTAGCAACGATGAAACATATAACTTTCCTCTAGTTCTTAAATATTTCCTCTTTCCGCCCCCCACTATCATGATCCCAAGTCTACCTTACAAATCTGGCTAGACCAGAGGATGTACACTGGTACAGATAGCAACTGGAAGCACAGGGAAACCAGAACAGATTACTCCTTCAGGACCAGTGGTGAGAGTGGTGATGCCTGGAGGGTGGAGGGAATGTGGAGTAGAAAGGGGGAACTGATTACAAGAATCTACGTATAGCCTCCTCCTTGGAGGATGAACAGCAAAGAGTGTGGGGGGAGATGTTGGACAGTGTAACATATGACAAAATCACAACAATTTATGAATTATGAAGGGTTCATGAGGTGGGAGGAGTGGGGAGGGAGGGAGAAAACAAGCAGCTGATATTAAGGGCTCCAGTAGAAGGCAAATGTTTTGAGATTGATGATGGCAACAATGTACATATGTGCTTGACACAATGGAGGTCTGTATGGATAGTGATAAGAATTATACAAGCCCCAATAAAATGATTTTTTTTAAGAGCACGATCCTGTGTTCCCTACACTCTTCTCTCTGTGGAATTGCTATCACCAACCTCTTCTTCCACAACTTTTCACCATCCTGCCCATTCACAGATTCTCTGCAGGCACGCCATGGAACTGTGAGGAGAACAGCACAGACGGGCAAGTACCCGTGCAGGGCCAGAACTGGAAGGGTGAGGCAGGGCCTGGCAAGACCCACAGGGAGGTCCTGCGGGACCCACTAAAGTTCACCTTCTGAAAGGAGAGACAAGGATGTGCACGGCAGAATGTCATGTCTTTTTCAAAGTTTCCCAAAGACTGACCATGCACATCCAGGGTTGAGTACCACGAAGTCAGAGGGAGGATCTCAACGGGAAGTCAACAAGGCTGGAGCAGCCCTGGGAGTCTGAGCTCCCAGGGAGGCTAAAAGAGTCTGGGTCTTCTCCGTCTGCACAAAAGGGGCAGAACGTTCGGTGCTGGGAAACAAGAGAGTGGTGGAGACTCTATGCCCCCTACCCTCTAGCCAAGGAAGGCTGCAGAAGGATGGACACATTTGACCTGTGCTGCTGGCCAGGAATACTGAAAATACCACGAACTGCCAGAAGAATAACACATCGGTCTTAGAAGTACAGCCAGAATGGTCCCTGGAAGCAGAAATGGTGCAACTGTGGACATGTCATCAGGACAAACCAGTCCCTAGAAGAGGACTTGGTAAAGTAGAAGGTCAGCAAAAGAGAAGGCTCCGGCTGTAGCAACGGATTCAAACGCAACCACGGGCAGGATGGTGCAGGACCGGGCAGTGCTTCATTCTGTTGTGCACGGGGTCGCTGTGAATTGGAAGTGACTCAACAACAACACCGACGTCCTTGGATGCTGGGTGGAGGAAGTGAGGACTAGGAGGCGCTAATGGTGGTGAACCTGGTCGAAATAGAACATGACTCACAGGAGATTCCTAACGTGGCCCCCGGGACTATATGAAGCAAATAACCCTTTCCAAGACCTTCTGCAGCCAATCTCCAGGGGAGCCTGTAAGTGCGGGAGTCAGGTTCATCCTTCTCTGACATCCCCACGTCTTGGACTCAGGAGAACTGAGTTTCAAAATGAGCATCAACACTTTGTAGCTCTGGGAATTCCGGCAATTCTTTCAATCTCTCGGCGCTTGCTTCCTGGTCTGTAAAATAGAGTCCTGGTGGTACAATGCCTAAGTGTGCAGCTGCTGAGCAAATCCATCCGTCACTCCACAGATGGAAAGACCTGGAGATGTGCTTTCACAGACATTATAACCTAGGACGCCCTACAGAACGATTCTACTTGGCCTCCCAAGGTCATCATGAGTGTGAATCAAATATATGGTAGATAGCATGTAAACTCAAACTCACTGACATGGAGCCAATACTGACTTATAGAGACTCGAGAGGGCAAGCTAGAACTGTCCTTGTATGTTTCCAAGTCTGTGATGCTTTAGGAGAGTAGAAAGCCCTTTCTTTCTCTGTGGAGTAGGTGTGAGTAGCAGCCCAGCAGGTGACCACTACACCACTAGGACTGTTGTACAGCAAATCGTACCAACAAAACGAGGAGAACAAGGCCCAACCACTTCACTGGGTCCTAGGAAGGACCTGATGTGGCATTACATGTCAGATGTCTACATCCATTCTTCTGGTGGGGTAGTGGGTAATCCAATGAGCTGCTAATAAAAAGGTCAGCATTTCAAACCTACCAGGTGCTCCATGGAAGAACATGAGACTGTCTGCTCCCGTAAAGATGTAAAGGCTCACAAACTCAAAGGGGCAGTTCTACTCTGTCCTAATGGGTCACTACGAGTTGATTTGGTTTGATAGCAGTGGGTTATTAAGCATGGGAAGCAAAGGTATGTGGCATAAGGACAACTGACAAAGGTGCTCCTTGAAGAAGCAGCTTTACAGTATTTGAAAGTTTCGTTTGGCATAAGGACTGAACCACAAACTATTCCAAAGAAGACCTCTCCTTGGGTAAGGCTAAAGGACATGGCCAATCTTTTCCTCCTTCATGGGAGCATATACCAATCTCAACACCAGCATCTTCTGGTAAGACTGGGTTTGTGGTTGTTGCTGTTGTCGATATACATGTAACTGAGTGCATGCCAATTTAATGTTTTCCCTGTATACTAATATCATGACACCAATTAGAGTAAGCGTGTTGTATAACCAATACCCATTGCCACATTTTCTATCACCATAGACTTACCCTGAGCACCCTCACCCATGAGAGCCTCTAATAAACTTCGCTCTCCATTTATTTGCCTATTTTAGATCTTTCCTATGAATGACAGCCTTTTTTCTCTCTTTTTACAGATCATTTTATTGGGAGCTCGTACAGCTATTATAACAATCCATATATCAATGTATCAAGCACATTTGTACATATGCTGCCATCATTATTTTCTTTATCATTTTATTAGGGCTCATACAACTCTAATCACAATCCATACATATATCAATTGTGTAACGCACATTTGTACATTTGCTGTCCTCATCATTCTCAAAACATTTGCCCTCCAATTAAGCCCCTGGCATCAGCTCCTCATTTTCCCCCTCCCTCATTAACCCTTGATAATTTATAGATTATTATTATTTTGTCATGTCTTACACTGTCTGACATCTCCCTTCACCCACTTTTCTGTTGTCCATCCCCCAGGGAGGACGTTATATGTAGATCTTTGTAACTGGTCCTGCTTTCCACCCCACCACTCCACCCTCCTAGTATCACCACTCTCACCACTGGAAATGAGTCTTTTGTGATTGGTTTTCTTAATGTACAATTATTCTTTTAAATAAAGTTCTTTGTTATACATATATTGGTGTCTATGAATTTGTTTCTCAAGTCAACCCAGACTAACACATTATGGTACCTTGGGCGTGGGGTACTAGAGAAACAAACCATAAAGATGGAGAGTAGATGTTTGTTTGACCTCTGCCTTGTGGTTGTATTTCTTCTTTGGCTAGCCGGAGGTCATATACGACCCTGCAATTTACTGGACTGCTTTCTGAGAAGAATATAGGAAGTTAAAGTTTTGATTTTTTTGGGGGGTTGTTGTGTTTAGTTATTCTCACTTGAAATGGTGAAAATGAATGTGATTAATGTATATTTTGAGCTCAGGGGGTGAAATTCCTGCTTGGATTATTGAGACACTGCTAAGTGAAAATGGCTGACAGAAGATCAAAATGTCTGAGAAAAAGCCAGCTCTGGCTCAATTTGGTAGAGGCCTAATCCCATATTTTGTATCAATAGACTCGTTTAGATAAGGATTAAAATAAGCTACATAAAGATTGAACTTGACTGTTTTAAGGATTGAGTTTAGGATCTGATTCTCCTTTTTTACATTAATTTCTTCTGCTTATGATTGTTGATATAATGATTGATAGAAATGATTATTGGGAAGTATGAAAACAGAGAGCTTGTAAACCCACTTGCCAGAAGCCATTAAAATTTGATCTTTAAATGGGTTTAAGACACACCTTCAAAGAAGGCTCTGAATACATAAGCCTCACCCAGTGCTTTGGAGTGCTCAGGATATTTACATTCCAAGAAAACTGCCTAGGGGATTGTTGACAGATTGAAGAAGAAAGGAACTCTTCGGATTTTTGAATTTGGAACTAGTGGGTTTTTGTCAGAAGCTGGAAAAAAATCTGGAACTATGAAGAAAACTCCTCTCTAGGACTGAATGTTAAAGGGAGCCTGTGGAAGCCTGAAATGCTTGCAAGGTGACCACCAGGATCCACTTGTTGAGTGGAAGTGAGAGAAATGCAGAAATAAAGAGACAGGTTGAGTCTGGCCATTGACACCTATGAATCTGGTTTATAGGAACTAGAGGAGAAGATGAAAGTGGGTTGACTAGTCTGAAGTTCATAACCTAGGCCAGGGTGGCTAGGTTTGTTGACAATTTGTGTTGGGGCTAAGGTCTAAAGGTCAGGCAACCAATGGTCACCCTGGTGAGGCTAAGTGAGGCAGCCCACATTGAGTTGACCAGATGAAGAGAAGATTTTTGAGCCTGTGAACTGGTGCATATTTTTGCTGACCTTATGGATGGCCTGTCCTGATTTGACTTTGCTTATGGATGCAGACTTCACAAGGTTCCAACTGGAATGAAGATTTTTCACATCAAAGAATATGATTGTCTCCTCAGATCACTGGGTTGATATAAGTGGGCAGTATAGAAATTGGATATTTAAAACTAGGCAGATAAAGTCATTAAGTGCCTGGCTTAGGTGGGGGGATATACTCACAGGATTATATATTTAAGGTGTAGGTGTTACTTAACCCTATAAATCCAAGTGTGACGTTTTCATAACATTTAATTAAAGTGTTTCTGGTACGGAAATTATAAATGTGACAATTTGGTTACATTTTTAATTGCAAATTTTATATATTTTAATATATTTTGCTTTTCATATATATTAATAACTGTGAAAGTAAAGAATAAAAACAAACAAAAAATTTTCTCCTGAAATTAAAAATTCAGGCATTATAGGGTTAACTGAAATTGTTAGGCATAGGATGCTTTTGTTTTGTTCACTTATAGAATGCTGTTTAAATGAGGATGGCACATAGTGAATTGCATGCATTTTAGTTTTTTCCTGTTAGGTACAGATATGATTTCATTATTTTTTTTGTCTGCAGATTATATATGGCTAAAGAATTGTGTGAAAGTACCAAATTGACAAGGGGTGGTCTGTGGTAGTTATGCAATCTGTTGTCAATTTGAGAGGATTAAGAGTGAAGGGGTGGAGTTTAGTCTGTCAATCAGGTCACAGCTTGATGACCTCATTTGGAGACGCCATGGAGCTAAATAGCTCGCTGGAGGCAGGACACAGGCTCACTCCCTGAGAAACATTGCAGCTGACAAGACACATGGAGCTACACAAGTACCCCGAGCTGGAGGGAGCACGTGGGGACCGCTGCCAGTGCTGAGATGCTTCTATTGCCACTGCATCTACAAGACTTCCTACCCACTGGTCTGTGATCTTCCTGCACTCCACATCATTGCATGTGTTTTGTGAGTCTGAAGAGGAATGCATAGACTGGTATTGGGCCTATGAGCTAATATCAGACTTATGGACTAGATCTGGACTGGGCTGGGATGATTTCTTAGTGTATGATTACTCTTTAGATAAAGCTCTTTCATATACACAAATGAGTAACTATGGATTTGTTTCTCTAGTCAACCCAGACTAATACATTCTGTTACACATAATGTTCTCCAAGGTTCACCCAGGTTATAGCATGTGTCAGGATTTAAAGATGAGAAATGGTACATTTTAGGGAGCCTGGTGGTATAGTGGGTTCTGGGTTGAGATGCCAACTGCAAAATTCAAAGCTACACCAAGGGAGAGAGAGACGTGTGTTTCTTTTCATGTAAAGATTTACCACCTTCTAAACCCACATAGGCAGTTCTAATCAGTCATAGAAGGTTGCTATGAGTCAGAATTGACTCAATAGCAGTGAGTTTTGTTGTTTTTATTTCTAATGATCCATTTATACATACTTACTGCATTTTGCTTATCCATTTCTCTGTTGATGGATATTGAAGCTGTTTCCCCCTTTGGGCTATTGCTGCAATGAGCTCCATGCGCATGTGCCTGTTTATGTTGCTGCTTTCAGGCCTCTTGGGCATAAATAGGGACTTCCAAAAGTTTGTGAGGCTATCTCATGACCTGCTAATTCGACAAAAACGTTCTGAAGCCCCCTTGTGTACGTCCCTAGGAGTGGGTCCTATGGTGGTTGCTCTATTTAACTTCATAGTGAATCATCAAACAGGGCTTTTGTCCACAGCTAATGGGAGAGATGATAGGTGATGTATTATCAGACATGGCCTGTCATTTGAAGATGGAAATGGCTCCTGAGGGGCATGTACAACTGTCAGCTGAAGAGCGCATGCCCATCACTGAGAAAGCCCTGCCCCGGGCTGAGTTGCGATCACAGTTGAATCCAAGAGTTGAGTTCTGTACAAATCAACCGCAGAGCTCTAAAGAGAGAGTGGGCCCACGCTGGTGATGTGGGCTGGCACTCACACGGTTGGAGGCCCAATTGGAAGGATGCACTAGTTAATACAGGGCCCACAGGGCTGGGAATGACATTTTAAGCACCATTCCAGACTTTGATGGCCAAGATCGCCAAGCCCTGGTCAGGGAGAAGGCGGATGGCCCGTGTTAAACACTGCCGCGCCCTCTGAGATCATCCCTCATCCTAAGGAAACTCAGGAGACCCTTTCCGCTGGAAGCCCGTACAAGGACTCATTTCCCCTGAAGTTGAAGGCTCCAAGGCCCGCCTGTAGAAATGACTGTGGCTTTTGGAACCAACAAAAAAGTAACAAGAATCAATGTCGTAAACTACCGCCTATAATACTTGGCAGCCCAACTAACAATGATGAAAGGAGAGATGACAGAATGGAAGAAGGCCCTGATGTTAAAAGGTTGAACATGATAGACTGATATGAGCCCTTGGGTTCCAGCTCCTTGCAGGAAGGGAACAAATAACTCCATCTCTATGCTAAGCTGTGCTCTTTACAAGAATAATTTCATCTAATCTCTGCAACCACTTCAAGAGGAATTTTTGTTATTGCAATAATAATATGAAAAAAAGAGGGAGAGAAAGAAACGCAAAGGGGATGAATAACTTGCCCAAGAAAAATAAGTTTCAAATCCAGTGAACAAACATGAACCAAGCCAGTGTTTTTCATGGTATCTTAGGCCCAGACACCACGACCCTGTTCTTCCTGCTAATCGCGCCGTCTGGTGAGAACATGAGGGCACGGTGGGAGGCCTTTCCATAGCAGTGTAAATGGAAGACTGGAGTCACCGTGTGTTGCACAGTTAACACACTTGGAAGTTAGCCAAATGGTCAGTGTTTCCAGTCCCGCCAACATCTGGCTCACTTGAGTTCAAATTACTTTGAGTTTCAATACCAACCCCCTACATACACAGAAGAAATGCCTGACAATTATTGCCCCCCCCCCAAATCAGTCACGGACAGCCCCATGAAGCACAATTCTACTCTGCTATCGGGACACACACAGTTGACCACAAGTCATCACCGACCAGGTGGCAACTGGCAGTGCTGTGAATTTAAGCTACTGCTTCTGTCTGAGTGCTTAAGAGTCCAGGGAAAAGGCAAGGCAAGTGCCTTTATAAATGGATCTGGGTCTTAATGAGCAGTTAGAGGGTGCACTTGCAATAACAGGATGTCCAGGACCCGCCAGTCTTGTCACCAGTCCTCACTTGCACGGTTCTTTGGGAACCAGGGAAAGAGGAGAACCAAAGATCTCTGGTTTTCTGCCTCAACACCGGCCACTGGGCCTTGCCCTCCATCATGGAAAGCCCTTCATACCACAGGGTGGAAGGTGTTCTCTGCCTAGAAGATATCGTTATTGAATAAAAGGGGAGGGAAAGCAGAAAAAGGGCATCCGAGCCTAAACAAACAACATCAGCATGAAATCTTTAATGAATGGCTCTTCCAAAGCGATCTACTAAAAGCCAAAAGGTTTAGGAAAAGATGCCTTAAACCCAGTTTATACTGCAAATCAGCTATGAAGAAAAGTCAACACCAAGCTAATCCCCATTTAATAATTCAGTTTCAAGATGTTAAAACATATTTCTCTCTCAGAGCTTCTGCATGCATGCCTGATAATAGGGCAACCTAGAAGCACACTCAAAGGAAAAGCACTCTTTCAGGACGACATAGACATAGATACCAATAGGAATTTCTAAGAAGTAGCAATGCGCGCTTTCAGATTTCAAATCCCTTCTTTTCTCTTCGCCTTAAGCCTTTACTCCAGGCAGGGCGATTACAAGCCCTGTATTGGGACCTCACCTTGACCCAAACTGATTTTGGCATCTCTGGTGAGAGCCTTTTGGTATAGTGGTTATGATTTGGACTGCTAACCACAATCAGCAGTTCAAAACCAGTCACTCTACAGGGGTGGGGGTAAGACTCTAAAGAATTACGGTCTCAGACACCCACAGGGGCAATTCTACCCTGAACTACAGTCAGAATCGATTCAATGGCAGAGAGTTCTGGTTTGGATTTGGTTGAGACTAGGGACTGGCTGCCCAAGAACTTGCCATGGGAAAAGGCCATGAGAAGCAAGATATCTTCTACGAGAGCCCTTCCTTCAGGAAGAGCTGGTCACATGGTCGTACCAGGCCAGCGGCCTGACCCGGCCACTCCTCAGAGCCTGTACAATTCTCCACTCATCCTCTGAGCTCTCACCAAACGTCTGGGCTTTGAGATAGCCAGAGCCCCGCCATCACCAAAAATTTCCCCCAGCCTTAGGTTGGATGTACGAGGTATCTATTCAACTCTCCCCGTGATTTTCTGCTGGGGCAGTGGGTTCTGTTAGGCTGGCTGCTAGGCCAGCAGATCAACTCCCTAGCCATGCCCGGAGGATCAAGATGAGGCTCTCTCCTCTCATTTGCAAACACGTGCAGCCTGGGAAACCCTGGGGGCGAGTGGGGGGGGGGGGCGAGGCGGCATTCTGCCCAGTCCTTTGGGATCACTGTGAGTCATAATCCACTCAAGGCAGTTGATTTGGGTTTTTATTTTTGATCTTCTGAAAAGGGCTTTCTCATCTCTAAATATTCACCAGGACTAGGGCAGTTGCCAAGGCCTTCCTCAACAGAGCTCCTTAGCCACACAAGAAAGTGCCGAAAGGCCTGTTTCCCTTCAGCACTCTGCCTTGACCCCAGTTAAGCCCTCTTCTCCTTTCTCAAAGCCTCTGTCATTTCTAAGTGCAGAGAGAAATGCCAGCGTGACAGCGTTCTTGCCAGCCTTTCTCAGAGGAGTAGCATCGTGTGCATCCACCAAGCAGGAAGACCCAACATCCAAATCCAGGACTGACCAGGAAAAAACTGCTCCTGCCCACTTCCCTGCTCCCCACTGTCCTCCCTGGATGCCTTGGCAGCAGAAGAGAAATTAAAAGCAAATTTGCATCACCTTTGCTGGGCTCCAGGGCTCACGTTTAATTTGCATTTTATTTGCACAGCACTTGCATATAATATTACAGGAATGTCCTGAACTCTCCTTTCCCCTCCCCACCCCTGCCTGCTTCTCTTAATCCCTGGCTCCCAGGATGCCTGAGGACCCAGAGAAATTCCAGAGGGATTGGGTAGTCTGGAGAGCTCAGTTGGATGGCTGCTGGGCCAAGGCACACCTATAGAAAACAGTGCTGATGACATTTGGCTTTACATTACCAAAGGGTACATCAGGCAAGGACACTTCCAAGGCAAAAAGAAACCCTTCACTGGTGCTGCCACACACCCCAGGTGTCCCCCATGGCACCTGCCATATCAATTATGCCCCAGCTACGCCTCAGGCCTTAGGCCAGAGTTGGATGGCAGTACATTCTGATCTACAGTGAACCTGAGCCCAGATATCCTCTGCCCCTAAAGATGAAAAGAAGGAATCAGCTGCCATCAAGTTCATTCCAAGCCAGGGTGACCCCATGCCTGTCATAGTAAAGCTGTGCTCCTGAGGCTTTAAGTGGATGGTATTTTAGAAGTAGAGCCTCGGCCTTTCTTTGAGAACCTCTGGGTAAACTAGAACCAACGACCTATGATATTTGACATCTCATACCAGCTGCACATGAGTCATTAACTGTTTGCAGGGAACCCAACCCAACCAACACACTGCCTCGGAGTCAATTCTGACTCCAAGTGACCCTGTATGGGCTTTCCAAGACTGTAAACCTTTCTGGGAGCAGACAGCCTCGTCTTTCTCCCATGGCGCTGTTGGTAAGTTCGAACTATCAGCCTTGCAGTAAGCAGCCCACCACCTAGCCCACAGTGCCACCAGAGAAAGTACAGTAAAATCCTCCTCACTGCCTTCTGTACAAATAGGCAAGATGCTGACCCGATATCATCAACCCTAAGAATTGGCTTCACACAATTCCACACCCAGTGGGAAACCACAAAGTGGCTACTCAGTGCCATCTGCGAAACTCCCTGCGGGTTCCTTTTAATATCCTCTCCCCTTTAACAGGGGATGTTTCTATGGCTCCATTTCTACTGTGTGTTGCACCCACCTGCTGCCCATCCCACCTGGGCCCTGTAGACCTCAACCCTGCAAATTCAGAGCGCCCCATCTCAGCATTCATTCCACCTCAAAATTGCCTTGAGTTTAAGATAAAAAACAAACCCTGAGACATGCACACTCTTCTACCAATGCAATGTGATAATACGTTTTGATTTCTGACAGAATGGGAGCTTGGTTACACACACATATACCACGCACACACATGCATGGATATACGCACACACACACCATGTAAACACACACAGACATGGATACACATCGACAAGGTGCTGCATGCTTCAAGCTAGCCATTCAACTGCTTATTCGATGCTCATTCTCCCAGTTTACACGAACAGGCAGCTTTGAGCCTGAAGGAACTTGGTGGTAAATGTTTTTTTCAGATGAGAACCCTTCGCTAACTATGTACCACCAGTGTCGAAAATGACAGCCTGGTTCCAAGATGCGCTTTTCAAAGAAAACAAGCTCAGGGACAAAAGCCGTGGGATAGTGAACCCAGAAAGAAGCAGGGGGGAAGCACAGATTAAATTGGTTACTTTCTCTCCCTCTCTCTCTCTTTTTCCCTTTTACTCTGTTTTTAACTGTTGCCAAGGTATTTATCCCTGGAAAGCCACTTGCTTTCTCAAGGTGAAGTCTTGTCTTGTGAGATGGCTTAGTTCACTTGGTTCTACTTAAGTTTATGGCTCTCAGTGAAGGGGGGCGGGGGGGATGTTTCAAATCACAGGATGTCAGAGCACAAAGGGGTCTTCCAAAACTAATTCTCCCCCACATTTAATAGAGGGGGAAATAGCAAGAACCACATTTCCCCCACACACAATTCAGTGTTCCCAAGGCCACACAGATGGATGTTCCAGCGGCAAGACAACACCAGACCCAACCCCAATTCCTGTGTCTGCTTACCCTCACACGGGCCGGCTAAGGGAAAGAAGAGCCCCCAGTCTGAGATGTCGTCATCGCTGGTGATGCTGCCGCAGCTGCGGCACAAACCTTTCCCCCTAATCACTAGGCTGCCCTTTACCATAATGTCCTCTGTCCTAGTCCTCAGTTCCCCTTTCTGCCCCATAAGAATATCTATGCTCTGTTGCATTTTACCTGGGCTTCAGGAAGATTGCATGAGACAGCGGCAAATATTTTGGTAGAGCCATTTTTACAAAATCACAATCCGCTGAGTGGCCCAGCCGTACTCTATGAGGCTGGCAGTTCAAATGCCCCCAGTATGTGTGGGGAGACAGAGTGGTGATCTGTTCCGGGAACTATTAAATCCTAGGAGACTCCAGGGTCAGGGTGGTTTCCCTCCCTCCCAAAGGGCTGCTATGGGTTGGAATCAACTCTGTAGCACCTTACAACAGAAATAATATGAATTCTCCTACTGAGAGAAAGTGCCAGGGCAGAGTTCCTCTCTCCAGGTGTCCGGGGTAAACCAGTAACTGATGCAGGACAGAACTCGGGTAACTCAGTGGGGTTCCCTCCCTGCCGCCGCGCCCCCCCCCCCCCACAGTCCCACTCCCCGGGCTTCTAGGAATCTCAGAACCACATGTCATGTCCCAGGTTTGGTTGCAACGACTCCTCGTAGTCCGTGTGTCCTGGGACATCTCTTCCACTACATCACTCCCTTTAGCACTTGCTCTCATCCTGTGTTTCTTTTTTCAGTCATTTTATAATATCATTGCATCTATTGAAAATTGCCTCAAATCTTCTTTGGAAGGGTACTGTATAAATAATAATAACAATAACATAACTTTCAAGCCTTTTCAAGCTTTGAGGAGAAAGAGAATATATAATTTTCATGCATCTTGGACCAAACCAGGAATGTCGAGCCAGTGAGAGCGCGCACTCCTTTAGTGCCAAGATTCTGACACCAAGCAGACGGAGAAGTCCAAGGTCCCTCCCAAATGTGAAGGTAAATCCGGGCCAGGCTCCCTGAGCCTCCGCCTTTCTGTAGCTCAAAGGTGTCCCTGCTGCATCTATCCACCCACGTGATCAGCTCTTTTACAGCTCCCAAGTAGCATCTGCCTCACCCGCCCTGGCTGGGGGCTGGTGGCTGGGAGTGCGTTGTGGTCGGCTGCCCTCATACCCACTCTGGGGCTCTGGGATGTTCACGGATCCTCGTCAAAATGTGCAAGAGCCCAAGACAGCTGAGGAGGGGGAGGTGCATTCCTCAGCTGGAAGAGTGGCCAAGTACACACAAACGGCTGGACCTCCTGGGATCACGCTGGTCACGGACTTGGCCTCGGCAGCCCGATGACTCGCTCCTCCAGACATCGCCCGCGCCTAGTCAGTTATTCTTCACTCAGGCCCCGGCCCTCTGGGTACCCAAGACGAGGCAAAGCACGATGAGGAATAGGCAGGCGCTGGACAGGCATGTAAGGGGCAAGGTAGGGCTGACATGAAAGCCACTTACCCGGGTCTCTGCCCGATCCTAACACCCTTCCTGCCCTGGCAAATATCTTTCTATGTAAACAGCCTTGGTCCCAACTACAGAGCCCAGGCGGGTTTCGAGGGCCAGCAAGAGAGCACCATGCCTTGCTGGTTCCCGGGTTCAACGCCCCAGGCTGGCCACTGCTGCCATCAGCTGCAGAGGCGACCACACCCTCCATTCCAGGAGGGTAACGTCTAGGCCTGGGGGGAGAGGGCAGAGCACTGGTGGACACTGCTACCCACTGTTTTAAAGGTCACTTCTGGAGGCAGGCAGATACAGACTGAAACCCAGGGTGCCCTCTCTGTTGATTAGACCATTTTGCTCAAATGAACAACTTCTCCTGGCCTTGGCGTCCTCTTCTGTAAAATGAGAACAAGTATGGAACCCACCTCCAGGGATGCGGAGAACCAAATAAGGTAGCGCGTGGCCTGGCGCATGGCGAGCACTGCATAGATTGAGCTTCTCCCTCCCAATAAAGTCTTACCCCCAAATGTATAGTCTGTCTCAGAAAGGTCAAGGGACCCAATCGCTCCAAGAGTTAGCTCAGCCTTCTCTCAATTCTTTGCAAAAATAATTCACTTCCTACTTCGGGTCTTTCTCACCAAGATACGCCTCCTCTTCCATGATCCCTGTCAGCCTCTAAGCTTCATCCGCAGTGAGGTGCAGGACTGATGTGGACATCCAATGGGAGACGGAAATTATTTGCAATTGGGTTTGTTCCTTATTTTATGTCCCTCAAAACTGGTAAATAACAATTAACTGTACACAGTCAAGGATATGATATAAACACAATACAGAGTTCACTACGCTGTCACTCCCATATCGCACTCCGTTCAATGTATCCCCGGAGCCCGGCACATAGTAGGTGTTCAGAAAGGAAGGGCAGGAAACAAAAAGGGTGAAGTGTGTAGTTTGACTGGCCTATGGTTAGGGGTGACTGAGCAGAAGAGTGCGCTGGCTGACTGATGAGATCAGATGGATCTCTTGAGTACACACTGCCAACCAGAAGTCACCAGGTCCTGAAGGAATGGGCCCCTCCACTGGAATTCGTGACTGAGCAAGGAAAAGGAAGGAGGAAGAAGAAGGGGGGAAAAGGAGCGAAACTTCTGACATACAATACTATCTGAGTTGGAATGTTCTACAACGCTAGCACATATGGGGGAAAGACACAAACCGAAAACTCTTAAAGCTTGATTAAGTTTGAAACAACCTCTAGACCAAACACCACACACATCCTAAAATAAATTCTCCACTCAGGCCCAAAGCAAGAACGGGGAGCTGGATAAGCGTCAGAAAGCAGAGAAGTCTCGCAGTCACTGTCCTTGCAGACACAGCTCCCGCACACAGCTGGCCAACTGCACCTCCCACAGCTGAGAGGACAAACTAGCCGGCCCCGTATTGCTTGGAGAAACCTAATCTGACCTCAGGGCCAGCAGCATCCACCTCAAATCCGGCTCATTTCCATCTGGATGCTCAGTCTCATTGAGAGTCGCTCCGTTTGGAGAACAATGGGGCTTTCTACTCCCGTGAAGAGTTGCCGTCTTGGCAACCCACAGGCACAGTTCCACACTGTCGTATAGGGTCACTCTGAGTCAGAACCGACTTGGTGGCGGTGAGTTGGGTTTGAGTGGTTTGAACCCAGTCACAGATGAGACAGTCTGTTTCCATCAAGATTTAGGGCAATTCTACTCTACTATGGAGAGGGTGGTGAAGACTATGAGGGGCGAGTGTGGACACTGCAGGGTTGGGGCCGGAGGGAGAAAGCCTGATTAGTGGATTAATGAACGGAGAACCAGGGTGCAGAGGGATCCAGCACTCTCTTGCCCAGCTTGTGCATCTCAAGGCCCCAACTCCACCTGGACCCATAACCTCCACACCCCAGCTCCACCCACATCACCCACAGACACCCTTTTGGCCTCAACTTGCTTCAGTCTTCCAAGCTCAAGCCGACGGCATTTGTAGCTGTGCGGCTTTGGGCAGGAGTCCTGATTGCGCCGAGCTGAAGCACTCAGCTGGGACCTGCGAGGCAAAGGGCCCAATCCCACCAGTCACCCCGAAGGAGAAAGCAGCTCCCACTTGGCCCTGCGACCCGCTTGACTACTGAAATGTGAATAAACATGTTCCTGTGCTTCGGCTTATGTCATCCTCCCTGAGAGGACATCTCAGGTGACTGCTGACCAAAAGTGTGCACGGAAGAGACTTGAACCCAAACTGAGGCCTGCAGCCAAGTCCCGGTGAGCCCCAGTCTGAAAGAGTTACTGCTGCTGGACCAGGAACCCAAGGGGGGGACAGAGGTTGCTTTTGAGGTGTTTGATGATGCAGTATTCCTGTGACAGAAACTAGCCAGTACATTCTTAAATGCTAAACTTGATAGTTCGCTTGCACCTTCTCCATGTTACACGGGGATGGTTGCTTCCCAAACATAACCAGTACAGGTGTGCTGAGTCCCACCCTCAAACTGTGTGGCCCCCATGTCATCACATGCCCAGCGTGCTGTGCCTGGCAGGTCCCAAGGGGCAGGTGGCTGGTGAGGTGGTGGGTGGCCTGTGCCTGGCTTCCCACCATCAACAGACTTTCCACTCCAGTCCCTATGAGAAGCCATGTGTTCTGTGTCTCTCTCCTCCCCTCCCACTTGCCGACGAGTGCATGGAATGAGGTGATCAGCAGGAGAGGGGGGCTCAGGCCTGAGCTGCTGGCAGCAGCTCTCCCTGTGACCTCTCGGGCAAAAGGCAGATGCTGCGTGTGTGCCTGTGGGCAGTGTAAGTGCCTGCGTGCAAGGCGGCAAGCAGTATAGACAATGCGGGCCAAATGTCCCTTCCCGGTCCAGCATGACAGTCAGACAAATGGCAGAAAATGCATTCTGCTGGCCGACATGGAAAACAACGCCAGGGCACAGCTCTGGAAATGGAAAAAGGGAGAAGAAAGAGAGTCAGGAGCAAGAGACAAGGATCGTGCGAGAGGGCCCCTAACTGAGTGTGTCCCTCGATGCCTATTACACCCTTGGACCTCAGAATTGCATCTATTCTAATCTTCCCGAATCTGAATCCCATTCCAAGAGGTTTACGTATCGTGAATATCTGCTCTCTAGGAAACATGGCTGCCATTCCACAAGAATACTGACAGCCAACAGGACAGATAAGAAAAACAAACTGATGTGAGCAAGCTGAACAACTTAAGACAGCTGGGTCACTGGCAGAACAAGACATCAGGGCCAGTCTTGCTCAGAGTCATGCCCCAGGATCACGTCAGACCCAGACGGAATTCTGGGTAGTGTGCAGGGTGAGCATACTTAATAAAGATGCTGCTGACTTGACTATGACCTTCAGTCCTTGATGATATCTTTCCTACAGGCTCCATCTAAGTTCGCAACAGAAATGCCATCCAAACTAAGTCTGCTGGTTCTGTCACTCTGTACACACCTCCAAGGGACTTTAACCCATTGTGTTAGACCGGGTTGCCTAGAGAATCAAATCCAAGGACATTCATATGCCTCTAAGAGAGAGCTTTATATCAAAAAGCAATTCTATATTGAGAAAGCATCCCAGCCCAATCCACATCAAGTCCTTCCGTCCAATATTAGCCCATATGTCCTAGACTAGTCTATAAGTTCCTCTTCAGATTCATGCAGCACATGTTATGATGCCAGATGCAGGAAGAGCACAGGCCGGTGGGTGGAAAGTCTTGTGGATCCAGTGGTGGTGGAAGCATCTCAGCACTGGCGTGGGTCTCCACGTGGCTCCTCAACAGGAAGATGAAGCAGAGAGAGAGAGGCTCTCCCCGTGCTCAGAAATTATCCCTGTGGCGTGTCATGAGAAAGACCAGGGCAGTGTGGCCCCCACGAGGAAGAAAGAGAGGACGTTCCCAGAACCCCAGGAGAAGGCCACAGCCACGCGGATGCATCACCAGGCTGAGACCTGATTGGCAGGCACTCTACCCCTTCACTCTGACACAGATTCTGTGACTACCACACCCATAGAAGTTGATGATGTCGCTATTAGCTGCCATGAATTGGTCTCAGCCTCACGGGGATAGGACAAGACGCTGCCTCGTCCTGGGCCATCTCACAGTCCAGTGGTAGACTAGACTGCTGTCCCTAGGGCTTACGTTGGCTGGCTTTCATAAATGGATCACCACGCCTTTCTTCCTGGTTTATCTTCTTCCGGAAGGCTTTTCTGCCTCATAGGTGCACACAAGCTCCACCGACAAATGAGAGTTGTGCATGAGGTGCACTGACTGGGAACAGAGCCCAGGTCTCCCGCATGGAGGACAAGCCTCCTACCACCGAATCCTCCAGTGAAGTACTAGAGTTATTAGCATACATTTCCTCCAAACCTCTGTATTTGAACTGACATCTGGGCCCCGGGCTTCAATGAAACAGTCTCTTGGACAACAACAGGTTTTCACATTTAACTTAAAAAGAAGGTCACGGTCCATGCCCCTCCCTAGTGCCCAGTCACTGTCAGAGTTAAGGTTAAGTCACACAGCTGCCTTAGGAGGGCTCAAGGCCCAAGAGGGGTACAGCCTGCTTTAAGGAAACCTTTAAAAAGAACGGGAAACCCCCAGGGAAGAAAGAGTTTCGAGGAAAACCCAGTCAGCATTCCTACAAGGAAATGATTCGTCTGTGTTTGAAACAGATGTACTGCTGCTATTGGATTCAGTGCATCCATGGTGCCGGAGGCAGGTTCACAATCCACTTGGCGGACGCTCTCGCCCGCTAGCTAGCTATTAGGCCACAAGGACCGTGAGGCCAGCCCTCTGAGAACCCAGTGCCTTGAAGTAGCAGTCAGGGCCCTGCCATCCTAGGGAGGTAGGAGCCTCAGTTTCTGCACTGCCAATGGAAGCAATAAGAGGAGGAGCAGACACAGATAGAAGGTCTTTGAAGATAGTAAATCTCAGGTAAATTGCATGTTCGTGTGTGGCCCTGCCTTGTGTCTGGCAAGAACGGGAGAAAGCAAGGTCTCCGTAGTAAAACAACGAGAAAGGCAAGAATCCCTTCGATGTCACAGTTTAGTGAAGGTCATGAACGCCTGCTTGAGGAGTCACACTTTCTCAGAAATGGTATGGGACACCCTCATAGCAGTGGTTCTGTGCTGGAATTCCCATTTCACAGTAGGAAAACCGGGGTTCAGAAAAGTGAAGGGGCTTACTTAAACTCTCAGGAGGTGGTCCCCTGGTCTCGTGACTCTGATTCCCTGGGAACGGGCTCCACAGGCTGGTGTGTGCATATGTGGCAGGAGAGTCTTTTCCTAGGCTGCCCCATTTGGAGAAGCCCCTGGCAAGGTTGTGAGTTGCTAACCTCAAGGTGGGCAGTTCAAACCCACCGGCTGCTCTTCAGGAGAAAGGTTAAATAGCTGCTACCATAAAGATTCGCAGTCTCTGAAGCTCTATCTGGGGTCACCAGGCATCAGTATCGACTCCATGGTGGTGGACTTGGGTGCATTTTTGTTTTGTTCTTTTAATCTAGGTGGTGTAAACAGTTAACACATTCAACTGCTAATTGAAATTTCTGAGGCCTTAACCACTCAGAGACACCAAGACAAAACGGCCTGACAAGCTATTTCTGAAAAATCAGAACTGAGACACAGTTCCACTCTTTCCTGCACACAGGCGGCCACCAGGAAATGGAGTCCACTCCGGGACTGATGGATCAACGAAGCCACCAACTCTGCCAAGGCTCACGCAGCCTCCCAGTGCCCAGAAACACGTTCAAGATGCAGCGTGTCCTGCTGGTGGGCTGAGCCATTGGCCTGAGACCACCTCCCCAGGCAGCCGATAGGACCTGACACCATTCTGGGTGACTGTCCCCTCCCCCTGTTCTGTTGACATGGATATTATTATAGATGATGCTAGGCAAGGCTCATGGGTGTCTCACATTCTATAGCTGGTCCCTTTTGGAAAGAGGAGCTGCGGATGGAAAACCTCCCTTTCCGTCCTGAGTCAAGACATTCCTGGGGAGATTGGAGGGGAGCCCCCTCCCCGCTTGGCCGCCATTTGGAAGTGATTACACCGAGATACCCTGACAGCGTGAATGATGCCGGGGCTCCCTCCTGGATGCGGAGCGAAGAGCTCACTGCACACTCCCCGCCCCCAGCCCTTGGCACAGGCTGCTAGAGAGCCTCGAATCCCACTTGGATGCCGATTTCCAAGGCTTGCTTTCCACTTTCTGATACATGGGATCAACTTTAATAGCAAAAACCTGGCAGGGGAGGCACCTCTGCCTAGCAAGAGCCCCCAGTGGCAAAACCCGGGAAGTCCTGGCGGGGGCTTTGGGGGTGGGGTGCCTGAAGGGCAGACTGTCAGCTCATTTGTTACCTCCCAGCCCGGGATGCGAAGCAGCCTGTGACCTTCCCCAGGCCTCCTGCCTCCGATCAAGCGACAGCAGAGGCTGAGTGGTGCCTCTTTGGGAGGAAGCCCCCTCCGGACCCCACCCAACAGCCAGGGACCACCCAATCCCTCCTGTCCGCTCAACTCTTGGAATGGCTTGCTCACCCTCCCTCCCACCCCCACACCCACCTCTCACAGCTTCCCCAGGCAGGAGTCCAGAGCTCACGGAGGACCTGACAAGGCTGGGTGCTGAAGACAGTGAACCATCCAGCTTCCCCAGGACCCAAGAAAATCATCACGCCCGTGTCTGGAGCTGGCCGCCAAACCAGAGCCTCACAACCTCCCCTAAAACCACGGCGGTCAAGGACCAGGGGAAGACAGCGCCCACCGCATGGGCTTCCTGAGAAAGCTGAGGAAAGAGAACAGCGCTGCTCACCCACCTGCCTGTAGCCAGTGTTCCCTCACAGTCACGGCTGTTTCTTCAGCTACTGACCTTGATCCCACCGCACAAATACTCAGAGGAGCAAACACCTTACTACAAAATGCTGCCTGGTTGATACTCAACTGCCCGAGGCGGCAGCCTTAACGTGGCCCTAGGGTTTGTTTCACAAGGTTTCGGGCTCTCGGGGTTCTTGTGCCCTGCGGTGGGACACCAGAGACCTCCTTGAAGGCAGGGGCATGTGGCAGCCCCCCAATTCATCCCAGCTCTGACCAATATCAATGAGGCTGCTCAGCCAGTCACGGGTGGAGACAAGGATGCTTCCTCACTGACTCAGATTTAAGGATCCCTGCTGGCATCATGGGTTAAGCACCGGGCCGCTAAGCAAAATGCTGGCATTCTGTCCCACCTGAGGAGAACTGTGAGCATAGCACGGGACCGGGCGGCATCTTGTTCTGCTGTATGGTGGGGTGGGGGAACCCTGATGACACCTGATAACAGCAGCAAGAGCCCCCTGGGAGGAAGATGAGGCTGTCTGTTCCCATAAGGAGCACAGACTAGCAAACCCCAGGGAGCAGTTCTTCCCCGTCCGATTAGGTTGCCGTGACTCAGAGTCAACTTGGTGGGTAACCCAGACTCTGTCTCTCTCTATTTCCCTACCTTTTTTTTTCATACCTACTAAGCTCTCTGGAATGCAACCATTTAGCAGGCTTCTCATGATAAAACAAAGGAGGCAAGTGCAGTGATAAGAAGCAACTCCTTGACCCGCTCTTCTTACTCGAGCAGATGTCGTGGTACAACCTCAAAGCTGCCCAGTTCCCGGCAAATCCCAAGAAGGTGGCAGTTAGTAACTATGAGCTATACTCAGCACACCACTCGCAGGGCCTGCAGACAAAGTCAACCCCTTCCTCAGTGGAGAGTGAGGGTAGAGGTTCAGATGCTGCACACGCACCTTTGCCCTCACCCCTTTTTTCTCCCCGCGCCGGTATTTTTCATAGGGTTTGATTTTAGTAAAGGATTTGGGAAGGCCGGGCTGGTGCTAACTACAGAAGGCCCTGTGTAGGTGCATGCGTGGGGTGTGGGAGCTGAGATCTGGGGAGGGTCCCGGACAGCCGGGCAGAAGAACCACGAGTACTCGGGTCTCCTCTCTTCTGCTGGTCCTCAGGTCATCACAAGAGAGAGCACACTGTGTGGACCAGCACGTGGGAAAGCACAGTCTATCAGATTGGGACTCCTTGAAGAATCTTAAGTAAATGGGGTCAGCCACAGGACAGCAAAAGGAAGATTCACCGTTATGAATGTATTTGCTATAATGTTGCCTAAATCTGGGAGTCGATGACTATTCAGACTTTCCCACTTCTTTCAATCCTAACATTCAATGAGCTTAAGGCTTATCTAGAACCCCACTGATAGATATAAAGGATTATGAAAAATTAAGTACCGTATATACTCAAATATAAGCCGACCCGAGTATAAGCCGAGGTACCCAATTATTACCTGGGAAACCAGAAAAACTGATTGACTTGAGTAAAAGCCTAGGGTGGGAAATGCAGGGTGTGAATTAACACAGAGACCAGAGGGGAGAGACGGAGCCCAGCCACAGACACGTCCTCACCAGTTCAATTGCCGGTGTAAGTGAATCACTATGGGTGCTTCTGCGAATTTGAGCCGTCCACATCATAGGACGCCTCTGATTGGTTAGATGTGAGTAAACCGACATTCAAAGCCCTGCAGTGTCAGCGGGGCTTTGAATGAACCACGAAGGAACGGCAATCACCCGCGAGATGTTACACCTCACTGGGGTATCACTGACCCGTGTATAAACCGAACCCCAGTTTTTCAGCACATTTTTTGTGCTGAAAACTCAGCTTATACACGAGTATATATGGTGATTCAATCAGCAGGATTCTCTTTTTCCCCTCTCTTTCCCCAGGGTCCCGTCCCCTTCTCTGGGCAGAATCGGGGCGGTCAGAATAAGCTGCATCTACGCCTCTGTGTTGTGGTTGTTGTTTACCCCGCCGAAGCAACGGGCACACAGACCTGAGTTAACAAATGCTTCCTCCGAGCTCTGCAATCCCATAAAACGTTATCTTCTGCATGACGACCGAGTCCCAGGCCCCATCACCCTTGTGCCATGTCCCCAACAGAAGCATCTGCGTGGCAAGAAAGCTCCCCTGAGCGAGCTGGAGTTGCCGAGTTCGCTCTAGTCGCACCTACGCAATCACATGATAGGAGAGTCCTGCCCCTCAGCATGCTGTACTGTGACTGGTGGCTGTGGAGGGCCCTGGCCATCTCCTAAATGCCTCATTGCTGTGAAGCTACTGCAGAGATATGCCAGAGGACAGGCATTATAGTGCAAGTGACACACCAAAAGGCCATCCGCTCCAAGCTCTGGAGTTCACAATTGCCATCAGAAGTTCAAGACTGTCACCCAGCGTTGGGCAGGTGCTGATCTTTAGATCCTGCATTGAGGGAGAAAGACGGGGACATGCTTGTCCTGAAGGTTTCTGGGAAAGTGGTAACTTCAGGTTCCTCTGCACAAAGGCATTCACACATTTCTAAAGAGTTTGGGGCAACTGTTGTAAGACCCGAGGGCCCTGGCGTGTAAAATGTCCTTCGCGATGGCTGAAAAGCCAAAACCAAAAACCATTTGCCACTTCCAGGCGGCCCCAAGAGTGAGAGGAGAATTGCTCCACAGGGGTTCTTGGCTATATTCTTTCTCAAGAAAGGTCGCCGAGACGTTCTTGGGTGGCACCGCTACACGGGTGTGAGCTGTGCACCTTTAGTTTAGGCCAACGGTCAAGCCATTTGTGCCACTCAGGAGCCTTTCATACTAGTCTTCGCTGGTAGCTTCAAAGTGACCCAGAAGCCAGCCCCTGGCCCCATCACGGCTGTTCCAATAGATGGTCCTGAGCTGACCGCCCAGCCCCTGAGCATAGGCGCACAAGCTTCTTTGGCCTACCATGCCCTTTTCAGAAAAAAAAAAAAAATTACTCCATGCCCCCTGGCAATGAAAGACTTTTTGTACTATGGCCCATAATCCAGGATAAAGCGGAGGTCTCTGCTTTTGCAGCCCCACTGTGTCATGCCAGGGTCCCCAGGGGGTAGTATCACCCAATTTGGGAAACACTGGATTGGAGGGACTAGAGGCTGCCCCCTACTGTTGTTTTCTCCCCACATCGCCTACACAAGGATGCTGAAAGAGAAGCTCTCTCTCAACGATTTACATGTTTTCTTCTATTTCAGCAGTTTGGGGGTTGTTGGTTTATTTAAAAAGTGCCGAGAATGCCTCCCTTATTACTGTGCTAATGTGCTTTGAGGTTGAAAATTGGGGCCATGAAGACAGAGAAGAGTTATTGCTGTTTATTAGATTATGAAACCAGGAGTGTGCTATAGTAGACAGAGCACAGGCTAGGAAACTAGGCGCTTTCTGGAGCGGAGTCCAGCTCGGCCCCATATCTGCTATTACTCTGAGGACAATTCCATTGCATTTATTGTCTTGATTTTTTTCCTATGCAAAACAAGCTTGTTTATTGTAGCAGATTACAGGTAGCTGGTCATAAAGCCTTCGACACTCTTTCCATCAAACAGGGAGGTTGTCCTCATGTCCCCTCAGTATGAATCTAGGTGGGTTCTGGGATTGGTCCGACCGATAAAACACGGTGAAAGTAATTTTGTGAAGTGCTCAGGCCCAGGTTTCCACTTCCTGCCTCTAGGAATTGAATCTTGGAATTAAGCTGTCAGGCTGTGCGGGAGCCCAGGTAACCCTGCGTAGAGGCCCACATGAACGACAAGGAAGATTCCCGCAGCCAATAGCTCTTGTTGCGTTCCCAGGCAAGAGCAGCGTTATTTATGGAGCCCAAAAGCCATGGGATTTCCAGTTGCTTCAGATGTATGTGAAAGCTGAACACTGAATAAAGAAGACCAAAGGAGAATCAAGGCATGTGAATTATGGTGCTAGCAAAGAATATTGAAAGTACCAGGGAGTGCCAAAATATGACTAATATGTCTTGGAAGATGTTCAACCAGAATGCTCCTTAGATGCAAGGATGGAGAAACTTCACTTTGGACACGTTGCCGGGAAAGATCGGTCCCTGGAGAAGAACATCATGCTTGGTGAAAAAGAGGAAGGCCTGGGACAAGATGGATGGACACAGTGGCTGCCATGACGGGCTCAGACATCAGCCGACTTGTGGCAGTGGCACGGACCGAGCAAGGTTGAGTTCTGTTGTGTACAGGGCCGCTGTCGGCTGGAGCCAACACAATGGCACACAACAGCAATACTAGCAACATGAGAACGTGGGCCCCCCATGCAGTCCTGCTCTCAGACAGAGGACATTGGAAAGTGGATCGCTGCCAATGTAGTTAGTTAAAATTCTACATGTCATCAGTTGTTTTCCCTTTGGGCTCATTTTTAATTTGTTCTAGTTTCTATTATTGTCTTCTGCTTTATCTTGGATTGAGGTTTTTCTGTGTTTTATCTTATTGTCATTTGGTGGGGAGGGAGGGGTTATGATTGTCTTTATATGAAATCCAGGATAGATAAATCTATAGAAACAGTAACTAGATTAATAGTTCTCTAGGGTTATAAGAGAGGAGGTTAAAGGTGAGTGGAGAGCAAATAATAATGAGTCCAAAGATTAAGAAAATGTTTTAAAAAGTGATGATTACACAGCTCTCTTTAATATATTTAAACCACTGAATTGTATGATATGTGAATTATATATCAAGTAAACAGTTAAAAGTAAATACTTCAAAAGGAAATATGACTCCCTTTGTTCAAAAATGTAGGAAGCATCATAATTATACAAAATAGTTATGAATGTCAAGATTAGATAGTAGGGCATTAAAACGTGTAACTGTGCATCCACTGCACATGCTTATGGCCAGTTCTGTATCTCAATTGAATGGTCTCATTAATTCTTACCATAGGCACACATTCCCTAAACCCAAGAAGCCCAACTTGGCCACTTTTTACTCCAAAACCGTTCTGATATTTTCATTTAGCACAAACCAGACAACATGTGTCTCATGCCAGGAACCATTCTTAGAAAGGACCGGCCTCTTAACTTAGTCAAACACACACATCCTTTCTATTTTGTTGCTGTTGTGGCTAGGTAGCAAAGGAGAATTTTTGAAGACATGACATAAACCTCAGTAGGAAAGCATCCCTCACTCCTAGGCTTGGAGGAGCAAAGAAGAAGTTACCAGAACTATGAGAGGAGAATGGGAAGCAACAGCTGGCAGCAGCGGGAACAAATTAAAACAACTTGGAGAGTCTGCACAGAGAACGAATCAGGGGAACAAGCATCCCAGTGTCCTTCTCCTTCTGTGCTCCGGTCTCCCACCAGTGTCTTGCCAGTCAAACCCAAAAGAAGCCAGAGAGCAAAGCAATCCACCGATGCAGCGCATCTGGTCCATTGAAGCACAGATGAAAACCAAGTGGATTCTTCAGGAAGCTGGAAAAACCCTCTAGAAAATCCCAACATTCCCCCAGTAATCTCTGGAGACAAGCGTGTAGTCACAGGAGGAACCCACTGGCTGACATTTCCCAAGCTGCCCTCAGCAATCCTTGCTGGAGTGAGGAGCTGAGGTGATGAAGACAGTGAGCGAGTGGTTAGGCGAGAGACCCCACAGCCCCGGGAGGGAGTGTTGACAGCAAACAGAGAGTTCCCTGCCAAGGCAGCAAACTTCTCCACAAGCTGACACCTCCCTGAGAAATAACTGCAGTCTGGCCAGCCAGTTGTGTGGGAGATGCCTTGGGGAGGGAGGCGGGAGGGAGGAGTGAGAGCGGGCTTTTGGAGTTTCAGAACACTTTGATGTCAAAGCACTGAGCGGGCTAAAGGGAGACAGGGGCTTGCAGGACCCACTTCCGTGGCTCAAACCTCCCAGGATGCTTTAAAACAGGTTCAAGCAACAGAACTTTCTATTCCCATTTAAGTATAGGCTACCACCAGATCTATGATATTGTTTTCCTACGTCAGGGGATGAAGGCAGAGTAGCGCGGAGGTGAATGAGCAGGCTGACCCCTTTCTGGCCAGGCTTCTATCTTGTTGACCCTTTGCCCTCTTTGGGTCTTAACTTACCTTTCTCCTCACTTTATTTCTTCCAGTTTTTTCCTCTACCTTAATTTTTGTCTTCTTCTCAACGCCTTCTTCTTTTGCTTTACAATCTTCTCATCCTGAAGAGTCACTCCACCTTCTCTTTTTCGTTAGTCGCTGAGTGATGAAGAGATGGCCATGGTTTCTAAACTCACAAAGCTTCCAGGGGCTGGCATCCCCTCTCTTTATCCCAACCTGGCGCTTCTCTTTTATATAGCAGCCTAGCATAGTCACAGGGGCATTCAAGAACTTTCAGAAGGACAGTAAAGCCTGGAAAAGCCAGAACCTGTGTCAGAAGGAAAATGTCAACTTTGCCCCTAAAAGGATCAATCAGAAAATGGTAGAACTGCACCCCACTTGTGATAATTAAGGATTATTGTGCCAACCTGGCCAATGAACACATTTGGGATTAATTGAAAGGCGGAGAGATAAATGGCTCTCTTTCTGGTTTCTTGCTCTCTGATGATCACACCAGGGTGCAGCTGCCTTAGCTAGTTCTCTGCTTCAGCTGGCACGACTCACTTTCTGCGAGACATTCCTGAGGAGAATCCACATGGCCCTACCCCGATGCAGCCCTGGGTGCTGGAGCAGCCATGTGGAGACCCCTGCCAGCGCTGAGATGCTTACACGCTCACTGAGTCAGCCTTCCTCCTGCAGTCGGCGTCATTGTGTGTGTTTTGTGAGATAGAGGAGAACTTTGGAGTTTGGTGTCGGACATATGGGCTTGGACTGGACTGGGTTGGGATGCTTTCTTAATCTACACTTACCCTTTATATAAAACACTCTCGTATACATACATGAGTTTCTGTGCATTTGTTTCTCTAGTCTACCCAGACTAACTCACCGGTGAATGTGGAGAATGTGTGAGACCCGTCAAAACAAGGGCCCTCCTCAAGCCCCAGCCCTCCCAGAGTTCCCGCTAGTAGGTGCGAAACGAGTGGTCCAGCTAGCCTGCCGTGGAGGATGGCAGTCCAAGATATCAAAACCCCACACACCTCTGCCAGATTAGAGTCCGGCTTCCTGTCCCAGTCTCCCATCTTCCATCCCCAGGCTAAGTGACTGCTCTGATGGACGTTCTGAGTTCCATGGCTTGTCTCTCTGGGCATGCCCCCCAAGACATGCCTTGTCAGCAATCTCTATCTCTTCATCAATCTGCCTCCTCTTTCCCCTTTATTCTGCTCCCCACCCTCCCTGTTCCATGAGAATTGGTATGTTAACAAATCACAGCCTTTGTCTTGGTGAAGGCGATGTCACGCAGATGAAATGCACAACTCCTGTGTAGCCCTTCTCCGGCTGGCTCCACCCACCACCCAGAACTCCCCCTTCCACCCCTGGGCCCCTACACACTAACCAGAAAACACTCAAAGTCAAAGTGCTGCCCCCTCCCCGCCCCGCCAACGCCCACCTTAGTTTACAGCTCCCTGGGATGTCAGCTCGGGACTCTGGAAACCTTGACTCTAGCTTTGTACTTTGGATACTGCCTTTGACGTGTGTGCTTAGAGCTGCCATTGGCATTATGGACGAAGGTTAGAACAAATGACTCCTAGTGAAGAGGCCAGCAAGGTGGACAATTATCGAGTCGCCTTGTATTTGGTCCTTAATCCAATGCTCCTTGTCGCCCTGACTCCTCTCCACCATGAGTCAGAAGCACAGGTCTCCGAGCCTCACAGGTGGCATTTAACCCACCCAGCTGGAGACACGGTGCCCCGAGCCAGCAGCGACCTTCAATAAGACCTCAAGACCACCATGGTGGCACGATGGGGCTTTGGAGAGTCCCATCCATGCTTGACACGGTGGCCTACGGCTCTCCAAGAACACTTTTACTTCAGCTGGTCAACTTGACTTCCCATCAAGACAAACTTTTTTTATTTTTAAGTTCTAGGAGCACCCTTCTCAGCAATACTGGCTCTACAAACGGAAGGTCTCTGGCTATTCTGTGATGAGAAGCTGGTGAGCGCTCCTTAAGGAAGACCCAGCTCACAGAGCAGAGGCAGCGTTTCCAAGTCAGGTGAGGAGGGAAAGCGCCGCCCTGCGGCCCCGGCCTCTCCGCCATCCATCTGTATTTCGGGGTTTAATAGAAGGAGGAGATCTTGGGTTTGGTTTGATTGGTTTGTATTCGCCAAGCAACTTAGTCTGGGAGAGGATCCTTGTCTTCATGTGTGTGAGCACATGTGTGTGTGTGTGTGTGTGTGTGTGTGTGAGAGAGAGAGAGAGAGAGAGAGAGAGAGAGAGAGAGAGAGAGAGAGAGAGAGAGATTGAGCTCCCATGGGTCTGAAAGTGAGTCAGGCGGACACTGGAGCAACAAAGAGGTCCCACAGAGTTCGCCCCCCTGCCCAGCCCGACGAGCTTGTCTGAAAACTGACAGACAGTGTGGGCAGGGTCCAGAGCCTGGGAGACCACTACGAAGACTGGTCTCTTGGGAGCACTGGAGCTCCCTGTAGGCACCCAAACGGCTACTCTCACAGGACTTCCTGAAACGGATTGCCTTCAGGACTACTCAACTTTGAGTAGCCCAGAGAATAGAGCAGAACACCCCAGGGGCTGGGGGACACCTGACTTACCCCTCTAAAGCTGGCCCTGGAGCTGGAGACACAAGGCTATGTCTAGTCGGTGGAAAAATTCATTCCACTATCATTTAATTCTCCCTCCCACTTGTACTTTTATGGCACAAGGAAACCTGGAAGGGCAAAAGAGCGCACCCTCTGAACTGGGCATCTTCCGTCATTCTGTGGAGTCAGCACCTTCCCAACAGGCTGAGGCATCCCCTCCTTTTTGGTATGCAGATATTTCTGATCAGGATCTGGTTCAGGGAAATTAAAAACAAACAAACAAACTCACTGCTCTTGAGTCACTCCTGGCTCATGGTGATCCTAAAGGATAGGGTAGAACTGCCCAAGTGGGTGTCCCAGACAGTAACTGTTTACATGAGTAGAAAGCCCTATCCTTCTCACTCAGAACAGCTGGTGGTTTCAAACCGCTGACCTTGTGGTTAGCAATCCAACATGTAACCACTATGGCACCAAGGGGGATGCATTTAGAAAACACAAAAGAATAGCAAAAGAATTAATAAACTAAAGAAAACCCTCCCTGATAGGACTGATTAGTTCTAGAACTGACACCTGTCACTGGCTCTCTTGCAGCTCTCTACACCCCCTCAATCAGTGTTAATTATCCTGTTGGTTGGCTAGGTAATTAGTTGTTTGACTGGTTGGTCGGAAAGTACCAATCAATTTGTGGAACCCAGCCAGAGTGAGGGCAGCAGAGAGGTGAAACCCCAAATAGTTCCAATCTTAGGTTTTAAGCGCATTTAAATGCAGCTGTCCACAAATATACACACATGTCAACTCTCCCAACAATTTGATAACACAGGGAAAGACTCAAATTTTCTTAGAGGAGGCACTTACAAGGAAGGCAGAAGGGCATATGATGCTACATATTGAATTCCCCCTATTCTTTATGCATTAAGGAGCCCTGGTAGAGTAGTGGGTCATGTGTGGGCTGCAAATCACAAGGTCAGCAGTTCAAACCCACCAGCCGTTCCATGGGAGACAGATGAGGCTCTGCTCCTGTAAGGATCTACAGCCTTGGAAGCCCAAAGGGGAAATGGCAGTGAGATTGTTGTTGTTAATGATGTTTTATTGGCATTTTTTGTAGTAGTTAAAAACCATTAGCTTCAGAACAAGGCAAAATAAGAATTTACTACTTAATAAGAAAAACTTTTAAAAACAAAAAGTGGGCATACTAGAAGTAAGTGAGGGTTGTCACCATGGGGGGAAGAACTGACATCCTTCTGAGAATCGCAGAGCACAGGTATGAGGCCCCAAAATGTGAAACATGATAATACAAGAGGATAAAACCCTTCTAAGTGGGGCTCTGGGCCCAGCAGATTTCTGCAAACTATTATCTAATTTGATTCCCCTCATTGCATTGCAGGGGGATTTAAAACGCATCACCTCCAGCTGAAATGGGTTCTGGTAAATTTCTTGAGAGCTCTCTCGGATCTCACGTCATCCTTTGGGTTCAGGGTCAATGCTACATTAATGACCCACCATTTACCTCCTGGGTAATTCACTCTCCCAGCAACTTATTTTATTTATGCGGTATAAATTCAGGAAGCAATTAATAGGTGCCACAAAAGCAACATGGTTGAGGGTGCTTTTCTCAACAAAACTGTGAAGCAAGGCACTTCTCTTACTTCAAGGCAAAGAGTGAAAGCAAAGCACACTGGGAAAAGTGCTCAACAGCGTTGTGGCAGGCTCCATTTTCCACCTGTCCCTGATTTGAGAGAAGCAGGGCAACTTCTTAGCTTTTCCTCTTAGCACTTGCCCCCACTCTTTCAAAGAGTTAGTCCTTGGTGCTAAAAGCTATCCAGGTTACCCTTGTTCCACTTCCGGTTCCCCTTACTGTTCTGCTCAAGCAAAATTAATGTAATAACACCACCATAAAATCAGAGGGGGGGAAAAAATCAGAGGGGGAAGAGCAGTTTACTCATTAACCAAAAACATATGATCCCAAAGCACAAAAGAATTGACAATAGTGTACTTGGGGGAACGTCATTCATCTGCGCTTCCCAACCACTCTCTTCGGCAGCCCAGGGGCAAGGATTATCCAACACGGAGAGGGGTTAAGTGACTTGCTCCCACTAGCACAATCCCAAGAGAAATCAGGTCAGTGCTAAAGCATTACATTACATTATTTCTCTTTTCAGAGGGCTTCCGGATATTTGCTGCCAAGCTATAGTGGATGCTGTTGGTGGCTGGCCCAATCCGCATCCTCTGGCACCTCCTCTCGTACAATTCCCACCGATAGGGATTGCCCATTTGACTCAACAAAACTGAAGTGGGAGGCCCTGGCTGGCTTCCAGGAGAGCTTTTTAGAGGCAAATCTAGACTGTAGTGACCCTTTGGCCTTTCGCCTTCATGTTTTAGCCCTACTCCTTCTTCTTGCTTGAAATGTGACTGCAAGGCTGGCGTGGCCTCTTTGGTAATGGTCTATACCTCAGAATGGAAAGAAGAAAAAGAGCATGAGTCTGGCTCCCTGATAGCATTGATGAACCACCTCAACATTGCTATACTGCCTCGCCTCAAACTTCTGCTCATGTGAACTAACAAGAGCCCCTTCCAGTTAAGCCAGGGTTAACCAGTTTTCTGTTATTTCTGTTATTTGAAACTGAAAGTAAGACACTAAGATCTCCATCTCACTATTTGCTCACCCCCACATCTTCCTATAAACACACATACACTTCTTAGCAGGAACGGGAGCTATTCTTCAACATGAGAAGAATGTTGTCAACAAGACCAACAAAAGAATGTCAACATCATACTTAAAACCAAGGCTAAAGACAGTCATTCTCCCTTAAAATCCAAGGAAAAGATGAGGCTATTTCCCATTACCTCTCCTATTTAAATACCTAAGATGCTGTAGCTTAAAAAAATAAGTATACAAAACTGACATAACAGATACAACTGAAGGAGGGGAAAGAAACAATAACCATTATTTTCAGCTGAATAAAATTAAGAGCTCCAAAATTTTTAAAATCTTAAAATGAATAAACTCCTTAAGTTATGGAAACACAAGAAACATTTAAAATTATTTTAAACAACTCTTGCACAGTATTAGTACCCAAGAGAATTTATAATAGAACGGAAATAAGGGTTTCATTCATAACAACAGCAAAACACGCAAAATCAAGGACTGTCTCTAAAAAGGAATTTGTGGCATCATTATTCTGAAAATGCAAGACTTCATTGAGAGATTTAAAAGATTTCAATAAATGAAGAAATACATCATACTGTGGAATTACACTTATTTACAGATTCAATCCTTTCCCAAATTTTAAGACAATTCCCATCAAAATGCCATGTTTTCCCTTCTAAGTAGACAAAATGAATAAAGAATGAGACATGAAGAATGAAGTAAAGAGGAATAAAAAGTCTTTATTGAAAAACCTATAGTGATAAAGGAGGCTTTACCTTGTTGGGATATGAAAACTCATGCTTTAAAGCTACAGAATTTAGTATGATGCTACAAAATCAACTGCTTTCTTACATGGTTGCAAGGAACTTTTGGAATTTGAATTAAAAACAGAACACCTATTAAATTAGCACCAAAATTTTAGGCATAAATTTACTGGAATCTGTACATGGCTGCATGAGGAGAGCCATAAAACTGGTGGGGGAAAAACAACAACAAAGAAGCCCCAAATAAATGAAGATATATTCTATGTTCATGGATAGGAGGGTTCAACATAGTTAAAATACCAATTGTTCCCAATTACTGTAGTCTCAATCAAACTTCCAGCAAGTTGTTTTATTGACATCAACATACTGATTGTAAGGTTTATGTGGGAATCCAAAAGACCCAAAAGATCCAACACAATACTGAAGAAGCAAAAGGCAGAGAAGTGGCACTACACTAATTCAAGACATATCATACAGCTACTGTAACCAAAATAGTGTGGAATTGGCAAGAGAGCAGACAAAGATCAACAGAACACAACAGAGAATCCAGAAACAAACCAACACAAATAAAGTTAATGTCTTTAACAAGGGAGTCTGAGCAATGCAACAGAGAAAGAGGAATCCTCTCAACAAATGATGCTAGAATACCTGGACACACACACGCACCATAACCGACCCAGACGCAGATTTCTGGAGCCCTCGTGGCAGGGTGGCTACATGTTGGGCTGCAATCCACAAGGTCCACTTTTTGAACCCATTGGCCTCTTGGAGAGAGAAAGAAGGGGCTTTCTACTCCTGTAAAGAGTTACCATCTCAGAAACTCACAGAAGCAGTTCTACCCTGTCCAGTAGGGTTGCTCTGAGTTGGCATCTATTCAAGGGTAGTGAGTGTGTGAGTGAGTGAGTGATAAAGACTTTACACCTTTCTCAAAAAATAACTCAAAGTGGATCTCAGATCTAATTATAAAATGTGAAGTCATCCAATTTCTAGATCACACAGGAGGAAATGTATATGAAGGGGGATTTAACAATGGGTCTTTACATAAACGACAAATGCAACAGCAACAAAAAGGCAAGAACAAGGAATACTCGAAATGAAATGTATTAACTTTAGAACTTCTGCTCTGCAAAAGACGTGAATGAGCGAAAAGATCTGAACAGACATCTCATCAGGGAAGACTGAATGAAAAGATAAACCACAGATGGGATAAGATATTTGGAAGGCACATACTTGATGAGGGATGTGTATCCCAAATGTACAAACTCATTCCCACCGCCAGGGAATGGATTCCAACTCACGCGTGATGGTAAAAGACAGAGAAGAACTGCTCCTTAGGGTTTCCAAGGCTATAAATCTTTACAGAAGCAGACAGCTCATCGTTTTCCCATGCAGTAAGTGGTGTGTTTGAACTCCTGACCTTGTGGTAAAGAGCCCAACACTTAACCCACTGTACCACCAGAGCTCTCTAAAAATAAAGAGCTCTTAAAGCTTACAGTAAAACAAAAATCTATGCAGATGGGCAACAGATCTGAACTGACATCTCATCAAGGAAGATACACAGATACAAATAAGCACAAGAAAAGATGTCAAAAAATATGTCCTTTGGAAATTGCAAGCTAAAACAACAATGAAATATGATTACATACCTATTATATGGGCTCAAATCCATAATACTGACAAGAATTTAGAGAAACAGAGACACTTATTTACTGGTAGCAAGAATGTACAACAGTACAGCCACTTTGGATGAGAATGTGGCCGTTTCTGACCAAGGCAAACATATCTTACCATGCAGCCCATCAATTGCACACCTAGGTATTTATCTAGAATCCCTGGTGGCTTTATGATTAAAAAAAAAAGAAATCAGCTATGAAGCTACATAAGGACATGACTGGAGTTACCGCAAATGCATATTACTAAGTGAAAGAACATGATAAAAGAAGTAAAGATGGAAATTGCCAAGGATTTCATTTTACTCGGATCTACAATCATCATTCAAGGAAGAAGCTATTAAGAAATCTAGCCATTATTTTTAGAAATGGTAAAGGCACCAACAGCCCTAGAATTAGCAAATAAATCAATGAAACCAATTATGCAGCCCTTTAAAAATCCCCCCACATATAAGGGAATTTAGCATAAGATAAGCACTGTAAACAAATAAAGAAAGATAAGCTGTTCTATAACATAATTCAAGTAAATTGGACACTTGGATAAAAATAATATCGTCAGTTGACCAAAAGGAAAAGAAAAAACTCTGCCATTGACTTCATTCTGACTCACAGCAACTCTATATGGTGTTTCCAAGTCTATAAAGCTTCATGAAAGAAGATAACCTCATCTTTCTCCTAATAAGAGGTAGGTGGGTTTGAACAGCTGACCCTGTGATTAGCAGCCCACCTCTTACCCAATAGTGCCACAAGAGTGCCTCACTTGACTATATACAGTAATATAATTACAGATGGATGGAAAAATTCATTGTAAAAAATTTAAAAGACCATTAAAAAGCAAGATTCACCTACCTATAAATAACCTCAGTGACGTCCATGTCCCCCAGAGTTAGGGGCTGGGACCATCTTTCAGCATTATTCCCCTGTCCTTGGCACAGAGAGGGGCTGAAATGTATATTTATTTATGGAATAGGTGACAGAAATGCCATGGAGGAAATCCCAAAATAAAGGAAGTATTTAATTATAAAAATTAAATGCATGTACATGATTTTTTTAATTTTAAACAAATGTCAAAAAGAATATATATGATAAACGGTTAGTTTTTATATGCTCATGATGACAAAATAGGCATAAGCAATTGAAGGAAAATGAAAAAGCATAAATGACTAATAAACATTTAAAAATTATTCTAATTTGTAAGTAATCTCAAAATGCAATTTAAGACTACTAGAAAATGTTTACAAATAAAATATGGTGATCAAGAAAAGGAATTTGACATTTCCACATGCAACTAATATGAGAGCAGTTTGGTAAAATTTTTCCCGGGAAATAACTCAAACAGATATTAATTACCACGAGTTGGGTTTGTTGGGATTTTTGCAATAATACTCCCCTCCAGTGATGTAAGATAATAGTGATGTAAGATAATAATCAAAGGCATAATAAAATATGTATTGTTAAGAAGGTCATCCACATGTTGGCTATCATGTAAATGGTAAGATAAACTATAGCTTAGTTTCATAACCATTAAGATCATACTTCCTAAGACTAATGTTATTATTGGGTACCTTTGAAGAGGTTCTGATGCAGAGTGACCCTATGTGTAATATCATAAAAAACTGCCCAGCCTTGCACCGTCTTCATATCTGTTGCTATGTTTCAGCCCAATGTTGCAGCCATTATGTCAACCCATCTCCTCACTGCCCCTCTACCAAGCATGATGTCCTTCTCCAGGTGTCTCCTGATAACATGTCCAAAGTACATGGGACATAGGGAAAATACCTTTTCTCCTTTTAAAAGGAGTAAGGATATGAAGAGGCTTCAAAAAGATTTGGGGGATACTCCATTACATTTTAATTGCAGTTATCAATGAACTTTTTGAATCCCCCTTACACTTCTTTTGAAAGCATTAGAGAACTCACAGAAATGCCATTTTCCATATGCTGACACAAAGTTAGAAGGCACTGTCGAATGCATTGGATACAGTGAGGATGATGGCATAACCTACTGACATCTTTGGTATGCTTAAGGGCCTCAAACACAACCCAATGTCATTCTAGCTAAGACACTGAGCATGAGTTGAGGATTGAGACCAGTTCGTTCTGCAAAAATCCAGGCTCAGAATGGGAGTCTGGAGGAAGTTCTGCAGGGAGAGGGACGAGTGAGTAAGGCAAGTAAGAAAGAGACTGTGTGAACAGGAAGTTGGGGTGCTAGAGGGTTGGTGGAGCCGTGCTCTAGGTTTGTCCATCTCTCATAAGTCACTGGTCCCTGTTGGCAATGCAAACACACTCAGCAACTCCACAGAAGAATGACCTGGTGGTCAGGCTTTATGAAGATAGCAGTCAAGAAACTTCTCCTTCCGTTCTACTCTGTCCTTTAGGGTTGCCATGAGTCAACTCCATAGCACACAACAATAATATCTAAATTATATAAAGCCTGCTTATAACTCAACAGAAAACAATACAACTTCAAAATGAGGCAAAGGGCTGGAATAGACATATCTCCAAAGAATAAATGACCAGTAATCACGTGCAAGAGCACAATGTCCCTAGTCAACAAGAAAATGCAAATCAAAACCACAAGAGACCACCTTACAGCCTCTACGGTGGCTCTTAGGAGAGGGGAAAAAGGCAAGTGTTGACAAATATGTGCAGAAACGGGGGCCCTGGTGCGATGCCGGTCAGAATTTAAAGTCCCTGTATACAAGCTGTGTGGTGATTTCTTAAGACGCTAAACACAGAATTGCCATCTAAATCAGCAATTCCACTCCCAGGGATATATCTGAACGTCCTGAAAGCAGAGATTTAGAGACTTGTGCACCAATGTTCACGACAGTATTATTCACAATAGTCAAAGGTAAAACACCTGACACATGAGGCAAATCATCAATGGAGACGCAGACTGCGGCACATTCCTACAAAGGAATGTTATTCAGCCTTATGAGGAATACAGTACTGATGCGTGCTAGGAGGGATAATCCTTGAAAACATCGCACTGGTTGAAATAAGGCAAATATAAATGGACAAATGTATTATCCCACTTATATGGAATATTTAAAATATTGCAAGACAAAAGTTTGACTTGTGGCCAGGGGCTGGGGCAGCAGGGAGATCTCGGGAAATGATTGGTTAATGAGTATGGAGCTTCTCTGGGGAGAGATACAAATGCTCTGGAATTATTGGTGGTGGCTGCGCAGCACAACTAAAGGCAGCCAATTGTACATTTTAAGAGGTTAAAATAGATAACTTTATATAATATTTTTTAAAAAAAGAAAATCATGGTTCCTTAATACCTAGCCTTTCTTCCATTTTACCCCCTGCCTTCCCTGAATTGTCAAGGTATCTGTAAGCAAGTCAGTCATTCAGTTCAGCAATCTCTTGGTGGACATCTTAAAACAGAGTAGAATTTAGAAATACAAAACCCCACGGCTTTGATGTCATGCTCTGCACCTGGAACGGAATATCTTCCCAGTTTCTCTATCATGAAATGACTGTCTGAGAATCAGAAAGCCTGGGCCTGTCCCCATCCACTATGTCTTCGCTGCTTCACCCTGGGCAAGTCAACTTCTCCAAGCCTCAGTGTTCATACATGTAAAAGTGGGAGTCAAAATTCAAATCATGGGCATATATTCTAAAAGTCTACTTTGTGTCAGGGTAATAATACCTGCCCAGGCCACACATGAAACAATTGTAATGTTCTCACCTCCTATATATGAATGTGAGAAAATGTTTAGTCAGTTAGAAAGCATCACATCTGTCTATACATCATATGTGCCAAGCGAGAAAGAGCATGGCTTTACAAGTCTCTTGCAGCCTGTACAACTGTGCGACCACTTATCATGCCGTTTCCGTTCCCCCATGCATTTGCCCACTCAGCAAGTGTTAATTGCATTGCCTTTGGGGCCTGCAGGAGGGAGTAAAATAAAGTAGACCAGACACACCCCTGTTGATTTAGGCATTGGGTTGCTGACTTGCAAGGTAAACAGTTCAAGCCTACCCGCCACTCCACAGTAGAAAGATGAAGCTGCCTTCTTTCATAAAGATGTAGTCTCAGAAATCCCAGATAGGACAGCTCTAAGATGTAATCAACTCAACAGCAGTGAATTTTAATTTTTCTCCAGGCTTAATTTACACTCCCTCAGTGTTGCACGTATTGAATCCACCATTTTCTGTCCCTTTACAGATATGCTTTCAATGGTCACACGAGATCACATAACCTCAAAAGGGATACATCCGCTCTCGTTTCTTGCACTCCCTCCTACAGGCCCACAGACAGTACGATAGACACTTGCTGAATGGGCGAATGCATGAGGGAATGGAAACTGGATTATAAATGGTTGCAGTTACTGCTTCTAGCAAGACAACAAAGCTCATCCACATCATGTGTTAGCGGCACATCAATGGCCTAGCGGCGACACGAAATCAGTGAGGAGGAGGATTCATGGGAGACCAGTGCCTGGAGCACACCAGGCCGTCAGCAGCTCTTGTGGAGTGGATGTGAATAGGGAAGACTACTTCGACAGGCCTGCTCTTTCAGGCACACTACCTGCAGAAGGTGCAAAGGCAGGACACAGGCCATCAGTGAGGGAAGACTAGCGCCTGCCTGGGCTGAACTCTGGTCCTTATCAAGGCTTTGCTGGACCACACAGCTCAACCCAGGGCTCCAGTCTAAGCCTCTTTCCACCAGTGCAAGGGGAGCTCTGCCCCAAGAAGGGGCCCAGTCCTCAACTTGATACTCTCCTAATTAGAAGTAAATCCCCATAATACAGGAGAGCCTTTGCGGGTCCACAGTGCATTTTGGCCATGAGTCTCAAAGCACTGACAAAAGAAGCTGCAAGTGAAATTACTGATTGAATACACCCAGACACAGAGCAATCCCTGTGTCAATGTTGACACAGCAGCTCTTGATCGTCCAGCGCCTGGAGGCGGACACAAAGCAAAACCACTGGAGATGCCGGGAGGGAAGAATGTTTGCCACGACAGAATCACGGGCCAGGGAACCTCTGATTCCCGAGATTGCAATCAGTGTTCATAACAACAACCTGTGTTGTCCTCCCGAAAGGTGGCCAGCTTCCTGTAGTTCCCGAAGCACCCCTCAGATTCCATGTGTTCATAGCGTCCTCGTTCATACAGTTTTTACAAATGGAGAAACGGAGGTCCAGAAAGGGGCCTTTGGTCTGGGTTTTCCAACTCTGAATCCAGTGCTGTTTTGCTCCTCCAGCATCACTCCGCGAGCTGTTCTCTCCTTTGCCCGGAAGCGGCAGCTACCCGGCCCGTGTGAGGATGGCTCGTGGACGTCCCACACGTCACCATCAGAGGAAAAGACAAGTTGCCCCGAAGCTGGAAAGCAGTGTTTGGAAAGTCATCCTTCAATAGCCAAATTACTCTTCTCCCACTCCTGAGCCTTACAGGGACCCAAAGAAAACAGAACGTACAAGAAAACCAGACAACCCCAATGCCAGCCTGCAGGTTTTAAAAATAGTGAATCTGAACCCCAAATCCCACTCCGGACCGCGATTCTCATCTGAAGTTCCCTACCTGACCTCCCTGGACCCAGATAACCAGTGTCTCCCCTCACATGGTGCATCGTGGGTTAGAGAAAAAAACTCAAGATTTCCAATTAAAACTTTCCATTTCATTTTTGCTTTTGTGCCAATAGTTACTAGTAAGGGGAGGGGTGCACTCTGTCTGCCACATTGTACAGTTTGGATCCCGATTTTATAAAGCGCACACACTTTCTTTCCAACGCTGCCTTTTCACAAGCCGTCAGTGCCCCCCAGATGCGAATAATCTATGACAGCCCCCCTGGCCTCGGATGGGGGAGACGCAGCATCCTCTCTCTCAGTTAATTACCATCTCTTGCCTGTGCATTTGATTTCAATAAAGGCGCTCTAATTACTTCAAATATCACCGCGGCTCCTGCCTCCCCTCTCTCCTGTGCCCCTTTCTCCTTGAGAGCCCGAGACGGATGAACTCAAACACACGCCAGCCAGCCTCGGGCATCTGCTGTGATGAGCAAAGCCGACGCAAAGTTAATAAGCCAGGAGAGTTAATAAACCAGACTTCCCAAAGTTAATAAACCCAGGGAAGAAAACACACAATTATTACTATTTTTACTATTATGAAAATACTGCCATTGTTGTTGTCACCCTCAGCCTCTCTGGCAGCCATCCTAAGGCCCTCCCCCACACGGGCCCGCAGCCCCTCCCTCCCCCACCCTCACCGGTGGCAGTAATATTGTGTGAGGAATCCCAGGGGTCTCCCCGGCACTGCCCTGGTGGAGGAAGCAATATTGGAACGCATGCAGCCCCGGTCCCTTCAGGCTCAGCTCTGCCCTTTTATATTACACACTGTTCAGTCAGATCCATCACCGGTCTCCCAGACCGTTCGGATAGGCTAGAGGAGGCTGGGTGGAAACGGTGATTAAAGGCGCTGAAGTAGGGGAGGGGTGGGGGTGCAATGGGCAGATGAGGTGGGAGGAATATATTTGGGTTTCGGACATGCCGAGCTGTCAGTGAGTCCCATTTTCATATGAGGGCTGCGGAGGTTCTGTCTTCCTCTGCACCCTCCAGGCAATGCGTGGTGCTCTCCGGATCAGCTAGGAGGATCTGCAAAAATAAGGGTAATATTAACTGCAACCGCTTCCCTCGCCTGCCTTTGTTTCTCCTTCGAAGGGACCGCTCCGGCCCCGAGCGTGGGCAGCCTTTTAAAATGGTTCCGTACTAGTGCGCAAATGGGGAAAGAACCACCAGGCAGTCAGGCGTTGCTGTCCATCTAGTTCCACTCTTGCTTCCTGGATAAAGAAATGGAGCCCCAGCAGAGCCAGGTGCCTCCGCCAGCTCATTCATAGGAGAGCCAAGACCAGACCCCAGGTCTCCAGAGCGATTTCTTTCTGTAAGTGACGTGTCCTTATTTTCCCTTAGCTCCTCCCCGACCTTCCAGGTCCTGCTTTTTTCTTTTCTTTTCTTTTTTTTTTTTGCCAACAGTCCCAATCTCTTAGTAACAAATTCATCTATTTCCCCCCAAAGAACTCAGCTCCTGTGGTTCTGATTCCCATTGCTAATATCACGAGACTCCCTAGTCAACCAGTGATTCTTAACGGGGTGATGTGCAGAGACAATTTTCAAGGCCACAACTAAATTTGCTACTGATTTGTTGTGATCAGAAGCTGCAGATGTTGCTGAACATACTACGATGCACATGGGACCCGCCACAACCATGGATTTTCCAATCCAAAAGGTCAGTGGCACTGAACTGGGAAGCATTGCTCAATTCATGTTGTTCTGGTTGTTGTTGTTTTGTGCCATCTAGTTGGTACTGTCAGACAACAGAAAGAACCACGGCCCAGTCCTGCACCATCCTCACATTGTTCTATGTTTGAGCCCATTGTTGCAGCCACCGTGCCACTCTATCTTGTTGCAGACCTTCCTCAGCCCATACTTTCAATAACTCCGCTAGCGTTCCTCCTCCTTGATAAGTAACTGGCGGGAGACCGGGGAGGGAATGGGTCTGAAGACTAGGGGACATTTGGCCTTGATAGGCTTGAGATTCAAAGCTCTCTTTTCTAGGGAATCCATCTGAGACTAGAGGATCAAATGAGCTCAGTAGGTTGAAGAGAATAGACAGGTGAGATCAGGAGGGATCATAAGGAAGGACAACAGAAAGACTAGGAGGAAGACGCAACAGCAGCTCTCCAATGAGAGAAGGGATCCCCGCCCAGCACTAACCATGGGCTAACTCTACTCTTTGTATACCATCCACACCCAACTACCGGTCTGCGCAGCAGATATGGGCACCAAGGAAATGGCCCAACTCACCCTGATCCCAAGTGGACTAGTCTGGCTCCCAAGACAGTCACCAAAAAGCCACATAGGTCAAACAGATAGCAAGACAATCAGGAAGCAAAGACAGAGCTACCACTAGTCCTGGAGCTGGTCCCTGAGATGTCAGCCCTACATCTTCCTACCAAAGACTCAAAGCCCAGGGACAGTCATTGCTCTGTTGCTCTGAAGAGTCTACATTTTGACATCTCCCCACCACTGACAGCTAGACTGGAGGTCCTTGGGGGGCTGTAAGACCCTGCCCTGGAAGGGAGTGCCTCCCACATTGCTCCCTGTCCCAATGCAGGCCCTTTCAACAAAGTGGTGCTGCCAGCAGGAGGCTTTGGAAGGAGTCAAGTGTAATTAAAAGCTGTGAAAGCAGCATTGTCTCAATTATAAATCCTTCACACCCAGAGGTCATTACTGAGGAATTCTCCAAGGTAAAGGGAGGCCCGGCTGCTGCCACCACTGCCACCTCTACTGAGAAGCCAGCAAGGAACTTTAATGGGAAAATAGTTCCATCGCATATAGAGGCCTGCGATCCCACGGCTTTATTCTGCCTCTAGGGTCAAGTCTGGGGGAAAGGGACGAGACAGGAGAGCAGAAATGAGGAAAAGGACGGGAGTACAGGGGCACAGATAGGGAGAAAAAAGTTCACGGACCAGAGCACTCTACTGGGTGCTTCTTTAAGGAGCCCCGGTGACACCGGGGTTAAAGCATCCAGCTGCTGACTGAAAGGTGTGCAGTTTGAACCCTCCAGCTGTTAGGAGGGAGGGAGATGTGGCCACCTGCTTCTGTGAACATTTAAGAGTCTTGGAAGCCCCCTGGGAAAATTCTACTCTGCCCTCTTACGTCACTAAGATTTGGAATCAACAGCAATGGGTTTGGGTCTGGGCACCTCTGATGGGAGATTGTCACTATTACACACAGAAACCTCTGTGTTCTGATGCTGTCCAGGGAGTCATTAAGGTTGAGGACAGTGTTCTCTCAGCTTGTTGATAGCCCCCTGCTCCAATAACAACCTGTCAGCATGTGGCTAAAGGTCAAGGAGAGAGGTGCCCAAGTTGCTCATTGCCGCTGGGCATGAAAGCAGTGGGTACCAACAAACCTGATGCCAACCCCGCACATCTGGAAGTGAGCTCCCCCTTGCACCTCTAGAGTCTTCCCACCTACCTGCAAAGTGGCCCAGCCTCCAGCCAGGAGAGAAACAAAGATTGAGGTAGGTGATTCACCAAGACTCCCAGCCACCTCTGTGCCTATGCATGTGTGCTCCTGGCAGTGTGCGTCCATGCACAAGTAAATGGAGCAAAACTGGACTCTCACCCAAAGTGGGAAAAGCAAATGGAACTCCCCAAGGAAACACACAGTGATGCAGGTGAATGGAAGAACCGAACCGAACCACTGGCAATGAGTGGACTCCGACTCAGCGAGACCCTCTAAGACAGAGCAGAATGGTTCCAGAGGGTTTCCAAGGTTGTAAGACTCTATGGAAGCAGACTGTCTCATCTTTCTCCAGCAGAGTGGATGGCGGTTTGACCACTAACCTTCTCATTAGTCGTGCAACACTTAACGGCAAAGGGTCGAGAGCGATGGCAACACCAATTTCAGTGGACACTGATGGGAAAATCTGTAATTAGTGAAAACCTGTCCGATTGCCTCTTACCCACCTCTTCAAAACTCAAATCCCATGAAACACAAAACCCTTAACAGCACACAGAACAAGCAAACGTTTCCTAATAAGGCTAATGGTATCTCTAAGACTGACATGTTCTGGCAAACATATGTGAAGTATTGGTATGACACAGCTAGGGATGAGGCTCCAGTACTGGAGCAGCTCGGAGACTTCCATGTAGGTGAAATGAGAAGGCTGACTTTAGAATAACAGTAAGAACAGCGGACGCTAACAGAGTAGCTACTCTGTGCCAGACAGCTCTAAGGTTTTCAATCGAGGAGTTTGTTACAGCGGAACTCATTGCATCCTCTCAACGACTGTTGTAAGGTATGCATTAAAATTGGACAAGGTTAGAAACAGAGGAATAGTGTGTGCAAGGCCCCATAGTAAGTGGTCAAATCGAGGTTAAAACAAGGTTCTTCTTCTGGAAAAGGATAAGCAGCTCCTATGGGATCAACCTTCCCATGGTTAAGAACCACAACTCTCAACAAAACAGAACAAAGCACCATCTGAAGACACTGAGTGGGAAGATACCGAATTGGTGTCAGTCTGTGGAAGAATGAGTACACTCGGTGCCTGTGCTTGTTTTGTGGCTTTAAGCCGAGTTGGGGTGGGGGGGGGGGCAGTTTGCACCGCAGAGCATGAAAGGACATGGGCAGAAAGCACCTCTAGTCTGGGTGGAAGGAGCAGAAGCCAGTCTGGGGCAATCACAGCCATTTGAAAGTGAGAGTAGAAACCCTAGAAGACCAGAAAGAGGTAACCTCAAATTCTGTATGTGAATTCTGTCCACGACTCTAGCTAACCCTTGAACCACAAATATCTAGATAGAGCCCAAGCAGCCCAATTAAGAATAAAAGAACCAAACTGCGATGCTGGCCATAGCCCAGAACAGGGGAAAGAGCTTGCAGCTGGAGTTCAGCAAAGTTCAATGCTGACTTGCAGAAAAAAATATTCTAATAATATGAAAATACTCCTTGAATAAACATAAGAATCCAAATTATCTATAAAATATCATATCCAGGTGTGGTAGTTACATAATCTGGTGTCACTGAGGATTCAGAGTGAAGGGGTGGAGTCTAGCCTGTCAATCAGGTGTAGTTTGATTACCTCATTTGGAGATGCTAAGGAGATAAATCGCTCGCTGGAGGCGGGATACACGCTTACTCTCTGAGAGACATCCCTATGGGAAGACACATGGAGAGAGGCTGATAGAGCCAGACCTCTGGAGCCGGAGAAGCCATGTGGAGACTCCTGCCAGCGCTGAAATGCTTACAATGCCACTGAATCCACAAGACTTCCCACACTGGCCTATGATCTTCCTGCATTTGGCATCATTGCATGTGTTTTGTGAGTCTGAGAGGACTTTATGCATTGGGATCGGACATATGGGCTAATATTAGACTTAAGGACTTGATCCTGACTGGGCTGGGGTGTTTTCTCAATATTCAACTGCTCTTTTATACAAAGCTCTTTCTTATACGAATATGAGTGTCCATGAATGTGTTTCTCTAGTGTACCCATACTAACACACCAGGAAACAATCTGAAATTTTTAACATTAAAAAGTAACAGTCAAGATCACTGAAGATATAGGTGCTATGGCAAAGTGTGGTGAAGAAAGAAGATGATACCCTGCTATCAGAAAGAATAGTGTCTGGGGTCTTGTTAAAACAAGCAGCCATCTAAGTGAAGTGTCAGCTAAGTCTACACCAGCCATGTGATCCACGGATTGAAAATAATAAAATCCAAGACCAGAGAAGGGAATTGTATTTGATCTTAAATTCTGATCACCTGGATTTCAGAAGGCTATGGATGACAATGAAAGCCCAAAACCTGTTAGCAGAATCCCTATGTGAATTAAGTCTACATTGATATCCCTCAACCATTGACCAGGGATGTGGTCTAGGTTTTGCCATTTGCTGCTTTCTTTTGGATTGAAATTTATCTGTGTTGTTGTTATTGATGGGGCTTATGATTTTCTTTATATTAAATCCAGATAGGTAAATCTATAGAAAGAGTAATTCCATTGATAGATCTTTAGGGTTATAACAGTGGAGATTGTGGTGATATGTGGAGCTAAAAACAATGCATACAAGAATGAAGAAAATGATATACAATGTATCATGGTGATGATTGCATACTCATTTAAATATATATAGACAATCTAATTGTACCATACATGAAATATATGTCTGTAAAAGGGTTTTTAAAAAGATAAATTAATGCTCAAGAGAAAGCTAAGAAAATTTACAAAAAGCAACCCCATAATCAAAACAATGGAGATAATTAAGATTTTAAGTCACATTTATAAGTATACTCAAATATATTTTTAAATATTGAAAAATAATGAAAATATAGGCATGATCAATAGAAAAATGTGAATTATTAAAAAATAACCAAATGAAAATGTAATAGACATTTTTGCAATATTAGAAATGTCCTATGTCTTTGTTAATACAATGCTTATAGCCACTCTCCATAAGTGACATTTAACCACTTGCCATGTGGCTAGTGTAACTAGTGAAAATGAATTTTTCAATTTTACATAAATTTATTTAATTTAAATAGCTGCATTTAGCAAGTGATTATCCTACTGGAAAGTACAACTCTAGAAGAAAAACATGCAATATCTGAAATAAAAAATTCACTGGACAATCTTAACATCCATTTGGAAAAAAGACTGACAACTGAGCAGGGGGGGCAGTAAAGGGACGTAGATAGCCCCAAGCCTCTGTCCTGTTATAGAATCTGCAGTGGTAAGGTAGGAATTCTAAGGACACTGTGACAGTTAAGGATGTAGACTATAGTCCCAGGAACAACCTTTCTTTCATTAATAAATCATTTTATTGGGGGCTCTTACAGCTCTTGTAACAATCCATACATCAATTGTATCAAACACCTTTTCACATTTGTTGCCATCATCTTTTTCAATAGACTTTCTTTCTGCTTGAGCCCTTGGTATCAGCTCCTCTTTTTGCCCGCCCTCCTCTGTCCTCCCACCTTCGTGGACCCCTGATAAATTATTATTTTCATATTTTAAACTGTCCTCTGTCTCCCTTCACCTACATTTCTGTTGTTTGTCCCCCTGTAGTTGGGGGCAGGGCAGGCTTTATCTGACTATATCATTATAGTCAGAACAACCTTTTAAAAAATAATAATAAGATAAAGAGGTATAGTAAGGCCAAACCAAACCAGTAACATCAAGCCCATTCCAACCCATAGAGACCATGGGGGACAGAATAGAATTGCTCCAGAGGGTGTCGAGACTGTAGGTCTCTCTTTTTATTATTTATCTGTTTGTTTTTACTTTATTTGTGAGTTAGTTGAAGGTTTACAGAGCAAAAATTCATATACATCCTGCATTAGTCGGGTTGACTTGAGAAACAAATCCAGAGATACTCATATGAATATAATAGAGAACTTTATATCAAACGGTTATTTTATATTAAGAAAACATACCAGCCCAGTCCAGTTCAAGTCCATAAGTTTGATATTAGCCCAAATGCCCGATACAGTCTATAAATTCCTCTTCAGACTCATACAACACAAGCAATGACTCCAGATGCAGGAAGATCACAGGCCAGTGGGTGGGAAGTCTTGGGGATCCAGTGGTGATGGAAGCATCTCAGTGCTGGCAGGAATTTCCATGTGACTCTTCCAGCTCCAGGGCTCTGGCTCCATCAGCACAACTCCATGTGGCTTGTCAACAGGGATGTGTGGCAGAGAGTGTATCTGGCTTACAATGAGCTATTTTTCTCCTTTGTGTCTCCAAATGAGGTCATCAACTTGAGACCTGATTAATAGGCTAGATTCCACCCTTTTGCAAGTTGACAAGAGATTATGTAATCGCCACACATTCTGATTTAGCTCATCTCTTGCAATCCCCTCAATGAGCCATTGATTACTCTACTTCCCCCTTGTGCTTAGTCTCCCTTCCCCCTCCTTTCCTAATCCTCTGAACTTGTGTCCTTGGGTAGATTTTGCCCTCGATGCTACATGGTTAAGCATGGAGGTGAGTTCAGTTCCAGACCTGAAGGTAACAACCATAGTCTTGGGGGTCCCATCAAGCTCCATCTGACCTGTAAGCCTGGTCTCTCATGATTTGACATTCTGCTCCACATCCTGCCCCCCCCAACCCCCCCCCCCCGCACTCTCTCCAGGTCCTTCCAGTGGAATTCTTTCCAGAGCAATTGGTATTTCTATAGAGCAGACTGCCTTTCATTCTCCCTCAGAGTAGCTGGTGGGTTTGAACCACCAACCCTATGGTCAGCAATCCACTCACTAACCCACGGTCCTATCAGGGTTCCCACGAAAAACCAAACAGGGAATGAAATATTCCATTAGTCCAAAAGAAGGTGGGAAAAGAGGAATAAAAGTAGAATGCATAATTAGAAAAGAAACGACAATAGCCATAACTGCAACTATTTCACTAACTACATTAAATGTTAATGAACTAAATGAACACTGCAATTAAAAGAAAGAGGTTGTCTGAATGGATCTTAAAAAAAAAGGCAGACAATTCTTTGGAGCCTATGGGACATGCACTTTAAAAAAATGTTGTGCTAAGCCATCTCTTGCCCTGTGTTTTAGTTGTCATGTTATGTGAACGGACTTCAAATTTCTGTCGCAAATTCCATTATCTTTCAATTCCACTTTTCCACAAAACTTTTGAAGCCCCCCTTCAATATGACCTACAAAACTCTTCCAGATCTAAAATCCAATTATTCCATATGTTTATGCATATATAGGCATACATGCATTATATATATGTAACATGGGTGGGATACAATTACAATAATGGATGGCCAAATTGTATGTGTACCTAAACGGAAACATGAGGTGAGGGAGCAATTTACCAAGTCAATAATCCAACATGGTTCATTTTGTTTCTCAGTCGGTGTTCTTTCTGTCAGGTGATCAGATACAAAGGAGGTACCTAAACAAGTAATTGTACTCAGAAAAAAAAAAAGTTTACTACTTCCTTGTTCTTATTACATGCTTTCAACTGCCTAAATTAAATTTTCAGGGAAAGGATTCAAATGATGTATCCTACTTGTGGCAATTACATAAACTGTCAATTTGAGTGAAGGGGTGAAGTCTAGCCTGTCAATCAGGTTATAGCCAATGAGGTCTCTGTGTGGGCATGGCCTTCTCCTGAGGATTCTGGAAACTACTTTCTTCCTCCCTGGGAGCGAGACACACATTCTCTCTGCTTCACATTCCTGTTGACAAGCCACATGGAGTCATGCTGATGGAGCCAGAGCCCTGGAGCTGGAGAAGCCACGTGGAGACATATGCCAGTGCTGAGATGCTTCCACCGCTACTGATCCACAAGACTTTCCCCCACTAGCCTGTGATCTTCCTGCATTCAGCACCATTACATGTGTTGCGTGAGTCTGAAGAGGAATTTATAGACTTGTATCAGACATAGGGACTAATATCAGACTCATGGACTTAATCTGGATGGGACTAGTATGCTTTCTTAAAATACAATTACTCATTAATATAAAGCTCTTTCTTATACACATGAGTACCTCTGGATTTGTTTTTCTAGTCAACCCAGACTAACACACTGGTGTTTACAACAGCAGCATCTCCTGGACATTGCCTTAGACAAACAACTGAGACACAGTGCAAAGAGAACCAGACTTGCCATCAGAAAACCTAACTATACCACTTAAAACAGCGCGAGGACATGATCGTCATTCAGCCTTTGTGGCCCTCCCAACTGTATGGGTTTGGTTTCGTTTTACAGTTTAGGGAGAAAATTTTCATGAAACACATCAGTCAACCACCATGTGTGCACAAATTAATTAGCATTTCCCTTATAAAAACAAACCAGTTGCCATTGAATTAGCTCTGATTCATGGGGACCTCTTAGACATGAGAATAGAACTGCGTCCCATAGTGTTTTCAGTGGCTGATTTTTCAGAAGTAGATTGTCGGGCCTTTTGACAGAGTGCCTCTGGGTGGACTCCAACGTCCAACCTTCCAGTTGGGATCTAGGTGCCTTCATTGTTCTCCTACTCAAGAACCCCATTTCCCTTAAAGAGGTGAATAGATTCAAGGTTAGGAAAATAAAACGCAGCAAGCATCGGAGATCTAGGCGCACAGATTCATAGAGAGGCTCACATAGACGGAGCTGAACCAGGACACAGAACAACTGTACCACCAAGGGTGAGTTAGTATAAGCCATTCACGGGACTCCACAGACCAGTCCATGAGTGCCACGAATTCAGAAGTCAACAGAATGCTGGAAAAGATCAACTAATGACGCCACATGTTGAAAAGGCATAAGTCCGAATGAAGAGGCAGAGAATTCCAGAGACCAATCATCATGACTGTGTCAATTCTAAATGATGGTGACCATGACCATGAGTGCTAGATTTATCTGTTTTGTTTTAAGCCATTTGTACACATCATCTCATTTTAAAACGCCTAACATTCCTAAGAGGTTGGCAATGTTATTGTCCTAACTTCTCATATGAAGAAACAGACATGGAGACATTGCATGGCTCATCCAAGGTCACACAACTAATAAATGGCAGAGGCAGGATTCAAACCTGTTATCTGTTTGACTCTGAATCTTGCTACCATTACAGAAGATGCCTAACTGCATGCCTCGTTATGGTGCATAAGCTAACAAATTCCATTGAAAACCAAATTCTTGGAGAACCATAACCCTTGTTGACACACTGCAAACCTGTAACACCTGAATAGGTAGCATGGAACGCAAGATGCGTTTTCTTTTCAGGCCCAGGGCTAGCCATTTAGAGTCGCTGCAAGAGGCACAAAAATCAGAGTGCCCTGTCCAGCCAAGGGGCCTGAGGCTGACCAAGGCAGCCCCAGGAGGACTGCAGTTCCCATCCTGGAGCTCAGCTTTGACACAGGCATTCTACCCAGAAAGCATGAATGTTCTGACTTTGATGAGCAGTTCGCTGCGTAGCTCACAGGGCCACCAGGCCTCGTTCAAATTGCCTGGCTTCGAATTGTGTTACTGTGTGTTCCAATTTGGAGGTAAATCTTTCCATGATAAATTCAGTTTGGGTTTTTAAATAGAAAGAAAACCGGTTATAACTTCGGAATCATTTACATTGCTTTTTTAAAAATATGGCTTGAAGGTAAACAAGCAGCCATCTAGCTCAGAAGCAACAAAGCCTACATAGAAGAAGCACACCAGCCTGTGTGATCACGAGATGTCGAAGGGACCATGTATAAGGTATCATCAGAACAAAAAAATCTTACCATAGTGAATGAAGGGGGGAGTGCAGAGTGGAGACCCAGAGCCCATTTGTTGGCCACTGGAGATCCCCTTACAGAGGGTCTAGGAGAGGAGATGAGTCAGTCAGGGTGCGATGTAGCACCGATGAAAAATACAACTTTCCTCTAGTTCCTAAATGCTCTCCCCTCCCCCCCACACACTATCATGATCTGAATTCTACCTTGCAAGTCTGGCTAGACCAGAGGATGTACACTGGTGCAGATAGGAGCTGGAGGCACAGGATGGATGATCCCTTCAGGACCAGGGGTGTGAGTGGCAATACTGGGAGGGTAGAGGGAGAGTGGGTTGGAAAGAGGGAACCGATTACAAGGATCTACATGTGACCTCCTCCCTGGGGGCCGTACAACAGAAAAGGGGGTGAAGGGAGACGTCAGACAGGGCAAGATATGACAAAATAATAATTTATAAATTATCAAGGGCTCATGAGGGAGTGGGGAACAGGGAGGGAGGGGAAAATGAGGAGCTGATGCCAAGGGCTTAAGCGGAGAGCAAATGTTTTGAGAATGATGAGGGCAATGCATGTACAGATGTGCTTTACACAATTGATGTGTGTATGGGTTGTGATAAGAGTTGTATGTCACCCTAATAAAACAATTAAAAATATATATGTGACCTTTCACTTTTAGGACATTCGAACCCGCTATCAATAGTTTTACCCAGAAACTTTTCTAAGTAAACAGAAGATTGGCAAGAAACTAGATGTGATGTTTCACAAAGAATACGAATCCAGACTTTGAACTCTTTTGTACATGTTTAAATACTCACACAACGTCTGTACAAATGTATGAATGCCTAGATAACTCTGAAACCTGGAAGGTGGACCCACTATCTAAACTGTTCCTATCAAATTGGCTACCAGGCTATTTAGTAACGTGTCTTGCTACTATGCCTACCTTCTGAGAGAGAGAGGCCTCAGCTGAAGTTCCCACCTGCCTGTGGAGATCCCAGTTTATTTGAAGTTCCCACCTGCCTGCGGAGATCCCAGTTTATTTAAAGTTCCCACCTGCCTGTGGAGATCCCAGGTTATTACTCCTCCCTCCTTAGAGCTGACTTTACTCTCCTGCGGCCAACAGATCATCACAATTGGCAAAGAGGAGTAAACATAGGCCTACCGAACAAACAAACAAACGTGCCAATTATCTCTCTGCTTAGGACTGATGTAACAGGTAAAGACTAGGGCAGCGGCTGTTTATCAATCAGGTGTTAGAGACCAAAGATGGGAAGCCGATTGTATCTGTCTTTAAATCCCCTTGTTAGCAAATGTGGCTATTTTGTTTCTTGTTCTAGTTTTTTCTTCCTCGTGATCTGATCGGTGTTTTTCTTTAACAAAGTAACCTGTCTGCTCTTACAGCCTTGAGAAATAGCAGGGAAGCCCTCTGAAATGTCCTTGGACAGTATGACAAGGCGTTAAAGTACGGAGAGAAGTGAACCGCTGGTACGAGAATCCACTGGGCAGCTGGGCATCATCTACAACTGGTTTGCAGGGCTAAAGGTTAGTGAGTGCATCATGAGCATAATTAGCTACTGCTTTTTTGAGGCTCGTAACTAGATGCTTTATAAGCCTACATAACCGTTCATCCCCACAGCGTGTGTAAAGGGACAGCTCCTGCCTGCAGCATTAAATAAACTGAGTTTCCTCAGAGGTTAAGTAGCTTGCCAAGTAACTGAGATGGGCCTTGAACCTCTGTCTCGGTCTCTGACTGTACGAGTTGGGTGGAGAGGCGGCAGGGAGAGGGGGCCTGTGTGTTCTCCTGCCCTTCCTTCTTACACTGTTGTTAACTGTTCTGTGAACACGAGCCTAATGCTTTCCATTTCTTCCAGCTCAGTAACCCTTCACTAGTTGGGATCAGAGGCAACTTCCCCGATCTGGTAAAAATGATTGCTCCTCTCCCTGAGATAAACACGCTCAGAAACACACGGGTGCCAGCAAGCATGCAAACTTGGGGGAGGGGAGAAGGGAGGGCTCAAGGGACTGATTGACTCATGGACATCCGGAAGCCAACCCAAGGTTAAACCCTCACTTCCAAAGACTCTTCCACCATCCACCCTGCTGCATTGTCATTTCCGTCCTGGGCTCTGTTACAGGAGGACTTTCGCTTCCCCAGGGAGTTTTATGTTTTGTTTTGTTTTTTGTTTTTTAACAGAGATGCATGTTATTTTAATTGCAGAGCTGTAAAGGCAATGTAACAACATAATGTGTTTTAACAAATGTGTAACTGAAGCCCCAGAAAAAAAGGAGAGGGAGGATGAGGGGGACTATAGATATATATATATATTTAATTCATAAATCTTTTTATTGGGGCTCATACAACTCTTATCACAATCTGTACATACATCAATTGAGCAAAGCACCCTTATACATTCGTTGCACTCATCATTCTCAGATTTCACCTTCCACTTGGGTTCCTGGAATCAGCTCGGTTTCCCTTTTTTACCCCTCCCTCCCCACTCCCCTCTTCCCCCTGGTCCCTTGATAGTTTATAAATAATTATTATATCTTATCTTACACTGCCCAGCATCTCCCCTCACCCACCTTCCCATTGCCCATCTCCCAGAGAGGAGGTTACACATAGATCTCCGAGATTGGGTCTCCCTTTCTACACCCCCTTCCCTCCTGTTGTCGCCACTCCCACCGTGGGTGTTGAGGGGTTCATCCGTCCTAGATTCCCTGTGTTCCCAGATCCCTACTGCACCGCTGTACATCCTCTGGTCTAACCAGGTCCGCAAGGTAGAATTGGGGTCATGATAATTGGGAGGGGAGGAAGCGTTCAGAAACTAGAGGAAGGTTTTGAGTTTCATTGTTGCTACACTGAACCCTGAGTGACTCATCTCCTCCCCACTACCCCTCTAAAAGGGATGTCCAGCTATCTACAGATGGGCATTGGGTCCCCATCACGCACTCCCCCTCATTCACGGTGATGTGATTCCCACCACCACCCCACCTTTGTTGTTTGAGACCTGGTCTCAAACACGATCACCTATGTTGGTGTGCTGCTTCTGCCAAGGGAGTTTTTTAAGGAATAAATCATGGATCCCAGGAGCAGACTATCAGTGTGTCCCCATCCAAGAAACTCTGATGTCGCCACTGCCATTTCTCCACCGCCAGGGACCCGATTCAGGCGAAGCATCTCAGAACCTCCCTTTCAACTTCACTTTCTTTCTTAACTTTTAAAGAGAGCATTTTATTGATCTAAATACTTTTCTCCCTATCATATTCTGATTTCACCAGATAACAGTTCATTTTACTTTGCTTATGTAAAATATTACACATATAAGATTCTCATAGGACAGAAATATCAGTAGAATTATAACTTCTTTGTTAGAACATGACTTTGGGGGGAGGTGGGTCTTTCTTTCGCCTTCACATGCAAGTGCTCCAAGCCTCCCACAATAGCGAACACCGAGTATGGCCCGGGGTTTACACCCGTGAACAAAACAAAGACCCCTCTTCTCACGGAACCAACACGGGAAGGGGGAGGCAAGCAATAGCGGGCAGAATAAGGGATTATACATGGACACAGAGAAAGCAGTGGATGTCACGAAGGTGTTGGCAACTGTAGGCGTGGGCTGCAGTATTGACTAGGTGGCCAGGGCAGGCTCCATTGAGAAAAAATGGCATCCAGGAGGGGCTAGGGAGTCAAATTTGTGAGGACCTGTGGGAGACCTATGTCATTTCTTTGCCTGTTCATTGTGTTTCCTTTCTTCTAGAGTGTAAGCTCCATGAGGTCAAGGATCCTCTTTTTGCCGCTGTTGTTCACCGCTGTGCCCTAAGTGCCTACTGCGCCACCACCCCACACACGGTTTATAAAAGAAAAACCCATGCCAGGGAGTCAATGCCAGCTCACAGAAATCCTGCAGCGGGGTCCAAACCTGTTAAGTCTTCATGAGAACAGACTGTCTCATCTTTCTGCAGAGGAGCAGCTGATGGGTTTAAACCACCGACCTTGCAGTTAGCATCCCAGTGCTGAGACCCAGCAGCAACACCAGCAGCACCTAGATAACTAGCATATAGTACTTGCTCAATAATGCCAGTTGACAAAATGAATAGATGAATCCATTAAAACTTACTCTCCAAGCTAGCCAATGCTGAGAATTAGATCCACAACTTAAAAATCTTTGCTTAAATATATCGATATCTTTTATTAAACTCGGAGCATGAAGAGAAAAAAGAAGACTGAATTCCAATGGAATCCCTTTTGAAAGTGGGCATCTGAAAAGCCACTGCAAATGCAAACTGGTGACGATGTGGACAGCAACACTAGAGAAGGACCCACAAAATAAATAAATAAACAAACAACCACAAAGGAGGTTTCATACCAACTAGAGTTTTAAAATTTAAAGAAGCCCTTGAAGTTGAGGGCTTCTAAATCCTGGATGGTTCATCATCAGGCTCTCGGTGAGGAACTTCATCTCCCACGACAGTGATTTAACGAGTATGAAAGATGCCATCCATTAGAAAAAATGACAGTCACTGTCCTGCAGGACAGGTCACCTCCGCCTGCACCCCCACCACAGGCCTGCACAACCACAGCACTGACTGTGCGCTGATGTCCTATGATGTTGTGAGCGCCTCACGGTTTGGGGCTTTAGCTCTGGCGGATTAGCTCAGCTGCGGTGGGCTATGGATATGTGTTGAGTCCCCCAACCCCTCAGTCACAGTGTAGGACTGAGTGGGCCTCTGGTCATGTAAATTCCCACCAGAAAAACAAAAAAAGGCAAGTTAAAGGTCATGCTTCATGGCAAGAAGCCTACAGGCATCTTCTGAGGAATAAATGTCCACCGTATGCACAGAATTACACCTACTCAAGATCCAGGCACATGTTATCTCTATGATCTTCTTCTGAAAATCATCACTCAATTCACGGAAATAAGTACTATCCGGATAAAGGCCACCCCCAATGAGAAGCCCACGAGTCTGGCAATCATTCCCTCCACTCTGTCGCCTGAAGTACAGTCAACCGGGTAAGAGTGAGGAATATGAACCGCCTGGGTTTCGTGGCCAGAGTCTTCACTGATGGTGGGTGTTACCATCTTACAGGTAATGTGAGCTACAGAACCTTCTTGCTGGCCTGATTAAGCAACCGTGTCAGGGCACAGCTGAAATCACTGTGTCATAACAGCTCACCCTTAGCGATGCTGGGCATCATTAAATTTTTAAGGGAATGCGCAGGGGAAGTCCTTTAATCCTTTAATAATTGAGTTGAGGGGAAGGGGCCGGGGATGGAAAGCATTTCCCTGAGTTGATAGTAACTAGGTCTGGCTACTAATGGCTCTCGTACAATCCCACTGTGTCCATGTTGCCATTTAAAGAGCGCATTCCATTTGGCCCTTGCTCTTTAACTGTCAACTGGGAAATTGGAAAAGCATACATTAAGTATTGCAATTTGTATTATAGTTTTCCACCCAATTCTCCCTTCTAGTACCACTGTGCTCCATCTAGGCGAAGCTCTCACAACCAGTTGACAAGTGAAAAAAATTCATTTTAGGAACCAGTTGGGCCTTTTTGATATCAAGTAACCCATCTGTGAAATATTTTCCACTGATTTTACTAGCTACAGAGGCAGAGCCCTTGGTAGGACCAATTTCATTCCCTTCTAAGTTGAGTGGCTCGGCCTCTGATGACCCTGCCAACTTTTCTTGCCTAGACACCTGTTCCTGACCGCTCTAGCCCTCAAGAAAGATGCCCACCCATCCACGCATCACCCTCCCATCCCCGGTCAAAGAAAGTACCACTCCACAAACACACTGCAGTTTGCAGTCATCCTGCGGCTCTCAGAGTGCTGCCAGTCAAGGCACACTGATAACGTGATCGCCTCCAAGAGGCCTAAGGGCTTGCCCAAGCCGACCTAGGCAAGCAGCTACTGTTCCATGATTCTAAAAACCTACTGCTGTTCCCTAGGCCACTCTTGTCTCCAGTTTAGAAAAAGTGAGCCTGTGAACCCACCACGTAGACAAGACTATATCCTCCAGTCCCTTGGAGTGGATTCCGACTGAGAGCAACCCCTGCGCTTTTGAGGATATAAATCTCTACCGGAGCACAAGGCTCATCTTTCTCCCTCAAAGAGACTGGTGCGTTCAAAGTGTTGGCTGTGCAATTAGCAGCCCCACGTGTAACCCATCATGCCACCAAGGCTCCTTAGACAAGATAAATAGTGGAAAATTTGGGTATAGAGACTGAATCACTATTGCCTGGTCCAAAAAAGGAGGAGAGTACCAACATCCTAAACTACCCTTTTTTGAGAATTGTCCTGAAAGCCACAGAAAGTAAAAGACCTTCAACTGGCAGGCAGGTGGATGGTCCAAGTACAACTAGTGGGTTCTTGGTTGGGGAAGGCTTGTGGACCTCCATTATAGCTTCAACAGTGGAGCATCAAGAGCCTCACTTTAAGCAAGTCCATCTTCTATGTGGGCCAATGGGGGACAACACTGTAGACACAGTGCGGGAATTTCACCCGATCTGATCCCACCACACTGAGGCAAAACAAGAAGGGTTTGCAACAGAACTGCAAGGGTAACAAAGCAACAAAGTCCCCAGGGAATACCAAAAATAGACTTTGGGGCTAGGGCGTGGCACCCCATTAGACCAGAAAACACTCCTGAAAGTCAACAAGCAGACCTTGAACAACTATTTACAGGCTTTTCTTCTCTTTTTCTTTCTTTTGTTGTTGGTTTTGTTATTGTTGCTGTTTTGTTTTCTTTTGTTGCTTTGCTTTGCTCTGTCTTGTTTTTACGTGCATATTAATATCTATGCAGGTCTATCTAGATAAGATAGACAGGATAAACAATCTGGAGGAGAAAACAACAGTTCCAGGGTGCATGGGAGAGGGGATGGGAGGTGGGGGGTGGGGGAAGTGGGTGTTAACAAAACCAGGGACAAGGGGACAACAAATGTTCCAAAATCAATAGCAAGGAGGGTGTAGGAGGCTCAGTAGGGCTTGATCCAGGGCAATGTAACCGAGAGGAATTACTGAAACCCAGATGGAGGCTGAACATGATAGTGGGACAAGAGAAAAGTAAAATGAAATAGAGGAAAGAACTAGGAGGCAAAGGGCATTTATAGAGGTCTAAATACAGGCATGTACATATGTAAATATATTTATATATGATGATGGGGAAATAGATCTATGTGCATATATTTATAGGTTTAGTATTAAGGCAGCAGATGGATACTGGGTCTCTACTTAAGTACTCCCTCAAAGCAAGAACACTTTGTTCTATTAAACTGGCATTCCATGATGCCCACCTTCCCGACAGGATCACTGAAGACAAAGCAGGTGCATAAACAAATGTGGTAAAGAAAGCTGATGGTGCCCAGCTATCAAAAGATATAGTGTCCAGGGTCTTAAAGGCTTGAAGATAAACAAGTGGCCATCTAGCTGAGAAGCAACAAAGCCTATATGGAATAAGAACACCAGCCTGTGTGATCATGAGGTGTCAAAGGGATCAGGTATCAGGCATCAAAGAGCATAAAAGCATATCATTGTGAATGCTTGGGAGTGAAGACCCAAAGCCCATCTGTAGGCAACTGGACATCCCTTTACAGAAGGGTCATGGGGAGGAGACGAGCCAGTCATAGTGCATTACAGCACTGATGAAACAGACAGCTTTCCTCTAGTTCTTTAATGTTTCCTCCCCCCACTATCATGATCCCAATTCTACCTTACAAATCCAGCTATACCAGAGCATGTACTTTGGTACAGATAAGAGCTGGAAACACGGGGAACCCAGGACAGAAACCGCTCAGGACCAATAATGAGAGTAGCAATACCAGGAGGGGAAGGGGAAGGTGGGGGAGAAAGAGAGAACCGATCACAATGATCTACATATAACCCCCTCCCTAGGGGATGGGCAACAGAAAAGTAGGTGGAGGAAGACATCGGACAGTGTAAGATATGAAAAATAATGATAATTAATAAATTATCAAGGGTTCATGAAGAAGGGAGGGTGGGGGAGGAAGGGGGAAAAGGAGGAGCTGATACCAAGGACTCAAGTAGAAAGAAAATGTTTTGAAAATGATGAGGGCAACAACTGTACAAATTTGCTGACACAATGGATGGATGGAGGGATGGATTGTGATAAGAGCTTCTCTAGCCCCAATAAAATGATTTTTTTTAAACAGTAGGAAAAGTGGGGGGAGAGAGACCGACAAGTAAGGTTCACACTAAAACAGATGGTATCTGAAAGAGAAGAAACGGGGTTGAAGTCTTCAGTCGGGGTTCCTTTGGGAAAGAGACTGTATGGGAAGCATCCATGGCCATCTCAGAAAGGACCCTGAAGAGTGGTGGAAAACAAGCCCACCACCTTCTGCTGGTCTCTGTCCCGTCGGAAGATGGTGACGTCCCAGCTAATTCCATAACTATGATAGGGATGGATGGAAAAGGACAAAGCAGGAGCAGGACCTTTGCTCCATATTGGTACCTGACCATTCCCAAGTATTTCCCAGGGATGCCACTCTCTCTCCCAGATCTGTGAATTCCTCCCTTTCCTGGCTAATGTCACCGTGGCTGCCAAGTAGGCTCTATCTGTCCATCCTAAATGACTTTTCACTCTACCTCCATCTCCCTCTCTTTCTTCTCTCTTTAACGGTCCATCTCCTGAAATCCTTCTGCCAATTCCCTGCTTTGACGTCTTCAGCTTCTGCTTACTGCATGACACATCAAAATGATCCCCCTCCCCCAACTCCTCTAAGGAAACTTTCTTAATAGAGTTTCTAACTCCAAGGGCACATATGCAGTTCTCTATAAACCTCCTGCTTCTGTCCTATCTTCCAGATTCCTATTTCTCCTGGTGTTAACCAAACCCATCTTACAAACAGGATGAAGGAGACAGACAATTGAGGTCACTCAATGCTTCTCTGTCTACATTAGTCCCCTAAGGTTGTCATTTTTTAAAGTACGCAAATTGGGTGACTTAGAACAATAGAGATGAATTATCTCAGTACTGGCCAAAGGCCAGTTGGTTTCATTCCTGATGTCCCTTTGCTTGTGGATGCATCACTCCAATCTCTGCCTCTGTCTTCACAAGACCTTTCCCTCTGTGTGTCCCTGTGTCTCCAGTCCTTTTCCTCCACTTACAGGGACAGTGGTCATTGGATTTAGGGCCCACCATAAATCCTGGATGAGCTCATCTTGAGATCTTTAACTTATGTCAGCAAAGACCTTATTTCTAAGTAAGATCACACTTTCCTAGCAACCAGACATTAGAACTTGGCCATATATTTGAGGGCCTGTTATTCAACCTGCTCCCATGTCATTGCCTTACAGACTCCCCCAAGACTCATTCAACCTGGTGCTCCCCATCCTGACACGCTAATAGATTCTCAAGCTGGTTTCCAGGTCTTCATTGGCAATTGCCCTTGGACAGCTCCATGTACATGTCTCACCTCTAACTTCACATGTCCACAATCATTCTCAATTTCCACTCCGACCTGCCCCAAATCTGCTCTAGTTGTTTTGTTTTTCAAGTCCTTACATCAGTATTGACAAGGCTACTCACTTGGTCCTTTTTGGATCATCCTCCACCCCTTCCTCCCTGTCCTTTCCCTCTTTCAAAAGTCATTGTTTTAAGTGGGAAGAGCGCTATTATATTGTGGGGGTTGCAATCAATGTCGCAAAAACAAAATGCCTATAAATGACTGAATTGAAAACCTATCCATACTGTAAACGTTCTACCCAAATCTCAATAAAAACAGCAGGTAAACAATGAGAAGCCATCAAGTTCTAGCCACCGGGTATCAGATTGCTTTGCTCCATCACATTTGTCCTCTCTCATCCACTGTCTCTTCCTTCCTTCACCCACTTGCTATTTCTCATCTGAGCTATAGGAGAAGAGCCCGGTGGCTCAAAGAGGAAGCACATAGAAGACTGGGGATTTGAACCCACCAGCAGTTCCACGGGAGAAAGACCTGGTGTTGTGATCTGGTAAAGATTACAGCCTCTAAGGCAGTAATCCCTGTCACATGCGATCCAAATGAGTTAAAATCCCCTCAACTTCGACTAGTAGCTAGTCTATAGCAACAACTGTCCAATTGGTCTCTCTTCCACCCGTCTCCACCTGATTCCTACTTAGGCCTCAGTGTGCACCAGGATTACCTTCCCCAAAGAGAAAGAGAAGGGCTTTCATTAACCCCAGACAGGAGTCACTGAATCAGGATGTATCTGTCAAATGTCCACTCTATATCAAGTACCATGCTGGGGATGCTGAGAGCACAAGGGCTAAAAAATGTTTTTAGAAATCAATAAAGAGAAACAAGAACAGGAAGGGCCCTGCCCTCATGAAGCTTCTGATCGACTGACAGAGATAGAAAAGAAATCAGTAAATAAATAAACATGCTAGCTAAACAAACTTCATGGACACATGGAAGTCAAAGATAAAGCAATTCTTCCATGAATTTTTGAGGCCCTCTTGTGTAGTCCAAACTGTGATAGGTGGAATGAAGATAGAGAGCAGTGTATAATACAACTGAACCAGTCATACAAAGTCAGTTCTCAGTCCCTCTTCTCATGCCTCTCTAAAAGAGCTGATTCTTTGTATTTATTTATGCCTCTGCATAGCCTCTGCTAGACTGCTCATATGTCCATGCATTATTTTATTTGTGTTTACATACCTAAAACATATAGAAGTTCAGTATTCCTGTGTGATAAATAAAGGAAGGAATAATTCAATTAATGAGCAGCTTGGTTTAGCATATTCCATTTAATTCTACATTTGATAGGTCAAAATACATAACTGAAGTGCATTTCAGTCACTCTCACATCACCTAAACGTCTTTGTTTCTCTTGAACACCGGCGTACAAAGATTAAATTCAAGGCATGCATGTCATTTCTCTAAGATTCAGTGGAACTAGTTTTCAGAGAAAATGCGTCATCAGGCAGGGAGGGGTACTGCCATATAGGAATGCTTACTTTCCCATGATCCCATGATTGATCCCGTCGATCCAAGTAATAAACAAGGGAGGGAGCATCACCATTCTGTGAACCAGCCTCACAGAGGGCACAGTGGGCTCTCTCCTAGCTGAGCCTGAAGGAAACTTGGAATGGGTCTATCTGAGGAATGGATGGACAGCTGCTGGTGTGTCCCCGTGGAAGCTAAGTCTGGAAGCCTCTGGAGCGGAGATTTAACAGTTCTGCTGCCAAATGTGCAGATGCTCCAAGAACCAGCACAACCCCGAGAGCTAGTGAGAAGGGGAGCGTGCACAAGGCCTGGGATGGAACAGGATTGGGGCTTTTCCCTGGTGCAGGAGTGTGACAGATAGGGGTGATGAGTGCCCAGTCTCCCCTTTCCTGCACGCCTAAGCACTCAGGCAAGCCCCAACCCCGAAGACTTCCTTTATATCCGCAGGATTCTACCAACAGCTAACCCCAGGAAGGCTGCCTGGAAGCTCCAGTATCTAGCAGGTGGGGACTTGTTTTCCAAGAGCTACTTCAACAGGACAACTGAGAATTGTGATCTCACTGGGGTGTGAACACCAGAACCCTAGCGAGCAGCAGATGGTGTGATTTAGAGAAAAGGCCACTGGACCAGGAGTCAGCGGCCAGGGAGAGCACCCCAGCCTCTCTCTCTGCAAGCAGCCTGACCTTGGACAAGTTCTTGACCTCTCAGAGCAGCCATTTCCTAAGCTACAAAATGGGGAGGGTGTTTGTTTGTTTATTGCCCAATTTAAAACTCTTGCAAGGCCCAATAGAGATAGCATATATGAAATCCCTCTGAAAAATTTAAAAAGATCCTTCTGTTTTCTCCCAAGCAACCCATGGATGGCATTTTCTATGGACCAGACATTGACCTCCACGCTTTCTAAGCATGAATCCCAAATGACCGGGTGGGTGCTATTGCTATCCCCACAGCAAAGGGAAACAGGCACAGATCGGTCAGGTCCTTCCCCAAGGCTAGCTGGAGCCCTGGTGGAGTCGTGGCTATGCGCTGCACTGCAGTCTGCATGGCCAGCAGTTGGAAACCACCAGCTGCTCCTCTGGAGAAAGACTGGGCTTTCTACTCCAGTAACAGTTACCGGCTCACAAAACCACGAGGGTCACCATGAGTCAGCATTGACTCGATGGCAGCGAGTCTGGTGTTTTATTGTTTTTGCTTTCCTCCCCCCCCCCCAAGGTTAAGATCCCCACAGAGCAAGGATCTAAACCCAGACACTCTACCTCCAGAACCAATGCTCTTACCACGATCCGACTCTGAGTTATTGCACACACTTCCTAGCGTTGGCGGCTCACTGAAAAGCGCGTGGTTCAAACCCACCAGAGGCTCTGAGGGAGAAAAGACCTGAAAATCTGCTCCTAAAATAATTACAGCCTAGAACACAATATGGGGCACTCCTACGCTAACAGGTTCCTGTAGGTTTGCCATCTATCAGAATCAACATAAGAGCATACCAAACACACACACACACACACACACACACACACAACAAGAGTAGGTTTATGCTTTTACTCAGTAGAGAAGTTAAAAAAAAAAAAACCCTGACAAGAATAAAACCCAAGCCTGAACCATAATCTACATTTGACCCAAAGGCTTCCGGGCCCATGATCTTGATTCTCACCATAGCCCTCTGAGGCCATTGTGGCTACTCTCCCTTGTGAAGACGAAGGCATCCATGGAAGTCGGACATATCTTCCAAATAATTTTCCAGAAATGGAAGGAGCTATGAAGCACATGAGCCATTCCTGCCCACCTGTCCAACACTTGTCCTCCCCTGACAAAGACCTTGGACGTGAAAGAATCCCACCAATGGAGCAGTGCAAAGATAACACAGCCCAGAAGGAAAGGAGGGATGTACCTTCCCTACAGGACCAACCCTACACACAGACCAACTGGGAAACACCACACACACACACACACACACACACACACACACACACACACACACTGTTTGTTATTAGCATCCTGCCAAAAACTGACCTCTTCAACTTGTCCCCACTGTAGGGCCTGAAATTCGACCACAGGTTAGTCATGCCTTTGACAGACACCCGTCCCGTGAAAAGGTACCTCTGAATGAATTGCACATCACCATGTACATCCCAATGTGACTTCTTTCATAACAGCATCTTGGGGTGGACAGCTAGCTAAGAGCAGGTAATTTGACATGGAAAAGGTCAAAAGATGGGATCAGGGCCTAAGATGAGTAAGAAAGAGGGGCTTATCTGAGGTCCTAACAATGGAGCAAGGAAGCCAGGGCTAGGGCTGAGTTCCAGGACCCACAATGCAGAAAGAGAAGCAGAACAGCCAAGAGAAACCTGCCAGCCAAAGAGATGCAGGATGGTGTCTCCCACAAGGTGCTTCCCCGGTGGATTCCCCAAGTCCTCCTCACAGCACGGCCAAGTGGCTGTTATCCATGCGCAGTATGAAGATGGTGGCTGCCATTCCCTTGGGAACAATACACAATAGGGACCCCTGCCACAATTTGTGAAGGGACTCCAAGGAAAAGGGTGGAGGAGCCCAGCAGCAGGGGAGGAGATTCTGGATGGTTATGTTAAACAGGATTTGTTCCACTGTCAAAACCAGAAAGCTCTCCCCAAGAGCCAGCATTAGGGAAAGGAGTTTGTAATGACAGGGGGGTGGTGCAGTTGGGGAGGTGATTTGGAAAGGCAGCCAAAATAAAGGAAGGGGCAGCAGGGAAAAGCAGGTATGGGCAGCCTGCCTCTGGGCTGGGATGGGCCTGGGCTGCCTAAGGGAGGCACAGACACCGGGCTCTCCAGTTTCTAGCAGGGTCCCTGGGTAAGGGGCATGGTGAAATGCCTGACTTCCAGTGGTCAGCCTGGCCCTTCAAGCCCACCCGGAGGCACTTGGGAAGGCAGGCCTAGTGATCTGCTTCCTGGAATTCCCAGAACACAGCTCAACTCTGCGCAGCACTGGGTCCCCAGGGCTCAGAATGGGCTCTACCCCATGTCTGCCAGGTCCCAGGTGGAGGGCCCCAAAGCCCCCTTTCTTCTCCAAGGCCAGCTCATCCCCAGTTCTCCAGGAATGAAGAGTTCCAGGCTCTGGAAACCTTCCAGTCATACCTTTTCCCTTTCCCTTTTCTGGGCTCTATCTCAGGGAGGGAGAGCAGGCTCGCCTCCACACTGGTGCGGGGCGCCCGACCACACTGGCATCAGCTTGCATTCAGCACTGAAGCCTCTGCCTGTCCGGTGCTCCAACAAAGACATATTGGGACCCTCCTGCTGAGTTGGAAGGGACGTTCCTGGGCCCAGAGGGAGCTGTTCTTAATCTTTAATCTTCTGCACAGTGAGTGACAACAATGTTAAGAATGAAAATATGGTTTGGGGGGATAGTCCCCAGGAGCCCAACGTTTTGGTATTTAAGGGAACTTTAATGAGCTTAAGAAGCTAATCTGGAGTACAGGAGGGGGTGTTTTGTTATGTTTTGTTTTGTGAAAAAAAATCCTTTGAAAGGCTCCTGAAGCCTGGATAGGGAGGAGGCAGAGGAGAGGCTGCAGCTAAGTGAAGGGGTGGAGGGAGCCAGGGGAGGGGAGGGCCCCAGAGGGCTCTTTCCATCCCAGCTGCAGAAGCCTTGCTCCAGAAGAAAGGCAGAGAGGGGTCTCCCAGACTGGAGAGGCAGCAGAATGCTAAGTGATGGCACTTTTACCTCCCAGCAGAAAGACTCTCCGGGCTTCTCACCCAGGACCCCTTCTCCTGTTCCCCTGGGTCCCCTGAGACCCAAGCACTTCGCGGATCCACCCGTGTCAGGCTATCACCCAGCATCCACCGCGGCGCCAGACACTCTCAGAACTGTGCCGTACTGCTCCCTCAGAAGAGCCAGGAGCATGGGGCTGTGCAACATGATTGTAACTGGGTGGCCATGTGACAGTGGGGTGTGTGCGTGTGTCCCTGGCTGTGTAGCACTGAAGCTTTGGGCTGCTAACCACAACGTCAGCTTTGTGAAACCACCAGCCGCTCCCTGGGGCAGAGATGAGGCTTTAATTCCTGTGAAGTGTTACAATCTCAGACACCCCCAGGGGCAGTTCTACCCTGTCCTATTGGGTCACTATGAGTCGCATCGACTTGATGGCAGTGAGAGAGAAGGGTGGGATTCTCACCTCCTGTGCGGGAGACCCAGCTTCGGTGGCTGGTCCGGGGCCCTCACACACTGCCACCTCCCACCTCTCAGTAGAGATTCACATGTTTCTACGTAAACACGGAACCGGTTTCGGTGGCACTTCCAGCCGAAGGTGGGCACAGAAGGAAGGCCTGAAGATCCCCTACAGCATGAATCAACAGCGTGTGAAACCAGTCACGGACGGCGTAGGGCTGGTCAGCAGTGCAGTCCCTTGAGGATGAGTGGGGGCCAGCTCCAGGACAGGTTAGCAGCAAAGGGGACACTTGGGTGGCTCTAAATATCCGAGTCCAAAGAGAAGTAGGAAACCAGCAGTCTACAAGAACAGCCAAGAAGGGGAAGGAATGAAGTCGTTGCTGTGCTGAAGTGCAGTACGATCTGACTTGCCACCCGAGTCAAATGAGTGGAGTGCCACAGGTCACAGGGGAGGCCCCGAGGAGGCTCTATGAAGTCTAGCTGTGACATCCCTGACCCGCCTGCCTGCTGAAGCTGCTCTTTAAGTGAACAGGATTTGTTTGGGCCTACCAGAAAAGGGGAGTCCACTCTGCAGCTGGCAGCCATCTACCCGGGCCTGACCATCGCAGGAGAATGAGGATAAAACCCAATGTAACGGTGTGCAGAGGCACTGGCAGCCAAGAGGCGTCGCAAGAGGCAGACATGTGTGCTGTCATCCCAAAATATCCCGCTCCGATCCTGGGACCCAGCCTGGGGGAGAGCAATGTGTTTCATGTGACTTCAGTTAGCGGGTGAGGCACAGTGGCAGCGGGGCCTGTGTTTTTAGTTGCCCTGGCCTCTGGGGGCACCGTGGGGACTCTGCCATGGTGCCAGGATGTCCCAGGGAAGCCAAGTGTGGGGGCCAGGTGATGGGCTCTCAGGAGGCCTGGGCTGCCTTAGTCCATCGCTGAAATGAGCAGTCCAGGGTAGGGTCTCAGAATCCTTCTTGAACTTCCCTGATGGGGGCTGTATGTCTTGGGCTCCCGCAGCCCTACAGGGCAGGGAGCTGAGGCCGGCCATGGACTGGCTCCTGGCACGCCGTCTCCACTGCTCCCCGCGTGTTCCCGCTGCCTTCTGACTGCATTTGCGGGGCGACTGCCAAGAGAGACCTAATCCCCACCCTAAGTCTCCTTTTATTTATTTTCGGTAGTGTGAAAATAAACATGTAGCAAGATTACGGCACCGACACCCTCTTTTTAGCTCTAAGTCTCTGGCTAATTAATGCCAGGGCCAGCCGGCTTTATGAATTTCACCTCAGATCATTGTGTTTTGTGAAAATAACCAGTTGACATTTCGATGGCGCTTGCTTCATGTCGGCACGATGGTCGGGCTCCCTGGCTTTTAGACTACGGCCAAGAGACACGAAGCCGCAGGCGGCCGGTCGAGGTCACTGGTAGGAAAACGGACTGTAGCACAGCCTAAAACGCCCCACAAAGACACAAGGGGAGCGTGCAAACCTGTCAGCACCAGGCCAGAGCGGAGCCTGCTGTCTCCACCCCTCCTCGCTAGTTTCTCCCAGAACCTTTTCTACACTTGACCTCTCACAATCACCAGTTTCCACAACACGAAGTTGCAAAGGGCTGTTGGCAACGACCCCATTCTGCACGTCACTAAGAAGCTCTCAAAAACACATTTTTAAAATAAGGAAAAGAAACCAACTCACGGTCAGTGCACCAATGCTGGCTGCTGGCAACTCTGTAAGGTGCTGGAAACAGGGCCCGCTTGCTTACCAACATGCCAGTTGTCTTTCTGTACTGTGGGGAGGGGCACTCCCTGACCCTCTGGGTCACCCACCCAGCAAAACTAATCCTAGATCCCACGCTGAACTAAAAAATCCCCTCTGGCAGGGTAAAAGGCATTTTAAAATTCATGTGAGACAGACATCTTCTATATGAAGAGATGAAAAACGCCAGAGCACAGCAAGGATTTCAAACGAGGGTTCGTTAGGGCAGAGACCGTTTTTTTTAACACCTCTCCACGGTGGATAATGTCACACTTTCTGTCCACAGAATTGACTACCCGGCTGAAAAACTGGACTCAAGAAGCCGGTGCCTGAGCTAACCTCGGTCCTCTCAGGACTGGAGGCAGTTTGTGATCCGCAAGGACACTGAGAAACACAGACGCCTTTCTATTGCTAGCCCAAGTACTTCCAACTCCTGTCTGTGTGCTCCCTGCTACACACTGTGACCCAATTCATTTCTTAGACCGCAAAAACCATAATAATCAGCTGATGATTTAGTACATGGAAATGGTCTCCCTAGAGGGAGACTACTGGCTCTCATTACAGACAAAAACGGATTCAAAACTAAAAAGATGAAGGGGGTTGCCCGAAAGTCATGACAGTGTCTTGGTGACTGCAATAGTCATAAATAATAAAAACGAAACCAAGAAGCGAGAAGGTCTCAGAAAGTCTGACGGCTGAGATCCAAGCCGAGACATCTAGATACTTTCTGGTCAGGTGGATGACAAGACTTGCAGGACGCCGCATGATGTCCTACTAGATGCATAAATAACCTCTTCACGTGACCCTGATTATAAAGATTGAATGACTCCCCACAAGCCTCAAAAGGCAACGTTCATATTTAGTTCCCAGAATCGCTTACGATCTATTCGTGGGATCTATTTTAATGCCACATTTCTAAAGATGAGATTCCAAGCGAGCCCCGCCCCAGGACCAAATCACTCAAAATGGGAACACACCTCTAGGAAGGAAAGCTTCCAACAAGAAACTAGAAAACAAAATGAAATTTTGGAGAGAGATAGGTTTTCTGTACTAACATCATCACAGGCCGAGGCACCTGCACTGAGCTAAGCAGCCCCCTCTGCCATGCCTCCCCACCTGACTTATGCAATTTGAAGCAAACATCTGTTTGCTACCTAGCAGATTGGGTCCCGCCACAGATAAAGGCAAGAAAATGTAACTATCGCCTCTGTAATTTCATCTGTGAGCGAGCTCGTTTTATGAGCAACTGCGTGCTCCAGTTTCGATCTCCGAGTCATGTCACCATAATAAAACCAAGCCAGCTCTGGGCCAGACATGCATCCTGCACTGTCCTGATGAAACGCAGGAGTTCATTACAGAGCCTAATCAAGATCATTACCTCGGCCTGTGCACCGAGGGGTTGCCAATCGGCGGTGGGGAAGAAGGCGAGAGGTTGTGTCCTCCCTCGGTCCTCCCTTTCAGCCCCTTTCTTCCCAAAGAAAACGGGCCAGCTTCAAGAGACCAGGGGAAGGGAGAGCCTCCACCAGCCATCTGAGGCAAGGTTTCCCAAGGCCTGCGATTTGCTGACATGTGGGGAGTTAGTATGTTGTGAGAATGGCCCCGATGACAGCAGTACTATCCCACATTGCGCCTAGAATGTCCAGGGCAATCGAAGGGATCATGATAAACTTCCTATGCGATGGGACCGGGCCCCCTAACTCACCGAGCTGCCAGGCACTTGAAAGAAACAATATAAACTTGATTTAAATGTGGGATCCTTTCCAGAAGGCTTAATTATCTATTGTATTACCACATTCCTGTTCTTCAGCAGCCTCTTCTGTCTCCATCTGACTTAATGTCCAACTACAGTCTTTGTTTGGAACAAATTCAGGGAACATTCAAAAGTAACAAGATCAGAGAGAACTTGGTTCAATAGGGAACAACAGTTACATAAACAGAAGTGCCCTGGACTGGAAATACAGATATATATTCTGCTAACCTTCTGGAATGTTGAAATCCAGTTTTCAGATGCCTATGCCTACCTATCACATCCTGCAGTGTTTTAGATGGCATAGTTCAGCTGCATCTATTTTGTAAATGTTAAAATCCTACCGAGCTACACAGCTAATTAAAAACTCATAATAATAACATTCCGTGGGCAATGAAGAGCATCTCTAGCTCTTAAGTTCTGAATGTCCATAAGTCAGTTTTTGCTGATTTTATATAGTACAGCCTTAAATGTTTCTTTGTTTTGGGTGATCAGAAGATAAGTCATTCCCAAAGCAATCTAGTGTCTGAGTTGAATATTGAATAACACATCCCAAAAGCCTTTGAAAAATGGCCTTGTTCATGAGGCCACTTTCAACTCAATTTCCTTTAAAATGAGACATCATGGAGATGTGCCAACCACAAGGAGCCCTGTAAGAGCCAAAACTCAATGGGAAAGCCTTGGTTTTCTGGGTCTCAAAAGTTTGCTGCCTTTGACAGGGTGCAGTCGTACCAATGTTCTATCCCTCACTGTGGTGAAAAACACTTGAGTTTTCCTTCTCTGGCAGGTTCCCACTTTACACAGACAGGTTCTGGCTTTCACCGGTTTTTACCAGAGCTGATAGGCTGGGGTGTCCACTTTTAAATGGGCTGTCTGACAGCTCGATCAAGTAGATAATAATCCAAATGTAAAACTGACCATCAGCTGGAAAAGCACGTCCAAAGGACAGCAGTCAGTATGAGAAACCCTTTTGGTTATGGTGGCGATATCTACGACCTTCACAGAGGGCTTGATGCTGCCTATCTAGTACTGCGTTTAAATGTGCAGAAATGGCACTTGCACCGTGTCAATTTGGGGAGCAAGGGCACTGTGCCAGCAATCATGATTTAGTCATTGTTTTATCATTTGTCTTCATCATGGTCCTACCACGGAACATCCACCCAAGCCTGAGACTTTAAGAAGGAGTCGCCATAGCAAGCAGACCATTTTAACAAACAATTGTTAAAGGGAAAAAATTATCTGTGCCATCTGCCCACATCTGACACCCTATATTTGTCTCATTGTCCAAAACTGAGTTGTATCCACTGGGTAACAAAGATCTGGTCATTTGGGGCAGGAGTGGGGGGCAGCTGTTTGTTTTGTTTTGATCCAGTAATTTTGAATCTTCCATTTCACTCCTACCCTGCCCTCCAAATAGAAGAGGTTTTTGAATATGACTTGATAGTTTGGGTAAGTACCCCGGATGACGAAGTCCCAGGTGAGATGCCTTCTGAAGGCAGGCTTCCAACCCTTTCCGCAGGTCCTACCCCAGTGCTCAATGAAAATGCATGGTGATGAGAGGACCCGCCAAGCCTAATTAAAAACCAAACAACACAAAGCTCTGTTCTTCTCGCCTACAACCAGGATCACATATACCAAGACCATTAGGAATATCAAACAGTGTAGAGTCAGTTTTCATCGGAAGAAGATTGAGATTGGGGTAGAGGCAATAGAAAAGAGACTAGAATGATCTAAAAAAACTGATGCTGACACTGTGTTCTCAGCTTGAGAGACCACGATTAACTTGATCAGGACATGTGTGTTTCCAGAAAACATATTCGAATTAAAATGCAAACCTTCCTAACAGCTACGCCTCTCTCTCTGGCCCATGTAGCCCATCCCATCGCCCTGTATAAAATCTCCTCCGGTCTGGCCAACAGCTGGCAAGTTGATCCCTGTAATTTTCTCTTTGCAGAAATAGCTTTGTGTGGGGAGAACTGACCCTGCTGGTCTAATAAGCCCAAACCCTGAAGAAGAACCGGGAGGGCTGGAATGGAAGGGACATTGTTGTGTTAAGTACTTGACAACAACTGTTTCTTCTCCCCTTGACATAGTCTGACTTCCTTAAAGAAGATTTGACTGGCCAGACAGCTGTGTTGACCCTTAAGCCTTCTTTGATTGGCGACTTTTTTTTTTCTTAACAAACAGAATAGAAATTCACAACCCAAATCCTTCCCTAAGCTCCAGTACTTTGAATGTGCTAGTGTCTTGCCTGGAGGATGTGGACATTTCAGTAATGTATAAGTAGAAAGATCAAGATTGGGTCCGGACAATACCCAAACCTTCGTGGGAGACTCTTGATCTAAGCGTGACACTTGAAAATGCGTAAGCAAAATCTGGCCAATTCCCTACAAATTTCGGTTTCACTCAGATACTGTGATGATAAACAGTTAACCAGGATCAGAGGCTGACATAGCTTTTTTCATCACGATCATGGGATTTTTTTCATAGTGATCACTCTGTGAAGGCGTCCTGTGGAGTTTTCAGTGGATTGTCCAGCAGTCCAAAATTGAGCACGCATTTTTTCTCATCCTGAAAACCTCAAGTTCTTATCTTTTCAATGCAAGGACACAGAAATTACCTGTAGTTTTCCCCTAGCCGAGGTGGGGAAATAGTCAGTCATTCTGTGGAAACGGGCAGCCCCAGGAACGGAAAGGGGTTTCCTGTGTGTGCTCACTAGGTCTAGTCTTTCCATCAGTTTGGGAAACCGCCTAGCTCAGGCAATAGGGAAAAGAAGGTAGTGGTGTTCTTGTGGGATTGACGCTCCTCCCCCCGCACACCCCTCCCTTTACTGTGCGTTTTTAATAATATGTAAAGAAGCTTCTCTTGAGTTAAACCTCCCCTGATGATCTGTGAGCTGTCCCTTTTATTCCCCAGCGACAAATGCAGAAGCCCCTGCCAGTGCAGGCGCGCACATCCCAATCCGGTTAGAGCAAAGGAGAAGCCTTCGCTTTGGTCACTTTTCTTTCACCTTCAATTCCCTCCAGGGCAGGGCGAAAGCAAAGTCTCTAATTAGCCATTTTCCGCAAGGAAAAGCCATTCCCTCTTCTTACAGCCGGACTTCCTCCAAGGCTTCCCTGTGGTGAACTAGGCAATCCCTTCAACTCGTCCAGGCTTTTCGCACAGCAGAAACCTCGATTGCTCAGAGGGCGCCCAGACCTGCCTCCCCATTCTTAAAACCAGTCTAGTGCTTGGAGCTGGGGAACCGAACCTGCTGCGTGGCACACTGCACGCCTGACAAAGCATGCACATTGCAGGATGGAGTCCCTGTGGGCCAGGGCTTAGGAAAAACAGGGTCCCGGAAGGTAGCCCCGCTTTGACATGAGCGGGAGGGCCACACTGGTGTTCCAGTAGCTGGGGGAAAGGGCCGGCGGCGCCATTTCCAAGAGGCCTCAGTCTGCACCCGGCTCTGCAAAGCCTGGCGTGAACCCTGCGCAGGGAGCCCAACCCTGACGACCCACAGTCTTGCTGTCCCGCACACGCGTGGAAAGAGACACGGGCCCCTGGCCACTCGCAGGACACTCTATGGAGGGGGGGGGGAGAGGAAACTTGAAAGGGTCAGGGGGCGGGGAGGTGCCAGGGGAGGGGTCTCTGGGAAGGGCTGGGACCGGGTTGGGGGCTGGTGGGCTGAAAAGCAGAAGGGCCGACTCTGGAGCACAGCAAGAGCGAGCACTTCTGCAGGGCTGGGGCCTCGGGGCCCAGGGTGAGCGGTGAGAGCGCTCTGCTTCTCTGGAAAGGTGCGGGGTGCTTCTGGCGCCTTCTAAGGCGGGTGTGGGTGAGCCGATGGAAAATCACGGGCGCACGCAGATGCCTGCGCAGAGCCTGAGGACCCGCTCCCGCGGCGCGACC